>NC_142517.1:103552500-104803750 GCF_057876585.1 Rhinolophus sinicus | reverse complement strand
TGGGGAGATATTTACCTAAAATCATTTTATTAATCTTTCTTCTAAATTTGTGTAATGTAGAGTGTGATAAATATTTCTCTGATGCTCAAATTGGTTTGAATCTTTTCCCTGAAAAATATTTCCAAAATTTTTCAGGAAAGCTAATTTATCTTTAGAGCCAGTAAATGAAATCTTTGTCAAGTGTGTAAATAAAAACTTCACAAATTAACTTATTTTTGTCTCCTATTTTGTTTATATTGAAAAATATATTAGGATGAGAAATGGTATTTTAGCCCAGCTGTTTGGAAAAATTATTTTTTGTGGGTGGGAAACATGTTGTTAATAATATGTTACCTTTGTGGATACACACATACACACACACATGTACACCTCACAATTATCAAAAAAGTAAATGCTTCTCAATTTTTAGTTAGCTCTTTGGTCAATCTCCAAAAACTTTGAATGACTGTCTTTGCTAATTTTGATCAGCTTAATATATGTCCATTTGGGGAATAGATTTCCTGAGCTCCTCACACATTCTTTCCAAAAATCCTATCCTGTTGTTATTGTTGTTGTTTTTTAATCTTTCCTTTCTGATGCCTGAGAAGTCCAGAAGATTATTGCAGTAGGTGAACCATCCCAAATAATTTATTTCATTTGACAAATTGTTAGATTAACACAACTCTGTGTTCATTAGAAACTGTGCCAGAAAAATTTATGTTTGGCAATTGCCTCTAGAACTATTTAATTTTGTCTCAATTATATTAAAATACCATATGTTCAATAGTTATAGCAATGATTAAAATGGTTGCTATAGGAATATTGTGTTGACATTACTATCTTTCTTGACAGAAAGTTTCCAATTAAACCAATGGTATATAGTCAGTTAAATGTGAATACTTAAAACAGCAGGATCGGTGACAAATTAAAAAAAGGGTGTTTGGGGTTTTTTAATGTTATAATTATTTTGTATTTTTAGAGCATATTTTCACCATCCATTTAATAGCTTCAGTTTTCTAAATAGTAGAATTTAGGGGAGAAATAATATAGAAAGGTTAATAGGTCTTTCAGTTTTCAGGAATATTCTGGATAAAATGATGTTTGAATTTCAGGGGGAAATAAAAAAAAACAGAAATGCTGGATAAATATAAATGCTGGATTTTAAATATTTATTTATCCATTCATTCATTCATTTATATAAATGCATCATTGAGTTTGCAAAAATGAAGGGAAATCCCCAGGGGTCAAAGATGAAGAAGGGATTGAAAACAGGAAAATTACATATAGCTTGTCTGTAGATAGTTGTTTTCCTAATACCATGTTTCCCCGAAAATAAGACCTAGTAAGACCATCAGCTCTAATGCATCTTTTGGAGCAAAAATTAATATAAGACCCAGTCTTATAGTAAAATAATACTGGGTCTTATATTAATTTTTGCTCCAAAGACTCATTAGAGCTGATTGTCCAGCTAGGTCTTATATTTGGGGAAACACGGTATATCAATTTTCAATGTAAGGTATGTATATGTACACCCTGAGAAACTAGTGCCTAAGATATTTCACTGGGGAGATGCTACAAAGTATTAAACTATCTATTTATGTTCATTTTAAATATCATTTTTTTATTTTTTTTATTTTGGAACATTCAATACATTAGCAGTGTATGATTGCAATTAGAAATAAATATTGCATAATTTGGGAGTGCATCTCAGATACTCTTTTACAGAGAAGAGTGCAATTTGAAAACCACTGACATGGGGACTTTGGCTGCAAGGAAAGGAGAAAACATCCTGGTCTTCGTCTGAGACTCATAAAGGGTTACACCATTCATTGAAGAAGATAAGAATTAGAATAAAATCTGTTCACCTGCACAAAGAAATAAATAACAAAGCTTATCTACATCAGATGAGGTATAGGAAAAACAGAAATGAATAGGTATGAATAAACAATAAAACAAAGAAAAGAAAGAACAAATAGATAATACAAAATCAGATGTCAGAAATGAATTTGAATATATCAGTGAAGCAATAAATGTAAACAGATCAATTTTTCCAGTTGACAGACTAAAAAGTTGGTTAAAAAGCAAAATCGGGGCATTTGCCTTTCATTATATGCGTATATAAAACATGAGGCAGGGAAATGTTGAAATTAAATTACAGAAATTGCATACCAAGCAGTAACAATAATAACAATGACAAAAGCCATATGAAAATAAGATCAAACAGACATTTTGCCACAGGATATTATTTAAGGTTAAAGATAATATAATGATAAGATATTTATCAAAAACGTCTAGCAATTACATATGTATATGCATCTAATAATATTGTCTCAATTTATAAAACAAAAATTAACAAAAGTAGAGGAAAAAATTGAAAACATTATTATCATTGTGGGAAACTTTTAACATTTCTCACTAACTGATGAATCAAGCAAATTAAGTATGCTAAGAGTCCTTCCCTAGATACCCCTTAATTACCACCTGGGCTTCAAATAGGGGTCAAAAGTTTTCCAATCAATAACCTCTATACTTATATTTAGTTTGGAAGCTGCCTATAAACTTCACTGTGGCATTTCCTATTTCTGTGGTAACTAGGCCATGAGAAAGACATTCCTGGGCTCTTCTCCAAAATCATGGATGTTTCTGAAAACATGGAAAAACTTGGCCTGGTAATAAGTGTAAAAACTAACATTGTCAGCATATCATTGCCGTTTTGGAAAGTTTACATTGGTGCTCTTGGGTTGTAGGGTTTCAGATGTCCATTAGATCAAGCTTGCTAATTGTACATTAAAATCTTCTTTATTCTTGTAATTTTTAATCTCCAAATAAAGATTTGGGGATTAAATTATATTATAGTAAAATAAGACCCAGTGTTATATTAATTTTTGTTCCAAAAGATGCATAGGAGCTGATGGTCCAGTTAGGTCTTATTTTCAGGGAAACACAGTAATAACAAGGTCATAATTCTACCTAACATGATACAATTATTCTGTGTACAATCAAAAAAGCACTAAAATCCCTTCCCTAGAAGAGAAGATAAAGTCCTTGAGTGATATTTACTCCTCTCCTGACACCTGTAATAGAAATACTATGATATAAAATTAATAATACTTAAATACTGATAGGAAGTCAATATATTTTAGGTTACATGATATGGGAGTTGAGAGGAAAGAAGACAAAGATATTTGCTTAATATGTGTATAAAGACATTCAAACATGTAACAAAAATAAGAAGGAAATGTTCATGACAATTGCAGTTTTCATTTCTGTAATTGGTCATGTGCTCATAGCTGGGTTTTATGGCTATCTTCTTGTATTATACATTGTGTATTCCCTTTGCCTTCATACAGCACCTTACTGGTCATGATTCTTTACCACCATTCCTGAATGGTTTGGACTACTAATAGTCCTGTCTGGGTTGGGTTGTTGTAGTTTTCCATTGGCCTTAATCAAAGGGCATGGTAATACCAAGAGATGTCTTAGAGGATCTCCCATATTCCAGATATACACTTCCTTACCTCTACTGTGGAATAGCAGTCCAGTTTCTTTGGTAATCCAGGTCAATCACTCAGCGTACACTGTAACTCCCTTCTCTGCCAGTTGATTCAGAGGCATGAGGAGCCCAAAGTGACTGAATGGCAATCTGAACTTGCAGTTCAATGGAATCATTGTGCCTGCCGGTGGAAACCTTTTTCACTCTGAACTAAAGCCTGTAGGCCAGCAGAGCATAAAGTTATGGAAACAGGAAGCAAAAAGTTTGCTAGCGGGTCACCAGGGGCAATAGTGAGCAGGGCCACTCCCATTTCCAGCTCCACTGACCCATGTTTCCTGGCTAACAGACAAATAGCACCATATATTGGACACTGACTCAGAGCCTCTACAGCCTTCTGGAGAACTTTATCCCAATCCCAAAGGGTATTGCCACCTAACTGGCACTGTAATTGAGTCTTCAGAATTCTATTCCTCTCTTCTATCAAACAGTCATTTCAGGATCGTGGGAAACAAGGTAACACCAGTGAATTCTATGAGCGTGGGTCCATTGCCACACTTCTTTTCCTATGAAGTGAGTTCCTTGATCAGAAGCAATGCTGTGTGGAATATCATGACTGTGAATAAAGTAGTTTATAGGTTTACAAATGGTAGTTTTGAAAGAAGCATTACATGTAGGGAAGGCATATCAGTATCTGGAGTGTCTATTCCAATAAGGACAAAACACTGCCCCTTCCCGTATAGAAGCTCTTTGATATGATCAACATGCCCCCAGGTAACTTGTTGGTCACCCCAGGAGTGGTGCTATCTCAGGGGTTCAGTGTGCTCTCTGCTGCTGGCAGATTGGTCACTCAGTGTGGATGTAGCCAGGTTAGCTTTAGTGAGTGGAATTGTGTCAGTTAGCCCATGTGGAACCTCCATCCTTGCCCCCGTGTCACTTGTTCAGGAGCCCATTGTGTGATGACATGGTGGCTGCAGAAAGAAGCTGACTGCACTCTCATAACTGGTGTGAGCAAGCTTCCTATTTTATTTACTGCCCTCCTTCATCCCTGATCCATATTTGCTTTCCCCTGTATACAGCACTTCTTTTAATGTGTTTCATTCATCTCCTTAGACATGTATTATTTTTGTTCATCTATAGTGCCATTTTGTTGTGCATGCTTTTAATGAGCATAAATTATATTGGACCGTAGCTTGTATTCTGTTTCTTACTTTTGAGAGGTAAAAGAATGAAGTCTCAAAGAGATCAAGTAAGTTTCCCAGGGTTACATAGCTTGCATATTCCTACCTGAGAGTCAAACCACAATGTGTTTAACTCTGAAAGCCTATTTGCAATATGTCACACTATTCCCATGGATTCACAGTATAACCAAACCCATGGCATATGGAAAAGTTATTTTATAGTTTTACTGCGTCTAACTTTTTGTATATATTGAAGGCAAAATTCAACTTTTTTGAGATTGTAACAAGGAATACTGTGCCATTTGTTCTTTGTTTGTACTTATTATCTACTCCTATTGCAACTCATTATGACTTTTAAACATTATCTGCAGGTTCCATAGTGTAATATTTTCTATAAACCTAAGTCTATAAAATTTGGAAATTTTATCCTGTGGAGGGAGAGCCAGATGAAACACATGTCTGAATGACAAAGGATACATATAAAACTGACTCTGTTACTCCACTTTCAGGAAACATCAGGTCGGGGGATAGTTTATGATTTGCAACAATAACTCTTTTCACCTGTTTGTGCCCTCCTTTAGGTAAAAAATAACAAAAACAACAGAAAAATATCTTTTTTTCACATGATCATAATTTGTAACCTTTAAAAAAATGTAAATCACTTATAAAGTTAAGCTTAAAACGTTTCATGGACTAAGTGCTTTCTAAACCTCAGTGACTGAAGAAACTATTTTCTAAGAGTAAGAAAAAAGAAAAAGGTTGTAGTCAAAACAAGGAAACATCAACAACAACTTTTGTTATGTGTGTCCACAGCCAACTTGCCCTGTGACCCCAACTCCCTCCTCTCCTGCTTCCTCATCAGATGAAGTAATTTGGTTCCCTCACAGCAGTCCGTCTCCCAAAGCACCGGGCTAGTTACTTCAATCTGAAGGCACAGGTGACGACTTGCTGTAAGCTGAAAGAAAAGGCCTTGAAGCTAGGGACTCTGTGACAGTGAGATTAAGTTGTAGCTTGTATAAAATGAACATTCTAGCTCTAGGTAATGAGGCATGTGGTGTAGGAGAGTGTCAGAAGATGGGGACCCATGTCAATCATTAGGAAATTTTAGCATTAAATGGATACAAAGGCAATATGTATTCTTGGAGCTAGGGGTTTTTGTTCTCTGAGAAGGTTCCGAGCATACTTGATGTCTAGGTGAGAATAGGCACTCATATGTATTTAGTTATATTTGTTCTATGCTATGAGATTGTGACTATAATGTGGGATATTTATGAGAAAAATTACATGGTTGTTGTATCCATGTAGAAGTCAACATGTATCAAATTGTCAAGTTGTATTTCAAATGCAGGCACTCTTTTAATTATATTTAATTTTTCACTTATATGTTTTTTGCCTTTTCCTGTTCAAGCATATTGCTATCAACAGTCAACAATAAATTGGAAAAGTTTTTCTAAGAAAAAATTTTCCCATCTTTAACACATCTTTTAAGTATGACTATGCAAGATATATATTTAATGTAGCGGTGCCAGGTTAGCTCAGTTGGTTAGAGAGTAGTGCTAATAACACCAAGGTTGCCAGTTCGATCTCAGCATGGGCCACTGTGAGCCCTCCTTAAAAAAAGATGTATTTAATGTAATAGCATAGCACCTCTCATGCAGATTTGCTTCGCCCATTGGTTAGGAGAATTTACCAAAATGCATTTGTTTTTGGCTTGATTAATCACATCAACATGAAACAACCTTGAACCTTTATTAAATTTTCCAGGACATGAAAAATTCCATTAACATATGTCAGAGTTCACTGATTAGTACAGGTAGCAAGGTCAAGGAATGCCTGATGTTATAATGCATTTCTCCTACATCTGATATACTTCAAACAACATATTCCCACTTGTACAGTACAGGGTCATAGACCGACCGTCAGCAATTGGTGAAATGTGTTGGCAAGTAACCAGAATGGAGAAAACAGCACACACAAGATGGGAAAGAAAATAGCAATTATTGAGTAACTTTTGTGAGCCAGGTAGTATGCTCAGTGATTCAGATATGCCTTCCAGGTGAGTTGTGTCAAAAAACTTTATGAAACACTCATAGATAAAATTATCCCAATTTATTAGTGACAAATTTAGCTCAGAAAACTGAATAAATAAATCTTAAAATCAGTAAAAGACAGAGTCTGAACTGGAACACAAAGTTTTCTGACCAAGTCTGTGTAAATTTCAGTTCTAAAAACAGTAACTGAGGCAAATAAAGCATCAGAAAACAGATAAGCCTACAGGAATTAAGAAATATATTAACGTTTAGCTAAAGTTTAGAATAATATAAGCAAACATTTTTTTCTCAAAAAACTTTGGAGAAGTTTAAAGATTAATTGGAGATGATTATAGGGTGAGGCCAAAAAGTTAACAACATGGGGACCCACCAGAATAAAGGAAAGTACATGGGTTGGGCCAAAAACATGAAAGGACACCTTTGGCTTGATACCTGATAGGGAGGCAGCTTATAATTTCAACTGTAGCTACTTTCAAATTTAATAAGAGTTAGTAAATAAAAGTCTGGTTACAGTTACTCAGGTAAAAATTACAAACAACCAATAGATCATGGATGCATCCAATATTTACTTCTTAAGCAGATAAATAAAGATGCACTACCGTGTTTCCCCGAAAATAAGACGTAACTGGAAAATGAGCCCTAGCATGATTTTTCAGGACTACATCCCCTGAACATAAGCCCTAATGCATCTTTTGGAGCAAAAAATATAAGACCCGGTCTTATTTTCCGTGAAACACGTATTGCAGGTGGAAAGAAAGAGAAACAAAGGAGAGAGACAGACAGAATGAATAGGGGCCTAAATTAAGGCAGCTTTGAGAGTGAAAGGTGAAAGAGCAAACTAGAGAAATATTGTGGAGAAGCTGGTGACCAATGGGTTAGGAATATGAAGGATAAAAAGGATGTAAGATTATGAGATTAGGTGAAAGAAATCCAATTACTAAGATCAAAACTGCAGAAAAAATTTAGAAGTGGTTGGGCTGAGGAAAGATTATGCCATTGAATTTATCTGCATTCTTGTTTCCCCCCCTTCTTCCAGATTCAAAAATCATTTATAAAATAGCATAATAGAATTCAAAGTTTCTGAAAACTCACGTTTTTTAAAACAACTCCTATATGACTTTCAAAGGCATTAAGAAATAATTTACAATTCCTATTTTGAAAAGCTTATTGAGATTTCATTTTCTTTATATTATTAGTTACGTGTTTACAACAAGAAGAATATAATGAGCACACACTGAACTGAAACATTTTGTATACACTTCTAGAGTAATTTTACAATGAAAGAATTGCTTAAGAAAATGAATCAATGTAAATTCCAATAGATTATTTATTGTACATTCAATAGCAAAAACACTATATTTAAAGAGGTACTATAAAAACTAAAATCAAGCAGGGTACTCCTTTTTTTAAAAGGGCAAGTTGAGGCATGATTGTTTATATTATATTTATCAAAGACTAAACATTTAATTATCTTTGATCTTGAGATAAACAATATAAATGTTAGGTTCATAGGCTACTCTTTCATAAAAAATAATGGAAGTTCATACTTTCAAAATAAAATTTATTCTTTGTTTTCAAAAAGTTCTATGGAACAGTTAAATCTGTTCCGAAGATTGTGAAGTGTAACGCTCGACTTGATGTTGTTATAGAACATTTTAGCAAAAACTGAGAGTAGAATTTAACTGACAATATAAGTTCCAATTAAGAATGAACTTCTAAGAGTTCTTATATAAGAAAAAGAAATTTCTTCTTTTCCATGAAAATCTATTGCATCATTAGCTTCATACCATATTAAAAGATGTTTATTTGGAGAAAATGAACTTTCCATCTCTATAAAAAAAACTGAATATTTAAATCTTTAACTATTTATTTGTCATTTTGCTCCTCCCCCTTCATTAAATATCATGGTAGTGAATCTTCAATACTTTAAAAAACCTGGAGACCTGGTATCTAGACAATATCAAGCCTGTGGCTATAAAGCAATAAAATGGATCCCTCTAGAGGATATTCTTATAATCATTCTTGTTTGAAAAAAACAGTTTTTTCTACATTCAGCTATCTAATATAAATATAACCGTATTTTAAAACAGAAGACACATAGAGTGGCCTGTGTAGCTATATCATTATTTTTGCTGACCCCTGAAAGATAAATAGTATTTAAGACCACTCAAGCAAGTTTCACATAATGCTAAAAACAAAGCAAAACAAAAAAACAAACAAGCAAAAACCTTAAGTCATAGTAACACATAGTAACACAAAACAAAGAAAGAAATTACAATGGTGATTCAAGTCAATTCAATAATAATAATAATAACTTGAATATAAGTTTAGTGTATCGGCCTCATAATTTTACAAAGGAAAATATTGACTCACTGTTGTAACTTTTACCAAACAGCCTAATGTTTTAACATAGAAGCAGTGAATCCTTTGCATGCGTATGTCGCAGTAAAAGCAAACTCCAAGAATAATTTGATGATCCCCAAATTTTTAGATATGTATTATAATTAATTCAGCATCTTTATGGATTTCTATATGCAAAACTGAAAAATAAAATGCTTCACACAAAAAAATCACAATGATTTGCCATGCCCACTCGTCTCCTTTCCCTAAGCGAGTAACTTTAACATTTAAGAAATTCTAAGGACTGGAATTTTCCCCATACACAGTGTATTTTGGGTTTGGGAGGTACATCTTATTTTATTCCATCATAAAGTCGAGGCTTAACTATTCTATGAGAGGATAAATTTATGCCTAAATCACTTCAGACTGAATATAAATAAGAGATATGTAAATTGAGTCAGGGTGGGATTAGCCAGTAAGTCTTTGGGGCTGTGAATGCCTCGGTAAAGTCAACTCTTATGTGTATATATATAAATAGCTTTTTATATATACATAAAATGGCTTTTACTCATGTATGGTCTAGATTTCTGCATCCTGACCAAATGAGGGAAAAAACCCACCTATATCAGGCCCGTTTTCAGAGATTTCTACTAAGGTGTTTAATGCACTACAGACCTGTTTTACTAGTAGCTAAACAAATTCCCAGAGTAAAGGTTTGGAAATAGAAAAGTGAGCTTTCTAACATAATAAACCAGTCTATTATGAGTACCTAATAAAACACCCATCCATTTCTTCCTGCCTTTAAAACTGTAATTTAACCTTCCTAATTTTCTTATAATTTTGATCACTGGAAAGGTATCAGATCAGAGCTTTGAGGATCAGAAAGGAACTTGAGATGTCACTTCAGTTCAGGACAGTATAATCTCATGATATAAATGAGTCTACAAAGAACCAGAGAGACTAAATAATGAACAGGTCACACAAGTACTAAATGACCCAAGAGACGCTACATAGAAAGGTTTATGCCTCAGTGTACCTAGCTCCTTTTGTTACACAGCACTGCTTTATCTATAAACTAAAAATAGCTTGATATGAAAAATTCCCCAATCAATAAAATAAATACTCCATAAGTACTCCATAATCAGTTACCTGAGTAACCGATTAACTTACTGATTTGTTTGAACTATTCAGAGTTGAACTGCTCCTGAAGGAAAGAAACGCATTTCTTTCAGTTTAAATAGAAGTGTAAACAGAGAAATTATATGAGTTTGTATAGCTCTGGGGGACATAGAAACTGTACAAACAATAGGAAGGACTGACCTGTCCCAGAAAGCGGTTCCAACTATGTCTTGTAAAGTGTTAGGTCAGCCAAATCTTCAAGAGGAAAACTGTACACACTGGTTTATTTTAAATCTTCTGGAAGATGTAGGCTCTAGGTGAACTTATCAATTAAAATGAAATGGTGATGAAGCCAAATGGAGAAAACAGTAAGTAAGAATAAGTTGGGACATCAGGCATGTAGGACATGATGGATTGGGGGGGTAGAGAAAGATGGAGGAGTGGCAAAGTAGAGCTGAGGAAAGCTGGAAGAACCATGTCTCAATATTGGGTACAAACCAGACATCCTCCTTTTATCAGGGAGTAATGTGTGCACCTCCCTGCAAACTAACAAATCAAATTTGTCATATTTTCTCTAAAGATTTACACATCTGGCTGCATGAAAAAGCTGTCACCTTTTCAAACCCTTAATAAATTCTGTGATGTAAGATTAAATTTACGTATAAAGTTATTAAGATAGTTTTCACAAAATAAACCACACTTGACCTCATAAGTCTTGCAACCTCAGCATTTAGCACAATATCTAGCTCTTAATAGGTGCTCAATAAATGTTTGTGGAACTACTGAAGTTGATGATAATGATTTTTGCCATACAGCAAGAGGAACTTGAGGGTTGTGTTGTTGTTTTTTTGTAACAGTAAGATTTTAGGAGCAGAAGATGGAGCGTTTGGTGAAAAGAAATGAGAAATTGAAGACAAAAGATGGGGCAATTGTAAAACCCAGTTTGAAGAACTAACAAGAGGGGTACTTAAGAATTAGATGACTAGCAACCGTCGTTGCCCCCTACGCAATAATTTATGTTTATAGTCTGTGTTGTTGGACCACTGAGTGATTTAGAGTTCCAAAACATGCACATACTTAACTTGTGATGTTCTTTATAATCTTGGCAATTGGTACCACTTTAATAGATAGTATTAAGAAAATGAAAATTACCTAATTATAAGTACACCATTTTTATCACATTTAAATAATCCTACTATGCCTTTTCTATCAACTCTGTATCCCCTTCAAAGAATTCTCCCAAATCTCTGTCAGTGGTCTGTGAAATTTCCTATTTGTTAGGCAATTGTCACATGACACCTGACTTCATTATCAGTATGATACACTACTACTTTTCATAACGAGTGCCAACAGTCATTCATCATTTTCTTAATTTTTTTTGATCCCAAACTGTTTGATTATGTAGCCTTTCCACTGGATGGCCCTTGGCAGCAGCATTCACTGTATTTCGTGATCACAACAGAAAGCCTTCTTAGAAGAATGTCTATTTAGTTTTTCTGCCCAATGATAGTATAAAGTCAATAGGTAATGTATTAAATAGAAAAACTCAGAATAATAGGTTTTATAGAGACAAGTAGCAGAAGAAATAACAGTAATTTGAAAGTATTATTCTCTGAAAATTGGAATGATTGGAGAGGTTAGATAAGGGATGATTGTGTTTTCTTAAAAGCCTTTCACATTGTGTATATATTTTGTATTTCATTGATGTTATATATAATATAATTTCATATGTTACATGTATATAAATAAAAGTGGGAATTCAATCGAGGGAAAATTTGATAAGAAATTTGAAAACGTACTCTTGAACTTGCTGAGAGAGAAGCCATTTTGTCATTGACAAAAGTGGTTTCACTGAGTATAAATGAAAGCCCTATTGGAATGGGCTATAGAAAAAAACAGGAGATAAGTAAACAAAAGAGGGAAATATAAAATATTATTTGAGAAATTTTACTATAATTGGGTTGCGGGAGAATGGGGTGATACCAGAAGAAACATATATGTTCAAAGAATTTGTTTTTAGAAGTTTGGATGATAGAAGAAAATAATATGAATATTTTTCTATTAGCTTACTTAAAAGTAGGAAAAAAAATTATATTGGTTGCTTACTTATTTTTTCCAGGATGTTGAAAACACCTAAATTACATGGCTAAAATTTCATCACGTTTGTAACTTTTACTTTCTCCTTCAATATAAAGACACCAGGAAGATTCTTGCTGACAATGTATGCATTAAATAACTTGACACCCATTGGGGGCTATTTAATAAAATAAATTTTGACAATTGCTTCTGTTGCTTTCTTTCTAATGTTTATCCATAATTTTGCATTTTATGTATTTAAGGGATTTTTGGCAATATTTTGAATGTTGTTCAAGGATTAAAACTTTGGATCTTTCTCTACGTTTAGCAAATAAATTCATCAATTTCATGCAAGAAAGCAGTATTTTTCACTAATTCTGAAAAAATTACAGAATTTCTCATTAGTTTGGATGACTAATGAGATCACTTTACTTTGTTTAAAAATTATGCAATAGCTTTACTGGTTTCATGATGCTATTTGACAAACTTTCAATACAAACACTATCTCAAGGAATAGAGGTAGATGAATCACTGGTCCTACAAAATCCAATTTTCATATATACTGTTCTTCCTGTTGGTGCTTTTTTGACTGTTTGTGTAAAAGCATCGTGCCAGATTTACTTGCTATGGCCATCCTATTAGTTCTGTACTTAAAATGTAATAAACTTACATTTATAATGTTGAGTTGTAGAATTTATGTTACAATATCTCTCTTTATATTTATGATTTAGTAGACTACCTTTGAATCATTCATCCATTTCAGTTATGCAAGGATATAATAGAACATTATTGCAAAAAAACAAAAATTAAAATATGTAGAAATTAATACACAAATGGCTAAAAATGTATTAGCCCAAATGAACTGTATCTTTTTATGTAAAATGAAGTGCCACAATCCTGTAGCTGGTACATATTCTAAAGCTATAATGATATTTGACTTATATAGCAAGAGGTCTTTGGAGAGAATAAAGAATTGTGTATTTCAAATTTGTGAACTGTATAGGGACTATTGTTATAAGAAGCACAATGTTAGAGGCTGGATTCCCTCAGAAGTAGCCTCAGATGGAGATTAGCATGTAGGACACTCATTAGAGACCTTGCAATCAATACCTTTGGAAGAGGAAAGTGAATGGAGGACAGATTGCATGGAGGGAGAAGTCATGATACACTGCGGTCTGAATAGCTGCCCAGGCAGCCCTACAAGGAGTTCTGAACATGGATGACCTTGGGAACTCTGAGCTCCCACACAACACAAAGGATTTGCCTGAACACTGTGGTTAGAGACTTGACCAAACTTTTGCCTGGCTTTCACCTGCACTAGGCTTTATTTCTCAAGTTGTCCCCAGCCTCACACTGAGTCTTAGCACTAGAATATGCAATGCAGAAAAACCACAAAATTTACATTGTCCCTACCCATACCCACATTGACAAACCATTTTCAGTCATTTTTCATTTACTCCACTTCTGTAATTTTCATTTCCCAGTAGGCCCCTAGTTGGTTTTTTTTCTACCCCTTCTTCTCAGTTCCTCTAGCTCCTTTCTGTTCTCCTTCTGTTTGCCCCTTAAAAACCTCAGTTACCTTTGTCTCAGTTGGAATTTAACTTTGTTTGTACTGGATTCTCTCTCTCTCTCTCTCTCTCTCTCTCTCCTAGTGCAGTAGTCTGAATAAAATCTGTCTTGCCACCTTTAACAAGTGTCTGGTACTGTTTCTCTTTGATACTCTTTTGAATCGTGGCAAGGAGGCCAACCCTTTATACACTCCCATTTACTGGGCATTGGAAGGGGGCTGCCCGGGGACCAGGTATGATCTTAAATGGGGCCGTTTTCTTCAGCCATGGCAATTCCAACATTTCCAGCAGCTGGGGAAATAGTACTTCAGAACTGACAATTCCTGTAGGAATTCATTTTCTGTTTCAATTTAAGCCAGCACTTTCTCATATATTCCTGATTCTTTATTCACCAGCTCGGTTTTTATTTTAATAGTTCAAAAAATAAATAGCTATTTCTCTCCCAAACAAAATAAAGAAACCGTTTCAATAAAGTGATTTAATGCTGATGTAAGTTGTTTACATAAGCTGTAAAGTAACTTGAAATTCAGGTGACCTAAATATTCTCTTGAAAACAGCCAACTGAACTGAATTCCCAAAATTGCTCCCAAACCTGGAGCCTATAAAGCAAAAAAAAAAAAAAAAAAATACAGAAGAAAATACCCACATATTTCCTCTCCCTGGATGTTGTACACTTTCAAGTGTAAATGGATGCTAAACCATATGTTATATAGCCTTTGTCATAAGTGCTTGCAGTTTTGTTCACAAAGCATTTTGTAAAATCTAGTGTAGTTTCCTCAGTCTCACACAGCTATAGTCTTTGCTTCAGGTAATGCAGTTAATGCCTATCCCACTTTGCATTCATAAAGAACATCGGACATGTAAGTAACCCACAATATAAATAAAAACACAAATGATATCCACACAGAGAGATACAATTATGTTTTACAATAATAGTAGCTCATTGGCTCCTAAGTTCAAATGAGTCCAAAATCCACAGACAGTAGCGTACTCCTCAGACAGAATCAGATGCTAAAAAGGCACTAAATGTAGGCACACAAGCATGACGAAGGTTCCAGAAAATCTAATTTAGAGTCCCAATTTTACCACCACCTATTTCTGTGAGCTCGAGAAAGCAACTTTGTTACTTTGAATCCATTTCTTGATATGTCCAGCTTATATTATAAGCTTTTATAAGGATAAAATTGGAAATATATGTAAACATGATTTGAAAAAGACAGTTGCAAAATTGGTAGTATGCTGCAGCAGGAGTAATACAAGCGATAATAAAAGCTGTTGTCTCTTTTAGATACTTGCTGTGATCCAAGTGCTTTGCATAGTGTGTCACTTAATCCTTACAAAAACCCTGGGGGAGAGGTATCCTGCTCTCCACTTGACAAATGAGGAAAATGAGAGAAACTGCAACTTGTCCAGGGTCATTTCCCTCTGACTCTAGCCCACTGATTTACCCTGATACACAGGGCCTCAGTAGGCCAGTAGGCAGAGGGAATGAGGGCTGGGTAGATGAATGATGTAGCAATGTTGCTGATGTGGGGGACTGGAGAAATGATTGTTCTTGAAGAGCTAGACTGAGGCTTCTGCCTCCAGAAGAGGAGGGGATGAGGAAGAACTCAGCAGATGCGGATACGTCTGAAGGTGATGTAGTTGTCAGGAAGATTAGGGAATAACAACCAGGTGGCCTAGATTTCCTGCCTGTAAAAAGAAGGTAGCTCTTCTCCTGGGGGGAAACTTGCGATAAGGTCTGATGAGGTCGGCAGTAGAGGAGAGAAGCCAAGGTTAAAAATGGGAGATAGAATCAACTAGAAACACACTGGGAACTTTCCAGGCTATTTTGAAGACTATTTTCCAGGCTATTTTGAGGACCATGAATTTGTTACATTCCCAACCCAATAAAAATGTGTGATTTTTCTGGAGAATGCATAGCAGCCTGGGTATAGATGTTGAGAACGCAGAAGCCTTGATTGATCCAGAGTTGGACTTTGACCTTGGGAGCGGCACCACTGGGGAGAGGAAGTAGAAATGGAAGGCGATCCCTGTCCTAGATGTGCTTGCCATCTTCCTGTTCATAGCAAATTACCCTTTTTATCCGTATTTTTTCTACTACCATATGATATTTAATACATTCAACTAATTTTTCTCTTTCCTGACTTAACAGAACCAGAAACAGAAATCATTCATTTCATTGCTTTGCAATTTGGCTCATGTGAGCTTCAGACCAGTGGTCCCTCTGTACTCTGACCAGCAGAGATGGTACAGTGAAGCCGGAGCCACCTGCGTGGTCTCAGGACACGGCCTGGAAACAGGGACAAAGCTGAAGCCATCCCTCACCACAGTGCAGATGTGTACATGCTAAGAACTATTACATTGTTTTGTACACCTGAAACTAAGAAAAAAGAAAGAAAAAGAAAAAATGAAAAGGAAAACAAAATTTAAAAAAAAAAGAACAACTGTAATCACATGCTTTCGGATTGTAAAATGAGCTGTGCAAACAGCTGTGACCTTGTCTCATCGTGACAGCATTCTGTCCCACCTGCTTTGTAAGTGCCAAACAATTCAGATTTTAAAATAAATAAATAAATAAATAAATAAATAAATAAATAAATAAATAAATAAAAGGAGCCCGGTCTCAAATAATGCTTCGAATGTAGTTCTAATGTTAGGCAAAGACTGATGCACTTATTTTGAATATAAGAAGTTTTCTAGAAACATGCATTGCAGCTCTGCAGGTAGGCATGCCTCCCATCCCGCCCCTCACGTGGGGGTTGAGTGGGGGTTGCTGTGCACTGCCTCCCCTTTGTGCAGACTTCTGTTTGGCACTTACTGTTACTCTGATTGCTACGGGAGAACTTTGAGGTCTCCGTGCCAGAGGCAAAGCTAGGTAGATGTCAGTATGGGCATTTTTCTAAAGAGCAGCTGTGTTATAAAGCAGGTACCGGTCTCCTTTGTGCTGGTGGTTAGTGCACTATTTCAAAGGATGGGAACAAAATATCACGACACTCAGATCAGCCTGTAAAAATTAGACTCTCCCAACCCTCTTTACATTTGTCATTTCCTTTTATCTTGCTTCTTTTTTCATTCCCGTAATGCTTATCACCAGCTGACATACTGTATACTTACCTTTGTCTTCTTTCTGTCTCTATCTCTGACTCTCTCCACCACCTTAGTATGTCAGCTCATGAGGAAGGAGCTTTGTTTTGTTCACACTTGTATCACAGACAACTAGACTATCCCCTGCCACTGGGTGAGCACTCAATAAATATTTGTTCAATGAATGGATGGACAAATTACCAATAGATCATAAAAATTATCAATAACCCAATGATATCTGAGAATTTAGAGTCAAGAAAAACGTAACAGTGGTTTAAAGATTGGATACGACAAGTTGAGGTCGCATTATTTTTCTGTCTCACAAGTGGAGTGAAATGGCTTGAGGAACACTGCTGGGTTCTGAGGTTCGCATGGCACGAATTTTAATCCCAGCAGTCATCAGCAGGGGGTGCTATAGCCATACGTCAGTAAATGTAAATCCAGGGTTTTCAGAATCTTCCCACAAACTGTCTGAAAATCATTTTTTACTCCAAACACAGGAAAATATCTTTGTAGGCCAGAAAGTGAAAACCGTAACTACATTTGTAGTTGTTATTAGAGTTTCTCTCCTGGGGAAAGTTGTTGACGAGAGCTTCTGGGCTGCTGAGCCAACTAGTTACCTTACGTTAAACAGATTTAGAGTAAGCAGCAAAGTTGATGGTTTCTATGTTAAACCATTACAGCTAATGTTTTGCTTCATTTTATACTCTTAATAAAGCAGTGCAAATTATTTGTAGTGTACAGGGAGTAAGGGTAGCACATTATTCAAAGTTCATTTTATTGTATGATAAGCTGTGGCGATGGACGTGTAGAGTCTTCCGGGACTGTATCCAGGCAATTTACAGGCCCTCGGAATTCAACAACTTTATCCACACCTCCAGCATAGGACCAACTTCTGTAACACCTTTATTCTGTTTCTGTTAGAAATTTTTCAGTGACACTTCACTAAAATACAACATATATTTGTTACATTTTTATCTAACATCAATAGCACATTTCTTAGTAAAGGAGTTAATTAAAAACCTATATACTATGAGAACCTATTGGTTCCTTTTGTTCAAAGGACGACAGAATCATTTAGATATCTGATGTTTCAGAAACTGTATAGACATCCTAGTAATCTGAAAGAAAGTGAAAATAGTTGGAGAGAATATAGCATGTTAGTGAAAAACATAAATTATTGGCATCTCATCAACTAGGTGTAAATATCAGCTCTGCCATTTATTATCTTAGGCAAAGTGGTTCTATAACTTTGGGGGCATTCAGAAGCACCAGAAAAAGTCTGTAAAAATTAAAAGACCCAGCCCTTCTTCTATTTCACGAAGCCTAGACCTCATATTCTTTAACGGTTCTCTAGGTGATTCTGATACATGCCAAAATTTGAAAACTGTCGACATAATCAATGACTAGATTTCCTCATTCAAAAAATAACAATGTTAATAGCGACTGCTGTTCTCATAAAGGTTAAATGACTTAATCTATCTGAACCCAGTGTCTAAGGTTGTGAAAACTCAACAAATGTTAGCTACAATTAGTTCCCAAAGTTGTTGTTTTATAAAGTCTATCTATGCTGATGGAACAGAAATTTACCCTGCTGAACTCAATTGAGATAATATTCCCTTCCACTTACGACCCAAGTGACAAACACTTTTGTTAAATCCAGCCATCTAAAAATTAAAGTGAGAAAGATAGAAAACAGTGAGATTTATCAACATAAGTTTTAGACAAGACTGGGTTTTCTGTAAGAAAAATGTTTGAGTTAACAACAGAGGTATCTTGTTTGTTTGTTTGTTTCCAGCTCTTTGAAGCTGTCATAATGTCTTCATGGTTGTAAGTGTTTTAGGAGACTACTAAGTGTGATCAAACAATATGGTGAATGTTTAAATAAAAAAAGTTATTACAGTTAAAGACATATTGCCATTAGCACCCCTCGCTTCAAACTCACTTATCCCATCATTCTTGCCACTTTCTGAAGCAGTTCTGGAAGTCCTCTGGGGAAAAGCCAGAAGTCCCACGGTGCCAGATCTGGTGAATAAGGTAGATGAGGACACACCATAATGTTTTTATTTCACAGAAAATGCCATATACCAGAAGTGATTTGTGACACATTGTCATGAGTGTTGTCATGATGGAGGATGATTTAGGGCACACTTTAAAACACACCTTCTCCTAACTGTAGCTCACACCCAACTGACTGCACCAAACAAGTTGAAACTTGTCACACACTGTTACCAAGTTTCAACGCACCACTTTCTGTATTGAAGATCCCTGCCTTTCCGTTGGATGGCACTCGGCAGCAGCATTCACCATATTTTGTGATCACAATGGAAAGGCTCCGTGTCACACATCGCTTCTGGTATATGGCAATTTCCATCAAATAAAAATTTTACTGTGTGTCCTCATCCTCCTTATTCACTGGATCTGGCACCGTGTGATTTCTGGCTCTTCCCCAAAGTCAAAATGATGCAGGATGTCAAGGCAGCCACAACAGCACAACTAAAGACACAGAAGAGGACTTCCAGAACTGCTTCAGAAAGTGGCAAGAATGGTGGGATAAGTGTGTTCGAAGATTAGAGGTAGTACTGTGAGGGGATTAAAGGCAATGTGCCTTTTACTGAAATATATATATATATTTTTAATTTAAACATTCACCATATTGTTTGATCACACCTCATACTTTAAAACAACTTAACTATAGACAAGGAAAACAAGTTTACACATATTATAGCTCTTAATGCAAAAATGTAAGGTTGCACTCTTATTGAAATCAATGTTTTCTTGCAGATTAAATGCTATATTAAAAATGTTTTTTCTAAGATATATCTTGCTTTATAAACATAAATTGGTGTCAAATTAAGATTTTCAAGAGATGGATAATCAGATGAGAAATGTTTCAAATCACAAAAGATGAAAAGTTTCATTTAGTCTCTACCCTTTCTTGCTAATTTTGGGCCTTGACTCATCTAAAGTCTATCATTTTAGTAAAACAGAAATTATAAGTTTCAAAGAGAAAAATGTCATAAAACCACCACACTACAATAGGAGAAAAATCACAGTTACTCTAAAGGAGGAAGTGAAAGCCTTTGCTGGGCTAGCCTTCTAAGTTTCTACGCGATTTTCCAGAAACATGCTGAAGAATTATATTCATCATGGTCAGAGTCTGGATTTGATAGCTTAGTATTAAAATAAAAATCTTATGCATCCAATGAATACATCTTGCGCTGTAAACATTAGGGTAAATTTCAAATTTTAAACCTAGACATTTGGGCTTTTTAGCTTTACTGACCTCGTCTGGCTGGACTGGTATTTTCTTTGCTTAAATGATTAAGCAACAACAATAAAAAATGTATATTTCTGTTACCTTAACCAGCAATGCCCTAAAAGTCTGTTTTCTGTTGCCAAGCAGACCTCATTACAGATAGTCAGGAGATGTACATTCATCTTAGGTGTTTCCATTCAACCTCATGGCTTTATCTATACCTAAAGTATCTGCACTTAGTGAATATTACACACAAACATGCACGTACACACATGCACACATCCTCATGCACAAACAAATTGTTTCAAACAGAAATAGCATATTTGCCTCTGTAATACAATTTATTCACCATTTGCCGTGATGCTAGAATAGGTTTAAAAAGCTCATAATAACACTTGCTTTTGCCCACTCCCCCACACACATTTGGCTATCAAACTTGATACTATGTATTTGTTTGGTCATAATTTATATTCTTAGTATCCATACCCTAAAATTAATCTCCTAGAATACTGCAAAACATTGCTATTTGTGTATATTAATTCTGTCCCTATTGTAAAATATCCTGCTCCAAGTTTACAGATTAATGTTTCTAACAGCACTGTATCCATGCTTATAAGCTCTCAGGATTTTCTTGTTGCCTCTAGAATGAACCCTATGCTTCTGACACAGCGCTGTCTGGAATGTGGCTACAATGTCCCTCGCCAACACTTTCCCATCAGGCTCCTCCTATTTTGTTTTATCCATTTTATCCAGGCATGTGATAAACATCTTCAAATCATGTTTAAAAATATTATTTGATGACTGCTTCAAACTTAAACCTAACAACTCATCGTGCATTATTACTAGCATCTTCTTTCACAGATAAAAAACTAAAGCTAGGAAGAATAAGTGACTTGCCAAAGACCACACAGATAAAAATGTCACACTGCACTTGTAACTCTTTGGATTTTCTCACTCAGTTTCCACTATCTTAACTGTCTTCTCATTTGTATTTTTACCATTGCTTGGGTATTTGGTTCAAGTCCCTGTTCCCCCCCAAACTGTTTTTTGGACACAGGAAAACCATCCCTAATACTGTTAGTTGACCACTGTTTCGTAAATTACACTAAAGAACTAAGACTATGTTCAATAACTTTCTCTTTGGATCCCCAAAGAGATCTAGCCAAATGCCTTAAGTAAATGCCTATCACTAAAGAGAATGAGGATGGCACCAGGGTCACAAAAGGACTATTATCACAGATGGGATAAATGATTAGTATTAAGCAAAACATACATTCAAGTCATTAGGTAAATAATGATAACTGTATTAATCTAGGTAGACTTGCCATAACAAAATACTACAGACTGGGTGGCTTAGACACAGATATTTATTGTTTATTTTTTCACAGTTCTGGAGGGTCGAATTCCAAGATCAAGGTAGCAGCAAAGTTGGTTTCTGGTGGCGCCTCTCTTCTTGGCTTGTAGATAACCAGCTCCCTGCCATTTCTCACAGGGCTTCTTCTCTGCGAAAGTGTCAAGAGAAAGAGACATTTGGTGTCTCTTCCTTTTCTTATAAGGATCCCACTCCTGCCAGATTAGGACCTCACTTTTATGACCTCATTTAAACTTCATTACCTCCCTAAAGTTGCTATCATCAAACAACCTCACATTGGGGTTAGGGATTCAACATATGAATTCCAGGGAGACACAATTCAATCCATAAAAATAGCTAACACTTAAGCAGCATTTCCTATTGCCAAGCATTTTTCTAACTCCTTTAAACATATTAATTCTTATAATCCTCACAATAGCTCTATGAGATAAATGCTATAATCATACCCATTTACAGAGAAGCAAATTGAGGCACCATGGGGCTTAAGAAACTTCCTTACAATTATACAGGATTTGAATCTTGGCAGATTATCTTCTTTGTGCGTACAATTAGTCCCTAAGTTATATAGCATCATGAACCAAAGAAGAGTCTTAAAATGGCTGACGTGAATACTACCACATTACCAACCCACAAGCAGCACTGCAGGGCCACATGTGTACATAATAGATTAAACTACAATGTACTTATAATAGATTGAGTACTAGACCCACAAGTCAAAACCTCAGGCTAATGAACACAGGACCCTAGATGTATCAATAAACTTCCTTTAGATTGTAAGTATTTCAACACAGAGATTATCTCCAGAATTCTCTCCTCAACTTGGAGTTCCTTAAGGGATTCGCTTATTGATTCATCTTTCTATTCCCCAGAACCAAGCAAAGGACCTAGAACAGAGAAGTTACTTAGTAAAGGTCTTTAAATGGGTAAGCCAAAGATTTACAGTCTCCATATATTTACACACGCTGACTGGAACACTGTTTATATTATTTGAAACAAAATATTAATCTCCAAGGGATCAAATATGATTTAAATGAAATGTCTCTTGGTTCATTATGAGATTCAAAAAACATTTAGAATGCTTGAAAATAAAATGGGCAAAACGTGAGAAAGGTTGTCCTGGGGATACTTTAAAAATAAATATTTTAAAATATAATAACTTTTAAAATAGTTTTGTACAATTATTATTACAAAGTCAACATATTTTAATCGTGAAAATACAGAAGAGTATTTGTCTAGATAAACGTGGCAAATAAACAAGTACTTTTATTCTTTCCTTACTATTCAATTAAAAGAAATAAATCTATAAGAATGAGAACAGAGGAAATAATAGCAATGGATTTCTTTTAAGTTAGATAGTAGATGAACAAATGATAGATGACCAAGCAAATCCAAAGAAGAAGAAAAGGAGAGGATGAGGAGAAAGGACGTGGAGAAGAAAAGGAGAAAGAGAAAAGACGAGGATGACCTGCATCCTAGCATCAAAAATGGGGAAAAATCAAGAACCAAATCAATGGCCTTAGGAAGAAAGAGAAAATATTGCGCTATTAAAAGGAACATTCAGAGAGGAAAATATATATATATCTTGAAAGTTAAAGATTTGACTGCAAAGATTTCAAAAAATCATAAGAGTTTAGTAAATAAAATTGAGAAGGCTCCCATGGAAATAACAAAAATTATAACAGATGTGTAATAGAAAGGATAAGAAAATTAAATAATAGCCCAGCTGGTCTAATATTTGAATAATATGTGTTCCAGAAAGAAAGAGATCATAGATAACAGAGAAGAAAAGCATCAAATAAACAAACAAGAACCAAGATACACGAGTTTTCACCGTGAAAAGACGCATTATTGCTCACATGATGGATGAAATAAGATAATTGAATATTTGCAGTTTCAAAACACTCTAGATAAGATGATTTTAGCAGCTTCCAAAGGGTTAGAGGAAAATTTGGGAAGGACATAAACAAAAGATCAGGAATCAGAATGTATCATACTTCTCAAAGGCAACAGAAAAACTAGAAACAATGGACCGAGGCTTTTAATATTATAAAGGATAATAATTTCCAATACATTCTATGTCTAATATCAATCCACTCTGATTGGAGAATAAGGACATTTTCAGCATCCATCTTTTCTCATAATGCCTCCAGAGGATATGTTCTACCTAAAAGGGAAGAGTAAACCAAGAAAAAGGAAAGACATAACAAACAGGCGATCAAACATCAGAGAAAAGACAAAGATATGCTCAGGAGAATATTGAAAGGGGCTCCAGGGATAGCATAAAGGCAACCAGTCCAAACTGGAGCATAGAACATACTGAAAGATACCTCCAAAAAGATAAAATTTATATAATACATGACATACTTAGATGCCTAGAAAGCAAAATTAGATAACTGTTGAGAATTTACATTAGTAAGAAATATTTAGAAAAATAAGCTGACAGGAAAAAGCACAACCATGAATAATTTCAGGGACACCAAAAAATAGTGAAGGAAAAACTAATCACAGTGTTTTATGTAGCTCAGATGAAAAGAGCAGCATACCATCATAAATTTTAACACTGAATATTGATGCAACCAAAAGCACTATGTAACTATATCAAGAAAATTGGTTACTGTTTGCTAAAGAGTGATGGGAAACAAGGAGTCCAAAGACAACACCCAAACTAAGCAGGTAAGAGGTAGTGCTACAAGAAAGCAGTGAGTGGTGGAGGGAAATGCCACAGAGTTTGCCAAAGGAGTTGAAAGTAGACGACTCTGAAGGGGGAGAATTGCAAAGAGGCCTGCTGTTTTTTGAAACAAACCTTGTAGAATACTTTGTCTCTTCAACTATGGGCGTGTATAGTTTTGATAAAAACAAAAACTGAAAACATTAACAAATATAAAAAGAAACAAAAATACTGAACACAAACACAGAATAGACTTTACCGTAGCTCTACTACTATGTAAGAGAAACTTCATTTTTTATATACATAATTATTCTTCTATAGCATGGTTTTAATGACAATTTAATATTCTGTTATGTAGTATATATATAATTAAAATGGTAGGTTATTTCAAATATGTCTTATCAACAATTCTGATTTGAAGTACCTGAGCTACCTTATTAATTAATTCTTCACTGAATGGGAATAATTCATCATTAGTGTAAAAACAAATTATTGCTTCTAAATTATATTTTTTTGCAAAGTGAAGCGAGCATTTCCAGTAAAGCATAATCTCTATATGGCCATGGAGAAGAGCAGTTCCTTCCCCTCAAGACTTTCCCAAGAATAAGCTTTAAATACTCTCAGAGCACTTTTAGTAGAAATGAAGTGTATAATATTGGAAAATTTAAGTTCCAAAGTATTTAACTCAAGAATAGTAATATCCTATCTTCCGTACATATTTATATTTATATTTGTTTTGCTTTTCTAAATGAATTTCCATAAACTAGTCCAGTTCAAGGGTCATTCTGCTGATGAATTTGACTCAGGGATTGTCTTCTGTTGGAATAGAGAATGTGACTAACTCTATGATGTCATTTCAGAGACAGGCTCATATCTCTTCCTGCTACTGATACTTCACAAGCCTTTAAATTGAGACAAAGTTTTTGTTTCTTTCTTTGTTTGTTTTCTTATCATTCTACAATAAACAATAAGACAGAAAATGTAATCATCTCCTAAATGGCATTAGGAGAAATTAACTTTAAGTTGTTGAAGTCAAAAGAAAATTCAGTGAAATAAGAGATTTTTTATGATATGTTTGAGTCGCGACCTTGATAACTTCCCATTACCAACATGGTGGACAGATTAGAGAAGAGACATGGATCTTTCACCTTTTAAATATTACCTTCCATACTAAGAAACATTCCTCAAAAAAATGACTTTGAAGATGAGAGGACAGTAGAAAAGAATGAGCATGTGTAGTATCGGTGGAAACACAATGTGTCAGGGATACACTACAAAGATGGAATGCCATAATTTTTTACCCAAATCAAAACAAGTATTAATATTTTATAGTTGCAATTAATTTCAGACTAGTATTTAAAATATCCCTTGTGCAATACATTTTTTTTTTCAAATTAGCTGCAAGTTTTGTTTCAGATATATTTTTTACTTAGTAAAGTATTATTCATTTTTATAGATTATAATAGTTGTTTCTGAGTGGTTTTATTTGTGTAATTCTTTTAACCATAGAATCATCATTGGAATTAGCAGTTTTTGTTCTTTGTTTTCCCACAGAGTTTAATTCTAACGAACCAAATTATTTGTGTACTGTACATAATTCAAAGTGAATGTGTCATAATATTTTTTGATGTGAAATACTATGACTTATTTAGTTTCACATTGCTGAATTTAATGAGTCAGTACAAAATTTATAGAAAATTATGTCAAATTAAATCATCAGTTATTTTCTCTCCAAACATTTACTGGAACTTTCTGAAATATGTTTTATCTTTAACAAATCCTCCTGTGCAGCTTTGCAGCTTTCTTCTAAGGATATGTCACCATCAATCAAGTAAAAAAATGGCAACGTTGAAACAGATGTCAAGGGCATTTGCTCTATGTCTTAACTGATTATCAACATTCCTGATTAATGGTGGAATTTCAAAATCTGTGTAATTGGGATAGTATGAGATCTCCCCTTCTATCAGTTTCAGGTAGAGGTGACAATAAAGTATTCATAGGTGACAATAAAGGATTCCTGTCAAAGGACTTTTCAAGGTGGACATAGACAAAATCTCATTACCCTGCCGTACATCCTCTCTTAACAATAAGATAATCTTTTACATGGGACAGATGACGGTTAGGCACAAATAGCCATTTTCATTTGTTATTGACATTGTTTTATTGAGATACATAAGGAAAAAAGTTAAGGCACTTATAGTGTATAAACTGTCATACTGAGCTGTTGTGTATTGTAATGAGTTCAGTGCTTCAATCAGATTTCCAAAAGTGAAACATAAATCATTATCCAGTAATAAGAGTGAAACATCCATAGGAGCCCACAGCTGCACTGAATTTTGGCACTGTGAAGGTAAAAGCTATTGTGGATGTAAGTAGCCCACGGGAATCAGTGTCTCCAGAAACAATTTCCAAGGAATATTACTTAAAAGTTCTCCTTTCAGGTCTTTTATTTAACAAGAAAGGAAGTTAAAGATCCTTTATTTAGCATCTGCAAGAGAAACATTTTTAAATTTATTGAGGAATAATTGACAAATACAATTGTATATACTTAAAGTATACATGATTATTTGACATACATATACATTATAGAATAATTAACAAGATCAAGATTATTAGCACACCTATCATCCCACTTAATTAACTTCTGTGTGTGTGTGTGTGTGTGTGTGTGTGTGTGTGTGTGTGTGGTGAGAATCCTTAAGATCTATTCTCAGCAACTTTCAAGTGTGCAAGAGAAACATTTTTTTAATTGAATTGAATTGGTTTGAGTGGGCACACTCATTTTCTTACCAGTATGTGCCACGGCTTTAAAATACGGCTTCTTCTTCTGTGTAATGGCAGTCATTACTGGAAATTATCTTCCACATTAATTAAAATAAAAAAACTATGTTACTATAAAATGGTATCACCAGACATTTTTAATCTATCTGAACCAGAGAATAAGCTAATTTAGTCCAGTACCTACATGAGATTTATAATATTTACATAATTATATTCATGAAAATATTTGCATATAGCTACATTAGTCTGGGAAATATATTCAGGAAAGGGAAATTGTCAATCTGCAAAGTGTTCCTTTTGTCCATATCTTTGCTCCAATATTTTCTCTTCCACTCTATTTATAGTGTGTGTGTATGTATAGCCAGCCAACAGTGACTTTTTAAAAAGCTGAATATGTTGAAACTTTTGAAATCATGTGATTATGTGAGTGAGCAATGTTTCTCTGGAGATAATATACACTACTCGCCTTTAGCCTTGTAAAAAACAACATGGATGTTTATATTCCCTCCAGCTAATTAAAGTTGAAGGCCACACAGATGGACAATAAAATAATAAGTTAGAAACTTTAAAAAAAGAGAAAGGTGATGGCTTTTTTGTTTCTAGAAAAATAATTTGCTTTACTAAATTAAAGTTCTTAAGGAAAGTCCTCATACTTCAGGGAAGAGTGAGACAAGAGCTGAACAAAAAAACTAAGAAGTAAATTATATTTATAAGGTCAGCCTACCTTTTCTACATAAAATATAATAAATATTTGCAGCTTTATGTAAGCACTACATTTTCTCTTACCATTCTTAACCATTAAAGTTAATTTAAAGAAACAAAATAAATACTACCTTGAATATCTGGAAAGTTATAATAATTATTATAATAGATTATTTCGTAGCACTTTGTTACAATTTAATAATATTATTATCTGTGATTTGGAAAACTTAGTTAAAAGTGTTTTTTTCCCCATTATGTTTGTTTTGTCTATTACACAAAACAATACTTGTAAGCCAGAGTTTCTTGCATGGAGCACATGTGGACCTCAGCCACAAGAGCTGGGCTGGAGCAAACCCAGACTGCTTCAGAGAACCTTGTCTTGCTCAGAGACAGAGTCCAGTAAAGTCGGCCAAGCAGTACAAATCAGGTGTAAAATGGTCTGATTTAAAAAGCAGCATCTGAGCACATGATAAGAATTCTGTAAAAAGTGTCTACACAAATTAAAACAAACAAACAAACAAAAAAATCCCCCTTCTGGAGGTTTCCAAAATATATCCCCCTTCTGGAGGATGAAGAAATCCCCCTCCAAGGATGAAGAAAGCCTGGGAACTGTGAGAGTGTGAGGTGACTGAGTAATAGAGCATGGTGTGCAGTCACTGGACAGGCTGATGAATTCTCTACACATTTCTAGTGGCCCCAAGGTTTTATAAAGTCATCTCTATATGCACTAACTCAGATAGAATTCAACACATGGTGTCCCAAATATTTAGTTGAGATTCAATATATATAATCCTGTTTGAATTGGGGAGGGGGTAGAACGTGAGGTAGTGATGGCAAGTTCCCACTTTAGTTTAGCACACTCTTACCACTGATCAAATATTGGCAGAACGCTATGTACCAGGACACGAGGCACTGAGACGGGGCAGAGACACGCTCCTTGACTTCAAGGATTACCTCTATTGAAGGTGACTAACAACACATAGACACTTTGCATGAAATCAACAGGCTGAGACACAAACAAATAACAGTGGGGATCTACCTTAGAGTGGGCGGTCAGGAAAGTTGTCTCTGAGATAGTTACATTTAAAATGGGTCTCAGTGAACGGAAAAAGGTAGCTAAGCAGAGTATAGGGAAGAATATTCCAGATAAAAGATACCATGTAGTGACTACTTAACAGAGAATCAGTAAGAGGAAGTTATGGACATGCAGATGTCAGACCCTGAGGAGCAGAATAGGCCATAAGAAAGGGCATTTCCCTCAGTATTTCAGATGGGAAGAAGGGGAAGTTACATTGAAATGACTACCATTTTGTCAATTTGAACTTGGAAAAAGAGAGAACTCTCTTTTCCCACAGAAGGATGACGAGAAATCATCAGCTGATAGTGAGGGTGGAGAAGTGGGCATGAGGGAAGTTTGAGGCAAGAGAAGGTATGAGATAATTATTTTAATGTAATTAAACCTACTAGAGAAAGTTAGTTTTTTAAGACAGAAGTGGGTGTCAAAGTGAGGCATAATGTCAGGGACTGGGAACAGATAAAAAAGTCCAGAACAAATGGGGCTAACAAGAATGAGGTGGATGGCAGGTTTCAATAGGAACACCAGACTCAGGAAAGTCCTCATACTTCAGGGAAGGCTGAGATGAGAGCTGAGCAAACTACAAGGAGTGAAGGTTCACGTGGGGCCAGTGTTCAACCCTCGCATGTGAATTATAGGGTCTAAATATAGCAAGAGGAACCCTGTGATTTTTCCAGCGAGGGAGGCTCGGGTTTCTGCTGTGCCTCCTGCCTTGGCTCCAGAACATTGCAGGGCTGAATGTGCACATAGACTTTACTAACATAACTGCTGGGAAAGGCAGGACAGGACAAGAACAAATAATGAGGCGAAACTTACACTTTAGAGCAGATAATACAACTGAATATAATAAAGGACAGGATTTGGGAATACTGCAAGACATTGAAGAGGCACTTTTCACTTCAAGAAGGAACCGTATTGGTCCAACCTGCTCTTAATTTGAGATGGGGAGAAAATTATCCATTCCAAGGACTTCACAGATTCTTCTCTTCCATGTCTCCTTAACCACCTTTGTCAACCAATCATTAACTTTCAGCCACTATGTACAGAGTACTGAATCTTTTAACGCAACACTTGAAGTATTTTAAATACATTCCGTGTTCTAACAAATATAAATATGGTAGGCACATGTCAGAGAATGAATAAATTGGATAAAATTGGCATCAAGTTTAGAGGCAGAAGATCAGCACTAACTAGGATAGCTGGGCATGATTCTCCATAGAAGGTAAGATGTAAGATAACGCTTGAAGGTTAGTAAGAATTGTAAGGTGGTAGAAGAGGGAGAAAAAGCATGTCACTTGAAAGCCCGAGCAGGTACAATAAGAGTAAATAAACACAGACAACCCATTGAACACACACACACACACACACACACACACACACACACACACACACACTGTACTCCTATGAAATATATTAAAACACGCAAATGCTTTATCTTGATTCATGTCTATTTAAAGCATATTACATGACTTCTATTCAACTAACTGTGGTAGGGCTTAGAGTAAATCTTGTCACCCTGGCTTCACACCCTGCCCACCTCTCCTGTGAAACCTGATGTCCATGTTAGCTCCTAACCATGAATTTGCTACAACTCTGCTACAGGAGAGATCTTTGAAGAGGCATTTTCCAAATTTTGGCGTGGGCACTGTTTTCTTCCTTCCAGGTTTCCTCTCTCAGTAGCTCCTCTAGAGAGTGCAGCGTTCCACTGACAAGAGCTGAACCATCACAATGTCTCATCATCACAGCTTCAAAGCATCCTTGCAGACTGATGCTGTCTCTCACAGTGTCTCCTTCCATCCACACAGCCTGTACCAGGACATAGGACATGGTTTCCATTTTAGAGATGAGAAAGGTGAGGTGAAAATAATTGAAGAATTTGCTTCTGATAACAATGGACCAAGGGTTAACATAACCCCTTTCTCCACTGCCATTTCACCTTCAATGTAACTCTTTAGCCATTAAAGGTAAAATGTCTAATATATATAGTGCCAAAAAAGCATACACATTTTAAGAAAAGAAAAAAACTGTATTAAAATTATAATACAATGAATGACGCTAGCATTTGTTTGATTAACACCATCTTTTGAGCAAACATCATACTACACATTGCTACCGTAATTCAATTCAACTTTGAAAAGTAATACATAGATAACGTCTCTTAAAATGTATACTTTCTCTGGCACCCTGGAGATATATTTATATATTTGCTTATTACAGAATGACCCCTGATTAGTAGATTTCATTAGACCAGAAGCAACTATAAATGACTGTAAGTTCCTGATGGAGATTTCACAGTTTTAGCTTCCCTGAGTTCAGTGACCCTGGATGCTCTGCCTATATAGTTGTTACATGGCATAGTCTCCCCTGAGGGGCATGCAACTTCTATGCAGAAGCTTTTGAATTAGGGCAGCTCCCACATGTGCCCAGAGTGGGTCCCATGGCCTTGAACATGAGCTGTCATCTGCAGAGCAGGTAACTCCCTGACAGCTGTGTGAACAGTTACAAGCTCAGGGCCTCCTGCTGACAAGAATGGCCAGCACTGCCCCACCAGGAGGCTATGGTTCCTGTTTGGAGAGTCTGCTTGTTTAATTGAGCCTTCAGGACCCCTGGTGGGAATGGCAGGCACACATTTGTAAATATCAGGTTTAGGAACTGCTCTTCTCTGCCTTGAAGTGGAGATTATTCTGTTCATCTCTTCTTGGCTCACGATGAGTGCTCAAATTCTCCAGAGTTATAACACAGATCCTGTCACTCCCTCTTGTTAATGGATAAACTCAGGTGTCAAAGCCTCTGCAACATACCCAAATTTCTTCCATTATTTTCTCCAAATTTCTCATGTGTCCCTACATGGCACACGGAATACTAGGGTTTACCAGTTTCTGGGAATGGACCTGTCTAGTTCATAGTACTCCTTGATAATTAAGCAATCCGAAATCTAATAACAAACATGGATTGCAGGATGTAAGTACAGATAAAAAATAAAAATGATACTTATTTGTTGAAAATAAGGAAAGAGATTTGTCCCCTCTCTCTTTTTAAAGAGCATTAACTTTAGAAATCTCCTAGAAATGTGTGTGCATCTTTATCTCCTAGAAATGTGTGTGCATCTTACTAGAAGCTAAGTAAGTCCCTGGCAGCTCTATGACCTAGGAATATCCTTCACAAAGATGTGGAAGATATCTCTTGGAACTGTAAACATCAGGAAGAAGCACCTTTACCCCCAGCTTCTGTGGAAGGGGAGGAGCCTAACTTCAGGTGCCTTGCTCCCAGTTGCAAAACTACCTCCTGTCACAAAGATATGAGCCGCTTACTTTTCCTTTGTACAACACCAATTAACCAATGCAGATTGTCACCTCAATTAAGAGGTGAATTTAGGATAAACTGTGTGTAATAAATGGTGCTATTTAGTCTTCTTACATGAGATCCAATCATTATTTATCCTGAAAACATATATGTAAAGGATATAAGCTTGGCTTTATAAATGGATGAGACATTTTTCTGTCTCTGCAGTCTCCTAGTGGGTTGCCTGTAATGAACATCACATTTCGGTTTAATGCTCATGCAGTAATAAAAACATTTTCTTGCTCTACTACTTCTGTGGAGTTTTCCGGGTCGGGAGATTTTGTTTTCAGTTATATTTCCCCAACAAGTCATGTATCTTTTTATCTTGCCCAACTTACATACTATTTGGCCAACTTTTATGGTTTATGAGTTCCTATTTCATTATCCAGAGATCTAGATATTACTGTCATGTCTACCAAATAGCAAAGAATGACTGATAATGATATTACTATAGAAGAAGAAAAAATGAGAGATAACCATTTTCAAATGCATTTTTAAATTGCATCATGTTTTCAGAAATGAGTAGCTACTAAAAGATAAGAATTTTGCACTATAATCCACATGCATAAAAATGATTATTTTTGCCCTGAAAAAAAGTGCAGTGGAAACATTTTAAATGTTTTGTTATTTCAAGGATTTCCATGTAGAAGATAGAAGAGGCATTTTTCATTATAGTTCCAGAGGCAGTGCCAGCATGTGGGACTCTCAGAGGTGGAGAAAAGTGGGTTTAGTAGAATAGAAGTGTGTTTTAATAATCAAATCTCTCTTTTGTCCATCTGAGCAGCCTTGTAACGGCATGTGCCTGCTAACTCCAGGGTGGGCTGGGCAAATGTCGTCTGGAACTCTAAAGACACCAGCCCAGCTCTGGCAGAAGATGGGAGTCCTTGCTGCCTAGAAGTTTCTAACTCTATCCTCTAGTAAATTTGTAGAGAAAAGGACATTTATCCAAAGAATGGCTGCTTATAAAAACCAAGATCTCTCGTACCAAAAATAGTCTTCTACCTTTACCAAAAGCTTTTTATGTGCCAGGCACTTGGCTGAGCATTCTACACACATCAGTCATTTAGTCCTCATAGCAAACTTAAGGTGTATGTATTATGAGCACCATTTTACAGCTGGAAAAATCGATGCACAACATCTAGCAAATCGTGTCTGGCCATCAGGTGTTTGTGTTTAATATCATACCATACTGCCTCTCATGCAGGAAAACTGCACAGACTTTAGAAATAAAGTGAACGGAATCAGAAGGATTCATCGTGTTACTTTTATGAGTAAAATAACTTGAATTTAATAGAAAATCATAGAAGCATGTGGAGTCAATTAACTTCTTTCAACATCAACATATTCCCAAAAGCCTTTTAACATTTCCAGAGTTGATAAAATGAATAAACAATTCAGAAGTTTCTCAAATGGCATTCTAAGGAAAGTGATTTTTTTTCTCTCAGAAAGTTTTGCTTTTTAAAAATTTTAAGGGTATACTGCAGCATTTTTGTGCTGTTTTATAATGATTCAGTTGTTTGAGACAGTCTTGTGACTTTAAGGCAGCAGTACTCTGGGATTTCCTGTTAAACCCTCCTTATTTGACTTTTACTACCACACCCCCAGCCATCTCTCCAGCATTTCTCCTACTCCCTCTTGCTTCTGGCAACAAAGGAAAAAGTCTCATCTCAGAGCCTACTTGGCTCACACTCAAGTTTACACTCTCTAAACTCCTTTTGACCCTTGTAAGTCAATTATTCATGCCTCATCAACTTCTTTGTTCAATTTCAGCTATTCATATTCCCAAATTCTACTTAAGACACTTTCACATCCCTGCTACACTCCAACTTACTGCAGATGTGTCTCCTTTCCTGTGACATTTTCCATCTAAGACTTGCAGGAAATCTTTGAAGACAGTCTCTCTTCTATGTCCTCCCTTTCTGCACTCATTTCTGTGAGTGCTCTCTGGTATTCCTATCCCAGCCAAAGGAGTCTGAATGTAGTCTGAGGGTAGGAAAAAAATACATGTTGCTCAAGTCGATCCAAATCTTTCTCTTACATAGGAGATTTCAAAGTTAAATTTATAAATTTCGATTTAATTTGGATGCTATCATTTCTCTGATTTGATTACCCATCTCCAAATCAATGGGTGACATAACTTATTCTTACTGGGCGGGAAGTCCTCCTACTAAGAAGAAAAATAAATGTGATAGGGGAAGAAAAGGGAATAACACCATATCATTTAATAATTCAAAATATTATGTTACAAAGACAATCTAAGTCTTTCCTTTTTAAAAACAATTGACCCTCTATCCTTTCCTGCTACCATCACTTTCCTGTTTCTGATAAATTTATAAAGGGTTCTAGAGAACTGTTTTTCTTTCCTCACCATCCTCAACCCAATTCAAATATAGCCAGCAGGTACAGGCTTAGTAGTTCTGATTGTGCTCAAGTCACAAGGGATGCTTGGGGCTAAAAGACATCACTACATAGCCTTTCCCAACACACCTGGTTCATCTCTGATTCCAGGCACAGGGAAGATACACTGGAGAATACGCACAACCAAATGACTTGTTTGGTCAAGAAAATGTGCGCTGAAGAGACTTGGGTCATTGCGAGCTTGAGCATTTAATATTCAGTCCCCATTCTCTACTCTGGGCTCCAGGCTTGGAGAGCTCTGAAGCCTCCCATCAAGATAACGGTATGATAACTTGTTGGTGTTTCCCTCAGCTTGGATCTTTGTGTGATTAAAATGAATAGAACCCCCTCCCTACCTGTACAAGGTTGGCTAATTGTAATATGCTTCAATTCGTATTTCATTCTGGATAGATCTGGAAATTACTGTCTTTAATGTCTACCTACACTGCACATGTGGTAAGAGTGTACAATATACATTTATTAACTTTAAGTCTCTGGAATCTTTTTGTTAGCCTTGGCATTACTAGCCTAGCAGCATGGGGGGGAAAAAAAGAAATGAAAGCACTGAGGACATTTTGAATATGCTAAAGAAATACTATTTTACATAGTATTTTACTAGAATGTGAAATTTCAGTTCAAATAAGTAAGCTAATTTCACCAATGTGGGTACAAAATGGATTTTAGTAATCATAACTAATGTGCCTCTTAGCCTCCAAGCTTCTACCTTGGACATGCTTTTCTCTTCCTGCCTCCCAATTTTTCCTAACCTGATAAGGCAACTCCCCAATTGTTACCGTCTGCTTAATAAGCTCAGATATCCCCATTTCTCTGCTGAAGCTGATCATTATAAACCCTGTAACTTGAGGCCAGATAGGCGACACAATAAGATCTAAAGTGTGGGTAGCTTAAACTTCAACAGAAAAAGAAATTGTCAGTTCACTGCTGTAGTCTTTGTAGCTGTTGGTATCGCACCGGCCATTCTTTACAGGACACCACATTCTCTTCCCTTGTGGCTAAATTAACAGCTACTTTTCTCAGTCTCCTTTGCTGATTCCTCCTCTTCTATAATACCTCTGCATGTTTCAAAATCTCTTCTTTATCTACACTCACCCCCTTGAAGATTTATCCAGTATCATGTCTGTAAATGCTAACTCCTATGTACTTACATATCACAGTGAATGTCTCCAGACTAACTCACTTCCCTGAATTTTGCATTTATCTATGCGAGGGCCAACTCAGCATCTGTTAGACTTGGATGTCTAACAGATATATCAAAACCAACATATGAACATAGAATTCTTGGTCTCCCGCACTTACATGCCAAAGCCTGCTCTTCCTATAGCCTCCCTATCTCAGTAGTGACAACCCTAACCTTTTGCCCCTTGATCCCCTTTCTTTGCTCTCGTGTTTTTGTTTCTTCTTTTTCCAATACTCTCGTTATTTCCTAACATACTATGCAATTAAATTATTATGCTTACTGTTTATATTCTGTATCCATTCCTGGAAAGTCAGCCTCATGGGGATTTTTGTTTAATGTTTCTGCTATGCTGCATAAAAGTTAAAGCATCCCAAGGGCCTAAGTGAATGTCTTTTATATAAACTGTTCATGAATTAGGAAACTTTTAATTTATTAAAAACTTCAGTATACAACTGGCATATAAATTACCCCTTTTGAAAAAGAAAAATCAGAACTAATTTATATATATATATATATATATATATATATATATATATATATATATATTTCAATGTTCCTTTCCTTTTCATCCAAAACTGAAATAAGCACAAGTAACAGCAAGAAATGCACTTCTGAAAAATTCTTAACCTCTTTATAAACTGTAGTGCTGAAATAATAATCAGAAAAACACTCTATCAACAAATGGTGCAACTAGTACACTTTCAGCTAAATCTACAACGTCAGCTTTAATTACTCATCCCTGACATTAATATTGTTTCTCACTTTTCAGTATATAAAAGTTGCCATTTTATAGGATTTAAAATAAATAAAGTTCATCTATAGTTTTATATTTGCAATTAGTCTTAAAATATTTTTTGTTTAACTTCATAAAAAGACTATATTAACAGCTTTATTGAGTTCACATTCCATGAAATTCATCCATTTAAAACACACAATTCAGTGTTTCTTATTGTACTGACAGAGTTGTGCAATCACCACCATAATCTAATTCTAGGACATTTTTATCATCCCCCCCAAAAGAAACTCCATTCTAATAGCAGTCACTCCTTATATCGCCACCTCAGTCCCAGGCAACCACTAATGTTTTTTTCTTTCTCTATAGATTTGCCTATTCTGGAATTTTCATATAAATGGAATTACACAACACATTTTTTTTCTGTGACTGGCTTCTATCACTCAGCATAATATTGTCAAGGTTCATTAATGATGCAGCATGTATCTCTACATCATTCCTGTTTATTGCTAAATTTACTGTATACCACATATTTTTTATCTGTTCAGCAGCTGATGGACATTTGGATTTTTTCCACTTTTTTGATATTAAGGATAATGGTGCTTTGAACATTTATGTGCAAGGGTTTTTTTTTGTGGACATGTTTCTATTATTCTTGGGTATATACCTAGGAATGCACAATTATTGGGTCATATGCCAACTGCATGCTTGACATTTTGAGGTATTGCCAAACTCTTTTTTCAAAGTGGATGCACCATTTTACATTAAAAGAGGCTTTTTTTTTTTTAATTGTTAAGATTAGCATTTTGTACAATGTTATTGTTTGCTGAAGGGAGAAGTTAAACCTTAAATTACCTTAGATGCATTTCAATAATGAAATAAAGCCACATAAATTGAACAAGGTTAAAGATAGCCTGTTACATTAAATTCAGTGAACATCTGATACATTTTACCTTGAAAATATCTGTTTTAGTGCTTAACAGGAGGGCACGCTACCTCTGTACCTGTGAGAAAAGAGTGTTCATCCTCTTAGACAGAGAACTTAGAATCCAGAGGAGGCTGCAGACAGAGCAGGAAAGAAGAGGGACATTAATGGGGCTTGCAAGTCAATGAAATAAGCACCATAAATACATGGACTGGAGGGCCAGATCTCACTTTTGTTTCCATGTCTTAGAAATGATCCGATAAAGCCTGGAGCATCGGACATCAAGCACAGCCTCAAAGCTAAGCAGCTCCCAAGTCAGTATCTCTCACCAACATGAAACAATGCACACAATTTTGAGGTGTCTTCAAAACAAAGCTAAAGGTGCGTATACCTTACATGAAGTAGTTCCACATACACAGATATTGCTGTGCTGTACACAAGAAACAATTCACAAGGATGTCTACTATATCATTATTTGAATAGAAAGCAGTCTAAATATCCTTTAAGAGGAAAACAGTTAGTATTCAATAGCATTATATATGTGAGTTAAAATAAATGAGTTAAATATACATGTGACAAGTTAGATGAATCTCAAATGAGCAACTGATTTATTGATACATATAGTGTGATGCTAGTTATACAGTGATTTAAAATTCCCAAACTTTTTCTTTTTTATTTGAAATGGACAGGAAAAAAACTGAGAGAATAATAAGATGAACACCCATAAACTCTTCAACTGAAATAACCAACTGTTAACATTTGTCACATTCACTATTTCTCTACACACATCTTCCTGTGCCTTTTAAGAGTGATTTGCAAACCTCCTGGCATTTCATACCTAAGTACACTATATATCCAGATAACAAGAGCATTATTCTGCATAACCACAATACCATTATCACACCCAAGAATATAAGAATTATTAAGACATATAAAATAATACTACATATTGTTCACAAAAGCACAATTTTAAAAAAGAAGAAAAATATTGTCTATCGCAAAACACCCTTAGAGTTTCTCTCTAGGTTGGTAACAGGACAGGAAAAGAAATGGAGTCAAGAAGGCATGATATGAAGGGGTCTTCTACTGTACCTGTAGAATTTTTTTCCCTAAAGAAAATAAATATGTACATAGAAAACTGCTAACATTTGTTACATCTGAATTGTGCATACATATATTTATTTTTCTCAGACTCAATAGTACATGTTGAAATATTTCTTTAATCTAAATAAAAGGAGAGGCTATGAGTAATTGAAATTTATATTGCTCTGGATGAAAGAATACCTAGTGATGATAATATAAAGTCACTATTTATTATAAATGAGAAATGGTTTAATACCTGAACTTGATATGGTTTAATCTACTATATATTATATTATATTAGCCAATATGTTTATAAAACCATCACAAGGGATGCATATTGAGATATACAGCAATATCTGTTGGCTTGATTTTCAAGACTCACATACATAAATAGAACTCTTGAAAACCACACCATAATACAAAAACAAATGCTGAGCAGCACACCTGCCAGGCCTGCAGGAGAAGATCAAACCCTACAGAGACCGAACTAGGGGTAGGTATGTTGGTCCTCCAGTGCCTGGCACACGCTGGGGCAGCAAATAGCAATCTGACAGCACTGGATGTCAAACTCTGAAAGAAGGACTCTGATCCTGGGTTGTAGGGTTTTTCAACTTTGAGATTAGGGAAGTTTAGTACCCCCACGTCGTGACCACAAGCTGTCATGCAGCAACAGCTCTCCGATGTGGCAGAACCTTGGCTCCAGCCCTACCCTGCAACTCAGCCTACCAGGCCAGGTGAGCACCAGTATGCCTGAGGACACATTCCAAGCCTTATGCTCAATATGACTGTTCTATGCACTTGACTGTAGCTAGTTTCCATGGAACTCTGTAGGAGATCAACTTTTCTGAGGCGCCAACCTATAAAGAAATTGTCTTCAATAAATTAAGCCTTTTGTCACAGATGGCAAAGAAATGTATTCTTTGCTCTACAGAATATTAATCTAGAAAAGGAGTACATTCTCTAAATGATAAAAATAAATGTAGAAAGATGGTAGGGTGGACTCCAATATATTAAAAACAGAATATATATAAAGCATACATACAAGAGTGACTATATAAGAGGTTATGAAATATAATGGGAAAGGCATTGGAGGATAAATCAGGAAATGCAGATTACCGTCCTTATATTTTCAGTTTATTTGAGTGATCTTAGGCAGGCCTCTAACATTTTTGGATCTCCTAATTTTTATTTTAAAATTTATCTGAAAACAAATAACTAAATTGTATTTGAAAATAAAAACACTGCTGTAAAACTATTTGCACTGATGTCTGTCTCGTGAAGTTCTGAATCTTAAATAGTCAATTAATTAATGTAGGATCTGATAAGGAAAAGAGATACTTTCTGAATTGACTTGTTCTGATTTGGAGCCAAGAGTCCCACTATTTAAAGATATTTATTTTCATTTTTATATTTTATAAGGAAATATAAATGATTTAGATTAAATGGGACTGAAATTAGCCATTTTTGCCAACCACTCCAGGAGCACAGTTATTGCTTGGTATCCATATGAATCTATACAAATGATACAGCTGTCTAAATAGTGAAATTTTACATTCTAAAAAACTTTATTTTTTCTAATTTCTTCCTGTGTGCAATCAAACATATTCTGCTCTAACATAAAATATTTTAAGAGTTTCAAACACTCATTTTGTTCTGTTAAATAGCTAACCCAGTCACTCATAATCTTCTAACATGCCCTGGTATAGTATACCCTAGATATTGTAGGTTTCTTTATTGCCAACAGGGAAAAGGATGTCCTTTAAATATTTTTACTCCTAGGTCTCATTCTGATCTTCATGTTTATCATTCTTTATATTCCACTATATAATATTCCATATTGGGAAATCAGTGAGCAATATATGTAATATACATTGATACAGTATAATATACCACTGATACAGTAATCTCAGGTTGTGCTTTTGTTTTTCCGTTCATTAACAAATAACTCTTAACTAAATTTTCAAGAGTTTCACCTACTCTTTTAAATTTTATATCTTTGTAATATTAAAAACTTGAAAAATATTGCCATGAATAATCAACATAAGACTCGTATTAGGCTGGTGCAAAAGTAATTGCGGTCTTTGCATTTATTTTTAACCTTTTAAACCACAATTACTTTTGCACCAACCTAATATTTTCAAGGAAGAAACTAAGGTATGTGGCTTTGTAAAATTTTTCTAAATATCTCATTCCAGTGCTAGAAAAATTGAGAAGGAATCTTTAGAATATTATGGATAAGGACCTCTATTAATTAATCATTTTCACTAATTACATTCCTTACTCATCCCATTCCCCAAACTTGTCATTCCACTAATCTTTTATTGTATAGTTAGTAAAAAAAGACAAAAAGCAAGAATATGAAAATGCTAACATTTTATAGAATTTTACACTTAACATCTCTACATGTAAACTTATTTCATCTCCTTAGCAAACCTAATTATAGATAGGATAAATCAAACCTAAGCTGAGTCATAAGGTTTGTCCCAGAATTCATAGTTCATATACTATAAAGTTGACACTGGAACTCTGATCTTTAGATTCTGGATTTTGTGACAGGATAATTTTAGCTTTACAATAGGTAATAGGATTGTCTTCCATGTCGTTGACTGTTTATTCACAGCCTGAGGTCCTATTCTGGAATAAAGTAGAAAAGACTGTGTATATGAGAGCTCTCCTTCAATGTAAATGAATTAGAGCCATCCTAAGGTCCCTCAGGGTCTCCCAGCTTTCGTCTCACCTTCCCTTCAATGTATCATTAGTAATTGTCCAAGCCATACATGGTGTTTCTACAGGAAGTTTAGGCACCGCCACAAATATTGATGAGAATATTTCAGGAATCCCAGCAGAATCTAGGATAATTCCTGGCACATACCAGATGTTTGACAAATATTAGATATCATTACTATTGTCCCTCTCACTTCACCCTTCTCAGCATGTTACCTCTGCCCTTCATATACCACTTCATATGCTGCCATTCTCCCTGGGTCATCTTACCCCAGAATGCTATAATAAATGATGCGTTTCCCTTTTATTCCTCAGAACACACCTAACAAAATACTAAAGTGTTCAACAGATGGTATTAAGGCTTTCATATAGTATAATGGGAACATGATGCAGGGAAGGAAACTAAAACTTAAATAATTTTTCAAGGTATTTTTCTAACAGGCATTCCTTCCTTTGCTAGATTGTCAACTTGGCCATGTCTTCTCTTTGACCTTGTTGTTGATATCTTCTCTTTGCCAAGTTGTTGATATCTTTCCGTCTCTTAGTACTATCCCCTGTCTGTTGCCCTTTGTCTCTCAAACCTCAGGCTTCAAATCACAGGTTTTGTCCCAATTAGAAGAAGCGAAAAATAATTTTGCATTATAATCATCTCTTTATTCAAGGAATATAACCTTTTCACATTTTTGTGCAAAACAGTTAACTCTTGATTATGATAAACTTTGATTTTCTTGAATAGATTGTTTTACTTTTGTTTAATCAAGTAAACTATTGGTGTGTTTTTTAAAAAAAATAAACCCATGAACCTCAAAAAAAAAATTCAGTCTGATTATCCTAGCTGCAGAAATATTAAGAAACATTTTTTTCAGGTTGTTTTTCTTTTTTAAGCTATCAAAAATCACATAGTTGAAGAGGATCTAAGAAGGCAGAATAGATAAATGCTGTGCTTGCTTCCCCTTGACCACATTAAAATTACAACTAAATGATAAAACAATCAACCTGGAGAATGCTCTGAAGTCTAACTTGAACAAAAGACTTATAACTAAGAATATAAAGAAGAAGCCACATGGTAGGAGGTGGGGAGACATGAAACAGGCTGGCCTCACACCTGCTTGTGGTGGTTGAGAATTGAGAGCAATATCTCAGCAATGGAGGTCTCCATGGAGGAGGAGATATCCCAGTCCCACACCAGGCTCTCCAGGCCAGAATACTGTGCCAAGAAGAGGAACCCCTACAACGTCCGACTGTGAAAAACAGTGGGGATTCCAATCATCCCACTGAAATGGAGGCTGCAGAAAACCCAGACATACTCTTAAAAAGTCTCAGACTCACTCACTCGTAGGCACTCACCCTGAGCTGTGGCAGAGGAACAGTGACTCAGGAGGTGTCAAAGACTTGCAGGGAGAGACTGAGTTGTGTGGCTTCAAGGTGAGGACTAGAGGGACAGTCACCATTTTCCCTGTGTAGAATTCTCTTCCTGTGCAGCCAGCAAGCAGGCATCATCTTTCCTGTGTTGAACCCTCCCCACATGGCCAAATCTGAATTTGCATTGGCCAGGTGAATTCGACACAAGCCATTCTGGTGATGTACAGGGACCCCACCCATCCAATTTGCACAAAATGGAGGCAATTTCTCAGCAAGTAGCCAGGCCTGTACACATTGCACTGCTTCTTAGATAACTCTTGGGGATGTGCAGGCCCCAGGCAGGCTGTGGCAAGCCTTGGTGTACTCTGATACTTTTGCTGAGTAGCTAGAGGCTCAGCACTGACACAAAACCAGAATCTACATTACCTGTAAACATCACTCATCCCTCCCTGGTAACTCCCTGAGACCCCACCTCACCAAACTGACCACATGAGACTCTATCAGTAGCTGAGCATAGCAGGAGATGACAGGCACAGCAAGCCTTGGGATGCTCTGGGCTTTTTGTGGAACCTCCGCAGGCTTGGTACTGATGGAAGCCACCCTTGGCTTCCATCATTCCCTGTGCTGGATGTGGAGACATCCAGCACAGGAAGCAACCAACTGTGGATCATTTTATAGCTCCTTCTAGGTAGTCACTGGCCAGTCATAGGCAATGGGTGACCTGGGCCAGCACTGGAGCCCCTCCTAAGAGGCTCCAGAACTAACATACCTGGAAGTTGACTTCAGATGACAGCAGAAAACCACTCCAAAATACCACACCCAAATGGTAATCTCAACAGGCACCAGAGCCCACTGGGGGAAATCCCACTCAGTGGGTAAACTGCCCCGCACAGAAACTCGTAAGCTGTGGATGTGGTCAAACCCCTCAGCCAGTCAGCCTGACGGTCAATCCCACCCAATGATATTCCAACAGCAATCAAGACTCAACTACTACAGGAGGGCACACCCAACCACACAAAGGACACTCCTGGAGTACTTGGTGCAGGTGACCAGGGAGACTGTGCCACTGGACTTCATAGGGTACCTACTACATAAGGCCACCTGGCCAAAACTGAGAGATGTAACAGACCTACCTAATACATAGAAACAAACACAGAGAGGCAGTCAAAAGGAGGAAACAAAAAAGAAAAATATGTCCCAAATAAAAGAAGAGAAAACTCCAGGGGGGTGGGGGGGGAAACTACTCAAAATGGAGGCAAGTGACTTACCAGATACAGAGTTCAAAACAATCGTTATAAGGATATTCAAGAAACTTAGTGAGAACTTGAATAAAGTAATAATAAGCATTAAAAAGTACATAGAAACCATAAAAAAGAACCAGGCAGAGTGAAGAATACAATAACTGTAATGAAGAATGCATTAGAAGGAATTACCAATAGACTAGATGAAGCAGAGGATTGAATCACTGATTTGGTAACCAAGGTAGCAGAAAAAAACCCAACTAGAACAGCAAAATGAAGAAAGAACTCAAAAATGAGGATAGTTTAAGAGATCTCTGGGACAGCATCAAGAGCAGCAACATTCACATCATATGGGTACCAGAAGGAGAAGAGAGAAAGCAAGGGATTGAGAACCTGTCAAAGAAATAATGACTGAAAACTTTCCTAACCTGGAGAAGGAAATAGAAATACAACTCCAGGAAGCACAGAGAATTTGAACAAGAAAAATCCACAATGGCACACACCATGACACATTATAATTAAAATGGAAAATGATAAAGACAATGACAGAATCCTAAAAGCAGCAAGAGAAAGGCTACTAACTAGTTACTAACAAGGGAGTTCCCATAATATTGTCAACTGATTTCGCATCACAAACTTTTCAGACAAGAAGGGATTCACAAAATATTCAAAGTGATGAAAAGCAAGGACCTACAACCAAAACAATTCTACCCACCAAAGCTGTCATTTAAAATTGAAGAAGAGACAAAGAGCTTCCCAGACAAGGAAAAGCTAAAGGAGTTCATTACCACCAAACCAGTATTACAAGATGTGCTAAAGGGACTTCTTTAAGAAGAAGAAGGAGGAGGGAAAAATCATAAATATGAATAATAAAATGGCAATAACTATGTATCTATCAATAATCACTTTAAATGGAAATGGATTAAATATTCTAATCAAAAGACATAAGGCAGCTGAATGGATGAGAAAACAAGACCTATAAATATGCTGTCTATAAGAGACTCACTTCCTATGAAATGACACACACAGACTGAAAGTAAAGGGATGGAAAAATAAATTTCATGCAAGTGGAACTGAAAAGAACAGCTGATGTAGAAATGTTTACATCCAACAAATTAGACTTTAAAACAAAGACTATAATAAGATGCAAAAAGAAATTACATCATGATAAAGGGATCAACCCTTTAAGAGCACATCACCCTAGTAAACATTTATGCACCCATCGCAGGAACATCTAAATATATAAAGCAAATATTGACAGACATAAAGGGAAAGATCGTCAGTAATACAGTCATAGTAGGGGACTTTAACACTTCATTGACAAAAATGGACTGATCTTCCAGAAAGAAAATCAACAAGGAAACAATGGCCTTATTAGAAAACATGGAGTTAATTGATATTTTTAGAACATTTCACCCCAAAACAGCAGAATATACATCCTTTTCAAGTACACATGGAATCTTTTTCCAAAATAGGCCCCATGTTAGCTCACAAAACAAGTCTCAATAAATTTAAGAAGATTGAAATCATATCAAGTGTCTATGAAACTAGAAATCTATTATAAGAAAAAAAAACTGTAAAACACACAAACACATGGAGGCTAAATAACATGCTACTAAATAATGAATGGGTCAACAACAAGATGAAAATCTAAAGATGACCTGAGAAAAATAAAAATAAAAACACAACGATCCCAAATCTACCAGACACAACAAAACAATCATAAGAGGGCAATTCATAGCAATGCATGCCTGCCTCAAGAAACAAACAAAAAAAAAAATCTCAAATAAACAATCTAATCTTACATTTAAAGGAACAAGTAAAAGAACAGCAAATGATGCCCAAAGTGAGTAGAAGGAAGGAAATAATAAAGATAAGAGAGGTAGTAAATGAAATAGAGTTTAAAAAAGAGATCAGTGAAACCAAGAACTGATTCTTTGAAAAAATTAAAAAAAAAAAAAAAATTTAACCAGATTCGTCAAGGAAAAAAAAGAGCTGGGACCCAAATAAATAAAATCAGAAATAAAACAGAAGTGACAACTAAAACCATAGAAATATAAAAGATTATGAGACAGTATTATGAACATGCCAACAAATTTCATCCTGGAAGAAATTGATAAATTCCTTAAAACATGCAATCATCCAAGGCTGAATCAAGAAGAAACTGAAAATCTGGACTGATTACTACTAATAAAATCGAATAGGTAATCAAAATGTGCCCCAAAACAAAAACCCTGGACCAAATGGCTTCACAGGTGTATTTTACCAAACATTTCAAAGAAGAATTAACACCAATCCTTCTCAAACTAATCAAAAAAATTCAAGAGTATAGAATGCTCCCAAGCTCATTTTATGAAGCCACTATTACCATGATTCCAAAACCAAACAAAAACATTAAAAAAAAAAAAAGAAAATTATAGGTCGATATGCATGATAAACACAGATGCAAAAATCCTCAACAAAATATTAGCAAACTGAATTCAACAATACATTAAAAATATCATACACTATGATCAAGTTGGATTTATTCCCGGGATGCAAGTTTGGTTCAATATTCACAAATCAATTAATGTAATACACCACTTAAACAAAATGAAAGATAAAAATCATATAATTATATCAGGAGATGCAGAGAAAACATTTGACAAAAATCCACCATCCATTTAGGATAAAATCTCAGCAAAGCAGGGATAGAGGGAACATACCACAACATAATAAATGCCATATATGAGAAACCCACAGTTCATATCATACTCAATGGGGAAAAGCTAAAAGCATTCTCCTTAAGATCAGGAACAAAACAAGGATGCCCACTTTCACCACTTTATTCAACATAGTATTGGAAGTTCTAGCCACAGCAATCAGACAAGAAAAAGAAATAAAAGGCATCCAGTTTGGAAAGAAAGAAGTAAATTGTCATTATTTGAGATGGCATGATACTCTACATAGAGAAGCCTAAAGATCCCACCAAACAACTATCAGAACTGATAAATGAATTCAGTAAAGTATCAGAATACAAAATTGATGTTCAGAAGTCAGTTGCACTTTTATACACCAATAATAAACTATCAGAAAGAGAAATTAAGAAAAAAGTACCATTCAAAATTACATGAAAAAATAGAATACCTAGAAATAAGTTTAACCAAGGAAGTGAAAGACCTATACTTGGAGAACTGTAAGAAATTGTAAAAGATACAACTATATGGAAGCATAAACCATGCTCATGGGTAGGAAGAATTAACATCATTAAAATTTCCACACTACCCAAAGCAATCTACCTATTCAATGCAATCCCTATCAAAATGCCAATAGCACTTTTCACAAAACTAGAATAAATAATCTTAAAATTTATATGAAACAACAAAAGACCCCAATAGCTACAGCAGTATTGAGAAAGGACAGAATTGGAGGTATCATGATACCTGACATCAAACTATACTAGAAGGCTATATTAATCAAAACAGCATAGTACTGGCATAAAAACTGACACATAAATCAATAGACAGAATCAAGAGCCCCAAAATAAACCCATGTGTTTATGGTCATTTAATCTCTGACAAAGGAGGCAATAATATAAAGTGGAGCAAAGGAACTCTATTCAATAAATGATGTTGGGAAAACTGGACAGATACATGAAAAAAAAAAAATTAAATGGAACCATCTTCTTACACAATATACAAGAATAAACTCAAAACGGATTAAAGATTTAAGTGTAAGACCTGAAATCATACAACTCCTAGAAGAAAACATAGATAGTAAACTCTCTGACATTGCTCTTGCTACTTTTTTTGTCATTAGTTTTTGACAGTTTTCACATAGTATGCCTTGAAGAAGCACTTTTTGGATTGAGATAATTAAATGTTCCATTAGCTTCTTCCCTCCATCTGGTCAGCTCTATTTTCTCAGCTCACTGTTTCATTCTTCATATTTTTGAGTTCTTCAGCTCCAGAATTTCTATTTGTTTCTTTTTTTAAATTTCAATCTCTTTGGTAAAGTATTCATTTGGTTCATTGGTTTTATTTCTGAGTTCATTAAACTGTCACACATCTCCATGTCTTTAAGTTTGTTTTCTGGCAATTTTTCATTTTCTTTTTGAGCTTTCCTGTTAACTTGGATTTTCATAATATTTGAGAAATTATTTAGTTGCCTAGGCAGCTAGGGGACTGAATTCTGTAGCAGGTTGATAACAAGAGGTCTTTCTTTTGTTTTCCTGTAGGTGGCACTATAGCATTTTATGTTTTCTTGCACTGCTCCCACTGACTTTTCCGATCTCTGCTAGGCAATGGGAGATCCCTTGTATTCCCTGAGAGGTGGGTGTCTCCTCTGTGACCAGGTCACCTTGGTCTCAGAGCAGAGCACCACCCTCATGGGAGAGTGTGGTGGGCAATGGGGTTCTGACCTTCTGAAATTCCAATGCCACCACTGCAGCCAGATGCAGTGCTCCACGCATGAGCTAAACCCGGTGCCTTCACTGGGATCAGTCATGAAGGGTGAGAGTGGGGTGGGCTGGGCTCGTCAAAGCCAGTTGTTCTTTTCCTAGTTATACTGACTGCCAGACCTCAGCAGCCTCACCTCTATATCTCCACTCTTGTCACTGGAATTAGCCACAGTGTGCATCTGCTGCTCAGGAACTGTCTCTCCAGTTCTCAGGGTTGTAGATATTCTACTCTAATCCAGCACTCACTGCTACAGCAAGCTCTGGGAGGGTGAGGGGGAGACAGCCAGGCTCCATGGTTTTGTTTTCTGCCTGGCAAAGATGCCTACTAGACCACAGCTGTTGCACTTCTGTATTCAGTCTCTGCCCTGATGCCTCTGCCCCGATTGCTGGGTTCAGCCATATTACATGCTGGTCACTCAGGCTGGAATGCTCGGGGTCACAGAGAGTGCACCTGTGGCCTGACTCCTCCCTCTCCCAGGACCGCAGTGAGCTCTGGGCTGTGTCCATGGCCCCTGTCGCTGCTCTTCTTCCTCCATCCTCCTCTGTTTGCCCTGATTTGCCCACCTTCAGATGTTTCAAAGTGTGGCTTTCCCAGACATGTTTGTGTGTTGTGCAGGGAATCCTTTGTTGAATTACAGCTGTTTAAGTTGTTGTAACTTCAAGGGGAGAGATCAAGGGGATCCCTCATGCTGCCATGCTTCTGATGTCATAATATTTTTCTGATCTATATTTTGGGGCAAGGCAAACAAAAGAAAAAATAAACAAATGGGAGTACATCAAATCAAAATGTTTTTCCACAACAAAGGAAACAACTAGCAAAACAAAAGAGAATCTACTAAAAGGAAGAAGATAGTTGCCAATGATACATCCCATAAGGAGTTATAGCCAACATTTATAAAGAACGCAACACCAAAAATACAAACAATCCAATTGAAAAATGGGTAGGGAACCTGAATAGACATTTCTCCAAACCGGACATACAGATGGCCAATAGACATATGAAAAGATGTTCAACATCACTAACCATCAGAAAAATGCAAATTAAAATCGCAATGAGATATGACTTCACAACTGTCGGAATGGTCATTATGTATAAATCAGCAAACAACTGTTGTCGAGGATGTGGAGAAAAGGGAACCCTCATGCACTGTTGGTGGGGTTGTAAATTGGTTCAGCCACTATGGAAAACAGTATGCAGTTTCCTAAAAAAATAAAAATAAAAATAGAGCTACCTTATGATGTAGTAATTCCACTTTTGAATATTTATCCAAAGATATCCAATATACTACTTCAAAAACATATATGCACCCCTATGTTCATTGCAGCGCTATTTACAACAGCCAAGATATGGAAGCAACCCAAGTGCCCATCAATAGATGACTGAATAAAAAGGAAGTGATAAATGGAATATTACTCAGCCATAAAAAGAATGAAATCTTACCATTTGCAACAGCATGCATGGACCCAGAGGGTTACGCTAAGTGAAATAAGTGAGACAGAGAAAGACAAATACCATATGATCTCACTTATATGTGGAATTTAAAAAACAAAATAAATCAACAAACAAAATAGACTGACTCATAGATACAGAGAACAAACTAATGGTTGCCAGAGGAGTGGGTGTATAGGGAGTTGGGTGAAAAAGGTGAAAGAATTAAGAAATGCAAATTGATAGTTACGAAATAGTCACAGGGATGTAAAGTACAGCATAGAGAATATAGTCAGTAATGTTGCAACAACTACTGGATGGGTACTAGACTAATTAGGGGATCACTGCATAAATTATATAAATGTCTAAGCACTGTTCTGTACACCTGAAACTAATATAATATAATATTGAATGTCAACTATAACTGAAACAAAAATAATTAAAAATTGAAAACAAGTCATAGATTCATTTCCTATACAGGACTTACACTCAAATATTCACACTGCCCCTCCCCGCATCCCAAAATCCCTGCAAACAGAATGCTTTCCCCAGGATCTCTGGTAGCTTAGTTTAAACACAGAAACGCAGTGGCAGCAGATAATATTACTAACTTTTCGTGATCCAAAGCCAAGGCTCCAGCTTCCCTCAATTTTTAAGCACAACTTATAAGAAGAAAGCCATGATTCCAACTGTAATGCTTGAGTGAGTTTTCCTTAAGAACGTGGATTAGGCAATGTGTAAATGAGTTTTCTGTACTAGTCTGATTATTTACATGTGAGAAAGGTGTAATCATAATGTCTCTCTTTTTTAATTTGCCTGATTGATTGTTTTGCTGATATAGTCTTCGGACTAAAATGACTTTGTTTAGTCTTTAAAATAAATCATTTATTCCTTCGATCTCTTCCCACATCTGTTTTTGTTGTTGTTTTGTTTGTTTGTTTTTAGCTTTGACTAGCATTGCAGGATGCTAAGATGTTTAGAGAAACTAAAAAATAAAATTAAAAATATTTTTTATCAAAAGGAGTGAAGACAATTAAGCCAAATAGCGTGAGCCCTGCAGATGTAAGAATTTCTAGGGTTAACCTTGAACTCAAGGCTTTATTCTAAATAATAGAATTAAAGACTTTGAAGTGACTTTTGAGACAACCTCAGAGAACACTATGTTGTACAAATAGGGAAACTAAGTCCTCCTATAAAAGAAGTGTCAGAGTCCAGTTTGGAACCCAGTCTTCCATTTTGGGCCACCACAGAGACCAGGGTTCCATTTCTTTCACCTACCTACTCAGCCAGTTCAGTAAGATGTTCCCTATATTATATTTTCATTTATGTACATGCCATTTTATAAAGTCTGTTTTTCCAGTGATTTTCCCTGTAAAAGATGTCTGGTTAGACAGATTTAAACAATAAAAAAAAGAAACTTTTGAAGGGAGACTGTTAGCAGTGGATAAACATTTCCTTAAAAACACACCCTCTTTGCATAGTGTATGACATTCAGAAGCTCATTTGTCTCTTCCTCCATGAAGTTTTCTTTTCTTTCCAAAGCAGACAAAAATATTTTTGCTCCAAAAGAGGAAAGAACATCTGTCCAAGCTTGCATCCTCTACCCTACTTGCCCGTGAACAAGAGCAAAGATGTCTTTAAACCAGGCAAACAAATCTGTTCCTCATCTCCTCTCAAACCCATCATAATTTTTAAATTCTGCTTTCTCAATTATAACAATACAGGGTTGTACTTTAAAGATCTCTAAGTGTAATATTAAAAACCAATTTACTCAAGTGATATCAGTTATGTTTGCATATGCCCACTACAGTTCACTTCACTTTTCATTAAATGTGTATTAACCTAAAACTATCCTAGGCTATAAAATTTTAAGAGGATTGTGATAACATAGCATTGAAGTGACAGTAAATCAACAAAACATAACATTAGATTTTCTATTCCAGTTGCCTTGCACACTGTAAATGTAGACCATTCTTCTACGAAGTTATAGGTATTTTCAATGAACACAACTGGCCTGTGTTGCAGCCTGCTCTTAAATCAGGAAAAGGAAAGCAAATTTAGATGAAGAGGTAATCATATTTTCATAATGAAAATTAAAACTGGAAAAAATACCTAATTACAGTATCTAATTTGCAACAATATTATTTCTTACAGTAATGCACTAAACTGTATCTGTGAGAAGGCTAATTAAACCATTTATTGACACAAGCTTTCCTCTAAAGCTACTCAAGCTTGTTTACTATACCAAATGTTGCAGAATTGCTGTAGTTTAAAATGACGAAAAAGGAAAAACCATGTAATTATCATAATCATATACCTATAATAAAGTTTCTACTCTAAAACTTTGTCATGAAGCAACATTGATACCTTTTAAAGACCTAAGTATTTTTTCTCTCTTGATTTGCATAATTTTTATTCTGGAAATTTTATTAAACAAGTTATGTGAATGCCTGTGGGGACAGAACCCCAAAAAGCAGTTTCCAGGCTCTCGGCCTCACATAGACAGGTGCTGGCTCAGGTAGTAAATGGCCATCAACTGTGATTGCATGGCCATCAGCTGTGGCTAGTTGGCCATCAGCTGTAACCAGGGAGCCATTGGCCACTAATATAACTGCTGTGGCTATGCTAGCAGAAAGAGAAAGAATGGGGGCTAGCAAGAAGATGGTGGCTGGGCTGGCAAGTGTGGATGGCGGTTTGAGGACAGTGTGGATCCAGCCTCCAGTGAGAGTATAGTGCCACCAGAGAGAATACAGTGGTATGACTCCCCTACCTATGGCTCCGTGGGTGTTCCTTTTTGGCCCCACCATATCCTGCGTTGTGTGGGGGGCGGGACCAGAGACCCCTGTCGCCCGGCACGACAAATGGTGCAGCGAGCAGGGTATGGTGCCGGCAAAGGCTCTCCCAAGAGTGGTGGAGCAGTTTGTGTGTATGAACACTGAGTCTCTGGAAGACCAGGAGGAGCAGCTGCCGGAGAGCTGGACCCCCGTGGAGGGGTGGGAGGATGTGGACGGTTCTCCCACCAGAACAGGAAAAGCCATGCAGCTGCTGGAGAGATGGAGCCCCGTGGAGAAGTGGAAAGATGTGGACGGTTCCCCAACCAGCACAGGCCGGAGAAAGCAAAGGTCGTTGTGGCCCTGTGGGCCGGGAAGTGCTTGCTGAGGCAGCCCGGATGCGGGACTTGTCCCAGGAGGAAACGCTTGCTGAGTCCTCCGTGGGAGATGAGGGTGAGGTCAAGGTCGTCCCTCACCCCCAGGACAACACTGGCGAATGACTATGGACTATGGACTATAGGGAATTGCCTTCCATCCCTAATTGAATGGACAGCTTGACTGTTTGGGAACATACCACCATGTAGTGGAACTGGGGGATATTTGCTTTTGTGTCTTGATTGGCCACCATTGGGAATATGTAAGCACCTTGATTGTGAGTCGCTGTTGTTCCAGCAGGGTACCCTGAGAGGTCCAGAGAGAGTGGCAGTGCCCTGAGAGCCCTGGCTGTGTCCAGGAAGTGTGGCTGTGCCCACAGAGAGTGGCAGTGCCCTGAAAGCCCTGGCTGAGCCCAGGAAGTCTGGCTGAGCCCTGAGATACCCTGGCTGTGCCCAGGAAGTCGAGCTGTTCCCAGAGAGAGAGTGGCAGTGCCCTGAAAGGCCCTGGCTGAGTCCAGGAAGTGTGGCTGTGCCCACAGAGAGTGGCAATGCCCTGAGAGCCCTGGCTGTGTCCAGGAAGTGTGGCTGTGCCCACAGAGAGTGGCAGTGCCCTGAGAGCCCTGGCTGAGTCCAGGAAGTCGGGCTGTTCCCAGAGAGAGTGGCAGTGCCCTGAGAAATCCTAGCTGTGCCCGGGGAAACTAGTGGTACCCTAAGAAGTCCAGGAGGTCTGGCCGTGCCCGGAAGTACTGGTGGTGCCCTGAGAAACCCTGGCTGTGTCGGGGAAAACTAGTGGTAACCTAAGAAGCCCAGGAAGTCTGGCTGTGCCCAGAAGTACTGGTGGTGCCCTGAGAAACCCTGGCTGTGCCCAGAGAGGCTGGTTGTGTCCAGGATATTGCATTCACCTCCAGGCTCCTCGCACAGGGCCCCTCGCGGAAGACGCTGGTCGCGTAGATTGTGAGGCGAGAGCCTGTAGGGGTGGAGTGTGGGGACAGAACCCCAAAACGCAGTTTCCAGGCTCTCGGCCTCACATAGACAGGTGCTGGCTCAGGTAGTAAATGGCCATCAACTGTGAATTCATGGCCATCAGCTGTGGCTAGTTGGCCATCAGCTGTAACCAGGGAGCCATTGGCCACTAATATAACTGCTGTGGCTGCGCTAGAAGAGAGAGAAGAGAGGAGAGAGAGAATGGGGGCTAGCAAGAAGATGGCGGCTGGGCTGGCAAGTGTGGATGGCGGTTTGCGGACAGTGTGGATCCAGCCTCCAGTGAGAGTATAGTGCCGCCAGAGAGAATATAGTGGTATGACTCCCCCACCTATGGCTCCGTGGGTGTTCCTTTTTGGCCTCACCATATCCTGCGTTATGTGGGGAGCGGGAGCAGAGACCCCGCAGGTCGCCCGGCACGACAAATGGCGCAGCGAGCAGGGTCTACCGCACGACAATGCCATTTAATGAAGAAAGAAAAATACTCATTACCGTAATACAACCATTGTTTTCATTTTAGTGTATTTCCTTCTGTGGACCCAGAGAAAGAAGATACCTACCAAGATGCATTCCTGGTGTTTAACTGGGCTCAAATTTAATAACAAAGTCAGGCAGACATTTCTACACAGAGAATTCTCATGCAAGCCATGCTTTAGGGAGAGGAGTGCAATAAACTGCGTGCCTCCCACATTGAACGTCCTGCCTCCTGCACTGAACTGCCTGCATTGGCTTCCTACCATCTGAGCCAGCCCTTGTAAAAGACTTCCTGGGATTGTATTTCAACCAACAGGACTGAGACATTTCCCATCCAATTAGACGTGTACAGCTATATCCCCATCAACATCTTCACTGGACAATCAGAGCAGCTCCATTTTGACCAATCAAGACAGTGTCTTTTGGACTAATCAAACTGTGATTTTTTTTTTTCCTGTTTACTATAATGCTTGTTTTCAATGTAGCTTTTTTTTTTTTTTAATTTATTGGGGTGACAATTGTTAGTGAAATTACATAGATTTCAGGTGAACAGTTGTGTATTACACCATCTATAAATCCCATTGTGTGCTGCCCACGCAGAGTCAGTTCTCCTTCCATCACCATATATTTGATCCCCCTTACCCTCATCTCCCACCCCGCACCCCCCTTAGCCTCTGGTAATCACTAAACTACTGTCTGTGTCTATGAGTTTTTGTTTCTCATTTATTTGCCTTGTTCTTTTGCTGTTTTTGGTTTATATACCACATATCAGTGAAATCATACGGTTCTCCGCTTTTTCTGACTGACTTATTTCGCTTAACATCATACTCTCAAGATCCATCCATGTTGTCACAAATGTTCCTATTTCATCTTTTCTTACCACCAAATAGTATTCCATTGTGTATATATACCACAACTTCTTTATCCATTCATCAATCAAAGGACATTTTGGTTGTTTCCATGTCTTGACCACCGTAAACAAAGCTGCAATGAACATTGGAGCACACGTGTCTTTATCTCTAAATGTTTTCAGATTTTTTGGGTAGATACCCAGGAGAGGGATTGGTGGGTCATATGGTAATTCTATTCGTAATTTTTTGAGGAACCTCCACACTGTCTTCCGTAATGGCTGCACCAATCTGCATTTCCAACAACAGTGTGGATGAGGGTTTCTTTTTCTCCACAGCCTCTCCAACACTTGTTACTATTTGTCTTGTTGATGATAGTCATTCTGACTGGGGTGAGGTGATATCTCATTGTGGTTTTGATTTGCATTTCTCTGATGATTAGTGATGTTGAGCATTTTTTCATATGTCTATTTGTCATTTGTATGTCCTCTTTGGAGAAATGTCTCTTCAGGTAATCTGCCCATTTTTCAATTGGGTTGTTTGTTTTTTTGTTGTTGACTTGCATGAGTTCCTTGTATATTTTGGACATTAGCCTCTTATCGGAGGCACTGTTTGCAAAAATCTTCTCCCATTCAGTTGGTTGCCTCTTTATTTTGTCGATGGTTTGTTTTGCTGTGCAGAAGTTTTTAAGTTTCATATACTCCCATTCGTCTATTCTAGCTTTTACTTCCATTGCCTTTGGAGTCAAGTTCATAAAATGCTCTTTGAACCCAAGGTCCATAAGTTTAGTACCTATGTTTTCTTCTATGCAGTTGATTGTGTCCGGTCTTATGCTTAAGTCTTTGATCCATTTTGAATTAATTTTGGTACATTATGACAGATAGCAGTCCAGTTTCATTCTTTTGCACGTGGCTATCCAATTATCCAGGCACAATTTATTGAAGAGGTTGTCTTTTCGCCATTGTATGTTTTTAGCTTCTTTGTCAAAAATTATCTGTCCATATTTATGTGGTTTTATTTCTAGGTTCTCAACTCTATTCCATTGGTCTATGTGTCTGTTTTTTCTGCCAATACCATGCTGTTTTGATTATTGTAGCCCTGTAGTACAAGATAAAGTCAGGAAGTGTGATACGTCCAGTATTGTTCTTTTTTCTTAAGATTGCTTTGGCTATTTGGGGTCTTTTGTGGTTCCAAACAAATCTGATGATTTTTTTGTTCTATTTTTTTTTAAATGCCATTGGATTTTGATGGGGATTGTATTAAATCTGTATATTGCTTTGGATAATATGGCCATTTTAACTATGTTGATTTTTCCAATCAATGAGAATGGAATGTCTTTCCATTTCTTTGTGTCTTCTTCAATTTCTTTCAAAAATGTCTTATAGTTTTCAGCATATAGGTCTTTCACATCCTTGGTTAAGTTTATTCCTATGTATTTTATTCTTTTTGCTGCAATTGCAAAAGGAATTTTTTTTGTATGTCTTTTTCTGAGATTTCATTGTTAGTATATAGGAAGGCAATGGACTTTTGTACATTGATTTGTAGCCAGCAACTTTATTGCATTCATTGATTGTTTCTAATAGCTTTTTAGTGGAGTCTTTAGGGTTTTCTATATATAGCATCATGTCATCTGCAAAGAGTGATAATTTAACTTCTTCATTCCCAATTTGGATGCCTTTATTTCTTTGTCTTTCCTGATTTCTCTGGCGAGGACTTCCAACACTACGTTGAAAAGCAGAGGTGATAGGGGACAGCCCTGTCGTGTTCCTGAATGTAGAGCAAAGGGCTTCAGTCTTTCACCATTAATTATGAGATTAGCTGAGAGTTTGTCATATATGGCCTTCATTATGTTAAGGTATTTTCCTTCTATACGTATTTTATCAAGTGTTTTAATCATAAATGGATGTTGTATCTTGTCAATGCTTTTTCTGCATCAATTGATATAATCATATGATTTTTGTCCTTTATTTTGTTTATGTGATGTACCACATTGATGGATTTGCGGATGTTGAACCATCCTTGTGCCCTGGGGATGAACCCCACTTGGTCGTGATGAATAATCTTTCTAATGCATTGTTGTATTTGATTTGCTAGAATTTTGTTTAGGATTTTTGCATCTGTATTCATCAGAGATATTGGTCTGTAATCCTCTTTTTTTGTGTTGTCCTTACCAGGTTTTGCTATCAGGGTAATGTTGGCCTCACAAAATGAGTTAGGGAGTACTATCACTTCTTCAATTTTTTGAAAGAGTTTGAGCAGGATTGGTATTAGATCCTCTTTGAAAGTTTGGTAGAATTCACTAGTGAAGCCATCTGGTCCCGGACTTTTGCTTTTGGGAAGGTTTTGGATGACTGATTCAATTTCGTTACTGGTGATCGGTCTGTTTAGATTTTCCAGTTCTTCATGGTTCAGCTTTGGAAGGCTATATCTTTCTAAGAACTTGTCCATTTCTTCTACGTTATTGAATTTGGTGGCATATAATCCTTCATAGTATTCTTGGATGATCCTTTGTATTTCTGTGGTGTCCGTGATAACTTCCCCTTTTTCATCTCTGATTTTGTTAATTTGTGTCTTCTCTCTTTTTATCTTAGTGAGTCTAGCCAAGGGTTTATCAATTTTGTTAATCTTTTCGAAGAACCATCTCTTTGTCACATTAATTTTTTCTATTGTCTTTTTATTCTCTATTTCATTTAGTTCTGCTCTGATTTTTGTTATTTCCTTTCTTCTGTTGACCTTGGGTTTCACTTGTTCTTCTTTTTCTAGTTCTTTAAGGTGTAACATGAGGTTATTTATTTGGGATTATTCTTGTTTCTTGAGATAGGCCTGTAATGAGATAAATTTCCCTCTTAAAACTGCTTTCGCTGCATCCCAAAAATTTCGGTAGGATGTATTTTCATTGTCATTTGTTTCTATGTATGTTTTGATCTCTCCTCTAATTTCTTCTTTGACCCAGTCCTTCTTTAAAAGTATGTTGTTTAGTCTTCACATATTTGTGGTTTTTCCTGCTTTCTTATTGCAGTTGATATTCAATTTCAAAGCCTTGTGATCAGAGAATATGCATGGTATGATTTCAATCTTCTTAAATTTGCTGAGGCTGCTTTTATGTCCCAATATATGGTCTATCCTTGAGAATGTTCCATGTACACTAGAAAGGAATGTATAGTCTGATGTTTTAGGATAAAGTGCTCTATATATGTCAATTATATCCATTTCATCTATGTATCATTTAGGGCTGCTATTTCGTTATTTATTTTCTGCTTGGATGATCTATGCACAGCTGTCAATGATGTGTTTAGGTCCCCTAGTATAATTGTGTTTTGGTCAATTTCTCCCTTTAGTTCTGTTAACAGTGGCTTGGTATACTTTGGTGCTCCCTGATTGGGGGCATAAATATTGATGACTGGTATGTCTTCTTGTTGTATAGTCCCCTTTACCATTATGAAATGTCCGTCTTTGTCTCTTGTTATCTTTTTCACCCGGAAGTCTGTTTCATCTGATGTCAGTATAGCTACACCTGATTTTCTCTGGGTACCGTTTGCTTGGAGTGTCAATTTCCACTGTTTCACTTTGAGTCCATGCTTGTCCTTGTAGCTGAGATGTGTCTCTTGAAGACAGCATAAGGTTGGGTTTAGTTTTTTGGTCCAGTCTGCTACTCTGTGCCTTTTTAATTGGTGAGTTCAGTCCATTTACATTTAGAGTGGTTATTGATATATGACGATTTCCTGTAATTTTATCTTTAGTTTTCTGGTAAGCCTGTGTCTCCATTGTTTCTTTGCCTTTTTGTTGTTGTCTATTATTTCTGTGTGGTGGTATTCTATGATGTTTCCCTCTGTTTCTTCTTTTATTACAGTATATATTTCAGTTCTGGATTTTTTTGAGTGGTTACCCTTAAGTTTATATAAAAGAAAGTTTGATATTTAGAGTATTCCATTTTCTTCAGCACGCTTACTTTCTCCGTTTCCATATTCCGGTTCAGGCTTTTACTCTCCCCTTTTTTATGTTTTGGTTGCCACAAATTGTCCCTGTTGATGGTGGTCAAATGGCCTCCTTTAGTATTTCTTGTAGTGCAGGTCGTGTATTAGAAAATTCCCTCAGCTTCTGTATGTCTGGAAAGGTCTTTATTCCTCCTTCATATCTAAAGGATATCTTTGCTGGATATATTATTCTTGGCTCATACTTTCTCTCTTTCAATAGTTTGAATATTTGTTTCCACTCCCTCCTGGCTTGTAGAGTTTCTGCTGAAAGATCTAATATATTCTAATGGGCTTTCCTTTGTAAGTTACCGTCTTCTTTTCCCTGGCTGCCTTGAGGATTCTTTCTTTGTTGTTAATTTTAGACAGCTTCAATACAATGTGCCTTGGAGAAGGCTTGTTGGGATTGAGGTAATTAGGTGTTCTATTTGCTTCTTGGATTCGAGGGTCCAGTTCTGTCCACAAGTTTGGGAAGTTCTCATCGATAATTTGTTTGAAAAATTCTCTGTTCCCTTCTCTCTTTCTTCTCCTTCTGGTATGCCCATTATTCTTATATTGCTCTTTCTGATGGAGTCAGAAAGTTCTTGTAGAGTTCTTTCATTTCTTTTAAGTCTCAAGTCTCTTTCTTCTTCCATCTGTGTAATTTCCAGGTTTCTATCTTCGGTGTCACTGATTCTTTCCTCCATCTGGTCAACTCTACTACCTAAGCTGGTTATTTCATTCTTAATTTCTTCTATTGAGTTCTTAATCTCCAGAAATTTTATTTGGTTCTTTTTTAAAATTTAAATCGCCTTCATAAAATGCTCATGTTATTCTTTGATTGTGTTTCTGAGTTCATTAAACAGCCTTTCTGTGTTTTCTCACATCTCGTTGAGTTTTTTCAGAATTGCAATCTTGAATTCTCTGTCATGTAAGTCACATATTTCCATATCTTTAAGTTCCTTTTCTGGAGACTTTTCACTTTCTTTCTGAGCTGTCTTGTTGCCTTGGTTATTCAGGGCAATTACTGATTTATTATTTCTCTTCCTAGATATCTACAGGAGTGGCTTCTGCAACAGGTTGATAGGAAAAGGTCTTTCTTTTTTTTTCCAGTACTTGTTGGTTGAAAGTTTTATTTTCTCTCCAACTGCGGCCTTTTTTTTCTCCCTCACACGGTAGTGCTATGTTTTCTCTGCACTATTCCAGTTTCTCACACAATGGGGGGATTCCCTGTGAGATGGGTTTCTCCTCTGTTAATAGTTAGCTTGGGTCACAGGGCGCAGTGTTCGTGTTGGTATGCAGAGAGCTTTTGAAATTCCAAAGCTCTTCCTGCCCCAGATTCAGAACCTGTGTGTTTCAGCAGTTCTGTTTACTCCTAAAGGGATCCGCCCAGATAGGTGGGGCCAGGGGTGGGGTGAGTTGTGAGATGTGGTCCAGAGCAATGGCGGAGACCACCACCACAGCCGGTCCTGCTTCAACAGCTCCCTCCCCTTTGCCGGAAGTAGTTGGGCTGTGAATCTGTTTCTGTGGTCCACAGTTCTCAGAACAGCAAATATTCTGTTCTTTGATCTGACACTGCTGCTGTTCCACTTCTATCACCGGGTAGGTGGGGGCGGGATGAGCTCTGGCAGAGTAGAGAGGGGGGAGCTAGTCTCAGTGCCTAAGGCTTCCATTCTTTTCTTGGTAGTGAAGGCTTAAACCACCGTCTTCAGCCTTCCTCCCTCAGTCTTTTCTCCGAGGTGTCTGCCATGAGCGTTGGGTTCAGCTGTGTTATATGCTGCCCCCTTAGCCCTGTGGGCCATAAATGGAGCCCTAGCAGTCTGAGTTCTTCCCTCTCCCACAGCTGCAGTAGTTCTAGGATGCAGCGAGCTTGGAGCACTGAGCTAGGTCTGCATCCTGCGGCCATGCGGTTCCCTCTCCGTACTTCTCCCTTCCCTCCTCCCCGACTCGTGCAATTCGCCCACATTTAGGTGAATTCAGTAGTGGGCCTCTTCATCTTGCCTATCTGCTGTGCAGGGAATCCTTTGTGGAGTTATTGTTGTTCGATTAGTTGTAAATTCCAGGGGAACTTTACAGAGGCTCACCTCACGCCACCATTTTGATGACGTCTCTCAAACTGTGAAAATTTTGAGTCCTCATTTGCATGAAGATGGACCAATCAGGAAACAAGGTAGGTGATTTGGTCTATATAAGTCAGGTCCCTTCTGGTTTCAGGAGAGCACTTTCCAGTACCACTGAAGATTGGAGATTGCATTTCTCGGGCTGGAGCTGAAACAGCAAAGATGAATCACCCAAGACATCTTGCTGGATCAAAACAGAGCAGTGCAGGGCAGAGCAAAGCAGACCGGCATGGAGAGGAACAGAGCAGAGCTGTCTAGCCAGAAAGGGGCCTCCTCCCAGGGCTGCCTCACGGCCATAGCCATGCTACCTCATAATTGAGCTGATTGTACTGAATAGTTTCCTTCTACACCGCACCCCAAATTAGGGATTCCTGTTGGTGTTGAACTGGTGCCAACAACTATCGATTGACACTTCCCATTCATTTCTCACATTTGCTCAATATTTTCATCACTGTGTGATCTTGATAGAATTTAAATGTCATTCAATATTCAGCCTCCTGGTAAGGAACCCTAAGCCAAAGAGAATGACTGAGAAACAATTCCTGTGGTTTTCCAGAGGCATCTTGGAGGTGAGTAGAGACACTCTGATGTTGTGAAAAGGTAGACAATTAAGGAAACCTTTATATTACAATATCCCAAAATTCTTATGTTGGTGAATTTCATAAATGATGCATGTTAGTGCTAATGATAATTAAACATTTATGCAGCTCTCTAGAACTTATAAAGTGGCCCTGTAGAAACGTTTGCAATTGACTAATACAAAATTCTAATAACGAGCCAATTGTCTTTGATTTACATTGCAGATGGGAATTCAAGTCTCCGATTTTTTACTCCTAGGAATAGAGTAGGGAATTAGCATCACCTGGCTGTAAATGATGTCTTCTCACTCCCTTCTCTCCACAGTACTGTTCCCCGGAAGTGCACACTGTAAACAATGGATATTCCTATCCCCTTTGTGTTTCTGATCCATGATGACAGAGTAAAAATATGCAATAAAATAAATTAATTCTAGTATTTTTCTGCTCCAAATTCAATACTGAACTGCCTGACTATAATAAATTTTGCACATTTCTTCATTAAAAGAGAGCATGGAAGGAATCACTAAATAAAGTTATATAGTGATATAGCACATCCCTGACTTTCTCTAAAATATTTTCAAACAATCAATGAATAGATTTTAATGTCAGACATATAATAATAACTACTCTTCATGTAATAACTGACCCAATCTCAAGTTATAGGCTTACATACCTTTTTTTTTTATTTTAGTCTCACAAATCAAACATTGAGATAATGTTAAAGTAGTAGACTTTTTTTTTTATGTAAAAGGATCGTAATGGTTGATTTTAGTAAGTTTTTTTTGTGGAAAACAGGATTGTCTGAAGGCTGAAAAATATATGAGAAACAGCTGTACATCTGCATAAAAATTTGACTTGTGCTGGTTCCCCAAAATTACACATTTAGAATCCCTTCCTTTCTGATAAGTAGCTATGTGGCCTTGGGCAAACTACTCCCTCTGTTCTGATATCCTTATTTGTAAATGAGACATACCTCCTCAGTGATCTACTTCATTGCAATGGTAGAAAAAGAAAAAAAAAAAACAATTGTGCCAAAATACTTAGAATTATTCTTATTCCATTTCCCATTTTATTAACTTTAAATGTATCCATTAATCATCAATTTTAACCTGGTTTTCTATTTATTTTGAAATGCCTTACACAACCCATATAAGAATTTATTATCTTTAATAAATCATTGACTAACAGGACATCCAAACTATAAGGATTTAAAATTGGGACATACGCTTAAGCAAATAATATACATTGTGGACTCAATACTCTTTCTACCAAAAAATATTTCCTCACTTCCCTAAACAAAAAAATCATCCTTTTCAAGTATCTTTCTTAATGTATATTATTGATTATTTACGTAAAAAGTTCCCCTCTACTCTTCCTCCAAATTAAACCCTTTTCATCCTTAAAGACCTGGCCGTCACTCATCTCTCTCTTTCAATTCTAACCACACATATTGTCTTCACCACAACATTTAAATTGTTTTCTTGCTCACAAATTATTTGATATATGTTAGACTTGCTCTCCTCCCCCACCTCCCATTCTATGTGCACTGAGTAGCAATGGTTTATATTATACACTGGTGCTGAACATACTAGTGCTTGAGTTATACAGACACTAATCAGAATTAGGGCTTACACTTGCTGCTATATGGCCTTGAAAAGTTATCTAATTAGTCTTATTTTCCTTCTCCTTAAAACACCAAATTGCTATTGTGCATATTCAAAAGTATATAATATATTTGATAAGAGCTAGCATATAATGAGCTCTCAAGAAATAATAGTTGCTAAGGTTATTATTTACTTCCTCTTCCATAAAACCTAACATGGTACTTCCCACATGATTGGTGATCCAAGAATACCTGTTGTGTGAATAATCCCTTTGTAACTGTGGTGTTGACCTCAACAGCAATGGTCAAGTTTTAAGTGTTTTGTGTTAAAACAGATTTTTATTCACCATAATTATGTTTGGTATCGGTGATTCGGTTCATTGCACTATCAAATCTCAATAACATGGAATTTCATCCCACTGTTAAAGGAACGTTAATCATTTTTATTGATGTTGGCTCTTTGACTTAGTCGTGTCTAAAATAAAAAACGTATGAAGCCAGAAAAAGAGAAGAACTAAAACACACATACAGGTCAAGAGATAATAGACTAAGGACTGATTTCTTTTCTGAATTTCTCCACATTTTCCTATGAATATGTATATTTGGAGATGCTCTGAACATGCATTTTGTCCAAATGCCCAAAAGCCAGAAGTTATCATAATCTTCTGCTTAACCTAAAATATTAACATCCTGTAATGACCTGCTGAGATCAAGAACAAAATTGAAACGTTACCCAATAAAATTATAGTTACAACTAACTTCCTTATCAAAAGTTTTAGCAGTTAAATTTTAAAGCTTCACAATTATTGCACAGGAATAATCATTTTTCTTCACTGACAGCTCCTTGATTGTTGCTGTAGTCAGTGTATTGCATATTGACAACAGAAGATAAACGTTCACTTTCAAATGAAGTCAATGAAGAAGCAAGATCTTTGGGGGTAACTCATTTATTCCCTAACATTCCATTAGTTTCTTTGTTCTTTGTGTATTTTTTTTCTTTTAGACCTGTTTTAAAAATGATTTATCACTGACATGACTTTTATGTTTTTCCTTCTCATGAAATTTTTGGCTGGCAGCTTTGGCAGTCGGCTTTTATTTCATTTTCACAATAGGCGAAAAATTGAAAAACAGGTTCTTTGCTAGAAAGACCTGGGCTCAATGGAATTAAATATCTAAGACTCATGTAGGGTTCTTGTTTTGTTTAATTGATAAATGTTACTACACAAAAAATCTGCAAAGATTGACTTTAGTATTATAATGTAGTTTAATAACTCTTTCCTTTATATTATTTAGAGTTTTAGAAATATTAGTTTGCTTAAAAAGATAGATTCTTTTGAAAGTGATCTAGCTAATGCACTGAAAAATGAAGTTTCTAGTCCTTTACCATAGTGACTAAGTCATACTCTTAGGGGCTGGTCAGAGAAGGCATTCCATGTCATTTTATACCTGTATGTTTACAGCAGTTATATACATAATTTCTAAAAACTGTCAAAAATGCCCACGTCTTTACCAAGTGAAAGAAGAAGCAAACTGTCATATTTTGCACACTTCTGGATTCTTCAAATGAATCACAAAAGTATCATGCTGAGTGAAACAGCCAGTCTCCAAGTTTTACAGAACATATGATTCCATTTACATAGCATTCTGCAAAAGACAGAACTAGAGTGACTGAACATCTGAGTGGTTGACAGGAGCTGATGGAGAGAGGAGGTTGTGCTACAAAGGGATAGCCTGAGGGAAGTTTGGGGGGTAATGTAATATACTGCATTCTGATTGTGGTGATGGTCATATTGATTTACATATTTGATAACAATTTTTAGAACTGGGTCCAAAAACAGTTAGTTGGACTATGTTTTAATTTTAAAATAAAATTGTTTTTTAAAATAGTCGTTGCTGGGTCTCTCTGTCAACTTTATCTAACTGCTTTCATTTATAGCAGATTCCCAATCTCATTTTTTCAATTCCATCCAGGGATATCAATAGGTATCTGTTCACAGAAAACTCATCCACACGTATTACAGAATGGTGCCCCAGGATTTTCTTTTAGAAACTCCTGAACACTTATACTCTTCTTTTACCAACTTATTGTCTTCGCTAAAAGTTATATTTTATATATTTCTCCTAAGAATGTGAAATATTTTTGAGTTGTTAGATCTTCTTTATTACTCTCCAAAAAGATTATATAGATTTTAAAGGTCTTATTCAATTTATGTTTACTTTTCTGAAGTATTATCTAGTTTGAAAGGCAGTATAACTTAGTAGTTAAACATACGGGCTTCAAAGCTAAACCTTGCGGGTTTGAGCCCCATTCCCTTACTTACCAACTTTTTAACTTACTAGCATTTTTACTTTGGGTGATTTCTTAGCCTTTCCTGCTTTAGTTTCCTCATCTGAAAGATAGGGATGATAATAATTGTTATCTTATTGTGGGAATTAACTAAGTTAAATTATGTAAGTCACTCAGAATACTGCTTGGCACATAGTCAACACTATGCAAGTAGGTGTAGGTGTTATAAACATATTCAGTGTATTATGGCAGTTTGTGATTTTATTTGCATTTCTCTAATAAACAATGAAGTTGAGAATTTTTTTATTGGTTCTTTGAACATTTGGAAAGTACCCACACAAGGTTTTTGCTCATATTTCACTTCCATTGGCTATCTTTATTTGTCATATTACTTAGTAAGAGGGTTTTATACACTTCATATCAGTAGTATGTCAGATATTTGTATTGAAAAACATCTCACATTTATTTGTTGAGTTTTTCACTCTCTTAATTTTTTCTCGTGATGTATAGGACATCATCATTTCAATGTAATGCAATTTACCAATCTGTCACTTTATGCTTTCAATTTGATGTTTAAGAAAATTTCCCCTGCTGCAGGATCATAAGAGGTATTTTTTTCCTTGTTATTTCTCATAAATTTTATTACTTTGCATTTCCAAATTAGAATTATCATACACCTACAATAGATTTGCCAAAATTCATTTTCTCCATAAGTGTAGCCAACTGACAGAGCACCATTAATTGAAAAGACCCAATGTACTTGGTAAATCAAAGAACTATACACATGTAGTTCATTTTTTAAACTTTCTATGATGTTGCATTGTTCTACTTATCTAACATTATAAAATTAATCTTATTACTGTAGCTTATAATATTTCTTGATAGCTAACAGTGTTAATGCTCTGGCTTTATTTTTTCTTCAAAATCTTCTTGATTTTTCTTGGTCCATTTCATTTACATATAAATTTTAGAATCTGCTTGTTACTGTTCATGCTCAAATACATGTGCACACACACACACACACACACACACACACACACACACAGCCTTCTACAATTTTGATTGAGATTGCATTGAATTTATAGACCAATTTGAGAATAATTAACATCTTTATAATACTGAGTCTTCCAACCCATGAAAGCAGTACATTTCTTCAGTTAATTTCGAGTCTTCATTAATTTCTCTGAATAACATTTTTCATTTTTCATTTTGAGGATAGTGTAATTTTTGTTAAACGTATTGTCAGGAATTTAATGCTTTTTGATACTACTTATAAATAATATTGTTCTAAAGTTTTATTTTTAAGTTTCGTTACTAGTATATAAAAATAAATTTAATTTTGTTTATTGTTTTTATATCCATCAACATCGCTAAATTTATTTTTACTTTGAATAGTTTATTGGTTGATATGTTTGATTTTTCTATGTAGGTAATCATATCTTCTGCAAATAATGATAGTTTTATTTCTTCTGTTCCTTTTTTTCTCTGGCCTCATTGTACTGGTTATTATTTCCAGGACAATGTGAAACAGACATGAAGATAGTTAGTTTCCTTTTCTAATTTCAGAGAGAAAATTTCAGTTTGAGATAGATTTTTCAATTCCATGTATGTGAAATGTAATATTTTATCAATTTATTTTTATGTATCTATTAAAGTTAGCACATAATGCTTCTTTATTCTGGCTTTAAGTACAGGGCACGTGAACAGCATCAGCATTTATATGGGAAAAGATAGATGTGATGAAGATATACTTGTATCTTAACAAAACACTACCAGTAACTTGTAATGTGTGTGTGTGTGTGTGTGTGTGTGTGTGTGTCTGTGTGTCTGTGTGTCTGTGTGAGTGTGATTTTTGTAAAACAATTTAACATTCCAAAATCTCTTGACTATATAGACTTTATTTTTATGTAAATGACTGTAAACAAATATCTTGTTCCATCAACTCTTTTCTAGTGATTTTCAAGTATTTTTTTTAATTTAGAGACCAAAAATAAGTAGAAAATCACCTTTGTATTTCTCATACATAAGCTATTTCTTATTGTTCTCTGATTTTAAGAGCATCTAATGAATTTCCTTTTGTTAAGCTATGATTAGAGAGCATGAAGAAATAATCCATATGTACAAAAGAGATGTTGTGACATTTTTATCTAAAGATAAATCTAAGCGATCCATCGATGCATTATTTTGACGGTCTATTATCAACTGTGCTATATTGTAGACCTTTCTTTGCCAAATTCAGGCCATAAAGAAATCACCAAAGGGCTTGACTTCATGATTTTAACCTCCAAGCAATTCCTTTTCACTTTTTTAAAGACATAAACTTTTCACAATTTAATTATTATCAGATTAACCCATTCACCTTTTCAAAACTAAGCCTCATCATTTCATCTTCTGAGAACATAGAGGCCCTTCCAGGTAAAATTGCCAAAGATTCAAATGTTAGTAGACCTCAATCACTCTACTAGGTTCCATGAGATATAAATGGGAGTAGCCATAATAAAACTTAATCTTTAACGAATTGAAGCTGCCAAACACATTAGTTTTGAGGAGAAAATGTTAAGAATGTTCAATTACTTGAAAGGGATTTGTGTGGAAGATAATGTTTTTCGTTTTAAATATGATTCCAGAGAATAAGGTAAAATTCATTAGGAATCCCCAGTGAGTTCCTAATGGCAAAATTCAATGGCCTACATTGAAGGTTTAATCTCAGTTATCTACCCCCCCCCCCAACTCATGACACATTTCAGATAAGAATAGCTGTTATTTAAATAGTACGTATTATGTGTTAGCCACTAAACACACACACACACACACACACACACACACACATTCATTTTTTTCAACAAGCTGATAAAGTACTAATACTACTTTGAAATATGTGTTGTTCAGGAACACATAACTAAATAGTAGACAAAGAATTTGAACACAGTCAGAAAGTCTAATTCTAAAATCTTCACTTTTAATCACTCATAATTTCCATAGTATTATACTACAAGCTAAAGACAGACAAAATATCCCTTTAAGAAATCCAAGAAAAGATTAAGAGAAACTTGAAATGTTAGTTACCACATTTGTATCTAAATGTCTTGTGAGACATAAAAGTCCAACAAGCAGGAGAATTTGAAGACAGACATCTGTGTTAGAAACATGAAAAGTCAAAGAGGCTTTCCAAAACGAACTTTCAGCTCCCCAAAGTTCAGCACATCTCTGTCAAAAAGACAAAAAACAAGAATTAATAACTCCTAGTACAAATCTCTGGAGTCATGCTAAATTTAATCTGGCTATCCCTCTTAGGGAACTGAGAAATAAGGGGATTAGTGTGTTGAACAGGAGATGGATTTCTTATAAAATGTACTTGCTGGCAACTTCTCCAGCTGGAAAGTTTGAAGAAATAACCACAAACTGAACATTACAATAAAAGAACATCTCTTATAGTTAATTAGAATTAATACATTTTATAAGTAATATGTAGGCTATCACTTCAAAATTATTTGTAATCCTGAACCGTAAGGAAAGAAATTAACAGTGTGAAAAATCTGTGTAGACTTAAATCATTACACCTCCCCCAAATATAATTAGGCAAGTTTATCTTGAAATGAAATTTCAACACAGCATCAAATCTTTGATAATCATTTAATGCCAAGGTACTATTAAAAACGATTACTCAGGCATGGCATTAATAATTTACTTAGGAAAATGTATAAATCAAAGTTAAATCCCATAGCTGTTTGCATGTCTTTCCATATTAATGTAATAGGAAGAGTCGCAAGCTAAAAATTATTTTAAATCCTATTCCAAACGACTGCTCAATTTTCCCTCTTAATAATAGTTGTTAGAAGAAATTCTCTACCACATTTCATGCTAGATGTATTTTTAAGTCTTGCAGTCAAATTGTATTTGCTCTCTCTGAGGTATTTTTAGGTCCCCTCATGAAAACATAAGAGATAAATTTACAGGGAGATAATTGGCATCAAATTCTATTTAAATGTACATCATCACCTTTTCAAAGTTCATTCTTCAAATGGGTTCAGGTATTGGAGGCTAATGAATAGCAAACAGATGCATTCCTTTCTTATAAAATTAAAGAAATTGTCTTGACTGAGAACAGTCTGTAATTTGTTTTGCTGCTTAAGGCAACTAGAATTTATCAATTATTAAGTTTGATAAATTTCATACCATCAGTAAGTAGCCCTCAAGCCACAACAAAGAAAAATACCTACCTGTCAACAATGTGTGCATTCTTTTCTGGTAGCATGTCCTGATGCTGCTCAGGAGCTATGTAATTATATATAGAGGAGCCAAGTTCAGAATTCTGCGACACAGCAGGAAGGGAACTGCTGACAATTACACAGAAATTCAGCCCATTCTTTACGCGATGACCCATGTTTTCACCAACACCAATTAACTCATAAGCAATTGGTGAATAAGGGAGTGATATCAGTATATGCTGACTGTTGGGTTGGTTCATGTGGGATTGTTCCATTGGCAAGGGAGACCGAAGACAGGGAATAGAATTATAACCTCTGCCAGCAAAGGCACCATCTCTCAGTCTAGCTGCTACACAGGCAAGGAGGCCTTGCATTGTGTTTCCCAGGTCCCCGCCGGAGGGCCTCGCCCAGCCTGGCAGACCTTCCTATGCTCACAGCAACGCTTGCACCAGGGTTCTCCCAGTGCCCACAGCTCAGCATTCCAGACTATCGTATTTGTGAGTTTTTTTCCTACTGTCTACCTTGTCCAAATTATCTCCAAAGATCCCAATTACTATTCCCTTAGGGCTCTGGATATAAAGTTACATAGTTTTTGAGTGGTCTGCTCTAAAATTATTTTCCCATAGTCCTATTATTTCAAATGTGTGAATTTGCAGAAAGCAAACTCTTTGGTACAGTGCATGTTAGAGCAGAATACCTTTATTGCTAAAAGGCATCCTTTGGCAAGTGGAGAGTTCATCATTTGAGTTTAGATATTATAAAGATACAACATAATAATATTTAACAAATTGAAAAATTGTACTTCTTTAGAATCACTGTATAAAAATGATCACGCAAAATACAATTTGCCATCAAATCATTTACTTTATTTGAGTTAAAGCCTATCTTTATCCTCAAAGAATATACTAAAAATATATGGTACCCTGGACTCCCTGCTTTATAAGTCTTAAACTGATCAGAGAACTATTATTTGACCTACAGCACAAGGACTCAAGGACCGGCCTGCGTTCCCATTAGGCTCCAGCTGCCTTAACAATATACATTTGGAGAGGAGGGAGTAAAATGGTAGTCATCGGCCATTTCTTCCAATAATTAGCTTCTCCTCTAGACCAAGACTACTGATCTCACAGAGAATTATGGTACTTTGACATAAGGCAGATGTTCTCCATGGGAGGGAATCATAGTAAAATGAAAAGGTGAAGCCTGAAAAAGAGGCACCAGCTTAGCCCACACCAGAGGCAGAATCTTTGGAAAAGAAGGAATTAGAGGGAGGGGATATGGTAATATATCTTCCCACATTGTGAAAGTCTGACCTTAGACAGGTTATTAAGAAAACTCAAGAACACGGCTCTTTTATTAAGCAAAAATTATTGCTATCATTTAGATTGTAAACATGGCCATCTTCTCGTTTCCATGTGATCCCCTCCCACTTGGTAACTCATTGAATTTTTTTCTTAAGGAAGGCATAAATTATAGTGAAAGTAGGTGTACTGAAAAATATTATATTTATATATATTTATATGCACGCATGTTCAATCTTTCTTCTTCTTCAAACTTGATATTTAAAATAGAATTTAGAAATAACAGTGGGGTTCCAAGCTCTTTATATCATAGGAGTATGAGATTCTGTCTATAATTACAAATAAGTTCCTGTGAGTCAACAGTAAGCTGTCCTAAGATAAAGGTGAGTTTCAGACCAAAATTTAAACTTGTCAAAGGGCATATTTTTGACGACACAAAATTTAATGGTAACTTAATTTTAGTTAAGCATTGTTTTAGACATATGTATTATTGGGTCTGAAATTATTATGGGACCTTACTTACATTAGTATCAATTTAAATTTTAATATTGAATCCAGGCTTCTTCCTTTTATTTTATTCATCGAAATTTTATCTAACTGATTGGATCAAACTCCTCTAAAAGTTGTAGCTTGATGAATCACTTCCATCTTGGAATTCCATGAGAAAACCCTCCAATGCCCCAAAGTATGTAAGAACAGAAAGATGGGCAGATTAGGTGGTCATGAGGTGGAGCAGGGGAGAGTGGGGAGAGGCAGTGAGGTAGGGTAGAGGGACTGCCTCTTTCTTTGCTCAAAGCTAATAGACCCCAGAGACAGAAGCTATATTGAGCTTCCTTTCCTTCTATCATCCTATGACCTTTTGGTTCTCTGGATAGGAAGTGTTTGGAAAATGTTAGGAAGAGAAGAAAAACAATGACCAGGTAATGAAGCTGGTAACTTTGTCCTTGTCCTTAAATACACTTGGGGACAAAATGAGAAAAATAAAGGAACATTAATTTTTTTCTCTGAAATTTAAATCATGAAATTCCACTCCTACTAGATTGCTTTAAGAAAGCTGTCGGTGCAGAAGGAACCCTCCTCCCCAACTTAATACATCCCATTGCTCTTATGATCAGCACATTTTTCTCTCATTGGATTAGTATATTCCTGAATCCTTAGTGTTGTATGTATAAAAGGTACTGGACAGTGGCTTCTGTGTTAAAGGGATGCTTCAATATAGGTCACTGCTTGGGAACATGGGAGAAATTAGGACTATGAAGAAGACAAAATAACTAAATTCCTGGCAAAATAAACGAGGACAACTGGAAATTCCTTTTAGGAAATCTTTCAGTCGGGGAGGGAGAAACTCAAAAATGTAAATCAATGATGCAAATGAACAGAGAACAAGCCCTATGGATAACAGACTTTGTAGCTCTCCAAGGGGGAGAATCAAGTCTGTGATGAGCCAGGGCCTACATTTGTCATGGTCTGGAGCCCAGAGCATCTCTCTCACAGTGCCCACCCTGCCAGTAATACACTTAGCTAACGAAACAGACTGGCCTTCACTTCTCTGAACATATCTGTGCCCTGGACATGTCCCCTGCACATTGTTGGCAGGTAACTGACATGGCCACTCAGAAATTCATAAGCTGATTGTATAATTTATATGGGGAAGCACAGAACCTAGAATAGCCAAAACGATTTTGAAAAAAAGTAAAAAGAAATTATAAGAATCACTACTTTATTTCAAACTTACAGTAATCGAGACAATATGGAATGGCATGTGAACAGACAGATAGTTCAATGAAACAGAATTGATAGTCAGAAATAGACCCACACAGATTAAGTGATTAAATGATATGTGACGAGGGTGCAGGGTAATTTAATGGAGAAAGGATATTCTTTTCAACAAATTGGACATGCATATGCCCCCACTCCTGTAAAAATGAACCCCCACCTTTATTTCACATCACATGCAAAAAGTAACTCAAAATGGATTATATATCTAAAATCTGAAACTTTAAAATTTTCAATAAATAATAAGAGAAAACTCTTTGTAATCATCAGTTGGACAAAGATTTCTTATTATATGTAAAAGTTAATTTTATGTCCTCTTAGCTAGGGTACAGGGAATGTAGTTGGCTGTTTGGTCAAACACCAGGTAATCTAGATATTGCTATAAAGGTATCTTTTTAGATGCGATTAAGATTTACACTGTTAACTTTAAGACAACCCTTCATAATGTGGGTGAGCCTCAAACAAACAGTTGAAGGCCAAAGAGTTGAAGAGCAAAGTGTGAAGTGTCCCAAAGAAGAAGTTCTACCTCCAGACTGCAACATACAAGTAAAATTCTGCCTGAGTTTCCAGACTTTAGATACAAGGCTGCAACATCAACTCTCCTTTTTAAAATTGTGGTTAAAACAAAACAAAACATAAGACCTACCCTCTTAAATTTTTTGGTGAAAAAAAAACAAAAAAACATTTAAAAATAATAATAAAAATAAAATAAATTTCTATTTGCATTTAAAAAATTTTTTTTCAGTGAACACTAAGTGTTGTTAACTGTTAGCACAATACTGTATAGCAATTCTAGAATTATTTCATTTTGTAACACTGAAATTTTACACCCTTTGAACAGCATCTCCCCTCATCCCTCCCTCCAAGCTCTTGGCAACCACCGTTCTACTTTCTGCTTGTATGAGTCTGACTCCTTTAGATATCTCATATATATGAAATCATGTATTATTTGTCCTTCTGTGCCTGGCTTATTTTCTTCAGCATGATGTCCTCAAAGTTCATACAAGTTGTAGCATATGACAGGATTTCCTTATTTTTAAGGCTGCATAATATTCCATTGTATGTATATGCCATATTTTCTTTATCCATTCATCAATCAATGGATATTTAGGTTGTTTCATCCTCTTGGCTATTATAAAAAATGCTGCAGTGAACATGAGAGTGCAGGTATCTCTTGAATCTGCAGCCTGATGGCCTGCCCTATGGACTTTTAAACTAACCAGCCCTCATAACTACAATCATGTGAGCCAATTCCTTAAATCTCTATCTCTGCTTCTCTCTCTCTCTCTCTCTCTCTCTCTCTCTCTCTCTCTCTCTCTCTCTCTCTCTCTCAATATATCCTATTATCTTATTCTTTCTCTGGAAAACCCTGACATATAAAACTGATAAGGAAATGAAAACACAAATCACAGGTGGGAGAAAAGTTTTACAAACACATATCTAGCAAAATACCTGTACTGAATACACATAAAAATTTTAAAATTCAAAGTAAGAAGAGAAAGAATCCAATGGGTAAAAGATTGGAACAGACACTTCAATAAAGAATATATATCAATGGTTAATATCGTTTGTAAATAATCACGTGAAAAAGTGTTCAGCATAATTAGTCATTAGATAAATACAAATTAAAATGATTTTAGATACTTTTCCACACCTATCTGAGTGGCCAAAATTAAAATCTGACAATACCAAGTGCTGATAAAGATATGGAGCAACAGCAGCTCTTACAAATTGCTTTTCAGAATGTAAATGGCATGGCCACTTTGTTATAATATTGAACATATATACACCTACCACATGGGCCAGCAATTCCATTCTTCCCAAGGGGATTGAAAACATACATATATCTACACAATGACCTATAAGTGAATATTTTAGCATTTTTATTTATAATCACTCAAAACTGGAAATGTCTCAAATATCCTCCAACTGGTAAACGGATAAAAAATATGGTGGTGTATCTACACAATAAAGTACTATTCAGCAATAAAAAGCAATCAACTACTGATACATGTAACCACCTGAATCCATTGCAAAAACATACTGAATGAAGTAAAAAAGACACAAAAGCCTACATACTGAATGATTCCATATATGTGACATTCTGGAAAGAAAAAAACTCATTGATACAGAAATCAGATCAGGGAGGGGGTTTTGGTGTGATGGAGCTATTCCGTACTGTGAATGTGGTGGTCATTATACCTCTACACACATTTGTTCAAAACTCACCAAGCTATTCAATTAAAAGGTATAAATTTTATCTTAAAGCTGTACTTTAATAAAGTTTACTTTAAAATGAAATAAAATATGAAGAAGGATCCTATTCATCAAAAAGTTTCTACAATGTGGCTCCAAGTAAAGGCTAAAATTGAAATTAGGAGGATTTGCAAATACTGTGTCCTCTTAGCAATGATAAACATTGGTGAGAGTTCTAACTGGAAAAAGAATGTTTATAGCATTAAAATTCAACTGTTTATAAAACTTAAAATCAACTTGATCATGAATTTGGGAACTTGCTACTCAACCTCATGTTCATATTCAGTGCCTGTTATGATTTTAAACAAAGAAAAAATTTTAAGCTCAAATAAAATGTGACAACTTAAAAATGTTAATTCCAAAGAGACAGTATTAAAAAAAAAACAAATTCAAAAAGGACTTATATAGGGAGAACAAAAGAGATAAAATGCAATATACAGACTTTTTATTTAATGTAGATGAAAGCAGATATCAGAGTACAATAACAAAAGAGATACATTCGATTTTTCACATTGTCCTTCACACAAGTTATTAGGTAGAAGCACAGAAAAGCAACAGAAAAATTAAAGTGTGCCAGGAAATCTATATTGAATAGATAACTTTGATGTTATTTATGATGTACAAATAAATGTTAAACACATGGTTAGAATTGTGTTGTTTTTGTTTTTCTATTTGTTTAGATTTCATGTGCAACAAAATAAAACTTAAAACAAATTTCTGTTTTGTGCTTAATATTCTGAGAAGTGCAGTTGATATTATTCATTCTTTAATTCATTTGTTCAGATTTTTGCATTCTAAGATAGTTCTAAATAAATGTATTGCCTGCAGTAATTAACAATTCCAGCATTTTATTCATGCAAACTCTCCCCCAATATACTTCTTAAACTATGCGTTTCAACAAATGATAACTTCATAATTACATCTAATAAAATTGTACTCTGTGCTCCATATTATACATTTTATTTATGATCGAATATTAATCCAAGTTTTAATTGTTCTGAATACCTGTGATGGAATTTTAATGTTAGATAATTTTGAAGCTGAAATAGATTTCAGGTGTCATCTCGTTCAACACTGTTTAGACATCCATGTGCATTATTTTGATAAGAAAGTATTGACCTCTTTCTTCCATCTATATTTCTACATTTCCCAGGGTCCTTTGAGAAATATATGTCAATTTTGGACTCACTACACATTCTAAGGCAAACCAAAATATGTACAATGTGTTTTTTCTTTCATCGCTGTCTACCATGTGCCAATAAATCAACACTTCCTTATCTTATTTTCCCCACTCTTTTAGTTATGGAAATAAATATTTATTTGGCCTTATTTTTTTAACTTTAATCACATTATTGTATAAATTTAGGCTTTATCTCATGAATGTGATCGCAATCCCATAATCTTTAAAGTTTCCCCAAATATTTATGCTACGTTTTTCTATAATATTGTTCTCTTACATTGATTTTAACAAATAAAACTTACAAAACACACTTTAAAATTTTTTTTGTCGTTTCAGTTTTAATTTATTTCAATTACTTAATTTAATAAAATGCAAAATAAGAAAATCCAGTGTCAGCCTTTGTTTCCTTTCTCTGGTAGGGGTTAGACATGCTCTCGTCATGTTTAATGTTGTCCTCTGGGGCCCGTGTCTAAGGGAAATTAAAATCTGAGCATTTCTCCGAGCCAACACTCCATGTACACATTTCCTCATGCTCCCTGTCTCAGCCCTAGTTCAAGCCCTTATTAATTCTTAACTGGCAAACAAAACAATGTCCTGCTCATTTCCCTTGCTGATTCTCACTGTCACTGAACATCTTCCCTTTTTCTGATCTATTTTTTTCACTCATCTAGAGTAAAAATCATTCGTGATTTTTAATGCTTAAAAATATCAAATTCCAAACTGCTTTGCATGTTATACAAATTCCTCACCACCCATCCATCCCAAGCTATCTAAACTGTATCCTTCCTTTCCCATGACTACCTGCTGTCTCAGTCTGCCCCAGCTGCTACAATAAAATGCCACATACTGAGTGTTTAAATTACAGAAATTTATTTCTCACTGTTCTGGAGGCTGGGAAGTCCAAGATCAAAGCGCCAGCCAATTTGGTTTATGGGGGGTGGGGGAGAGAGAGAGAGAGAGAGAGAGAGAGAGAGAGAGAGAGAGAGAGAGAGAGAGAGAGAGAGAAAATGACCCTAGCTCTCTGATTTCTTTGTAAGGAGACTAATCCTACAGGATCTGGGTGCCACCCTTGTGACCTCATTTACCTTTAATTACCTTATAGTCCCTATGTCCAAATACAGTCATATTGGGCGTTAGGATTTTAGTGTATGAATTGGCGGAGGACAATGCATTGCAATGCATTCTAGGCTTTTAACCACAGCATACTACCATATTTCCCCGAAAATAAGACCGGGTCTTATATTAATTTTTGCTCTAAAAGACGCATTTGGGCTTATGTTCTGGGGATGTCATCCTGAAAAATCATGGTAGAGCTTATTTTCTGGTTAGAGCTTATTTTCCGGGAAACACAGTATATGCTGTATAAGGCTCAAAATTTTCCAACTCCTTTTCCTTTACCTTTCTCTACTTTTTTCATCCCCCCAACTTTATCTGGATCTTTCTTAAGACCTAGAATCATCCTCTGATTTTACCTGGTAATAACTTACTTATCCTTAAAGGCCCTGCTTAACTGATCTGGCAGTCAAGACACTTGGGACTTTCCTCCAGCTTTATCAATAAACTGACAGTGTTTAATGAGAAAGTTATTTAATATTTCTGTATATTCCACTACCTTTCAAATGAGAATGTTGGACTGGATCGCTTCTGAGCTCCTGTAACATATGAGCTTATGATTCTGCACAAAACTTTCTCAGGTGGGCTTTAATCTTCATTGCCTTGTACTTCATTAAAATTCCCCCATGTTAGACTCCAGCCTATTTTTCCCAGTATCCAAGTTATCTGTCTTATGTGTATGTTTTGTGAGTTCCTTGAAGGCTACCACACATTGCTTTTTTTGGCTCCTTCCCTCCCCAAAATCAATACATGTTGAATTAATTTTAGTAGTTCAAGTAGATTTTACCTCATAAATGCAGGCCAAAAACTATCGAAACGCATCAGACAAGTTACCATTAATATTGACATATTATAATGCCAATCATATGAGGTCTGACAATTAAGTTTGCGAACTTGTTGCAATGATGTTGCTAACCTTTTTTGATATCAAAGGGATTACTTATTATGAATTTGTACCAACTGGACAAACAGCTAACCAAGTTTACTATTTGGGAGTGCTCTGAAGGCTGAGTGCAAAAATTAAACAACCTGAACTTTTCACCAACAATTCATGGCTCTTGCATCAAGACAACGCACCAGCTAACACGACACTGTCGCTGAGGGAATTTTTAGCCAGTAAACAAATAATTGTATTGGAATACCCTCCCTACTCACCTGACCTGGCCCCCAATGACGTCTTTCTTTGCCCAGAGATAAAGAAACTATTGAAAGGAAGACATTCTGATGACATTCAAGACATCAAGGGTAATATGATGACAGCTCTGATGGCCATTCCAGAAAAAGAGTTCCAAAATTGCTTTGAAGGGTAGGTTAGGCCCTGGCATTGGTGCATAGCTTCTAAAATGGAGTACTTTAAAGGTGGCTGCAGTGATTTCAGCAATGAGGTATGTAGCACTTTTTCTAGGATGAGTTCACGAACTTAATTGTCAGAATTCATAGGTATTGGGGTTTATTTATTTTGAAGTCTAAGAATGGGGTGGCTGACAAGTAGAATGAAAAGTAATTTTCCCATTTTTTTAGATGACAGCGTAGAAATGCATTCATATCAATTCAGAATAGCAATAGAGCTAAAATGAAGACTGAAATATCTTTCTCATTGCGTTTTCCAATAAAGATTTTTTTCAGTTTTTCTTGCCAAGGAACCAAGTTTATGTACTTAATGAAACAGTTACACTAGTTATAACACATATAATGATGTTTATAGTTAAAAATCATTGTCTTAGGATTCTTAAGATGTCATTTACTGAAATACTGAATGTGTCATATATAGTAAATTATAAAGTGAAACTCTACATGTAAGAACATAAGTTTGAAAAAGGAAAAATCACAAAAATGTTTTTCAGCAATCTAGGAAAATTATCTCAAAATCGCATATTGACTTCCAAAGTAAACAGAATAAAGACCAAATAGAATAAAGACCAATATAATAATAATAATAATAATAATAATAATAATAATAAAACAATAAATGAGAAGGTAAAAATGGTGTGAAAAACACCATAATTGCAGCTCAAAACATCAGCATCAAAAACTCAAATAAAGAGCAATAACTAAGAAGTAACAACTATAATAATGATGATACTGGGTTTTAGAAGTAAAGCAAAAGAAACCGAGCAGTAAAAAAGATTCCCAACTAAGGATATAAAATGTTATGTAAACTGAACTGAAGAATGAAGACAATCAGTAGGAAGATGATGAAATTGACCCTTTATTTTCAGCTGTCTAATCTCTAATATACTGGCCTGGTTTCTGGGTGGAGTTCAGCATTGCAGGATTGGTCAGTCGCTATGTGTTATTGTCTACTTTGATTTCGGCACTTCAGTATGTCCTACATTTTTCAACTATGGCGTAACTTTACAGGCAAGCTTAGAAATTTAGAAGAGCTGTGGACTTGGGAAAAGAGCACATGGTTTAGAATTCCAACAATTCCACTATTAACTGAAGCTCCTTAGGTAATTGATGGAAAGGGAATAATCCCCCATTGTTTTTACAGGGATTAAATGATTATGTATAAAGGTATTTAGGAGAACATTTGCCACATATATGCAATGAACAATTAGTTACATATAAACTTGAAATTGAACACATTTTCCAAGTAGTTGCTTTTGATGCTTGAATGAAGACAATTGTAAAAAGAGATCTTAAATTGGGTTAGATTTCTTTTATCAATTAATTACATCCTACTGTCCATTTTAAATACTTACAAATGCCACCAGAAAATGATTTTGTAGAATTCTACTACTGAAAAATATATTTTTTTACTCAAAAGTACTTCAGAGCATGAATCTACTATCTCAGGGATTAAGCAATATCAACAATTACTTAAAACATCTAGTAATAGGCCTATCAATGCCATTTATATTTCTTGACATTTTCTCCAGTGATTGATTATAGACAAGGCAGGGAACTACAGACACTGCTTTCAGCAAAGGAGATAAAGCAACTTGGATCTGGGTGGTGCTATTTAACTTTGAGAGTTCATAGCAATCATCTAACTTTTCTTTTCCTAAACCATTGACAGATGATTACAAAATGCTTTGCTATTGTTGTTGTTGTTCCATTCTGTAGCATCATTAATTACAAGTATCATTCATCATGACTAGGAAATTGAGATGGAGAACATCCCTTGTATGTAATCTCTAAGGAATTCTGGAAAGGATGTACCTGTCAGTAGAAGACAACTTGGATTTTACACAACAGAGTTTTATTTTCAATCTGTACAACATATGATGAACGAATTTATGTAAACATCCAAGAAAGTTCATAAATACTTAAGTAAAAGCAGATATTGACCTATAGAATGTATTTGGGAGAGTATTTTATTCTTTTAGTGTCATAGGCATAATCAGCTTCATTCATCAACAGCAATTCACTTAAATTATTCACTGAATATCTACTGTTGTTATTGTTACATCTTGATGATATCGGCTAGCTGTATGGACCTATGTAATTATACACATCATTTCATTTAATTCTCAAAACAATACGTAAGAATAGCCAATATTGTGATAATTTTACAAATTAGGAAGCTGAGGCTGGTCAAGCTAATTAATATAGTCAAGGTTAACCAATGAGTAAGTGTTGTGGGTGGGATATAAACTGAGACTCTTTTTTTTTTTTAATATTTTATTGGGGAAGAGGAACAGGACTTTATTGGGGAACAGTGTGTACTTCCAGGACTTTTATCCAAGTCAAGTTGTTGTCCTTTCAATCTTAGTTGTGGAGGGTGCCGTTCAGCTTCAAGTTGTTGTCCTTTCAGTCTTAGTTGTGGAGGGCGCAGCTCAGCTCCATGTCCACTTGCCATTGTTAGTTGCAGGGGGCGCAGCCCACCATCCCTTGTGGGAGTCAAATCGGCAACCTTGTGGTTGAGAGGACACGCTCCAAACAACTGAGCCATTCGGGACCTCAGCGGAAGCTCAGCTCAAGGTGTTGTGTTTAATCTTAGTTGCAGGGGGCACTGCCCACCATCCCTTGCGGGACTCGAGGAATTGAACTGGCAACCTTGTGGTTAAGAGCCCACTGGCCCATGTGGGAATCGAACCGGCAGCCTTCGGAGTTAGGAGCATGGAGCTCTAACTGCCTGAGCCACCGGGCTGGCCCTGAGACTCTTTTTGTAATTACAAAAATAACACTACCCGTTTTACTTTACACAACACTATTCTGTTTATTTACTCAAAAATATTGAGCATCAAACATGTTAAGCATTAAGGCTCTAAATATATGGTATAGAACTTAAGTATACATGGTAATAAAAAACACAGACTTTTTTATTAAGAAACTATTGTTGACAATAGCTTTAAATCTACAGAAAATTTGCAAAGATAGTATAAAGTGTTCCCCATACCGCACATTCAGTTTCTCCTCTTATTACCAGCTTATATTAGTAAGGTCTAGTAGTTACAATTATGAACAAATACCGATACATTATCATAACTGAATTCCATACTTCATTCATATTTTTTCAGTTTTTACCCAATGTCTCTTTTTCAGGATCTTATCCACGGTACCATATCACATTTAGTCCTCATGTCTCCTTAAGCTCCTCTTGGTGTTACAGTTTCTCAGACATTTGTTTTTGATGACTTTGACAATTTTGAGGAGTATGGATCAAGTATTATGTAGAATGTCCCTCAATAAGGATTTGTCTGACATTTTTCTCATTATTAAACTGGAGTTATATGTTGTCTTCATTCAGTTGGGCTGCTATAACAAAATACCCCAGACTAGGTAGCTTATAAACAACATAAATTTATTTCTCACAGTGCTGGAGCCTGGAATTCCAAGACTGGGTTGCCAGCATGGCCAAGGGAGGGCTTTCTTCTGGGTTGCAGACTTCTCAATATAGCCTCATATGGCAAAAGAGACTAGGGATCTCTCTGAAGCCTCTTGTACAAGGCAGTAATCCCCGGGAACCCTCAGGATTTATGCACCTTCCAGAGCCCCCACCTACGCTACCATCACTTTTGGTGTTAGAATTTCAATGAATGAATTTTGAGGGGACATGAACATGCAGACTACAGCATGGGTTTTTCGCAAAGAAGCTCTCAGAGAAAAAATGTCATGTTCATCACATCATATCAGAATGATTTACCCCTTTTGATACTGACCTTGATCAACTGGCTGTAAATACACTTTTTAAAAAAAATTAATGTAATGGCGGTATGTGACGTCAGAGGGGTAGTAGGTGGGGGCAGGGGGGTTATCACTGTGTGAGGGATATAAATGATAAATGTCTAAATATTATGTTGTTTTGTACACCTGAAACTAATAAATATAATAATAATAATTAATAAATTAAAAATTTTAAATCACTGTAATAAATATTCAAAATAGAAACCAGAGGCACAGAAAATAAGAGTAAGTGAAATACAACTCATGTTTCTTAAATCCATAATAATTGTTTGTTTGCTTGTTCCATCACTTACTGAGAAATAGTTGTTACAGTCTATACATGTGATTGTGAATTTGTCTATTTTTTACTTTTACTTCTGTTGTTTTGTTTTATTAGCTTATATTAAGTTCATTTACATCGAAAATTGTTACATCTTCCTGATGAATTTAATACTTTAACATCATGAATTTTACCTTTATTTCTATAGATCTGATAATACTTTTCTAAGTGTCTACTTTTTTATTTATATAGCTACTTCAGCTTACTTTTGGTTAGTGTTTATATTATAGCATATATAATCATTTCAGTCCTTCTACTTTCTACCATTCCATATCTTTATGTTTGAGTCTTTTGAAACTAGCATGTATTGGTTTTTAATTTGTTATCTGGTCTGTGAATTGTTGTCATTTTTTAATTGTGCCAGGAATAGTTAATGTAATTATTCATATATTTGGATCTATGTCTACTACCTCAATGAGTAAGTTCTATATTACTTTTTTTGCTACTTCCTTCTCTTTTTTCTTTGGATGAGTTACAAAACTTTATTCCATTTCTCCTGTATTTGCTTGTTACATAAATTATTTTACTAAATATTGTAGAGATTACCCTAAAGATTAAAACATACATGTTTTGATATATCAAAATTAATAGCTATTACCCTAAAGATTAAAACATACACATTTTGATATGTCAAAGTTAATTTTACTCTATATAATTACTTTCTTTCCAATATATTCCAGTTACCCCTGCCTCACTTATATTCTATTGTTGAATTCTAGATATTTTAAGCCCCAGAAGACATTGTTATTGTCATTATTGTTGTTGTTTATAAAATCTATATTCATTAGATTTAGTCACAATTTTTCTGCTTTTGCTCTTCAGTTCTCCCTGCCATTTTTGAACTTTCATCTAAACCATTTTCCTGATGCCTGAAAGTCACCTTTTATTATTTCCTTTTAGTATGTATACATATGATATATTCTTTTAATTCTATTTTTAATTTCACATTTATTTCTTGAAAATTTTTCTATGTTGCGTTCTGCTTTGACAGATAACTTTTCATCAATTTATGTAAATAATTCTCTTGTATCGTGGCTTTCCTGGCTTTTGTCGAAAAGTCACTGTCAGTTTAATTGCTATTTTGATGTTGATGCGTCTTTTTTATCAGGGTGTTTTTTATATTATTCTGATTTCAAATTTTAGAAGTCATTACAATATGGCTGAAAATGATTTTTTTTTCTTAATCTTGTTTTGTGTTCAGCAATCTCTTCAAATTTGTGATAATGATCTTTGTAAACTTTGGCAAACAAATAATATTTGGTCAAATATTGCTTCTGTCTTATTTTTGTCTTCTCTCCACTGAAGTTCAAATTGTATGTCTATTATACCGTCTTACTGTATCTCTCTTATGTCTTTTACTCTCTCTTCTCTATTTTACATGCATGTTCTTTCTATGCTTCAATCTTCTGACTATCTTCCCGTTTACCATTTCGCTTTTCAGCTATGTTTTACCTGCTTCTTAATTTTGGTTTTGGTATTCCCATTTGGATCTTTTGGATCGTTTTAGAGTCTCCAGTTTCTATAGAAATTATTTATTTCCAAAATGTTAGTGAACCAATTAAGCACAGTTATTTTAAAGTCTGTCTTTATATAACTTTGCTACTGAGATGATAATAATTCCACTATTTACATTGATGACCTGTAACTCTGCCCTATTTCCTATTTATTCTATTTTGTTGTTGTTGTTGTTGTTGTTGTTCATCACATTTTGTCTCCTCATGTACCAGATTATTTTTGATTAAGGGCTAAGTATTCTATATAAAAACTGAAATAATTTCATATTATGTTTCTTAACAGATGATATATATTTGTTTCTTGTAGATGGCTAAGAGCACTAGCACTTCAGGATAACTTTTATTCAATGAGAAATTGCATCAAAGAGGGTTTTAGAGTTTATTTCCTGGAAAGAGTTGGAACTGAAATATAATCTTGGCTCTGCTTCTTTGGGCTTTTTCTATAGCATCTCTAAGCCAGCAGTTTTGTTGTCTTTTGTTGTTTGTAAAATGAAGATAATAATGATATGCTCTTCTTTGTATTGATATGAAGGTTTTAACACAGTGTTTGGGAGATTGTTAGCATTCAAAAATATTATGTTATTGTTTTAATTACCATAATTATTATTACCATTATTATTATTTGGTCAATAGGGGTTGAATTTGATGTTTGGCCTGAAATCGAATATTTTGATTTCTGAAATTTTAAACATCTTCCAGTGGATAGGAGACATAAGAATAGATATTAATGAAAATATTTATATACTTTTCCATTGATGATTTTGAATAAAACACAAAAAAAAGAGCACATTTATATTCATTTGTCAGTGTATGTTACTCTCTATCAATCTGCCTCATCTTCTCTTTCTCTCTATTGATGTGTATCTTTCTTCTCTTTCCCAAAGTGCCTTTATATCTTCATACAATGACTTTTGTTCATGTTAGCTGTAACTATAGTCAATACAGTGTTTTATGGTACTAAAATGAATGAGGTTTAATACAGAAAAAATATTTGAGGTAATTAGAAATAGAGAGCACATCATAAGCTCAACCTACATAATATATTAAAAATATATCTCTGTATGGATAATTTTCTATACTTTTATATAGTTATAAACAACAGTTAAATATTGGATTTCTGGTTAAAAGTACATTTAAGAAGTGAATTGAAAAGTAACAATTCTAATGTTTCTATTGGCTACAATGTCATTTCCACATTTTTAAATATATTTTTCAATGACAGTTGACATACAATATTATATTAGTTTCAGGTGGACAGCACAGCGGTTAGACATTTATATAACTCACAAAGTGATTACCCCAATAAATCCAGTACTCATCTGGCCATACTTAGTTATTACAATACTACTGACTATATTCCTCATGCTATACCCTACATCCCCATAACTGTTTGTAACTACCAATTTGTACTTCTTAATCCCTTCCTCCTCTTCACCTATCCCCCCAATCACCCCCTCCCCCCACCAATCTGGTAACCATCAAAATGCTCTCTGTACCTATGAGCTTGTTTCTGCTTTGTTTGTAGATTTATCCTGTTCTCTAGATTCCATACATAAGTGAAATCACATGACATTTGTCTTTCTCTGTCTTACTCCACTCAGCACAGTACCCTACAGGTCTATTCATGTTGTGGCAGATAGTAAGATTTCATTCTTTTTTATGGCTAAGTAATGTCCCATTGTATATATGTACCACCTCTTCTTCATCCATCGACAGAGACCCAGGCTGCTTCCACATCTTGGCCATTGTAATCAATGCTGCAATGAACATATGGCACATATATCTTCAAAGTAGTGTTTTGAATTTCTTTGAATAAACACACAGAAGTGGTGTTACTTGGTCCTTCTTTGTCTCTTGTTATAGCCTTTGTTTTAAAGTCTGTTTTGTCTGGTATAAGTATTGTTACCTCAGCTTTCTTTTTCTCTCTCTTTCCATTTTCATGAAATTCTTTTCCATCACTTTACGTTCAGTCTGTTTGTGTCTTTTGATCTGAAGTGAATCTCTTGTAGGCAGCATATGTAATGGTTTTGCTTTCTTATCTATTCAGCCACACTTTGTCTTTTGATTGGAGCATTTAATGCATTTACATTGAAAGTAATTGTTATCAGTTATTGCCATGTTATTATTCATATTTTTTATCTATTTTTCTTCTTCAAAGAAGTCCCTCTAACGTTCCTTGTAATACTGATTTGGTGATGATTAACTCCTTCAGCTTTTTCTTATCTAGGAAGCTCTTTATCTGTTCTCCAATTCTAAATGATAGTTTTGCTGGGTAGAATAATCTTGGTTGTAGGTCTTTACTTTTCATCACTTTTAATATTTTGTGCCAGTCCCTTCTAGCCCGCAAAGTTTCTGTTGAGAAATCAGCTGACAGTTTTAAGGAAGCTCCCTTGTACGTAACTAACTGCTTTTCTCTTGCTGCTTTTCTCTTGCTGCTTTTAAGATTCTCTCTTTGTCGTTAACCTGTGGCATTTTAGTTATGATTGTTTCTTGGTGTTGGCCTCTTTGGGTTCATCTTGTTTGGGACTCTGCACTCCTGGGCTTTTATGTCTATTTCCTTCACACAATTCAGGAAACTTCCCATCATTATTTCTTTAAATAGGTTTTCAATACCTTGCTTTCTTTCTTCTCCTTCTGGCATTCCTATGATGTGAATGTTGGTATGCTTGATGTTGTCGCAGAGGCTCCTTTAACTATCCTCATTTTTTTGGATTATTTTTCTTTTTGCAGGTCTAATTGGGTGTTTTCTGCTATCTTATCTTCCATATCACTGATTTGATCCTCTGCTTCATACAGACTATTGATTCCTTCTAATGTATTCTTCATTTCAGTTATTGTATTCTTCATTTCTGACTGATTCTTTTTCATGTTTTCTATCTCCATTTTTATGTATACTATCCCTCTGTTGAAGTTTTCACTAAGATCATTGAGCATCCTTATAACCAGTGTTTTGAACTCTGCATCTGGTAGATTGCTTGTCTCCATTTTATTTAGTTTTTTTCTAAACTTGTTCTGTTCTTTCATTTGGGACATGTTTCTTTGTCTCCTCATTTTGGCTGCCTCTCTGTGTTTGTTTCTATGTGTTACATAAAGTTCCTATGTCTTGGTAGAGTGTTCTTATGTAGTAGGTGTCCTATGGGGCTCAGTGTAAAATCTCCCTGGTGACCTGAGCTGAGTGCTCCAGGTGTGTCCCTTGTGTGGGTTGTGTGTGCCCTCCTCTTGTAGTTGAGCCTTGATTACTGTTGGCATGTCAATGAGGATTGACCCTCAAGCTGACTGATTATGAGGACTGGCTATGACTACAACAGAGGAGCTATTGGACAAGGTCTGACCCTATGGAGTAGGACTTGATTTAGCAGCACTCTAGTACCTGTCCACTCTGCCCTTCGGGTGTGTTGTTTGTGGAGTTGCTTGGGTGGTGCTCTGCTATGTTCTGAAGCTGACCAATAGGTATTTGGTTCTATGGTCTTTGGGTGGGGCTTTGGGTCAGGTCAAGTTCAGCCACTGCCTGTATTCAGCCCCGGGCCACTAGGTATGAGCTACAAAGTGATTTGCTGATGGCTGACTCTTGTGCTGGGCTTGGAGGTGCTTGGGAGAGACTAACCTGTGAACCAAGGCCTGTGGCCACAAGTGCCAGGCTTGGGGCTGCTTAGCAAGTATGGGGCATACTGAGACCAAATCCTGCTTGTTAGGGGTTTGTGACCTTGGAGAGATTTTAGCAAAGCATGAACAATGACAGGCTATTTGTATGGAAAAGTCACTAGAATTTGCTTGGGTGACCCAGCAAGTTGAGGAGGCAGGGCCTCATGGAATCACCAGGATGGGGGCAGAGGGATGAATGGTGTTAGCCTGTTGATAGAGACTCAGATATGGCACCTGCTTGAGTCTGTATGCTAGGTTGGTGGAGGGCTCAACAAAGCAACTATGGCTTCTGCCAGCAATTCTGTCTAGAAGAAAGCTGCCCCTCTAGCCTGAAGCCTGAAGCCAGACAATTCAGTTCCTCTTTGTATATCCCTGGCACCTTTCGCACTGTTGCTCCAGAGCTGGAGTTCAGAGGGAGTGAGTCCATGAATATAAAGCCCTTTAAGAGCAATGCCTGGGATTCCAGACACCTTCCATCTCATTCAGGCACAATCTCCATTGGTTTTCACAATCAGAAGTTGTGGAAACTTCTTTCCCAGTAACTGGAGCCCTGGACTAGGGAGCCTGGTGTGGGGCCAGGATCCCTTGTTCACTAAGGAAGACCTATGAAGCGGAGAATACTACCACACATGGGTGTTGGACCAGCCCACCCTGCATCTCCCCCACTCCTTTCCTACCCATCTCGACACAGCTTCTGTGTATCCTTAGTTACAGTACTTCTTTTCTACTAGACATAAGGTGACTCTCAACAATGGTTGTTCTACAGTTTTTCTGCAATTCCAATGTGGTTGTGAGAAAAAGTAATCCCAGAATATACCTACTCTGTCATCTTGAACAGTACCCATTGACAGATTTTTAAAGTTTTAATCATTTCTTAAGAAGTTGAATTAGCAATCTTCATTCCCACCAACAGTGTGTGAGGGTTCCTTTTTCTGCACAGCCTCTCCAATGCTTGTTGCTATTTGTCTTGTTGATGATAGCCATTCTGACTGGGGTGAGGTGGTATCTCATTGTGGTTTTTATTTGCATTTCTCTGATGATTAGTGATGTTGAGCATTTTTTCATATGTCTATTGATCATCTGTGTATTCTCTTTGGAGAAATGTCTATTCAGGTCCTCTCCCCATTTTTTAATTGGATTGTTTGTTTTGTTTGTTTTTTTCTTGTTGTTGTTGTTGAGTTGCATGAGTTCCTTATATAGTTTGGATATTAGCCCCTTATCGGGGGCATTGTTTGCAAAAATCTTCTCCCATTCGGTTGGTTGCCGCTTTATTTTGTCAATGGTTTATTTTGCTGTGAAGAAGCTTGTTAGTTTGATATAGTCTCATTCATTTATTTTACTTTTCATTCCCTTGTCTTTGAGTTCAAATTCATAAAATCTTCTTGAAATCTATGTAACTTTACTAATGATTGTCACCACAATAAACTTTAATTAAAAAAAAAAGAAGTTGAATTAAAATCTTAAGTTAACTGCAAAGGAACTGCAGAGAAATTCAATTTGGAAGAAATTAATGAAGAAATGTATTACTTTGAGGCTAATTTGTTTTTAATTATAACTACAGAAATTCAACCCATTAGTTCTTCATGTGAGGCAGACTTTTTGATGTAAATGGAAATGACAGGTCTTGATAACTTTTGCAAACTTTATATGAGGAAATGGAAACTTTATTATAGCTTAAGGAAATAATTTTAGTAAAAAGCAGAAGTATGAAAAGAACAATAGTTTTACAAAAGTCAGAGTATGAAAATAATTAATCTTTAATATGATATATTAAGTTGAAAATAATGTTTTTTCCCTAATTTAAGATGGTAAAATTTTGGCTTTGCTAAAATAAGTTGTTTTTAAAAGTCAAATATTTAAAATGGAGAGAGAGACAATGTTTTAAGTGAGCCCACATACCACAGAATTTCTCTTATATATATGACATTATTATCCTTTGTGTAAAAATCTATCAAGTTCTAAACACTTTCACCTACTTTTTTTATTTAACGCATATAACTACTGTATGAAGGACTCTGGTTCGTTTCGTATTCACCCAGTCATTACTAATGGAGTTGTGATTCAATAAAATCTTTACACAGCACCTCTTCTTCTGATTATTATCCCTTTACGGAATACAATTGTCCCTCAATTGGTTCTATTAATTAGCTATTTGCTGCTGATTTACAGACACTTGAATTTGTTGTTCACTTATTGTTAGACTATGTTTTGTTTTTCTTTGTTTTTTTCTGGGTTTTGCCTGAGTTGAGTTTGCCAAGTGACAGGCACATGGGGGTTCGGGGGGGGGGGGGAAATGAGTCTTAATGAGGGAAAGTGACTTAATAAATTGTGAAGCTAGTATCTTCTATAACAAAAATTATTGGTTAATAGCTCTAAATGACTTATATAAGCTAATAAGTAATTTGATGGAAAAATGTTGCCATGATCCTGAATTAATACTTACAAGTTAAATAATATGATGATTGAGATTTGCTTTAAAATAATTCAGGACAAAGGAGGTGAAGAAGACAGATGGAGTAAAATTAGAGAACTATGGTAACTGTTGAAGCTGGGTTATGTGCACACGGGCATTCATATGTTACTCTCTCTACTTTTGCATGTTGGAAATTTTTCATAATACAGAAGTTATTTCCAAATGCCACCATGAATCAAATTTTCTTCACTATAATCAGAGGCAATATTATTTCTCATTTCTTAAGTACTTGAATAAAAAATAAAGCAAGGTTTTTGTACTTATAAAGTATAATCATTTATATCAAGAAATATTATCTTACTCACTGTTTATAATGTCCTTACTTTCAAAACCAATAAGCTTTCACATTAAAATGAAATGTAACAAGTGAGAAAAATGGAGAGGAAACAAATAAAATAAAATCTAAGACCACCAACAAACCATCTCATCCACCTAACCATCAAAGGATTTGCTCCTGAATGTCATTTAATTTTCATGCTGCTGAGCAAGATCATAAGAGAAATGACATTGAAAGGCCAGAACACTAGGAGAACTGTCACTATTGTATTAAAGTAAAATAGCCGTTAGTTCTTAGTCTTTTTCTCAAGTTTCCAAACTTAATGCCACAGACCAGCTAACACACCAATGCATTGTAAATCCAATATTTTCACTCTGTTTTTTTTTTTTTTAATAAATTTGTCAACTTTCAGTGCTTTTTGAATTTAAAAGAAATAAAAAAATAAGAATTGGGGGAAAACTAAAATAAATATTACTAATTACATATGAGAGCATAATCCATAGTCAACATGATAGTCTACATGAAATGCTCTCTACAGATCCTGAAATTGCTCTGATAAGCATTTTTTCTCAGTATTGCAGAAAAATCAAGGTGTTTTAAGTGCAGTGCTATATAAGTACAATGATCACTAGTGCTTACACAGTAAAGAAATATAAACTGCTCAAAATTGGTCAAAGAAATAGAAGATAAACAGCCCATTCAAACCCCTCAATCATCCTACCTTCTTTTCACTGTGCATGTAAATAGAATGTAAAATAACCCAAATGGAAAGCTTTATCTAAACCTGCTCTGCTCAATCTGAAATAATGGCAGAATGCCTGATGTTTCAATCACATGTGTGAAAATCTTGAAGAGTAATAACCTGAATTAGAAGACAAAATAATCATCAAAATGTCTTCTAAGTGTTCCTAGGGCTGATAGTTGTATATATATCCTCCTCATCAATGCCAAGGAGGTTTATGAGTCTCCTATGAAAAGACAATTCACCTAGCATAACAAGACTTACCAGAAAGGAAGCAGGGTGCCTCCACCATTCATTATATGAATTAGAATTGCAAGATATTTTCGTATCTGTTTGTTTTCAATTTCAAGCTTCAAACTGTGTCTTTAGTTAGTCTTTGAGAAACTGGCATAATTTATTTAAATATTTAAAACTTAATTATGCCAGCTTCTTTTCTGTTTTAGGATTTTAGAGGAGAAAAATTATATACAGATAAACCAGGAATAGCATGATAACTGGTGCATAAAATCACAAAATATTTGGATATTCAGTAAATAAACCAATTCTTCAGCAGACTAGAAACATGAGAAATGCTGTGTTGAAAATAACACTGTTCTGTGCTCTATGTAATGTTGACATGAGAAAGAAAAGTACAGTGTTTAAAGGGGCCAGTTTAAAATGGATGCACTTCCATTGTTGTGCTAGCATCAGCTGGTTCACCAAGAGCAATTGTTATATTATCAGGAATTTCATAAGCCAATTGTTAAATATATCATTCTTCAAAATTAAATTATATAAAACCAATTAAATAAATCTTATTAATAAGAAATTAAGTAAATACCCAAAGTCATCACTTCCAAAGTATTTTGCTCCATTTGACTATTATCTATGCTCTTGGGATTCTTTATGCCCATTGTGCTACATGGTGGGAATATCATAACGTGTGCTACTGCACTTCTCTTCCCGACTCCATGTCCGCACCAACATGGCAGCAGGTCAGTACGCTGAAATAGAACAGGACGGGATTATTTAAACCATGAAAATCAACAAATAGTACAAATTAGTGCTGTTTTCCTTAGAGAGTTGGTTATTAACATTTATCAACACATCATTACATTTTGAATTTATAAGAATAAGATAAATATTAGTACACATAAAAAGATTTTTAAAAGTATAAGGTAGGAGAAATATCTATGCTCTATCACATTACTGTTACAAATTCTTATTTGTTTGACATCTCTATTAAAAGATAAATTATTTTTATTTAGTCATGAACCTGTATAGTAATCTAGTTTGTTTTCTCTGAGTTGGAGTGGTACTAAACAATATATTATGGGTAGAAAAAAATTTGTTATATATTTTAATCATTTAGAAAAACACTTGTATAATTTCAAATAGTAAACTATTTCTAACTCCTGTCTATGTCTAAGATTTAAACTAAATACTGAATAAAGATTAGCAGATAAAAAATAATGTTATCACAAAAATAAATGGCTATTTTAGCGCTCCTCAACAAAGAACCTACTTGTCTGCAATTTGGCAAGTACTACTTGCCCATTATCCTGTTGGTAAAAAGGAGGTTGAATTTGGAACTTTACTGTATAGAAACTGGGTCCTAAGTGGCCCATATTTTGTACATGAACTCAAAGGTATGAAGTAACATGAAAATAGTATAAAACTGAATAAAAAGTGAGAAATATTTGGGATAGAGGAACTCTCTACTAGAATTCATTGTGAGATAATTTCATGAAATAAGAGAAACTTAAACGGGGCTTTTGTAGGAGCAGTAGAATAACAGAAAAAAAAAGGAAGTAACCACTCTGCCTGGCAGCACCAAGAAACACAACTGCAAGATAAAGGTCTTCATACTAAGTTGATACAATTATTGGGTTTACATAGCAGAGAGAAAACTACTTTACGCATGCAAGCATAAGGTCCTGAAAACAACTCTATTCAATGCATGTTTATATGGTATCTGCTACATGCACCACTCTGGAGGATGTTAGAATGAACCAAACTGCCCATGCCTACAAAACCCTCAGTCTTCTCACAGTACAATTCCCAACAGAGACTAGTAAACAGACCAAAATAGAAGGTTAGATTCCTCAAAGGTGACCAAATAACTTTGTTTATTGTTAGACTTTTAGATGTCAAGCTGAATGTTTGCAAAATCCTGACCAAGCCACAGAATGAATCAACCTCTACAATGTCATTTATTTAGAGGCCAATATTAGAAAAATTGTGAAAATTCCCTAGAACCAAGAGAGAACGGATTTTTCTCTGGTGATGGACAGCAATTCACTTAACTACAGTTGGCATTATAATCACACCAGGCAATTATCAGATGTCTTCTCAGTTGAACAATATCTTGATCTGCTGCCTGGCCATAATGTTGCACAGTTCTTCAGATCAAAGCTCAGGGTTCTTTGGGGTTTTTCTTATAAATTCAAAATTCTTGAAAGCGCTGGGAACTCAGCTCAACTGTCTACTGATGAATGCTGTAGACCTCCCATCCCTATCCACAAAGTCATACCTGCCTCTTGCCAGCACAGGTTAGTACACCTCTTTAGGGATACCTGAGGATCCCAAACTTACGTCAGTCTAAAGCTACACATTTTGGAGGTTCATCAAAATACCAGGGACTATCCCAAGTGTAACTGTTTGGATCAAAGCCAGTGGAGGTGACTAGGATACAAGGCAATTCAAGAGAGCAGCCATGGGCAGAATACCAATAAACAAGTCATTCCCCGTATCTCATGCTTCCTCTGTGAAATTCTCCAATATCCAATTTCCCAGAACCTGAAGTTACATAATATAATCTCTAGAGCAAGTTAATTTTTATATTTTGATTATTTTCCATTCTGCTATAAAATCATTTAAGTATTTTAAAGCAAATCTGTATGAAAGAAATACTGAGAGTGCTAAACAGACCATTTACAATATAAGTAAAACATCTTAATTTCCATAAAAAGGCATCATTTTTTAATTATATGTTAGGGTAAGTGGGTATAACGAGACAATGTCTCCCTTTGTAAGATGAGCTGGTGAGAGCTCCAAACATTTGGAAACTACACAATTTCACCTCACACCACCCAGCCTACTGCATGGGACAGCATTTGGTCAATCGTATAGAGTTTAATTGCTAAAAATGATACCAGGAATATTATATTGTAATAGAATAAAAACTAATAAAATTTTATACCAAATCTCTAATCTAAGCAATACTACAATTCACTGAGGTTCATTGGAGGTAATTTCTTAAAATAAGTATCTGAAATTACGGTAAATTTCTAGTAGAGACATACACAGAAAAATGCAAACATGTCCTTTTTAAAAAGCTAATTCTGTCTAGCTGTTCTAGTGCTGTGTGTAAGAAAATACCTATGTCTTTGATTTGGTTCATAATGGAAAGGGCCCTTTCAGCTTACGTACCCGCTATGAAGCTGGCTTTGGTGTCTAAAGTCCCAAACTCACTGCTTCATTTCTTTAGGTCTTATGGATGATTTTTGTCAATTTTTAAACTAAAATACTTATAAAAAGGAGAGCATCTTGTTATCATTGAATACCTTAGATAGCAGCTGCTATCTGTGGGAATAGTATAGATTGAAAAAATATATATATATTGCATAGCAGTGAGAGTTCCAAGAATGAAGCATGAAAAAGCGCACTTTTTTGCCAAGAGCCTATTAGTTAAATGATTGCTACTCTCAGAAAGGATTTCTAATTGAACAGCTCAAATACTACCGTCATCATTTTAATTCAGTTGATATTATTTTCAGAGAAAATTACATTATCAGCATAGTAGTAGACCTTGGAGACCACATGGTCTAACTACCTCATTATACACATGAAGAAATTGAATCTCAGAGGGGCTGGCATCAAAATTCAAGCAGCTATTTGTTACCAACACTAGAGTTGGAACTGTGGTCCATTGTCAGAAGCTAGAGCTAGTCAGATGTCTCCACCAAAGTGCTCTGAAGCAGGGAAGGCAGATGGTACATGGAGAACCATTAGAGATCACCAGTGTCTTTACCACACAGTCTTAGAATAAATCCCTCCAAAAAGCTTTTTCTAGTACACTGAAAATTGGGATATGAGTAGCTGCTGTGCCTTCTGATAACACCCTTTACTCCTTATCATAGTAACATGGTAAAATACTTCACAGACTTTTCATTTCCTATCACTCTCATTAAATTCTGTTGTCTTTCATAGAAAGGAGAATATTTTCATTTATATACATTTTAATACCATATATGAAGTTCAAAGACTGATGCATAGTAACACTCAGTATATATTTGAATGAATGAATAAAACAATGTTCTTAGCAAAATTTCTTGTAACAGTAATATTAGCCTAAATGAACAGCAATGTAGTATTGGTAAAAGAAAGCCTGGTAAAGACAAAAGATAGAATATTATCCATACATTAAAGTGATGATATTGAAAAATATTTAATGACATAGAAATTATATGGTAATGTGTCAAGATAAAAATCAGTTTACCAGACAAATGTTTTGTTTTTTGTAAATAAATTCATGGCTATAAAGATAAATATAAAATATTAATAATAATTATTTCTGGGCTCCAGTTTTACTTTCTTCTTGTCATTATTCTGTATTTCAAATACTTTGAAATGAGTCAACAACTGGTGCAATAAAAATTTCATATTTCCCCAAAATAACAAGTCCTGTTAAAGAATTAATTTACATACGTGGTATGTAATAACGGGGAAATAAGTCCTCTACCCAGATCATCTATGTTTGGCATATTTGCATAATGTCTTAAAACAGTAATTATTTCAACAACTAATATTATAGAAAGTATAGAAACTATACTTTTTATATTAGTATAGAAACTAATAGTATAGAAAGGTATCTGGATGATACCTTTCAATTTGAAAATAATGGGCTAAGAGCTAGTGGTTTGGGAGGAAATCCACACCCCTGAGCCAGAGGTGGTTTATGCCCTTTGCCCTGGATTCACACAAATATTTGCAAGTCACATGACCAGTTTAAGCACCCACGTCCTCCACATGAGCAACCGCTGCTGCACAGCAAGGTGTGCTTACGTGGAGTAGCGCCTTAGCAGCAGGCCTTGCAGAATGCAATGACAGCTCGCTCTGATTATTACCTGGCTGTCATTTAAACTGAAAAAGTCAAACCAAATTGGAAACTGGAAACTAATAGATGCTAAAGGAAGCGTTTGTGGCAGAAGAAGCACTTGGAGTTATAGAGAGAAAGTAAAGATAAAGCACATATGTATATATACTTAGGATTCCATATGTATATACATTGATGCATCGAGAATAGACAATAAACCAGAAATTGACATGAGACACAGAAGGTTATTATTGATGTCCTAATTCTTACCAAAACTTAATGAACTGGGGTTCATGTTTCTTTTTTTCTTTTTTACTTTTTTAAAGTTTTTGAGGTGACAATGGTTAGTAACGTTACATAGGTTTCAAATGTAGAATTTTGTAAACCATCATCTATATATCACATTGTGTGTGATACATCAATGTGATATATCACATTGGGGTTCATGCTTCTTAAAAAGTAGAAACAATATAATGATGGAGAGTAATTATTGTAATCAAAGAAACTTGAAAACAAATTTCATCGCCACAATTATTTTTAACAATTTATTTTCTGGAAAATCAATTTATATCTATGAATACTAAGTAAAAGGGGAAATAATGAGGATTTTATGGGAATTAAAGGCATTTAAGAGGTGATAATTGGTATAAAGAGCACAGATTACTTTAATTCCCTCCCTCTTTGAGAAGAAATAGATCTACCAGAAATAGAGAAAAACAAACTCTAAAATTTAACTTTTTTGGAAGTCTAAAGTTAGGAAATTTGGAGTGAAATAAGGATGAAGAGAAAAGGAGAGGGAAACAGAATGAATGGTATTATGGGAATATTCTGCAGACTTAAAAGCCAATTAGAACACAGAGCAAATGTTATTTCTATAGAACATAAAACTGACCTGAATGCAGGATATAGTCATGATGGGAAACTTCAAGTCCCCAGCCATCTGCTGGGAACCTAATACTGCTTAATGTCAAGCATCTGATAAATAGTTAATGAATTCAGTACTTGACCTGATGAAAATAGCTTTCCACAATGTTGGAATAGTTGAAATATGAATGTGAATTTGTCAAGGGAGCTGTTTAAATCAGATTCATCCAAACAGGACATCTCTATCATCAAAGTAAAAAGATGTGAATATGAATATATTCCTCTTAATTTTCTCTTTATTGGTAGACTTTGCAGAAAAAAATGTGCATGTCAAATACACATAACTTGTACATGTATAAAGATGCAAAAATAAATTTAATAATGTTTATAAATAATTGTCTAAGAAAAGTAGCTTGGGGAACAATATATTGGAATTACTCCTGAAATAGTCTGTCAGAAAACAAAAATGTTATACAAATGATTATTCATTCTTTCTTTCTTTCAAAAAGAATATATTATCTAAACAGCTACATGCAAAAGAATGAAACTGGACCAGTGTCTTACACCATACACAAAAATTAAGTCAAAATGTATTTAAAACTTAATGGTAAAACCTGAAACCATAAAACTCCTACAAAAAAAACAAAAAGTAGGTCATAAGCTCCTTAACTTAGGTCTTGATGACGATTTTTTTCAGTCTGACACCAAAAGCAAAAACAAATAAGTGGGACTAAGTCATACTAAAAAGCTTTTGCACAGCAAAGTAAACAATCAACAAAATAAAAAGGCAACCTACTAACTAGATGGGAGAAAATATTTGCAAATCATATATCTGATAAGGGGATAATGTCCAAAATATAGAAGAAACTTAAGAGCAAAAAAAATATCCAGTTAAAACATGGGCAGAAGATCTCAACAGACAATTTTTTTCCAAAGAAAACATACAGCTGGTCAATAGGTACATGAAAAGGTGCTCAAGTAATCATGACTAATCATCAGGAAAATGTAAATAAAAATTATAATGAAGTATCACCTTACACCTGTTACAATGGCTTTTATCAAAAAAATAAGAAATAAGTATTGGTGAGGATATAAAGAAAATAGAACCCTTGTGCACTGTTGGTGAGAATGTAAACTGGTGTAACCACTATGGAAAACAGCATGGAAGTTCTTCAAAAACTTGAAAATAAAACTACCTTATGATCCAACAATTTCACTTCTGGGTATTTATCTGAAGAAAACAACAACACTAACTCTAAAAGATAGGCACCCTCACATTTATTGCGTTTACAATAGCCAAGACATGGAAAAAACCTAAGTGTCCATCAGTGGATGAATTGGATGCATGCATAAAGGAAATGTGGTACATGTATTTACAATGGAATGTTATTCAGCCATAAAAAAGAATTATATCTTGTCATTTGGAAAACCATGGTTCAACTTCAAGGGTACTATGCTAAGTAAAATAAGTCAGGCAGAGAAAGACAAATACTGTACCATCTCACTTATATATGGAATCTTAAAAAAACAACACTAAACCCAGCCTATAGATACAGAGAAGATACAGGGACTGAAAATTAAGTTCACAAACTCATCCTAGAAAAACTACTACATACCTAATTGCTGAATATCACTATGGTCACCTTCGGAAGCTATGCACTGATGCTAACACCTAATCCACCCTTCGAGGCAATTTTAGAACTCTTTCTGGAATGGCCATCAGAGCTGTCGGAGTATTACTCTTGATGTCCTGAATGTCATCAAAATGTCTTCCTTTCAATATTTCCTTTATCTTTGGGTAAAGAAAGAAGTCATCGGGGGCCAGATCAAGTGAGTAGGGAGGGTGTTCTAATACAGTTATTTGTTTACTGGCTAAAAAATCCCTCACACACAATGTTGTGTGAGGTGGTGCATTGTCGTGATGCAAGAGTCATGAATTGTTGGCAAAAAGTTCAGGTCGTCTAACTTTTTCACGCAGCCTTTTCAGCACTTCCACATAGTAAACATGGTTAACGGTCCAGTTGGTATAAATTCATAATGAGTAATCCCTCTGATATCAAAAAAGGTTAGCAACATCGTTGCAACAAGTTCGCAAACTTAATTGTCAGACTTTGTATTGGTGGTTGCCAGAGGTGAGGGTATTGGTAGGGGAGAAATGGGTGAAGGTCAAAAGGTACAAACTTCCAATTGTAAATTAAATAAGTCATGGGGAGGTAATGTACAGCATGGTGACTACAGTTTATAATACCGTATTGCGTATTTCAAAGTTGATAAGAATAAATTTTTAAATTTCTCATCACAAGAAGAAAATTGTAACTATGCAAGGTGATGGATGTTAATTAGACTTATTGTGGTGATCATTTCACAATATATACAAATATTAAATCCTTATGTTGTATACCTGAAACATATATGTCAATAATACCTCAATTAAAATATATTTGATCACCTAATGTGAATAATGTAAGTGGCTTGTTTCCTTAAAAAAAACTTAAAACAGATATTTTGAAGTCTGCCATAAAAACTGCCATTAATATAATTTTCTTTGCTAAATGCTAAGATTTTAAAAACTAAAATACCTTTAGACAATGCATTAAACTCAACAGATCAATGAAAAGTTTTTGTGAACCAACACATTTTCTTCATGTTGGTCTTTGATTTTGTACAGTAGGAGATATGTGCAGGGTCAAAAAGGTGCCCTAAAACCTCTTTATTTGGGTATTTATTCACATTCAGTAGACCCTGTCTATGAAACCTGTACTCAAAGTGGTATCCCAAGGATGCTGAGGCACCAGGACATGAGAGACAGGAAAGGGTGGATTTGTGGCTTGAAACCTGATCTCAGATGGCAACTTCTGATCACTCACCAAGGACAAATGACCTGCCAACACCAAACACATTTGCATTCCTTCAGAAATTGGTGTTGACTTCACATCCGAAAGGAAAGAACAGGAAAGCGCACCTTTTACCTGTTGTCTAAATCTCACCTGAGAAAGTAATCCAAGACTGTGTGTGCATGCGTGTGTGTGTGTGTGTGTGTGTGTACAGAGAGAGAGAGAGAGAGAGAGAGAGAGAGAGAGAGAGAGAGAGAGAGAGAGAGAGAAGAGGGAGACAGAGAGTACAATGGTTCTCAGTGTTCTCAAACTTTTGTGGTCTCTGGATTCTTTTACACTTCGCAAGTGTCCTCCAAGAAATTCTGTTTATATGAGTTATACTTGTTCCATAGTTGAAATTTAAACTAAGAAATTCATTTATTTAAAAGTAACAATAATAAAGCCATTACTAATTACCATTAATAACATATTTTATCAACAATATTTTCCTAAACAAACAAAAGGGCAAGTGGAATGCAAAGCAATCCTGAGGAAGAACAAAACACATCTTAATTCAGAGCTATAGTCATCAAGGCAGCATGGGACTGGAATAAATACAGACACACAGACCAACGGAACAGAATCAAGAGTCCAGAAATAAACCCATGCATATACAGTCAACTAATATTTAACAGGAGAGCCAAGAATACTCAGTGGAGAAAGTATACTCAGTCTCTTCAATAAATGGTGTTGGGGAAACTGGATATGCAAATGCAAAACAATGAAACTGGATCCCTATCTTACACCCCACACAAAAATCCACTTGAAATGTATTAGAGTCTTAAATATAAGACCAGAAACCATAAAATTCCTAGAAGAAAGCAGAGGGAAAAAATCTCCTTGAAATTGGTGTTGGCAATGATTTATTTTGGATATGCCACCTAAAGCATAAGCAAAAGAAGCAAAAATCAACAAATGGGAATACATCAACTAAAATGCTTCTGTACAGCAAAATAAATTATCAATGATCAATAAAATGAAAAGGCAACATATAGAATGGGAGAAAATTCTTGCAAACCACATATCAGAAGAGGAGTTAATATCCAAAATATACAAGGAACTCATATAACTCAATAGCAAACAAACAAACAAAAAATCAATTAACCCAATTTAAAAATGGGCAAAGGACCTAAATAGATAGTTTTCAAAAGAAAATATTAAAATGCCCAACAGGCACATAAAAATGTGCTCAACATCATTAATCACCAGGGAAATGTAAATCAAAATAACAATGAGATACCACCTCACGTGTTATAATGGTTATTAAAAAGACAAGAGATAACACTTGCTGGTGAGAATGTAGAGAAAAGGGAATCCTTGTGCGCTGTTGGTGGGAGTGTAAATTGGTGCAGCCACTGTGGGAAACAGCATGGAGATTCCTCAAAAAATTATAAATAGAATATCCTTATGATTCAATAATTCTACTTCTGGGTGTATAGTCAAAGAAAATAAAATCACTATCTTGAAGAGATAGCTGCACCCCTGTGTTCATTGCAGCATTATTTACTAGCCAAGGCATAGAAACAAGTGTCCATCAACAGATCAATGAGTAGTGAACACACACACACACACACACACACACACACACACTGGAATAAAAATAAGAAAATTCTGCCTTTAGCGATGGCAATATCCATCTGAATGGACCTTGAGGGCATTGCGCTAAGTGAAATAAGTCAGACAGAGAAAGACAAATAACATACAATCTCACTTATGTGTGGAACTGAAAAATAGCTGACCTCGTAGAAACAGAAACCAGAAAGGAGGTGGGGCATGGGGAGTAGGGGGAATGGGTGAAGGTGGTCAAAGGTACAAAAACTTCTAGTTAGAAGATAAATAAGCCCCAGACCTGTAATGTACAGGATGGTGACTATATTTAATAATACTGTATTGCATATTTGACAGTGCCTAACAGAGAAGATGTTAAAAGTTCTCAAAACAAAAGAAAAATTGTAACTGTGAGGTGATGGATATGTTAACTAATTTTACTGTGATAATCATACCACAATATGTCCTTGTACAAATCATTATGTGATACATCTTAAACTTATACGATGTTATATGTAAATTATATAAAACTGAAAAAATAAAAGTAAAAGTTGTTCTGATCAGCTCAGTGATTTCCTGAACTTTCTTTGAATCTTTAGATTTTGCAACAATTATCATCTAGTCTCTGATATGTACAGTATTTGTTGCTTTATTACGGTAAATTAAAATGCACGTTTTGAGGGGGAAAATGAGAATGGCATTGTTTTAAAGCTTTGGAAATATTTTTAAACTTTGATTTAATAGGAGACAGCTTGATTCTGTATTCAAACTTTTGCTACAATAGTTTTGGTTAAAGTATATTACAAAAATCTGTCTCAAAAGATTTGAAGTTGGAAAAAGGAGAAATATTTTGATAGTCTTTCCAGGTAATTGTGGATATTGTTTTTTGATAGTATACCAACAGTTGGCAAACAGTCATTTCTTAAAGTTGCTTGCAGTGTGGAATCTGCAATCATGTCAAGGAAACTTCACATTCTGTTACATTAAAATCTACTGATCTATCATGCATCTGAATAGATCTTTTTACCATTGTCTGATTTTGTAACATATGCATTGTTCACTTAGAAAATGTTGCTTCACTGTGGTAGCCAGACTTTTCAAATGTTTACACATTTCACTATGTAATATTTTTTGAAAACCATACTTGTTAATATCACCACCAATCTAAGCAGAAATGTCAGTATGGGGAAGGTGTTAAACTCACAGTGGCAGGAATACATTTTCAAAAATCCTAATTTTCACTTGAAAGCTCAATTTTCCCACTGGAAACAGATACAGTGGGTTGTTTTCTTCAAAGTGACAGGCTCAACTGATTCATTAAAATAAAGAAAGAAAAACGAAGTCTGTCAATACTCAAGTCTGAATAAGTATAGTTTGTCAGTCTTTCAAGTAAAAGTGATGTTTCATGAAAAAAAAAAAAAAAATCAGTTAAGTGGCTAGCTAGCTCAGCTCCCAACTCCAGCAATCACACATGTGCTTTTCTTTAAAACCACTACCATATTTCCTTATTCAGTGAAAGAAATTTACGTGTACTTCCCAATTTGTCATACACAATATTAGAAAAACATACACTCAAGGTTTGAGGTGTAATAAAATTTAAAATTACTTCTATTTCATCAAGGACGTACCAAAGTGAAAGTAGCTTTTTTTTTTTTTTTTTTTTAATATGAAAAGTGTGTGACAGTAAGAACACAGTACCTACTAGAACACTTCACTGCCATAGTCTGGATGCTTGCTGAGGTGCCAGCAGTGTCACACTGTTGTCTTTTGCTCTGGCAGTACAAATAGCAGTCCATACAGTGAACAGGGCAAATCGCATCTCAGTATTATTATGAAAATAGGTTTTACCTCATGGACCTCTGGAAAGTTCTTGGGACTTTCGAGGGGTCCACTACGCCTTAGAATTGTCCTTTAGAGTTCTACTTCCGCACAGGGTGACACAGAAGCATGACCTGGGGAACTTTCAGAGAGGACCAGTACTCTGGCTCCAATCCAGATGCAGTAAACCAGTCTCTGGGGTAGGGCTCTGGCATAGGTGTTTTAAATCAGGTAGTTCTACTGTAACCTGGATGAGAAAAACTACTTTAGAGATTCTTTGATTCTTACTCCTAGAAGCCCAGCATCTCCATATTTTCTTAAATGTAAAGTGTTTTATGGTGTCTGGAAGACACCATAAAACAAGGAATTTTACAAAATTGTAAACAAAACACAATTGTAACAATTCAGCAACATAGAGGCGTATATGTATCATGTATCAATAGTTATTAAGAAAACGTCAGGACCCACTCAAGATAAAAAAGGTAATGTTTCTGTATCTTTTACTTACAAAAGTATATCAGTTTTTCAATGTTATACAAAATATCTTAAAGTGTTTCACTTCTCTAGCTCGCAGCATTGTCCTCTGTAAAACAAGAAGTTACGCTAAACGAATCTAAAGTTCATCAGACAGCCTATGAGAACATCCCTTAGTCCGGTTTTACACACAGTGAAGTAAGTCTCTGCCTGCATGGCACACTATTGAGGGGACTGTGAAACCATTTCTGCTCCTCTCCACAGATTCTAGCAGCAGCTACCGAATTTCTACTCACTGTGGAAACTTACCCATTTGAATTAGGACTCAAAGTAGATTTTAGCTTATATATATATATATATATATATATATATATATATATATATATACACTTATATATTATATATAATAGTATATATAGTATATATAGTATAGATAAGATATGCAATATATGCTATATAGTATATATTATATATTGTATATTATATATATTATATACTTATATATTATATAATATTATATATATAACATATAATATGTAGTTAATAATATATACTTATATATTATATATAATATTATTTTATATTATATATATATATATATATATATATATATATATATATATATATATATATATAATGCTAAAAGAAAAAGGTTTGCTTATCCTCAACAATGAGCAATTGGAAGCTTCCTCAATGGAGATTGAGCCAGTCTCAAGGAATGAAGCCCACAGGCAGCCCAGCCCCATGGCTCACCCATTCTCAGTCATGCAGGAGCATCTCTATCAGGCACTGTGTTTGATGTGGAATCAGATTTCTCTCTTTTTTCTGTCTCCCTCTATTTGCTTTTCAGCTTAGAGAATTTGCATTTAGGTTGGTCATAGGGCTTCCTTTGTAGGAATAACAATTCTAAAAATAACTCAGTCAGAATTCAATCATTTGAAGATCAATACACTTTAGATGAAGGTGATTAATATCTTATAATTATATCCCTTAAGCAGGTTTTCAATTAGTATTTTCTTCTTTTAACTGAAGTGTCATTTTATCCATCAAACATTTTTTAAAAATTATAACATCTATCAAAACATCTCTCTATCTCCTCATCTATATTGAAACTGTCTTGCATGAGTGGACTACTTTGCTCATTTGCCTCCCAAATACATCAAGGCTGTTCTACTTACTACTCGGTGAGTTTCTATAATATCAATTAGCTCATAAACAATTGGCAAATATAGGAATCATTTAGTATCGTGTGAAAATTATAATGACTCAAAGGAATTTTTTCCAGGTAAGGGAAAACACAATGGCAGTGATAGAATTTAATTTTGAAGAGAAAAGGAAAGAGCTCTTTCAGCCGTGTTTAAGGAAATTGAAACTAACTCCCTGTGCCCACTGTTCCCTCTCCTGAGAGGTGCACCCCCAGTATGACTGTGGGCTAAGAAAGGCTGAACTTTTCCTGTGCCCACCCTACCAGCAGCCCCACTGGCTCAGCTCTCTGCATTTGCACGGGCTCAGTGTCCCTATGCCAATATTTCCCCTCCATTGATTTTATGTAGACAAATATTCCCCAAAGGCAATCCTTAGCTTCCTGGGTGGACTGAACAAATTATTTCCAAAAATACCATTTTAATCAATTTTTGGTAGTGCTCTATTCACACAGTGGCATAGGTTTTCAAAGATTTGCCCCCTCCCCTTTTTCTAAGATGCTCTATTATCTTTAGTGGAAGATCTACAAATTGCTTGGGTTTTCAGGTTCACGTGTATTATGTTATGAAAGAATCCCCTATACTTGTTGTCTTGAGGAAAATAAGTGGTGACTATAGGTTAGTCAGCATCTATTTATTCTTCGATAATTCACAGACTTTCAAAAATTTTTTTCTTAAGTCATTTAGTTATCATGATTCAGAATTCCTTCCTTTTAAAATTCTTATTGCAATATTGTATGCATTCTAATCTACTTATTTTTTAAGCATTCTATATTATTAGTTAGAATAAAATTCAGGTATGAAGTTATTATTTGTGAAATTAATTTTCCACATTTAAAAACATTAAAAGTACCATGCTAAACAGTGAGCAAAATAAGTCATTTTATATTCAACATGGAATCAATCTTTTTACATGTTATTAATTTAATTAAAAGCTAATTAGAGTTACAACCCTGTTGAGATAGTCATTATTTTTCATCATTTTTATTATTAAAAAAATATATACAAGACCTTTATGATTGTCCTCAAGGTTATATCTTTTTTCTTGCCAAGAGAAGTAAAAGCTTTATATTGTAAATGTTTGGCCTCTTTCCCGTCTCCAGAAGAGAAGAAAAGAAGGGGAGAATGGAGTGTTCAATGATGGTTTAGAAAGGAATAAACACAAAATCTGTCTTTAGTGAAAGCATGTATAGTGCCCTTGGAGAGAAAAATGGGTTTTAATGCAGCCACCAACACTGAAGTTATGAAAGGACTACTTACAAAGCTTGATTGAACATGTTAATCTACTATTAAATTACCCATGAAAGAGAGGTAAGAAAATATTAGCATCCATTTGCTAACACCATCTTACATACTACTGCACATATGTCTTGGCCAAGACAGTAAAGCATGTCAATCACACTCTCCAGAAAAAAAAAAAAAAAAAAAAAGAAGGAGGAGGAGGAGGAGGAGAAGGAGAAGAAGAATATGGAGAAGAAAATCTATATCTCATGTATACGAAATGAAATGTAGAGTGATTTGCAGCAGCTGAGGCAGTCTGACTGTCCTGCCTTTTCTCATAGGCAGATCACATGCCCCAAGTAGAGTGCTGGGCACATAAGCTGCTAGCTACGTGCAGCAACTTTATGTATTTCAGTAATCCTGAGATGCAAATTTTTGAACATTTTAATACATCTGGGATCATAGTGTGTCTTTTGACGGCCTCTCACAATTGTGTTTGGAGAATTGCCACATAATTGTCATTACTGTGCATGTGCAAATTTGGTCATATTTTTATTCAACTTAATTTCATGCATTGGGTTTAATTGCCACTTACAATGACTTCTTGGTTGATGTCTAAAAGCTTTATTTTCTCACCATCTTTAATGATTAAGAAACTACCAACATCAAAACTTTTAGAAAGAGGGCCAGCAGCTGAGCAGAAAATCTGAGAGACCAAAATTGAGCATTCTTTAATGAAATGTAGTATTACAAATGTTTCTGAATATACAAAAGACAAAAATGTGCAGAAAAATTGTATGTGATGAGAAATCATTGTGCCATAGTTTAATTGGCACCATTTTTTTTCTTTCTTAGCATATACAATAATGGTGTATCTTAGCAACAACAGCATAAGAGTTGGTAAAATACAATGTTTTTGAGGAGAATAATAACAACCTTCAATAACAATGGATGTTTAACAATAGTTAATATCCCTTTACTTACTGAGCTCTAACCTGGTGTCAATTGAATTAACTGTCTCATTTGCAAATTTAAAAACAAAGATGTTTTCTTATTTTTATCACACTCATCACCTTCTGGGTTCTTGGTTCCTAAAATACTGCTCAGATTATTAATCAACAAGGATGGGAAGATAAGAAAAAACTTTGGTTAATTTCAAGATCTTCAAGAATAAAGAAATCCTCCTCCACACTTTACAAGACGGCTTACAAAATAAAGTGGATGTCAGATGGTCTACTAATGCCAACAAAGAAATGATAGATCTGAGAAGAAATAACATCTCTCTAAGACAGAGAACATTTTCAGTGATACACATCTGTTATTACCTCCTGCATTCATTCAACAATGATATATTTCTTATCTATTTGCCAAGCACAGCTCTAATATACCATTGCTCACAAAAATACACTCTAAAATATTTTCTAATGTACCATAATACTCTTTCCCAAGGTATATATTAATATATCCATCTCCTTATCCATAGATGAAGCTCCACTTTCCAAACGAGGAGAAAAATATATATTCTCCTGACACAATCAGGGATAGTAAAAATAAAGTGCTAAATACCTCTGTACTCTATTTGAAATGTCTAAAGGGTTTCACTGAAAATGTAATAAGACATTCAAAATTTTGACCATCAAGGCCCATGCAGCTGGCATGGAAACAGTGGTATCCTATGGCTTTTCCCAAAAATTTTCTGCAAATAACAAGAATGAGAAGAATCTTTTGGCATCATATTATTCTCAAATTCCTGAGAAACTATTTTAGTGTTTAAATATAAAAATCTTTTCCAGTTGGCAACTATAAAAAAGTCTTTGTTGAACTTTCTGAGAAGCAGCTTAGCAATGGATTTATTTGTGGTTTCTTAAGTTGAACTAGAAAAGCACCGCTAGGTAATTTCACATGGTGGTAACAAACTTTAATAAGCATATAACTGGTTTTGCACAGAATCAAAATCTAAATAAAACAAATGTCCCTAGAGACATCAAGAATTTTGAAATTTACAAATATCAAATTATTATATTGAACATCTGAAACTAACATGATAGTAAATGTCACATTAAAATTTTAAAAACAGAATTCAGGTTCAGATATTGAAATACGTTTTTCTCTGTTGTGATAACCCACAGATACCAGATGCCCCCCGCCACCCAAATTTGGTTGGATATGGAGACTGATGAGACCACACGTTCACCAGGAGGGTATGAAAAGCTATTTCCAGAGAAAGCATTATGATGTCTCCCAAGCAGCTCCGAAAATGGCTTAAGAGAGCTAGAGATAAGACTGGCTTAGGGCTTTTATAGGGGTTGAGGGTGGGACCAGCTCAAGGGCTCCCAGGCATGGTTTGGACTTACCACCTGCAGCAAAAGAGAGAACATGGAGCCTACTTATTAGCTCACTCAGATGTGGAACAGAAGGAAGATTGAGGCTTAAAAGATGTAGGCAGTCAAACATCAAAAAATGGACTCCAACTGCTTATTACACTTTCCTCATGCTTTATGTCTTAAATTCTCAGTCCAAACTGAGACGAGTTGCCTAGTCATACTTGCTTGTAGACTACTGTTCATTTCTTCCTTCTTTGGTTAAATGGTTTTATAAGTGTTCGTGCAATAGGTCTGCATCCAGTCTGGAAAGCAAAGGCCACAGCAGCTAGGCTCAATAGAGGGAAATGAATGTAAGTGACTAGTTACGAAGATGTTGGAATCACTGAGTAACCAGTCTGCAGTTGGAGACGGAACCCAGAGATAAGGAACTACAGGGAGCTGGAACCATGGCAGAGGCTACATTGAGGGAGTGGGAACTACAGAGGTTATGTTGTCCATCCTGGAGCTGGAACCAGGCAGCGGCACAAACACTGCCAGAGACACAGCATAAGCAAAGAACAGAGATGAAATTGCTGTGAAGACACTGAAACTTCAGTTTCAGGGCCCATGGGAGGGACCTTAGCAGTGTGTTTACATAGTCCTGAGTTGTGAAATTGTTGAGAGTAAGAAGTTGAGTAGGATATATTAACTGTGGTTGGTAAAGATTATGGTCTGTTGCTATTCTAATTTTCCCATCATCACATTTCTCTCATGTCAGGTGACATGGGAGTGGCCACCTGAATTTGGATCCAGCTGAGGGAAAGTACAATTGGAGATACAATTAGTGAGGTCACAGTGAGATTCAGTATGTGCCTTGCAGTCACTTTCATGTACCATTAAGTTCTCACCAGCCATCCTGGTATATGGTTAGCCCCTAGAAAGTCCTCTGCTGCCTACTGTGTAGATTTATATAGTGTCCTGACAGGATGGGTATGTACTACAATATGAAAGTGTCCTAGGTAGCTCAGCACCAAGTATGTGAAAGGTGGGAGAGAAATTCCATTTGCAATATGTGGAGACAAAAACTACTTTGTGGAAAATTCTCCCAATCGTCAATCATAGAAAATTCTAAGAAGATAAACAGGTTGGTATAACCTAAAAACAAAACAAAACAACAGAAGCCCTCCTTTTTTATAGGAATATGTGCATTATATAGTACATACAATTATAAATGTGTAATACATTCCTTATAGAAATCACGTAAAGTAGAAAGAATTAGTATTTCTGTGTTTTCAATACATAAATCTGTAGCAGTACTACAAATAGCTGGAATGTTTGAAAATGAAATCATGTTTTGTGAAAGAACAAGTTTTGATCAGCCATGCTAGAGGAAAGACTGAACAATCTAATACTCTGTTTAGATAAAATATAACAAAATCGTTGTTATATGAAGACGGGATTAAAGAGTACGCAGTCACAATTATAGAAAATATATTATGGAGGTATATCAGTAAGTTAATGAAAATGATTGATATTTATCTCAGTCTTTTGAAGTTTGAGATATTCATGTGCCAGCTTTCGAAAATTTATTAACTTATAGTAATTTATTTTCTCGTTCTAAGTAAATATTCACTTTTAAATATAATTTTTATAAGCAATTGTATATTCTCTTTCTTGAAGAGGGCTCAAAAAATTGTGTAAGCTTCAGACCCCAACAAACTTTGTTCCATCTCCGCCAGAGGAACCTGAGTCCTGTCTCCTTTCTGCCCGTCTCCCTCTCTCCAGCGTTCCCACTGACTGCACCTACCTGTGTGAGTTCATTGACAAAGGAGCCTGGAAAGCAGATTGCTGGGGTGCATGGAACAATAGCAGAGGCGGTGGCCCTTGCCAGCCATTCACAGCAAACTATGTTTAGGAAATCTCTTCCTGCCTCCCACTCTGTCTCTCCTGGCGCTGAATGTAGGAATCGAACACAAGAATTTCCCACTTTCTCTCTTAAATTTCTAAACCAATACACACGTTCAATTTCTAGTCAGATTCAGGATGAGCTGACGCGTTTCATTAATTCCTTTCAGCACAGCCTAAACGAGGTGTTTTTTAAAAAAAAGAAGGGGAAGAAGAAGAACAGTTCAAGTCTTATATTCATCTTTGCATATCACTCTCTGGGGTACTAATCAAATCTATTCTTTGAAAGAAAGGAAAAAAAAAAAATCTGGGCACCCGATGCTTTCCTGAGTTATAGCACCCTTAGCTAAAAACTAAAAATCACAGCCTTCTATGCTCAAAAAGACATTAAGTTTCTTAAAATGAATCTAATCACTTTAGATTCTCTTGTACACATTTGTAATGTCTTATAGATAATAAAAAGACTTCCTTCAGAACAAAAGAAAACAGAAAAGGCTGTTCTGGTTGATTTTATTGGTTTCAATTGTGTTTAGAATTGGTTAGGGAATACATGATCTAGTTCGCTTTTAATGTGCATGTTTAAACTAATGCTGAAAAAGTAAGTGGGAAAGATATTTTACTATCAAAGAATCCACATGTGTGTTAAATTTACCACTGTAAACACTGGTTGTTATGAGCAACTTAGTGGTAAGGATTCATTGTAAAATAACATTGGTTTTATGAGATGAGATTAAAGAGACCTATAAAATAGAGATCATTCCTTCATGAATGAAAATGATTAATACCATAAGTGAAATTCTAGCTTCTTGTGAATTATATTTAAAATGATGACTATATCCCCATTTTTAAATGTCCTCAATTCAAAGGGTTTTAAATGTTGGGTAGAAAGAACAAAAGATACCAATATTTTATATAACGTTTTAGTCTAAAGGTGATTCCAAATATGAACAACACTATGATACAGAAATGATTCACTCATTATGTGATTAGAAACACATATGTTAATATCTATAAAATGCTGGACATTGCTGAAGAATATATATATATATATATATATATATATATATATATATATATATATATATATATAAAATCTCAGGGACATCATGCTGTCATTAGTTTTCTTATTGTACAATCAACAAAATGAAAATCAGTAAGATTAAGTGATTCTCTCCAGTTTACAGAACTAGTAAGTAATGAACTTGGAACTCAAAAAGTCAAACATTTTCCTTTTTCCAATATATGACTGTAAGGTTGAGGAAACATTTAAAATTATATATTTGTTGTATAAATATAAGTTGTTCCTCTTAGGGAATGTCATTAAAATAGTACTTTTTAAAAATTCTCCAAAGAGCATCAAAATTGGCTACAATGTTTACAGAGACCCCAGTCATCTCTCTCAGGGGCTATCTTTATGAGTAACGGAGTAGACACCTACCCTTTCTGTGGTATTTAAGAATGGGTTCCTGAGGTCTCAATCAGGTCTTCATTTTACAATACTTCAAACGCTGTCTGAACTTTTCTTTTTCATTTTCTTTTGTCAAGTCTAATTCTTCAACCACTTGCATCAGAATTACTCAGGGAGCCAGGCAAATAGGCAATGGGGGGAAAAGGCATGTAGATTGCAAAGAAAGAGATAAAATGATCTTGTAACAGAAAATCCTAAGTAATCTACTAAAAAACTGTTGGAAGTAATAAATGAGCTCAACAAATTTGCAGAACACTAGATTAATAAACAAAAATCAATTTTGTCCATACACTAGCAGTGAACATTCCAGAAATTATATTAAGAAAAAAACTTCTGTTTAAAAGCATCATAACGTAAAAAAAAAAAAAAAAAAGATTATAAATTTAACAATTAGACACTGAAAACTACAAAACATTAATAGTCATTAAATAATATCTAAGTAAATGGAAAAACATTGTATGTGTATCAGTCACAAGACTTGATATTGTTAAGATATAAATATTCCCCATATCAATCTACAGATACATAGCAATTTCTATCAAAATTCCAGCTAGCTTCTTTGCAGAAATTAACAAATTGATCCTGAAATTTAAATGAAATTTCAAAGAATGCAAAATAACCAAAACAATCTGGAAAAAATTACAGTTAGAGGACACACATTTTTCAATTTCAAAACTTAGCACTGATCTACAGTAACCAAGAGTGTGGTGCTAGTACAAAAATAGAAAAAGATTAATGGAATAGAATGAATGTCACAAAAGAGATTCTTACACTTATGGACAATTGACTTTCAACAAAGGTGTCAAGACATTTCAGTGGGGAAAGAATGATCTTTTTAACAAGTGCTGGGACAACTGAATATTCACATACAAAAGGATGAAATTCAACCCACACTATACATCATATACAAAAATTATACATGCTGATGAGAATGTAAGTGGTACAATTGCTTTGGAAAAACAGTTCAGCCATTATTCAATATGTTAAACATAGAGGTACCATATGATCCAGCAATAACATTTATCAATTTATATCCAAGAGAAATCAAAACATGCATTTAAACAAAAACTTGTACAGGTAATCATAGCAGTATTATCATAAAGGTCAAAAAGTAGAAACAATTCAAATGTCCACCACCTGATGAATGGATAAATTAAATAAGTTATATCCATACAATGGAATATTTTTTGGCAAAAAAGAAGAAGAAGAAGAAGAAGAAGAAGAAGAAGAAGAAGAAGAAGAAGAAGAAGAAGAAGAAGAAGAAGAAGAAGAAGAAGAAGAAAAAGAAAAACTGATAATTGCTACAACATGGATGAACTTTGAAAACACTACACTAAGTGAAAGAAGCCGGTCACAAAAGATCACATATTGTATAATTTTATTTTATGAAATGTCTAGAATAGGCAAAACTATGGAGCAAGAAATTAAATTTGTGTTTTTGAAGCTCTGGGATGCAGAAGAATGGGGAGTCATTGCTAAAGGGTGCGGCGTTTCTTTTGGGGGTGACAAAAATGTTCTAAAATTGACTGTGGTGATGGTTGTACAACTCTGTGAATACTAAAAGCAATTGAATTGTACAATTTAAATGAGTAAATTGTATGGCATATGAATTATAGCTCAGTAAATCTATATTTTAAAATATTGTAACAAGAGGGAGAAAAAAGAAGCAAACTCTGGGAGCTTGTTTAAAACATAGGTTTTAAACACGACCCGGCTCTATAGAGCTGAAATAGAATTTCTGGGAATGTGGTCCAAATACCTGCAATGCTTTTCACAATTTCATCAAGATTTTCTTAGGTGCCCAGAAATCTGAGAAGTCTGCTTTAGACTTCAGAGTTTACTAAAATGGAAACACTCCTTGCTATTATAATAGCTATTATTCCACCCTCAGGATCAATGACCAGGTTGAGTTTTGATCTACAATGTATGAGATTCTTATGCAAACAGAAGGCAACCGCTCCATGTGGGTAGGGAGCACTAAAAAAGAAGGGAATGGAGTTCCAAGAGACAAAGTTGCCCACTTGACTAGATGCCCCCAGGCTTGCCATGTAGGAGCCAGAGCACCAGAGGGGCAGCCCCACAGCCAGAACCCTGGACTGACACTGCTCTGTTGCTAGTCTAGCTTTCAGCAGATAAAAGCATGGAACATGTGGAATCCCGACACATGAAAGACCCTAATTGTGAAAGTTTATATAATGCAGAAAAAAACATTTTCAGTTTTATTTTTTAATTGATTACATTTTTATGAGAGATTACTTTATATCATAACATATTGTACTTGGCAGGAAACTTATTCATTTCCTATGACTCTTATTTTTATATCTTTGTAAAGCGTATGTATGATCAACTCTTAATTCATGTTACAAGTGGTAGCGTGTTCCTTTTGACTCTCTGTCCCAAACAATCATTTGAAACACCTTTTCAATAGATGTTTGGGGGACGTAAATTGTTGCCTTACAGCTGCCGAACCGTCTGTTCCCCGCGCCTTCCCCAAGACATCACAAGGACGTGTCTTGGAAAGCTGAGACCCCATGGAATAATGTCAGTAAAGCCTCCTTGCGGGAGGGTCCCAGAAAGCTGGGAACCGATGGAATAATATAGGTCAGGCTCTCCTATCTGATGGTTTCAGTACAGTGACTCCATCCCCAGGGGTTGTGCGTGTGTGAAGGCACAGTACATGTTGAAGCACAATGGGGACTTTCGGGAAGAACAGCCAGTCAGGCACATGACTCGTGGACCATGGAAAAATCAAACTTTACTTCCTTGTATGATTACTAATAAAAGCCATGCGTGGGCCCGATTCGGGGCTCAGTCCCTGAGGCTTGAGTCCCTTGGCCCTGCTCGCACTCTCCTCTTGTCTACTGTCTTTCTTAACTTTGGGCTGCCCTTCTCGTTTCCTCTGCTCTTGTCGTGCTGGACGCGACAGTAAATAACATTTTTATGTTTGGAATTTCTATTTTTTCCAGAGAATAGCAAGAAAAAAGAAAATCGCTCCAGTCATGCTGTCAATGTCAATGTGAAATGTCAATATGACATTTAATAGGTAATCTGCTAGAAGTCAATGAGTTACCTTCATTCTCTTGCTGTCACAGCAGCTCAGGCTCCCTCTTGCTTGACCAAATTACCTTGCTGTTGAAAACAACTCAGGAATCAAGGCCTTTTTCAAACAATCTGAGATAATGTTAGGGTCTGTAAAGCTTTAAAAATACAGCTTAATAATTAATTTAACATTTTGCATATTCAGAAGAGTCATTTGTTACAGGGCCATGAAAGGATTGAGTTCTTAGCATCCTTTTTAGCTCACAGCAGGGATACCAGAAGAATTCTGAAGATTCTTACAAAGCTGCCTACATAAAGTTGAGTCCGTTTATCACTGACTTTTTAAAGTCTAACTTTAGCTCTTAATTCTGTGATTTAACATAAATTTAATTTGGGGTTCTCAGGTTCCATTCAGGTTTATAAAAAGGACATCTTGTTAGAAAAAAATATATGCTATTACTTATCAATTTGCTATAATATTAATTTGAAATGAAAAGCTTCGATAGGGTCTAAAAGTCACTTTAAAATTTGTACTTTGGGACAAATTTGGAATTTTAATATAGTGACCCTATTCTTCATTTTTAGTGAATCTTTGAAAGAAGAACTATTAACCAGATTTTTATATATAAAGTATTAATCTAAATTTATTCAATAACCAGAGCCACCAAAGCTTAACTACTAGTAACTACTGAGTAATAAACTATTTAGAATTTGTATATATAGACAAAACCAGTAATTGTCCTTCTTTGCAAAACTGTGATCAAAGACAAGATAATTTTGGAATCTAATATGTAAATATTAGGTACTTTATGTATGTCCTCTAAACTCTGGTGACTTTCAAAAACCCCTTCATTCAATAAAATATACTCATTCACATGACAGCATAGTAGAGATAAAAGGATATGGTAGGGTAGGGAATAACATCAAGAGAAAAATGAAAGGTTTTGCTTAAATCTTAAATTTCATTCTGAATGTATTCAGAAAGGAAATAAGATTGGTTATAAAATATTTTATATACCTTATTTATTATAATATTGTTTATATTTTATTAAAAATAAGTATTATTTGATATGTAAATCACCCATCATCTCACTTACAAAATTATATATCATTCTTGTTTTCTGAATAATTTTGTCTGTTTGTGTATTTATATGGATGTGTACAATTTTCATGTTTACATATATAAATGAATAATGTATATAGTTTATATTTGCATTGCTCTAGAAAGTATTTACTTTTAAGTATTTACTTATTTCTAATTATGAAAATTTTCAAATATATATCCAAATAGAGAAACTATTACAATGGACTTCCTCATAATCTTCACCAGAGTGAACAATTACCAAGATTTTCTTTCTTGCTTGACATAACTTTTTCTCTTTTTATCTTCCTCATTGCTGAATTAATTTAAGTATTTTAATTCATTGCAGATATATCATTTCCATATAGTTTCATATTCAACTATAAAAAAAATTGAGCCGTTATCTTATGTCACCTTAACCCCTAACAGAATAACAATAACTCATATGAATATATTAAAATTTCCCAAATTGCCTTAAAATGTTTTTATAGCTGTTTTGTTTGAATTGGGATCTAAACAAGATCCACACATGATATTTGGAAGTTATGTCTCTGACATCACTTTAAGTCTCAGATAGAGTACGTTTCTTCCTTTTTTCCTTTTTCCTTTCTTTTCTACTATTGACCTGTTAAAGAAACTAGTCAGTTGTCCTGCAGAAAGTCCCACATCTGAGTCTGTGTGTCTGCTTCCTTGTGGTATGTTTCACTTACCTATTATTGAATAACTAACAATCCCCAAATTTAAAACAAATTATCTCAGTACTATGGATTGATCATATTTAATTCTGATATTCTTAGTTGAAGTCTCTTATGTAGTTTCAATTAGATGATGGTCAGACCTCAAAGAATCAGGAGTCTTGATGGGAGATGTCCAGTTTGGCTGAGGCAAATGCCTTGAAGTCATTGTTGGCTCTCAGTTCGCAACTAAGCGGGACTGTCAATAAAAACACTTATCTATGGCATCTCCTTGTGGCTTGAGCATCTTACATCATGGAGGCTGGATTCCAAGAGGGAACATACCAAAACAAATGTTCCAAGATCAGAACCTTCAAGGCTTATCATCTAACCTTGGATTGGCTTTCACACAGCATCACTTCCACAGCATTCTGTTGGTCAAAAAGCAAAAGTCAAGGCCAGCCTAGATTAAAGGAGAGAAGACTATGCAAAAAAGTACATATAAGATGCATGCTTTGGACAGCAATCTTTAGAGTTTACCTACTACATTGTGTTTTTTAAATTGTTCTGTTATTAGGAATGTATGCTGTAAATGAAAGTTAACTCTAAAGGCTTAATTGCATTCAACATTTTTGGCCAAAATACATCCTACTGGCATGGTATACTTTACATTATGCCATATCAAAAGGCCAGGCATGATTTACAGCATCTTACAAACTTGTATGAAGACCAACATAGCATAAAGTAAGATAATGAGTAAAATATTAAAGACAAATGAGGGCAGACACATAAGACACCATTAAAATACAGTGCATAAAAATATGTGCACTTAAAGAGTCTCTAGTCCCACCTCCTACAGCTTCCATACCCTGCTATAGAAGGACACTTCAGAATCTCTCAGAAGAATGGAGCATGACTCTTAAAGTATCTTTTTAAGTATTGTCTTATTCACACTATTGAGCTCTTTAATCAGTGCATCTGTGTTGTTGGAAAAAGAGAATCACATATGTCACATAACAGATGGTCATTCAATGTGAGTCATTAGGAAACCACCTGATGATTTGGGGCAAGATGGAGGTCTGCCTGGCACTGCACTGAGAAGCTACAAAATGTGCACTGGGCAAAGAACATTACTTTTCTCCAAAGGAAGGCTCTGTAATCACTTGAATGACTGAACAAGTATTTGTTTGAGACAAAAGAGATTAATCAAATAAGTCTGTCAGGTAAACTACTGGCTGCCCAGTTAAATTTGAATTTGAATAGAATATATATATATATATATATATATATATATATATATATATATATTCCAAGTACTATTTACAATAAACTTATATTTAAAAAGAAAATGTTGACCCAAATTCAAATTTAACTTGGTATTTTATATTTTTATTTGCTAAATCTGGTTATTTAACCCCAGAAAACATGAAAAAAGGCTATCTGGATTTTAATAAATTTGAGAAAATCACTATTATTATATTGATTTAACTATGAAGAACATCAACGCAAGTCCCACAGCATGTCTGATTTGTATGGCAGTGTCTACAATTTTCAAATTTCCTCTTTGGTGTATGTTGTGCCTAGAAAATATTGGGGACCTTACTATGCAAACCAGGACATTGTAACTAAATTCAGGGCACACAGTCTTTCTAAATGTAGTGTGAAATTAGCTATAATTACTAATTACACTGTTGCCTAGTGCCTGGCAAAGAACAAAAGCATAAGTTACAAAAATAAACCTTTTCCAAATGAAGGATGTATAGAAGGGTTATTCTAGTTATGAAGTAATTGTGGTCCAAAGTGTCTTAGTAAACCCACCTCACCATAACTAGCATTCAAAAGATACAGGTTAAAAAGCCAGACTAGAAGAAAAACAACACAAAAGTTGCTAAGAGATGAAGCTGTTCCTTATGGCAGCCCTTTCAAGGCCTTAACCAATACAGGATTTAATGTAGCATAATCTCAAGAGTACGGCTCAGGATTCGATTCAGGTTGCCCAGATTTCTATCCGGCTTCTTCCATTCCTGGGTGTGTTCATTTGGGTAAGCTCCTTAACTTCTCTAAATCTCAATTCCTCTTCCCCAGAATGGACAAAATAATATAAATAGCATAAGTTGTACTGAGAATTAAGTTAGTTACTCCATATAAGGCACCTAACCCGTGTGCTGGCATGTAGTGGGTACTCAATTTTGAGGAGAAAAATGGTTGGATGATAAGGTTGGTGGTGGTGATACTATAAATAAATACACATAAATATGCTACCAGTTGCTATGCCTAGGTGACTTGGTTTTCTTTCTTATTCTTCTGATATTTGTAAAATTTCCTAAAATGCTGTCACTTTTATAATCAATCAAACCTAATATTTTAACTGCCCCTACAAAAAATAATCAGCTTGAGCACAAAAGTTGTATTTGCCTGAACCAATTTTCTCATCTATAATGATTAAAATTGCTATAATACCTTTAGAATAAAAATGTATATGGGGACAAAGAGAAAATAGTGATATAATCACAGCAGTGTTCATTAATATTGAGTGAATCGCGCATCAGATCATTTAGCTAATACTTAGGACAAAAATAAGAAGAGAAGTAGAAAACAAGTAAAGAAAGTTTCCATGGAGAAAAGCAGAGTAGAGGGGCTAACAGGAAAGCCCTGAAATCCTGGGTGGTCTTTGAAGGAAGGAGGCATGAAAGAGGGAAGGCTGTGTGCAGTTTGAAGGCACAAGGCATGGAGGGGTGATTTCATACTGGAGATATTTTGGCCACAAAGTTGGAGATAAAACCCCAAGAGAGTGATCCCATTCACAGCTTGGTCTGCCACAGTCCTCAGAGTAATGGTGTTGGTGGGAATAACCTGTGGAATTTAGCTAGTTTCAAACGATTTACATATTTTAAGTTTTTGATTCTTTGTTTTCCTCTTACTTAAACTTAGCTTGGAAAACTAGTGCATATTTTGGAGGTAGTTCGGTTGCTGGTTTTTCTGGGGTTTTTTTGTTTGTTTTTTAATCTCATGTCTCATTTTGACTTAGAAGTATCTAAACAATTATCTTTGAATTGTTTTCTCCAGCTAAACCTTCCTTCATAAACTCCAGGTCAGTAGACATTTACCTGGCCATCCCCCAAGCTTTGCAATCTCAGTATGTCCTAAAGGGAACTCATTCTCTTCCTTTCCAACACCCACACACATGTGTACTATTAGAGACTGGAAAAAGCCATTCATTTCTTTTTCATTCTCATTTGTTTCTCCCACATAACCCACAAAGTTCAACATTTCCAGTTCTCCTTTACCATTTTAGTCCATGGTATTTTTTCTTTTCCTTTTCATTTTCATTTTTTTCTTTCCTGAATGCACAGTCATTTATACCTCAGATTTTTCATATAAAATGTAAACTCCACCCTTGGAGACTACCCTCATTCTTTTGCAATATAACAACACTGCTATATATTTAGAAAAGTCCATTTATACTTTCCTAAATTGGCCCATTTTAAGCTTTATAGGCCAATCTCATACAAATTTTCTTTTAAAGGGCATATAGATTTCTTTAATGTTTTATAATATTTAGCAGAGCAAACAGAAATTTGCCTCTAAATTTTCCATATACATAAATGTTTCTCTTGGTAATTAACTGGATATTTTTAATTTGGAAAATCCTCTTACAGAATACAATGAAAGCAATGTATAGACTAAGTGAGGCTTCAAACATGTTGCAGAATTCAGAGAACACATTTTTGTGAGACAGATTTTTTTTTTCACGTTGTAAATGTAAAGATCAAATGCCATTAAGTAGGTTAGTGACTTCACTTTTTTCAAATTAAATAAAAAAAGTATGACTGACATTGGTTTCAAAATATTGTCAAAATTGATTGGTTAACTATAAGATTTTATACTTGAGTCATTTTCATGTCTGTTTTACTCTCCCTCTACTATCCTCTAAATTATCAGCCTTTTACGATAATTTTTCATGACAATTAGGCAACACTTGGCCACCTGAATTATATGTATTATCTTCTCTTTATATTTTCTTCTCAAAATAATTATGAATTGTCCAAGGAAGATGAGAAAAGTTGTGATGTAATGATATTGCGAAATATTGCCCATTGTGTTCTTCCTAAATTTTACTTATACCCTGTGATCTTCCCCAACTGAACTGCAAGGTACAACTATTTCTGTATTCCCAAGAATTTCTCAAGAATTAGTGCACAGAGAAGCCACTTACGATAAGGGTTTTGTCTCTTCTGATAGTAAAGGTGGGGTTGTCAGTGGAGGTATCAGTGATCATCTGACTAGAGAGCAGTTGAGGATATGAACATTCCTGCAGGTGTCAACAACAATGATCCAAGATATCACCTTAGCAAATGACGGTGTAGCACTGATATTGGTGCCAGCAGCCAGAATTCTCCCCTAAATCACTCCCCACGCATCAACCTATGTGGCTAATACTATAGAATTTTATGAACATCATGGAATTTAGATGCCATCTCAGGGAGAAAGATTGTGAGGAGGTCAAGAATTGTGGTGAAACTCCCCTACTAAACTTTGCCCTCCTTCTGGAACCTTTTTACTAACAACTACTCAGATGAGAATAAGGCACTGCTCTTATCTCTTATCTCAGAATTTTTTTTTTCAGTTTTATTGAGAAATAATGAAATATGTCACTGTGTAAATTTAAGATATACAGCGTGATGGCATGATTTACATATATTGTGAAATGATTACCAAAATACTTTCAGCTAATATGTATCATCTCATATAGATTCGATTTAAAAAGAAGAAAAGAAATTAAATTTTCTCCTTGTAATAATAACTCTTAGAATTTACTCTCAACAACTTTCCTATATCTCCTATAGTAGTGTTAACTATAGTCATCATTTTTTACATTACCTTTGTGCACTGTTGGCAAGATTATAAATTGGTACAGCCACTATGGAAAACAATATGGAAGATCCACACAAAAAAATTAATAACAGAACTACCATATGATGCAGCAATTCCACTTGTAAGAATATATCCAAAGGAAAAAAAGCACTAATTCAAGAAGATATCTGTACCTCCATGTTCAAAGCAGCATTATTTACAACAGCCAAAACATGGAAACAGCCTAAGTGTTCACTGATGGATTAATGGATAAAGAAGTTGTAGTATCTATCTATCTATCTATCTATCTATCTATCTATCTATCTATCTGTCTGTCTGTCTGTCTGTCTGTCTGTCTGTCTATCTATCTATCTATCTATCTATCATCTAGCCATAAAAAAATTGGGAAATCCTACCATTTACCACAACGTGGATGAAACTTGAAAGCATTATTCTAAGTAAAACAAGTCAGAATGAGAAAGACAAATACTGTACGATCTCACTTATACTATGCAGAATCTAAAACAAAACTAAACTAAACTAAAACAAACAAACATCAACAAAAAACTCAATGAAAAAGATCAGACTTGTGACTTGTGGTTACCACAGGCAGAGGTGGGGAGAGGGAAATTGGAAGAAGGTGATACAAAGTTACGAGTGTCCAGTTATGAGAAAAATAAGTACTAGGAGTATATCTCAGAACTTTGAATCCATTTGACACAATTAAATGCATTTAAAATTAAGAAAGTCATTATCTCTTCGGAAGCAAAAACAGTGTTTTACACCCATGCTTATTTATATTCCTAGTTTCAGTCCATCTTCTATATACTTGCAAAATGGTGACTACACACATCTAAAAATGAAATTTCCTCTCAACCCAGGAAACTTCTCCACAAAGGCAGCTTATAAAGAAATGAATTTCATTAATGAATAAGTTTTAAATCAGAATGTGATGCGCACCACAGGCAATTTGCTAAAGACAATGTGAAGACGTAAAAAAACTCTCACTGTTTTCTGTACCCAAGCAGATACAACCCATTATAAACATGTTCTCAAAATAGACTGGAACCAGCTCCTGATCAAGACGGCAGAGTAGGTAATGGCTGTGGTTTTCTTCTCCCACGACCACCTGAAAATTACAACAAAACTGCAGAAAAACCATCATTGAGAATCACTTGAAGCCTATCTGAATAGAAAGTCCTATAACTAAGGCTATACAGAAGAAGCCATCTTGAAACTGATAAGAGGGGTAGAGAAGTAGAACGGGCTCGTCCAACACCCAGGTGTGGCAGTTAAAAAATCAGCAGAGTTATATCAGATGCAGAGGTCTTTCCTGAGGAGGGAGGGGTCCTAGCCCGACAACAGGCTACACAGTGCAGAGCACCATTGCTGGGAAGAGGACTGCACACAATATCTGACTATGAAAACCAGCAGTAGTTGTGGTTGAGGGAAACAGAGGGCTGCTAGAGTCCCAGGGGCTCCTCTTAAAGGGACTGTGCATGGAGTTAAACCCCAAACAAGCAGCATCTGGCCTTAGCAAGCCTGTAACTCTTGCTAAGCAGCCCCAAGCCCGGCACTAGAGGCAGCTGGCCTCAATTCACAGCTTAGCCTCTCCCAGGCACCTCCAAGCCCAGTGCAGTGGCAATTATCTGCAGATCACTTTGTAACCCATACCAACTGGCGCTAGACAGGGCAGAGACAGTGGCTGACCTTGGCCTGCAACAGAGCCCCCCTCCTCCCAAGAGGCCCCAGAACCAACACACCAGGTGACCAGTTTCAGACCACACCAGAATGCCACCCAACCACCTGCACAAATGACACACCCAAAGGGCATAGTTGGCAGACATAAGAGCCCTGCTAAAGTCAATCCTGCTCCTAGAATTAGCTCCTGAAAAACAGTTCCTCTACTGTAATCACAGATAATACTCACAATGAATTAGCCTCAGGGTCAATCCCTCCCACTGATGTGCAAAGAGCAACCAAAGTTCAACTACAACAAGAAGGCACACAGAACCCACACAAGGGACACTTGTGGAGCACCCGCCTCAGGTGATCAGGGAGACTGCACCACTAGGCCACACAGGCTCTGAAACTAGTGCAGAAAGAGCTTTGGAACTTCAGAAGCTCTCTACATCCCCCCATGGAGGTGATGCCCTGTGACCCAGGTGGCCTGTTCACTGCTACATAAGGTCACTCTATTAAGACCGGGAGACATAGCAGTTTTACCTAATACATAGAACCAAACACAGGAAGGCAACCAAAATTTGGAAACAAAGACAAATGTTCTAAATGATAGAACAGAAAAAAGAACTAAAAAAAATGGAGACACACAATCTACCAGATACAGAGGTCAAAACATTGGTTATAAGGATGCTCAAGTGTATCAATGAGAACTTCAACAAAGAAGAAAATATAAAAAAGAACGAGTCAGTAATAAAGAATACAATAACTGAAATAAAGAATATATTAGAGGGAATCAACAATAGATTAGATGAGCAGAGAGTTAAATTAGTGGTTTAGAAGATAAAGAGGTAGAAAACACCCAATCAAAACAGCAAAAAGAAAAAAAGGAATCCAAAAATATGAGGAGGCTTTAAGGGGTCTCTGGGACAACATCAAATGTACTAACATTCTCATGATAGGGGTACCAGAAGGAGAACAGAGAGAGCAAGGAATTGAAAACCTATTTGAGGAAATAATGACAAAAAATTTCCCTAAACATTGAAGGAAATAGACCTACAAACCCAGGAAGCACAAAGAGTCCCAAATGAGATGCACCTAAAGAGACTCACAACAAGACACATTCTAACTAAAATGCCAAGGTTAAAGACAGATAATCTTAAAAGCAGCAAGAGAAAAGCAGCTAGTTACCTACAAGGCAGCTTCCATAAGGCTGTCAGCTGATTTCTCAATAGAAACTTTTCAGGCCAGAAGGGATTGACACAAAATATTCAAAGTTATGAAAAAGCAAGGACCTATAACCAACATTACTCTACACAGTAAAAATATCATTAAGAATTGAAGGACAGATAAAGAGCTTCCCAGACATGAAAAAAAGCTATAGGAGTTCATCACCACCAAACAGGTATTGTAAGTATTATATTAAAGGGACTTCTTTAAGATGGAAAAAACAACAACAACGGATTACATCATAAAAATGGCAGCATAAGGTCAGCCTCTTGAAATTTCCCCTGGAATTTACAACAAATTGAGCAACTCTAATTCCACATAGGACTCTCTGCGCAGCAGACAGTCAAGACAAAGAGATGCGCAACTGAAATCATCTAAAGCAGGGGTGTCCAAACTTTTTTCAACATTTTTTACCAAGGGCCATATGCAGTAAAATACACAAACAGCCGGGCCACTCACTCAAGGTGAAGTACGTATTGCCTCACCTGGTTTATTTAAGTAAACTAAATATATTTTTGGAATTTGCCAAGGCCAATTAACAATGGATTGTGGACCACAATTGGCCCGCGGGCCGCAGTTTTGACACCCCTGAATTCTAAAGGTAGGAAACTTGGGTGAATGGGGACAAAGGGAAGGAGGAAGTGCGGAGACACAGGCTGCAGCTTGGGCTGCAGAACACAGACTGAGCTCGGAGCTCCGAGCTTCCTGCATTCTGGAGCTACCACAGTGGGAGAAGGAAGAATTCAGACTGCTAGCTCTCTCCTTATGGCCCACAATCCCGCCTGAGGCATCAGCACATAACACTGCTGAACCCAATGCTTATGGCAGAGACCTCAAAGCAAAGACTGAGGGAAGAAGGGTAAAAACAGCAGTTTAAGTCCTCACTGCCTACTAGAGGATTGAAAGCTTGGGCACAGAGCTTAGCCAACCCCTCCGCCCCCTCCCAGATCTTGCCCCATCCCTACCCTCCCAGTGACAGAAGCAGAACAGTAGCAGTGTCAGATCAAAAGAACAGAATATTTGCAGTTCTGAGAACTGTGGCTCGCAGCCATGGACTCAGAGCCCAACTAGTTCTGGCAAAGAGGAGGGAGCCTTGGGTATAGGATTGGCTGTGCTGGTGGTTGCTACCATTGCTCTGGGCCACATCTCGAAATCCACCCTGCCCCTGTTCCCATCTATCCCTAGAGGAGTAAACAGAGCCACTGAAACACATAGGCTCTGAAACTTGTGCAGGAAGAGCTTCGGAACTTCAGAAGGTCTCCACATCCCCCCATGGAGGTGGTACCCTGTGACCCAGGAGACCTGTCCACTGAGGGAAATCCCACCTACCAGGGAATCCCCTCATTGTGTGAGATGCTGGAACAGTGCAGAGAAAATACAACATAGCAGTGTGAGACACAATAAAAGGCTGCAGTCAGATAGAATATAAAACATTCTACCAACACCTACTGGAAAACAAAAGAAAAACCTCCTCCTATCAACCTGTTGCAGAACCCACTCCTGTAGATGCCTAGGAAGAGAAATAATAATTAATTAATTGCCATGAATAACCAAGGCAACAAGACAGCTCAGAAGGAAAATGAAAAATCTCCAGAAAATAAACTTAAAGCTATGGAAATATGTGACTTAAATGACAAAGAATTCAAGATTGCAGTTCTGAAAAAATTCAACAAAATGCAAGAAAATACAGACAGACAGTTTAATGAACTCAGAAACACAATCAAAGAACAGCATGAGCATTTTACGAAAGAGATTGAAATTTTGAAACAGACCTAAATAGAATTTCTGGAGATTAAGAACTCAATGAAAGAAATGAAGAATGAAATAGCCAGCTTAGGTAGTAGAGTTGACCAGATGGAGGAAAGAATCAGTGACATCAAAGAAGAAAACTAGAATAGACACAGATGGAAGGAGAGAGACTTGAGAGTGAAAAGAAATGAAAGAACTCTACAAGAACTTTCTGACTTCATCAGAAAGAGCAATATAAGAATAATGGGCATACCAGAAAGAGAAGGAAAGGAGAAGGGGACAGAGAATATATTCAAACAAATAGTCGACAAGAACTTCCCAAACTTGTGGAAAGAACTGGACCCTCGAATCCAACAAGCAAATAGAACACCTGATTACCTCAATCCCAACAGGCCTTCTCCAAGGTATATTGTATTGAAGCTGTCAAAAATTGACGACAAAGAAAGAATCCTTAAGGCAGCCAAGAAAAAGAAGACGGTAACCTACAAAGGAAAGCCCATTAGATTTTCATCAGATTTCTCAGCAGAAACTCTACAAGCCAGGAGGGAGTGGAAACAAATATTCAAACTATTGAAAGAGAGAAATCATGAGCCAAGAATAATATATCCAGCAAAGATATCTTTTAGATATGAAGGAGGAATAAAGACCTTTCCAACATAGAGAAGCTGAGGGAATTTTCTAACACATAACCTGCACTACAAGAAATACTGGAGGAGGATATTCGACATAAAATGAAAAAGCAAAAGAATGCAAAACCATTAGTAGTACTACAAACACACAGAAGCAGGAAACGGCAACCCACACACCAATTGGACACTGTACACCTAAACATAACATCCACGGTAAAGATAGGAGAAAAAAAAAAAAAAAATGCTTGGAAAAAGAGGAAAAAAACAACATGCTACTGCAGCCCAGAAATCAACTCATAGCATAAAGAGGGATAATTTGTGAGAACAAAAACATAAAAGAGGAGAGAGTAAAGGTTTGAACATGCACTAGGGAAAGGACGAAGTAAGCATGCTGAAGAAAATGGAATACTCTAAATATGAAACTTTCTTTTACATAAACTTAATGGTAACCATGCAAAAAAAAAAAAAATCAAGAACTGAAATATGTAACATAAAAAAAGAAGAAATAGAGGTGTAAATCATAGGATACCAGCACACTGAAATAATAGACAGCAACAAAAAGACAAAGAAACAATGGAGACACAGTCCTTCAGGAAAACCAGAGATAGAATGATAGAAAATTCTCATATATCAATAATCACCCTATATGTAAATGGACTGAACTCACCAATTAAAAAGGCACAGAGTAGCAGATTGGATAAAAAAACTAAACCCAACCATATGCTGCCTCCAAGAGACACATCTCAGCTACAAGGACAAATATAGACTCAAAATGAAAGGGTGGAAACTGACACTCCAAACAAAATGTTATCCAGAGAAAAGCAGGTATAGTCATATTGATATCAGATGAAACAGACTTCAGAATAAAAAAGGTAACAAGAGACAAAGATGGGCATTTCATAATGATAAAGGGGACTATACAAGAAGAAGACATTATCGTCATCAATATTTATGCCCCCAATCAGGGAGCACCAAAATATACTAAGCAACTAGTAACAAACTAAAGGGAGAAATTGACCAAAACACAATTATACTAGGGGACCAAAATACATCATTGACAGCTATGGATAGATCATCCAAACAGAACATAAATAATGAAATTACAGCAGCAAATGACACATTGGATGAAATGCCCATAATTCACATTTATAGACCACTTCATGCTAGAACATCAGACTATACATTCTTCTATAGTGTACATAGAACATTCTCAAGGATAGACCATATATTGGGACATAAAACTAGCCTCAGCTAATTTAAGAAGACTGAAATCTTTCCAAGCATATTCTTTGATCACAAGGCTTTGAAACGGGATATCAATTGAAAAAAGAAAGCAGGGAAAACCACAAATATGTGAAGATTAAACAACATACTTTTAAAGAACAACTGGGTCAAAGAAGAAATAAGAGGAGAGATCAAAAGATACAAAGAAACAAATGACAATAAAAATACATCTTACCAAAATTTTTGGGATGCAGCGAAAGCAGTTTTAAGAGGGAAATTTATATCATTACAGGCCTATCTCAAGAAACAAGAAAAATCCCAGATAAATATTCTCACGTTACACCTTAAAAAACTAGAAAAAGTAGAACAAATGAAACCCAAAGTCGGCAGAAGGAAGTAAATAATAAAAATCAGAGCAAACTAAATGAAATAGAGAACAAAGGACAATAGAAAAAAATTATGAGACAAAGAGCTGGTTCTTTGAAAAGATTAATAAAATTGACAAACCCTAGCCTAGACTCACTAAGACAAAAAGAGAAAAGACACAAAGAAACAAAATCAGAAATGAAAGGGGGGAAGTTACCACGGATGCCACAGAAATACAAAGGATCATCCAAGAATACTATGATTATATGCCACCAAATTCAATAACCTAGAAGAAATGGACATGTTTTTAGAAACATATAGCCTTCCTAGGCTGAATCACAAAGAATTGGAAAATCTAAATAGACCAATCACCAGTAGGGAAATTGAATCAGTCATCTGAAACCTTACCAAAAGCAAAAGTCCGGGACCAGATGGCTTCACGAGTGAATTCTACCAAACCTTCAAAGATAATCTAATACCTGTCCTACTCAAACTCTTCCAAAAAATTGAAGAAGAGAAAATACTCCCTAACTCATTTGATGAGGCCAACATTACCCTGATACCAAAACCTGGTAAGGACAACAAAAAAAAAGAATATTACAGATCAATATCTCTGATGAATACCAATGCAAAATCCTAAACAAAATTCTAGCAAATTGAATGCAACAAACCGTTAAAAAGATTATACATCACGACCAAGTGGGGTTCATCCCAGGGCCACAAGGATGGTTCAACGTACACAAATCCACCAATGTGATACATCGCATAAACAAAATAAAGGCAAAAATCATATGATTATCTCAATAGATGCAGAAAAAGCGTTTGACAAGATACAACATCCATTTATGATCAAAACACTTAATAAAGTAAGTGTAGAAGGAAAATACCTCAACTTAATAAAGGCCATATATAACAAACCCTCAGCTACTGTCATAATTATGTAGAAAACGCTAAAGACCCCACCAAAAAGCTATTAGAAACAATAAATGAATACAGTAAAGCTGCCAGCTACAAAATCAATGTGCAAAAGTGCATTACATTATTTTATACTAACAATAAAATCTCAGAAAAAGAAATGATATATATATATATATATATATAAAACCCTCTTGCAATTGCAACACAAAGAATAAAATACCTAGGAATAAACTTAACCAAGGATGTGAAAGACCTATGTGCTGAAAACTGTAAGACATTTTTAAAAGAAATTAAAGACAAAAGAAATGGCAAGATATTCCAGGCTCATGGATTGGAAGAATCAATATAGTTAAAATGGCCGTATTACCCAAAGCTATGTACAGATTTAATGCAATCTCCATCAAAATCTCAATGTCATTTTTTAAAGAAATAGAACAAAAAAATCATCAGATTTTTATGGAACCACAAAAGACCCCGAATAGCCAAAGCAATCTTAAGAAACAGAACAATGCTGGAGGTATTACACTCCCTGACTTCAGCTTGTACTACAGGGCAACAATAACCAAAACAGGTTGGTATTGGTAGAAAAACAGACACACAGACCAGTGGAATAGAATTGAGAACCCAGAAATAAACCCACATAAATATGGACAGAGCATTTTTGACAAAGAAGATAAAAACATGCAATGGAGAAAAGACAGCCTCTTCAATAAATGGTGCTGGGAGAATTGGATAGCCACGTGCAAAAGAATGAAACTAGACTGCTATCTGTCACTATATACCAAAATTAACTCAAAATGGATCAAAGACCTAAACATAAGACATGAAACAAGAAATGGCATAGAAGAAAACATAGGTACTAATCTTATGGACCTTGGGTTCAAAGAGTATTTTATGAATTTGACTCCAAAGGCAAGGGAAGTAAAAGCTAAAGTAAATTAATGGGACTATATCAAATTAAAAAGCTTCTGCACAGCAGAAGAAACCATTGACAAAATAAAGAGGCACCAACCAAATGGGAAAAGATTTTTGCAAACAACACCTCTGATAAGTGGGTAATATCCAAAAATATAAGGAACTCATACAACTCAACAACAACAATAAAACCAAACAATCTAATTAAAAAATGGGCAGAGGACCTGAATAGACATTTCTCCAAAGAAGACATTCAAATGACCAATAGATATATGAAAAAATGTTCAACATCACTAATCATCAGAGAAATGCAAATAAAAACCACAATGAGATATCACCTCACCCCAGTCAGAATGGCTATCATCAACAAGACAAATAGTAACAAGTGTTGGAGAAGCTGTGGAAAAAAGGGAACCCTCGTACACTGTTGGTGGGAATGCAGATTGGTGCAGCCTCTATGGAAGACAGTGTGGAGGTTCCTCAAACAATTACAAATAGAATTACCGTATGACCCAGCAATCCCTCTCCTGGGTATCTACCCAAAAAATCTGAAAACATTTATCCATAAAAATATATGTGCTCCAATGTTCATTGCAGGTTTATTTATGGTGTCCAAGACATGGAAACAACCACAATCATTCGATAGATTGGATAAAGAAGTTGTGGTATATATTCACAATGGAATATAATTCTGCCATAAGAAAAGATGAAACAGTACCATTTGTGACAACATAGATGGATCTTGAGATTATTATGCTGAGTGAAATAAGTCAGACAGAAAATGTCGAGAACCATATGATTTCACTGATATGTGGTATATAAAACTGAAAATAACAAAGAAACAAGACAAACAAATGAAGAAATAAAAAGTTATAGACACAGACAATAGTTTAGTGGTTAACAAAAGGTAAGGGGGGTGGGGGTGGTAAATGAGGGTAAAGGAGATCCAATGTATGGTAATGGAAAGAGAACTAACTCTATGTGGTGAACACAGAATGTGATATATAGATGATGTATCACTGAATTGTGCACCTGAAATCTATGTAACTTTACTAACAATTGTCACCCCAATAAACTTTAAAAAAAAGATGGAAAAAAAGATTAAAAATATAGATAATAAAATGTCAACAACTTCATATCTATCAACACTTACTTTAAGTCTAAATAAATTAAATGCTCCAATCAAAAGATATAGAGTGGCTAAATTAATAAGAAAACAAGACCCTTTCATTTGCTGCCTTCAAGAGACTCACTTCAGATCAAACGACACACCAGACTGAAGTACGGAGGGAAAAAGATATTTCATGAAAATAGAAGCAAGCAACAACAATAAAAGCTGGGGTAACAATACTTGCACCATACAAAATAGACTTTAAAACATAGGCTATATCAGGAGACAAAGTAGGACTCAGTAATCCCTCTTCTGGGTATTTATCTGAAGAAATGCAAAATGCTAGCTCAAGAGGATGTGTGCATCCGTATGTTCATTGCAACATAGTCTGCCTAGGTGTGGAGGCAGACTTGATGTCCTTTGATGGATGACTGGATAAAGAGGAACTCTTCTTGATAGACATACATACAGTGGAGTACTGTGGTACATATATATAAAGGAATAATTCTTGGCCATGGAAGGAAATGGGTCTTGCCATCAGCAGTGGCATGGATGGACCTGGGGGGTATTGTGTTGAGTAGAATATATCAGACTGAGAAAGACAGGTGCAGTATGATTTCACTTATATGTAGAATCTAAAGAACAAAGCAAAGATACAAAAACAAACTCATAAATACATAAAACATTGTGATGGTTGCCAGCTGGAAGGGGTTAGAGGGGTGGATGAAAAAGGAAAAGGGATTAAGAAGTACAAATTGGTTGTTATGAAGTAGTCATGGGGATATACTGTATAGTATAAGGAATATAGTCAACAATATGGTAATATTGTATGTATGGTGTCAGATTGGTACTAGATTTATCAGGGTGATAGATGAGAGGGGATTTGGGGGCAGGGTGAAAAAGGTATAGGGATTAAGTACAAATTGGTAGTTCCAAAATAGTCATGGGGATGTAAAGTAAAGCATAGGGAATACAGTCAATAACACGATAATAACCATGTATTGTACCAGGTGGGTACTAAACTAGTCATGGGGATCACTTCTTAAATTATATAAATGTCCAACTACTATGCTGTACACCTGAAATTAATATAAAATAATATTGAATGTCAATTGTAATTGAAAAATTAGAAAGAGAGAAAAAATTCCAAGGAAAATAAATTTCAAGTTTATATGCTGGTTTAAAAATACATATTTCATGAAAATGGAAACAAAATAAGCTGAGGTAGCAATACTTATATTAAACAAAATATAACAAAGGCTATAATAAGTGATAAGGAAGGACCCAGTAATTCCATTTTTGGATATTTATCCAAAGAAACCCAAAACACTAGTTCAAAAAGACATATGCATCTATATGTTGATTGCAGCATTATTTGAAATAGCAAAAATATGGAAGAAACCTAAGTGTCCATGAATAAATGAATGGATAAAGTAGAAGTAGTGTGTGTGTGTGTGTGTGTGTGTGTATACGTGCGTGTGTAATGGAATATTACTCAACCATAAAAAAGAATGAATTTTTGTCATCTGCAACAACATCGATGGACCTAAAAGATATTATTCTGAATGAAATAAGTCAGACAGACAAAGACAAATACCATATGATTTCACTTATACGTGGAATCTAAAACCCAAAATAAACAAACAAAACAGAAACAAACTCATAGATACCGAAAATATTTTGATAGTTGCCAGATTGGAAGGGGGTTGCGGAGATGGGTGAAGAGGTAGAAGGGATTAAATACAAATTGGTGGTTTCACAGTAGTTAGGAGATATAAAGTACAGCATTTTGCATTTCTTCAGATAAATACCCAGAAGAAGGATTACTGGGTCTTTTTTTGTCTCCTGATATAGCCTATGTTTTAAAGTCTATTTTGTATGGTGTAAGTATTGTTACCCCAGCTTTTTTGGGGGGTTTCTTTTTTTTTAATATATCTTTATTTCTCAAACTCAACGCTTCATTTCATCCAGGGAATATAATGAATAATATTGTGATAATTACGTATGGCGTCAGATGGGTACTAGACTTATTGGAGTGATGACTTCATAAGCTGTATAAATGACTAATCGCTATATGTGTATTGTACACTTGAAGCTAATATATTTTATATCACTTGTAATTGAAAAATAAGAAATTATTTTAAAATGAACCTGAACTCGTCCTCAAGAAAGAGGACTTGATAGCACCTTTGTCTAGGTCAGTTCGTCCTAACTTCACCAGGTAATTGGTATGAGCACCTATGTTAGGTAATTGAGTTTATCCAGAGGAATAATAAACTTCTCATATAGGTATGATAGGAAGTAGCTTTGTAACTTGGTGTGAGGCATGTGCTGTCTAAGTTATGCTCCTACCCACCCACAAAACTGGGAAATAGGGTTACATCATCCTTCATTTTATTTCAAAGAGATGACACCCATGTCCTTGAGAAAGATCCTGGGTCATAAGACTGGCAAGAGGCTTATTTAGCTTTTAAAAATATTCACATGTATTTCAAAAACAGAAAGAACATACAAGTTCTTTTTTTAAGTAAACACTCTAAGAAAAAGGAACGGTAAGTCTCTCGGCTTATTTTCAACAGGGAGAATTAAGTCTCTAATTTCTAATTTGTGTTTGCTCTTACATTTGACTATGTCATTAATTTCTCTAGGCTTTTGTCTCCTCATCTATAACATACGAGTCATATCGTATGATCTCTAACATAGGTGTTATCTCTTGAGTTCACATTGTCTTTTTTTCTTTTCATTTTTAATTGTGATTGCGTATCTTTGTTCTACTTGTTATTGTCTATAAATATGATTCAGTTGCCTTCTATGTACTCACCTAAATAAATGATTCAGAAAGAGGAAAGTGCCCCTGACATCCTGGTCTGATGCTTAGAGCTGAGGCATGTCTTCATAGTGAATATAAACTATCTCACAGAACAGCAACACCAGACACAGTCACTAGGAGAGTATGGAACAAAGAATCCACTGGGCAATCACAAAATACCAAACTTCCTCCTCTCTTGGTAAATATGAGTAACCAATTATGGCTTTATCCTAGTTCTAGTCTGCTCTGTCTATAGATGAAGTTAATTGAGGTTTCCAATCATAGGATTATCCCTGCTTTCTGACAGCATTCAATCCAGAGCAAAACCCCACTTTCGCAGAATCCCGCCCCCCCACGCCAATTACTCAGCCAAAACCCAAATCCTGTGATAGAATTTCCCATAGTAAGCATTCTGCCAAAACTGCAACAAGTAATAAACCCAACTTTTTCAATTACAGGTATGCTGCCTGCTTCCAGCGGTATTTGGCAGAAAGGCATTGACATCATTGATTTAAAACGAAATGTGGAATAGGACAAAACCAGGGGCAGGCCTGTGGAACAATGCCGGAGGCTTCACAGCTTACTGCCGTTGATCCTCTAATCAACAACTTTGGCCATGGTCGTTTAACCAGCACATACCCACCTGACTATACAATTATTCATTTCATCTCATTCTATTTTCTTCACAAGGACATCAGCAAAGAGTTCCTCATATTAACTTGATGGATCATTTATATAATATCTATGACATTGCTTTACTCTGGATTTTTTTCACTTTTGGTCTGTGTGGTTACAAATTGTGCATATATTGTAATTTGGGGGAAAGGTGACCAAAGATGTTTGACTTACTAGTTTTTATTAAACTCATGTCAATACTTACTTCGTCCTGACATGATATTTAATATTCATGATGTTCTTTCTTTGCCTGTCTTATTTTTACTTAATGTATCTTGAGTTTCTATTATTTCCTCATTCATTTAGGTTCAATTCCCTTATGCTGTCTTTTCAATTTAAAGTTGTCTTTTCAATTTAAAGTTGTTTTTTAAGTAAAATAACTTGTTGAAAGGGTCTGTTTCTGTCATGTTAAGTCTGCAGCATTCATTGTGATCAGTGGAGCTAAGATTCCCTAATATATTTAATAATCTGACATTACAAAGAACATTTAATAATGAACCTCAGTAATCTCTTTTGCCAAAATTAACTCATTAGATGCTTAAAAATTAACTCGGAGGAAAGCTAGCTAGGAAAGCGTGAAAAGGGCACACACAGAGGTACAGTGGAAGAGTAATAGCTCTGGTGACAGTGTCCATGCCTGGGGACAGGGAAACAAAGGTAAAGGTGGGCATTATTACAGCCTAGAGGCTTGGAAGGAGGGATCAATTAAAGTGAGACTCAGACTTCTGCAAAAGGAGTGCTGGCAGACAGGTGTTGGCATCTCTGAAGGGGTGCGTTGAGGCCTGTTCTGCAAGGAAGGGGAAAACTGCAAACTGGGTTCAGACACTGTTCCTGGAAGGACCTGCCTCTACTGGGCTGAAAAACACTGCTGGCATTATGCCCATGGGAACAGGAAATAGAGACAAGCCCACAGAGGGAGAACCTCCCTTCTCCTTCCTCCAGCCTCACGTGTCCTTCTCGAGTCCCATTGCCAGAGCCCAGCAGGGAGCAGCTGGCAAAACAAAAATGTCGTCTGTAGCCTCAGCCCCAGCACCACAAATTGAGTGTAGAGAATGGGTTGGAACTGATAGACAATAGCTTAATGACTGTCACAGCTCTCAGAGGTTCCCGCCAGGCTTTTTTACTTGCCTTTGATTAAATGCTTCTCTTTTACTTCTTTATACAGGACCCACCACTCATATTTTTTAAGCTGCTTTGCCTAATACCCAGGACCCATTTAGCTGTCCCCATTCAGGATTATGATGCTAAATTTACACGGTCACTGTCTCCTCCTTTGTCTCCCTGTGGACCAAGTTTTCCTGGTAGGTCATAATTAAACACAGAGAGACATTTCCTCTCACTATTTCCTGTTCTTTCTGAAATACGTCACTATAGACTCCCGCAGGGTGACCTATGCACTCATAAATCTGTTTCTCTCCTCCTGATTCCACCTCCATGATACATATCTTATATCCTCAATGGTATGTAGCTTTTGACTATGCACGGAATGCATTAATGAAAACTCTGGCTAGCTTCTAGCAATCTCTTTCCTTAACAGTAACTTAAAAATCCCCTGATCCTCTTCTGGGTATCTACCAAAAAAATCTGAAAACATTTAGAGATAAAGACACGTGTGCTCCAATGTTCATTGCAGCTTTGTTTACGGTGGCCAAGACATGGAAACAACCAAAATGTCCTTCGATAGATGAATGGATAAAGAAGTTGTGGTATATATACACAATGGAATACTATTCGGCAGTAAGAAAAGATGATATAGGAACATTTGTGACAACATGGATGGATCTTGAGAGAGTAATGCTGAGCGAAACAAGTCAGAGAGAAAAAGCAGAGAACCATGTGATTTCACTGATATGTGGTATATAAACCAAAAACAACAAAAGAACAAGACAAACAAATGAGAAACAGAAACTCATAGACACAGACAATAGTTTAGTGGTTGCCAGAGGGTAAGGGGGGCGGGGGGTGGGGGGTGGGAGATGAGGGTAAGGGGGATCGAATATATGGTGATGGAAGGAGAACTGACTCTGGGTGATGAACACACAATGGGATTTATAGATGATGTAATACAGAATTGTACACCTGAAATCTATGTAATTTTACTAATAATTGTCACCCCAATAAATTTAATAAAATAAAATTTAAAAAAAAAAAAAAGAAAAAATCCCCTGATCCTGTCTCATACAAAAAATAAATTTTCTTCTTTACATTCAGCCATTTTCTTGCCTTAGTTTTCTGGCATTAAAGCTGTCTCCTGGATTTTCTCAAAGTTCAGCGATTAAATATCCAGTCTTGATTTTTATGATATGTGCCCCTTCCCAAAATCATATACTTGTATATTTGTCCTAATTCAGCTTCTGTGTCTATTCTATTGATTTAGCTTGTCTGCATAGGCTCTACCTACACTATCTCTATTATTTCTGTTGTGCTGGGTCTTCTATTAAAATCTCCAGATGCTCTCTACCATATTTCCTTTCTTCGTCTGCGGACTTCAGCCAGTGCCACTTCTTGATAACTTAACATTCTGTCTCCTTCTTCAGCAAGAAGTCTCTTTTCCATATTGTATTCTGGCTGCACCTTACATGTCACCTGTGTACTCACTTGTTTTCATCCTCACAATTCTCAACCCCACCACCACTTGGGCCCTTCCTTCTCATCTTTTCTTTCTCATCATTGGCTTTCACAAATAACGTGAAATTCTTTTTTTTCAAAATTTTTTTTACATTCCTGGCAGTTGGATAACCTCATCATCCATTTCCCACAATTATTACATGGTTTGATTTCCCAGTACAAAACTAAGCCAGTTGCCATATGATGGTATTGCTAAAATAGTACAAAATGAGAAATAAAAGTAAACAAATTCTGCATTAAGTAAGAAAATGGAATCAGCCCAAAGTTCTCATGCAATGTAGATCTACTTTCTCCTGACACAATGCAAAATAAACCAAACATCTCTGATAATCTAATGTCAAACTCCCCAATTCCCAAGGTTTGGATTACTGTCACTATCCTGAATAAATATAGTACTTTCCATTTTCCAAAAACCCTTCAAATATTTGATTAGCACAGTACTCTGTACTAAACTAAGCAGAAAAAAATATTATTTCCATGTTACAGTTTGAAAAAATTTAAATAATCTTCAAGATCAAAAAGAAGAGGTAAAACTAGGATTTAGCTCTTCTGAGTATACTCGCTTTCAACTATGAAAGGGATTTTCAGCATCCTCATCACATCATGTCTCTCTAGCAAGATCCTTGCACAATTTGAGAAACAAATTGACATTTAAAAGAAAATCTCCCATTAGACATTTTATAAAATTGTTACAAATTCTTCTGGAAAGCTATTTGGCGACGGATGCCAATTTCACTAATATTTTCTCTGTTCAACATAATTAGTCTACTTCCATGAATTCATTTTGAGAGAATAATCAGAAACAGAAAAGTGATTCATGTAGAAATATATCCATTGAAGAGTTATTTATAAATGGAATCAAACAGTATGCTGACAATGTAGAAGGTTAAATAAATATAGTAAATCCAAAAGGTGGAATTATGAACAGCTGTTAAAATACAGCCCATTGTGAGTTTGTATTATCATGAAAAAATGTTATTCTATAAACGTTAATTGAACAGGACAGGATTCAAATGTATACTCATATATGTATTAAGACCATGACTACTACATATCCTCATCCAATACATCTTTTCATTTAAAGCGGTCATTATTTTTTTCTGAAAATGTATTATTAAATTAATATATCTCTTATAATCAAAGGCATTTTACACTCAAGGGAAAATATTTTGTAAAATGTATGAAAGAACTTGGGAACAAAAGCAAAAAAAAATTTTGGAAGTTATTTGGAGTAGTGGAATTGTGGATAATTTTTGTTTAGTCTTCTATAGTCCCCCAAAACCTATAATTTAGTAAACGATAACAATAACACAAACTCTCCCAGAGAAGTCTCCCTGTTGTCCATTCTCTCATATAAACTAATATCTTTTTATATCATTGACCTTCATTCTGACATCCTTTACTCAAGTAGCTATTTTGGAAACAACATTTTAGACAAGTAATATTTTATTTCTTTTTGTTAAAGCTTCCTATTTCCCACATTTCTCCCCCTCCCATTTTTTTTCAACTAAAATTTTCATCTTGTTATTCTGTTTGTTTGTCTTGATTTGCTTGTTATTTGCTTCCTGATACTGCACTAACTTATAAAAACTTGGTTTGAGGTGCCCCCTTCTAACCTCCTCGTGGAAACCATTCTGTGGTCTGGTCTGTCAGGTCTCCAGAGTGATCATTTTTCTTTTATGTGAGGAGCAGAGGAGAGCTGTTATCTAGGATGTGGACCTAAACTTGGGTAACTAGACCAGCCTCTAATTAAATTAAGTTAAACTAGCTTAGTTAGGCCTGAGGTTAGCGCATAGTCTTCCATGAGTATAAGATCACTGGACCAACGGTATCAAGTGACAAGTGATGATCAAAACCCAGCAATGAAGGTTCATAAAATGTCATCCAAACCCAAACAGCTATATTGAATAGGGTTTGAGAGGCAAAGTGGTAAAATGGGTAGAATGCTCTGTATAGCACTGAACCAACACTATGCTGTACTACATGAGTTTAATAATTAAGAAAATGTTTTTAAATGTCTTCATGAGATGGATGATTAGAAATTAATATTTCTTCAACCTCCACAGAAACCAAATTTCTTAAGAAATTGAAATTCATTTGGACCCACAGAGGACAGCATGCTACAGTGGGAAGAAGTACATTCACTGTTCAGCCACACGCTGGATTTGATCTTGGCTCTGCTTCTTGGGCAAGTGGATTAATCTCTCTGTGCTTCAGTATGTGAAATAGGACTAATAAAGAAATCTACCTCAACACATTACAATGTTACATAAATAATTAATTAGTTATCATGTTTAAAAATCCCTATGAAGGGTAGCTATGCCACATCAAAATACTTCTCTTTGGTATAAGGATTACTTTTAAACTGATTATTTTTAATAAACAACAGACACATGAGAAGCTCTGAAAACAGTAGAAGTTAGCCTTTTATAAGGTATATTTCCATTTATAGAGGAAATCTCCATTTGTGTCCACCTCTCTGTACCAAGGAGAGAAGGATGTTCTGAATCACAAAAAACTCTTTATCAATAGGGAGGGCTCAGACTTAAATCAGCATAAAACCTTACACATTTTTACGGTGTTTTTCTGGATATATTCCCTTATATCCACCACACCCCAATATCATTCTTCTGTCTTTAGCTGGAGATGGTATTTAAGATGGTGGCTTGGGCCATTTCAGAGAGTTTTATTCAGTTTTCCTGAGTATCTCCTGTGTATACCTGGGGTATATGTGTTATTACACTTCTGTTTGTTTTTGTCTTGTTAATCTGTCTTTTATTCCAGCTGTGTTTCAACCAAGGCTTAGAGGGTAGAAGAAAAATTGTTTTTCCTTTCCTACATCTACTACATGATAAGTACCAAATAAGTTTTATTAAGTAAATAAAGAAAACTTGAAAGAAGGTCAATCCTTTCTCTGGCTAGCAAATGGTTCAATAAATTCTTTCTTTTATGACAACTTTCGATCTCGAAGGTTTTTGTTTAACGAAACTTCTAAGAGTGATAACAACAAAATATCTATTATGCAGAAGTAAACTGGGGGAACCATAAGTGTGTCAGTTTTACCTTCAGCTTTAAAGACAGAGCCCAGCAAGTGAGGTCCTTGTGGGTGGAGTTAAGCCCCAATGGAAGCCTAAAGTAGCCCAAGGTCAGTGTAAAGTCATTTACCTCTAAATTACCTCTTCCAATGTGAGAGTTGACCATAGGTTTAAATTGGTAAGAACTTTCAAGTATAAATCATTTCCAAGACAGCTTTAAAAATGGCATCTGCTAAAAATGAGATTATTGTAGAATAATATTGTGATTAGGAGATTATGGAAAGAATACTTTAGCAGAAGAGAATTGAAACAAATAGATATTAATTCTTATGATTTGGCATATTTTCAATTCCACGTCTTTTTAATCTGCTAAGTTTCATACTATCTGAATCATTTTTATATTCAGCATTTCAACTTAAAAAAATCAAATTCAATATAAGGTAAATAAATTATCTGATAAAAATTGTAACAACTCACATTTTTCCTGTTCTCAGTATGATTTTTCCAGTTTTAAGCTATATGTGTATAAAAGTAAATTGATTAATAATGCTGACTCTTTTTTAACAGAAAATGTTGGCTCCCACCCGAAAAACAAAACAACAAAAACTGACTTGCTTCTTTGATAGAAAAAAGAAATAAAAGTTGCATTAAATTAAAACCACTACCTTATGTCACAAAAAAAGAAAAGAAAATCTGAAATTGAAATCAAAGAAAAATTATTTATATAAACCTTGATTCAGATTCCAAATGAACTATACTGTTTTAAAAGGAAGAATGCAAGATCAAAGTCATGAATAAGACTAAAGCCAAACTGTCACCTCATATAAAACTTGCCACCCCAGTTAATTTAAATCCAAAAAGAAAAAAAAAAGAAAGAAAGAAAGACAAATATAATAATGCCAGCTACAAAAAAATTTAAAAAAATAAAAAATAAAAATTCTGGAACAAAGTTACATTTTTGCAGGTTTTATGGAAATCCAAAAAGGGTGAATTGGATGTTTATAAAGTATGCATTACCAATTTACTTTCACAGGTATGAAGTAAACCAGGTTTCTACAGATTTGAAACATTTTCTAGAGTAAAAAAGGTAGTAATTTGTTCACTGTAAAGAATGCTTTATTTGTATTGTTTTGTTTTATTTGCAATAAAAAGACATTATGCAAGAGATCCTATACTTAGAATGGCCACTATATAATATTTGAAGATTATGTTTATTACTGAAAATATGCAAAAATGGACAAAATTCTGATTGAAAAGTGTTTGGGTTTCTTTTGATGAAGAACCAAACTTCTTGTCTTTGATAACAAAATAACAGTAATTCAGCTTATTTTTTCCACTGTCAAAAGTTTAGGATTGCCCTGTGGGTCATGGATTATCTCTTGTAATACATTTTAGAAATTCAAATCTTTTCAGTGACCTGATAGATACTCCAATTCAGAGGGTAAACTAATTGTGAAATCTCACTTTCACTTTTCTTTTTTTTAATTTCCCTGTGGTCAGAATCCTGCATCAAAGGCTTACATTTGACCAAGTGCAACTGTTCCATAACTTTCTGATTCAGTATAATTAATTTAATATTCTGATCTATTTTGGTCTTTTTATTTTTTGTTAATGCAACAAGAAGTGGTGCTTAATACAGAGGGTGCCAAAAAATGTTTACACATTTTAAGAAAAGAAAAAACTGTATTAAAATTGTAATATTCAATATATACCAATAACAAAAGATGAATACAAGTCACGTTGGACTTCTGCAATTACAAGAGGTGCTCAAAGTGGTTATCATCAGCACCCAGACACTTCTGATTATGGCGAACATTGTTTGGTAGACTTCTGTGGTGAGCTGTAAACTGTTCCTACACCACCGCAGAAGCAGCAGGACTTGTTGCTGTGCGAGGCCTCCCAGATCTTCCCTTTTGCACATCACACACAGCACCATGCCTCTCAAACTTATCACGAATGCATGCAACTGTTAAGCCTGTTGGAGGTTCTCTTGCATACTCACCCTTCCACTGTCATACTTCCACAACATTTTCAAATTTCAAATACCACTTCAAAATGGTCTTGTGCTCCTCAAACGATAACCATGCTTCTGCCATTTTCTTTTCTCTTTTTTTTTTCAAATAATGAACAACATTCTACAGATTTATTCATACTACAGTTGTGATTTGATAACCAGTTCTGTTTGGAATTTATTTGAGAAATGTCACCCAAATCCAAGATGTTTTAATTGTGTTACATTTTATCCCAGACTGCTGATTATAAAATGAATGATCAAGAGTTAAATCAACTAAAGTCTAGAAAAGATGTGGAAAGAAAAACTGCTATATACAAGTAAATTAACCTGGAATGTCTGACTGGTAATTCCTGTTTATTCATTAACAAAACTTCCTCTGGCTAAAAACAAAACAAAACAAAACCTCATTAAAAAAAAAAAATGACTGCAGTTCCTCATTGACATAGCTCTTCGTAATAGTAATTTTACAATCATCACTGAAAACTATATCTTAAGACAATATTCACACATCCCTGAAGAATGAACTTGCAGACATGTATTTTGTAGCATTAAATAATGTACATCTTAACCACCACTTCTCTGCTGTTTAGACATAGCATCTGATGATAACATTTGATGATCACATTTGAAGATGGCATAGTACATATTGCCACCTTTTTGTTAGCAGATTTATCTGACGAGGTTTTGGCCTATGAGTCTTTTTTTTTTATTATTTTAGCTTGATTATACAGGATTATTTTATACAGAGTAAAACATTTACTTTTAGTCTAAGTTATTCAAAGATAGGTTTATATTATACTTTTAGAATAACTCTAATTCACCCATTAATAACAGATAGAAACAGAAATTAACTAAAAGATAGATTTCACACAGTAAGATTGAATATTTCGTAAAGTCCCACATAATCACTGAGTCAGAAATATCAAGACAACCGACTTCATAACAGCATTCCAGAAATTTCTATCATTTGCTAAGTAGAGAATCCTAACAAAATGTGACTTTTGCTTGTCAAATGTCTGAAAATATACTTCAAACATTAGTTATAGCCAACTCTTCTGCTGTTTTCTCTTCTTCCATTCCAAGATAAAACTTTGCTGTACGCAATGCAGTTGTTTTTGTTGTCTTCAACTCCTTGCCAAGTCACACCCAGTAGCCACTTGGGACCAGCAATCAGCACCATTGGAACCTGAACCTTTGTCTACAATGAATTATTATTCAGGTCTATCTTCCCAGTGAGTGGCCTCCAGGTTGTTCTCACAGGAATTTGCTGCTGACACTGAGTTTTTCGTTCCCCATGTTTTTGAAACAGTCTCAATGTGGCTTCTTTTGCATGTCCTTAGTTAGACTTCTGTTCAGCTAGTCTTTAGGTCTCAATGATAGTTGTTCTATAATTTAGTTGTAATTTTGATGTCTGCCATTTTCTTTAACTGTCCTGCCTGTCTCGTGGTAACACTAGCATTCATTTAATTAATGCCATCTTTTGAGTGAATATCATACTACACATTTCTACTATAATTCAATTCAACTTCGAAAAGTAATACATAGATAACAGCTCTTAAAAAGTACATTTTTGGCACCCCCTGTATATCTTATTGTATGTTTAACAAAACAAAGTAATAACATATTTTGGTTAGAGAGTAAACTTCTGTCTGCAACCTTTCTAAAGACTCTAGTCATATGTATTGTTCCTTCTCTAGTGTCAGAAATACTATCCCATTTTCCTCTTCCAGGCACTGCCTGTAGGTGTGTATCTCTTTCTCTGAGAATTCCCAGGTTCAACAATGTTCTACCTCTAAGGCTTAGGAGCCCATAAATACTAGAGTAGTGATCAAGGAAACTGGTATATTGGGACCCACAAAATCGAGGCTGCCTCAGTGGTCTGGAACACATCACAAGAGGTCAGCCTGCATTTACAGAATATACCTCACTGTCTAGGAAATCTGACCTACATCAAGCACAGTCCTGGAACTCAGCTTTAGCTAGCTCACCTTACCGTAGAAAACAGGACCTGCTAGCCTTACCAGTAAATCCCCCACCTCCTAGCCAGTCATGCCTTGTTTCTGCATTGCTGCTTCTGGTGTTCTATAAAAGTTGCTCCTGCCCAAAATCCCTACAGAAGTGTGCTCCACTGCATGTAAGGCACCACACTCCCACAATCAATGGATTGTTTACTCTTGAATAAAGGACATCAAAGTCATTACTAAATTGTATCATTTTTGTCATTTGACAGTAAATATCAGACCAGTTGCTTGGAAGGACTGTGAGGCATTGTTTCCAAAAGTGGAACAAAGTCCTGTTCCTTATAATAACCTTATTACTCTTAATTTAGTGATATATTTCTAAATTTTTTATGGTTGTAAACTATAATTTACAAAAAAATTGCCATTTAACCATTTTTAAAAGTACAATTCAGTGACTTCAATACATTCACAATGTTGTACAACTATTAGCACTACCTATTTCCAAAAGTTTTTCATCACGCAAAACAAAAATTGTACCCAGTAAGCAATAACTCCCCATTCTACTTTCCCCTGATAACTTATAATCTACTTTCTGTAATGAATTTCCTTTTAAATGTGACAATTCTGGAATGGTCCTGGTTACAAATTTTGGTTTATCCAATTAAATTCTGGTGGAAAAAAAGAATACATTTTATTGAAATTTGCAAAGAACTATATTACCATGAAAAATATTTTTATAATGTTTGACCATTTCTCTAATTAGTTTTGAAGACAAAGCTAATGAATATACAGTCACTATTTACTATATATTAACCATTTTTAAGTTCTGATGATGACCATTAGATTATAAAATATATTAAGAAGTCATTGTTTCTTTGTTGAGCCCTCCCCACTCCCAGAGTGCAGACACAGGTGGCCACCATATCTGAGTCTCCATCAACTTGGCTAAACAGGTCATCCACCCCACCCTGGTGATTCCCTGAGACTCTGCCCCACCCTACTTTAGGCACCACCCAAGACACCTACAGTGTCTTTTCAATACAAACAACCTGTCTTAGCTCATGTTGCAGACTTCCCTAAAATCTCTCAAACGGTAACAAAACCCAAACAAGGAGCATCTGCCTTTGGTAAGTCACATATCTATTGCTAAGCATCCCCAACTTTGGCACTAGCAGCAGCTAGCCTAGGCTCGAACTTGGTCTCTTGAGACACCTCCAAGACCAGTGCAGGTGGTGGCCACCTGTGGATTGATTTATGGCTCATGCCAGGTGGTTCCAGGCAGGGGACAACTGCAGCTGAACTTGGCCTACAGTGGGACCCCTCCCTGGAGGGCCCAGGACTGACCTGCCTGGTGGTAAGCTTCTGACCAAGATGGAGCAGCACTGGGCCACCTCCAAGGATGACACACCCAAAGAGAAGGCTAGGCAGGCACAAGACCCTTGTTAAAGCAAATCCTGCTCCACAGGGTCAGCTTCTGCACAACAGCTCTTCCACTATAGTCATGGCAGTCTCACAACCAATCAATCCGAGGGTCAGTCCCTCCCACTGACATGCCAACAGCAACCAAAGTTCAACTACGAGAACAGGGCACACACAATACACACAAGGGACACACCTGGAGCATCCAGCACTGATGATCAGGGAGACCATGCCACTGGGCCCCACAGGGTACCTACAACGTAAGGCCACTCTGTAAGACCAGCAATTATAGCAGTCCTACTTAACACATAGAAACAAATACAGGGAGGCAGACAAAAATGGGGAGAAAAGAAATTTGTCCCAAACAAAAGAACAGAAGAAAGCTAAAAAAAAAAAAAAAAAAAAAAAAAAAAAAAATGAGAGAGAGAGAACTAAACAAAATGGAGAAAAGCAATCTACCAGATTCAGAGCTCAAAACACTGGTTATAAGGATGCTCAATGATCTCAAGGAGAATGTAAACAAAGAAATGGGAAACATAAAAATGGAGATAGAAAACACAAAAAAGAACCAGTCAGAAATAAAGAATACAATAACTGAAAAGCATAATACATTAGAAGGAATCAACAGTCGATTACTTGAAGCAGAGGATCAAATCAATGGTTTGGAAGATAAGGTAGCAGAAAACACCCAATCAGAACAGCTAAAAGAAAAAAAAAATAATAAGGATAGTTTAAGGGGCCTCTGGGACAACATCAAATGTACCAACATTCACGTCATAAGGGTACCAGAAAGATAAGAGAAGGAGTAAGGAATTGAAAACCTATTTGAAGAAATAATGATGGAAAACTTCCTTAACCTGGTGAAGGAAATGAATATTCGAGTCCTGGAACTACAGAGTCCCAAACACAATGAACACAAAGAGGCCCGCACCAAGACACAATCATAATTAAAATACCAAAGGTTAAAGACAAAGAGAGAATCTTAAAAGTAGCAAGGGAGGGAGTGACGTCATAGGAATGGCGGCAGTGGGGTACACTTTTTGAGTTCTCCTCCGGATCTTATCACAAACGGGACATCTATAATCCATCAAAGGACACTCTGCTCATCACGCAGAACAGCTAAGAGACTCGTGCAAGGATTACTTGAAGGTGGGCAAATTGGGTGAGCAGGGGAAGAGGGAAGGAAGCAGAGTGAAGACGTGGCCCCCATCTGCGACTGTGGAAATGCAGCCCGCATCGGCGGTTGTGCGAACGCGGCAGGCATCCACAGCTGCAGAGACGCAGGGGATCCCAGGACGGAAGACAGACCACAAAAGCCAGGAGGTGGGCTCTTTCCCTGCGTCCCACAGTTGAACTCTCCCGCTGAGGGGGCAGCATATCCAGCATTTGAGGCAATAACCTCAGCTGAGACCTCCAGTAGGGTCCTAGGCCAGACAAAGGACACAAATTCCATACCTGGGCCCCTCCCCCGCTCTTCCAATCCTACCCCCACCCTTACAGAGACTTAAATTGGCCCCTGAACTGAGGAGTAGTGTCAGATTACAGAGGAGCCTTAGGGTTCAGGCTCTGGGAAGACTGGCGTGAAGTTCTGATCCAGGGAAGAGGCTAGGAAGAGTGTGGTTTTTGCTGGGCTAGGAGAGAAGGGACTCCTCCACCCCCAGCCACCACCTTTTCTGGCCTGGGGGAAGAGTGTGACACAGCTGGGCTGGGAGAGAGAAGACCCCCACCATCCCCAGCCCTCACCCTTTCTGGCCTGCCTAGGGCAGGGCAATTACAACTGCGGAGGCACTCCCAGGAATCAGCAGTAGGCAGCAGATGCAGCTCTGGGCTTTCAGCAGCTGAGAAATCTCCCGCCCACCACACACACACACACACACACACACACACACACGCACACACACACACGGAAGAAATGCCCTAAGATTCAGGAAAACTGGACACAGCACTGGTGGTGCTACTCTCAGTGCGCATATGTGCAGGCAAGGGCAGGAACTGCACTGACTTTGTAGAAGCTACCATCCAGACCCCTCAGTTCCCACGCATCTAAATCTGCAGTCCCAACATCACTCTGGGCACCAGGTGACGGGCTCTGCCTGCACAATACACAGAGGACTCTTTGGTACAGCAGAGGACAACCTGGAGATTACTTGGTGGGCTTAAGCCAAGACTGGCGCTGCTTTTTTTTTGTTTGTTTGTTTTGTTTTGTTTTGTTTTTATATCTTTGATATCTTTGCCTGCGTTGAGTGTGGGTTGTCGGTTGTTTTTACATGTGAATATATTTGATTTTTTTCTTTGTTGTTGTTGTTGTTGTGCTTGGTGATTTACTTTTTTCTGAAATTGCCCTACCAGGGCCCAGCTTAAGAGGCACAAGATTCAACACACCCAGAGGCCAACTCCAGACAAAACCAGGGTACTACCAGGTTATACCCAAAAGTGACACACCCAGAGGGAATTCTCTACAGGCACAAGAGCCCACAGAGGCCAAACCATATTTAAGTGGTCAACCCTCACGCAGCAGAACACCCTGCGGTGGACAGAGCCAAGTCTCACAACTAGTCAGCCTAGGAGTTAGCCCCACCTACTCACAAGCGAAAAGCAATTAAAGATCTTCTTTAACAGGACAATATACACAAGAGTCACCTTTGGAGCACACGCAGAGGAGAAGAACGAAGTAGTGCAAGTCAAATATAAAGGACACATACTACATAAGATAACCCAGCAAGAACTAAGAACTCTGGGGGATCTACCTAATACATCGAAGCAAACACAGAGAGTCAGCCAGAATGGGGAAACAAAGAAACATGTCCCAAATCAAAGAACAGAAGAAACCTCCAGAAATGGAACCAAATGAAACAGAGGTAACCAACTTATCAGAGACAGAGTTCAGAACACTGATGACAAGAATGTTTAAGGAGCTTAGAGATGACATAAAGAAGGATGTAGAAATCATAACGAACAACCAGTTAGAACTAAAGAACACAATTACTGAAATGAAGAACTCACTTGAAGGAATTAACAGCAGGTTAGATGAAGCAGAGGATCGAATCAGCGACTTAGAAGACAAGTTAACAGAGATCACCCAAACAGAACAACAGAAAGAAAAAAGAATAAAAAACAATGAAGATGGTTTAAGAGACCTCTGGGATAACATCAAGCGCAACATGCACATCATAGGAATACCAGAGGTGAAGAGAGGAAGCAAGGGTTTGAGAATATATTTGAAGCAATAATGCCCGAAAACTTCCCTAACCTGATGAAGGAAACCAACATATAAGCCCAGGAAGTGCAGAGAGTTCCAACCAGGATAAACCCAAACAAGTCCACACCAAGACACATTATAGTTAAAATGGCAAAGGTTAAAGACACAGAAAGAATCCTAAAAGCAGCAAGAGAAAGACAGAGGGTTACATATAAGGGAATTCCCATGAGACTATCAAATGACTTTTCTACAGAAACATTGAAGGCCAGGATGGAGTGGCAGGAAATATTCAAAGTGATGTAAAACAAAGGCCTACAACCTAGATTGCTTTATCCAGCAAGGCTATCATTTAAAGTTGATGGAGAGATAAAGAGCTTCCCAGAAAAGAATAAGCTAAAGGAATTTATTACCACCAAGCCAGCATTGCAAGAAATACTAAAAGGACTTCTGTAAATAGAAGCAAGATGAAAACAATCTAACTACAAATTTAAAAATGGCAATAACTATGTACCTGTCAATAATCACTTTAAATGTAAATGGATTAAATGCTTCAATCAAGAGACATAGGGTGGGTGAGTGGATAAGAAAGCAAGACCCTTGTATATGTCGTATACAAGAGACTCACCTCAGATCAAAAGACACACACAGGATGAAAGTGAAGGGTTGGGATAAGATATTTCATGCAAATGGAAATGAGAAAAAAGCTGGAGTTGCAATACTTATATCTGATAAAATAGACTTTAAAATGAAGAACATATTAAAAGACAAAGACGGGCACTATATAATAATAAAGGGATCAATCCAACAAGAGGACATAACCCTAGTAAACATCTATGCACCCAACATAGGAGCACCTAAATATATAAAACAGATATTGACTGACATAAAGACAGAGATCAACAGTAACACTATCATAGTAGGGGACTTCAACACACCTCTGGCAACAAGGGACAGGTCTTCCAGACAGAAAATCAATATGGAAACAACAGCCTTAAATAACACATTGGACCACTTGGATTTAATCGATATTTTCAGAGCATTTCACCCAAAAGCTGCAGAATACACGTTCTTCTCAAGCAAACAAGGAACATTTTCAAAGATAGACCATATGTTAGGCCACAAAAAAAGTCTTGATAAATTTGAGAAAATTGAAATCATACCAGTTGTCTTCTCTGACCACAGTGCTATGAAATTAGACATGAACTACAGGAAAAAATAAACGGAAGACACACCAATTCATGGAGGCTGAATAACATGTTACTAAATAATGAATGGGTCAACCAGGAGATAAGGAAACATCAAAAGATATCTCGAGACAAACGAAAATGAAAATCTATGGGATGCTGCGAAAGCAGTCCAAAGAGGGAAATTCATAGCATTGCAGGCCTACTTAAAGAAACAAGAAAAATCACTAACCAATAGTTTATCTTCATACTTAAGGGATCTGGAAAAAGAACAGCAAAATAAGCCCAAAGGGAGTACAAGGAAGGAGATAACATAGATCAGAGTGGAAATAAATGAAATAAAAACCAGAAAAACAATGCAAAAGATCAATGAATCCAAGAGTTGGTTCTTAGAGAAGATAAACAAAATCAACAAACCTCTAGCCAGACTCGTTAAAAAAAAGAGACAGAGGACCCAAATTAATAAAATCAGAAATGAAAGAGAAGTGACAACAGACACCGCAGAAATACAAAAAATTTTAAGAAATTACTATGAGCAACTATATGCCAACGAATTTGACTATCTGGAAGAAATGGACAATTTTCTAGAGGAATACAACCTTACAAGGCTAACTCAAGAAGAAACAGAAAACTTGAATAGACTGATTACCACCAGGGAAATTGAATCAGTAATCAATAATCTCCCAACAAACAAAAGCCCTGGATAGGATGGCTTTACAGGTGAATTTCACAAAAGATTAAAAAAAGAAATATCACCTATTCTCCTCAAGCTCTTCCAAAAGATCCAGAAGGAGAGAAGTCTCCCAAACACTTTTTACGAGGCCACTATTATCTTGATCCCAAAATCAGACAAAGGCACCACAAAAAAAGAAAACTACAGGCCGATATCTCTAATGAACATACATGCAAAAATCTTCAACAAAATATTAGCAAACAGAATTCAGCAATACATTAAAAAGATCATACACCATGATCAAGTGGGATTCATCCCTGGTATGCAACATCTGTAAATCAATTAATGTGATACACCACATTAACAAAATGAAAAATAAAAATCATATGATCATATCAATAGATGCAGAAAAAGCATTTGATAAAATCTAGCAGCCATTTATGATAAAAACCCTTAAGAAAGTGGGAATAGAAGGATCATGTCTCAACATAATAAAGGCCATATATGATAAACCCACAGGTAACATCATACTCAATGGGGAAAAGCTAAAACCATTCCCCTTAAGATCAGGAACAAGACAAGGTTGCCCACTTTCTCCACTTCTATTCAACATAGTGCTGGAAGTTCTAGCCACAGCAATCAGACAAGAAAAAGAAATAAAAGGCATCCAAATTGGTAAGGAGGAAGTAAAATTGTCATTATATGCAGATGACATGATACTATATATAGAGAACCCTAAAGACTCCACCAAGAGACTATTAGACCTGATAGATGAATTTAGTAAAGTAGCAGGATACAAAATTAATACTCAGAAATCGGTTGCATTTGTATGTACCAATAATAAAACATCAGAAGGAGAAATTTTTAAAAAATCCCATTTAAAATTGCTTCAAAGACTATAAAATACCTGGGAATAAATTTAACCAAAGAAGTAAAAGATCTGTACTCAGAAAATTATAAGACACTGAAGAAAGAAATGAAAGAAACACATACCATGTTCATGGATAGGAAGAATTAATATAGTTAAAATGTCCATACTGCCTAAGGCAATATACATATTCAATGCAATTCCTATCAAACTACCAATGACGTTTTTCACAGAAATAGAACATGTAATCCTAAAATTTACATGGGACCATAAAAGACCCCAGATAACCTCAGCAATCTTGAGAAATAAGAACAAAGTGGGAGGTATAACAATACCTGACATCAAATTATACTACAAGGCTACAGTAAGCAAAAGAGCATGGTACTGGCATAAAAACAGATACATAGATCAATGGAACAGAATAGAGAGTCCAGAAATAAATCCATGCCTATATGGCCATTTAATCTTCAACCCCACCAAGAATGTACGGTGGGGTAAAGACAGTCTATTCAATACATGGTGCTGGAAAACCTGGACATGCAAAAAAATGAAGCTGGACGACCTCCTTACACCATATACAAAAATAAATTCAAAATGGCTTAAAGACTTAAATGTAAGATCTGAAACCATAAAATTCCTAGAAGAAAATATAGGAAGAAACTTCACAGACATTAATCGGAGTAAGATTTTTACTGATATATCTCTTTGTGCAAGGGAAGTAAGAGAAAAAATAAACATGTGGGACTACATCAAACTAAAAAGTTTTTTCACAGCAAAGGAAACCATCAATAAAACAAAAAGGGACCCTACTGAATGGGAAAAGATATTTGCCAATGATATATCTGATAAGGGGTTAATATCACAAATTTATTAAAAAAACTCACTCAACTCAACTCCAGAAAAACAAACAACCCAATTAAAAAATGGGCAGAGGATATGAAGAGACATTTTTCTAAAAAGGACATACAGATGGCAAACAGACATATGAAAAAATGCTCAACCTCACTAACCATCAGAGAAATGCAAATAAAAACCACACTGAGATACCACCTCACCCCAGTCAAAATGGCTATCATCAATAAATCAACAAACAACAAGTGCTGGCGGGATGTGGAGAAAAGGGAACGCTGTGCACTGTTGGTGGGATTGCAGATTAGTGCAGCCACTATGAAAAACAGTATGGAGTTAGCTCAAAAATCTGAAAATGGAACTACCTTTTGATCCAGCAATTCCACTCCTAGGTATCTATCCAGAGAAATCCAAAACTCTAATTCAAAAAACTTTACGCACTCCTATGTTTATTGCAGCACTATACACAATAGCCAAGACATGGAAATAACCAAAATGCCCATCGGTAGATGACTGGATTAAGAAACTGTGGCACATTTATAAAATGGAGTATTACGCAGCCATAAAGAAGGAAGAAATCTTACCATTTGCAACAACATGGATGGACCTAGAGAACATTATGTTAAGTGAAATAAGTCAGACAGAGAAAGACAAATACCATATGATCTCACTTATATGTGGAATCTAAAGAAAAGAATAAGTGAATGAATTAATCAGAAAATGTTTTGGAGACATAGAGAAAAAACTGAGGGTTGCTAGATATGAGGGAGGTGGGGATAAAGGGGAAGGTGAGGGGATTAGAAAACAGTCAGTAACTACAAGATGGCCATGGGGGATTGAAAATTAATTTGGGGAATGTAATCAATAATGTTGTAAAGATTTTGTAGGGTATCCGATGAACACTTGTCCCATTTGGGAGATCACTTCAGGGATGATGTAGATGCCTGATCACTGCACTGTACACCTGAAGCTGAAGCTGAAGAATAATGAATGCCAACTATAATGATATATATATATATATATATATGTGTGTGTGTGTGTGTGTATACTTACAAGAAGTGGAGTACAGCATTAGGAATAGAGACAGTGGAAATGTAATGGCTCTGTGCGATGTCAGAGGAATAGTGGATGGAGGGGGGGTTCACACAGTGTGAGGGATATAAATGATAAACGTCTAAGTATTACTTTGTCTTGTGCACCTGAAACTAATAAAGAAAAAAAAAGTAACAAGAGAAAAGCAGTTACCTACAAGGGAGCTCCCATAAGACTGTCAGTTGAAATCTCCACAGAAACTCTGCATGCCAGAATGGATTGGCAGGGAATATTCAAAGTGATGAAAAACAAGGACCTACAACCAAGTTTACTCTACCCACGAACGCTATCTTTTAGAATTGAAGGACAGATAAACAGCTTCCCAGACAAGAAAAAGTGAAAGAAGTTCATCACCACCAAACCAGTAATACAAGGAATCTTAGAGGGACTTCCTTAAGTCGAACAAAACAAATATATATATATATAATAAAATGGCAATGACTACATATCCACCAGTAATTAAGTGCTCCAATCAAAAGATAGGTTGCTGAATGTATAAGAAAACAAGACCCTTACATTTCTTTCCTACAAGGAACTCATTTCAGACCCAAAGACACACACAGAATGAAAATAAAGGGATGAGAAAAAGGTTTTACATGAAAATGGAAACAAAAAAAGGTGGAGTAGCAAAACTTATACAAGACAAAATAGACTTTAGAACAAAGGTTATAACAAGAGGAAAAAAAACCCACAGTAATCCCACTTCTGGGTATTTATCCAAAGAGACACAAAAAGCTACTTCAAGGGGATGTGTGCTACCACATGTTCCTTGAAACATTGTTTACAATGGCCAAGACTTGGAGGCAATCTGCATGTCCATCAATGGACATGAATAAAGAGAAGATGGTACGTATATACAATGGAATATTGTTCGGCCAAGGAAGGGAATGGGTTCTTGTCATCTGTGAGGCATAGATGGACCTGGAGGGTGTTGAGCTGCGTGGAGTATGTCAGACAGTGAAAAACAAATGCAATGTGATTTCACTTATATGTGGAATCTAAAGAACAAAACAAACAAAGAAACAAAACAAAAGCAAAGTCATAGATACAGAGAACATTGTGATCGTTGCCAGATGGGAAGGTGGTTGGGGGTGAGTGAGAAAGGGGAAGGGATTAAGAAGTACAAATTGGTTGTTACAAAGTAGTCATGGGGATGTAGGTTATAGCGTAAGTAATATAGTTAGTTGTAATATTTTAATAACTATGTATAGTGCCATATGGGTACTAGATTTATTGGGGTGATAGATGGGGGATTGGCGGCAGGATGAAGGCATTAAGTGAAAATTAGTAGTTACAAAATAGTCATGGGAATGTAAAGCATAGGGAACACAGTCAGTAACATGATAATAACTATGTAGTGCCATGTGAATAATAGATTAGTCAGGGGGATCATTTATTAAATTATATAAATGTCTAACCACTATGCTGCGCACCTGAAATTAATATAAAATAATACTGAATGTCAATGGTAATTGAAAAATTAAAATAGGGGATGAAGGTGAAGGGGAATAAGAGGTGCAAATTTCCAGGTATAAAACAAATAAGTCATGGGATGTAATGTACAGCATGGGGAATATAGTCAGTAATACTGTGATAACGTGGTACGGTGTCAGGTGGTTGCTGGACTTATCATGGTGATCACTTCTTTAGGTATATAAATGTTTAATAACTATGGTGTACACCTGAAACTAATGTAATATTGTATGTTAGCTATATTTTAATAAAAATATTTTTAAAATTCAGTGACTCAAATTGGATCTACTCCTTTGACAAGAGTTATTTAAAAATTAGTTTTCACAGTAAGACAGGAAGAGTATTTCCTACAGTTGGTATATTTGCTTTAATTTTTTAGTTCTTTTGTTATTATATATTGAATAGGTATAAAGTTTATAACATATGTAAATTGTGACAAATAGCAATAACATGAGAAAAACTGTAGTTGAAGCTCTCGGTATGTTTTTTTCCATTCCTTCCCTAACCTCTATCCTGAATTTTGTATTTTTTTATTCTCTTGCTCTCTTTATAGGTTTACCTTGAAATTATGGATTTGTAATGATATAGTTTTGCATGATCCTTAACTTTTTGCAAACGGAGTAATACTGGATGTATTTTTTTTGCAATTTATTTTTTGCCTAAATATTATATTTCTGAGATTTAACAATGTTAATGTGTGTAACTAGTTAACTCGTTTTCACTGCTATATAGCTTTACACTGTATAAACATACCACAAGTTAATTCTCTATTCAAAATTGAGAGCCATTTGGTGGATTTCCAATTTTGCTGTTATGATCAGTTCTACTGCACATATCCTTGTATATTACATATTATTAGAGTTTCCTTAGGATATATACCCAAAATAGACTTGTTGAGTTGTAGGGTAAATGCTCCATCAACTTCCATGATAAGGGCAAATTGTTTTCCAAAGTAGTTGTCCAATTTTTAATACTGCCAACAGTATGTAAGTATTCCAGTAGTTAGTTCCACTTCCAAGCACAATAGTATTAGACTTTAATTTTTTACCAATCTGGTGGATGTGTATATTAAAATTTTAAAAGATTCCCCCAAAAAAGAAAATATAACATTAACTGTAATTAAATTTCCCTTATATAGGTCAGTCAATCCTACATAATTAAATCTTTATAGCCAGGGTTTGGCTTAGCAAGCTGCTTTCACGGAGTCATCTCTTTCTAGACTAAAGGTCTTCTGGATATCGTAATCCAGTTTCCAGTGTCTGTTCATGGTAGTGATCTCAGCTGATTCTTGAAAACCTGTACTCTAACTGTGGGAAAATCAATATCAATAAGTGTTAGCAAAGGAGGCTGATCATTTTATAACAACCTAAAGACAAAATGATTATAACCTTGACTACAATTTTAACCAGTGATAATGTTTTGAAATAAAAATAGCATAACATCATATTAACTACAAGGAAGGTGAGCTCTTTCAGAAGAGAAATTCTGATTTTGACTTTAAAATGTTTCATAACCATGACAAAGTCAGTATAATGGCACAAAATGATAATAAGTCATCAAATGAAGGAGTTTTCAAGCACAATTTAGACCAGAGTAAAATTCCCTTGATCCAGTTACAAAGAAGTGGATGGCAGTCACTGGGGATATCACTAGTCCTATAAACATACAATAAACATGCACAGAATAAGAACAGATCCAAATATCATTGACTGGTGGACTGTACCTACATAGTCTTTACAGCAAAATGAATCTAGATCTTGCATGAAGCAGAAATAAACCAGAAATAGACTCAAGGAGAGCAAAGCTGTCACCATAAACTAAAAGTCACCCCAGAAACCAAGTAAAGAGCATGAGGACCAGATGACCATGAAGTGCATTTATGGAACAGCTTATTTTGCTTAATTTCATTGGGTAAATCTTTATGAAAGTCTTTATAGGTCTCCAAAATTGCTAAAATAAGCAAACGCATAAAAAAAACCCCAGCAAATAAATAAGTAAGCAAGCAGGTGAACTCAATGGAGATTTAGATTAATCAATGAGTGAAGATTTTCTTTTTCTCTTTGCACTCTAGTCTTTTTAAATAATATTAAATTAAATTTATTGGGGTAACATTGGTTAGTAAAATTTTACAGGTTCCTAATGTACAATTCTATAATACATCATCTATATATTGCACTGTTTTCACGACCCAGAGTCAGTTCTCCATACATCACCATATATTTGACTCCCTTTACTCTCGTCTACAATTCCCTTCTCCCTTACCCCTGGTAACCATTTAACTGTTATCTGTGTCTATGAGTTTTTGTTTGTCTTGTTCACTTGTTGCTCTTTTATCTCACATATGAGTGAAATCATATTGTTCTTGACATTTTCTGATTTATTTTGCTTACCACGATAATCTCAAGATCCATCCATGTTGTTGCAAAAGGCAGCATTTCATCTTATCTTATGGCCAAATAATATTCTATTGTATATGTGTACCACATTTTCTTTATCCAATCACTTATCAAGGGACACTTTGGTTGTTTCCATGTCTTGGCCATCGTGAATAATGCTGTAATTAACAAAGGGGTACATATATCTTTATAGATAAATGTTTTCAGATATTTTGGGTAGATACCAGAAGAGGGGTTACTGGGTCATATGGTAATTCTATTCTTAATTTTTTGAGGAATCTCCATACTGTTTTCATAGTGGCTGTACCAATTTACATTCCCACCAACAGTGTATAAGGGTTCCTTTTTCTCCACAGCCTGTCCAACACTTGTTATTAATTGTCTTGTTGATAACAGCCATTCTAACAGGTGTGAGGTGTTAACTCATTGTGGGTTTGACTTGCATATTCCTAATAGCTACTGAAGTTGAGCATCTTTTCATATATCTGTTGGCTGTTTATATGTCTTTTTGGGAGAAGTGTCTGTTCAGGTCCTGTACCCATTTTTTAATTGGATTGTTTGTTTTTTTGTTATTGAGTTATCTGAGTTCTTTATATATTTTTTGTTTGTTTATTTATTTATTTATTTTATTGGGGTGACAATTGTTAGTAAAATTACATAGATTTCAGGTGTACAATTCTGTATTACATCATCTATAAATCCCATTGTGTGTTCACCACCCAGAGTCAGTTCTCTTTCCATCACCATATATTTGCCAAGAATTTTTTTATATCTGCCAAAGTATCAGTGAGTTTCTTCAAAATTTGTTTTGTTTTCTTAAATATATTAAACATTTTTTTTCAATTACAGTTGACAAACATTATTATATTATTTTAAATATTAGCCCCTTATCAGAGGTGTTGTTTGCAAATATCTCCTCCCATTCAGTTGCTTGCCTCTTTTGTTTTGTTGATGGTTTATTTTCCGGTGCAGAGGATTTTCAGTTTGATATAGTCCCTTCATTTATTTTTGCTTTCACTTCCCTTGCCTTTGAAGTCAAATTCATAAAATCCTCTCTAAACTCAAGGTCCATAAGTTAACACCAGTGCTTTCTTCTATGCAATTTATTGTTTCTTTTTTTTTTTTTTTCCAACATTATGTTGAAAAGCAGAGGTGATAGAGGACAGCCTTTTCATGTTCCTAAATGTAGAGCAAAGGACTTCAGTTTTTCACCATTAATTATGGGATTAGCTGAGGGCTTGTCATATATGACCTTTATTATGTTAAGTTATTTTCCTTCTATACCTATCTTATTGAGTGTTTTAATCATAAATGGATGTTGTATCTTGTCAAACACTTTTTTCTGCATCAATTCATATAATCATATGATTTTGTCATTTATTTTGTTCATGTGATGTATCACATTGATGGATTTGAGGATGTTGAACCATCCTTGTGCCCCGGGGATGAACCTCACTTGGTCGTGATGAATAATCTTTTTAATGCATTGTTGTATTCGATTTGCTAGAATTTTGTTTAGCATTTTTGCATTCATCAGAGATATTGGTCTGTAGTTTTCTTTTCTTGTGTTGTCCTTACCAGGTTTTGGTATCAGGGTAATGTTGGCCTCATAAAATGAGTTAGGGAGTACTGTCTCTTCTTCAATTTTTTGGAAGAGTTTGAGCAGGATTGGCATTAGATCCTCTTTGAAGGTTTGGTAGAATTCACTAGTGAAGCCATCTGGTCCCGGACTTTTGCTTTTGGGAAGGTTTTGGATGACTGATTCAATTTCATTACTGGTGATCGGTCTGTTTAGATTTTCCAGTTCTTCATGGTTCAGCCTAAGAAGGCTATATGTTTCTAAGAACTTGTCCATTTCTTCTAGGTCATTGAATTTGGTGGCATATAGTCCTTCATAGTATTCTTGTATAATCCTTTTTTATTTCTGTGGCATCCGTGATAACTTCCCCTTTTTTATTTCTGATTTTGTTTATTAGTGTCTTCTCTTTTTTTTTTATCTTAGTGAGCCTAGCCAAGGTTTGTCAATTTTGTTAATCTTTTAAAAAAACGAGCTCTTTGTCACATTAATTTTTTCTATTGTCTTTTTGTTCACTATTTCACTTAGTTCTCCTCTGATTTTTATTATTTCCTTTCTTCTGCTGACCTTGGGTTTCATTTGTTCTTCTTTTTCTAGTTCTTTAAGGTGTAACATGAGTTTATTTATTTTGTATTTTTCTTGTTTCTTGAGATAGGCCTGTAATGATATAAATTTCCCTCTTAAAACTGTTTTCGCTGCATCCCAAAAATTTTGGTAGGATGTATTTTCATTGTCATTTGTTTCTATGTATCTTTTGATCTCTTCTCTAATTTCTTCTTTATTGTTTCATGTCTTATATTTAGGTCTTTGATCTATTTTGAGTTAATATTGGTACATGGTGACAGATGACAGTCTAGTTTCATTCTTTTGCACGTGGCTTTCCAATTTTCCCAGCACCATTTATTGAAGAGGCTGTCTCCATTGTGTATTTTGGGCTCCTTTGTGAAAAAAATATTTGCCCATATACATGTGGGTTTATTTCTGTGTTCTTTGTTCTCTTCTATTGGTCTGTGTGTCTATTTTTGTACCAATATCATGCTGTTTTGATTATTGTCACTTTGAAGTATAAATTAAAGTCAGGGAATGTGATACCTCTGGACTTGTTCTTTTTTCTTGGGAGTGCTTTGGCTATTTGGGGTCTTTTGTGATTCCACACAAATCTTATGATGTTTTGTTCTGTTTCTTTAAACAATGCAATTAGGATATTGATGGGGATTGCGTTAAATCTGTATAATGCTTTGGATAATATGGGTATTTTAACTCTGTTGATTCTTCCAATCCATGAGCACAGAATGTCTTTCCATTTCTTTGTGACTTCTTCAATTTCTTTTAATAAGGTCTTGTAATTTTCAGTGTATAGGTCTTTCACATCCTTTGTTAAGTTAATTCCTAGGTGTTTTATTCTTTTTCTTGCAATTGCAAAAGGAATTAAATTTTTCATTTATTTTTCTGAAATTTCATTGTTAATGTATAGGAACACAATGGATTTTCATACATTGGTTTTATAGCCTGCAAATTTACTGTATTCATTTACCGTTTCTAACAGTTTCTTGGTGGAGTATTTAGGGTTTTCTATATAAAGAATCATGTCGTCTGCAAAAGTGACAATTTGACTTCTTCATTCCCAGTAGAATACCTTTTATTTATTTCTTTTGCCAGATTGCTCTGGCTAAGATTTCCAATACTATGTTGAATAACAGTGGTGAGAGGGGGCATTCTTGTCCTTTTCTGATCTTAGAGGAAAAGCTTTCAGTTTTTCACCATTAAGTTGATATTAGCTTAGGGTTTGTCATATGTGGCCTTTACCATGTTGAAGTACGTTTCACCTATGCCCATTTTATTAAGTGTTTTAATCATAAATGGTGTTGCATCTTGTCAAATTTTTTCTGCATCTATTGATTAGACCATATGTTTTTTATCATTTATTTTGTTTATGTGATATGTCACATTGATCATTTGCATATGTTGAACTATGTTTGCACCCCTGCCCTATTTGATCGTGATGTATAAACTTTTAGATTTATTGTTGTATTCAATTTGCTAGCATTTTGCTTAGGATTTGGTATCTGTATTCATCAGAGATATTGGTCTGTAGTTTTCTTTTTTTGTGTGTGTGTTATCCTTACCAGGTTTTGGTAGCAGGGTAATATTGATCTCATAAAATGAGTTAGAAAGTATTTCCTCTTCTTCAGCTTCCTGGACGAGTTTGAGAATGACAGGTATTAAATAATCTTTGAATGTTTATTGGAATTTACTAGTGCAGCTATCTGGTTCTGGACTTTTGCTTTTGGGGAGGTTTTGATGATTATTTTAATTTCCTTACTGTTGATCTTCATGACTTAGTTTGGAAGGTTGTATATTTCTAAGAACTTGTCAATTTCTTCTAGGTTATTGAATTTGGTGGCATATCGACTTTCATAGTATTCTTGTATGATCCTTAGTATTTCAGTGCTATCTCTCCTAACTTCTCTTTCATTTCTTATTTTGTTTATTTGTGTTTTTCTCTTTTTCCCTTAGTGAGGCTAGCCAGGGTGTTGTCAATTTTTTTAATCTTTTTAAAGAATCAGCTCTTTGTTGCATTTATGTTTTCTATTGTCTTTTTGTTCTCTATTTCATACGTCTGCACTAATTTTTATTATTTACTCCCTTCTGCTGACTTTGAGTTTCATTTGACCTTTTTCTCGTTCTTTAAGATGTAATGTTAGGTTGTTTATTTGGGATTTTTCTTGTTTCTTGAGATAGGTCTGTAATGATATAAATTTCCCTCTTATTACTGCTTTTGCAGCATCCCCCAAATTTTGATATGTTGTATTTTCATTCTCATTTGTTTCTATGTATCTTTTGATCTCTCTTTTTCTTTCTTCTTTGATCCAATTTTTCTTTAGTAGCATGTTATTTAATCTCCACATTCTTGTGGTTTTCCCAACTTTCTTTTTATAGTTGACTTCCAATTTCAAAGGATTGTCGCCGGAGAATATGCTTGGTATGATTCCAGTCCTCTGAAATTTGTGAAACTAGTTTTGTTACCCAACATATGGTGCATCCTTGAGAATGTTCCAGGTGTACTAGAGAAGAATGTATAACCTGGTGTTCTGGGATAAAAAGGTCTATAATTGTCAATTATGTCCACTTAATCTAATGTGTCCTTTAAGGCTGATATTTCCTTATTGATAATCTGTTTGGATGATTTATCCATAGCTGTCAATGGGGTACTTAGTTCCCCTACTATAATTGTGTTTTTGTCAGTTTCTCCCTTTAGTTCTGTTAGGAGTTCCTTTATATATTTTGGTGCTCCCTGATTGGGAGCATATATGTTGAGAAGTGTTATGTCTTCTTGATGTATTGCCCCCTTTATCATTATGAAATATCTGTCGTCTCTTGTTACCTTTTTAATTTGCAGTCTATTTTGTCAGGTATAAGTATGGCTACATCTAATTTTCTCTGGATGTTATTTGTTTGGTGTATATTTTACCACTATTAATCTATATTTGTCCTTGCAGCTAAGATGTGTCTCTTGAAGGCAGCATATGATTAGGTTTTGTTGTGTTTTTTTTTTTGTTTTTTTTTTTTATGCAATCTGCTACTCTGTGTCTTCTTATTGGCTTATTGGTGAGTTCAGACCATTTACTCATAAGGTGATTATTGATATATGAGGATTTTCTATAGCCATTTTACCTTTTGTTTTCTGTTCACTTGGTGTGTCCATTGATTCGTTGCCTTTGTTTTTATGTCTGTCATTTTAATTTGGTATTATTCCATAAGTTTTTCTTCTGCTTTCTCTATTTTTATGTTACGTGTCTCAGCTGTGAATTTTTTGTGTATGAGATTACCATTAAGTTTATGTAAAAAAAGTTTCATATGTACTGTAGTCCTTTTTCTTCAGCATGCCTCTTATCTCCAGTCTCCTTTGGAAAGTCAGACCTTTTCTTCCTCTCTTTTTACATTTTTGTTGTCACAAATTGTTCCCAAATTGTGAGTTTATTTCTAAGTTACAGTAGCTTCTTCTCATTTTCTTTTCATGTTTTTACCTCCTTTTACATTTATGTTATATTTAAGTGTATAGTGGCCAATTCTGACTAGGGGTTGCAATTTCCTGCTTCTGTCTGTCTGTTGGTCACTTATAGTTTTATATCCTTTTGTCTTTTTTTTTTTTTTTTTTTTTCAGGTAGAATAATCTCCTTCAGTATTTTCTGTATTGCACGCCTTGTGGTGGAAAATTCCCTCAGTTTCTGTATATCTGGAAAGGTCTTTATTACACCTTCATATCTAAAGGATGAATTTGCTGGATACATTATTCTTGGCTGGTAATTTCTCTCTTTTAATAGTTTGAATATTTGATTCTACTCTCTCCTACCTTATGTGAGTTTCTGCTGAAAAATCTGATGATAATCTAATGGGCTTTTCTTTATCTTATTTTCCCTTGAGGATTCTTTCTTTGTCATTAATTTTTGACAGTTTTTAATATAATGTGCCTGGGAGAGGGCCATTTTGCATTGAGATGATTAGGTGTTCTGCTTGCTTCTTGGATTCAAAGGTTCAGTTCTTTCCATTGGTTTGGGAAGTTCTCGCCAACTATTTGTTTGAATAGGCTCTCTGGGTCCTTGGTCCTTTCTTCTCCTTCTGGTATACCCATTATTTTTATATTACTCTTTCTGGTGGAGTCAGATAGTTCTTGTAGAGTTCTTTCATTTCTTTTAACTCTGAAATCTCTCTTCCATCTGCATTATTTCCAGATTTCTGTCTTTGGTATCACTAATTCTTTTCTCCATCTGATAGGCTTTATTTCCTAAGTTGGATATTTCATTCTTCATCTCTTTTATTGAGTCCTTCATCTCCAAAATTTCTATTTGATTATTTTTTTAAAATTTCAGTCTCACTGGTAAAATATTCATTTTGTCCATTTATTTTATTTCTGAGTTCATTAAACTGCCTGAGTTCTCTTGCATCTCGTTGAGTTTTTTTCAGAATCGCAATCTTGAATGCTCTGTCATTTAAGTTACATATTTCCATGTCCTTAAGTTTGTTTTCTGGTAATTTTTCATTTTCTTTCTGAGCTTCCTTGTTACCTTGGTTGTTCATAGTATTTGATGGATTATTTTTCTGCCTAGACAAGTATGGATGTGAATTCTGCAGCAGGTTGATAAGAGGTATTTTGTTGTTGTTGTTTTTCCATAGGTGGTGCTGGAACATTTAATTTTCTCTTGTACTGCTCCTGCTGGCTTTTGGATCTTTGCTGGGCAGTGGGAGATCCCTTGCATTCCCTGGGAGGTAATGTCTCCTCTGTGACCAAATCACCTTGGCCTCAGGGCACCACCCCCATGGGAGACTATGGTGGGCAATGGAGTTCTGAGCCCCTGAAATCCCATTGCTGCCCCTGTGGCCATATGTAGTGCTGCTCTGCTTGAGCTGTCCCAGGTGGGTATCAGCCATGAAGGGTGGGGCTGGGGTGGGCTGGTCAAGGCTACTGGTGTGTTTGTCACTTTGTTTTCCTTCCAGTAATGGTTACTGCCAGCCTTCAGCTGCTTCACCTGTTACTGGGATTAGCAGCAGTGTGCATCTGCTGCTCAGGAACTGTCTCTCCAGTTCTCAGGGCTGTAGATATTCTGCTTTGTAACCTGACCCTCATTGTTAGCTCTGAGATAGTGGAGCAGGCATCCAGGCTCCGTGGCTTTGTTTTCTGCCTGGCAATGGCAGCTGTTAGACCGCAGCTGTCACATTCTGTGTTCTGTCTCTGCCCCAAGGTCTCTGCCCTGATTGCTGGGTTCAGCCATATTATATGCTGATCACCCAGGCAGGAACGCTGGGTCACAGAGAGTGCACCTGCGGCCTAAAACTTCCCCTCTGCTGAGACTGAAGTGAGCTGTGGGCTGTGTCCACAGCACATGTCTCTGCTCTCTTCTCCCTTCCCTTCTCCCCTGTTCACTCTGACTCACCCATCTTCAGATGCTTCACTGCATAGATATCTCAGATGTGTTTGTGTATTGCACACGGAATTATTGTTAAATTATAGCTGTTTAACTTCAAGAGGAGAAATTGAGGGGACCCCTCACACTGCCATGCTACTGTTGTCACTTGCTAAGATCGTCTTACTTGCAATAAAGCATTATTCAAGGCAGATCAGCTTTCAGAACAGACAGCTTCCTAGAATAAGGAGTAAAAGCTGTATTTGTAGTTTAAATTTTTATATCCCAGTCGATAATTCTGATTGGATCCATTATTGATCACTTTCAATAAAGAACACAAGTTACACTTTTCATTAGAAAAAAAATAAACATAGGATGTACTTTTCAAAACTGCAAATAGTAAGATCCAACTGAGGGGAAGAAAAGGAGAAAGGAAGCAAATAAAAGAAAAACTACTCACATATGCATATACAATATGTTCTATATAATATGAAGTATATAGCTATATATAATAATATGTGAGTACATTTTATTATAAGCTATAAAGTTCTGTGCATATGCATTTATATATACTGCTCATGTACATTTCAGAACCAGAATCTGTTTGGAATAGTATTTTCTGAGGTTGGCCGATTTGGTATGTTCTTATTATATGTGTGTGTGTGTTTGTGTGTGTGTGTGTGTGTGTGTGTGTGTGTACATATATATGTATATAATTTGTGTATATTTTACAATTCAGTAAAAATACAAAATAAAATCTGAGTTAAACATATCCTAAATTAAGTTTACTGCAAAAAACAAAACAGTCTTTCTAGTTACTCTAGCATGAACATAAACACTGGGCATAAAAACTTTATCTTGATTTTGGAGACAAATACACGGTTTTCCATGGTTGTTTACAATTCTTTCATTCAATTTTCCCACAGAATAGCTCTGGCTCTGAGTGGAACCTGCATTTTAAAACCAAACTAAATCTGTCTAGCTTCCTCGTCATTGCAATAAGATACATTTTAATGCTCACTTTTAATTTAACAATGTATCTACTTCAGTATTTAATTTCCTCTAAAAATGTAACATAAGACAAGCACATTTCTAAATATAAATTTGCAATGCATTGCTTATTTAAAATATCCCATTCTTCCAAGGAAAGATAAGCCTCATCAACAGACTATTCAAAAGGACAGTAGTAAAAATTGTAAAATACTTATAAATACACAAACAAGTTCTCCTTTAGAGGACATTTATTAAGCACCTATTTTGTGTTGGCCATTCTGCAAAACACTACCAATTGCAACTATGAAGCTATAAACGATGCCCTTGACAGCTTCTCCATAGCAAATAACACAAATATAACCAAGAGTAAACAAATGGCACAGACAGTGCTATAATACAGTATAAATAAAATGCTGTGCACATTCAGAATGAGGGGTAACTAACTACTTCAGCCTTTCAAATTTGGAAATACATTTATGAGGTGTTAAATAGTAGGAAGAATATTGCCATCCAAGAATTGGGAAAAGTATTCCAAGGAGAAGTATGAAAGTAATAAAATGACCTAACATATTTCCTCATAAAAAGCATCTTAAGTATGTTCACTCTTATCCACAGCCACTGCCACAGCCTAATCTAAACCACTGTCCTCTCTCACCAGGACTTCTGTAATTCTCACTAACTCATCTCTATCATCCAACCTTGCCTCCTTCATCCCCCTCTGCCATGAATCCTCCATACAGCAGACATAATAATTTTATTTTTTTTTATTTTTAAGTATGTGTTAGATCTCGTCAGTGCCACTTAAAATCTGTCAAGGATTTTCCGCTCCTTGAGAATGAAATCCAAACTCCTTACCAAAGACTTGATAATCTGTCCTTTCTTCCCACTTCAAGCTCCACACCACTAATTGGCTGTGATATATATATCATCTTTAAACTCTTTCTCCTAACCAACTTTCTTGTGAAACCATATTTTTAAATGCTCACATACATTTCAGAACCAGAATCTGTTTGGAATAGTATTTTCTGAAGCTGGCCAATTATTTGGTATGTTCTTTTTTATCCTATTAGAAACATACAATTTCAGAGAAAAGGTATCTAAATTGTAATTATATGGGAATACCTATTTGTTTACTAATTGTTCTAAGCAATTGAAAAAAAATTGTATGTCTTTAAACTTGTAATCATATTTGAATTGCAAAAGAGGCTTTCTGTACTCATGGACTAACTAATTCAGACAGACTCTTCCAGTGAGGGTAACTAGAAAAAAACATTTTTTAAAATTATGTACTTAAGCTTATAAAAACTGGAGAGTGCTAACAAAGTCATGCAGAATTTGGGGGGCCAAGGTTTAGGAAACAATGGAAATCCAGAGATGTGAGTCAGGCATTTGAGACCATTTTCTCTTGGATTTTAATTATTTCAGTGTCAGTAGGGTAACAGGGAGGCTGAAAGGCTGAGTAGGCTTATGGGGCAAGGGAGACAAATGTGAGTCCAAAACAGAGAAGAGTTTTTGTCCTAAACTCTCATGCATGGTGAGGAGCTAAAGGGTTAAAAACTAGGTATTTACAGGGCCTCACAGGAATTGCATACCAACTTTGCATTACTCACGCATTAAAACTAGATTAAAGAGACTCCCATGTGGTCTAGTAACGATGGGTGTCAAGCAGAAGCAAACAAAAGCCCTCTTTGGAGAAGGATAGTACCAATCTAGTCCTCAAGTTTTTCTATAAATAATTTTTCAAATACAATATCTGGTGTGCAATGAAAAATAATTAGGTCTTTGAATAGACGAGACAGCTTGATTGTGAACCCGCAGAAATAACAAACACTAGAAACAGAGTCATTTTCTGGAAATGGAAAAAAAGTACCAAAATATATTAAACTTTGATAAATAAAGGACTAATGTTGCAATATCTAAAGAAATAATTAAAGAATAGTAAAGAGTATATATAGCTTCCAAGGTTAACAAAGGCAAAAAGTTAGAATAGTAAAAAGTCTTTAAAAATTAAGTCAAGAGGGGAAAGAAAACATCAAACAAGTGAAACAAATGGAAAACAAATAGTAGTGTAATGTATTAAAATAAAATATACCTGAAATTACAGTTGATCTAAATGAAGTAGATAATTCACCTAAAAAACAAAGCTTGTCAAAATAGATGGAAGAAGAGAGTACAGCCTGCTGGAAAGAATGAAGGTGAGGCAGAGGACCCAGGGTTAAAAAGCAAGCAATGCCATTTGATAGATTTATAAGCCTGAGAAAACTATGTCATCTTTTTGGGTCTCTGTTTCCTTTCTGTAAAGGGGGAAGTAACATACACACAATTCCTATCTCCAGGGACAGTGAGGCAGTAATTTCATTTAGGTAAGGCCCTGATATAGTGCCTGGTACACCACAGTGCTGCTCTCTTTCCCCTGTAAGATAAACATATTAGATTAGACCAAGTTTTCTTATAATCAGATTCACTTAGAGTGAAGTGCACCTCTAATTTTAAACTGACTTTACATGATTAGGTCTACTTAACCCTAAAGAAGAACAGAGCTATTATATTAATTGGGTCATTGAAGTACGTGGCATGAAGCTTCATACATAACTAAAGTAACTAAATATATCCTAATATATTCCCTTAAATGTTTCATTGATATTGTTGGCTGAATGTGGGAAATAAGTGTGGTTTTGCTGTCTTTGTGGGTCAGATTTCATTATATAAACATCTAAATTTTAACCATACAGTTATAATGTTAATATATTCCATTAACAGTGGATATTTATTTTCCACACCTAACAATCTAGAGTGTTGAAAGCTAATTTAAGTAGATCTTTTTATAGCAAGTCTGGGAAAACTGTGTATATTCATTAAATTAAGGATAATTTTGTATGCCAGCTCAAACAAATTGTATTTTGAAATGATGCAGGATAAACAACAGATGTATCTAAAATATATTTTTCTTCAGTTGCTAAGGCAACATTGTTCAGTCTTTTAAAAAGAGTGAAATGATGCAGAAACAAGACCAGGAAATAATTCCTTTGGGTACTTGATTCAATAGAAGTTACCCTTCATATTTGCCATTGCAATGTGGCTAGAGTGGTTCTGAAATGTTCTAGAATTATGTTGTCTGTGTTACATTTTATAAGTTTTTCTATTTTGTCAATATAACAAGTTCTTCTGCTAGCAAAATTTTGACCAGCTCTCCATATATTTCTATCTCGAATGTACTGTTTATTGCTTACCTCCCCAGAGGAGATCTGACACAGATCTCAGAATTTCTCAAGCTGAGGGTATAATTCTCATACCCTCATGATGACCAAGAGAAAATTCTAAGAATTGTGGACTGACTAGATTTCCAAATATCAGAAAGAACTAGGTTGGTAACCAGGTGCCTATTTTCTCATTCTTTTCTTATTCAGGAAATCCTTCTCTTTACCCATTCACTCCTGATCACTAATCTTACTTTTTACAATAATATGGGAACTACTAATTAGTTATTATTTTCATTTTTGGTGTTAGGGTCATGTGGAATAGCAAGAAACATTGGACCTCCTCAGAGAGTCCAGAGCAGAAAAGTTCTGGCAACCAGTGTGTGGCTCCATGATCTCCAACTGAAAATACCAGCACAACCTGCGAGGAGGTTAGGGTACCATCTCATTTGACACGAAAAGCGGTTTCAGAGCTGAGCAATATTAATCAAGAAAAAAGCAGATAAATTAACTATGATTCCCAAAAGAATGCTGTTGGCTAACACATTTGGCCTTATTTTTTAAATATCCTTTCCATTATTTTAGTATTTAGTAGAGGACATATTAGAACTGTATTATGAAATGGTGGTGAGAAGGAATTTTATAATGTTGTAAGGAAATCAATATGCTGATACATATGAAGCAACCTTAAGGTTAACTACCCCAAAACATTTTTTTTTTTTAAGAAATTGCTTTACCTAAAAAGAAAAAGAGTTTTTTACAAAAGGTGTTATTTTATGTGAGATTGTAAAATTAATAGTTCTTTTCTAAGAGAAATAAAACTGGAATGTTATTTCAACATCTACACATATTTAACTGTGTAAAGTCTATTTTGAAGAAGATTTCATTATCACATTAAATGGTCTCCTTTGCTCTTAGAATGTTTAAAAAACACACCACAAATTGCCCTTTAGTAAAATGTGTGTAATGTAACAATTTTAGGAGGTGAATATGACATTTCATTATTAAAAGCCTTTAAATGTTGAGTCTCAAATACTACATCACTATAATAATTTATAAATAATAAACCACATTTTTTCTTCATCACACAAGATTTAAAAGTTGAAACAGAAAAATGTACAGCATGTTTTGAAGACTTCTCACTTAACGTACAATAATGGAGGAAGAAAGATGATTTCTCCATTTGTCTGTTGATATGGGTGTTTCAGATGCAGTTTAACAAGTGTTTTAAAGGTGGGATTTTTCAATGGCATTTTCTCTAACATTTATTATTTCTCCTAAATAAGTTGTTATTTCAATATTTGGAACAAAACAAGACATCTGGAATTAATAAGAACAAAAAAGTGCCATTTTTACACCCCATCTCACCTGGAAATTTCTTGGTGGAGCTTCTCATACTTAGACTTTCAATGATGTTTTTACTGTTATGAGTCCTAGGGACCTTAGGGACAGTGAGGACCAGACTCGGCTGAAAAAAGACCAGAGATGCAGAGCTATGTGGAGGGTTTGTTCTGAACAGACACACCTCCGGCTGTCCCAGGACGGCATGGAGAGGGGCTGGCCTTGAGGTGCACCTTCCTACTGAGGGGACAACGGTGAAGCTGGGGAGGCCGCAGGAGAAGGTGAAGGAGGAGCTGTCATTATGGAAAACCTTCCTCATACGGGAGGGGAAGGAGTGGGTGTCTGGGGCCAAGACTGAGTCCTCAGACTCAGAGAGGGAACGCAGGCAAAGCAAGGGAGAAAATGACCCAGGGCTTCAGTTCGGCAGTTTCTCATCTAAATAATGAAGCTGCAGGGGTTGTAAGTGTTAAGTGACCAGCTGGCACAGGGAGATGAAACAAACACATATATACCATCCACAAATTATTTTATTGTTTAGAAAGTTTTGCAGGTGCAACAGAAATTTTGGTGAAACATTAGAAAAGTAGATGGGGAAAAAATGAAACTTTTCATGGGAGAGTAACCAAAAGTGTGATACAAAAAAGCCATGCTTCCTTACCTCTGTATATCAGCTATGTCTTCCTCATTCTCATCCTCCTTCTTTTCCCTTTGCTTACTAATTTGTTCTGCTTCTGCCGTGCGGGAGACCCTGCTCGCTGCGCCATTTGGCGTGTGGGGAAGCCTGCGGGGTCTCTGCTCCCGCTCCCCACACAAGAACGCAGGATATGGTGAGGCCAAAAAGGAACACCCACGGAGCCATAGGTAGGGGAGTCATACCACTATATTCTCTCTGGCGGCACTATACTCTCACTGGAGGCTGGATCCACACTGTCCGCAAACCGCCATCCACACTTGCCAGCACAGCCGCCATCTTCTTGCTAGCCCCCATTTTTTTTCTCTCTTCCCTATCTCTCTCCTCCATAGCCGCAGCAGTTATATTAGCGGTTAATTGGCTAACTGGCTACAGCTGATGGCCAATCAGCCACAGCTGACGGCCATCTACTACCCGAGCCAGCACTCCTCCACGTGAGGCCGAGAGCCTGGAAACTACTTTCTGGGGCTCTGTCCCCACAGCTTCCTAATTTTAACATTGGACTAGAAGTCCTCACAGTTCTAAGTCTGGATATTACAGTTCCAGTTCCACAGGATTTTTCATGTAGTTCATCCATGAAAAGGATTCTGACATGGCCCAGTTTGGGTGTGAGGGCAACTTCTTGTCAGCCCAATGCACTATGCCTTTAAGGGGTGGGGTTATGTTGTTCAAAATGACTGCAAGATGCTCAGGCAGGCCCTGGGGTACAGGTCAGAGGAACACAGCAAGTTGGGCAGATGGCTTGCAATGTCGAACTCAAAGCTAAACTATGAAACTCCAGAACTGATCGAGGCATCACAGTAGCATAACATGATGGCAGAGATGAAATTACTGTATTTCATTTTACAGGTTAGGAAACTGTAAGTAAATTTCTTAAAGCTGTGTAGTTAGTTTTGTGGATGGATAACACTTCCTCTGAATTCCACTTTACTCCCCCTGGAGTGTTTTCATGGAGAAATTTCTCTAACAAGATACTTCTTCCACCAAAATGTGAAAAAAGAATCACCATTAGACCTAATTATGTAAGGGAGAGCCAGAGAAAATAGTCAAAACCTTCATGAAAAATATGTCATGGTGAAGTATCACTGCTAGGACTCTTATTTGCATACAAAATGTCAGATACATGAAAACCTGCTGAATATAAGCATAGAGCAAATTCTAAACTATGTTATGTAATTGACCATTCTCTGCTATAAGGCATCCTAAATGAATTGCCTAAGTGGAAACCTGCAATAGTTTTCAAAAGATAGAAGGTTAAAATTATTTAAACCAGTTATTTTCTATACCATTTTTGAAGCTGACTTTTAATTTCTTCTTACATTATCTATATTTTCTTTTCTTATTTTTTGTATTCTTGATGCTTTGACCTGTGAGGACTTGATCCTGGAGGGACTGCCTTTCTCAGAGCTAGTAGTTAACACCTAAAGATAGCAAACTACTCCCCAATGAATACGCCCTTGATATATACAAACCAAGGAATCCAGAGCCACACCCTCAACTATCTTCCTTATCAAACTCCCATAATTAGCCATAAATCCTCCCTGCTGTAAATCACCCCAGGGCAGGTACCAGACAACTGTAATACTACAGGGGGAATACTACCCCTACAGTATTCACTGAAATTATTCAAACTATCCAGTCCAAACTTGCTCAGCATACCTGCCCTGCTTCACCCATTCCTTCCTGCAAAGCTCCAGTAAAGTCTCTAGGCCATGCTCTCTCTCCATCCTCCACCTCATACCACCCCTGGTTCTTCTCCCGGTGAACCTTTCTAGTATGGCATACCTCGTGTTTTGAGGGCTCTGTGATTGTATACCGCTTCCTCCATGAGAACCATTTTCATGTCTACTGTTGTGCTATTCCTGATTGAAACAAATCCCAGGTATATTTTAAAACACTTCTGAACTTTAAAATTTGGAATAAAAAAATGATAAAGTCAAAGTACTCAAAATGGTAGATAGTGATTTGAAAAATATGTTTTCCTGGTGTATGATTGAAAACTCACAAACACTTTAAAAATACCAGAGGTCCCAAAAAAATGTATACAAGTGGACACTTTGATCAATGTTGCTCAAGCAGTAAGCAGTTTGCCATAATCAGAAGTGTCTGGACATTGATGGTAACATCTTTGAGCACCTCTTGTAATTGCAGAAGTCAAACGTGACTTGTATTCATCTTTTGATATCGGTATATATTGAGTACTACACTTTTAATTCAGGTTTCCTTGCTTAATTAATATGTGTAAACATTTCTTTGGTACATTCTGTATAATATCTGCATTTCCTTAGGACCTCTAGAAAAGAAATTACATAAACTCCTTTAAATGTGTTTAATTTTACTGACCCCTCTCTCAGGCAGTGTGCATTTTTAAACATAGTTATATATATTTATAGTTAACCTAAGTCCATCAATCTCCTACTTAATATCTGTGTGATCAATTTTGTTTTCTCCTTCAATGCCAGAAGGAGGTAGTTTTCACCATGAGTTCTCTGATAGAAAGGAAAAAGAAGAGAAGCCAGTTCTTCCCTCTCTCTTTTGTTCTCCTGAGGAGCTAGTTTGAGGCTTGTATCCTAGGGAGACTAAGCTCCTAGATACTGTTAAAACAAGTCAGCTACCCTTTCAGACAAATCTTCTGAGAGGCTGTCACTTTTTAATCATGTAATAGCCAGCATGGCCAGCATATACCATTGCACCTGAAAACTGTGACAGGTAACAGCTGTTCTTCTCTAACCTTAAAACCCGAACACATCAGAGACACTCAATAGAATTCATCTCTCACGTCTTTACTTGTCTAATAAAGCTACAACACAATTCAAGGGAAACATAAAGAGAAAGAAAAACTCATCACGTAGATCATGACAGATTGTTCTGCCCTAGTAAAATCGTATTTGACCTATAAAATGTGCTTTGACCACCCATTTGATAGTTAGTTTCACTTTTATGTTTTGAAATTTTAATTTGTATGTGTTTTAAATAATTAAAGGGACCATTTAAAGTTACTCTTAGTTACTTAATCTTTTAAAATTAAAATGTCATTTAGATAGATGTAGGAAATACTCTGGTAATTTTTCTAAACAGAAGGTTTCCTGAGGATGCATGTAAAATTATGTTGGCAATTCTAAAACCAAGCTCTGGGCCCATCCTCACAGAGTATCCAATGCAGTAAGTGATGTGGCAAGGGGTGTGCAGCACGCTTTAACCACACAATGCAGTTGCACTTAACCCAGTTTAGGGGGGGCCAGGAATACTTTGCTAAATAATGACATTGAAGCTGAGATCTGAAGGCTAAATATCTATTGGTGTGGGCATGTTTTCTCCCCAAATTTTTAATTTGGAAGACTCTCTATTAATAAACCATATTATTCAATTTTCATGGAAAAAATAATTCCTAATTTTGAAAATAACTTTTGAATTTTAAAATTTTTTTTATATAATGATGTGAAATAATATAGAAGTGGAGAATGTCCCAGAAGCAAGAGAGAATGTGTGGTAGATGATAGCACTAATGATCCCAATTTTTCAGGCCTGTCTAGAGCCATATCCTTTTATAGTGTCCTTCCATATTGACTCTAAACTTAGCCATGTGAATTGCTTTGGCCAATGGGATAGCAACAAACAATGCAAGCAAAAAAAGCACATGTGCATTTTTGTTTCCTGTCTTGAATCCGTGTGATCACCATGAGAACATGCTTAGGCTATCCTGCTGAAGGATGAGACATGTGGTGATAGCCAAGGACATCCTAAATGAACCAACAGCATGAAACGTGCCAGACTTGTCAATGAATCCCAATAAAGGCCAGAGCTACTCAGCCCAGTCAATACTGACAACCAAATTGCCCAATTGTCCAGGAAACTCGGAGAGCTAATTAAATGGTTGTTTTCTTAAACCACTGTTATGGGTAGTTTGTTATACAAATTATTAAGGAATAGGAAAATGATAGAAAAGATGACAAAAAGTGACAGGCAAAACAGGAAAAGCATTTTATTATCTCAATGTGTTTTATTAAATTTCTGCAGAGGCTGAATTTTCGTTCAAATGATAATTCCAATTATGTTGCCTCTTTGGAGATGTGTTTCTTTGTGTCCTTTCATTTTGCTTTTTGTTGGCTAATTTGTTTACATGAGTTTGCCCCTCCCCATTTTTAAAGATCTAAGCTGTCCTCTTAAGAATCTTGTCAAAGCAGACTGAGTACATACATGTAGCTACTGCCCTGGCTCCACATTTCCAGAGCTATCTTCCTCTGTCTTTTCCTGCATGTATGTGATTTTTTGGTGTAACTTTTTACAGCTTATTGACCTTTCCTTTTCCCCCAAGTTTGATCCTCTTCTATGCTCCCTTGGTTTTTATTTTCCAGTAGGAAACCTACACCTTCCAATAAGGATCACACTCCCTGCCTACTTTCTTGGGTCCACAAAGTCCATTTGGCCAAGTTTACCATTCACAGTCCCCACTCACTCTGTGAGGTCCTACTCCCTGATGGGCATGGGATCAGAGAATAAGAACCCAGAGACTCTTTATACATGAAGGTATTGATTTTTATTTTTGGCAATTTTTTCCTCAGTCATTTTTAATCATATTTTAATTTGGTTTATACTTACAGTCTCCTTTGAGTTTTTTCCAAGATTTTGTTTGTTTGTTTAGCTTAGAAGTCCCTCTATTATAGACAATATTATTTGCTCTTCATAGTAAAGTAAATTCCTAATTTTTAAAATAATGTTTGGCCAAATAATACTGATGTGATTTGGTTATTGAATGTATTAGCTAAAATAATCTGGAAATGACGTAAATGTCTATTTTTAAGTCAGTGTTTAAATTAATTATGTTGTTTATAACAAAAAGCCACTATGCAACTGAAAAAAATATGATATGTATCATTATTTGCTGTTTTGAAAATATCACTATAATATTAGAAGTATGAGCAGCATGCATACTATGACCTCAAGCATGTAAAAAATACAAATAATATGTAATGATGACTTATGCAATACATAATTACATTTTATACATATGCTGTTACATGCGTATGTTTTTCAAGAGGACTTCAGAAAAAAAAAAAAAAATGATACCAGTAGTTACCTTGGGAGAAAGAAACTTGAGAGAGAGAGAAATAAGAAAGGAAGGGTTGCAGTTTTAATTATTTTTCATTTTATACTTTCTTGTGAAACTGAATTTCTTTCTAAATACTTGTGATATTTTTATTTTTTAATTAGATTTTTAAAAATCTTTCTATTATGTAAACATTTTATATTTACTTCTGTTTTCATCCAGGTTGTTTACATAGCTTCATTTCTTTTTTTTTCAATCTAAAGTCTCACATTCATGTTTACAAAAGAGAAAATAAAAAGTAACATCACAACTTACTAAAATTTGCAAAAATGTAATTTTAAAATATTTTAATAACATTGCATAATTTTAATGACATAGGAAACAATTACTCAAAGTATTTCTTACTAGGAGATAATGAAAAATAAGACAGAGCCCACAGACTTGTTACCTATCACTCCTTCTTGGAAATTATGAAGTCTGAGGAACAGAAAGAAAAAAAGATTTTAAAAAAGTTAATGGAGCCTAAGAGACCTATGGGATACCATTGCTCAGACTAACATATAAATCGTGGGAGTCCTAGATGGAGGAGAGGGGCTGGAGCTGAGAGAATACTTAAAAAATAGTAGCTGAAACTTCCCAAGTTTAATGAAAGACACAAACATTTAAGAAGATCAAGAAATTTGAAGTAAGATGAATTTGAAGAGAGCCACATCAAGACACATTTTAATCAAACTTTCAAAAGAAAAAGACAGAAAATCTTAAAAGCAGAGAGGGAAGCAACTTATCACAAGGGATCCTTACTAAGATTATCAGCAGATTTCTCATCAGAAACTTTAGAGGCTAGAAGGCATTGGGCCAACATGTTCAAAGTGCTAAAAGAAAAACTCTTAATCCAAAATCCCATAATCTGGCAAAACTGTTCTTCCAAAGTGAGGGTGAAATTAAGTCATTGTCAGTAAACAAAATTTGAGGGAGATTTTTTTACCACTAGACCTTCTCTGTAAATAATCCTCATCAAACTCCTGCAAGTTAAAATGAAAGGACACTTGACAATAATGCAAAGCTATATGAAAATATAAAGATCTCAAGAAAAGTAAATGGGCAATTATACATGGGCAATTATAAAAGCTAGTATTATTGTAACAACAGCTTGTGACTTTACTTTTTGTGTTCTACATAATTTAAGATTCTAATGCATTTAAAAGAATACTATATATATTTGGGTCACACAATGTATGAAGATGTAGTTTGTGATGTCAAAAACTGAAGGGCTGGAATGAAGCTGTAAAGGAGCAGTTTTTGTATGTAATTGAAGTTAAGCTGGTATAAATTAAGTTAGAAGGTTATAACTTTAGTTTACTAAATGTAATCCCCATGGTAACCACAAAGAAGATATCTATGGAATATATACAAAGGAAATGAGAAAGGAATTTAAATGTTTCACTAAAAGAAATCAAACATAAAAGAAGACAGTAATGCAGACAATGATGGACAAAAAAACTATAAGGCAAATAGCAGAGTGGCAGAAATTAAGTCCCTCCTTATCAGCAATTACTTTAAATGTAAATGGATTAAACTCTTCAATGAAAACACTAAGATTGGCAGAATCCATTAAAAAAAAAAACACCAAAATCATGATCCAACTATATGCTGTCTATAAGAAACTTTTGATCCAAAGGCACAAATAGATTGAAAGAATGAAAAAAGATATTCCATACAAATAGTAACCAAAAGAAAGCACAAGTGGCTATATTAATATTTTTTAAAAACATACTTTAAGTCTATATCTATTACAAGAGATAAATATCATTATATATTAACAAAAGGTTTAATACAGAAAGAAGATATAACAATTATAAACTTAACAGTGCTAAGTGGAAAATTTATAGCTATTTATTGCTTACTTTAAAAAGACGAGAAAGATCTTAAATCAATAACCTAATTTTACAACTTAAGGAATTAGAAAAAGAAGAAACTAAACCCGAAACTAACAGAAGGAAGGAAATAATAAAGATTTGAGCAAAGATAAGTGAAATAGAAAATAGAAAAATAATGGAGAAATCAATAAAACCAAAAGTCAATGTTTTAAAACATCAGCAAAATTGACTCAAAATTTTAGCTAGATTAACTAAGAAAAACTGAAAATTTAAATTACTAAAACAGAAATGAAAGTGGGGACATTGCTACTGAGTCTACAGAAGTAAAAAGGATTATAAGAGAATACTATGAACAATAGTATGTCAATAAATTGGATAACCAAGATGAAATGGACAAATTCCTAGAAACACAAAATCTAATAACTTTAAATCATGTAGAAATACAAAATCTGAACATAAAAATAACAAGTAAAATATTTATGAATTAACCAAAGAGATGAAAAATTTGCACAATAAAAACTACAAAATATTTCTGAAAGAAATTAAAGATAAGTGGAAACACATTGCATGTTCATGGATTCGAAGACTCAATATTGTTAAGATGTCAGTACTATACAAAGCAATCTACATTCAGTGTAATCACTATCAAAATCCCAATGACAATTTTTGTAGAAATAGAAATAGAAATCCACCCTAAAATGCATATGGAATCTCAAGGGATCCCAAATAGCCCAAACAATCTTGAAACACAAGAACAACCTAGAGGACTCACACTTCCTGATTTCAAAGTAGAGTAAAATTCATTTACTGCAAAGCTACAACAATCAAGACAGTGTAGTACTGGAGTAAAACCATATAAACACACACACACACACACACACACACACACACACACAGACGAGGTATGACAATTCAGTTTGAGCACTTGTGGCAACAATGTGGTTAGCTTTTTTTGATATCAGAGGGATTGTTCATTATGTGTTTGTACCAACTAGACAACCTGTTTATCAAGTTTACTATTTGGAAATGCTGAAAAGGCTGCGTGAAAAAGTTAGACGAACTGAAATTTTCGCCGTCAATTCAGGCTCTTGTATCACAACAATGCACCAGCTCAAATGTCACTGTCTATGGGGGAGTTTTTAGTCAGTAAACAAATAACTGTATAGGAACACCATCCCTACTTACCTGATCTGGCCCCCAATGACTTCTTTCTTTACTGGAAGATAAACGAAATATTGAAAAGAAGACAATTTGATGACATTCAGGACATCAAGGGTAATACGATGACAGCTCTGATGGACATTCCAGAAAAAGAGTTCCAGGATTGCTTTGAAGGGTGGACTAGTCACTGGCATCGGTGCATAACTTCTCAAGGGGAGTACTTCGAAGGTGACCGTAGTGATACTTCATGACAAAGGCTTCATGACATTAGATTTGGCAATGATTTCATGGATGAGGCAGCAAAGACACAGGCAACCAAAGAAAACATAGAGAAACTGTATTTCATGGAAATTTTAAAATCTTGTACATCAAAAACCATTATGAACAGGGTAAAAAGGCAATCCATAGAATGGGATAAAGTCTTCTGAAATCATATATCTGATAATAGGTTAATATCCAGACTATATAGAGAACTCCTGAAATTCACAATCAAACAAAGAAACAAACAAACAAACAAGAAACAACTCTATTCAAAAATGAGCAAAGGACTTGAAAGACATTTCTCCAAAGAAGATATATGAATGATCAATGAGCACAGGAAAAGGTCTGCAAGATCATTAATCATAAGTGAAACGCAAATCAAAGCTACAATGAGATACCATCTCACACCCACCAAGATACCTACTATTAAAATACCAGAAATATTGGTGAGAATGTAGAGTAATTGGAATTCAGGTGCACTGTTGGTGGGAACATAAAATGGTTCAGCTGCTGTAGAAACAGTATGGTGATTCCTCAAAAAATTAAAAATAGAATTACCATATGATCCAGCAATTACACTTTTGAATATATACCCAAGAGAATTTAGAGCAGTGTCTTGATATTTGTGCATCCACGTTCATAGCAGAATTATTCATAATGATTAAGATGTGGAAGCAACCCAAATGTCCATTGACAGATGAATGGATAAGCAAAATGTGGCATATACATAGAATGGAATATTATTCAGACTTAAAAAGGAAGGAAATTCTGACATGTTACAAACATGGATGAACCTTTATGACATTATGCTAAGTGATAAAAATCAGCCTCAAAAAGACAAATACTGTATGATTCCACTTATGAGGTAATTAAAGTAGTCAGAATCATAGAGACAGGAAGTAGAATGGTGGTTGTCAGGGACTGAGGGAAGTGTGAATAGTTATTTAATGGGAATAGGGTTTCAGTTTTACAAGATGTAGAAGTTCTGGCGATGGATGGTAGTTATGCTTTACAACATTATGAAAGTATTTAATATCACTTGAAATGGTTAAGATGGTACATTTTCTGTTATGTGCTTATTCCTATATATTTTTTTTAATTGAAGGAAGGAAAAGCACAAGATAAAATTTTGATAGGTTTTGGGTTGTACTAGTGTATGTATTTGTCAAAACTCAGCAATTGCCTGCCAAAGATTTGTATGTCATTGCTGTATAAATTTTACCTCAAAAGAAGAAACTATATTAAATACTGAACTCTAATTAATGATATGTATGCTGAATTATTTAGAGAAAAGCACACTAATGTCTGCAATTACTTTGAAATAAATAAGAAAAATAAAGCAACTGATGGATGCATAGAGGGATGTGTAGATGTACAGATACGCGATAAAGCAAGTAAATTGTCTAGTAGTACAATGTGAACAGTAGCATCTAGGCTTTGGGTGTTTACTGAAAAATTCTCTCAACTTTGCTGTATGTTTGAAATTTTTTATTAAAATTTAGGATAAAAGAAATTTTTAAAAAGCAAATGGAGGCATTCAAACTTATTAGCAGTTTGCGAAAGGAGATATAATTTAGGAGTAAATCACTCTTTACATTTTAATAGTTATTGAAGCTGTGCTTATAACAGAGTACACTCATCAATTTCATAATCATGAGCCATTTCAAAATAATGTGTAAAGTGCTCTCTATTTAAGAAGCCATAAAAGAGTATCATATGCTTGGAAAGTACTGTCATCCATAATAAAAATTAAAGTGTTGGCCCCCTAAATAGAAAGTTTCAGTTATTAAGAAAATTCAATTTTAGTGAAACAGTTTCTTCCCTGGAATGATGACTAAATAAAGTTTATTTCCAAATGAGAATCCTTTTGGACATTAATCAAATCATACACATAGAAAGTAGTTTATTTATTTTCTAGTCTTTCAGAACCTCCGTTTCCTTAATTCATTTACATTTCTAATAAATTCAGCAGTCAACTTGTTTATTTGTTTCTAATCCTTGAAAGGGAATGAAATTTTTTAATGTAATCTATTTCAATATCATGAATTACTTAACTGTACATTACATCAGTTATGAAAAATAAGTACTCTATATCTAATTTGGTATCTTACAAAAATAAGGACAGTCTTAAAGGAAATCTTGCAGTGGATCTAATGAATTCTGGTTGTGGAAGTAATGGAAATCTAATACATTTAGCTGGTCCTCTTAGTTATCATTCATTGGCCTTTTTAAAATGAAATTTATATTTTTGTATGAGGCTGCTCTGTGCAGACAGCTGCACGTGCTCTTTTTTACCTTGTGAGAAAAGAACAAAAGCAGAAGATGGGTAAAAACAATCAGGAAATATGATAGAACTGATGAATTGGGTAGAGGTGATGCTAATTTCACAGACCAAGTAATGTGCTTACAGATAGAATGCTTTCAGGTGGTTTGCAAAGCTAAGTATAGATTTTCCTACTTTTATTTTCTCAGTGCTCTGTAGTAAAATACCCTATTAAAATGCCTGTAGCACTTTTAAAATGTAGTTTTCCTTTCATTAGAAACAAAAGCGTTGCCATGAGTTTTCATTTATTTGAATTTCTTCACATGATGTAAAAAGAACAAGTACACCTGTTGTTTATAAGTTGTGTGAGCTTTAGCAAGGCATTTCATTTATCTGGGACTCAGTTTCCTCATCTGTAAAATAGAGACAATAAGATAATCATGAGAACGTAATGAAAAAAAATGTATACACAAATATTCGCAACCTCTAGAATATACAAACATGAATTCATGTTATTATCCTGGGCTTTTCACACAGCCAAAGGGTTTATTTCTGATTGACTTACAAAAAGAATAAATCCATAAGAAAACATACATGCACATACAACTGAGTCAAGGACTGTAAAAAGGATATACGTCTAGTATAAAATAAGGCTCTGGACAGAAAATAGCTTATATTCTCCAGTCTCTGTAACAAGGTCAAAGTCAAATGGCTTTGGACCCAGGAAGGGAGCACAAAGGGGTAAATGCCGAGATGTATCATGATAAGGTACAGTGAGAGTTGTGGGAAAGGGGAGCGAGGTTGTGCTCCTATTAAAGGTGCTCAAATTTAATTTTTAAATTATTGGGTTGGGAAATGCACATTCTGGCTCTGTCAGAGTGTCACTCCCATATGGTTAAAGAGATAAATTAAAACATAAAACGATAAGAAAACAATGAATGCCTCAAGTCAGTAGCTGACTAAAATTCAATGGAAGTTTGGGGGAGGGAATCTGTTAGTAAGCTGGAGCATTTAGAAATCATATGGAAAAGAGGGGACTAGCCAGTTACCCTGAGGCTGAATAATATCCAGACAGATAGATAAGGGTGACTTCTGGGAACTCATTCACAGAGCATGAGGTCCATCATTCCCTATGAGACTGACAGATTATTGAGGGTAAGCAAGAGAGAAAGTTAGAAGACAGAACACAAATGTAAAGAAGATTGAAAGAGGATGTGAACAGTATGTGCTAGAGTATAGGGTGCAACTGCATCTCGGGAAAGAGACATGCAAATATACTTTCCTCACTGAAACATTTAGTAAGAAAATCATTACACTCAAAATGTAACCAATTAAGAACTACTAAGGACTGAAAAATAAAAAGTGGTCAAATATTTCAATACAGGAACTTATTTCAAATTAGTAACATGTGTAATTTATCATTGATCAATTTTCTGATTTTGATTAAATTTTGATTAAAGACTTAAAGTGACAAAAGAATTAAGGGTGGGGACTACTGGGCATTTTATGGTGTCTACTGCACACTTGGAGTATCCCAGTCTAGTGATCTGCCCCTTTTCATCTTTGAGCTACTTTTACAACTCTGTAAATTATAGAAAACTGATAATAATATACATACTTCTTGTTCATAGAAATGCACATAGATATTGTCCAGAGGATATGAATTGATACCCCTTCCAAGAAGCCATTTTATGTCTACTTAAAAAAGGAATTTCAGCATTCCTGATTGCCTAAATAGATATATCTGCTCTTTGCATTCTCCTTTAAATCAATTTTTAATACTTTATTACTTTCTTCATGTATTAGTTTCCTAGGGCTGCTGTAACAAAGTACTATAAGTTTGGTGGCTTAAAACAGCAGAAATTTATTCTTTTACAGTTTTAGAGGCTAGAAGTTTGAAATCAAGGTATCAGCATAGCCATTCTCTCTCTGTAGCTTTGGGGTGGGATCCTTCCTTGCCTTGTCCAGGTTCTGGTGGCAGTTGGCAATATGTGGCCTTCTTTAGTTTGCAGCTACATCACTTCAACCCTGACCTACGTAGTCACATGGCTATCTCCACTATGTCTCTGGATCCCTATGTCTTCACATGGCCTTCTTATAAGGAGACCAGAAATTCGATTGAATGCCAACTCTAAACCAGTGTGAGCTCATCTTTTTTTTTTTTTTTTTTTTTTTACATTAGCTTTCCAATTTGTTTTGCTATCTCATAAGGCACATCTACTTGTATCTTTCCCCCATCTTTAATTATTCCTGTATTATCTTAAATTTCTTTTTTCTTTTCTTTTTAATTAAAGTTTATTGGGGTGACAATGGTTACTAAAGTTACATAGGTTTCAAGTGTACAATTCTGTAATACATCATCTATATAGTACACTGTGTGTTCACCACCCAGAGTCAGTTCTCTTTCCATCACCATATATTTGACCCTCTTTACCCTCTTCTACTGTCCCCCTCCCCATTTACCCTTTGGTAACCACTGGATCTCATCTTAATTTGATTATAACTGCCAAGACCCTATTCCCAAATAAGGTCACTTTGACAGGTATAGGGGTTTAGAACCTCAACAACCTCATCTTTTGGGGAAGGTACAATTCAGCCCACAACACCTCTTTAATTAATGAATTAAGTACAACTTGTAACATATGTTCATTTTTATATTTTGTGACAGTAGCAGTTTTGCCTTAAAAAACAATATTTCAACTAAATTAATATTTTATAAAATAAACATAGCCCCCCATTATATACTTTAGTAGCTAAAATATAAACTGAGTTTTCAGAGCGATCCAAGATGGTGGAGTAGATAAAACTGTGCCTGCTTTCTTCTGTGAACACATAAAAATTACAACTAAATTATAGAAAACTCAACCTGGAGAACCATCTGAAGTCCAGCTGGACAGAAGTCCTATAACTAAAAATATAAAGAAGAAGCCACATCAAGACTGGTTAGAGGGGTGGAGATAGGGAACAGGCCCCAAACCACCCTGTGGCAATTGAGAATCAGGAGGGAGCCATGGAGGTTGCCCCCCAAAATGAGAGGGACCCCAGCCTCACACCAGGCTCCTAAGCCCACAGTCCTGGTGCTGGGAAGAGGATCCCCCACAACATCTGGCTGTGAAAAACAGTGAGGATTCCAACAATTTGGGTGGGACAGAATGATGTGGGGAAACCAGACATCCTCTTAAAAGGCCCATGCACAGACTCTCTCTCTCACAGGCACTCACCTTGGGCTTCACTGGAGGGATGGTTACTCAGAGGGCCTCAGAGACATATGGGGAGCAGACTGAGGAGTGTGCCTTCAGGAGAAGGACTAGAGGACAATTGGCATTTTTCTGGTGAGGGTTCCTTCTTCCATGCAGCCAGCAGGCTGATGCCATCTATCCTATGTTGAGCCCACCCCACAGGCCAAATATGAATCTGATTGGCCTGGTGAGCTCTGCTGCTCCCCACTGCTGACTCAGCCTGGACACCCCCCCCCCCCCCACCCAAGTGAGTGCCTTCACTCACTGCTGAAGGCACTTTCTCCACGAGCAGCCAGCCCCTCCCCCACTGCACTCTTTCTTGGAAAATTATCCAAGTCCAGCAGTCTCCAGGCAGGCAGTGACTGGCCTTGGTGGCTTTGAGACTTTTGCTGAGTCACTCCAGGCTCAGCACTGGCACCAATTCAGAGTCTACATTAACCTGCTGACACAACCCTTCCTACTCTAGTGACTCTAAAGAGACCCTGCCTCACCCAACTCACATACACACAAGGCTTTATCATTGGCTGAAACTTAAAGGAGCCAGCAGGTGGGAGCAGGCCTCCAGGCATCCTGTCTTTTTACAGAGTTAACCCAGCCCTGGTGGCAGCCATCCTTGGTTCACAGTGTGGCCTCTCCCGTACTCCTCCAGGTCCAGCACAGGCAGTGAACAATTTCAGATCAGTTTGTAGCTCCTACCAGGTAGTCCCCCGCCATTCAAAGGCAGTGGCTGACCTGTGCTTACACCAGAGCTCCTCCCAAGAGGCCTCAGAACAATCATACTTGGAGGTTGGTTTCAGATCACAGAAGCCCACTGCTCAATTGGCCCCACAATTGGCACACAAAAAGGGTGGTCTCAACAGGCACCAGAGCTCACTGGGGCGAATCATACTCCGTGGGGTAAGCCCTCACACAGCAGCCAGTAAGCTGTGGATGTGGCCAAACCCACAGCCAGTCAGCCTGAGGGTCAATCCCACCCACTGATATCTCAATAACAATCAAGGCTCAACTATAACAAGAGGACACACACAATACACACAAGGGACACTCCTGGAGCACCTCGCCCAGGTGACCAGGGAGACTATGCCACTGGGCCCCACAGGACACCTACTACATAAGGCCACACAGCCAAGACTGCGAGACATAGCAGATCTACCTAACACATAGAAACAAACACAGTAAGGTAGCCAAAAATAGGAAGCAAAGAAAGGTGTCCCAAATGAAAGAACAGGAGAAAAATCCAGGAAAAAAACAAAAAACAAAAAACACTAAACAAAATAAAGACAAGCAAACTACCAGAGACAGAGTTCAAAACAATGGTTATAAGAATGTTCGAGGAATTTAGTGAGAATTTCAACAAAGAGATTACAAGTATAAAAAAGGACATAGAATCCATAAAAAAGACCCAGTCTAAAGTGAAGAATACAATCAGAAGAATGGACTAGAAGGAATCGCCAGCAGACTAGATGAAGCAGAGGATCCAATTAATGATTTGGAAGAAAAAGTAGCAGAAAACACCCAATCTAAACATCAAAAAGCAAAAGAAAAAAACCTGAAAATAGTTTAAGAGACATTTGGGACAACATCAAATGTAACAAATTTCACATCATAGGGGTACCAGTAGGAGAAGAGAGAAAGCAATTAATTGAGATCCTATTTGAAGAAATGATGACTATAAACATTCCTAGCATGGAAAAGGAACTAGGCATACAAGTCCAGGAGATTCAGAGTCCCAAACAAGATGAACCCAAACAGGCCCACACTTAGACACACTATAATTAAAATGGCAATGGTTAAAGACAAAGAGAGAATCCTAAAAGCAGCAACAGAGAGACAACTAGTAACTTATAAGGGAGCTCCCATACAACTGTCAGCTGATTTCTCAACAGAAACTCTGCAGGCCGGAAAGAATTGGCACAAAATATTCAACGACATGAAAAGCAAGGACCACCGAGCAAGGCTAATATTAAAAATCAAAGGATAGATAAAGAGTTTCCCTGACAAGAAAAACCTAAAGGAATTCATCACCACAAAACCAGTATTACAATGAATGTTAGAGGGACTTCTCTAAGATTAAAAATAAAATTAAAATTATGAATAATAAAATGTCAATAGCTACATATCTATCAACAATTGCTTTCAATATAAGTGGGTTAAATGCTCCAATCAAAAGACATAGGAGAGGGGGCCGGCCCGGTGGCTCAGGTGGTTAGAGCTCCATGCTCCTAACTCCGAAGGCTGTCGGTTCGATTCCCACATGGGCCAGTGGGCTCTCAACCACAAGGTTGCCAGTTCAATTCCTCAAGTCCTGCAAGGGATGGTGGGCAGCGCCCCCTGCAACTAAGATTGAACACGGCACCTTGAGCTGAGCTGCCACTGAGCTCCCAGATGGCTCAATTGGTTGGAGGGCGTCCTCTCAACCCTCAACCACAAGGTTGCCAGTTCAATTCCTCGAGTCCTGCAAGGGATGGTGGGCTGCACCCCCTGCAACTAGCAACGGCAACTGGACCTGGAGCTGAGCTGCGCCCTCCACAACTAAGACTGAAAGGACAACTTGAAGCTGAATGGCACCCTCCACAACTAAGTTTGAAAGGACAATAATTTGACATGGGGAAATAAAAAAAAAGAAAGTCCTGGAAGTACATACTGTTCCCCAATAAAGTCCTATTAAAAAAAAAAAAAAAAAAAAAAAAGACATAGGAGGGGACAGCTGGATGGTTCTGTTGGTTAGAACAAGAGCTAAGAGCAACAGAGTTGCAGGTTCAATTCACACATGGTCCAGTGAGTTGCGCCCTCCATGACTAGATTGAAGACAACAAGTTGCTGCTGAGCTGCCGGTGCCTGAACTTGGAGCTGAGCTGCTCCCTCCACAACTAGATTGGAGGACAACGACTTGGAGCTGACGGTCCCTGGAGAAACACACAGTTCCCCAATTAAAAAAATAATAATAATAAAAAAAAGAAAAAACATAGGAGGGATGAATGGATAAGAAAACAAGACCCTTACATGTGCTACTTACAAGAGACTCACTTCAGATTGAAAGACACACACAGAAAGTAAAGGGATGGAAAAAGATACTTCACAAAAATGGAATTTAAAAAAAAAACACACAAAAAAGCTGGGATAGCTATATTTATACCTTACAAAATGGACTTTAAAACAAAGGCTATAAGAGTAGACAATGAAGGACTCAGTAATCCCACTTCAGGGTATTTATATGAAGAAATCCAAAATGCTACTTCAAGGGGACATGTGTATTTTTATATGTTCATTGCAGCATTGTTTGCAATGGCCAAGATGTGGAGGCAGCCTGGGTGTCCATCTATAGAGCAACAGATAAAGAGGAGGTGGTACGTATATACAATGGAATATTGCCCTTCCGTGGAAGGGAGTGGGTTCTTGCCATCTGCAGCAGCATGAATGGACCTGGAGGGAATTGTGCTGAGTGGAGCATGTCCTACAGTGAAAAGACAGATGCAATGTGATTTCACTCATATGTGGAATCTAAGAACAAAATTAACAAACAAAACAGAAACAAACCATAGATACAGAAAACATTTTGATGGTTGCCAGATGGGCGAGGAGTCGGCGGTGTAGATGAAAAAAGGAGAAGGGATTAAGAAGTACAGATCGGTTGTTACAAAGTAGTCAAGGGGATGTAGGGTATAGCATAAGGAATATAGTTAATAATATTGTAGTAATTATGTGTAGTGTCAGATGGGGACTAGATTTGTCAGGGTGATAAATGGGAGGAGGTTGGGAAGCTGGGTGAAAAAGGTGGAAGGATTAAAAAGTACAAATTGGTAGTTACAAAAGAGTCATGGGGCTGTAAAGTAAAGTGCAGGAAATATAGTCAATGATATGATAATAACTATGTATAGTGCCAGGTGGATACTGGACTAGTCAGGACAATCACTTCTTAAATTATATAAATGTCTACTATGCTGTACACCTGAAATTAATATAAAATAATGTTGTCAACTGTAATTGAAAAATTTTAAAAGGGGAGGAAAGGTGAAAGGCAATAAGAGGTTCAAATCCAGGTATAAAACAAATAAATCATAGGACGTAATATGCAGCATGGGGAATATAGTCAATAATACTGTGATAGCGTGGTACAGTGTCAGATGGTTGCTGGACTTATGATGGTGATCACTTCTCTAGGTATATAAACATTGAATAGATATGATGTACACCTGAAACTAATATAATATTGTGTTAGCTATATTTAATAAAATATATTAAATAAAAATCTTTAAAAAAAAATACTGGGGTGGCCGGTTAGCTCAGTTGGTTAGAGCGTGGTGCTAATAACACCAAGGTTGCAATTTCGATCACCGCATGGGCCACTGTGAGCTGCACCCTCCTTAAAAAGCAAACAAACAAACAAAACAAAACACTATGGGCCTTTTGAAGACAGATTTATTGTCCTTCCTTGATGCATCCCCAGTATATAATATAATGTTCGGTACTATAGTATGCATTTGATAAAGTTGAATTTAAATCAAAATATGGGAATTTTGGTTCTTCTCTATATGTTTACTTTGTTAACACTTCATCGTACTCTGAAAGGTCCCCTAACCATTTTCCTTTCTTTGTAACAATTCAACATAAAAACGATGGATGCTTCGGCCCATAAGGAGGTTGCCACAGGGCTCCAGCTGGGAAATGGCAGGGTCTGGATCTAATGAGAATGGAGGAGAAAGAGCACACCTAAGTAACATGTCAGAGGAAGAAAATTCTGAATTTGGATGTAAACACTAGGAAAGGTGAAGGAAGAATCTAGCCTGGCACCAGTCTAGGAAAGTTAAAACAAATAAAATGATATCACTTTAATGTTCTGGGAAGTTAATCTTCCAATAATGAAGGAAATGCACATTTTGAGAGAGACTGATAAAAGAACTCATAACATTCTAAATCTAGAACCTCTTAGAGTGAAGCCTCTTCATTTTGCAGCATGTTATCTGGTTTTCAGAGAAGTTAGGTAGCCGGATTGTATAACTCAGCTAGGGGGAGAGCAGGGCCTCTGGACTCTCACTACATGGTCTTCTTACTAAATCATGCTTTCTCCCCAGGAACATGTTTTGAGTTTTGTGCAGTTAACAGACTTCCTTCACATCAACTCTCCCATCCACTCCCAAGTAATAAAAAGAACACCAGGAGCAGTTGGCTCATCCGCTGATGGTCATGCTGTGCTACAAACATGTTTTCCTGACTCGATGACTGTATCAGCAGTGGTATCATCCACTGCCCTCCTTGTGCATCAGGTAAACAGACTTTCACCCTTCATCTCTCTATTGGCCTGGATCAATGGAAAGAGCTACGTGATTCCTAACATCTGAGATTGCAGTGGTCATTCTCTTTTTATCTTTCCAGATCCATTCTCCACCCTCTTTCTGTCTTGCTGTGTACCCCAAGCAGTAAACCCTTAGAGAATGTATTATCCATGTTTCTTGTTTTTAATTTCCAGTGAGTTTTGCCAAAAGACATGGGCCTTGGGGTAATTTTTTCCTGTTTCCTTTCCCTATAAACACACTCCTACCTCCCCTACACACACACACACACACACACACACACACACACACACAGGCCAAGTCCATTTTTCTGGTATTGCCTGCAACCCTTCATGACTATGGTCCCTAAGAGCTGGCCCTTTATCTGCGGCTCTCCTTACCAGGCTTCAGTACATTACTCTTTCCCCTTGTCCCTTCAGGCCTTAGGGGTAGTAACGACTTCCCGCTATTGGTTATCTTTGGCAGCTTCACCTCACTGCTTGCCCCCCTTGTCCCTGCCCACGCCTCTGTAAGCAGTCCTTTCATTAACATCTTCAGTTGAACCATCTAAATGGAATTCTGTTTCACACTGGGACACTGACTGGTACAGTGATTATTCAATAAAATTCAACATTTGAATTTATATATAACTTAAATACCTATGCACATAATGACAAGCCACTTAAAACTAGTTATTTATGGAACAAAAGGTTAAATTATAGGTTAAAAGACTAAGTTAATGTTTTCAGATGGATTTAATCACAGAATCCCAAGGCAATCTTCTTATTCCGTTTCTATATACTCTTTCCATGTTCACCACATTCTTTTTGCTTTCTATAATCTTCTTTCTTCTTTATTATTACTTCTTGATGATTCATGGATCTGTCATTATTAGAGAGAACCTCCATGTAATAAGTCTAAAAATAGCATATGCAGTAACAGAATTATACAGCAACTTGCCTTTCTCAGGACATGAATCAGTTTATGTAAGTGGTCAGAGGACCACCCAGATTTCCAGTTTCCCAAGAAGTAACTTTTTAACAAACTGTCTACATATCTACAATATGCCTATCTGGAAAATAACATTAGGTAAAAACATCTCTATGATTTTTCACAACTGAACCCTCTGATACATGAGCCCATGGAGTTACTGGTCAGTTAATTAGGAAATCAACTTCTATTACACTTATTTGTGTGTGTCCCCCGCCCTTTTTTTATGGAACAAAATTTGTTTCTCAATATTCAATGTAGATGTAATGCTAAAGTTAGAAAAAATATGCCACATGGGGATTTAACAAGGAGAAATAATTTTAAAAACATAAGGGATCCCAAAACATTTTTGTTCAGACTTTTCCCACTGCACGTCCTCATAATTTCTCAGACAAGGGGTAGTGCATGTTATCCTGCAACTGGAATAAGAAACCAGAATTTTCATCCCATCTTTCTCCTTAACTGTAACAATGTATAAGAAACAGTTTTTCTGGGCTAGTATTTTCTCTGAGACAGTTGGATTATAAATGCATTAAGATCCCTTTCAGCTTTTGGATTTTATATTCTGCCTATAAATTGACATTTTTCTTTTTACTATCCCAAGAGAATAGCCTAAGGAATTTTTAGTTTTACAGGACGGTACTGCCTGGAAACAAAGGTGGGAGGGGTTGACTGACAGGAATGCTGCTTTAAATTACTTAGCACTTCAAATAACTATACTTTCTCTTTTAGCAGTTAACACCCTTTATTCAAATAGTTGTGGGTGGTCACTTGTCCTGAAGGCAAGATGAGAGAACAAGCAGCATCTGTAGCTTTAGTTTCATTGTGACAACTTTCCTCAGACTCCTTCTATTCCCTCTGCCTTTTAATAATGATGAGGGAAGTCTCTCTCTGTGCCTATTACCTAATGGAACTCTGATAAAATTCCCACAGATGTCTTTAGACTGATACCTGGATGGCCTTGTGACCTCCAGGGTGGTTTATATCCATGCTTTACCTCATAAAATATATAATTACTTTGCCATCCTTTAACTTTACCACCCTTAAACTTTAGTCCCTCCAACTAGTAAATTTTCTCTCAAAACAGCACTTTTTTGGGTTTTCAGCCAGTATTTGACCTCATTTAGTCATCTGTTTGCCTTCATTTGCATAGTGCTTCCAGCTGTTCCCTGCTGCCCCTCTTTTCCAGTTGTTCTGGCTGCCATCAGTAGTTGGTGTGTCAGGGGCCTCTGCTTTAATCTTATAGAGATAGCTCTTGCTATTAAGGGTTTCAAGGAATGCTTGCTCACAGCCTCTCATGTCAGCTGGCGTAGGAAATCAGGGGTGACTCTTGAGTTTGGGGAGAGGGAAAGGGAATGACACCTTGTCTCCACTGGTACCCTCGTAAGATGATCAGGGCACAGTTAACACTTTTCCTAAGGGCATTCTGCCTCATTAATTTCCCCCATATTAAATGTACCCCCAAAATATAATAGGGACACGGGGGTAATCTGGTGGATCTTCATGGAGCAGTAGAGCACAGAAAACATCAAGAATTTCAACATTAACATAATTTATCCTAGTGTACCACACAGTTTGACTGTAGACCTTGGCAACTGGTTCATGGAGATCTCTCTCTCTCCGTCTCTCTCTCTCTCTCTCTCTCTCTCTCTCTCTATATATATATATATATATATATATATATACATATATATATATATATATATATGCATATATATAACATACACACATACATACACACTCACACACACATACAGAGGGTGCCAAAAAGATGTATACACATTTTAAGAAAGAAAAAACTATTCAAATTGTAATATAATGAATAATACTAGCATTAATTTGATTAACACCATCTTTTGAGCGAACATCATACTACACATTGCTACCATAGTTCAATTCAACTTCAAAAAGTAATATATAGGTAACATCTCTTAAAATGTGTACATTTTTTGGCACCCTAGGTGTGTGTGTGTGTGTGTGTGTGTGTGTGTGTATATGAAAATATATACATATAATGTATATATATAAAATATATATGTAAAATATATATGTATTAAATATATGTGTGTATATATATATATATATATATATATATATATATATATGTTTTCCCTTCCTCCCTGCCCCAACTCCACAACTCAATTTCTTTTCTTCCCTGCCTTCTTTTCTCTTCATCCTCTTGTTTTCCCTTCTGCCTACTGATCTCTTATCCCAAAGCTCTTCCTTGGGAAACTTCCCATGGTTTGCCTTCTGTTTTGTCTTACAAACTCAAGCTCCTCACTCTTTCTTAAATATAAAAAATGAAATTTAGATTTTAAAAAAAGATATGCTCCTGTTAACATTCAAGCCACTATACTAGGTAAAATGATCTCTTTTCCCAGCCATCAGAAATGGATGGGGAGGGATCCAACTGGGTTCTTTCTCACTCCCAAATCTCACACCCTCCTAACAAGCAGGTGGGGAGGTTTTCAACTGATCACATGAAATATGACCCTGACACAGGGAGTCTTTTATCACTGTTCTACAACACACAAAACACAGTGGAGAACAATATTCCAGATTTTTCAAAAAGAGATAGGTCCTGCTAAGAGAATAGGTCCTGGATGATAATAGAATTTTCATTAAATTCACAAAAAACATAATTCTTTGAAATTCAAAAGGATAAATTCTTTAAAATCTTATGAAACCTTATAGGCAGCCATTCATCTTATAAAGATGAGTTGTATAAAGAAAAAAGGAGACACGGTCTTATTCATCAAGAAGCATAAGAGCTTCTGGGGGAAATAGGGTTTGAGAGATCAAAGTTATATGTAAAAGTGACTTTTATCATCACTAAAATAAAAAGATTTCACAAAGAAAATATGCAATATGCTTTACAGAGCTCAAATTATTAATAATGAGGCATTAAAATTCATTTTTATTTGCCATCCTTTGGTTTACTAGATGATAGCTTTAGTTTTCTCTCAACAAAATCTTCAGCAAGATATTTTATTTTATTTTATTTTTTATCTTAACTGCAGGAAATATATATGCTCAGAAGTTGTGTGGTGTTTTTTTTGTTTTGTTTTTTTTAATTTTTTCCAGGACCTGAGCTTTCATTCATATGTTAATGGGCATTTGTTATATTGTTTAGAGTTATTGATATTCTCTGTAATTTCCCCATAATCCTGGAAATGAATAGAAATTTGTTTGAGATGGAGAATTTGGGGGAATCTTTGTTTAATGTACTCAGCTATTTAAAAAAGGTATTTTTAACAGCTCTCCCCAATACATGGGATTATAGAATCTTAGCTCATCCAAGGATGACTTTTCACCAAAGGGTTTGTTTGCAGTCTGTCTTCCCACAGAACATCCTAAACTCAATGTTTCTAATAATCTCAGGAGTGCAGCTCTCTGGTTGACCTTCATAGCTTCCAAACTTTATTGCAAGATCCTCTACTCTTACTCGGTTGTTGCTTTTATTTCCCTTCCCTATTTCCAGTTTCTCTCTTTTTCTAATTATTCCCCTATAGAAGAAATGAGTCACGACTTGGAAGAATCAAAATGCTCTCAGCCATGGAAAAGGAAGTCCTGGAATAAATGTCTCTGCTGAATGGAGTTATGTAACAGCCACTCTAGTCCCAAGCACTCCTGTGCAGGGACAAAGTGGTAAGGATTTAGCAGGAGGTTGAGAGAGAAGTTTTAACATTAGTTTTTATAAAGGGACCCAGGGGAGAAAGAACTGATGGAAAGAAATGGGAACTACTGCAGGGCATTTGTTCTGTGCCCAATCTCTTAGACTAGCTTTAAATCCTTTATGAAAAACAGCACTGGGCCAGAAGAGAGTTTGCTATTTCTGAGAGACTGGGCAGAAATATGCTGTTTCTGAATGGAGGAGATACAGGCCAGTGCAGAGTTGTTGAGATGGTAATTTTCCTTGACTGCATAGAGCTCAGTATATCTCCAACCAACAAGGATGGGCAGCTTTGGACACCTTCTCAGACACTACGCTTAGTGTGCACATTAGTGTTCTTATAATGTTCTCAATATTTGCTCTGCCACCACCCACATAGGTGCTCTACTTCTAGCAGTTTCATAGAGGAATCAGAACAGGAAGGAAAGGAGTTCGTGGATGCCATCGGTACTGCAGATGATAACAGGTGTGTGAATTCCCACAATGCACCCCTCTGGGCCCACAGCTATACCTGAGGGAGCTATGCGAAATGTCAGCATGTGCAGTTTGAAGTAAGACTACAAATGTTGGTTATTAACATTAATGTGATTACTTCTGTGTCCATATATAGGTTAGGATTAGTGATAATTAAGTAATATTACCTACTAAGAAAGAGGATTTCAAGCTGGGAAGGGGTTGCTCTATCTAGGATGTTTCTAGGTAAAAATTAGATGGAGATTTTAGACACTTTTCGTAATGTATCACTAGTTCCAATAAGTGGTTTACCGCAGAAAAATTGACAAAAATTTAGGATTCTAGCTTTTAAAAAGGCAATCAGAATTTTTTTTAGATTTTAATTTTATTTACATATATATTAACTTTTTAAATTTTTGCTAGATTTATTGGGGTGGCATTGGTTAGTAAAATTATATAGGCTTTTCAAATATATAGTGATGGAAGGAGAACTGACTCTAGGTGGGGAACACACAATGTGATATATAGATGATGTATTACAGAATTGTACACTTGAAACCTATGTAACTTTACTAACCATTGTCACCCCAATAAACTAATTAAATTTTTAAAAATATATAGGTTTTAAGCATACAATTCTCTAATACATCACCTATAGATTACATCACCTATGAAACACATGTGTGTCCATCACTCAGAGTCAATTCTCCTTCCATCACCATATATTTGATCCCCTTTTCCCTCTTCTATCATCCACTTCCCCCCTTACCCTCTGATAGCCACCAAACTGTTTTCTGTGTCTATGATTTTTTGTTTGTTTGTTGCTTTCAGTTTTATACCCTACATATGAGTAAATCATATAGTTCTCGACATTTTCTGTCTGACTTATTTCGCTTAACATGGTAATCTCAAGATCCATTCATGTTGTTGCCAATGGCAGTACTTTATCTTTTCTTATGGTCAAGTAATATTCCATTGTATGTGTGTACCACATCTTTATCCAATCCTCCATTGAAGGAACTTTGGATGTTTCCATGTCTTGGCCACTGTGAATATTGCTGAAATGAACATCAGGGCACATGTATCTTTATGAATACATGTTTTCAGATTTTTTGGGTAGATAAAAATTGTCAGATATTGAGTAGCCACTAAAAAAGCAAGAAGTAAAGGGAAGGATTTACTGTAGAGACAATTCTATAATCAAAAAGTCCTGATCAAGGGAAAAGAATGTCAGAAAGAAAATGGAGCTCAAAAAAAAAGGCTATGTCAGAGGAGCATGGCCTCAGAATGTTTATGTTGTAAACTAAGAAGAAAGCTTTAATTATTGATAACTTCATGATCAGAGACTCCTTTGGCAAGGTATCTCACAACAGAGTTAAATCAAGAAAGGAATAATGAACCTGGTATTAGAATTTGACCGTGTTTAAATGCCAGATGAAATAAAAGGGAACTTGTCACATGTGGTCAGAAAGGGCACTACTGTGTTTGTAAATTTTTATTGTCATTAATAGGGTATAATGTTAAATAGCGCATTTTATGGAAGCAGACTTCCTGCATTTAAATCTTATCTCCATTGGTTTCTACTTGGATGCCTTGATTTCTTTAGCTGTAAACTAGAGATGTAACAGTATCAACCTCACGAGTTTGTTCTGATGTTTAAATTAACTAATCCATGTAGAATGCATGGAATATAGCCTACACATAACAACTAAGTTAAAAATACTTCTTTTAGAAACTTAAAAATTTTGATTTTTTAAAAGTAAATAAATATACTTTAGACTTAAAAATCATTTCTATATTGCCAGCCCTAAAACATTACCTTTAGTACAGCCTTTTCATATTAATTAATAAGAAAGGAAGGGCATAACAAGCTCATTTTAATCAGACTTGCTTAACTCAGATAACAGTGAAAAGCTTGGGACATTCTTAAATATTTCTGGCCCAATGAAGAAGGCTGAGAGCCAAGGTATTTGCAGTAACCCATAAGAATGTATTTTTGAGTGATGTCATGTTCTAAAGTGTTGCTCATCTGTCATTACTTGGGAACAGTAGCTCATGGCAGTCAAGAATCTGAAATCTTCACATGGCCATGGTTGTGAACCAGGAAATAGGGAACTAAGCAGAATCAGAAAAGCAATGTTGCATCTAAATCAGGAGTCAGTATAAGACCCCACAGAAAGATAGAATGACTCATGGTTCTGTGCCTCCTAGAGCAATGTCTAATGTGACTGACGTGTCATCAAAACAAATGGTTTAACCAAGACAGTCAAAAAGATGGCCTTCGATTTTCTAATGGACATTTCAATAAGCTTGAGGTAAGACCAAGAGATTCAGGAAAACTGGGACTAAAATTCTCTTTGGTGGAAAAAAAAGATAGAAAAAAATATGCAAAGCTTCCTTCTTTACATTCACATGTCTACTTTCTACTGTGCCCTGGTGCCAAGCAAATGAGGGTGAATTCCTGCTTTAAATATCTATATAGTTAGCTAGCTAGTTGACAGATGATAGATAGATAGATAGACAGACAGATAGATAGATAGATAGATAGATAGATAGATAGATAGATAGATAGATAGATTCACAAACGTGTTGCAACAATGTTGCTAACCTTTTTTGATATCAGAGGGATTATTCATGATGAATTTGTACCAATTAGACAAACAGTTAATCAAGTTTACTACTTGGACATGCTGAAAAAGCTGCCTGAAAAAGTTAGATGACCTGAACTTTTGCTAACAATTCATGGCTCTTGCATCATGACAATGCACCAGCTCACACAGCACTGTCTGTGAAGGAGTTTTTAGCCAGTAAACAAATAACTGTATTGAAACACCCTCCCTACTCACCTAATCTGGTCTCCAGTGATTTCTTTCTTTATCTGAAGATAAAGGAAATATTGAAAAGAAGACATTTTGATGACATTCAGGACATCAAGTGTACTACGACAACAGCTCTGACGGCCATTCCAGAAAAAGAGTTCCAAAATTGCTTTGAAGAGTGGACTAGGTGCTGGCATCGGTGCATAACTTCCCAAGGGGAGAACTTCGAAGGTGACCATAGTGATATTCAGCAATGAGGTATGCAGCACTTTTTCTAGGATGAGTTCGCAAACTTAATTGTCTGAAGTAGTACATAATCTATCATTTAATATTCATAGAATTTATCAAATAAGCCATTAAATTCAATAAACAATAGCTCTTCCTTGCTGATTTTCCATATAATTGTCTCATAATTATAGAGGATTTGGGGAAAATGTCACTTATGATCTTCCTTCAGTCTTTAGAAAAAAATGCTAAGGTTTATTATGCAGTCACAACGTGCTGATTACTGCCCTGAGACATGTATGCAGCCAAGAGATATGCATGCATTCTACAAATCCAGAATTAGATGCTCTTATTATCCCCATTGTATAGATAGGAAAAACTCAATCTCGGGAAGGAAAAGTGAGTTCTCCCAAATCACACAGTTCACACGTTTGGGTTTGTGAATTCAAACGCAGGTCAACCTGGCTCCATCTTGAATGCGTAGGATGAATCTACCCTCAAGTCAAGCCCTGGATTTATTGCAGTGGATGTCACCTGGACAATTTTCATAAATCCCAATGCTAAGGTCACACCCGGCACCAATTTAGTAAGAATCTCTGGGGTTAGAACCAGGCATTCACAAGTTTTTTAAATATCCCAGATGAGACCAAGGTGCAGCCAGCAGTGAGAACAACAATTATGGATTCCGTAAAACAAAATTTCATAGCTTTGAACCTTGTTCTTTACATAAAATTGTGGCAGGGGAGCTCACATGATCTCCTATTTTCATAAATGCAATATATTTTATTGAAAATTTATGTTCAAATTTATGTCTAAGCATTCTCAAACTCAAATACTTCTAAAAAGATTTAATCCAAATGTTTGTATTTTACTAATATTTTTTTCCTTAGTTTGTTTTTATTTTATGGATTGAAGTATTTCAATACTAAGTAAATTTACAATTCTCTATAGCATGATGGCTAAAATTAGGGATTTGTAGGTGGCATGTCTAGGTTTGAATCCTGACTCCATCACTAATCGTGGGCAAATTAACCTCTTTGTGCCTTAGTTTTATCATGTGTGAAATGATATCAACAATAGTGCCTAACTCATAAAACTGGGTCAGAATTAAGTTGCATGGAAAGAATTCCCAGAATAATGCATGTCACATAGTTAAAGATTCAGTAAATTTGTTATTGTTATTGTGTATGTAACAAGAGAATGTGTTTTCCCGTCATGTTCTAGTAATACAAATAGCTATCTGCTATTTGCATAAATTTCTTCTCCAGCTTTATTAAGGAATTTTTAAAGCCACAATTATCTAAATATTATTACCATTAAAAATATTTTATGAAACTATTTTTTATGTAAACTTCGCTTACCTTCTAGATATCAACTTACAAGTTGCTTTCTTACATGGTTTGCTCAGAAATCAGATACAGATAAGTTTTGTAGTCCTTCAGTCCTTACCATGAACTAAGATTGCTAGCAATTTTCTATTAAGAGGACATGTTTTCTACATGGAAAGTGGATCGCAACAACTAAGCCTTTATAACTTTCCAGTATCTTCTTCTGAAGGTATTATCACTCCCAAATACTGAGGCAGGGAATTAATGATAAAGGGGTGGAAACTAGCACACAATTCCTCCAGTTTCTAATTCAGCTGCTTTCTACAGCTCCTCGGGGCCTCTTAGGTCTATCGCTCCCTTCTCCTTTGGTTTGTAATTACATTATTTAATGTTATCAATTAACCTAACCAAAAAAATCTTCCTTCATCACAGTTGACAAATGGATAAATATATTTAGATAGTCTGTAATTATTAACAGAGGATAACAAAACAATGTTAATTTTTCAACAGTGGTTGAAAATATTGAGAAGCCTCTCTCCGGCAATGCATGATCCACATTTTCTCAGTTTTAGGTCCTGTGTTTTCCTGTGCCAGGTAACAAACCAAGAGGTGAGGATAACAAATAGTAAACCAAGAATAGCAAACTACAGCAAACGCTAAGACAAGCTTTCTACCCAGTGGTGTGAGCAGCATGATACAAGTTCTCTTCTGTGTCACTGGCTTTGCCATGTGCAAATCCAGGTTACTATCCTCAGTGTCCTGTCATGGATACTGTAAGGAGGAATTCCTCAAAACAATTCTAAAGACATTCCAAATCACAAGTTACCTGAATTCTCCTTCATAATCATACTGGATAAATTTGACAACTTGCCAAACAAAAATTTTTTTTTTTTTTTCATAAAATTCACTAATTTGTCAAACTATAGGAAAAAAATAGGCAGAGATTTCAGACTTTTACTAATTAATTTTAATTTCATTCATTCATTTGAACAGCAGCAGCAACATTATTTGATTTTCACTTCTCATTCCTTAGCACTGTATTATTACTGGTCTGTGCATAGCTCTCTGTTCATGTTTCTTAATTTTCCCTTCATTCTCCACCCCAAATAAAATTCCTCTTTCCTCATAGGCACTCACACTGACATATTTAATGTATGCCCTTCTAAGCCATCTCCCATAAATCAATTTACCTGCGTGTACATCTGATACATATGTAGTTTTTGGGTTTATAATTTACATAAAATGATTGCTCTGTTTTTTCTTACGTTATAATATGCAGATTTTATAAAATGATGTATATTATAACATGCAGATCTATATTATAATATGCAGATCATATTATAATATGATCTGGAGATCTATATTATAATATGCAGATTTATATCATGCCGTCTGACCACTGAACAGTATTATAATTATATCCTAGTCATCCACTTTTTATTACCTATTACCTTGGTGTACTTCATGATTTTTTAAATTAAAATTTATTGGGGTGACAATTGTTAGTAGTTACATAGGTGTCAGGTGTACAATTCTGTAATACATCATCTATATATCACATTGTGTGTTCACCACCCAGAATCAGTTCTCCTTCCATCCCCATCTATTTGATACCTTTTACCCTCATCTACCACTCCCCTCCCCCCTTACCCTCTGATAACCACTAAACTATTGTCTGTGTCTATGAGTTTTTGTTTCTTCATTTATTTGTCTTTTTCCTTTATTGTTTTCAATTTTATATACCACATATCAGTGAAAGCATATGGTTCTAAAATTTTGTGTCTGACTTATTTCGCTTAGCATTATAATCTCAAGATCCATCCATGTTGTTGCAAATGACACTATTTCATCTTTTCTTATGTCAGAATAGTATTCCACTGTATATATATATATATATATATATATATATATATATATATATATATATATATATATATATATCACAACTTCTTTATCCAATCATCTATCAAAGGACACTTTGATTGTTTCCATGTCTTGGCTGCCGTAAATAAAGCTGCAATGAACATAGGAGCATATATATCTTGTTGATAAATGTTTTCAGATTTTTTTGGGTAATACCCAGGAGAGAGATTGCTGGGTCATATAGTAATTCTATTTTTAATTTGTTGAGGAACCTCCACACTGCCTTCCATAGCAGCTGCACCAGTCTGCATTCCCACCAACAGTGTATGAGGGTTGCTTTTTCTCCACAGCCTCTCCAATATTTGTCATTATTTGTCTGTTGATGATAGACATTCTGACTAGTGTAAGGTGATATCTCATTGTGGTTTTTATTTGCATTTCTCTGATGATTAGTGATGTTGAGCATCTTTTCATATGTCTATTGGCCATTTGTATGCCCTTTGGAGGAATGTCCATTTAGATCCTCTGCCCACTCTTTAATTGGATTGTTTGTTTTTTTGTTGTTGAGTTGTATGAGTTCCTTATATATTTTGGATATTAGCCCCTTATAGGAGGTGGAACTTCATGATTTAGGGAGAGTTAGGCTGTGACTGCAACACAACATGTATACTGAATAAACTTGCCTTCCAGTGGGGATTAGGAGTTAGGCAGGAGTGGATGAAAGCTAAGAGTAGAGAAACTATTCCCTTTTTTTCAGAGTAAGAAAGGAAGTCAAGTATGATTCATCAGGGCTGCTCCAGTAGAAATGGAGATGGAGACAGGAACATTTCCCAAGATTAACTACAGTTAACCCACTCCTCTGTAACTTGTGTGAGTTCTGCCTGGCCTTGCCCATTAAGCCTACCCTATCTAGTCAGGCCAGGAAGCTAATATTTAATAGGCCTGAAACCACATTGACTTTATTCACTGAATATGTCTTCCTCAGCTATCTTCATTGTTCATTTTCTGACCTCTTTGGCATTCCATGCCCCATTTTTCTGACCTTGTCTTTTTTCTACAGCTTCAGGAGTGCATTTTGCATCTGATACCTGACAAAGGTCTGGCAGAGCTCAAGTAATCCCCCTTTATCTATGATTTGCATTCACCCTTCAGATCCTTACATTAAATAGCTCCAGGAAACAACCCCGATGTCTCAAATTCAAGCTGAAAAGCCATCTCCAGTAATCAATATTTCAGTTGAGTTTGTTTCATTAAAAAGAATAGAAAAACATGGATCAAATGAACAAAACACAGTAATTAACTGTCAAGGTTTGGGAGATATGAATGGTGAGATGCCATTCCTCTAGCAAAGAAAATCGATGAGTAGTACATTATGTTCCAAATATCTGATTAGCCTACTCTAATTGGACTATCATAATCCACAAGAGATTTATTATAGTACCCTATATTTCATCTTTAGTGCTCACATTAGGAAATTTGATTAATTGTCCTACACTTTTAGTAATCCTTAAAAGTATTCAGAAAATGAACTCATTTCATTGTGTTATTTTCCAAGGATTTTTCTTCCCCACATTTTTCAGTAATAAGGTGTGGACAAAAAAGGGGTTCTATGGATCATATCCTCACAGGGTGATCTGATCATAAATTCCTAACTGGGCAGGTCATGGTGGGTAGTGACACCCCAGGCATATAATTTCTTTAGTAAAAGGTTTATCTTTTCCCTAAGCAAAACTTGTTCATTGTTTTGTACATCTAGGTCAGTACTTCTTTGAAATGTCTCTTTACAGACCCCTTCTTCTAAAGGTTGACCACCCTCTAGTAATTTCATTAACTATCCTTACATTCTCTCTTTAATTCTAAATGCATTTTAAAAAGCTGCAAACTGTCATTTCTTGGAAGGCGTCTTCTCAGTCTGCTGAGGTCTTACTTCCAGGTATAGCCTCTGTTTGACTCAAATAAACTCATATAAAACTTCCTGACAGGTTGGGATATTTCTTTTGTCAACAAAGGAAAAACAAATAGGTTGCTGCTTTTAATTTTGTCTTTTAATTGGATTGCTTACTGGGAATCTGAACAAAATATTTGCTGGTTAAATAAGAGACTGAACTCTCTTTAGCTCCGAAATACAAAGAATACTTGCTTTCCTAGCCAAACAGCCAATGGGGTGAAGGAGGTTGTTCAGATCCCTGAATCCAGAGTGGCAGAGGTGGGTACTGGGGTTCCAGTGTGTTAATACAGCTGATCCCAGAGAAGCTGGTGGGACCCTGGGGAGAAGGACAGGGTACCCTGGAATGGGTACACCCAAAAGAGGGGCCTGTGACTTGGAAAGTATGGAGGTTCCGGCCACATTCCATAAGCCCTTGCTCTCTCTTGCTCAGGTATTCTTAGGTTACTAAGAATCTTTACGGGATTGGCTGAGGAAAAATTTCCTCTAGGGCATCAAGCAGTCCTATAGGGACATCCACAGCATTTGGCTTGTCTGGAGACATGCATGTAAGAGCTGTATTTCCCGTTGAAGTTTGTTCAGACTTTACAGATCTCAAAATTAACATAGGAAATTGTCCCTTTGGAGCTGACAAACCCCACAACCGACAGCCTCCCATCAATCCAAAAATGGCTGAGATGAGGCTCCTTTGATACTTCTAAATGAATCTCTTGTGCACATAATTAGAAAAAGTCAGCTATAAAATCAGGCAGAATGAATGGAAAATATTTTTAATTGGTCTCTCAAAACTGCAAAAGAGGGTTTAGATAAATGAATCAACCTATGATGTGATTAAGGTGTCAACCCAATTCTTCTGAGGTATTAAAAATTGTTTGTCCTTATTTTATAAGAGGGAAGGTCATTTAGAACTTGACTTGTCAAGAACATATATAAATTGTAAATGCCTCCAAAATAAAATGTGTACCTAACTCTTTCCTACTTGTGTGACTCTATATATGTATGTTGTAAGTGTGAGATAATTTTCTACTTCCAAATAACACTATTAAAATTAATTTTAAAGGCAAGTACTTGTAAAGATTGTATATTCTAAAATTTTCAGAAATATAGAAACTAACTCAAATGCTTACCATGTTCATGTGACCTAAGATTAATCTTTAGTAAATAAAAGGTAATTTAAGTTTGTTTAAGTATGAGATCTGACAATTAAGCTTGCGAATTTGTTGCAATGATGTTGCTAAACTTTTTTGATATCAGAGGCATTATTCATTATGAATTTGTACCAACTGGACAAACAGTTAACCAGATTTATTATTTGGAAGTGCTGAAAACACTGCATGAAAAAGTTAGACGACCTGAAATTTTCGCCAACAATTCATGGCTATTGCATCACGACAATGCACCAGCTCACAGGGCACTGTCTGTGAGGGAGTTTTTAGCCAGTAAACAAATAACTGTATTGGAACACCCTCCCTATTCATCTGCTCTGGGCCCCAATGACTTCTTTCTTTACCTAAAGATAAAGGAAATATTGAAAAGAAGACATTTTGATGACATTCAGGACATCAAGAGTAATATGATGACTGCTCTGATGGCCATTCCAGAAAAAGAGTTCCAAAATGGCTTTGAATGGTGGACTAAGTGCTGGCATCAGTGCATAGATTCTCAAGGACAGTACTTCAAAGGTGACCATAGTGATATTCAGCAATGAGGTATGCAGCACTTTTTCAAGGATGAGTTCGCAAATTTAATTGTCCAACATTGTAAAACAGACATGACTGTATTTTGCCTGGGTTTTTATAAAAATAAATCCATATTAATACTTGACTTTGATGTCAATGAAATATGTTTCTAGAGGTTATAAAAATGTCTTCATAATTTAACCAAGCTAAAGAATGTTAATTGCTTGCTCCTTATAATAGTTTTCATTAGAAATTGAGATTTTTAAGGGTTAAAAGTCTCAATATATAAGGAATACTTTGTGGTGTTCTTGAATGGCCCCTGGAACACCTCAAAAGATTTGTCTTTTGTGTTATATTGCATGGGAAGAATTGTAAAATAAGTGATGAAAACTTCTCGGGTATATTATATGTTTTATATGAGTAAAAAATGATGGTAAATTAAACAAATAGGGCCATGGGAAACCCAAGATGGCTGGTTGGTTCTTTTTGGTTCCCTGGCTTTTACTGTTTTTTACATTCCCTCATACAGCATAGTACAATTAAGCTGGACTTAGATGAAGGAACTTATGAGGTAACAGCGAAAGAAGACATTTTACACTGTTGCCAGGAATTGATAGAATCTCTTTGAGAAAATGCCAAATAGATAACTGCTTCCTTTCAGAGAGAGCTCCCAGGACACAAAGACAAAAGATAATTGACTGCCACCTGAAAATGGATATAGATATAGCCTTCATGAATGCAAGGAATGTTACATAAAGGGAAATTCTATTAATTTTAAATGGGTTGGGGGTAAGCTCGTCTTTCATGATCTACAGGAAACCTTCTAGTTACTGTGTCACATACACAGACCTTGCTTTGAATAGAATAATAATCTAGTGCAACATGATCATCATCAACTCAGTGTTTCTATTCACTTTTCCTAGAAATTTCAAACCAGATTATAAAATTTGTAGACTATTAGTATTGTAATACAGTTTTTATTATTGGATAGGTGCTATGTAATTTATTACAGTCATTAATAATCAAAACACAATTATTGTGATTGTGATAAGACAATTACGTAGTATTAGATAAACTGCATAAAATCAAAATCCTTTTGATTTTAAAGTATACACATGCAATATGCAGAAGAAATAGGACAAAAATATAAAATCAAAAGGAGAATTAGGAAAACAACTTTTTAAGTGGCAATTAACATTCACTCATCATTCACTGACTAAAAAGTCAATATTTTGTGGATCATGAAAATTAGAGGGAAAACATAGAGTATATCTTTCTTTCTTTCTTTTTTTTTTTTTTTTTTTGTATTTATTTTGAGTAAAGAAACTAAATGTGAGCCCTCACTGTTTCTCCGCCTGCCTCAATCTGTACTCTGGTCTGCATAGCATTTATCTCTTACCATCCCCTCTGATTATAAACTGGGAAGGCTCCTCATTCCTTAGAGGACAAAGACCATAATCCTTAGCAAATTTGTCTAAACTGAGACTCAAGCTTATCCATTCAGAGGCATGAACTCTCCGTTAAATGCCCTACTCTACAAATGCACAGATCACGTAGATTTCTATGAGCAAGGCATACACTTTTCATCCTCTGAACTTTTACTTATTACCTCCGTCTAAACTGTCTTCTCTCCGTTCTCTGCCTGCCAAAATTTTATCCATCAAAGCTTACTCCAAACGCTACTCCCTCCATATGACATTTTTAGAAACATCCCTTTCCTCCTACAAGCAGAATTAATCACCTTCCCTTTCACTTACTTGGTAGTAGATGAGTAGTGTCATCACTGTAAGAATTAGTGTCAGTACTACAGTATATAGTTCCTTATAGCCATAGTCTACCTTCTTCCTACAACAGAAGACACTGTCATAAATCCTAAGCTTGAATGGCTGGGCTGAAAGACTATGACAGTCATTAATCTTTAGTCCTAATAAAAAACAGGACACAAGTTTCCAAGTGAAGAATATATATGCTTTATCAAATTGTTGAGAAAATCCACTCATCACTTTTTCCACTATAAGGACTATAATTAACTGCCACAATTTTTAAATACCCCTGACTTTACCTCAAAATGTTCCCCATAAGGCAATATAGGTTGAGGCAGTGCATATTTCAAAGATATCCTAACTCCCCTCAATATGAGATTGTATTTTGAAAATTCTAAATATTCTACTTCCTTTATTAAAACTCATATACCAAGATCCATGTCAAATTTTAAGCAGATTAGCAAGTTGGGTTTTGGTTAATTTGCTTCCTCAAGAACATTAGACATACAGGTCACAGTTGTATGAGACCTATACTGAGAAAACCTAAAATACTTCTTAATGCCAGAATATCCCCTATACCTCTGAGAGAACTGTGGCAGAAAGTGTTAGCTCCTTCAAAGACTAGGGGACCTCAAAGGTGATAATGCATGAGCCAGCTGGAGCCTGGGAACTAGCAGGCCAAGAGAGAGTTTTATTTATCAGTCATATATTGCTGTAACTGCCCTCCTCTACCTTCTTCTCTTTCTTCTCCTCTCCTCTTCCTCTTCTTTCTTTTTAATAATCATATCCGACTCATCATTCTTGTTTAGGAATACCAGCACAGAAACTCATCTGCAAATTGTAATAATGCTGACTATTACTGTGCTTTCCAAAAACTTCAGCTATTTTATCAATCGGTGTTCAGGTATGTGTGTGTGTGTACACACATTAGATCATACAAAATGTCTTTTCTATCTGGGAGGTTGTACCAGTGAGGAAAAAGGAAGCCACCAGGACAAGTGGCAGCTCTTGGTATTATTTATCAAGAGGCTACCGGGACATGAATCTTTTCACAGTTGCTATAGAAGTGTAAAGGGTTAGGTTTTAACAAGTTAGAAATTGATGCACTCTGCTATCCTTGCCATGATAAGTACCCTTGTAGAGGGTAGAGCTGTGATCTGAACGAAGATATTTGTACCTAAAAGTTTCAATGCCAGAATAAGATTGATAGGACATAAATATCCCCAGGTGCTAACCCCAGATGCACACACTGAGACAGAAACATCATCCAAACATAGCCCATTAGTATGATGGCATTAGCTACTACTCCTTAACAAAGCACATAAAACTTGGCTTAACACAACAGCCATCTATTTAACCACAATTCCCTAGTTTAGCAATTTATTTTAGGTAGAGTTCAGCTGGCTGTCCTTAACTTGGCTGGACTCCGTCTCTCATGCATCAGCTGTCATCAGGGGGCATGGCTTTGATATCATGTGGGCTTTTTCACATCTTTGTCCTCTGCTGGGGAAACTGGACTGGCATTACTCTGGTTGACGCGCTATCTCATCAGCAGTAGTCTAGCCTGCTCTGGTCCATAGGGCAGAGGCAGGGTCGTGGAGTAAATGGAACCATGCAAGGCTTCTGAAGGCTCAGTCCCAGAACTGACACAACAGCATTTCTACCAAATTATATTGGCCCAAATTCAAGGGGACAGGAAATAGACCTCACCTCTTGATGGGAGATGCTGAAAATCATATTGCAAAGTGGCATGAACACGGAAAGAAGTGAAGGACTGCGGTCATTTTTACAATGTATCACTGGGGAATCGCGGATATCCTGAAGACAGTTTACCTATTGTGTAATACTGATCCTTAATGAGCTAGTACAGGTGTGATAAAAGTCCTTTTTGGCATCATCATGCCACATGTTTATGCCATGAACTCTGGTATTAGCTATCAGCTTCTGTTGACATAGAGGCTTTAAGAAGAAATCCACTTGTTGCTGTTTGCACAGAGGACAAGTTTGGTCCCACTCACTGGGGGGACAGGGGACCTATGTGTTTATATAAATGTTTACTAGATTGCCAAACACAAAAACTGGACCTTAAATGATAGCGTAACTTTAGTAGTTTTAGAAAAAAAGATGGCCTATGATGCTATATATGTTGACCTGCAGGAAACCTAAACAGAAATATTAATGAGCATCCTACATACTTCAGAAAATAATTGGTGGCCACACACCAATTTACCTTCTTACCACGCTCTAGCAGTGATAATATCAAGATGCCCAGAACATTAAGGCACAAGAACACTGAACAATATGAAAGAGACCCTATACGAAAACTCTTGGGGCACAATGAGCTCAGATAGGGCTGTGTGGCACTGAGGATCCGTTCAGGAGTGTAATGATTAATCATATGGAGAGTGCTTCTTAAGCATCCTGGTGTTCAAATGAGAAATTTGATCCAAAGACACGCAACCCACCAGTCTTAGGAATAACTCGACATTAAGACTAAGATTATCAGTTGTGTAAAGCATGATCTGCTATATGAAGCTGATTCCTAAACCCATGGCTGTCGTAATGCTGGGAACTGTCCATTTCTTCACGTTGCCTGATCCTGATTGCAATTTCCTTGTTGAAACACCTGGGGAACCACTGTAAACTGGCCAAGAATGAATGAAAGCATTGGCTACTTTTCTGAGTTTAGAAACAGAGATTCTATTATGGAATTGTCATCTCCCATTTTCTTAGTGGATTTTAACTTGAGGTACTTTAAAATATGCTGATGCCCACGTCCCATCCCTAAAGATTCTGATTCAATTAATTTGAAGTGTGATGTAGACATGTAGATTTTCAGAACTGCTGAGATGATTCTAATATGGATTAATTCCTCCCTTAAATGGGGAAAGGAATTATAGAAATTCCTGAAAATTGCAAAGGGAGTGACTTCCTTGGTAAGTAGAAATGGTTCACAGATGCTTGCTTCAAGTTGTCAACCATCGGCCATCCAGGGAGTAAGACTGTAGAAGGAGTGACACGACTTACTGACTTGGAAACTTGTCCCAATTGACCGTTTCCTGAAAGTGTCACTCATGCCCGCAGCGGAGAGTCTCCTGTGGGGCTGTACTCTTTTGTCTGCCCTGAACAAACACAGAAAGAAATAACTTCAAGATCTCAGACTTATGTGTTGAGAGTAATCTTATTATACAAGAATATCAGGCCAGGAGGGCTGTAATAGATTTATTTATCTTTCTTTTTTTCTTCTATTTTAAAGGATTTAAATATTTAGTGTTTTCACTATAATTCAAAGTGTTTTATTTGTGAGCTTTAATTATACACAGAAATTTAATAAAGGGAAGGGTTATGTGTATTTTTATGTTGCTGGTACTGTATTTGTGGTATTTATGTTGTCATGAGTCACCTATTCAGTCTTTAGTAAGCTGTTTTGGAGAGAATGGCTGAGCTGAGCGTAATTTGCATCAAAAATAGAATAGGGATAGGATTTGGGGCTCAGATTCGATGTGTCTTTGAGTTAAGAGGACATGACCATTGGGGATGGAGAAGGACACAGATCTTACTATATTCCTACTGTGGTCTATAAGAGGAAACTTTTGCTAATGATTCTACATTATGGGGAAGAGCTTTTTCTTTATCTGATTACTCACTCCTCCCCAAGGGAGTGAATGATAATTGGCTCTTGTTGCTAATAAGTTCTGCAGAAGTGGTGCTGACTCAGCCTTTCTCTTGCCCGTGGCCTTCTGGACCCAAGCAGCACAGAGGAACTTGCTGTTATAATCCCCAGGCCTTGAACAGACAAAATGCACCTCTTTCTAGCAGGCCCATCCAGGTATCAGTGCTGGCTCACCTGCTCTGCTTGACACTCATTGAAAAGCCAGGCCAGCCCCACTTTACAGGCTTTTTGTCTTAAAAAAGGAGGAGGTCGTGTTTTAGCCTTGGGTCACCCATCACACTCTATAATTCATCTTTTCTAGAAATAAAACTAATACAACAATTTGCCTTATTTAACCTCTTGGGGCATTTTTTTCAATTTGTTACAATAAAGAAGGAGGGATGAGAATGTTAATAATCCATCTTAAGAACCCTAAAATATTACCAAAAATAATTAAATGAAACTAGCAAAAATATAACTGCAGTATATTCACCACTAAAATATCTGCAAGTTCAAGTGCATGCACCACTATGAAAGACTCATATATGTGTGTGAGTGTTTGGATATGTTCCAAGACCCCCAGTGGAAGCCTGAAACTGTGGATACTGTGTTTCCCCGAAAATAAGATCTAGCCGGACAACGCATCTTTGAATCTTTTGGAGCAAAAATTAACGTAAGACCCGGTTTTATTTTACTGTAATATAAGACTGGGTCTAATGTAATATAATATAACATAACATAATATAATATAAAACTGGGTCTTATTTTACTATAAGACTGGGTCAATATAATATAATAATATAATATAATACTGGGTCTTATATTAATTTTTGCTCCAAAAGACGCATTAGAGCTGATTGTCTGGCTAAGTCTTATTTTCGGGGAAACACACTAGTGCTCTGCTTATGGCCCACAGCCCTGCCTGAGGGATCAGCATATAACACGGCTGAAGCCAACGCTCACGTCAGAGACCTTGGAGCAAAGACTGAGGGAAGGAGGGTGAAAACAGCGGTTTAAGCCCTCACTGCTGAGCAGAGAACGGAAGACTTAGGCCGGAGCCTAGCCAACCCCTTCCAACTTCCCAGAACTTGCCCCACTCCCACCCTCCCAATGTTAGAAGTGGAGTAGTAGCAGTGTCAGATCAAAAGGACAGAATATTGGCAGTTCTGAGAATGGCAGCCAGCAGCCATGGACTCGCAACCCAACTAGATCCAGCGAAAGGGAGAGACCCTTGGGTGCAAGACAGGCTGTGCTGCTGGTCACCATTATTATTCTGAGCCACCTCTCACAACCCACTTTGCCCCTGTCCCCACTTTCTGGGTGGATCCCTGCAGGAGTAAACAGAGCTGCTGAAACATATAGGCTATGAAACTAGTGCAAGAAGAGCTTTGGAACTTCAGAAGCTCTCCACATCCCCCCATGGAGGCGGTGCCCTGTGACCCAGGAGAACTGTTCACAGAGGAAAAACCCGCCTTCCATGGAATCCCCCCATTATGTGAGAAGCCGGAACAGTGCAGAGAAAATATAACACTACAGCATGAGAGAGAATAAAAGGCTGAAGTCAGAGAGAAAATAAAACATTCTACCAACACCTACTGGAAAACAAAAGAAAGACTTCTTTCTATCAACCTGTTGCAGAACCCGCTTGTGTAGATGCCTAGGAAGAGAAATAATAATTTATTAATTGCCATGAATAACCAAGGCAACAAGACAGCTCAGAAAGAAAATGAAAAGTCTCCAGAAAATGAACTTAAAGGTATAGAAATATGTGACTTAAATGACAGAGAATTCAAGATTACAGTTCAGAAAAAATTCAACGAGATGCAAGAAAACACAGACAGGCAGTTTAATGAACTCAGAAACACAATCAAAGAACAAAATGAACATTTTACCAAAGAGATTGAAATTACAAAAAAAAAAAAAAAAAACAAATAGAATTTCTGGAGATTAAGAACTCAATAAAAGAAATAAAGAATGAAATAGCCAGCTTAGGTAATACAGCCAACAAGATGGAGGAACGAATCGGTGACATCAAGGATAGAAATCTGGAAATGATGCAGATGGAAAAAGAGACTTGAGAACTAAAAGAAACAAAGGAACTCTACAAAAACATCCTGACTCCATCAGAAAGAGCAATATAAGAATAATGGAGGAGAAGAAAAGAGAATACCAGAAGGAGAAGAAGGGGAGAAGGGAACAGAGAATATATTCAAACAAATACTGGATGAGAACTTCCCAAACTTGTAGAAAGAACTGGATTCTCAAATCCAGCAATCAAATAGAACTCCTAATTACGTCAACCCCAACAGGCCTTCTCCAAGGCACATTTTGTTGAAGCTGTCAAAAATTAACGACAAAGAAAGAATCCTCTAGGCAGCCAGGGAAAGAAGATGGTACCTACAAAGGAAAGCCCATTAGGTTATCATCAAATTTTTCAGCAGAAAATCTACAAGCCAGAAGGGAGTGAAATCAAATATTCAAACTATTGAAAGAGAAATCATGAGCCAAGAATAATATATCCAGCAAAGATATCCCTTAGATATGAAGGAGAAATAAAGGCCTTTCCAGACATACAGAAGCTGAGGGAATTTAATAACAGACAATCTATGCTACAAGAAATACTGAAGGAAGCTATTTGACAAACATAAATAGGGATAATTTGTGACAACAAAAACATGAAAGGGGAAAGAATAAAGGTCTGAGCTAGCACAAGGGAATGGAGAAAGTAAATATACTGAAGAAAAATGGAATACTCTAAACATGACTTCCTTTACATACACTTAATGGTAACCACTCAAAAAAATCCATAACTGAAATATGTAAGATAATAAAATAAGAAACAGGGGAAATTGTATAATACCACCACACAGAAATAATAGACAGCCTCAAAAAGGCAAAGAAACAATGGAGACAGAGTCCTACCAGAAAACCAAAGATAGAATGATAGGAAATCCTCATATATCAATAATCACCCTAAATGTAAATGGAATGAACTCACCAATAAAAAGGCACAGAGTAGCAGATTGGATCAAAAAAACTAAACCCAACCATAGACTGCCTCCAAGACACACATTTCACCTGCAAGGACAAATATAGACTCAAAGTGAAAGGGTGGAAATTGACAATCCAAGCAAATGGTATCCAGAGAAAATCAGGTATAGCCATACTGATATCAGATGAAACAGACTTCAGGATAAAATGTAACAAGAGGCAAAGATGGACATTTCATAATGAGAAAGGGGACTATGCAACAAAAAGACATAACAGTCCGCAATATTTGTGCCCCCAATCAGGGAGCACCGAAATATACCAAGCAACTACTAACAGAACTAAAGGGAGAAATTGACCAAAACACAATTATAATAGGGGACCTAAATATATCATTGACAGCTATCATCCAAACAGAAAATAAATAATGAAATAGCAGTTGTAAATGTCACTATAGATAAAATGGACATAATTGACATTTGTAGAGCACTGCATCCTAAAACATCAGACTATACATTCTTTTCTAGTGTACATGGAACATTCTCAAGGATAGACCATATATTGGGACATAAAAGCAGCCTCAGCAAATTTAAGAAGATTGAAATCATCCCAAGCATATTCTCTGATCACAAGTCTTGAAATTGGATATCAATTGCAAAAAGAAAAGAAAAAAAAAACACCATAAATATGTAGAGATTAAAAAACATATTTTTAAAGAATGTTTGGGTCAAAGAAAAATAAGAGAGAGATCTAAAGATACATAGAAACAAATGTTAATGAAAATACATTCTACCAAAATTTTGGGGATGCAGCAAAAGCAGTTTTAAACGGGAAATTCATATCATTACAGGCCTATCTCAAGAAACAGGAAAAATCCCAGATAAATAACCTCACATTACACTTTAAAGAACTAGAAAAAGAATAAATGAAACCCAAGGTCAGCAGAAGGAAGGAAATAACAGAAATCAGAGCAGAGGTGAATGAAATAGAGAACAAAAAGACAATAGAAAAAATCAATGCAACGAAGAGCTTGTTCTTTGAAAAGATTAATAATATTGACAAACCCTTGGCTAGACTCACTAAGATAAAAAGAGAAAAAACACAAAGAAACAAAATCAGAAATGAAAAGAGGGAAGTACCACGGATGCCACAGAAATACAAAGGATCATCCAAGAATACTACAAAGGACTATATGCTATCAAATTCAGTAACCTAGAAGAAATAGACATGTTGTTAGAATCATATAGCCTTCCTAGACTGAATCGCAAAGAATTGGAGCATCTAAATAGACTGATCACCAGTAAGGAAATTGAATCAGTCATCTGAAACCTTTCCAAAAGCAAAAGTCCAGGACCAGATGGCTTCACTAGTGAATTCTACCAAACCTTCAAAGAGGATCTAATACCTGTCCTACTCAAACTCTTCCAAAAAATTGAAGAAGAGATAATACTTCCTAACTCATTTGATGAGGGCAACATTACCCTGATACCAAAACCTGGTAAGGATAACACAAAAAAAGAAAATTATGGATCAATATCTCTGATGAACACACATGCAAAAATCCTAAACAGAATTCTAGCAAATTGAATGCAGCAATCCATTAAAAAGATTATATACATCACGACCAAGTGGGGTTCATCCCAGGGTCACAAAGATGGTTCAACATATGCAAATCAATCAACATGATACATCACATAAACAAAATAAACGACAAAAATCATGTGATTATATCAATAGATGCAGAAAAAGGATTTGACAAGATACAACATCCATTTATGACTAGAACACTTGATAATATGGGTATAGAAGAAAAATACCTCAACATAATTAAGGCCATACGTGACAAACTGACAGCTACTATCATAATTAACATTGAAAAACTGAAGCCCTTTGCTCTATGTTCAGGAACACGACAGAGCTGTCCCCTATAACTTGTGCTTTTCAACGTAGTACTGGAAGTCCTCGCCAGAGCAATCAGGCAAGAGAAAGCAATAAAAGGCATCAAATTAGGAATGAAGAAGTTAAATTGTCACTTGTTGCAGATGACATGATGCTATATATAGAAATCCCGCAAGACTCCACCAAAAAGCTATTAGAAACAATAAACAAATACAGTAAAGTTACCAACTGCAAAAATCAATGTACAAAAAATCTGTTGCATTTCTACATACTAACAATGAAATCTCAGAAAAAGAAATAAAAAAATACAATCCCTTTTGCAATTGCAACAAAAGAATAAAATATCTAAGAATAAACTCAACCAAGGTGTGAAAGACTTATATACTGAAAACTATAAGACATTTTTTAAAGAAATTGAAGACGATACAAAGAAATGGAAAGACATTCCGTATTCATGGATTGGAAGAATCAACATAGATAAAATGGCCATATTACCCAAAGAAATATACAAATTTAATGCAATCCCCATCAAAATCCCAAACATGTTTTTTAAAGAAATAGAACAAAAAAATCACTATATTTGTATGGAATCACAAAAGACCCCAAATAGAAAAAGGAATCCTAAGAAAAACGCATAATGTTGGAGGTACCACAACCCTTGACTTCAGCTTGTACTTCAGGGCAACAATAATCAAAACAGCATGGTATTGACAGAAATATGGACACACAGATCAATGGAATAGAACTGAGAACCCAGAAATAAACCCACATAAATATGGACAGATGATTTTTTACAAAGAAGATAAAAACACACAATGGAGAAAAGACAGCCTCTTCAATAAATGGTGCTGGGAGAATTGGAAAGCCACGTGGAAAAGAATGAAACTGGGCTGCTATCTGTCACTGTGTACCAAAACTAACTCAAAATGGATCAAAGACCTAAACATAAGACTTGAAACAATAAACTGCATAGAAAAAAACATAGGTAGTAAACTTATGGACCTTGGGTTCAAAGAGGATTTTATGTATTTGACCTCAAAGGCAAGGGAAGTAAAAGCTGAAATAAATGAATGGGACTATATCAAACTAAAAACCTTCTGAACAGCAAAAGAAACCATTGACAAAATAAAGAGGCAATTGACCAAATGGGTGAAGATTTTTGCAAACAACACCTCTGATAAGTGGCTAATATCCAAAATATATAAGGAACTCATACAACTCAACAACAACAAAAAACAAACAGTCTAATTAAAAAATGGGCAGAGGACCTGAATAATCATTTCTCCAAAGAAGATACACAAATGGCCAATAGACATTGAAAAAATGTTCAACATAACTAATCATCAGAGAAATGCAAATAAAAACTACAATGATATATCACCTCATGCCAGTTAGAATGGCTGTCACCAACAAGACAAATAATAACAAATGTTGGAGAGGCTGTGGAGAAAAAGGAACCCTCATACACTGTGAAAATGCAGATTCGTGCAGCCGCTATGGAAGGCAGTGTGGAGGTTCCTCAAAAAATTAAGAACAGAATTACCATATGACCCAGAAATCTCTCTCCTGGGTATCTACCCCAAATATCTGAAAACATTTATCCATAAAGATATATGTGCTCCAATGTTCATTACAGCTTTATTTTCAGTGCCCAAGACATGGAAACAACCAAAATGTCCTTTGATAGATGATTAGATAAAGAAGATGTGGTATATATACACAATGGAACACTGTTCTGCCATAAGAAAAGATGAAATAGTATCGTTTGAGACATGAATGGATCTTGAGATTACTCTGCTGAGCCAAATAAGTTAGACAGAAAAAGTTGAGAACCATATGATTTCACTGATATGTGGTATATAAAACTGAAAACAACAAAGGAACAAGACAAACAAATGAGAAACAAAAACTCATAGACACAGACAATAGTTTAGTGGTTACCAGAGGGTTAGGTGAGAGGGGGATGGTAGATGAGGGTAAGGGGGATCCAATATACAGTGATGACAGAGAACTGACTCTGGGTGGTGAACACACAATGTGATATCTAGATGATGTGTTACAGAATTGTACGCCTGAAATCTATGTAACAATTGTCACCCCAATAAACTTTAATTTTAAAAAATATGATAAATGTAATACATATATAATAATTTAATCCAGTACCTAGAAGATATTGCTCAGTTCTTCGTATTATTAAAGTGTTCAGTATTTTTTCTGTTAATGCTGCTTTTCTTTATTGCAAAATGTTATAAATGTGTGTAAAAAATGCTAATATATCTTCATAACTTTGGTCTTCCTTGAACATATCTGCAAAATCTAAGCTCAAATCATCATCAGGCAATTACAAAAATGTATAATAGTTTAAAAAAATGACCAAAATGTGAAAAGAAAATTGAAAAAAAACAAAAACAACCATTCAACTAACCAAATATTCCTTTGTTCTTTATGTCACCAAATATCACAGTTGTCATTTTTCACTAAGTTGTCAATTTTAAAATTACGTGACTAAATTGAATAGTTCTTTTGGCAGGTTATTGGTGAATCCTTAGATAGTGCTGTGAATTGCCAAATCACAAGTCTATATATCAGTCTACTTGTGTCTTTATTTTAATCACGTACAATAGATTTATAATCCTATTGATGACAAATAAGTGCTTCTGAAAGTCCCCAGAGTAGATACAAGCATCTTTCTGCTCTAGAAGTAATTACATAGGCACACTGAAGAATAGTAAAGGACTTCTGACAACTTCAAAGTATAACACTGCAAAGGGACAGAGAAAGATGGAGTAAGAGGCAGACAGGCCCTACGAAGCCCCTAAGAAGAATATTGTTTTATCACAATTCATTGTGGATATAACGATTTCAGTGTGCAGATTTGTCCAACACAATTCCACCTGAGATAATGTATATTATTACAAGACAGCCAATATCTACCACACTGTTTCATAGTTTCCAAATTTCTTTTTAGAAAGCCAAAACTAGCTTTAACAGGTACTTTATCACCGTTTGCTAGGTTCAAAGCTTGAAAATAGGAAATGGTGGTTTACTAACCTTTTACCTTGGAACTCAGTTTCCGTGATAAATGACGATAGTGCGGCCACACTTGGAATCCAGTATACCTTTGGGTTCAACTCAAATAATCTTAAGTTGAAAAATAGGCCTAAATTAATAAAATTTTGGAAATCAAGTCACACAGCTGCTGTGCTATAATGCTGATTATACCACCTCTAATAGTCCGCTAGGGTTGCCATAACAAAATACCACAGACTGTGTGGCTTAAACAACAGAAATTTATTTTCTCACAGTTTTGAAGACTAGAAGTCCAAGATAAAAGTGTTACCATGTTTCCCCAAAAATAAGACCTATCTGGGAAATAAGCCCTAGCATGATTTTTCAGGAGGACATCCCCTGAACATAAGCCCTAATGCGTCTTTTGGAACAAAACTTAATATAAGACTCAGTCTTATTTTTGGGGAAACATGGTAGCAGGTTTGAGCCTTTCTCCCAGGCTTGCAAATGGCCACCTTCTCACTGTGTTCTCACATGACCTTTTCTCTCTGTACATATGCACTCAGTGTTCCTTTTCTTTTTAAAACGACACCAGTCCTATTGAATTAGGGACCCACCCTTAAGACGTCACTTAGTCTTAGTCATCTTTGTAAAGGCCTTATCTCCAAATATAGTCACATTGGGGGTTAGGGCAACAACATGTGAATTTGGGGGCGATACATTTCAGTCCATAACAGTACCTCTTTTACAAAATAAAATGTCTGCAGATTTATTAACAATAAGCTCATTGTATTTGCTCCCAAGTTCCAAGCTTCAAAATATCAGTGGTTAATTTATATCACCCACGATGAATTGGAAGTCAAAACTCAGGAGGTGTTAGGAACAGCAAAAGACATTTATGAATAAAGCTATCAAACCAGAAAAGGAAATTTCTAGTTAATCAACCAATATTTTTATTTGATTATACAAAAGAGCCATAGAGTTAAAAATAAAATCAAAAATCATATTGTTTATCATTAATCCAAAGTTCCAGAATATCAACATATAAATATATAATTGGTATTATGGTAGGTAGATATATCAAGGGAGATGTAAAATTTGGCATAGACTAATAGTACCCCACCTTAATCCAAGGAACAATAAGTGTGGGGCACGTTGGCTGAAAATGCCATAACCTACATGTACAGCCCCCAAAAAATAAAGTTTTGCACATATATGTACAAAATGCTTTTCAGGCATATAAATAGATCCTCTTAAAGGTAATAATATTCAATCTCATTTGAATACATTATTGAATTTATTGCAGCTCTTTGCCTTTGTGTGTTGTTTTTCAAAGAAGTGATATCTAAAATACAACTGACAAGTGTAGTTTGTGAGCCATCTAGATGTGCACAAACAAATAAATAATTTTAAAAGGCTTGAAAACATGGTAAATAATAAAACCATTTTGTAGTTCAAAGGCATGATAAAATGTCATGGACTAGGAGGGCCAATGAGAATGTTCTGGAAATGGTGGGACTTAAGTAGGTTATTGACTACTTATTCATAACAATTCTACAAGAGTGGAACAAATAAAATATGAGGGCAAAGGCATAATGAAAAAAATTCTTCTAATTTATAAGGGGTCTGTTTATAAGAGAAATTGGACCACCATTTCAGAAAGTAAAAATGATCAGGGGCTTGAATACCCAATTATGGAATTCAAATTATATCTTAAAGGAATGGTCACACTGGCAGAATTTTAGTAGGACAATTTCTACAATGAGCACTTGCTTGTCTTTTTTGAAGACCAGAAGCTGAATTTTCCTTGGAAAACTTCCTTTTCCATATTCTTAGTTCATGAGTCCATACAAAATATGGAATTCATCTTATCCTCCAGGCTCAGCCATGGGCATTGATCCCAGGCCTAACCAGTTAATGTACTTATTACAACTCCTTGGTCAGGGATGAACTCTTGAGACAGGCAAGTCTGTCTGGTATGACTGTACAAGGAAGTTTGTTGGAACAGCTGAAAAGAGAAAAGTCTTATTCTGCCAGGTGTTCTAGGCAGTGAGCAAGCCAAGAAAGCTTGGAGTCACCAGTAGAACTGGCTTGAGAATGAAGATGACACAGAGAAGAGCAGAACTAGCAGATGGAGAGAAATAACTTGTAGGTAATGGATTATTTTTTTATTAGTACTTTCATATATCTGTGCCTGAATACAATTTTGCTGCTGAAATGTTCAATTATATCAGCTAATAAATCCCATTTTGAGGTTAAGCCAGTTTTAAAAACAGTCCCTGATTATTGGAATAAAGAGAGGTCTTGTTAACTCACTAATAGAATAAACATGTAGGGTTGTGTCAAAAAACAAGGTTTGTAACCATGGAAAGAGAACATTCAAAGTTACAGAGTGAGTGTTGCTCCAATGATTTACCACTGAAAAAGGAAAACACTTCCTGAGTATGGCACTTTCCTCACAGAGAATGATGGGTGGAGAAGGAAAACCATGGGATAGGGAATTAGTTTAACAGACAGGATTGGAAAGAAAAATAACTGACCTCACAAAACTACAGCTAAAGATAGGTCATGAGCCATGAGCCATGGAAAGAGATCAGCCATAAATTTATGTTGGAAACATGTAGTTTACTGTTAAGAATATAGTTTTTGAACATAGTAAATGTGATTACAGTAAAAAAAAAAAAAAAAAAAAAAAAAAAGGACCAAAGAAACAAACATCTTGAAGAAATCTAAGTGCTTGTGAGGCAATGTAGTTCTTTTGCACACAGCATGAAATGTATGATTCAGAGCATGAAAATGGATGAAATGGCTTCATAGGAAATGATTAAATCTGTAATACTGGTATCTTAAATCAAATATTTCTGTTATCCATTTAGAAACCAAGTACATAGTATTCATTGTAACATAAACTTCAAAAGGAAACTTTAAATACTTCAATTTAAATTTAAATTGATGTATATTTCCAAGAGAACTTTGGAAAACAAAAAAGTACTGCCATCTACCTAAACAGGTTTCATGTAAGAATTTAATATAAAATAATTTAACAAGTCATCTTCCACTGTGCTGCTGTAAACTGGCTGTTTTGTCTAACATGAATCTAATACAGTAGTTCAGAACAACCCAATTTACCCAAAGAAAAAGCCTAATGAGTTAAAAGCAGAGATTAAAAAGGAAAAACAAACTGATGGAAAGACAAGAATATAAATACCATTGATTCCCTACCAAATTTGGCCCAGTGTCAAAACTGGACGAAAATATTTATAGTACTTAAATCTCTGGTTTAATTAAGACAAGGAAAAAAAAGAGAGGAAAGAGGGAGAGAGGGAGAGAGGGAGTGAGGAAATTATAAACCTTGGTTTAAAAAGTTTAAAAACCAAACATGTTGGTTTACTTGGAAAACCTCTGGGTGGGGTGAATAAGCTAGGTTGCAAGGTCCTTGGCTCTTTCAGGACCCTGTCCTTCCATTAAGCATAGTAGAAAGATAATTTGCTAAGTGAAGTTTCTCGCCACCTTCCATGCTACCCAATTTCTCAGGCCTCATAAAAGTATATAAGGACATTAACAAAAATGTTCTTTAGAAGTGTCTTTAAATAAGTTTAGCTCTGCTTAGAGTGCAACAAAATTCTAACTTTATCCCTCAGTGATTAGATACCACATTATCTTATTCATTCTCAAATTCCTATGTTAAAAAGAACACTCATTTTTGGATGCTCTTTCTTTTTCTTTTCTTGTCTTTTTTTTTTTTTGCTGATTTTTTTTTTTTAATTAGTTTCAGGTGTAATAGTTAAACATTGTTAAACATTTACCTCCCTCACAAAACGATAACCCATCCCCTCAATCTACTACCACTCTGATATCGTATATAGCTGCTACTATACTATTGACTATATTCTCTATGCTGTACTCCACATACCATGACTATACATATATATACAATTATAATTGACTGTCGTGCGGGGAGTCCTGCAGGGTCTCTGCTCCCGCTCCCCGCACGAGACTGCAGGATATGGCCAGGCCAAAAAGGAACACCCATGGAGCCATAGGTAGGGGAGTCATACCACTATACTCTCGCTAGCAGCTGGGTTGGAGAAACAGGAAACAGGAGCCACACAATTCTCAACTCTCACTGTGCCGCTTGCAGGCTCAGCCACCATCTTCTTGCTAGCCCCCATTTTCTGCTAGTGTAGCCACAGCAGTTATATTAGTGGCCAATGGCTCACTGGTTACAGCTGACGGCCAACTAGCCACAGCTGATGGCCACACAATCACAGTTGATGGCCATTTACTACCTGAGCCAGCACCTGTCTATGTGAGGCCGCGAGCCTGGAAACTACTTTCTGGGGCTCTGCCCCCACATTGACATGCAATATTTTTCTACTTTAGCTTTAGTTGTACAGAGCATTGGTCATACATCTACATAATCTATGAAGTGATCCTCTTAATTAGTCCAGTGCTCATCTGGCACCTTACATAATCTTTACAACATTGTTGATTATATTTGGATGCTCTTTCTTATTTGAAGCTCTTCATGTATTTCCTTTTCTTTCATGACAGAAAAGAAAGGAAAAATGACTTGAACAGTTATAATGTTTTAGACATAAGGTAGAATGACTAAAATCATGGAAAGACCATCCAAAGAGGTTATACAATCCCCTTTGAGTGGATACGTTTAAAATGTTAATATCAAAAAATGAAATAAAATGATTCTTTAAGATAGTTCCCCAATTATATAATTGATTAAACTTCAATAATTCATTAGAAACCTTTATGTAAAGCTAAGCGTCGGGCCAACATGATAGAAACTAATACCATATTTTGCTTTCTTTTTCTCATTCCCCCTCAAATTCCCTCAACAATTTTGTCCTCATTTTCTTAACATGAGCAGTCTAGAATCATAGAAAGTTAGAACACTAACAAAGCATAGAAGCTATGTGGCCCAACACTCATATTTTTCATGTGAAGAAACTGAGGCTCGAAGAGAGCTGATAATTTGACCAGCTCACACAGCTAGTTAGTGACTGAGCTGGGTCATGCCTGCTGCCTTGACTCTCAACTGTTCGCTCTTTCCATAGGAAGTCACAAATACCTGGCCTAATATTCCGTTTCCAACAAATAGACAGGAATTACCTATAAAAGTATAAAATTATAACTTTTATTCTCATGTGAAAATAAAGTAAACCTATAGAGAAGTGGTCAAGTTTCTGTATGTGTTTGAATCTAAATTCAAATTTTGGCTGCCTCTGTCTGATGAACTAACATACTTCCCCAACTCCAGGTGTCTCTTTCATTGGTTTATATGCACAGGAAAAAGGTACCTTGCCATGAGTCAGGTTTTTGTGAGGTTTTGTTTGTTTTTAACATTTACCTTTGTTTTTGTTTTGCACCTACCCAATGAGGCAATGAGTCAAGGGTGAAAGGAATGAGATCATGAAAGAAGAAATTTTCCAGCCCTGTCCTGTGGATTCACTGTTGAGCACTAGGGAGATGTCGGTCTTTTAAAAGAAGTTGAGAAAGCTGTGTCCATTGGGAACTTGATGAGACAGATTGAGGAGCAAGTGAAGCTACTTTGGGCCAAATCAACTGCAGAATTAGGTAGAGTGTTTTTTCCAGTTGTAGCAAGGAAGGTAACTTGGCTTCAACAAAGTAATATAAAAGAATGCACTTCTATATATGACCTCAAAGTTTTTGTACTGTAAAAGTTAAAAACAGAAAAAACCCTGAAACCTACACAGGGAAGGATCACTTTTTGAGGGAAAAGACTATCCATCGACATGGATGGATAATAGTTTCTAGATGACAGAACAGGAAGCTGGAGTAGAAGCGTGAAGAGGATCCTATAAGAACACACTCCAGGCATGGTACAGACTCCCAGAAATAATTTGTCAGGTGTTGAGTGAGGATCCTACAGAGATGTAGATGAGGACAGCAGCAGCAAAGTGTGGATATTAGTGGGATTGTCCAAAGCCAGTGAGTCCCAGAGAAATTCTAATTAATTGTTATTAGTCCTTAGTTAACTAATCACAACCAAATTTTGTTTCATAGGGAGAAAAAATTAGTGATGGAATCAGACATTTCACACAAAGATTTGAACAACTGGTAAACAAATAGAATGTAGTGGGGGGAAAGTATCCATTTTGGTAATAAGTTTTATATTAATGTACACAAACATGTTATTTATCTATTGTGAGTAAATAAAAAAACACAGTTTGTGTTTACTTAAGTTTAGTCTCTGATAGAAAGTTTACTTTCTGACAACATTGCATCTAGAAAAATTTTGTTTTGATTCTAAAGTGCTGACACTCTCAACCATCAGACAATATATCTTCTGTAGATAGTTATATCACAGACATAAATATAAATGTAGGCAAAAATAAAATGCCAACTCAGATAGATCTTGAAATTTTTAGCATCTTTCTCATGTCTTGTAATAAATTCATCTTCAAAGCGAAGATGTTCTCCTTTCCACATTTCAGCCTTCGTGGTTAAAGCCAACCTTCCAAAAATATTGGGCTTGTGAAACAGTGGACACTAAATGTGAGTCATTTCTTGAGAAATTTGAGTTGATTCAGGAAATAAATTCTAGGATTAAAGTAGAAACCTAACCCACACATTTGACACTACCCTCTTCCCAAAAGCAGCAGCCAGTCCAAAATTTTTTTTGTATTGTGCAGTCTGGCCGGAAGTACAGACAAAGACATGAGTGAGTAGCCAGGAATCCTTTGAGCTCCAAAACTATTTGCACATCCTGTAAAACTGACCCATACAACAAGCTGGATTGGATTCACTGAGGAAAGGACTAGAATATCCTTATGCCCTTTAAGCATTAGAGCTCTAGTTTTAGTTTCCTTATTTTAGTCCAGATATCAAATATATAGGATACCTTATCCTTAATCAAATGGTATTTCTACTAAAATTTAAAGTATATTGGGTTAGTAGCATTAAATCATCTCTTACTTAAGTAATGGATGTATGTAGTTAAGATTTTATTTTTACTTCCAGCAATACTATAAAGAAGAAAAGGCAAGCAACATGGTCTATGGAAAGAGAAATAAGATTTAGAAGAAGAACAAAAATACCCCTTGGATGCCACGCCAGAGTAAGAGAAGAACCTGCCATTTTCAATAGAGGCTCTTCAAGTGCCAGCAACTTACATCGTACCCTTATATGCCTCTAAAGATCATTGTGGAAAATTCATTCCAACTAAATTGAAAATAATTACAAATGGTTCTACTGTCAGAAAATGGGCTGGAAATTTTGGATAATTTGTCTGAGAATAGAAAACATGAAAGAAAAATTAAAAACCTGTTTGAGTATCGAAGAGATAAGAAGAGAAAGAATTACCAATTTAAAATCAAGAGAAAAAAGTAACTGAGAGCAACGAACCCAGATTTTGGACCACTTCTCCCTAATGCCATCTGGCAGTTCCACCAGAGATGGCTGAGAAGCTGAACACACCTTCCAACATTTCACAGGCTGGGAAAATGAGAACTGGATTTTAGGGCAGGCTTCAGGGGGGGGAAAGCCAGTTAAAACTCACAGACTTGGGGCTGAGCCTCCAAAGCCCTACCCCTAGGAAAAAGGAGAAAAAGTAAGAAATAAACTGATCCTGGGAAGGACTGCAAACGGCTTTCAATTAAAATGCCATGTGACTTCAATAATGAGATCTGGGACACCCTGGCTGCCTTCAGGGGAAGGAGAGAATCGAATAAGTGAGCTTCGTCCACTAGCTCTGTGACCTAGATATATGTATGAGTATGTTAGGCCTGTTTCCTTCTTTCCTGGGTTCTTTAGTTGTCTTCTGTAGTTGCTGTTCCTTGATCTTTCAGTATTTCATCATGTATGTTTCTAATCTGCTATTAATCCATCCTTAATTTCAGTTATTGTATTTTTCAGGGTTGAAAATCCAATATTTTAAAATAGTTTCCAATCCTCTCTCCAAATTCCCAATCTTGTCATATATTTTAGACAAATATTAATATTGTTATTTTAATATCTTTGATAACACCATTAATTGGATACTTATTCTGGATATTTATTCTATTCATTTGTTTCTACTGTGTTGTTTTTCTTAATTTTTCAAATACTATAAACAAAAATTGAGGAAATAATTTAAGGTATGAGATAGACAAAATCATTGTCAAGCCAAAGATTTAATAAACACTACAAACTACAAGCATGATAAATGCAGTTTAAGAGTATTTTGTAGAGTAAAAACTAATGAAAACCGAAGAAAAATATAAAAGTCAGACAGACAAAAAAGAAAATAAAACCTATAACATGGTTAACTTCCTAATAGTATCAACCCTTATGAAACAAGAATTGACAGAGCTGAAAGAGCACGAGTTTATAACACACCTATCTCATTCACTCATTAAGCTAACAAGCAAAAAATTAGGAAGGATATAGAAGATTTGAAAAACATGATGAAATAATTCGATCCAATGATCATTGTTCCTTACCATAACTCACTGAAATAGGTCATATTATTTACATCCTATTCAGGTAGACAAAAACAAAGCACGGCTTAAAGAGGTCAATGCACTGGAATGCCAGCTATGAGTGGCAGAACTAGAGTGGAAACACAGCCCACTCTCTTACCTGCTACAAGATCCTGCCTCCCACAAAGTGACATCTAAGTGATGTAAGGACATGGATTTGCTTCAAAACAAGTGGGAATAAAGAAACGTCAGATTGGGTTTGTTTGTTTTTTTCCGCAAGTTAAAAGGCAATGGACTTTGAGCTCCCTCTTACTGTGAAAGCAAGCTGCCTGCTTTGTTCATTTGCCCACTTTTCCTGGGGATAATCACATACAAGGTCCTCTACAGAACAGTAGGGGGGATTTGACTTGGGAAAGTAAAAGAAAATCATAGTCCCCTTTATTGATGGGGTGTACATACAAAGACCCCAGTGGATGCCTGCAACTGCAGATAGTACTGAACCATATAGACACACTATGGTTTTTCCTGTACAAACATATCTTTGATAAGGCTTAACTTATAAATTAGGCACAGTAAGAGATTGACAATAACTAATAACGAAACAGAACAATTATAGCGATCTACTGGAATAAAAGTTATGTGAATGTGCTCTCTCTCTCTCTCTCTCTCTCTCTCTCTCTCTGTCTCTCTGTCTCTCTCTCTCTCCCTCTCTCTCTCTCTCTCTCTGTCTCTCTCTCTCTCTGTCTCTCTCTCTCTCTCTCTCTCTCTGTCTCTCTCTCTGTCTCTCTGTCTCTCTCTCTCTGTCTCTCTCTCTCTCTCTCTCTCTCTCTCTCTCTTCTCTCTGTCTGTCTCTCAAAATATCTTATTGAACCGTACTCCCCCTTCTTCTTCTTGTGATGATGTGAGATGATAAAATGTCAAACCTATTCCTGAATCTGTGTAACCATCCCTCACTTGAGTCAATGGCTTGGCATCACTTGTTTCAGGGGACCCCTTGCTGAAGTCTTCCTATAGGTTCAATGCTTGCTGACACAACACTTTGCTTTCAATAGGAACACATTTTCTGTTTATGTCTGCCACCCACTAATGTAATGCCTTTTCCATCTTAATTAAGCATTTCTCACATGGCCATAACTTTTGCAGCTTGAGGTGCAACAGCAAAACTAAAATGAATTTATTTTCCTTTCTTCACAATTTCATGGATAGAAGAGTCATTCTTACGGTCGGTCTTAACAACTTCAGGGGATGATTTTTTTCTTTCCTTATTAAGTTGACAACTTTCACCTTTTTACTTAAAGGGGGCTCTTTATGGCTTCTCTTTGGTATATCTGAATTGTCGGCATCACTACTTTTACACTTCGGGGCCATTATTAAATAAAATAAGGGTGACTTGAACATAAGCACTGATACCACAACGGTTGATGTGATAGAACTGAGAACAGGTGAGGAGTGTGTACAGTGTGAAGACACTGGACTAAGGGATGATTCACATTCAGGGTGGATGAGCGGGGCCAGCTTGAGATTTCATCACACTACTCAGAATGGCACACACAACTTATAAATTGTTTATTTCTGAAAGTTTCCACTTAATATCGTCAGACCTTGGTTGAACATGGGTAAATGAAACTGCAGAAAGCAAACCCACAAATAAGGAAGGACTACTGTGTTTCAGTAATATAGTGAAGGTGCGTTGAACATAAAAGAGGACAGGTGTTAAAGGAAAATGGAATTAATGAGCATAAATCCAGAAAGCAGCAAAAACCTTCAGTGTGCCTGGGTCATCAGACCAGTGAGGAGTAAAAATAAACAGAAAGGGGAGGAAATAACAGTGAAGAGAGTGGAAGCATTAATGGGGGTCATATTGCTATCATACTACCGTAAAAAGATTGGACTTTTTCCTATAAACATTTGTTCCCAGATTTTTCATGAATTAGGAACCCTATTCCATCAGAATCATTGTAAACTCAATGTGCATATACAGAGGGTGCCAAAAATGTATGTTCATTTTAAGAAAGGAAAACGGTATTAAAATTGTAATACTCAATATGTACCGATAAGAAAAGATGAACGCAAGTCATGTTTGACTTCTGCAATTTCAAGAGGTGCTCAAAGTGGTTACTATCAGCATAGTTTTATACAGGTTTTTTTTCCTTTCTTAAAATATGTATACATTTTTTTGTCACCCTCTGCATTGTTTGCACAGCATCTCCTCCTTTGGGGAACTCACCACCCCACTTTCCATTGGAAAAATGAGGCGGACTTTTTCCAAGCCCCATCTCCCAGTCCTAGCTACCTAAAAATAAGCAGGTAAGCCAGTAAGCAGCCTACTTGAGTCTTCTTCTTCTCCTTCTCCTCCTCCTCCTCCTCCTCCTCCGCCTCCGCCTCCGCCTCCGCCTCCTCCTCCTCCTTATTATTATTATTACTACTGAAGCAATTGGAAAAGTGCTGTTTTCCTCTGGAATTAGAAGCTGTAAGGACAATGTAAGTGGAGCTCCTCACAGCCATATGAAGAAAGACTTCTGTGATAAGAAAGAATTTGGCCAATGAAGAAAGAAAAACAGAACTCAAAGGAGGCAAGAAAATGGCCGAAAACTCAGGTTTAAGCTTCTAAATTCAGCCACTAAGTAGAATGTCCTACTTTGCCTATATTTGCGACACAATCTTGCAAATATGTATTAGGCATGTTATTTCATCCGTATACAGACAATGCTTGATGTGTTTGCAGATTTGTGACCTCTTTATAATAAAACTATTACCCTTCTTGGCTTCAGGATTCCATGGGTTGGAAATCAAGCTACAGGCAATAGAAAGAATGAGAAGCTAACAAAATTATAGGACAAAGATACATAGAATGGCTAGCTTTATTTCTGAGGCTAATATATATTTCAATAAAATAATTATGGTTCTTTTTGTTTAAATTTAGTATGACTTAACTTCACTCCTTTCCTCTCAATTTTTATCTAAACAATATTTACATATTTAACAATCTGTTGGTATAGAGTTATAATAGATAATATAATAGCATTGTTCCCAATTAACTTATCATGTCAAAAAAGAATTGAGTTAGTTGAACTGCATAGACAGACATCTTTTTTATTTTATTTTATTATGAATAATATAAACTATTAATACAAATATTCCAGTATGTTTAAAATAGAGAAGCATCTACAATTTTTGTTTTTAAAGCTGAAATCTATAGGAATGTGGCTATAATTCACCCAGGTCTTTGCAAACTCATTTGTTTAGTGTCATTGTTTCTTTTCCCTGGTATTCTAAGTAAATGTAATTTTGTAAATTCAAGATCGACATTCTGTGAAATGCACTTTGACAATCAAAAGTCAGCCTTTGTCAGATTTCGCAGGAAATGAGAGACTGGAGATTACAATGTTGCCATCTTTAATTTTCTAAAATGGAACAGATGTTTTCTGGGTATAATGGATATGTGTCTACATAAATCCTTCATTTCTAAAAAACTTCCGGTTGTCTTCATATGAAAAAAACAAAAACACTCTTTCCATAATTGTTCCTTATAAACAATATGATTAAACTTTCTCAACAAAAGGAAGTTTGTTTTAAAAAAGATAGGTTAAGGTGGTTGTTACTGTTGACATTTTTGTTATGGTTACTTTGAGCTTGTAGTTCTACATACTCATTACAATATCAGAGATGCCAGTCAGTGTTTTACATTGTTTATAGGAAGCCCTTGAAGACAATAGGCAACAAGGTAAAACACACAAGGTAAGTCTGTGAGCACCTGCTTCTTCAGAGATATCTATTTTGTCACCAAGTGCTGTCAACTCTTTTGGCACCATTCACAATGCCCCTTTTACTTTTTTGCTCCATCTGATTTTCTGATTTAACTGCCACTCCTGTGGGTTGTCAGATCTTTTCAGTTTCATTGTCATCACTGCCACCACATCCTCATTATTCTTCCTGCTTCTCTTCTCAACTTGGTGTGATCTATCCTGATTACTGAGTTGGATTCATCTTCCCCAAATACTGTTTTACTTGAGTAAACTTTTGCCATCACAAGTATTTTATTGTTTTTGAAGCAATTGTAAATGGGTTTATTTTCTTGATTTCTCCTTCTGATAGTTTATTATTGGTGCATACAAATGCAACCAATTTCTGAATATTAATTTTGTATCCTGCTACTTTATTAAGTTCATTTATCAGTTCTGATAGTTTTTTGGTGGAGTCTTTGGGGTTCACTACATATTGTATCATGTCACCTGTATATAATGACAATTTTACTTCCTCCTTTCCAATTTGGATGTCTTTTATTTCTTTTTCTTGTCTGATTGTTGTGGCTAGAACTTCCAGAACTATGTTGAATAAAAGAGATGAAAGTGGGCAAATTTGTGACCCAGCAATTCCACTGTTAGGTATCTATTCAGAGAAATCCAAGATGCTGATTTGAAAAACTATATGCACTATGTTTATTGCAGTGCTATTCACAATAGCCAAGACATAGAAACAACTGAAATGTCCATCAGTAGACAACTGGATTAAGAAACTGTGGTACATTTGTACCATGTAGTATTACTTGGCTATAAAAAAAGAACGAAATCTTACCGTTTGCAATGATATGGATGGACCTAGAGAACTTCATGCTAAGTGAAATAAGGCAGTCAGACAAAGACAAATACTATATGATCTCACGTATATGTGGAATCTAAAGAACTGAATAAATGAGTAAAGTAAACAGAAATAGTCTCAGAAATATAGAGAAAAAAACTGATGGTTGCTAGCTGGGAGGGAGGTGGGGATGAGGGAGAAGGGGAAGGGATTAGAAATGGTAACTTCAATATTGCCACAGTGATATAAAAGACAATTTCAGAAATATAATTAATAATGTTGTAAAGATTTTGTAGGGTGTCAGATGGGCACATGTCTTATTAGGGAGACAACACACCTGAAGCTGACGCTGCATAATATTGTATGCTAACTATAATTTTATATATATATATATATATATATATATATATATATATATATATATATATATATCATCACAGGATATGAAGTTCAGCATAGGGAATAGAGTCAATGGAATTGTAATAGATATGTACTATATCATGGGGGCAGTAGGTTGGGGGAGGGGGTTGTCACTTTGGGAGGGTGAGATGTCTGGCTATTGCATTGACTTGTGCACTGAAACTATTTTTTTTTTTTTAAGATACTTGTCCTTTCCAGCGTTTTCTCCTTCCTCATTTTCTTCTCGACCACTCAACCGTTATCCATTAGTACACATCTACCCATCCTTCAGAGTTTATAGAAGTATGTACTAATCTTTTGCAGGACACTTAATCTCACTTTTCAGCTCTTATTGGCCATAGCTTTCTCAGTATAGACATTTTTATATTTTGTAAATATTCATGTAAATATCTCTTATTGTATGGCAAGATTTTGAATAATTCCTTATAATTCCCATGGTGCCATCACTTGTGTTTTTTTAAATATATTGAATTATTGAAAGAGATAAAAAATAGATGACCTTTTAATTTACATATACTGGGGTAGGGGGAGAATATAAAGTTTCCAAGCTAAATGACACAATTTAAATCCCAGTTAGCCTGAAAATTTTGCTTTCAATAATTTCCAGAGTATACATAGATAGTTTATCATTTTAATTAAGATAAATATCTCGTGTTTACTTCATCGCCATCAATGCACAACCTATACTACACACCCCATGTACAATTTCTTTGAGTACAGAAAAAAGAATCAGAATAAATAGGCTTTGGTAGATATGCCAGACAAAATACTTTCTATGGTCATAGACACACGTAACATTTATGTATATTTCACCCTATTTGCATGTCCCATTTCAACTCTATGACTCAGAGAATTTGTTGGATCTGTTTTATATTGCTTTCAGTTCCCTTAACTCAATTATAAATTACCAGATACTTTACAAGGACCTTAATAGTATTATCCAAATAATGGAAAATGTTAATTTCATGTTCAAAACACAATTGTTTAGACCCCAACTTAGTTTTACCTCCACTCACTCAGTAACTTGGAATTTCAGGTTTCTGTTCTTAGACACTCTTACTTTATGTATCCCTGCAGACCTGATATCAGCCGCAATGAAGGAACATTGGTAATATTGACAAAAAATGGCTTCCAAAAGCAATACCAAAGGTATGGTAGGAAAAAAATCTTTTTAAAGTCATTATAAAGCTGTCTTAATCCTTTCTGGAACAAGCAATGTAGGATAGAAATGAAGTCATCTTATTTATTTCCTTAGGGAAGGAATATATGCAGATCATTTTTCCATAATTTAGAAAGAATATTTTTTCCTTAGTTTTTCATGAAGGGTTTTATCTTTCTTTGCTTATAAAAAACAGTTGTTGCTATGACGTTCTCTGTAGCATCCAAATTTTGAAATCCTTCATGCTTCCTACAAACAGTAAAATATACCTTGATATTACCAGAGCACCAAGATAAAAACACAGTGGTTGAGATGCCAGAGAATGTGAAATTCCCTCAGAAGTGCTAACAGCCTCGATGAGACTCAAACTCAATTGACCAATCTCTCTTTCCAACCCCCCCACCACCACCTTTTCCTCCCATGTATCGATGATGAGGGCTCTACGCAGCTGCAGCCTCGAGAGTACTCACTCCCAACGAAATGGATCCAGGGTAGAATGTGGACACTAACTCTTCTTTCCTCCATATTATATGGAGGAAAGCTATCTCCCCATTCATTTTCTCTAGCCAGAAGAGGTGGGGAAAGACATATGCCTATGACTGAGAAAAGATTTCTTCTAAAAGACCTAGAGACCTTTCTGTCGGTGGACTGGCTGAGTGAGCATTGTTCAAGTCTCCTTTCCCGCGGTCATCATGTCTAAGACAGAGTCTCCCAAAGAACCTGAATAGCTGCAGAAGCTCTTCATTGGAGGTTTGAGCTTTGAAACAACTGATGAGAGTCTGAGGAGCCTTTTTGAGCAATGGGGAACCTCACAGACTGTGGTGATGAGAGTTCCAAATGCCACAGACTCCAGAGGCTTTGGGTTTGACACCTATGTCACTGTGGAGGGGGTGGGTGCAACCATGAATGCAAGGCCACACGTGGATGGAAGAGTTGTGGAACCCAAGAGGACTGTTTCAAGAGAAGAATCTCAAAGACCTTGTCACTTAACTGTGAAAAAGATTTTTATTGTTGGTATTAAAGAAGACACTGAAGAACATCACCTAAGAGATGATTTTGAACAGTGTGGAAACATTGAAGTGGTGGAAATCATGATTGACTGAGGCAGTGGCAAGAAGACAGGCCCTGCTTGTGTAACCTCTGATGACCATGACTCTGTAGACAAGATTGTCATTCAGAAATACCACACTGTGAATCGCCACAACTGTGACGTAAGGAAACCCCTGTCTAAGCAAGAGATGGCTAGTGCTTCATCCAGCCAAAGCGATCAAAGTGGTTCTAGAAACTTCGGTGGTGGTCGAGGAGGTGGTTTTGGTGGGAATGACAACGTTGGTCGTGGAGGAAACGTCAGTGGTCGAGGTGGCTTTGGAGGCAGTCATGGTAGAGGAGGATATGGTGGCAGTGGGGGTGGCGATAATGGATTTGGTAACGATGGAAGCAATTTTGGAGCTACAACGGTTTTGGCAGTTACAACAATCGATCTTCAAATTTTGTAGCCATAAAAGGAGAAACTTTGGAGGTGGAAGCTCTGGCCCTTATGGTAGTGGAGGCCAATTATTTACCAAACCATGAAACCAAGGTGTCTATGGTGGTTCCAGCAGCAACAGTAGCTATGGCAGTGACATAAGGTTTTAATTACTGTCAGGAAACAAAGCTTCTAGCCGGAGAGGAGAGCCAGAGAAGTGACAGGGAAGATTCAGGTTACAAAGATTTGTGAACTCAGCCAAGCACAGTGGTGGCAGGGCCTAGCTGCTACAAAGAAGACATGTTTTAGACAATACTCGTGTGTATGGGCAAAAAACTCGAGGACTGCATTTGTGACTAATTGTATAACAGTTCATTTCAGTTTCTGTTCTGTGGAAGTGTAAAGCATTCCAACAAAGGGTTTTAATGTAGATTTTTTTTTTTTTTTTTGCACCCATGCTGTTGATTGCTAAATGTAATAGTCTGATCATAATGCTGAAGAAATGTGTCTTTTTTTTAATGCACTGTGTAAAGTTAGTGTACTCTGAAGCCATCTTGGTAAATTACCCCAACAGTGTGAAGTTAGAATTCCTTTAGGGTGATGCCAGCTTCAATTTGAAATTTATTTACAACCTGCTTGGGCTCAGAAGCCATTATCTCCAGAAACATTGGTGTAGTTCAGTCAATAGTTACTGTGTTGTGACCTGGAGTTCACCATTAAAAGGGTCAACCAAGCAGAATCATGGAGTTTATTTGGTTATTAATAATTGTTGGTACGTCTTATGCAATATATCTAACTTGACTTATGACCAGATAAAATTATAGATGGAAGTGAAGCTTGTGTATCATCCATTATCATGTGTAATCAATAAATGATTTAATATCCTCTTGAAAAAATAAAATAAAAGACCCAGAGAGTAACATGTATGAAATGAATAGTAGAAAAACATTAATATTGAGGAATATTAATAAGAAAATTGGTTGATATCTGAAACCCATCATCATCATTTTACTTTAGTTAAAGCCTTTAATACCTTAGGGTCCAAATGTCCAACAGGAATTTCTAACCATTCAGTCTTTGAGTAAGTATTTATTAAATGCCTAAAATGTTTCCAGCAATATTCTGTGAATAAAGGGGAGATGGTTTCTACCAACACAGAGCTCAGACTTAGCAAGAAACGTACATTTTCCTTTTTAATACATCATCATCTCCAGTTTCTGGGCCTCTTCCCACATCTCAGATATTGACCTTTCTCCCAGAGGAACACCTGGGACCCATTACATACTCTCCCTGTTCTCGTTCTCCAGCATCCTCTTAGTAATCAACTTTTGCAGATCCTAGCTCCTAAAGCTGTGTCTGTGCAAACAAATGACACTTGGGGCGTTCAACCTTCCCAGGTGAGACTGGTGCTGCCTGGAACAAAATTTGAAGTCTAAGTACATAATCTTTTCTCTTAACCACAAGTACACATTTTTACTTGTGTTCTTCTCAAGGCAGGGCAACTTATAATGAGTTTAATTTAACTTTTAGTATGCCCCAGGCCAATAGTTTTGCACTTCTCTTATTTCCTCCTTCTCAGCTTTGACTGAGGTCTTATTTATTTTCTGTGATGCCTCAGCATTCCTTCCATTTTCCTTTGATTACAGAAGTCTTCATTCCTCTGAAGACTTAATAGCCAAACCAGATAAGATAAAAAGAAGTAATGATTTCCAGATGGAAAATGTGATAGATTATATTTGGTGCTTGTTGCCCAGTCACACTGCTTTGGTAACTAAATATATCAGATGTCTCTTTCAGTTTCCTTGATAATTTAAACCTAAGAATACAGACCCAAAGTGAGTTTGAGTGTAAAAGCCTACCATCTTGCCTATTATCATTCCCATAATCCAGGAAGAATTCTACAGAAATATGTTTGCAAGTTTTAGTGGGAATATGTGAAATAAAGGAAGTGGAAGAGAAAAGTATGTATCAGTGAATTGAAAAGGAATTTTTATATTTCAGCCCAAGAAATCCCAAAAATTATTGAGTCAGGGGGTAGAGATGTGACTGAAGAGGGACACCTAAGAGTTGCCGAATTATATATTGGGAGTCAGGCACTCTTTTTCATTACACAAATGCACTATTGATTTGGGGTAGGTATTCATGCCGGGCACTGTTCCAAGCACTGGCAATACAGACGTAAAAATTCTTGTGCTTTCATAGTCTAGCCTAGGAAACAACTGATACACATATAACCATATCAGGATGACTATATTATTTGTCCCAATTTTTAAAGTGCCTTTAGTTTTTTAATTTTTAAATACTCTACAAAATGTGATTTCCAGATAAGAAGGCAAGGAAGAATTTATCATGCATGCAAAAGAATAAACAAAATGAAAAGGCAACCTATCGAGTGGGAGAACTCTACATCTGATTAAGGATTAATATCCAAAATATATAAAGAATTCATACAACTCAATAGAAAAAGTCTGATTTAATAATGGGCAAATGACCTGAATAGATATTTTTCCAAAGAAGGCATAACACAGGCACATAAAAAGATGTTTGACATCATTAGTCATCTGGGAAATGCATGAGATATCACTTCACACCTGTTACAATGACTACCATAAAGAAGACAAGAGATACAAGTGTTGGCGAGAATGTGGAGAAAAGGGGACCCTGTGCACTGTTAATGGGAGTGTAGACTGGTACAGACACCAGTGAAAATAGTAAAAAGGCTCCTCAAAAAATTAAAAATAGAACTACCATATGATCAAGCAATTTCACATCTGGGCATTTATCCAAAGGAAACAAAATCACTATCTAAAAAAGATATATGCACCCCCGTATTTATTGCAGCATTATTCACAATAGTCAAGACATGGAAACAACCTGAGTGTCTGTCACCAGAGGAATAGCTAAGGAAAATATATGATATATAGGTAATATAGATATAGCTATAGATACAAATATGTAGATAGATATAGATATAGATGATATAGATATAGATAGATTTTTTTTTTTTTCCAGCCATGAGAAAATAGGGAATCCTGCCACCTGCAACAACATGGACGAATCTTGAGGGCATTATGCTAAGTGAAAAAAGTCAGACAGAGGAAGACAAATCCTGTATGATATCACTTATATGTGGAATCTCAAAAATCTGAACTAGTAGAAACAAAGAATAAAGAAGTGGTTATCAGAGTCTGGGGTGGGGGATGATAAAAGATGTGGGGCTGGGGGATGTTGAAAGGGTACAAACTTCCAGTTATAAGACACATCAGTTCTGGGTCTCTAATGTTCAGCATGTTGATTATAATTAATACCATATTATATACTTGAAAGTTGCTAAGAAAATAGATCTTAAGTGCTCTCACCACATATACAAAAATAAATGATAGTTATGTGACATGATGGAAGTGTTAACTAATGCTATGGCAGTAATCATTGTGCAATATGTAAGTGAATCAAATCAACACATATACACCTTAAACTTACACAATATTATATGTCAATTATACCTCAATAGACCTGGGAAAAAAGTATTTCTCAAAGTGTAGTTTGAATGTTCCCAATGTAGAAACAAAAGCGGAAGGACAAAAAAATTAACATTACGTATGTACTCTGCATCTGCATTGGGTGTTTTGTTTAATCTTCTCATCAATCTTCTGAAGAATAATAATAATCCCTACAGATAAACTGTATGCCTGTTCTTTGAACTTTATTGAGACTTACATTAATACCTACACCAACTTTTGTAAATCTTTTCTGTTTTACATATTGATTTGTTTACATATTGACATTAGGTTAAGCTTGTTAATGTTCTTGTTCAATGACTTATGTTATTGATAATATAATTTATATTTATTATATTATATGCTTATAAATACATATTATATAGAATAATGTATAGTTTTGTATCATATCCGTAATCATTTTAATTTATATATTAGTGTGAGAATACATAAAAATTGTCAAACATGAAAGTGAATCATCTAGTTTTGTCAATTTTTGCTATCATATTTTGAGGTTATGTTATTAGATTCATACAAGTATCAAATTGTATGTGTGATATTAATTAATTCCATGTGTTTTGGTTTCTTCCTCTGAAAAATAGAGGCATTTGTTTCTGCCAGCTGCCCAGGGCCACTGATACCCTAGATTCATTTCAAACTAAATTTTAGATCAAAGCCTCCAGATTTCCATTATTTAAGAGAAATCAGACAACCAAGCTTATTTGAATGATAAATAAGAGTAAATAAGGTAATTAGTGAGAAAAAGCAAGTTCTCTTTTGAGTACAGTACTTGAGTTTTCTTGCATAAGATATATGAGCATCTCTTTGCTTAAACGTAACCTTCTATTACTTAAACTTTAGTTAGTGGAAAATTTTGTATTGGAGAATTATATTTCCCCCCAAAGTTTCTTAAATTCAATAGTTGTTTTGAAATTATTGTGCTTCCTCAAGAAGCAAATGGCACACAGGAAAAGCAATGGAGCAGCAAAATACACTTGTAACTTTTAATCAGTGAACTTTTCTCTGTTCATTGATAATTCATTGCCAGAAATAAAAATCTCTCTTGAAGATTACAAGAATAATTTTACATTGATAGAAGTCGGTAGATGATGGCATTGTGTACTCTCATTTACGTAGCTCAATCTAGTAAACTTTTAGTTAAAAGTCAATCAAATGGCCTTTTGGTCATTTATTAAATCAGAATGAAGGGTGAAAGCCATGGGAATTGTGCAAGGTATGCTTTGGAATGGGGACATTTCTCACGCTCCATTCCAAAATATCTGATGAATGATCACTATTTCCCTCAATTGAGACATATTTTAATGTATTAATAAGTATAATAACTGATTGCAGAGTATTAAGAATATAGCCAAAAATATAATTAGTTAAGACAAAATTAACAGCCTGAAAGTATTCAAAGATGTTGGAGATATAGCTTTTATAAATTTAGGAGAAAAGTGTAATTCTGGAGAGGAATGCTTGCTCATGAATTCCGAGCTTTAACTTCTCATGTTTATATTCAAGAAAACGCAAAAAGAGAAAGCCTAAGGTTTATGTATATTTCATATTAGATATCACAAATTTTATCCATTTTTATGAGGTATGCTTCATAAAGTTTATCTTTTCATAACATTTAAAGCCCTCAATATAACTTTTCCTTGACTCATACAGATAATAAAATTATACTTAAAAAATATCTCCTTCTCACCTCATTCCACCATGGTAAGACAGAGAAAGGGATTTTACAAGTTTTCCAGGGATTGTGTCTAAAGTCTAAATGAAAGAAAAACAAACCTATTTGCCAGTCAACATAATTTCAAGAAATCCTAATTATTAAGATTTTTATGTATTGTCACTGATAAATGTAACTGCCCAAACAAGTGAAGTGTAGATCTTTTGTTATACTCAGGTATAAGGCATTATACATGTTACTTGAGCCATGTTCAAATAGTAATAATTATACATAGTTTCAAATTGTGACAATTTTGAAAGAAATTTGTCTAAAACCATTAAGTATCTTTGGTTAATCTGTTCCTGTCTTACCAGCCCTCCTCTGAGACTAGAAGCTCAGAGTGTAGTTCTGGAAGATATGATATATTTGGCTGCAAATGACAGAAAACTCATCTAGCTGGTTTAAGCAACAAAATCAGTAAATTGTTACACACTCGAAAAGGCTGAAGGTATACTTTATCATTTGATTCAGAATCCAATGCTTTCCCCAAAAACTCAGTCTGGATCCTTAAGCTGTACTATGTCACGGCACTGGCTTTTGGACCTGGCAGTGCTTCTTCCCATAGGGTCACAATGGCTTCTGGAAAGGGCCAACATGACCTAGCTCTCCTCGAGATCCTGAGTCATTTATCAGAAAGCAAATATTTCCCTCATTTGTATCTAATTTGCTAGAACTTGTTCTACAATTGTATAGGGAGGGTGGAAACCACGTACCACAGAGGGAAATGGGATTTGCCATGATTGGTTTTGACTAAACATGATTGTGTTCCAGGGCCTGGACGCAATGTTGAGTGAACATAATCCGTGTTCTTTTAAAAAGAAAGATGTCCACTGTATACGAAGTCTGACAATGACGTTTGAGAACTCATCCTAGAAAAAGTGGTACATCCCTCATTGCTGAATATCACCCATGGTCACCTTCGAAGGACTCCCCTTGGGAAGCTATGCACCGATACCAGCACCTAGGCCACGCTTCAAAGCAATTTTGGAACTCTTTTTCTGGAATGGCCATCAGAGCTGTCGTTATATTACCCTTGATGTCCTGAATGTCATCAAAATGTCTTCCTTTCAATAATTCCTTTACCTTTGGGTAAAGAAAGAAGTGATTGGGGGCCAGATCAGGTGAGTAGGGAGGGTGTTCCAATACAGTTATTTGTTTACTGGCTAAAAACTCCCTCACAGACAGGGCCATGTGAGCTGGTGCATTGTCATGATACAAGAGCCATGAATTGTTGGTGAAAACTTCAGGTGGTCCAACTTTTTCACGCAGCCTTTTCAGCACTTCCAAGTAGTAAACTTGGTTAATTCCTTGTCCAGTTGGTACAAATTCATAATAAATAATCCCTTTGATATCAAAAAGGTTAGCAATATCACTGCAACAAGTTCGAGAACTTAATTTCCAGATTCATATAGTTAATTATATCGTCCTCTACCTTATTGAACTTTTTGAAGGTGAGAATCTCCTCATTTTAATGGTAGAAATTCACTGTGTTCAGAAGCAGGGGTTATTTCAAAGTTTCCAGAATATTGAGGAAACCTGGCAAGCAGTGGTCTTCTAATTATGCAGTCTTATTTATCTATTAATTTTTAAATGTTTACAAAACTATGGCTACATCTGAAAAGATCACTCACCTCTCTCCTCCAAAGGTTTAGAAAAACCTCCTTAGAATAAATTAGGTCTTTGTGCTAACCTACCAAGAAAATTCATTGCAAAATATTTTAAAGCTAGTGCCTCTTGCTTCATCAGAATTACACGTTTATTGTTGCTTATCAGAAAAAGTGCAGCATCATGGAAATACAGCGTTGACTACAAACAAAAAATCCAAGAAAATATAGCACTGTTTCCTGGTGTCCAAAGTGCATTTTTCTATCTCTGTGAATAAGTGGGGTGGTATTTGTGGTTTTAAAAAGGTAAGGCCATGTATAACCGTGTTTCTCCGAAAATAAGACCTAGCCAGACAATCAGCACTAATGCGTCTTTTGGAGCAAAAATTAATATAAGACCCAGTCTTATTTTACTTTAAAATAAGACCCAGTCTTATTTTACTTTAAAATAAGACTGGGTCTAATATAATATGATATAATATAATATAATATAATATAATGCCAGGTCTTATATTAATTTTTGCTCTAAAAGACGCATTAGGGCTCATTGTCCAGCTAGGTCTTATTTTCGGGGAAACATGGAATCATTCTGTAAGGATTTTTCAAAACTCCATTTCTGTTTGTATATTATACAGGAGAATGTAGATCATGTTGGGTAATAATACTAAAGTCTCAGTAGCTTAGCAAAATAAAAGTTTATTTCTCACTCATATGAGGTCTGCTTTAGGTCCAAGCAACTTTCCATGGTCTCTGTGCTCTGAACAGATACTCACCAGTAGAAGCTTTGCAAGCTTGTGGTAAGTCCACATATGCTCATGCTTCCAAGGTCATGGTGGCAGGAGAAGACAGCATGGAGAAATAAATAACAGCATTTAAACACTTCTTCACTGAAGTTTTCTAACATTTAATTTGTCAAAGCAAATCACATGGCTTTACCAAATTTCAAGGGAATGTGTGATCACAAGAACTGGGGAGCAGGAAACCTTCACGAACTCTACTATTATCTAGAACATCTGACAAAAAATATTTTTAAATCGCACTTTTGAAGTACACTTGACTTCTTTTTCAGCTGACATTATGACGTCAAACTCAATACATGCCATATTTGGATGTAGAACTATGCATTTTTTAAATAATTAATATTTTATTATAATTTAATTTAGAACACATTTATAGAGCACTCCCTAATGCCCTGCAAGTGGAAAATCATATGTAGGTTTAGACCTCTATGAGTTTTCTTTTCTCATTTTCCTAAATTCCACTCGCCCTTCAAGTTAGTGTTTGAGTCCTACATATTTGAAGTATGTCATTGCACTATAAAAAGGGTGCAGATTCTAAGATCAGGAAAGCCTGTGTATGAATTCTCCTAGTACTTATTAAGGTAATAACTGAACCACCTTTTAAACCTGCTTAAATTTCCTGGGCCTTACACTCCTCATCTATGCAATGAGTGTAATTATAACCCTCCTCACAGGATTGTTCTCAGAATTGAACAATATAAAACAGAACTTCAGAAATTATATTTATTCTATGTGTGCTTTCTTTCAGATACTATATGAGAGCAATAATGTTAAGTATGACTGCCTAATCATTGTTAGCTGCTATGTTCAATAAGATCAGAATTTCCACTTTCTGAGCAGGCCTGCTGCTACTGACTATGAACCACAAGTGTTTTCTCCTCCATTGTCACATGCCATAAATCTGGAAAAAAAAAACAAAACTCAAGAGAGTTCTGTTTCCACAAATTTTCTCATTCATACATGAAAATATTTTTTCAATTTTAAAATGAAAGTAATAAAGCTTTTGTGACATATCCAAATTAATCGGGTAATAAATGTTTTTGTATAAATGTCTAATGGGACTTCATCCACTGTCCAATAGTTTCAATATTCCTTTAGACACTTATTCATAAACTATCTTATGTTGTTTCCAAATACTCTCATGTTTTATAATTACATGTTTAAAATTTAGATAAAGTTGCTAAAAGATGAGGGCAATGTTTTGTTTATTATATATCTTTCAGCACCATATGGTAGATATACAAGTATTTGGCTAAGGATTTAGTCCATGTTCAAGTTAATCACAGACTTTTCAGAACAAATCTCTCAGTATCACATCCTTACAATCAGGCTGTGCTAGCTCTGTAGGGCTATCCAGAATCCTTAAGATCCACATTTGGTGAAATCTAATAAAATAATTGATCTAGATAAGAAGAATAATCTCCACAGTATATCAGAGACTGATTCTAGCCAAATACCGGGCTCAACATATGATGCCTTAAGACAGGAGAGAGTTCTGTACCCCAGAAATGGGAAGAATGTATGTCATCTCCACCCTCCCAAGATCAAGATGACTGAACTGAATAGGAACTAAAAAATTTTACAATATTAAATATATTTTACTCCATTTAGTGGAAGATAATAACTTGTACCTAATAGGTGATTTGAAAGAAATCAGAATATTTCACTGCTTAGATTTACCAGGAAGTAATTAATTTGATTTATGAAATTAATAATAGTGTAGCATTTATATATGGGTTACTAGAAGTAGAAGGAACATGTTTCTTAACCATATTCAAACTAGCCTCTTTATCAGTTAACGATCTAGGGACACAAGCAACAGAGAACAACTCTGGTTCAATTAGGCAAAGAAAAATTTATTGGGTGTTTATTGATTTTCAGATAATCGATGAGAATCTGAAGAACCAAGGTGAAGCAAAAGCCAGAACCAAGACATTTTAGGGACTAAAAAGAAGGAAGATTTTCTTTGAACTGTAAGTCAGATCTCTTAGAAGAAATGGTTCTCCAACTACTTTAGGCTCTTTGTTCCTTGAATCTTGGTTCAAATCTTCAAGAGGAAGCCATTGTCACCTTCGTGTGCTGTGTGAGTGAAAGGGAACTCCTAGGTTTGTCCAAATAAACAGTGATAATAACGGGGTCGACTCTCAAGGGGGAAGTGAGGGTGCTATTAAAAAGATCAAATGAATGTGAAGCAGCCAAAAACCAGGTAACGTCCATCTCGGTCTTTGTCTGATTTTGAATTTCTTCTTGTATAGCAATCAAAGTAAAATCATGAAGAATTACCATTCTAATACAGTTGTTAGTGGTAATTTTCAGAACCTTTTGCTATTTTTGCCTTGAACTCTCTAGAACTTCCATTATGGGCAAAATAATGACATTTATAGTAATATCTCTAGCCCATCTGTGCTGTCTGTAAACCAGGTCATTTCCTGACGATATTGTTTATACACTAAACACACCATAAATCATAATCCTATGCCATTTACCTGGATTTGAAACAAGCCCAATATCTTTTCAGTCAGCCTTGTTCTATGAGCAGCCCAGCTCCCTCATTCCAGAAGTATTTAAGTATTGTACTGAGGAGGATAAGGATTTGAGGATGTGAGGAGACTGTGCAGGTTCATTCAAAAAAAAAATCAGGAGTATTTTCAAGTATGTTTTAAACTTAATAGATTTCCTATCCAAACTCAACCAAAACCTTTTATGACGCTTGGGCTGAATTCTAACATTATGATTGCTTCCACAAACAAATTCAATCCAGTTTAGTAAAGGGGAGAGGGTTTACCAGGAAATTTTTAAATAGGCCAGCTTTACTGTAACGACTGGAAAAATACTGAATGAAATAACCTGCCATTTCTCATTAAACACTTGAGCTTAGACGTAACCAGAATGGCTTTATGAAGGACAAAATATTCAGACTAATGTCTCCTTATACTTGCCCAAGAAACTGGAAGATCATCAGTATAAACAGAAACAGCAGAAAACAGATGCATTATGATTTTAACTGTCTCCACAAACCACAGATATTTAACTATTCACACTTGAAACATAGTAACCAAAGGCATTATTCCATATTTCTTTTACACCACAGATAAATTGTTTTAGTGTGTCTGTTCATAAACATTGTTCTTATTAAAAACACACATATCCATACTTAATATTTGGGAAGGTTAGCTTGCCTAGTAACTAAATGTAAAAACCTATGAAGACCAAAGTAGCTAGTTTCATTCAATTTGTAGTTTGCTACATATTTACCTATCCTTGCAATCTAAATATATCAAGAATTGTTTCACATTACCTTGAAGATATACGAGAGGTTATGAATTATGGACAATTGTTATACTGGACTGTCACACCAAATCATATGGTTAGTTTAGTGCATCACCTATAACTTTTTACTCATTTCTCTCCAAATATCTATATAGTTTATATGGCTACCTAAAAATTACTATAAATCACATTTCAGCCATCATATAAAATTAATTATTGAATCAGTGGATGTGCTTTAAATTTATCTCCTCTCTCTGATATTTGAGGTTATTACTCACTCCTTCCTTCTTTCAGCTATTTCTCCCAGCTAACTCTCAACCACTGGGACCTTCTTTGTTCCATCCTTTGTTCTCTTCTCAGTCAAAGCAGATTATATGATAATTCTCATGTTCTCCTATAGAATAACTCTTAAATCAGTCATTTTGATCTTCACACCTCAAGAGCCTACTGTCTACCAGATGTTTCCATTTAAGTGTCCCCCAAACAACTCTGGTCTCAAACCATCCACATTGGACATCTCATCTGATGGCACCAACCACTCCCATCTGCCAACAGCATCACCATCCAATCAGGAACTTAATACTTCTTTTGTATCTTCCCTCATTTTACCCTTGCATTCAAATTATGAGGAGGTCCATTCAATACAATCTTCCTACTATATTTTGATTGCCTCTCCCCTCATCTTCTTCCTCATGACTCATCTTTTCTTTAGGCATCATCACTTTTTACCTTAAATATTCCTTTTCCCTGATTAAACCCCTTGAGCTGCTCTTGGAAGGCTTTAAAAATCCTTTGTGTTACTATAGTTGGCTCAAAACCATAGTTACACCCTACTTGCATTTCTAGCTTCAACTCTAGGCAGCCAACTCCACGTAATTGTGACACTTTCTGATCCCCTAAAAGGTAAATTCTGTCTTGCCTGTCTTCTGTTGCTTGTGCTGTCATCTCTTCATCTGGTTCATGCATCAAATGAGTAGATTTGTATTAGGTACCCTCCAATCATGCATTTGCCTATCTTTTCTGACTAGAATTTTATGTCTTTTCTTTCATTTCTTTATCTATAGCACCTACCACAGCAACTGGTATATGATAAATATATTTTTTCGATACTAAAACTTTTACCTAAGCAGTACGCCTTGGTTAAATTATTTAATTTCTCTTTGCATCAGTTTCTTCATTGACAAAATAAGAATATATAATAATATCTACTTTATAGTGTGTTTGGGAGGAAGTTGAATTAATATATGTAAAGCATTTATAACCATACTTGGTATATAAGTTCAAAATAAATACTGGGGGTGCCAAAAAAATGTATACAAGTGGACACTTTGTATACATTGCTCAATAAGTAGTTCACTGTAATCAGAAGTGTCTGGATGCTGACGGTAACCACTTTGAGCACCTCTTGTAATTACAGAAGTTAAACACGACTTATATTCATCTTTTGTTATAGGTATTCAAACCCTGACAATTAAGTTCATGAACTTGTTGCAATGATGTTGCTAAACTTTTTTGATATCAGAGGGATTGTTCATTATGAATTTGTACCAACTGGACAAACAGTTAACCAAGTTTACTATTTGGAAGTGCTAAAAAAGCTGCAGGAAAAAGTTAGACCACCTGAACTTTTTACCAATAGTTCATGGCTCTTGCATCACAACAATGCACCAGCTCACACGGCACTGTCTGTGAGGGAGTTTTTAGCCAGTAAACAAATAACTATTGGAACACCCTCCCTACTCACCTGATCTGGCCCCCAATCACTTCTTTCTTTACCCAAAGATAAAGGAATTATTGAAAGGAAGACATTTGGATGACATTCAGAACATCAAGGGTAATACAAGGACAGCTCTGACGGCCATTCCAGAAAAAGAGTTCCAAAATTGCTTTGAAGCGTGGCCTAGGTGCTGGCATCGGTGCATAGCTTCCCAAGGGAAATACTTTGAAGGTGACCATAGTGGTATTCAACAATGAGGTATATAGCCCTTTTCCTAGGATGAGTTCTCGAATTTAATTGTCCGACCTCATATGTTAAGTATTACAATTGTAATACAATTTTCCTTTCTTAAAATGTGTATACTTTTTTTGGCACCCTCTGTATATTACTAATTATTATCATCAGTACTAGCTATTACTATCTTTCCTTTGCTAGCTCTTTTCAGTCACCTCTTCTAGAGTTTTACACTGAACATTTCACGTACTGGTTTTCTGCAGTCCTCCAAGAGGATTCACCTGTGTGGCTTTCCTCTTCATAGCAATACTGAACACCCTCAGCTTTCAGCAGCATTCAGAAAGTCTCCTTTTCCAGAATCAGTAACCATTTTCCACTTCCTTTTCGCTGTCAACACACCACTTGTTTGAATAAACACGTTGGCACTATAGCATACATGTTAGGAAAGCAGCTTCTAGAGCCAGACAGCTCGGGTTTGAATCCTGGCTCTGGCATTTATAACTGGCTATTGTAGGGAAAGCTATGTAGTTTCTCTAGACCCCAGTTTCCTTGATCATGAAATAGAGTTGAGAATACTTACCTCATAAAAATTATTGCAAAATTAAATGCATTAGTAGTTTCAGTAAACTTAGAATGTTACATGGGAATAGTATGCTCTTAATAAATGTTGATAGGAACACATCCAGTCAAATAACACAGCCCACTGTATTAGGAAGCCTCATTGCCTAAAATACTTTAGAATATGGTCATTTATGCCCAATTGGGCTTTCACAATCACAAGCAAAAATAGAATATATATATATATATATATATATATATATATATATATATATATACACACATACATATATATATATATACACATATATACACACACACACACATATATATATATATATATATATATATATATATATATATATATATATATATATATATATAGAGAGAGAGAGAGAGAGAGAGAGAGAGAGAGAGTCAGAACACAAGACCAGGAAAGTACATTCAAAAGAGTACTTCCCAATGGGGAAGTAAAGGCCCACATATACTATTAGATAGCTTCTCTTCTTGGGCTAGCCCAGTTCACAAGCTTCTGCACCAACCCCTGATGTCTGATATATGGCTAGTGCTGGCAACCAAGCATCACTGCACACAGAGACAGCACTGGCCTTCTGGTCTGTACCAGACCATCATCATACAGCAAGAACTGGCCAGGCTACCAGAGCACACTGAGAACGCTGGCCTCCCACTGCACCAAACCAACATAGCACACACGGAGAAAGGCAGAATAGAGAGCGATAGTTAAACGCACAGAGCCTGAAGCCAACTACTTAGGTTCAAATTCATGTTCTGCCTCTTAGTAGCCATCTGACCATGGACAACTTACTAAGTTATATGTGCCAAACCAATAATTTGTTCAGAATTAAAATGAATCAATATATACATGCAAAACACTTAGCACAGCACTCTACCTGCAGTAGCACTGTGTAAGTTTTACTGGTGATTATTGTACATATACACAGCTACAGGAACACCACTAAATGTGTTTGTTATCACTTCAAAATCACAACTGTGTATTTCATGCTAAAACTCCCCATACCCCAAGTATCTTTCCCCCAAGTATCAGGCTACTGAGAACTAATGACATTTTTATCTTAAATAATTTTAAAATAAATCTTATCATATTTGGACTTTATTAAAATGAAGCTTAATTTTTGCCCATAAGATTCTGTAAGGCAGTAAATCAACTTTCCAAGGTGGTAAGTACCAGAAGTAGAATCACCACGAAGCCAATGAAATTCCACGGCAGAGCCCCTCAGTTTTACAGGCCGCTCTAAGGCTGTGAGAGGGTCTAAGAATGTGTTCTCTGAGTAAATCATTTAATTTGCAAAAGTTGGATATATTTATGTTCTTTTCTAAAAAGAAGACCTGCCAAATATTACAACCTTCATGTTGCACAAAGCCGGATAATATTGACACCACTGGCATCTCTGTGTGCAAGTGGCACAGAAAAACTACTCCATGACAGTGGTCTGGGCACTTGGGAAAATTTCCATTCTTTCATTTGAAGCCACAGCTATTATTTTCAGGAAATTCCTGTCTCCCAGCCTCAGACTGAGCCTCATCCCTGACATAGTCACAGCCTTGTGTTTCGTGCATTGCTTTCCTGCAGCCCATAGATTTGGCCTGTCACTTCAAGATGTGCTCAGGTCAACTGCACTGTAATGCTTTTCTCCACCCCGCCACCAGGAGCACCGGATAGCTGTTGTTTGTTGAGCACCTTGTTTTCAAGGTGACTTTGTAGTCCTCAGATGTGTTTCCATCCTGTTAGGATTTTCACTGAGCAGTACTGAGCCTGAGACTAAAATTATATTATACACGAACATGTACAGTTATACACATACATGCTGTGGGGACAGAGCCCCAGAAAGTAGTTTACAGGCTCTCGGCCTCACGTGGAAAAGTGCTGGCTCGGGTAGTGGGTGGCTGTTGGCTGTGGCTGGTTGGCCGTCAGCTGTGGCCGGTTAGCCGATTGGCCGCTGGTATAACTGCTGTGGCTACAAAGGATTGCCGAGGACTGCCGAGGATTGCTGAGGAGCCGAGGAGAGTGGAAGAGAGTCGGTAGGTCGGTTGGTGGAAAGGCGGACGGCAAGTTGTGCGTCCGGTGGGCCCAGCCTCCAGTGAGACCATAGTAGTATGACTCCCCTACCTATGGCTCCGTGGGTGTTCCTTTTTGGCCTCACCATATCCTGCATTCTTGTGTGGGGAGCGGGAGCAGAGACCCCGCAGGCCGCCCCGCCTGAAAAATGGCGCAGCGAGCAGGGTCTCCCGCACGACAAATGGCGCAGCGAGCAGGGTCTCCCGCACAACACATGCACACAGAATCCACTGCATTTTCCATCACCTTCCTTTAAATTCTTTGTTCTCTATGGAAAAATATTCATCTACCCAAGACATTTCTATTACTGCTGCTGACACTGAAATCACAGTCTTTGAGTTGTAAAATTAAAGACATAGCCACAAAACATACTATGTATTTGCAATGGAAAATAAGAGAATTCTTAATCCACAAGCTGTTATGTATTAAATTGGAGCTACACCTGTTTTTGTCTAGCTTGTACCAAGCTTTGGGGAAGGAACTCCGAATCAGATGGAGGCTGCTGTTGCATTGTTAGGATTATTCTCTTCTGGTTATTGTTACTCAGATACTGTCAATCAGTCCGTTGAAATAATCTTGCATCTGCAAAATATGCTTCAGGGAAACATCAGCAATTGCTTTAGTGTGGAAGGTACTGGAAGATGGCTCGTGGTTAGCTGCTGGCTCCTGTTCAGCTGGTAATGTATTCATCTTCTACAAGCTTCACAGAGAGAGTTCTTACTGCTGAATAAAAAACAAAGAATTTTGTCATAACATAGGAAACAGAAGAGAAGGAACTTCCTTGAATGACAATTGCCAGCCTGCCACTTCTTTAGTGCTAGTCATGACAGTGAATCGAGCCCTGAAACTTCACCTTGTGCTTATGGAGAATTCCCTGACAGTAGGAACTGAATGTGGTTTTGAACTCTTAACACGGTTTCTCCTAACCCACGTAGACACAGTTAGACAATGTGTTATCCTCAGTGCACCAAGAACTATCTATAACCAAACATTTCCATAAGTCTGCCTAGGCTAAAGAATTAGTCAAGAAACATTTTAATGACTTAAGCTTTCCTTTATATTAATATTCATATTTCAATAACTATCAGACTTTATTAATTCTTTGTAACAAAAGAAACCTTCTAAACTTATAAGAGAGACTAATGTGATAGATTGGCACAATCGATTTTATCTAATTTCCATCATGTTTTCCCTCAGGCTGCCTTTTCTAGGACCCAGAATCTGGAAATCTCATTGCTACTGTGAACATGACCTACCCTAGAAACCCCTTGGTGTTGCTATAGATGTGTTTGCCAATTTATAAAAGCGCCAATACAGAATGATGAGGACATGCAAGTTCTAAATTGTTTCAGAATCACAGTTGCTAGGAGGTCACAGGAGTCGTTTGCATATTAAAATACATAAAATAATTCACTGTCCTTTCGACATTTATGGAGGTTTCTTTCCCTTCTCATTTGAAAACATTTTCAAGATAAAAACAACATTGTCCAGGCATTACCAGACCAATTAAACAAGAGAGCAGGTGAGGGACAGGAGGGAGGATTGATAATTGTATGCACCACCAGGCTGAAAATCTTTATCAAATTTGTGGCCAATATGTAACCTGGGAAGGCTACCAGCTTGTTTCCACACTGTGATTTAACGAGACTTAATGAGCTCGTTAAATACACTTTTATTTTGTCCCCTAAAAAGCCTTATTAGGCTGTTCAAAGAGCAATGCCTTGAATTACGCATGTGTATTATATAGTAATCAAGCATCACAATTTATGGTTGTGTTTATTTTGATAGAACAATAGGATAAAAGTAAAATGTAAATTGATTCTAGCATATATTAAGTAAATGTGCAGAAGTAAATTCTACAGATCAGTTACCAAGGTTACTGTTTATCTCCCTAGACTTAATGCCTGTTAGTGTTCTTAAAGTCATCCCAACTACAATTTTTCTAAATAATTTGGCCCTGTGACTGAGACATTTTCCTCAGACCATGTCACCGTGACCCCAAACATCACCATCAGAGGAGGGAAAGCTCTGCTTACTTCGTAAATGCTTAATTATAGAAGCTCTAAGCTGGTCGAAGAATCTTGGTTTCTATATTGAATAGAGCCCTCTTTCTGTTCTTTTCATCTAGAAAGTAAAGATACACTAGGATATGCAAATACAGAAAGATATGCAGGTCATTTTTTCTTTTCTTTACTTATGTCATAATAAATTAAAAATTATTTTTTAAATGCTAAGAGGAAGCACTCGTTCGTTTACTTTTGGCTTTATTCTGCTAGAAGCTTAACTTTATCACAAGCTGTTTAATGGCAATATTATTTCTTTTCATCTGTCTTTTTTTTATATACTAACAAGCGGCCTATGGTGCTTAGCTACCCACACCCACACCAGCCTTTGGAGAAAAACCACCAACATGCTCTGTAATAGGTGACTTCACATTCTTGTCAACTGATGGGACTAGGGAGAGAGGTTGACCCTCAGGCAGTTATTTATAGGCAATTAACTGGCATGCCCAAGAGGCAAGCATTAGACTGAGACAAGATATCCAATCAGAATCTGGGAGACACACCATAAAATCACTTGAATTTTTTCATCCGTACTCACTTCTTAAGCCTTCTTCCGATCAGTTGGCTTTCTGTGATTTTTCATTCTACCAAGAAGGTTGCTGGCCCTGATGTACTCAACTGCCTCTGTACTCTTGCATTTTTTATTGTGAATTAATAAACTGTCATGCGCATAGTAAGCCAACCTATCTATCTTCTGAGAGAGAAAGAGATCAAAGCTTAGTGCGCTGACTGAAGGAAAGTCAGGTTGCCAAGAATTCAATGCTTTACACCAACCAGCCTAAAGTAGTACTTCTCAAACTTTAAATGAACACAAAATCTCTAGATGCTGCTGCTGCTACTGCTCCACAAGCCATGCCAGACTGTAGAGACCCTTGCTGTTCCAAGTGTAGTCTTTAGTTCAGTAACATTACATAGGAGCTTGTGAGAAATGCAGAGTCTTTGGCCTTGCTCCAGATTGATCAGAATCTTTATCTTGACTTCAGTGACTTTATGCACGGTAAAACTGAGAAGCACTGCTCCAAGATCAGTCATTGTCAAAGGGCCAATAGCACTAGCATCGTCTGAGAATTTATTAGAAATGCAAATTCTCAGACTCCAGCTCAGATCCACTGAATCAAAAATCTCCGGGACTGGGGCCCAGTAATCTGCATTTTAACAAGCTTTTCCGATGATTCTGGGAATCACTGCTCTAGATCAGTGGTTCCCCAAATTTGCTGCACATTAGAATCACCAGGACAGCTTTTAAAATTCCTGATAGCTGTATCACGACTTACAAATGAAATCAGAATGTCTGGGGATGAGAGACAGACATCAGTATTTTTTAAAGATCACAGGTGATTCCAATGGGCAGTAAAGTTTAGGAACCAATGCTTATACTATAATAAATCCACCAAGATCAGTGGCATCACTAGCAGAGGTTCTCTACTTTAGATCCATCTAGGAATCACCTGTTTGATGCCAAGATCCTATTCCTAGAGACACTGATTTAGTTATTCTGGGAATCAGGATTATTTATTTCCATTTATTTATTTATTTGTTTGTTTATTTATTTATGTATTTATTTACAGAGAGAAAACCTTACTGTTATTCAATGGGTCTTCTTCACAAGTGCACGGAGTCACATTTTCACCTCCAGAGTCATTGATACAGATGAGTTTCATCATCCGCAAAATTTCCCCTGCTGTCCTTCTCTGGTCAGCTTTTCCCCTGACCTTCAGCCCCTGATATTTTGTATTTCAGTTAGGGTAATTAACTGATTCAAGAAAAGCCATCAATTCGCAGTATGTTCATCCCTTTTTGTTGTAAGGGTGTTCAAGTGACCCCTTTCCAGCTCGCTACATTCCAATGCAGAAGCCAGAAGTCTGTCATCCCAGGGGACTTGAATGTGCACCCACGGTTAAGGGCCATTGCCTTTTAGGAGTAATCTTTGAAGTCAGCTGGATTCCTCTGGTCAGAACATTTCTGCCCTGGCCTCTGCTGATCATGCTATATGCCACTCAAAAATATTAGGTTGGTGCAAAAATAATTGCTGTTTAAAAGGTTAAAAATAATTGCAAAAATAACGCAATTACTTTTGCACCAACTTAATAGTACAGAAGATGCTTTTTAGGCCCAAAGTAGGTTAATGAATGAGACTACGTTAATCTGCTCACTAGTGTTTCCTCTCTATTTTATAATCCATACTTCCCATAGGCTATTAGCTTGATTTTATTACACTGATATTCCTAGAGTTGTTGCCAAACTAAGTAGATAGATTTCTAGCTTTAAAAAAAAAGAAAGAAAAAGAAACCAAAGGGGGAAAAAACAGAAGATAAAAACAAAGTGTAAGAGCTCCACAAATAAATTTACTTCTGCATTTTTCAAACCAGAGCATGATCAAGCATGAAAAATCAGTGGAACCTGCAGGGAAATAGAGAACATACATATGGTGTAATCGGCTTGGCACAGAGTAAAACAGAAGAAGGAATATGTACTGGTATATATGACTTTTTCAGGTTAAAATATTTGGGGTAAAATGAGAAATGACCAATTACATAAAATTTTACATTTCCTTTCCACTGTAAGAACACTGAAAGAAAAGCTAAAAGCTAGTCAGAATTGCATTATTTGAGGGGAAAAAACCCAAAGACTCAAAAGAATAAACAACCACTTAACCTGTTCTGCACTGTATCTTTCACAGTGTGTGGAATTTCCAGTGTTTGTGCACAGACTTTCTTTGAAAATGCAAACATTTACTTAATTTTCCTTAGAGGTTACTTTGAGAAAATTTCTAAGACTTCCCTTATCTTTATCCTTTCAAGATATATATTACTGTATTATAGATACTATTTTCTAATGTACTTTCTTTTCTAATGTATTTTCTAATTCTCCAGTTTCAGAAACTTGTCAGGTTCTTCAAGTTCCACGTACCTAACAAACTCAGAAGAGACAATTCTCATACCAATGTCTAACCGGTAATATAGGAGAATCTAAAGGTACTAAAGAATTACAAAATGACAGTCAGTAGGCCTATTCTGATTTTTTTATTTATGTTGCTTCTACTCCTATTCCTCTTAATCCAACACAGAAACACACACACACACACACACACACACACACACACACGCGCGCACACACACACACGCATGGTTATACCCATTTAAATGCAGATAACTGCTTTATATTCCTGGAAACATTCAAACGTGAAATGTAACTTCTAATTTTGCATCCAGTGCATTTTCTGACTCCTGGATATTATTTTATTTCACATTCCAGACATACACCCACTTATGCATATCTATGCATATTTATAATACAGAGAAACTGATCAATTCTGAAACATGTTTTCTTTAGTTCCAGTTTCGACAAGTGTCACTTTCACCTGGCCATCTAGTCATATACTTGCTAAGTCTAGAATTTAAATTCCATAATTGCTGTAAAACTTCATCTAGGCTGGGTTAATACCAGGAGACACTGATGTAACAGCTTAAAATAGGCTCCCAAATTAAGAAAACGCTGCTTAAATTACATTTGTTAAAAACAGTACCTTCAGTAGGTTCATGCTGTAACTGATACCAACAGTTGCCAGAGGATGTGGGAGTCAGTGAACCAAAAAAGAAGCATTACCAATTAGTGCTTTTACAATCTGTGAGCAATTTGGAAACAGGTTTCCCATGTAGACAAGAACACTAAAACATTCAAGAAACTACTGATGAATAAACCCCAGGGTGTGTAGGCTACAGTTGGGTGTTTACCACTATTATCTGATAACTCTAGGTCATCTAATCCACAGAGAATAGAGAAGGGGACTTTCATGTGAAGATATATACATTTTATTTTTGTTGATTAAATTTTCACTAATTTATATTAAGGAGGATTTATTAGGTGAGAATTAAAAACATTTACACAAAAGATGTGTACGTGGACACACATGGTTCTCTCTCTTCATGACTGCCAATCAGTTGGGGCTGGCTAATGACACCCTGGAAATCAGAGTGCATCTAAAGGTCCCCAGGCCTCCACAGAAATGGGAGTAAAAAGACAATCCAATCTAGCCTCAAGCTGGTAGTTAGGTCAGTTCCAAGTTGTTTCAGAGATTCACAAAAGAGAGAGATTGTAATACTATTGAGCTTTGGAAAAAAAAATACTAAGAATAAATAGAATAGTGTTCTGTAGCCCACTCACATTGGCTCCAGATAACCTGTTGTGTACTTCTTTCCAGCTCTGCATTGGTAGCTTGAAATTGGTAGCTGTAATAGAAATATTTACAATGTGGGAATTTACAAATGCTACAAATCAGATTTGTTTGTTTTTCTCCCAGAAAGTTAATTTACCAGCACACTTCAAGAATAGAAGTTTTCAGTCAAACTGGCATGAATATCAATACAAATTTTATGAGTGCTATGCAATTATGTTAAAGTTATGGAGGATCTTGTACTATGAAACACTCAATCCCATTTGTGAGGTAGATACTCATTAGAAAGTCTGTCTACGTTGATATCCAGAGACCAATATGTCTTCTTATTTTCCCAACATAACACAGTTCCTATGCGTGAAAGCTCTTCATAAAATAGCCATATTTGGTAGTCAACAGATTGATAATTGCAATGGTAGGAATGTTTGTATCCCCCTTTCCCCAAATTCATATGTTGAAATCCTAACCCCCAAAAGTGATGGTATTAGGAGGCAGGGTTTTGGGGAGGGTATTACTTCATGAGGGTAGAGGCCTCATGAATGGCACTAGTGTTCTTATAAAAGAGACCCCTAGCCCCTTCCACCACGTGAGGACACAGCAAGAAGACACTTGTTATGAACCAGGAAAGAGACCCTAACCAGACAAGATAGCACCCTGACCTTGGACTTCCAGCCTCCCGAACTGTGAGAAATAAATTTCTGTATTTGTAAGTTAACCAGTCTGTGGTATTGTGTTATAGCCGCCTGAATGGATCAAGACATGGACAATTTTGAATGAGAAACATGAAAGTACATAAAATGGTAGTAGAACTCAGCCCATTTTACTTGCTTTCTTTTTCCTACATTGTGAAGCACATTTTCTCCTTTCAAAATAAATATACTGTTCTCTGGCTAGAAGTACTAAACTATAAACCAGGAGGCCAAAAAGTCTGTGGTTCAGATGGGAAAGTCTGGAAAAGAAGCCGAAGCGAGCACTGGGTATTTTCCTTGCGTGTGATGACAGAAACTTCATGTTTATCCTCAGATTTTCACTTTCTAGGCCAATACAATCTTGCAACCTCTATTTTTCTTGATTTCTATCCTGACTTGACCTCAAGGTGACTGGAGAAATCTTAGTCTATGATAGTAGAAGTTATATATGATTTTCAGAACTGGGAAATATTTGTAAAAGTTACCTTGTGTTCAATCTTTCCAATAATGTACCAGATACAATACTGGAAAATGAATCCAGACATTACAAAAATCCGCTAGAAAAATTCAACCTTAATCTTAGAGAAGTTCACAAGTACTTCAATCAGGCAGCAGTTGAAATTAAAGTGCACTGGAAATAGAAATTCCAGAGTTTCTTTTCAAGGACCCCAGAAAAGTTCCAAAGTTTCAATAGTTGGAATGCTGAAATTAATCAAGATTAAATTGGATGATTTCAGTTTGCTAAGGCTGTATGAAAAATAATCAAATCATGGCTAAAAAACAAGGACTACTTTTGGAAGCTCAAATTTTGTTCTTAAAATATAATTAGCAGTGGGAATTATTAAATATTGTGACATAACAATTTTTCAAAACAAATCATTCAGAATATTATTTTACTTATTCTAAAATCTTTGCCACACCTAAAGTTATATGAAAACAATACTCTCTAATAATATTTTTGCATATCAGAAATATAGCATATTTAGATAACTCACAAAGTGATAAATTCAGCTTCTGCCTCCCACTTTCAAAATAAACACTTATCTTAGACAAAGTGCTAGAAATGAAGTAAATTGTTAACTTTATAAATGTATGTGAAGTTTTTGAATTTTATAATGAAAAAAAAACCCAACTATTTCAAATAAGTTACCAGACTTGAGCATGCTGACATACAACACAGGGCTAGGAGAAGATAAATGAGGGCTCCATTTAATACTCACGATGTATAATATAGTACATTTCCTACACCTAGAAGTTCCTACTTTTTGATGCCAAAATTTGGAAAGGAACACATGTAAAGTTTGTTTTAAAATTCCAGGACTATGACTTGTAAGCCAGGCTCCTTACTGGACCATTCTGCACGTTGGTCATGCCTGGTCCATGTAGACACACCTCAGTCCAGGAGTGACACAAGCTGCAAGGGTCCCAGGCTAGGCATGGATGAGAAGAGACTGCCAAATACATAGTGGATAGGTATTGGGGAATGGAAGAAGATCTATAATTAAAAACAAAACAAAAGAAAAATTCACTAAGTTACTATTTGCTAGGGCCAATATCGGATGGCTTTAACAATACGAAGTCCCAGGTTCCTCTTTTTGCTTTTCTATATTGACTCTTATATTAGGAACAGTGAAAATGTATACTATCATGAAATTTATTTTAGAGAGAGAAAATCAGTGAAAATCGTTGTGTAACACCTCTGAAAATTCTCTCTGCCATAAAAGAAATGCGGAACTGGTAAAATTTTGTCAGAACTCTGGAAAGCAACCAAAGACTTGCAGCAATCTGGGGAGTATTTATTCAAGAAATATGGCTGGATAGCAGTAAAAAGAGCCAGTGTTGTGGCATTTTAACTTGCCCTATTCCCACCCCACTCTCCAGGTCCGTGGTAGCCTGAAAAATCAACAGCTCACAGCCACAGTGAAAAGCAGCAGACAGGCTGACATCAGAGGAGACAGAACTCTTTCAGAACCTCTTTCTCAGAGAAATGGGGCTCCTTGGAAGACTCCACTTGCAATGTTGTCTTCACTTGATCTGCCTCTGAGCTCATCTTGTTTAAAAAGTCTTTTCCCCAAGGGAACTTGCCCAAAAAACTGAGAGGCAATCATTTAATTCTGTGGCTTACTGAGGCAATAAATAAAGTAGAGGCAAAATATAAGCTACGCCAGAAGTTTAAAAGGAAAATCTGGAGAATAAGATGTTCAAGAGCTTTGAAAAACTGTGACATATTCTTGGGAATACAGACATTCGTGCACATGTGCAAGGCTGTATGTAAGCCCAAGGTGGTGTACATGCTCAGGAAAGACCTGAGAAGTCCCAAGGCTGTCACTTCAGGCTGAACTTGAGACTCTGGGAAGGAAGTAGGTGAAGGTTGTTAAGGCAGAGTTGTCAGCTCCCTGGACGAGTGCTGAAGGTTTGCACCAACAAGCAAAAAGAGCCCTGGGCTGTGATTTAGTTGCAATTTTAATGTGGTTACAGGAGGAGGTAAGCATAGCGCTCACCTACTCTGCCATCTTGACTGGAACCCCACTTTTGCATTTTTTTATTAAAAAAACTGAACTTTTGATTACTATTGCATGGAGTGTGGGCAGAAATGACATTTTAGCAAAAATCAGTCTTTCATTCAATAAATACAGTGCTTTATAATAAATTGAGAAATGATGTTTTAATTCCCTAATTGTTATTAGTTTATAAACATACAATGTATTCTATATATTTTCCAGTGACCTTACTATCCTCCATTATTTCTTCTAGCATTTTGTAGATTTTTGCACAAATTAGTATTATATCTGCAAATAATGACAACTTTCTCCTTTCAAGATTACATTTTTCTTTTTTTCTTTTCTTTATTTCACTAGCTAGGAACTTCAACATAGTATTGAATAGAAAAGCTAATAGTGGAATACCCCTCTTGTTTCCAATTGCAGAAGGAAACTGTTCAGTTTTTTACCATTATGTTGGATAATAGCTGTAGGTTGTCATTGTGTATATAACCTTTATTAGATTAAGGAAGATCCCTTCTATTCCTGGTTCCCTGAATGCTTTTATACTAAATGGATGTTGGATTTTATCAAATGATTTGTCTATATCTATGAAATAAACATGCTTTTTCTCCTTTATTTGATAAAGATGATAACATATATTGATTGATGTTCCAATGTTTAACCAACTTTGCATTTCTGTAATAGACCTCACTTGAATTATCTTGTTTAGGATTTGTGCATCTGTGTTTATGAAAGAATTTGGCCTTTTTTTCTTTCCTTGCAAAGTTATTGTATGATTTTAGAATCAGGGTATTCCTGATCTCATAGTACAAGTTGAAAATTGTTCCCTTCTTTCTCTATTTTATGAAATAGTTTGAGTAAGATTGATATTATATAGATTATTTCATCTTTAAACATTTGTGGGAATTCAGCAGTGAAGCTACCTAGGTTTGAAGTTTTTGTGTGTGTCTGAGAAATTTTTGTGTGTATCTGGGAAGGATTTAATTGTGAATTCAATTTCTTTAACAAACATAAAGCTATTTAAATTTTCTACTTATCCTTATGCAAGTTGTGTTTTTCAAGAATTTATCTTTCATTTAAGTTTTCAAGCATCTTAGCATAAAGGTATTCATAATATGTTCTCTTGTTACTGAGATATAATTCACATACCATAAATTCACTATTTTAAGTTGTAAAATTTAGTCATTTTTACTATATACACAAGTTGGTGCACTCATCACTGCTCCTATGATTCCCTGAAAATAAGACCTAGCCAGACAATCAGCTCTAACGCGTCTTTTGGAGCAAAAATTAATATAAGACCCAGTCTTATTTTACTATGAGACCTGGTCTTATGATATGATATGATATGATATGATATGATATGATATGATATGATATGATATAATAAACATAAGACTGGGTCTTATATTAATTTTTGATCCAAAAGATGCATTAGAGCTGATTGTCTGGCTAGGTCTTATTTTCGGGGAAACACAATATTAATTCCACAACATTTTCACCAGCTTGAAGAAGCAATCCCATACTTGTTAGCAGTCATTTCCCATTCCCCTTCCTCCTGGCCTATGGCAACCATTAATCTACCTTCTGTCTCTATAGATTTGCCTATTCTGGACATTTCATATAAGTGAAATCATACACTTTGTGGCCTCTTGTGTCTGGCTTCTTTCACTTAGTGTCATGTTTTTAAGGTTGATCTACATTGTAGCATGTACAAGTATTTTATTCCTTTTTACAGTCCACTGATATTCCAATACATAGATACACCACATTTTGCTTATCCATTTGTTAGTTTATGGACATTTGAGTTGTTTCCACTTTTTGGTTGTTATGAATGTTGTTGCTATGAACACTTGTGTAGAAGTTTTTTTGTGTGACTATATGATTTCAATTCTTTTTGGTATATACCTAAGAATGGAATTGCTAGGTCACATCGTAACTCTGTGTTTAACCTTTAGGGAACTGTCCAACTGTTTTCCAATGCAGCTCCACCAGCAATGTTTTAGGATTCCAATTTCTCCACATTCTTCCCAGCACTGCTTATTTTCCTTTTTTTTTTTTTTTAATAGCCGTTCTAGTGGTTATAAACTGGCATTTCGTTATGGTTTTTATTTGCATTTCTCTAAAGACTAGTGAAGATGAGCATCATAATATGCCCTTATATTTTCAATAGCTATAATGATGTAGTGATATTGCCTTTTTTATTTCTCAGACGAGTAACTTGTGTTTTTCCTCTACTGGTCCATTACTTGCTAGGGTGTTATCAGTTGTTTTTCAGTCTTTTCAAAGAACACATTTTCAGCTTTGTTAATTTTCTGTTTTATATGTTTGCTTTCTCTTTCATTATTTTATTTCTTTGGGTTCAATTTATTGTTTCTATAGCTTCTTGAAATAAAAGTGTAGATCATTTATTTTCAATCTTTCTTACATTCTAATATATGCATCAAAGTTTTAATTTCTCTCCAAAGCACTGCTTTAGCTGCATCCCCTTAAAATGATTGCACTTTCATTATCATTTAGTCAGAAATATTTTCTAATTACTATTCTGATTTCTTCTTTGATCCATGGGTTATTTGGAAGTTACTTAATCCAAATGTTTAGGGAGTCTCTATTTTTATATTTTCAATTTCTAGCTTATTTTCACTTTTGTCAGAGAGCATACTCTATATTTTTTAAATCCTTTAGAAATTTGTTGAGACAAAGTAAATATAAAACATAAAGAAATCTCAAAAATATCCAGAAATTTATAGTGATGCCCTTTTATTTTAAGAATGGGAAGTAAAGAGGGATCTTCCAGTTTTTGTTCTTTACCCCTTTCATATATATATATCTTTCATTTATATATTTGTTCTTTACCTTTTTCATAGATATTTAAATATGTATATCTATACATATACATAATTATATATACATATTTAAATATAATATATATATTTCTAAGAAAAATATTTCTTAAAAATATAGCCATAATGAAAACTGCACGTACTCTGTGTATTTTTATGTATGTTACCATTCTATAGTATGTCCTATAAGCTACAGTGTTCCTATCACTTGGGCAAATTGGAATTATTGAAAAGATGAATGCAGATTATTCTCTTTCAGCAGTGTAACAAACACATCTGACGTTTGGAGAGTGAGTGAAAATTCTTCCTATGTGAGCTATCACTGCTGCAGATTCTGTCTCTGAGCTTCCAAGAGTCAAACATGGATAATGCCTTGCGGTATAGATTCCTTATTTGCACTTTGAAATTCCACTTCATTTATAGCTATGCTTCCTATATACATTGGCTCACAAAACGCATCCTCAGGCCATTTTATGCCCTGTCTTTCAGTTTTGTCAACAAATATTCAACTTTCAAAATAAGAATAAAGGCATTACTTTTTACATTTTTGTTTTGTTTTGTTTTCACATCTACACAAGAGATGGTACAGGCCATAACAATACCATCCAGTACTGTCACTGGCAATATAGCACAACCACTTTGGACAGCTGTTTGACGACTAATTAAAAAGATGACTATACATCTGCCGTTTGACCCTGCAATCACAATCCAAGAGAATTGAAAAAGTGTCCACAAAAACCCTTGTACAAGAATGTTCAATCAAATTTACTCATAATAGCCAAAATCAGCCTAGATGTCCATCAACAGAAGAATGAATAAAGAAACTATTGTAGGTCATACAATGAATACTACTCACAATAAAAAGGAAGAAACCACTGATACACCCAACAACATAGGTGACTATCAAAACATTGTGCTATGTGGAAGAAGCCAGAAACAAAGAACATCATGTAGATTCCATGTATATACAGTCCTAGAATAGGCGAAACTACCTAATGATGATAGAAATCAGACCTGTATATGCCTCTGGTTTCAGGGGTGGTAGAAACTGGCCAGGAAAAAGCACAAAGGAACTTTTTCGACTGATGGACATGTTTGTGTCTTTAGTGAATGTGTATGCATTTGTCAAAACTAGTTGAACCATTCACTTCATATTTGAGTATTTTATTCTATGTTAATAATAGCTTGACTTTTTAAAAATTAAAATGTATTCAGAGAACATTACAGTCATACAAGATTTAATAATAATTTATTTGACAAACCTGAAACAATTCATCAGCCATTTCAGGACATTCAGTTTTACTAAGATTTCTAAGGTAATGTTTGACTAAGAACTTTGGGACACAATTGCACTTTAACAAAATGAAAATTAGGAAAAAATCAACATTACTCTGATAATATTCCAAGACAGTAACATTTTCATGGACCATATTTTGAAGTCTGTAAAACTGAACATATTTGGATGACTTTGGTGTTTGTTCAGTTTTTAAATATGGAAACTATATTAAGAGAAAGGCATTAAATCACCCAGATGCTGACATCTGGTGGAGCATTTCCATCCTCTATCTCACCAGTTATACAGCTATTTAACTATTTACCAGCATCATTTAGGATAAAGCTTGAGTTTTGGAAAAAGACCGACATATCATCTAACTAGCTCTTACGCAAGATACCGAATTAGTCTCAGCCTTTGTTCTCACTCAACAATATAAAAAAGCATCTAAAACAGTGCCTGGCACATGATATAAAGTTAGTAAATGTCAGTTTCGTGCACACAGAGCACCCCTAATAAATGTGTTTTCCTACGCCTCATCTTCTTCTTTCCCTCCTCCTCATTCTCCTCCTTCTTCTTTTTGTTCTGCCTCTTTCTTTTCCTTCCCCTTCTTATTCTTCTTCTTATTTTCTTGCTTTTTCTGCTTTTTCTGCTCCTCTTTTTTGCTGACCCTTTTTTAATACATGCCAAAGACAAGTACAGGGTAAGGGGGGAATTAGAGAAAGGCTTATGTGTAACGTTTTTAAAGACGGTCTTTTCTGGTTGTCTTTAAATCTGTTACCTGATGCATTTTGTATTAAAAAATAACAAATGTGAAAGTCATGAAAAATACATTTCTGTTGCATAAATCAATTCTAAATAATTTTAAGCTTATGAATTTAAGCCTAGAAGATTTTTAGTCAGATGGGTGTTGGAGTTTTTTCTACATATGTGGGAGAATTGCAGATTTTAACTTCTTGAGTCGGGAAAGAACAAATAAAATCTCTTCGCAGCTGCGGACACCACCCTTGGGAAGACTTGGCTGCTCCAATCCACTGAATCTGACCTGACATATGCACTTCCTCATTCCTCCAAAGCAAAGAGGAGAAAGAATCAAGGCTTGAGTATATGCCTATGACAACATTCTTTTTCAATGTTCAAGCTGCTGGATCTGAAGAAAATTATATATGGGATCTAGTCAGTTCTATATGTTTTTAAGCATACCTTAGTTTGGGTTTTTTGTTTGTTTGTTTGTTTTGTTTTCTGATGTTGCCATATTATGAGAACCAGATTAGAAATTTTCAAGAGGAGTTTGACAGAAGAGATTCTATATTTACATCATCATATTACATTGTACATGATTTTGAATTTTCCCATTATTGGAGTTGTTAACTTTGATCACTTAAGGGGGATCCTATCAGTTTTTAAAATCTTTTTCACTGTATGGTTTTCTTCTATCCTTTATAATTAATAAATATTTTGTGAAGAAATACTTTGAGATGTAAATATTGTGTTCCTCTCAAACTTTCACCCAGAGTTTTAGCATCCACTGATATTTCTTGGCTGAATTAATTATTATTATGATTGCTGCTTAATCATGATTTTTCTGCTTCTATTATTTCTTCTACTTTTATTAGTTGACATTGTATAAAGGAAAATCTTCCTTATTAATTAATTTATTTATATTATTATGGACCCATGGATTCTTATTTCATCCCACTGATTATAATCCATTATTATTTATCTTGTCCCTAAATTGGTCCATTGAAACCTCTTGAAGCTGACTCCTGTGTCATTTTGACATGGTCCCACCATTCTTTGAAACTTCCTTAATTTCTGACACAGAATAACATTCCAACCTTATTTTGTGTGTTCCCTATCCAGTCCTAGAAGAAGCTTTTAATTTCCTCTGGGAGTTTCAGTTCCTTTAATGAATAAAGTTCGATAGAAACCAACACCTGGGTGATAGGTATTCTCATTATTATTGTTGGGGTGTTGTTATTCTCAGACAGAGCTAGAGAACATGTATTGTTATATATGTACATTTATGGCTATATTTATTTCTACATTGAAATCCATCAATATTCACTGATATCTGTGAAATCATATGGTTCTCTGCTTTTTCTGTCTGACTTATTTCTCTTAGCATCATACTGTCAAGATCCATCCATGTTGTCACAAATGTTCCTATATATAAACCAAAAACAACAAAAGAACAAGACAAACAAATGAGAAACAGAAACTCATAGACACAGACAATAGTTTAGTAGTTACCAGAGGGTAAGGGGACTGGGGGGTGGGAGATGAGGGTAAGGGGGATCAAATATATGGTGATGGAAGGAGAACTGACTCTGGGTGGCGAACACACAATGGGATTTATAAATGATGTAATACAGAATTGTACACCTGAAAAAAAAATATTCACTGATATCACTGGAACCCCAAATCACAAGTTTTATATAATGTTCTCCCTTCCCATATTTGTAACTCCCATCTTGGACAATGACAGACCTGGCTGTCATTGTCCTTCATTTACTTTTCGTTCAATTCCTGTGTATACAACAACTGTCCCAATGTTAACACTGCCCTTCATCCCCAGTGCTTCTCCTCCCTCGCTTGGATTCCTACACCTCACCATGAGCCCCTGCAACCACCACCGCCCAGCTGTGCTAATGCTCTTCCCCTTGCTGCGCCAACGCCAACACCCTGCTCCAGGCAAGGTCCACCAGCACCCACAGGGAACCCTCTTGACGCGACTCAGGCTCCCACACCCCACTCCGATAAGAAAATACCTTCACTCAAAAGCCAAAACCAAGTGATTCCAATGCACTATATTAGTTGAGGTCCTCCAAGGGCCAATTCCAAGATTGAATTAATATGTAAGGATTTTATTCAATGAAATGCCTGTGTGACAGAAAACAGAGAGGTAGCAAGACAAGCCTGGGAGAGAGAGCCCAAACAAGCCTGAGTTCAAGTGCAAAGAAAACGATGAGAAAGGTTGGGCAGAAGTGTCTGAAAAAAAGTTGGGTAAACACAACAGTGTCCTCGAACCCCAGCAGACTGTGAGAGGAGTCGGTGACACTGAGGACTCTGTCTGCTTAGTCCCCATCCCTGCCTTCCTCTGTCACTGGGCACAAAGAGCCTGTAGGAAGCGTGGGATGAGTGCCAAGGAGGGGATGGGTTTCACTGCAGCAGCAAATGGGTCCTGGCAAACTGACCCTATAGCTAGAGGCGCATGATCTACATTTTCGTGGCTGCCCACTGTTAAGATCAAGTCAGAACCACAACAAAACAAACTCCTTCTTAAATCTTGCATGTACCAATAAGAGGACACTATTTACCAAACCACGGAGCCTTTGTTTTTTCTTCACAACTCAGAAACAAAGACAGCCTTACATTAAGTTAAACCCTTTATAATACAAAGAAGATTTTTGGAAGTGTGCCCTTCAGGAGTTTTCTGGAGAAGAGCTGTTACTGCATAAGTAGTTATTAGTTGTCAAATCACTGGACCATGTATGTGTCTGGTATTGTGAGACAATGCTGAACATGGTGAATGAGCAGGTCTTTCTAAAAAAAATAAACACTTTATTTTCGCAAGTATTTTCCTTATTTGTGACCAATAGCATTACAGAACTTTGAATTGTATTTAACACGTTTGTCCTTTTTTGAAATGTCGCATCAAACTCGCAAATAAACAAATGCAAAGAATAGTCAGATTGTTCACATTTTGGAAAATTCAAAATAAAGAGCAGGGATAATGGTGAGAGAGACTATTTTATATCATACAGTTTTACTGAGCAGTTGTAGATATAAATCCAGACCTCAGAGCTACAATGCAGCATTTAACAGTTTTCATGGATATTACCTTTACATTTAATACTCACATTTTAACATCAATTTTGGTGGAAGCCATATGTTTAAACTTTATAAACACAGCTTAAGTTTTGGCATAATCTGAAAAGTCCTGTGGTCCCTAAATACACAAAAATGTTATATAGGAAGAGAGCAAAAAAATTGTAGTTACAGATATAAAGCTAGATACCTACAACAAATAAAGACATGAAAAATCGACCCTTGTAATGATTTTTCTGATGAAAGTTTTGAAATCTCCTTTTCACAGATATCCTTGAAAGTTAGGATATGCCTAAAGAAATGGGAGAAATGCAACCAAGGAAAGAACTTCATAAGACAAAGCCCAAGACTGAAGCACTAATAGTATAAGTACTAAGGAAGTAAAACTATTTTTTTAAATGTTTATGGTTTATAATCACTTAACATTTTAAACACATTTGTGGAATGCATAGTAAGTTATAGACACTGTCTTTACATGTGCAAAATGCTGTTCAAAATGGCAACCTTTCATCACATGTATTTTTACTGAGCACTTGAAATGTTTCTAGTTCAAACTGAGGGTATACTCTAAGTGAAAAATATACACCAGATTTCAGAGACCTAGGATGAAAAAAAAAGAAGTAAAATATCTCATTAATAATTTTACACTAATTAAATGTCAAAATGATAATGTTTTGGACACATTGGGTGAAATATATTATACTATTAATATTAATTTAACCTACTTCATGCTTTTCTAATGCAGATACTAGATATTTTTACATTGTATATGTAAATCCTATTATATTTCTATTGGAAAAACTATGATAAGGACTATTGTGGCAGGTATTCCTATTTGCCAAATAAGTCTCTTTCCAACCTTTTTGGTGCCTGGTAGATGGCGCTCCCTCACTCCCTTTGACATTAAGTGTAGCCAAGAAGCTTCCTTCGACAAAAGAATTATAAGGGGTAGGAGCAGTGTCACTTCCCAGAAGAGGGTTTAAGAGTCAGTGTGTGTTTCACATCCCTGCTGTTGTTGCTACAGAAACACATGTAAAGAGGACTCTACCTTCCTGACTGCCTATGAATAAAGATCAGAGTTCCCTCATCCCCACAGCAGAAGCGTGTAGTTTGAGTCAGCTTTAGTATTTTAAGCCCTAAGTTTGGAGTTGAGGCATAACCTGGAGTCCATTGTTTTCCAAACTTCAATGTGTATCAGAAGGCTTTGTTTAAACATTGGCTGCATTTCTAACCATTTCCCGTATGCTGCTGCTGCTGCTGCTCCAGGGACCGCACCTGGAGAACCATGGGGTTGGCCTATCCTGACTGGTAGGTGCTATGAGTGGGGATGGGGGAGGTGCTTGCTACAAAATTTAGGGTTCAGTAGTAGTTTAAAGAACTCCTACATAATTGTTCATAATAATTCCAATATTATTCTTTATCCAAATATATAAATGAGATGAACATCAGCACATCTATGTTATGAGAAATTAAGATCATGGATGAGACAGGATTTTTTTTAAGTTATTACAATGTACTTTTATTGGTACTGTTCTGTCTCAGGTACTGTCTACATCAACACAATGACATTTTCTACCTACCACTTCCCTTGCTAAATAAGGGGTTAAAATGTATCCTAATAAGACTAGTCACACAGTTTATTATTTGGCTTCTAAAAGGAATCCCTGTTCTATGGTCTCTGGCAAATGCTAGAATTTATTTACTGACAAAAAAAGTGATAGTAATTAACTTGTTCTGAAGAAATTTTCAATAAAATTAACCTGGAATCCATAGAAATTACTCTTAATGTCCTCAAGAGAGGAGATAATAACATTACTTTCTAGCTATTTTCAAGATGGTAACAGAAGCAAAGATACCGGAAAACATCCAATATGTCTAGCTGACATATTGTGAAAAAAAAACAAAAAGGAAGCACAGACATAAACACCCAATATGCAGGTGTGTCTCACCCTCCTTTTGGAGGTGGAATGAGGAACCATTTCTCCAACAATGTTCAATAGAAAATAACCAGCTAAATACAAGTAAAAAGTAACTTCAAAAAAATGATTTGACGTCCTTGCCCAGATCTTGGTTTCTAATACCATTCTCCAATTTCTCCTTAAAGAAATGACTGATTGTAGGACTGTGGTAAGATGAACCTGCAGCATCTCAAAGTGCCAGAAAGTAAAGAAGTACACAAAAGACAAAACAATGGCAGTGAGACGTAAAAAGGTCATAAGAGCCAATTAAAAGAGTTCCAAATGCCCAAAGTTGGAACAATTGGAGCAGCAAAAATAACATATTGTTTCATTATAATTCAAACTATAAAATAAATATCCATGAACTCATAGTGAAAAATAAATGAGTGAATGAATGAATGAATGGATGGATGAATGAATGAATGAATGAATCAGGAATACAAGACAAGTCTCTCTTATAGAATTCCAAATAAATGATGTAGATATTCCCCCCTCAAGGAGGTGAAGCTTAACTCTTCACCCTTTAATTGTGGGTTATGCTTAGTGATTTGTTTCCAAATAGTACAGTATGAAATGGGGAGTTCGGCAAACAGGTCACTTTACAGTGGAGAAACCTGGCAAACACTCCCTTTTCCAAGTGATCAAGGTAACATCACAATGATAACATGTACCCTTGATATACATTGCTGAGAATGGCACGTCATCTATGTAGTCTTCCAAAAAACCATGACCCACTGAACCTGAGAAAAACATCAGACCAACCCAAACTGAGGAACATTCTACAAAATACCCGAGCAGTACCTTACAAAACTGTCAAGGTCATGAAAAAAACAAGGAAAGTTTGAGAAACTGCCACAGCCCAGAGGAACCTATGGAGGCCTGAGGACTAAATGTAAGCAGGTATTCTGGATGGACTCCGGGAACCAAGAAAGAACATTAAAAGAAAACTAATACAATCCAAATAAAGTATGGAGTTTAGTTAACAATAATATATCAATATTGGTTCCTTACCTTTGACCAATCTGCAATGGTACTATATTAACAAAAGGGGAAGCGGTGTGGTATATACGAGTATATGGAAAATATGTGTCCTATCTTTGAAACTTTTCAGGAAATCTAAAACTATTCTGAAATAAAAATTTTAATTAAATGTAAAAAAGATGGTAGCCACTTAAAAATGTCTTTATCTTTTATTTGTGAGATAGCTGAGCCAAGAATCGGGTCTTCACAACCTGAAGAACTTCCCACAGATTTTTCCTGACCAGCTACCTCAGAGCAACTGTATCAATCACGGAAGGCTTCCCTCGTGAAGACAAGATGTGAGCCTTCACTCTGGGGAAATTCTCTGGTGTTCACAATGACACTGGGAGTTGTTTCAACTAGGCTTGAAAATTCACTGAAATCCTGAGTTCTTAATAAAATTAGTAAAGCTTGAAAAGATAAAAGTGTTTGTTACTCTCACCTCTTCATGTGAGCTGACCCTTTCAGTTTTGAGTGGTCCTGGATTTATTCAAATTTGAACAAGAAATTTACTGATTTCTAATTAGAGGAATGAGCTGTAGTCCCTACCTTTGGGAATAAGTTGAATGATGGAAAGGACTCCACTTGGGTTGTTATTAACTGATTTATATAAACACATATACAGTGTGGAGGTCAGGAATGGAAAATATTTTATGTTATGAGGTTAGGATTTTATACATATCTTTAAATCCATAGTTGTTTCCATATATCCAAAATCAAATTTCAATCTAAAACCTGAAAATGATATTCTCACTGTCTTTCCTTTACTTTTCCCTTGGCCTTCTTTTCCTTTCTTTCCCACTCTCTCTCCACTTTCCCTTCCTACCTCCCTCTGTTTCCTTTTTTTGAATTTTGGTTCTTTTTTCCATATTTCTCTAAGTCCTGGGGAGAAACCTGAGGATGGGAGGTTTCCAGGGAGGTCTGGGTGCCCATTGCTGGGTGGGACGGGATAAGATGTGCAAACATATCCCAGTGTGATGCAGGGCCAGCCCAATGACAGCGCCAGCTCCACTGTATTGTCACACAACAGCCATCATTGAAATCATCTGTGGGCCCTACTGCCGTACATATTTAATTAGAACCTTTATTAACGGGCCAAGCATGAACAGGAAAGGGGAGATTACTGTGCAAATTGCTTTAATCTATCCAGCCCTCCTTCCCTTTGCCTTCCCTGATTAGTCCCAGAATTTTTTTCTCTTTACTTATCCTCTTTCTATAAAATCTATACCTGTTACTTTGTGTTTTATTCTACATTTATTTTCCTTTCCATTTTCATGCGTGCACGTACACACACGCACACACACCCCAAAGATGCACCAATGCTCTCCCCCTTGTGAAGGGTTTCTTTGCTATGCTAAACAATTCACCCCTTGATGTCTGTTTCTTGAAAAATACTGGTTTATGTAGAGCTCTAAATCTCATAAGATCACCTACCTAAGGTGATTCAATGTTTGACTCGTTTTACAGGAATTATATAGTGCCACTTTGTTCTAGATAAGAAATGTTAAATTAAAAACAGTCAAATACAGCTCTCTATGTATATGTCAACAGGTCCATTTAGAAAATTGTATGGGATTCAAATTATCATTTCTAAAGTTCAGAATGGGAAGTCAGAGGTCTTTTTTTAAAGTAAATAACAAAAAAGAAAACACATCTACTGACCGTTATCTAAAATCCACTTTCTCAGGTAAGTTTGAAGTGAATCATCCAGATAGTAGTTCGGACCCAAACTACTCTTCCTGGTTGTAAATAAGAATAAATTCCCCAAAGATATTACTCAAATCAAAACTATGGCTAAAGATTGCATGTCAGTAATTTCTGCATTTGAAGTCATGGAAAGCTGCCTTTTAGCCCTGCATAATTGGAGGTGGGGGTCAATTATTTATTTTCCCAAATCTACCATAGCTATGCTATTGGATTATGAGTAATGGAAGATACAGAGAATTGAAAGATGTAATTGCCACCCTCCAGGAGTTTATAATCCTTTTGTCATATTATTACAATATAAAAAGAACAAAAATCTGCCATCATAAATGTTAAGCCATGCACGTAGATGGAAAGAGTGAAGTGTATGTAATGTTCCTCATTGGCACCCTTGCCCATTCCCATCCACCCACATCTATCCAGAAGCACCACACAAAACAAAAGACCCCATGGGAATATTTAAAATATTTCCTAATAGTCACACATTCTTCCACTTTACTCTGAAACACTACAAGGCATTATCTCTCCTAGTCTCTGATCCCCTCTTCTTTTAACCTGGAAGTGGTGACGAGGAGCAAGAAGCTTTGTGATCTTGAACAAGTTATTTACTCACTCTGCAGCTCAGTTCCCCCATCTGATAAATGTTCCTAACAGAATGTACAGCATTGCTGTGAGGGTTAAATAAGGTAACAGTATTTAAATAACAGTGTTCGATGTATAGCAAGCATGTAATAAATGATGGCTGTTATTACGGATCCAGCAGTTTGTTGCTTCTATTGTTTCCCTCAACTCAGGAACTAAACCACAGATGCACCGTGTTCCTGCAGCCAGAGCCTGCCACAGAGCGGCTGCAGGCAGACCCGTATCACTATGCTCTGGTAAATGGGACATGCAGAGGTTCAGAGGCAGAGAAATTGCTTTTCCAATCTAGCAGAGTCAGATAAGGCTCCACAGCAATGCAACATTTGTTGCTTTCCCACACAAACACATAATTGTATTTAAATTCTATTTACAATGCTTGCTTTAAAAACTCAAAATAGACTTGCTTTCAATATGGCTTGAAATGACAGTGTGCTGTATTGGTACATGACTCCTTTCATGAAAATAACTTGATACATGACCAAATTTTATATCTTAAAATTTGGCTCACATGTTATTTTGTTTTGTTCTTTATAACTCACTTTAAACAGTAAATGTGGTTACTTTGAGAGCCTTAGGATGGCATTTAAAGGCAACCTCAAATTCTGACCCAGAGAAATGTCACAGCAGATGAGAAGTGTGAACTGTGAGAATTCTTATCTCTATAAGCAGAGCCATGCATAAAAATATAAAAGAATGTAAGCATTCCAACGTTTAAAATAAAGAAAGCCACACAAAGGAGAGCACAGCCTTCTCCAAAGGGACAGGCATGGTTTGGCTTTGAGCCACAGGGATAATTTATATCAACTTACGAATTAACTACCACTATGACAAACATGAAGCCAGTTGGTATTCGACATGGGGATACTATTAAATCACTGTCGTCTTGTAGTATATTTAAATTAGTTAATTTGTTTCAATTCATTAATTTTTGAATTAATCAGTTCTGTATGTTCTTTTGAAAAAAAAAATAAAAAAAAGGAAGGATTTTCCTGCAGCTAAATATTGCCCTCCTATGGACTAAAAGCCATAATATGGCATTTTGGATTTTTAAAAAAAGAAACAGGAAAATTACACTCCTAAGGCCCAGGTTTTAAAATAAGCAGTCAGCTCTCAGAATTCTGGATAGCAGCACATACAACGACTCTCAGCATCCCGAACATGACCCTATCACATTTGAACTCCTCTCCCCATGGATCAATTCTTCCCTGATGAGAGTTCCCACCTTCAGACTATCCTGTGGTCCTGTGGGTGGGCAATCGGTACAGAAAGCGGAGCAACATCATCGCGGGTCAGTCAGTTATTTTGCTGAGTCTAAACAATAGTTACAGGGACATTCCAAAGTGATTTTGCTTACTGGGCACCAAGTATCTAAGTTAAAAATTTACAAAACCTGGTAGATTTCTGGGAGATATATGATGAGCTTAAAAGTAAGGGAAACTTCCCCTTAATTACGAGAAGTATAAAGTCCTTGTCAGTTTTACACTCTGCCAGAGAGAAACAAGGCCAGGGATTCTGCCAGGGATTCGCCAGGACCTTTGGAATGAGCTTGTGTAAGTAAAAGTAAAGCAGTTGGGCAGGATAGAAACAACCAGTGAGTCACAGTATGGGACTAAGCAAAAAGAGAATGGGAGGGATTGGGAAGAGTTCTTAAAAATAAAAAGCCATTGGATTCACTATCATTTATTGAAATTAATATTGAATTAATATGAATTAATGCAATTAATATCAATTAATGATTTGATATTGATTAAGTCAAGTAATGTTAACTCATTAATTTATATTAATCTTGAATTACAGTATTCAAATGTTTTATGGATGTACAGATAATGGTGAAAAGCAGGCCCTAAAGCAGTCATTTTCATACAAAATGCATGAATCATTGCAAAATAATTACAGGTAAATTTAGGATAACTTGTTTTAACCTCTATGAGCCTCAGTTTCCTCATCTGCAAAATAGTACTATCATTCCTATCCCTTACTTAGCACACAAATTGGTACAGAGATTACAAAGATTGGCTAATTAATTAGCAGTAGCCATAATTTTCATCTTAGGCTTTAGAGGCTGGCATGCATTTTTACATGTATCATTTAATTTCATTTTATTAAATATAGTACCTTATTACAGGCACTGCTATTGCACTCAGTGGTATGGCTTCCCTGGGGTTTTCAGAGTAGAGAACAGAGAGATCATTCAATTTGGGAAATTTTGAGAAAGTTAACGAGAATAAGGAGCAAATTCATCATCTCAAGCCCAAGTCACAAGAATACACACTTTCACTGAGGCTTTGTTATAAAAACCCACATCCATAACTGAATATAATTTCAATTCCCTCGCAGTTTTATCCCTTCTAATCACCATAAAAGTCTGTATTAAAAAACAGTAGGGGCAGTCATTTGTAAGAGAAGCTGGAGAAATAAGTCCAAGACCTTCACCTCCAGAGCAAAGTGTCCTCAGAAGTCTTTTCTGGAAATCGTATCTTTTTTCTGTGGGTTCTTGGTGTGTCAGGATACAGAGCTCCAGCCATTCACTCTACAAGGCCTTTTTGGGGGGCTTAACAGGCTCTAATCATATTGGCCCCAAACATACTATTTGTCATATATAGCTTTTCGACATCCAGCATGTTTAGGTAGTCAAACAATAGCTACAAGCAAAGATAAGGAAGGTAAATATTCCAAATATTTCATTATGCTCCAAATACAGGAAGGAGCCAGGCAAATCTTCTGAGGCAAAAGAGAATCAGCATGTTACCAGCAGCAGCAATCACCACAGATACATTCAAAATACTAGTGGGTAATAGTCATCGTCTGAAAGGACTCCATCTAAGAAAACAGAAAGGGAGTGTAAGCCAAACTATAAAGTGGTTTGAGAAATGAGAGTTAAGTTTTAAGTAAGGCTAAGGAAATGTTTTTAAGTCCTTCACATTAATTGACACATTTATCACTGTAGCAAACCTATTAAACATGAATGCATTGTTATGCACATTTTACAATTTGAGAAACTGAGGCCTACAAAGAATAGGTTTCTTATTACACGTGTAACAACTAGGTGTATTCATATTAAAAGCAAATATGAAGCCAATATTCAAATCAAATGTGTCTGGTTACAGAGTCTGAGCTCTTACTGCTCCACGATATCGCTTTTCTAAATTATTAAAATTATTCATGCATATTTTTCTCTCAAAAAAAATCAGATATCTTTGTACTGGTTAGGAGACGTAGTAAGATTTATTAAACATGCCTCCCTCTATGAGGTAAAGCTATGAGCCAATATAATTGGACTTGCACGTTATCAAGAAATGAGGCAATGAAAAATCACATCTTCTGCTTGAATGAGGGAGGCCTGTGAAAAGTCTGTCTTTTTTTGATGGATAAGTCATGTGACAGCACCATGGAAGGCCTGGTTCTGAGTCACAGACATGAGTCGCTATAGATGGAATTACATCGCCTCTGATTAGAGGCTGCCCAGAGATCCAAATCTACTCTGCTGTCTCTTTGAGACAGGAAAGGTAACCACACGTCCCTAAACCATGCAAGGGGGAGCGGCTATCAGCACCTGCAAAAAACACACTTATCTGTAGGGTGGAATGCCCTCACCCTAAAATTACCCTAGGCTGGGATAAAGACAATAAGATCCTAGTTGATGACACTCCCTTCTTTGTTCATAACACCCAAATCAATAGGCCTCTTTGCCTTTAAGTAGTGCCAGATGTTAAAGTGATTAATTTAGTTGATCCATTCTTTTCGGCATGGAACAATTTACACGAGCTGCTGGAAAACTCGTCGAGCTGGTCTGGAAGGTGTTCTGGAACAGCCTGTTAAACTGAGTCTCCCTAATGAAATGCTAGAAGACTTGAGCAGAGTGGGGCCTGGTAAGGGTCAGACTGTGAATTTCAGAACTGACTTTCCCCAGTAGAAAGTTAATCAGTTACAGCATACATAACAGAATAAAATGAGAATCGGGTTTATTCAAAAGAAAATGAGTATTAGAGAACAGTCTTATAAATTCTTGGAAGAGCTGGCTTTTACGAAGAAACTCCAAACCTTATCAGAAAATTAATCAATTTTAATGTAAATTTGTTATTAAAAACAACTATTGATGTCAGAACAATAATAAGGCTTCACCAAATGTAATCAACAATTTTACTGAGGAAGAGAGCACATTGCCAGGGAGGGAAACAAGGCAGTAAATTTGAAATAATAGTAAAATTCAGGTCCTGGTAGCTTTGCAGAAGACACATCTATTTCAAAGATCAGCAAAGGACTGAATGGTAAAGGGGAGGGAGATTTGAGGACAGCCAGATATCACAAGGTAACGGCTGTGTAATAATAAAGAGAAACACTGAAAGTAGTCATTTATCTCAGAAGGGGAAATCTACAATTTCTACAATGCTTCAAAGTTATCACCATTCAGAAACAAAGAAGAGCCAGTTAAAGGGTTTGAGCCCCAGAACACATTTTCCAAAAACGTTCCCACAAGATTTATGGCCCTAAATATTAATCCGCCCTCCAGAGACAAACTTTACGTCAGGACCACACAGATTCCTTCCATAAGGTGTATTTGAGAAAGGTTAGCAGAAAACCTCCCCTCTTCAATAGTACTTCCTACAACTCCCATTTTAATTAGATACATAATGTGGCAGGCTGCTTTGCCTGGGAAAAACAATTAAATTAAATTAAACTAAAATGTTAAATATTCCTGAGGTTTTGAACTTAATGCAAAACTATTTGGAAACAGGCCTTGTCCCCTTGTTTTCTTGTTCTCTGTCTGTCACTTAGGGAAATTAGAAGGGAGAGGCAGACAGGGCTTAGGAGGAAGAAAAGGTGTGGAGATAGGGGAGACATTAGCGGGGATAAGAGGAAAGAAGAGAAAGAAAAGGAAGGAGAGAAGTACGTATTCGGATGAAAACTGAGTGACGACACAGTAGAGGAGTAAATGGGAAATGGGGAATAAGGAAAAAGCCTATTGATCTTTATTATTTCACTAAGAATTAGCAGATCATCTTTACGAGTTATCTGCGCTGGAATTGGGTAAAGTTTCAAGCTAACGGATTGTGGGTTTTAAAGTTGCATCATTTGAGTTAAAAAAAAAAAGAATCAGTTCTAACAGAGGGCAGGAGGGAGTTTTGTTTGGTTTTTTTTTGTTTGTTTGAGCTGGTTTTTTTGTTGTTGTTTTTGTTTGTTTTTTTAGTGTAACATCTAGTTATAAGGATATGATGGTTAAAAAGAAACTCAGTGCCTTCAAAGGAAGATGTGGAAAGATACATGGCATCGAAAGTCAGCCACCTACAAAGAAAATCTGGAAAAGAAAAAATTTCTGGTTATGTTAGTTAAGGCTGATCTCGTACTAAGATTTTCCAGCTTAGTTGCCAGGCTGCTGAAATGGCAATGTAAATACGATGTAATACTTGGTTTGCCCATTAAGAATTACAGACTTTTTGAGATGAAAGGAAAGCTTCAGAGAGATCACAAGCCCAAAGTCCCTTAGGTCACAAACCAAAGGGCTGCTGAGGTCAGAGACATGAGTGTGTGAAGGCGGCCCAGTGGGTACTGTGGCAGGCAGGACAGCATATGCCCATGGAAACAGCCAGGAAGCGCTTCTTGGTTCCAGCTCCTTTGCCGTGTGAGGACCCGGCTCTGCGTTGCCACATCTTCTAATTTCTCATGAGAAACTGGAAACACAGATTTATACATAAAATAACCTAGTTTTGTTTGTATTTATTTATTTTTAACAGATTTTTAGGTAGAAATTTGTCTTTTATTTTTCACATTAAAATAATTTTTTTTGAGAACCATATGATTTTACTGATATGTGAGATACAAAACTGAAAACAACAAAACTGCAATACAAACAAACAAAGAAACAAAAACTCACAGACACAGACAATAGTTTAGTTGTTACCAGAGGTAAGGTGGCAGGGGGATGATAGAAGAGGGTAAACGGGATCAAACATATGATGATGGAAGGAGAACTGACTCTGGGTGGTGAACACACAATGTGATATATAGATGATGTAATACAGAATAGTACACTTGAAATCTATGTAACTTTACTAACAATTGTCACGCCAATAAACTTTAATTTAAAAAAAACAGATTTTATTTTATTTATTTTTTTAATTAAAGTTTATTGTGGTGACAATGGTTAGTAAAGTTACATAGATTTCAGGTGTCAATTCTGTATTACATCATCTATAAATCCCATTGTGGGTTCACCACCCAGAGTCAGTTCTCCTTCCATCACCATATATTTGATCCCCTTTACCCACATCTACCACCCCCTTTCCCCCTTCCTCTCTGGTAAACACTAAACTATTGGTTGTGTCTATGAGTTTTTGTTTCTCTTTGTTTGTCTTGTTCTCTTGTTGTTTTTGATTTATATACCACATATCAGTGAAATCATATGGTTCTCTGCTTTTTCTGTCTGACTTATTTCGCTTAGCATAATAATCTCAAGATACATCCATGTTGTCACAAATGGTCCTATTTCATCTTTTCTTACCACTGAATAGTATTCCATTGTGTATATATACCACAACTTCTTTATCCATTCATTTATCGAAGGACATTTTGGTTGTTTCCATGTCTTGGCCACCATAAAGAAAGCTGCAATGTATATTGGAGCACACGTGTCTTTATGTATAAATGTTTTCAGAATTTTTGGATAGATACCCAGGAGAGGGATTGCTGGGTCATATGATAATTCTATTTGTAATTTTTTGAGGAACCTCCACATTGCCTTCCATAACAGCTACACAAGTCTGCATTACCACCAACAGTGTATGAGGGTTCCTTTTTCTCCACAGCCTCTCCAACACTTGTTACTATTTGTCTTGTTGATAATAGTCATTCTAACTGGGGTGATGTGATATCTCATTGTGGTTTTTATTTGCATTTCTCTGATGATTAGTGATGTTGAGCATTTTTTCATATGTCTATTTGTCATTTGTATGTTCTCTTTGGAGAAATGTCTCTTCAGGTCCTCTGCCCATTTTTCAATTGGGTTGTGTGTTTTTTGTTGTTGAGTTGCATGAGTTCCTTGTATATTCTGGATACTAGCCCCTTGTCGGAGGCACTGTTTGCAAAAATCTTCTCCCATTCAGTTGGTTGCCTCTTTATTTTGTTGATGGTTTCTTTTGCTGTGCAGAAGCCTTTAAGTTTGATATAGTCACATTCATTTATTTTAGCTTTTACTTCCCTTGCCTTTGGAGTCAGATTTATAAAATGCTCTTTGAACCCAAGGTCCATAAGTTTAGTACCCATGTTTTCTTCTATGCAGTTTATTGTTTCAGGTCTTACGCTTAAGTCTTAAACCCATTTTGAATTGATTTTGGTACATGGTGACAGATAGCAGTCCAGTTTCATTCTTTTGCACCTGGCTATCCAATTCTCCCAGCACCATTTATTGAAGAGGCTGTCTTTTCTCCATTGTATGTTTTTTGCTTCTTTGTCAAAAATTATCTGTCCATATATATGTGGTTTTATTTCTGGGTTCTCAATTCTATTCCATTGGTCTATGTGTCTGTTTTTCTGCCAATACCATGCTGTTTTGATTATTGCTGCCCTGTAGTACAAGCAAAAATGAGGGAGTGTGATACCTCCAGCATTGTTCTTTTTTCTTAAGATTGCTTTGGCTATTCGGGGTCTTTTGTGGTTCCAAACAAATCTGATGATTTTTTTGTTCTATTTCTTTAAAAAATGCCATTGGGATTTTGATGGGGATTGCATTAAATCTGTATATTGCTTTGGGTAATATGGTCATTTTAACTATGTTGATTCTTCCAATCCATGAGCACGGAATGTCTTTCCATTTCTTTGTGTCTTCTTCAATTTGTTTTAAAAATGTCTTATAGTTTTCATCATATAGGTCTTTCACATCCTTAGTTAAGTTTATTCCTAGGTATTTTATTATTTTTGCTGCAACTGCAAAAGGATTTTTTTTTTCTTTTTCTGAGATTTCATTGTTAGTATATAGGAATGCAATGGACTTTTGTACGTTGATTTTGTAGTCGGCAACTTTACTAGATTTTATTTTTTTAGAGCAGTATTAGGTTCACTGCAAAACTGAACAGAAGGAACAGAGATTTCCCATGCATCCCCTGCCCCCACACATGCATACATGGATTCCAATACTGTCTGATTCCAAAGGGCATGTTATTTCCAATGTGTCAAATGGCTTATTAATTCCAACCCTCCAACATTTTTTTCAAATTAACAAACATTATATTTTAGAGCAGTTTTAGATTCATGGCAAAACTGAGCAGAAGCTAAGAGGAAAGCACAGAGAGAATTCCCATGTACTCCTATCCCTACATATGCATAACATCCCCCACTATCAACATCCCCACCACAGTGGTACTTTCATTACAACTGAAAAACTTACATTAACATCATTATCCTACAGAGTCCATAGTTTACATTAAGGTTCACTCTCGGTGTTGTCCATTCTATGGGCTGGACAAATGTACGAGTTCTGACAATTAAGTTCACAAACTTATTGTAACGATGTTGCTAACTTTTTTGATATGAGAGGGATTGTTCGTTATGAATTTGTACCAACTGGACAGTTAACCAAGTTTACTATTTGGAAGTGCTGAAAAAGCTGCGTGAAAATGTTAGATAACCTGAACTTTTCGCCAACAATTCATGGCTCTTGTATCACGACAATGCACCAGCTCACATGGCACTGTCTGTGAGGGAGTTTTTAGCCAGTAGGCAAATAACTATATTAAAACATCCTCCCTACTCACCTGATCTGGCCCCCAGTGACTTCTTTCTTTACTAGGAGATAAAGGAAATATTGAAAGGAAGACATTTTGGTGACATTCAGGCCATCGAGGTTAATATGACAAGCACTCTAATGACCATTCCAGAAAAAAGAGTTCCAAAATTGCTTTGAAGGGTAGACTACGCACTTGGTGTAGGTGTAGAGCTTCCCAAAGGGAGTACTTCAAAGGTGACCATAGTGATATTCAGCAATGAGGTATGTAGCACTTTTTCTAGGATGAGTTTGCAAATGTAATTGTCAGAACTCATATAATGACATATCATTATAGACAGACAGGGCATTTTCACTACCCTAAAAGTCCTCTATGCTCTGCCTATTCATCCTTCCCACCTCCAACTCCTGGCAACCACTTAACTTTTACTATATCCATAGTTTTGCTTTTTCCAGAATACAATATTGTTGGAATCATATACTATGAAACCTTTTCAGGCTGCCTTCCCCCACTAAGTAATATGCATTAAGTTTCCTCCATTTCTTTTCATGGCTTGATAGCTCATTTCTTTAAACCCTGAATAATATCCCATTGTCTGGATAGACCAGTTTATTTATCCATCACTTTACTGAAGAGCATCTTGGTTGCTTCCAAGTTTGGGCAAAGATGAATAAAGCTGCTCTTTTCCTCTTTTCCAGCTCAGTGCTTCCCTGGCTTGTGCAGATTCAGATATTTTTACAAAATAACACAGGGGTTCTTACTTTGGCAGTAAACTTGCTGGTGTGCTTCCCTCCCCTTAGCAGCTTGGTTGAAAAGTTTCCAGAGAAACTCCAGCTCCACAGACAACATTGTTCTGGTTTATCAAGTAAAGTTCTCTCAATCTGGGAAGCAAAATGGAAAAGAAGGCTAAATATTCATGTTTTATGGAGGTTCTAAGAGTTGGAGTCACTGCAGCTAAAATCTTCACTCCACGCCGGACTTCGTATTTTGTCATCAAATTCTTTTCTTTCTATTAATCATTTCCAAGATTGTTACTGAGCTTGATATAAAAGATTCTTGAGAAGTAAGGATTTAACAAATATCTTTTTTTAAGTACTCTGACTTAACTTGCTCAGGTGACTGGGCTCAAAGATTCCCTGAAAGAAACGAAGTTCTGAGCTGTCAGAAGCATAAAATGAAAATTATAAAAGGTTAAGGGGACAGAAAGGTGATAAAAGATGCCATATGCCCAGAATAAATCAGAAGTTAATACTATTAAGGAGTGACATTATTTTATTTAATTATAAAGACAGGTCCAAAGTTATTTTTTAGCAAAAAGATCCTTCAATATACCTTCAATCACACACAGGAAAAAAGTTTTAAGACAGTATTTGAAAAAGAATTATGCAAAATAAGCATCTACAACTTATAGCCCCATCAATATCAAAACTTCACTCTTACAATCACCCAGCACCACTGTCTGGTTTTTTTTGTTTGTTTGTTTTTTGTTTTTTTTAAGATTGGTTCCTACATAGTACTTGGATTGGTGGATTTCTAGAGATACTTACACCATCATGATTATTTTAAGAATCTTGACTACTGTGAATTCTAAATATTTCTATTATGTCTGCTTTTTCTGCCAAAGATGTTTACTATTTAAATGCATGAGAGAGTTTGGGAGGGTGATATTTTATAACACTGGAAAAGACAGCGATCTCTGGAAGACAGAGCACTGTTTTCCTCTTGGAGTTGATATAGTAATTCCATCAGTGTCTCCTTCAAAGACTTGGAGATTTTGATAAAAGCAGTACGGAGCTATACATAAATAGAAAATTCTTTCACGTGCTTTCAACAAACAGAATTTTAATTAAACGTGGTTCATATGTTTTGTTTTTTTTTTATTTTTTTAAACCCAGTCTTCAGAGTTGTCTGTTGTTATTGATAGCTTTAGTAGACAAAACAAGCATTTTGGGGAGGGGAAGGCATATGTGTAGTATTTACTATGAAAATTAAAGAGGAAAATGAAGGTCAAAGTAATTTGGGTTTGAATTGTTTTTCTCTACCAAAATTAGTAAAGACACAACTTTCTAATGATCAAATTCATTTCCAGAAATGTCATTATTATAAAAGGAATGATATGTGAATGTATTTCAAGATTCTGAATACCTTTTATCACAGTTCTCTAGTGAAGTCTTTTTTTTCTGTGTTGCTTTCCTAGTGAGTGTCCTGAGGTCAGTCTCTGTGGGAGGGAAAAAACTTCCAAGGGTCACTATAAATATGGTGCCCTCCTCTCAGTTGCTCCATCAGTGAGAAACTTATTCCCCCTACACTCTCCAGAATTCTTGGCTTCTGTCATTAGCCCTGAATCCATGATTTCCCTTGTGTTCTAACAATCTTCCTAAGGAAGGGGAGGTCTCACCTAACTCCATGGTGGTAAATACCACCTTTATACAGCAGATCCCCACATCCATCTCTTTTTAGGCAAAGCTCCTCTCCTGAACTTAGGCTGAGACATCCAACAGCCTTAAGGGCACCTCAATGTCAACATATCCAAATGAGCTCATCATCTTCCCCTGAACACAAATATGTTTTTATCCCAGTAGAACGGCCATCTACCCAATTTACTAAGGTAGAAATCTCATTCTGTTGGCTCTTCTCTCTCATTCTTCCCTGTGTCTCCAATCAATTATGCATTTCTGTTTTATTCAGCATTCTCATTTGCCTATAATCTGGCAAATTTTCTTCTTACTCTCACTGAAGGGCACCATATATTTCCTGGATTGTTGTTAACTGGGATTTGCTTCTCCATTTTTTAAAACCCCCTACAACTAATTTATTTCTTTAAAAATGAATTGACCTTTAAAAACTGTAATGTTGACCATGCTCATCTACTAAAACACTTCAATACTTCCCCGTTGTTCTTAAGGTAAAGTCTAAGACCTATATGGTTTACACGGCTGACGTGACAGCCCTTACCCAGCTTTCAGCTTCCGTTGGACTCTTTCTCCATTTCACTTCATTCACTCCCTCCTCCTGATCTTAATTGTCTAATTAATCATTCTTCAGAACTCAGATATCACTTCCTTGAAAGCTTCTCTTGGCATTCCTTATGTGCTTCAGTAGCGTACTAGTCTTCCCCTATCTTAGGATTCATAGTACTGTAATGCACTTACACATTTATTTATTCAACAGAGATGTATTGAGTGGCCATGATATGCCAAGGGCTATTCTAGATGTTTCAGTATGGCATTGAACAAAACAAACAAGTTCCCATTCTTGTGGGTTATATTTCAATGGTGGCTATTAAATTCACAGATAAATACAAGTCCAAGAGTGATAAGAGCCATGAAAATAAATGAAGCAGGATAACAGGATAGAATGTGATTAGAGCGAGAAGAAATTTATTGTTTGTGGTAATCAGGGAAGGTTTCTCGGATAATTCAATGGGTGGCAGAAACATGAAAACGAGACAGCAAGTCACGTGGATTTCTTAAGAAGAGGATTCCATGCAGCAGAACTCAAATACACACAAAGACACTAAGATAGGAGTGATCTGGGTATAATCCAGGACAAGGAAGGGACAAGGAAGGCTAGAGCCGACAAAGCAGTAAGGGAGAGAGCAATAAGCGTGAAGACAGAGTTGTAGTAATGAGGGGTGGATGGCACAATAGACAAGCACTGATGGCCCTCACGTATACTTCACGTTTTATTTTACCTGGAATGGAAGGTGTGGAGAGTTTTCAACAGAGGGGTGATGTGACCTGATTTAGAAGGATCACTCTGACTGATGGTTGAAAAAAAGATGACAAAAGACAAAGGTGGGGAAAACAGAGATGATTTGGAAGGCTATTGCAGTCCATCATGTTGGCAAGAGATGATAGCAGTTTAGACTACTAGGTATTATTGGAGGCAGTAGTAAATGGAAGTTTTTGGAACATATTTTGTAGGTGAAGTCCAAATCATTTGCAGACGTATTGGACACAGATGTGAGAGAAAGAGGTGTCAAGGATAGCAGCATGGTCATTGTCTGAGCAACTAGCGGAGTTGCCATTATATTGAGATGGTTGAAGACCATGGAGGGCTGGATTTAGGAAGAGGGCAGTAAGAATTCAGTTTCAGATGTGGTAAGTTTGAGATGCCCACTAGAGAGCTAAGTGGAGATGTGGAGTACTTGTTTCAATATATTAATCAGAGTAGATACAGTTTTTCTGGCATAATCACACCCTGACATGAAACCATCTGAGGATGGGGACCTGTGTGTTTTATTGTTGTTGTTGTTTTGCTTTTTAACTGCTAAATTCCTGTGGTTGGCAGTTAATAAGTAATTGATGTTTGATTAATGAATGTATAAATGAATTTCTAGTTTCATGATGTGAAAAGGGTCTCAGGTATTTCAAGTGATTTCTGAGTCACAACCAATGAGTCTATGATTTCATTTATTTAATAAGAAACAACGTGACTAAGGAATGAAATGTTCACTCAGACAATATGACTTCTGGAACAGTATCAACAAGACAAAACAATTCTTTTACACTGAACCAGTTGGGGAATTGTTTCCTTGACAAATTTTATCTAGCCAAAGTCGAGATGTCTCTGGCCTTGTGGTGTCTACAAGATACTTAATGGGCTGTTTGCAGAGTCCACCTTACAACAGCCTAATCGTTTCTGCTTTATGGCAATTGCCTTCAGTAAGCAGTCATAAAGTTTACGTAGGAGTTTGCACACTGCCCGCAAATCCAGACTGAATTCATTCAATGTTGGCCTACAGAGTGAGAAAGGAAAATTAATTATCAACAAATAAATAATGAAAAAAATTTACCTATATTTGGATTTCTGCTTCTTTGTGGGGAGCCATGGTTACAGGAAACTCTGAGCTTTACAGAATGGCTCGGTTTATGCTACCTGTTTCCTCCCCCTGAGGCAATTGTCTCTGCCTGCACCTGGCGGGAGCTTGAGCTTGTAAGCTGCTGAGGAATTTGGTGGGAGCGGCCAGTTCCCGGACACAGAAGGCTGATGCCTATCAGGGCAATTGATAAGATAATTACTTGTGAGAGTTTCTGTGAATGTTGTATCCTCTATGTGAAAGTTAAAGAATTTACATTTGTTATGTTAATACATACTTGCACGTGCTCAAACTGCTTATATGGGAGCAGTAAAATAAACTTAGTGTCTTCAGGATCACTGAAGTCCGTGATCGCCATCATATGTGAGAGTGTCTTTTATTCATTCCCACTCCCCCATTCGGGAACCTATTGACTTGTGGCGGCTGGCCCGTCACACTTCTTTAAAAATAACAAAATTATAATACTGAGCAGCACTGGGCCTGCTTTCTGGCAGTGCACTGATTGGATGGTGCTGAGTGGCTGCTGTGCCTCTAGGATAGTTATGTACTCTCCTATGGGCCCCTTTCTATAAGTGATCTAATTAGCGTTATGTTAGGCAAAGGTTGCCGACAATCCATGAGTTCTCCTTCTAAAAAACCAGTAGTTTAGAAAAGAAAACAAGCTGGGGCTGCCAGTTGGCTCAGTTGGTTAGAGCGCAGTGCTCATAACACCAAGGTCGCCAGTTCAATTCCCACATGGGCCAGTGAGCTGCACCCTCCACAACTAGACTGAAAACAATGACTTAACTTGGAGCTGATGGGTCCTGGAAAAACACACTATTCCCCAATAAGAATTTTTTAAAAAGGAAAAGGAAAAGAAAACAATCAATATTATCCTGAGGAATAAAATAAGCCTCATTTTATACTTCACACCATACAAAAAAGTTAGAATGAGATGGATCATAGTCATAAATGCAAAAACTAAAATTACAGTTTCTAGAAAAAAGCATAAGAGAATATCTTAATAAACTTGGGGTAGGCAAAAATTTCCTAGACAGGATCTAGCATTAACTAGCCTAAACTATTAAAAATAAACTACTTTTAACTACCAACTATTAAACTATTAAAAATGAATACAATGGACTTCATCAAAATTTTAAATTCCTGCTCACTAAAAGATACTATTAAAAAATTGAGTAAGAAAGTCATGGTCTGAGAGCAAATATTAGTATACATATAATCAACTCTAACAGGTCAACAATAGGAAGAAAAATGATCTAAATTAAAATTGGGCAGAAGACTTACACAGGAACTTCACAAAGAAAAAATTTAAATGGCCAGTGAACACATGAAAAGATGTTCAACACCTTTAAGTCACTGGGGAAGTACAAATTCAAGTCACAAAGAGAGATCATTATATACCCATTAGAATGGCTAATATCAAAAAGACTGACACTACCAAATGTCAACAAGGATGTGAAACAACTAGAATGTTCATACACTGGTTAAATTAGTTTGAAAATTGGTCTGTCAATTTCTTATAAAATTGAATATATACTTATTCTATGATCCAGAAATTTCATCCCTAAGTATTAACCCAAGGAAAAATAAATTATATATACAAGGCATAAATTAAGTTCACAAACTCATCCTAGAAAAACTGCTATATGCCTCATTGCTGAATATCACTATGGTCACCTTCAAAGCACTCCCCTTGGGAAGCTATGCACTGACTCCAGTGCCTAGTCCACCCTTCAAAGCAATTTTGGAACTCTTTTTCTGGAATGGTCTTCAGAGCTGTTGTCATATTACCCTTGATGTCCTGAATGTCATCAAACTGTCTTCCTTTCAACATTTCCTTTATCTTTGGGTAAAGAAAGAAGTCACATGGGGCCAGGCCCAGAGAGTAGGAAGCATGTTCCAATACAGTTATTGTTTACTGGCTAAAAACTCCCTCACAGACAGTGCTGTGGGAGCTGCTGCATTGTCATGATGCAAGAGCACCTTTGGGACCATTTTTGCACACACTATTCTCATGCCAAGATTTTCAGTTAAGATTTTCCTAACTGTTTTTCTATCGATGTTTACTTGGTCTGCTATGCTTCTCACAGTCAGCCAACAATTTTGACGCACAATTCAACAAATTTTTGTAATGTTTTCATCAGGTCTGCTCATTACTGACTTCCCTGACCTCTCTTCATTAGTGATGCATTCTCTCCCCTCAGAAAAAAACTTTTATTCCATTTGTACACTGCCATTTTCTGCATGGCATTTATCCCCATAAGCTTGGACTAACATGTCCCTGACTTCACTTTCACTCTTGCCAAGTTTAATAAGAAATTTAATGTTTGTTCATTACTCTACTTCAAGCTCAGACATTCTCATGATGGCACACAAAAACACGAAACAATAATGACCTCCACTCAGCAATACACCGCCACACGTCAACATGAAAACAGCTGTGAGACACTGATACACTAAGGTTATGACACCTTACCGAGCTGTTTGTACAGTGCTGCCAATGTAAGTGCACGGTGGAAAGTTCAGATCTCAATTGTCTGAATATATATATATATATATATATATATATATATATATATATATATATCAAGAATATTTATAGCAGCCTTATTCATAGTAGCCAAAAACTGAAAGTAATCAAATTTCCATAAGCTGTGGTGTGTTCATACGATAGAATAGTATTCAGTGTTAGTAGTATTCAGTGATTGATTAGGAAGAGTTTCTAAGGTGATGAAAATGTTTTATATCTTGGTAGGTGCAGATTATGTGGGAATATGCAAATATCCAAACTGCACAAATTTTACATTTAAAAATGACAAGAAAGAAATTCTGAGATGTTCTAAATTAAATTATAGCACTGGAGAGTGACAGAAAGAGAACAGTTAGCCTGTTAATAGCTGGAGGCCAGCTGATAAAAGACTGCTCACATTCCTGAATGTACAAGTATGTTGGAGCTTTGAATCAACATGCAAGAGATCAACATCTAGCAGATCACTAGATAGGCCATCACACCCTACACATGCATGGACTTTCAGGACTCTTGCCTGTAACCATTCAAAGGTAGTAAATATTTCTTCCTTACAGACTGCACCTATCATAGAAATGTCCCCACTTCACTTATCCTGCCCCCCTTTTCTATGGCTAATGTAAATTATTAGAAAAGAACTTATAAAGAACAACGCTGGAGGTATCACACTCCCTGACTTTAGTTTATACTACAGGGCAACAGTAATCAAAACAGCATGGTATTGGCAGAAAAACAGACACGTAGACCAATAGATAGAACTGAGAACCCAGAAATAAAACCACATAAATATGGACAGATAATTTTTGACAAAGAAGCAAAAAACATACAATGGAGAAAAGACAGCCTCTTCAATAAATGGTGCCGGGAGAATTGGAAAGCCACGTGCAAAAGAATGAAACTGGACTGCTATCTGTCACCATGTACCAAAACCAATTCAAAATGGGTTAAAGACTTAAGCATAAGACCTGAAACAATAAACTGCATAGAAGAAAACATAAGTACTAAACTTATGGACCTTGGGTTCAAAGAGCATTTTATAAATCTGCCTTCAAAGGCAAGGGAAGTAAAAGCTAAAATAAATGAATGTGACTATATCAAACTTAAAGGCTTCTGCACAGCAAAAGAAACCATCGACAAAATAAAGAGGCAACCAACTGAATGGGAGAAGATTTTTGCAAACAGTGCCTCCGATAAGGGGCTAATATCCAAAAGATACAAGGAACTCATGAAACTCAACAACAACAAAAAAACAAACAACCCAATTGAAAAAGGGGCAGAGGACCTGAAGAGACATTTCTCCAAAGAGGACATACAAATGGCAAATAGACATGAAAAAATGCTCAACATCACTAATCATCAGAGAAATGCAAATAAAAACCACAATGAGATATCACCTCACCCCAGTCAGAATGGCTATCATCAGCAAGACAAATAGTAACAAGTGTTGGAGAGGCTGTGGAGAAAAAGGAACCCTCATACACTGTTGATGGGAATGCAGACTGGTGCAGCCGTTATGGAAGGCAGTGTGGAGGTTCCTCAAACAATTACAAATAGAATTACCATATGACCCAGCAATCCCTCTCCTGGGTATCTACCCAAAAAATCTGAAAACATTTATACATAAAGACACGTGTGCTCCAATGTTCATTGCAGCTTTATTTACGGGAGCCAAGACATGGACACAACCAAAATGTCCTTCGATAGATGAATGGATAAAGAAGTTGTAGTATATATACACAATGGAATACTATTCGGTGGTAAGAAAAGATGAAATAGGACTATCTGTGACAACATGGATGGATCTTGAGATTATAATGCGAAGCGAAATAAGTCAGACAGAAAAAGCAGAGAACCATATGATTTCACTGATATGTAGTATATAAATCAAAAACAACAAAAGAACAAGACAAACAAATGAGAAACAAAACTCATAGACACAGACAATAGTTTAGTGATTACCAGAGGGGAATGGGGGGAGGGGGTGGTAGGTGAGGATAAGGGGGATCAAATATATGGGGATGGAAGGAGAACTGACTCTGGGTGGTGAACACACAATGGGATTTATAGATGATGAGATATAGAATTGTACACTTGAAATCTATGTAACTTTACTAACAATTGTCACCCCAATAAACTTTAATTTAAAAAAAAAAAAAAAAGAACTTACCTCTTTCTTCCCCCTACTTGATGTACAAAAAAGCCCATCAATTCTAGGGCGGCCGATATATTGCCTTTTCCACGTAGCGCTGACTAGTTAAGTTTTGGGGGAAGCCAGAAGTTATACATGGATTTTTAACTGAGTGGTGGTTGGTGCTTCTAATACTTTTGTTGTTTAATGGTCAACTGTATTTCTAGTCCTCAGCTCCCCATCCTTCCCTTGCCAATTGGCAGAAGTTGACAGAAGACATAGAGGATCACTCAGTGACTTCTATGTAAAAATCTCGTAAGGTAAAGGTCCACCATTATCTTAGATCATTTGGGCTGTTATAACAAAATATTATTGACCACCTGGCTTATAAAAAACAAACATTTATTTCTTAGAGTTCTGGAGGCTGTGAAGTCCAAAATCAGAGTGCCAGCAGATTCAGTGTTTGGTGAGAGCCTGCTTCCTGGTTCATAAGATGGCCATATTTTTTTTGTGTCCTCACATGGTGGAAGAGTGGAACTATGGTCTCTTTAGCCCCTTATAAGAGTACTAATCCCATTCACAAGGCCTCCATCTTCATGACCTAATCATCTTCCAAAAGCCTCAGCTCTTAACACCATCACATTAGGGGTTAGGTTTCAACATATGAATTTTAGGGACACACAAATATTCAGTCTATAGCACCAAATTAGAGATTTCCTTGAGAGTTTGCTGCTGTTTTCAAAAAGGGCATAGTCTCCACCAGCCTCTCATTTCTTAGGAGGCTTCTGAAATAAACTAACATTGGAGTACAATAGCACTTTTCATCTGCTGCCCTGAAGAGTGAATTTCACACCCTGCAACTGCTAACAGGCTGCTTTCTGATGCAGGCACTTTCTGAAACAGTTTGTGTCTCACATCACAGATGATTACCTTTTCAACAACAGTTTCAAATTAAAACTATATAAGATTTTAAAAACAGATATAAAGTGGATTTGTAATGTTATATCTATATTGCTATATTGACTATCCAAAGAAAATACAAACTTTTCTTGCTTACTTTAATGCTGAGAGTCTAGAGGGAGATCCAAGATGGCAGAGAAGATAAACACTGTGCCTGCTTCCATAAATGAACAAATTAAAATTACAACTAAATTATAGAAAAATCAACCTGGAGGACCATCTAAATTCTGGCTGAACAGAAGTTTTATAATTAAGAACATAAAGAAAAAGCCACATCGAGACTTGTAGAAAAAGCCACATGCAGAACTGGCTAACCTCAAATCTCCATGTGGCAGTAGAGAAACAGAAGGGATATTAGCAGCAAAGATCCCCCCCAAAAAAAGCGAGGGACCCCAGCCCCTTACTGGCCTCCCCAGCTACTGGCCTCCCCAGCCCAAAGTACTGGTGCTAGAAAGATGAGCCCCCACAACATCTGGCTATGAAAAACAGTGGGGATTCCAACTGTCTGTGTGGGACAGAAGGCTGGAGGAAACACAGACGTCCTCTTAAAGAGCCCACTCACAGACTCACTCCCAAGCACTCACCTTGCGATCCAGCAGAGGGGTGTCAGAGACATACATGGGGGCAGACTGTGCTGTGTGGCTTTGGGACAAGGACTGGAGAAGAGTTGGCATTTTCCCTGTGTGGGGTCCTTCTCCCTTGCAGCTGGCAGGTAGGCACCATCTTTCCTGTGTTGAACCCATCCCCTACACTTAAGGCCAAATCTGAATCTGATTGGTCTGGTGAGCTCCAAAGTTTCACTCAACTGACTCACTGGAACCCCCACCCCACCCCACCCAACTCCCCCAATGCCAGAGGCTCTTCCTCCAAGAGCAGCCAGCCCTACTATTTCACTATTTCTTGGAAAGCTATCAGAGTCTGAAAGAGCCCAAGTGGGCAGTGAATGCTCAGTGTTCTCTTAGAATTTTGCTGAGTAGCTTCAAGTTCACAAGAATTTACATTAACCCAGTGAACAGCACTCTTCCCACTATAGTGACTCCCTGAGACACTACCTCACCCAACTTGCATACCCCATGAGGCTTTATCAGTGGCTGAACTTTAAGGGAGCTGGCAGGTGGCAGAGGGCTCAGCATGTCCTGGCATTTTTGGAGCAGACACACTTGGTTCATAGCATGGCCTCTCTCACACGTGTCCAGGGTTAGCACAGTCAGTGAACAACCACAGATCACTCTGCAGCTCTTTCCAGGTGGTCACTGGCCAGTTTCAGGCAGTGGGTGACCTGGGCCTGCACCAGAGGCCCTTGCAAGAAGCCCAGAAACAACATACTTGGAGGTTGGCTTCACCAGAGCAGAGCACCACCCAAAAAGTTCCACAGGCAGCATACCCCAACGGCAGTCTCAACAGCCCCAGAACCCACTCAGGTGACTCCCACTCAGTGGGGTAAGACTCCTGCACAGTAGCCTGTAAGCTGTGGCCAAACCCCACAGTCAATCAGCCTGGGGGTCGATCCAACCTATTGATGTGCCAATAGCAACCAAGGCTCAACTATAACAGGCGGGCTCACAACCCATACAAGGGACCCAGTGCAGGTGACCTGAGAGATGTGCCACTGGGCTCCACAGGGCACCTACTACATAAGACCACCAGGGCAAGACTCGGGGACATAACAGATTTACCTAATAATGGAAACAAGCATAGAGGCAGCCAAAATAAGGAAATAACAAAATACATCCCAAATGAAAGAATAGTAGAAAACTCCAGAAAAAGAACTAAACAAAATGGAGGCAGGCAACCTACCAGAGACAGAGTTCAAAAAATGGTTATAAGGATGTTCAAGGAACTTAGTGAGAACTTCAACAAGGAGATGCCATGCATAAAAAAGGACATAGAAACCATAAAAAAACACCACTCAAGAGTGAATAATACAATAACTGAAATGAAGAATGCACTAAAAGGAATCACCAGCCGACTAGATGGAGCAGAGGATCAGATCAGAGATTTGGAAGACAAGGTAGCAGAAAACTCCCAATTAGAACAGCAAAAAGAAAAAAGAATCCAGAAAATGAGGATAATTTAAGAGACCCCTGGGACAACATCAAGTGTAACAAAATTCGCATATTGGGGTACTAGAAGGAGAAGAGAGAAAGCAAGAGATTGAGAACCTTTTGAAGAAATAATGACTGAAAACTTTCCTAACCTGGTGAAGGAAATATACATGCAAGTCCAAGAAGCACAGAGTCCTAAACAAGATGAACCCAAACAGGTCCACACCAGAACACATTATAATTAGAATGGCAAAGTCTAAAGACAAAGAGAGAATCCTAAAAGCTGCAAGAGAAAGACAACCAGTTAATATTAAGGGAGCTCTCATCAGACTGTCAGCTGATTTCTCAACAGAAACTTTGCAGGCCAGAAAAAAATTGGCACAAAATATTCAAAGTGATGAAAAGCAAGGACCTACAACCAAGGGTACTCTACCCAGCAAAGCTATCATTTAACATTTAAGGCCAGATAAAGAGCTTACCTGACAAGAAAAACCTAAAGGAATTCATCACTGCCAAACCAGTATTACAAGGAATGTTAACGGGACTTTTTTAAGATGGATGAAAAAAAACAAAATTATAAATAATAAAATGCCAATAGCTACATATGTGTCAATAATTACTTTCAATGTTAATGGATTAAATGTTCCACTCAAAAGAATAGTAGGGCTGAATGAATAAGAAAAAAAGACCCTTACATATGCTGCCTACAAGAGACTCACTTCAGATTAAAAGACACATACAGACAGAAAGAGATGGAAAAAGATATTTTCTGAAAATGGAAGGAAAAAAAAGGAATAGCAATACTTATAGCAGACAAATAGACTTTAAAACAAAAGCTGTAACAAAAGACAAAGAAGGACCCAGTAATCCCACTTCTGGATATTTATCCAAAGAAATCCAAAACACTGCTTCAAGGGGACATGTGTATGAATATGTTCATTGCAGCTTTGTCTACATTGACCAAGATGTGCAGGCAGCTTGGGTGTCCGTCGATGGATGAATAAATACAGAGGAGGTGCTACATATATATAATATGTACAATGAAATATTGTTCTGCCATGGAAGGGAATGGGTTCTTGTCATCTGTGGCAGCATGGATGGACCTGGTGGGAATTGTGCTGAGTGGAGTGTCAGACAGAGGAAGACAGATGCAATGTGATTTTGCTTATATGTGGAATCTAAAGAACAGATAAACAAACAAACAAACCAGAGACAAACTCATAGATACAGAGAACATTTTGATGGTTGCCAAACGGGAGGGGGGTTGGGTGAATGAAAAACGGAAAGGGATTAAGAACTACCAACTAGTTGTTACACAGTAATTATGGAGGGAATGTAGGTTATAGCATAAGGAGTACAGTCAATAATATTGTAATAACTATGTATGGTGTCATAAGGGTACTAGATTTGTTGGGGCGATAGATGGGATGAAGTTGGGGGGCAGGATGAAAAAGGCAAAGGGAGTAAGAAGTACAAATTGGTGGTTACAAAGTAAGCATAGGGATGTAAAGTAAAGCATAGTGAATATAATCAATGATATGGTAATAACTATGTATAGTGCCAGGTGGGTACTGGACTAGTGAGGCAGATCACTCTTGATTTATATAAATGTCTAACCATTATGCTGTATATCTGAAATTAATGTAAAATAGTGAATGTCAAATGTAATTGAAAAATTTTAAAAGGGGGGAAAAGGTGAAGGGCAATAAGAGGTTCAAACCTCCAGGTATAAAACAAATAAGTCATGCGGATGTAATGTACAGCACGGGGAATATAGTCAACAATATTGTGATAGCGTGGTACGGTGTCAGATGGTTGCTGGACTTATCATGGTGATCACTTCTTTAGGTATGTAAATGTTGAATAACTATGGTGTACACCTAAAACTAATATAATGTACATATGTCATCTATATTTACTAAAAATATTTTTAAAAATAAAATAAAATACATTGAAAAAATACTGAGAGTCTAAAACCCCACGTATTTTCTTTCATAATACATAGAAGTACAATTTTACTGGAATCCAGGGTGTCTCCACAATCTTTTAAAACTTCATTTTTCTCCAAAATATAAACTGTTCAGACAGGAGCCAGTAGTTTAGTGTTAATGTGGTGTCCCACTCAGGGAAGGCTGAGAAATTGAATATTTCCACTTTCCAGCCTTGATAGGAGAAAGAGATGAGAATTTAGAATGCATTGTAGGCAGGCAAAGTTCACACTTGCCCATAACTTGACATCCTGATACCTGGTGAAGAAACAAATAAGGCGCTAAAACTTACTATCTAGAAATGAAAGTCCACTGCACCATATGGAGTATATTAGGTTTTGTAACACAGCCTTTCAGAAAAGTGTTGGCCCCTGCTTTAAAAAAAAACACACAAAAAAACAGATGAACTATGTAAATTGTTTAAATAAAAGTAAGCTGGAGTGTTTGCAGAGTGCCTTGAGATACTGTCCATAAAATGTTATTCTTTAAAGAGTACAGTTGATTTCTCAGTAATGTAAGCCAGATGTCGGTCAGATGCTGGATATATCCAGACGTGACCCCAAATGTGACTTTGCTGATACTGTGGTAAACTCGAATTACTGCTCTCTATTTTTCATTTAACCCAGGCTTGTAAACTTGCAAGTAATGGTAGTCTATGCTCTCAGAACGCATGTATGGAAAACCTTAGGGCTGTCTGCGTGGCAGACTGCAACCATATGCGACTGATGAATTTCTCCAGGGAGAGGTGGTGGTGAACTGGGCCATAATTAAACTGGATTATAATGTGATACAATGCATAATTATCACCTTTTTTAAAAACAAATTGATTCTTGATCAAAGTTCAGGACTTTTGTGAATGAAAATTCCTCTACTTACTAGTACCTTTTAAAGTACGTGTATAAGTACAGATCAATAGATTGGCAATTCAATGACACGTTTCTAAAATTATTTCTTTTTATAATGAGGTTGAGGTTGTAAACTGGTATTTATAAGTTACCATCCATAGTTGATCTTCAAGATGTCAAATTCCTTTTTGTCTAAATTTATATTGCCATTTTCTCTTTTAATAAATATAAATTTTGCTGGCACTTGTTGTTTATATAAACTTTAAAGTTATTTACACAAAAATATAAAGTGGAAGAGAGAATTGGTTTTGAATGATGTCCAATTCTGACCATTAAAGATAGGAAACAATTAGGAATGCAACAAGAAAAATGATGTTACATACATTCAACTTATTAGGTTATGTTTGTAAAAACAAAATTATTTATTAACCGAAAGAAGCAGGAGGTGAAAATATATCAGGAGGTGAAAATATATCAGGATTCATATAACACTTTTCTAAAGACCTGGGCTTTAATCTCTAGTGTTAGAAACAGTACAAGTACACAGCCTGGATTTTCATGGTAGTACACTAGTGTATAGAGCATATAAAATGTATTATGTATGTTGGATTGAGGTTTGCAAAACAAGTTGTTTACATCTTAGGTGAATGTGTTTATCACTCAATTTTGTTATGCGCAGTTTCACACAAAAACATAAACATGTTTACTTTTATTTATATGCTCTAAACATAAACATGTTTGCTTTCTCTTTACTATCATCAGTCTCACACATGTGTGGCCATAGTCATGTCTCTAAAAAGGGGGAATAGATGTTCTGTCACAGCCTACAAAATTCTTATTCATGTTAAAACCACACAAAAGCATTTTCTAGAGTGTGCTTATTAATATATAGCTCTGTGTTTGTTTGTTTGTTTGTTTCTTTTAAAGACCCATAGCAAAGAAAACTGCTGACACACAAGTCCCTAAATTTGTTCAGTTATCTCTTGGGAGTTTAAAATGCTAACCTAGAAGAGGCTTCAACAAGTCCTGCCATAGGGAAACCTGCTTAGCTTTGTCTAACACAGAGTTCTCAACTTTTCAGACACTTGAATACTTATTAACATGGCAGTGTATATTTGGGGAATTACCAAGAATGATACAGTTGAAATGGGAAAAATTGTTTTTTAACTTATGTGTAAGTATTCAAATGTGAATATAGCGCTATTGTCACAACCGTAAGGTCCTTTACAGCTTACAAAACACTCTCAAATATGCCGCTTCATTTTATTTGTTAGGAATTTGAAAGGACAAGTATTAGTCACCCACTCTGAAGAGGAAGTAACTAAGTTTATAAAACTTAAATGATAGTTCCAGTTCCAGGGAGGATGAACTGAGCAGCTGCACTCTGTATCTCCATTTAAAGCAACAAAAGGCTCTTCACAGGACGCATGGAGTAGCGATAACCAGAGCTCTAAGCAAAGGGTAGCAGGTGGCTTGGGAAAGAAAACCAGGACACAAAGTACTGGCAATCAGTGGAAACTTGCCTTGATTTCTTCCTTTTCCACATATCAACTCTTCTTTGAGTCTGCATGAATCCTAGAACAGTGTACCAGGAATGGACAAAAAGAGCACCAAGAGATAGTCCCATGTATGTATGTATGTATGTATGTATGTATGTATGTATGTATGTATGTATTGTCTTTGGACTGGGAAGTGGAGCCTTTAGGAGACAGTGGGGGAAATTCCCTGGACTGTTCTCTCACTCAGCTGTGCCTCCAGCAAGCCCCACTCCTGAAGCTGCAACCTCGTGGCTCCTGTGGTGGTGGTGGCAGCCAGGTGGGCACCGAAGGGAGGAGAATCCTTCTCTCTGACCAGAGAAAATGTGTGATCCAAAGACCATGGAGGAAAGTCTCCATTTTTTTCTCTCTATCCTCCTGCTGCTTGCAGGCTCAGGGCATGCATGCAGGGTGAGGAGACTAGCTGAGGACCAGAAAGGAGGGATGCTGGGTGCCAGACAGCATGGGGGAGAGTGTGGAGAAGACAGGGCTCAAGAAAGGGACCTTAAAACATTTTATGTTTAGCTCACCCCTGAGCTGAGCAGTGGATCTGAGCCTAACAGCACACTGTGGACAAATAAGGGGCCACATACTAAATCTAACAAGCTCAGGGGAGACCATATAGCAGGCCCTACAAACTCAGAGACTGAAATTAACCACATAGGATGGTCTGAACATAAAAATTCCTAACTAAAAGCGGGCCATGGCTGGTAATCACATCCTTGGCCTGTAGCTTCCTTGACGAAGGTCAATATTTACCTTAAGTGAGCCTGTCTGTTATCTTTTTGCATCTAAGATAACGTGCCTGTGGGGGCAGAGCCCCAGAAAGTAGTTTCCAGGCTCTCGGCCTCACATAGACAGGTGCTGGCTCAGGTAGTAAATGGCCAACTGTGATTGCATGGCCATCAGCTGTGGCTAGTTGGCCGTCAGCTGTAACCAGTGAGCCATTAGGCCACAATATAACTGCTGTGGCTACGCTAGCAGAGAGAGGGAGAGAGGAGAGAAAAGAATGGGGGCTAGCAAGAAGATGGTGGCTGGGCTGGCAAGTGTGGATGGTGGTTTGCGGACAGTGTGGATCCAGCCTCCAGTGAGAGTATAGTGCCGCCAGAGAGAATATAGTGGTATGACTCCCCTACCTATGGCTCCGTGGGTGTTCCTTTTTGGCCTCACCATATCCTGCGTTATGTGGGGAGCGGGTGCAGAGACCCCGCAGGCCTCCCTGCACGACAAATGGCACAGCGAGCAGGGTCCCCCGCATGACAGTGCCCTTGGACTGTCAGAGTCATCCCTTTTTTTGGACCCTTCAGGGCACAACCCGCCACACCAGAGCATGAGACCACAGAACCCTTCATTATTCTCTTGTTTCCCTAATACTACCTCTATGTGCTGTAAATGTTAATTATTAACTATCCTGTACCCACCTATGTAAAAGAAGTATGTGTCTCTCCATTTTATTTTTTATCCATTCCCAAAGAGCTCCCTGCTTTGCTTTCTCTCGCCCCTTGTGGGGACAGAACCCCAAAAGGCAGTTTCCAGGCTCTCGGCCTCACATAGACAGGTGCCTGGCTCAGGTAGTAAATGGCCATCAACTGTGATTGCACGGCCATCAGCTGTGGCTAGTTGGCCGTCAGCTGTAACCAGTGAGCCATTGGCCACTAATATAACTGCTGTGGCTATGCTAGCAGAAAGAAGAAAGAGAAGAATGGGGGCTAGCAAGGAGATGTTGGCTGGGCTGGCAAGCGTGGATGGCGGTTTGCAGACAGTGTGGATCCAGCCTCCAGTGAGAGTATAGTGCCGCCAGAGAGAATATAGTGGTATGACTCCCCTACCTATGGCTCCGTGGGTGTTCCTTTTTGACCTCACCATATCCTGCGTTCTTATGGGGGGAGCGGGACCAGAGACCCCGCCGGGTCTCCCGCATGACAAATTATGCAGCGAGCAGGGGCTCCCGCACGACACCCCTTTAATCTACCACCAGTGGATTTCATGTAATTCTCCATACGTCTCCTCCTTTGATTCTAATGTATAAAATAAGCTGCAAAACTGCCATTCTCCAGAGCATTTTCTCAATCTGTTCTGATTTTGGTTCCCGGCAATTATCAGTTTGGCTCAAATAAACTCATTAAACTTCTCTACGGGTTTGGATGTTTCTTATGTCGACAACACCAAAAGCTCTGAGAACAGAAGTGTGAGTTAGGCAACCACCAAGCCTCAGACTGGACCCCTGGGTGGCACACATGCAGCAGAGAGCTGAGTAACATTGCAAAGTGTCATGCAGGGACTCAGCTCCCGCTCCCCACATAAGAACGCAGGATATGGTGAAACTAAAAAGGAACACCCATGGAGCCATAGATAGGGGAGTCATACCACTATATTCTCATTGGTGGCTGGTTTGGAGACACAGGGAGCAAACATCCGCCAGTACCCCAACAAGGGGTCTTCCTGCACCCCCGTCTCACTGGTGGCCAGGTGAGACACTGGAAGCAGGATCCACATGATCCACAATACGCCGTCCACTTCTCTGCCTGCCAACCAACCAACCAACCAACATAGCCACAGCAGTTATATCAGTGGCCAATTAGCTAACTGGTTACAGCTGATGACCAACCAGTCACAGCTGATGGCCATCTACTACCCGAGCCAGCACCTTTCCACGTGAGGCCGAGAGCCTGGAAACTGCTCTCTGGGGCTCTGTGCCCACACAAAGACTTTGAAAAGTATACTGACATTGGAACAGCACTGATGAATCCCAAAGGCCTTATGTTGAGAGAAAGAAGCCAGTCTCCAAAGGTTACATGCCATATGAATCCATTTATTCGACTGTAGGGATGGAGTCCCAGAGAGTAGTTTCCAGGCTCTCAACCTCACATGGAAAAGTGCTGGCTCAGGTAGTAGATGGCCATCAGCTGTGACTGGTTGGCCATGAGTTGTAACCAATTAGCCATTGGCCACTGATATAACTGCCATGGCTAAGCTAGCAAGTGCGGATTGCAGCTAGCAAGTGCAGTGGCGAAGCGGATTGTGGATTACAGATCGTGTTGATCCTACTTCCTGTTTCACCAGCCGCCAGCGAGATGGGGGTGCAGGAAGACCCCTCGTTGGGGTACTGGCGGATGTTTGCTTTCGTGTCTTGCCCAGCCACCAGCGAGAATATAGTGGTATGACTCCCCTGTCTGAGGCTCCGTTGTTGTTCCTTCTTGGCCTCACCATATCCTACGTTCTTGTGCAGGGAGCAGGAGCTGAGTCCCTGCGTTACATCGATAATCTAGAAAAGGCAAAACTATATGGCAGAAGGGATTAGTTAGTATCCACAGTCAGTAGTAGGGGGAGGTTTTAACCACAAAAGAGGCAACAAAAAGGAAGTGTTTGGTGTGATGCTGTTGTTCTATATTCTGATTATGGTGGTGCTTATAGGAATTTATACATATATTAAAACTTATAGAGCTGTACATCAAAAACAGAAAAGTCAAATAAATAAATAAGTAACCTTAAAAGAGTTGGGCAAGATTTTATGTCTTTTATGTGATAAATCAGAAGATAGATGCTCTTGTACTGGGCCCTCAAATATTTGTTAAAAGAAATGATTTAATAAATGAAACAGCATCTTACTGGCATATGTCATAATAGTACTTTGGTAATACATTAATGAATTTTAAAAATTGGAATCAGAATTTTAATGTACTTATATAATGCTTTATATCTTTTAACAGTCCTTCCTCTTTTAACATTCTCTGCCATGTGACTTTGCAGTTTCTCCTCCTAAAGTTTCCAACCATATTTCTCCATCCCTCAGGATTCAGCTACATCACTGGCTTGGGCAAAAGTATAAGGGGAAAGTGACAATGTGCCAGCTCCAAACCTAGACCCTTCCACATTTCCACCTGTCCTCTTCTAATGACACTCCTCATTGCCATGAGGAAAACATGTGGGTGAGCCCACTAGGCCTGTGAGGGAGATGCGAGATTTGCAGCAGAGAAAATCTCACTCAGCTGAGCCCAGGCAAATCACAGATCCATGAGATTAAATTAATGTTATTTTAAGGCACTATGCTTGGGAGTGGTTTGTTATGTAGTCCTTTCTGTGGCAAAAGCTAACTGGTATCTTTGTAAAGCACAAACTAGTCTCTAGTCCCTGACAAAGGAAACAGAAGCAGGGAGTCACAGAGGACAGAGTGATGGGATGGTTGTGAACACCTGATGTGGGGACAGAGCCAGGAGTGCAGTTTCCAGGCTCTCGGCTTCACATGGAAAGGTGCTGGCTCTGGTAGTAAATGGCCATCAACTGTGATTGGATGGCTATCAGCTGTGGCTAGTTGGCCGTCAGCTGTAACCAGTGAGCCATTGGCCACTAATATAACTGCTGTGGCTACGCTAGCAGAAAATGCAGGCTAGCAAGAAGACGGTGGCTGAGCTAGCAAGGGGGATTGCAGTTAGCAAGTGAGGTTCGTTTGCAGAGAGAAGTGGACGGCAGGTTGCGGAAAGTGTGGCTCCTGCTTCCTGTGTCTCCAACCCAGCCGCCAGCGAGACTAGTGTGGTATGACTCCCCTGCCTATGGCTCCGTGGGTGTTCCTTTTTGGCCTCACTATGTCCTGCATTCTTATGTGGGGAGCGGGACCAGAGACCCTGCATGACACCTGAAATTATTATTTTGGAGACCAGACTTAGAAAAACTACAACCCATTTGCATTGCTAAAACACAGAAAAGGCATTCAATTTAGACTGTGTTCCTCCAAAAAGCAGAACTAGAAGCAACGGGAAGAAGTTAGGAGGGCAACTGTTATCAATCAGCTGGATGTAAGGAGAAGCATTCTGATAATAAGAGCTTTCCAACCACAGACGAGCCATCTGCAAAATGCCCAAGCAGAGGCCAAATCATCGGTCATGGACATGGGAGGAGCTTGGACTGTAAGAGCTTTTCTTTTTTATTGGACAAACGATAGGAGAGAACATCTTGAAACTTCATGAAATTTCAAAACTGTGTCCCAGTGTTTGGGGAGCTAAAGCAGAAGAAACACCTGATGGGAAATTCAGGCTGTTGGCTGGAGCCAAGGCCAGCTATAATCCTGTGTCTTCTTTGTGTGATCACACTGAGTCTAACACGACCACTGTGGCTCTGGTCAGTCTCTGCATGTAGTATACACCCAGAAGAACTTAGTTTTGTCTTTCAATATAAAAATGTTACTTGATTTCACTTAGATTGCCATTATTGATCAGACTTTTTTTTTTTTTTTTTCATTTAACGTGGTTCCATGAATTATTCTGAAAATTCTCATGTAGTAAACTAAATATAGAAGTATGGTGGTGATAAAAAAATAATCACTTATCTTTGTTAAAGAAAAAAAATTATGCAATGGCACTTGTTAAAGCACGGTAAGGCAGACTATTCGGGACCATTGCAATAGGTATAGGGACCACTGCAATGGGGTTTTGCAGTGTGGGGACAGAGTGGGCTCAACTTGGAATATAGCATGGGCCAGTGGGAATGTATAGCCAAGCAGCAGGGTGGGGGTGGGGGTATGAAAAATTACTAAGAGAAAACATTTGGAGAAAGGGGAGATTCTAGTTAAACAGACCTAAGAGGATTCTTGCTGAAGGTAGGCCAGGGTGCTCAGACATCACCTGGGGAATAGTGGGGTATGATGACCACCACCAGATATCAAGGGTGTTCCTGTTAAACTGCCCACAGATGGGTCTAGAAGGTGCTTCGGGAACCTGACTAAAGTTTGGCCAAGCAAACAATCTTTGTCACCTTCCGGGGTTGAGCTAAGTCATATCTTCCCAGCTTTGCTGCATATTAGAAGCATTTAGGGAGCTTTTAAAGATAACTCATGGCCTGGCTTCACTCCCAGAAAATGGAATTTAATAGGTGTATTTGGCGGGGGGAGGGGAGGGAGGGCACACCATTAAATGCTTTCTTAAATTCCCAGGTGATTCTAAAAGGAGGCCCAGGCTGAGAACAACTGAAGTACTTAATGTGCAAGGAAAGAACTCTCTAAAATTTCAGGATTCTACACTTATTTTAACTCCAAATACGTACATTATTTGTTAAAAATTAAAAAAAAAAAATACATTAAGAAAATTGTAGCCATAATCAGCACTCTGATTAAAAAGTTCTACACAGAGTATGGTAGGCCATTCCAATTTGGGTTGGACTTTCTAAAGCGTTTTGTAAATTACTAAGATGCAGTTGTTGAAGGCTTGCTCATCATTTTGGGTGACATGAGTCAGGAGGAGAATGACAAAATTGAGAGAGAGTTACCTTTCACAAAGATTGCAACAAGCTAAACCTATAATTTAAAACTAATTTACTAGCATTCTATACATGGCTCAGTGAAAACAAGAAGGTACTATAAAGTGAAATCAACAACTTCCAATGTGAAGGAAAACCAAATTTTACCTGATTGTAAATTGTCAGCAGTATAATACCATTGTCCACTCTCCACCAAAAGCAATTTGATATTAACTTGTATTAACAAAAACCCAAAATATGAGTACCCTTTACTTGGTTTCTATGCCATTTAAACTTACCTAGCATATTGAATTTCGATCTGACTGCCACCACGGACATAATGACACATGTCCACTGACATACTGACAAATCATACCGAGTGTAAAGGAGAGTGCCCGAAGTGATATTAACACTTTGTGAAATCAGCAAGTTATGCTCAGCACAGCGGAGCCTCCAAATGTGGTTGTACAAGGACTAGTGAAGAATCTGATATTTTAAGTGTGGAAAAGATAATAGGGTGGGGCATGGGGGGTAGGGGGCATGGTTATGATTACTGCTGTTAAGTATTTGAAAGATAAGCCCATATTAAAAGACATTACTTTATTATATTATTCCAAAATGTACAAATATAAACTTTAAGTGGAAATTACAAAAGACAGATTTTGGCACAGTTCAGAAAAAGCTTTGTAGTCTCTGGGTCAAGATTCAGTGAATCACCAACCACTGGATTGTAATGAAGGATGATGTCATCATGTCTAGAATTTCAGGTACAATGGTGAGCATGTAATAGACACCTAATAAGCATTCACTAATGAAGTTTGCAGGTACAATCGGAATCATCAACCAGGGAAGCTTGAAAGGGATTTGTTCAGGGTGGAGTAGGACAGAGATTGGATTACCCAGCTTTTAAAACCACTTCCAATTCTGAGATTCTATTGTTAAATGATACAAATTAAATCATCAAACTCTACAATAAGTCTAGGTTTTTATTACTTTAAAATCAATACATACCTAAATCTACCCTTCCAAATTAAATATGTATTTCTTTGTCACACATGTGATTGTTGTATTAGATAAAAATAGCTATCATGCAAACTTTGAAACCTCAGTGGCTTAACATTGAAGCTTTATTTCTTTCCCACACACATCTGTTGTGGGCCTGGCTCCTCTTAATGGAAACTCCCTGCATATAGGGACGTAGGACCAAAGTATTTTAATATGCATATTTCAATAGTTGCTACAATGGGCTCTCAAATGCATGGCCTTATGTCTTAAATGCTTGAATGATCCACATCACTTCTCTTAGGCCACAGGAAAAAAGTAGTCACATAACCACACCTAACGAGGACTGGGTGGGAAATCTGGGAAGCACATGGGTATTCAGGGAAAAGTACACACAACTGTCACAAAAGTTAACCATCATTGAAGATTTAGATTCTGGGCTACAAGCATTGGAGAGCGGATACCAATTAATCATGTCACCCAAACAAGAACATATTCTGTACTTCTTGTTCTGTCCTTAGTTTAGACCTTAAAAAAATAGTATAATATTGGACTAAATATTTGCAAGAAATTCTGTTGAAGGATAAAACTGTTTGAAAAACAGTGCACACAACATGGTTTCCAAAAATAATAGAATAATCTTAAATCTTAACGCTAAGACAAAAGTCCCAAATTAGTAGATGTAACCGCTCTAATCAATGGCAAGTTAAATGTGGATTTATGTCCATTTTTCACATTCTTATTTTGAAAAATAATTATACTGATTATAACTTCTGAATCTCATTGCTCTCTCCCGATTCTTTATTACTTTACACACTTGAATTCACTCTTTGTTACCTTTTAAATATCTCAGATCTGTCAAATCCTTTACCAATTTTAAACAGTTAATAATATCTGTAAATTTACATTAAAATTCTGCTTCTCAAGTCTGTGTTATTGAAACTCTTACAGGCAGACAAGAAGTTTCTAAGTTGTTATTTTTTTTCCTGACATCACTTATTACAGCTCTCCTAAACAATTCATTTTTTGAACAGAGTCATATAGGTCTATACTTTTGAAATTATAAGTAATTTCACCATTTATCACATTTCTAGGACCATACTAAATAGATGTCCAAAAGGTGTTTGGTTAAATTCAACAAGCCACACCCAATGAGTGGGCAATCTGTAGAAATGGTGATGACAGTTCCAGTGAAAATACAGATCAAGGCCACACTCTCTTTGGCCCTTGAAAAGCCACTGTTTTCACATGTTTATATTTTAGAACTATTTTTTAGTTTAAGGTGGGATGATAAAATACAGACTTTTTAGTCAGTATATTGACATGCTTAAAGCATTTTACTAAAAACTGTTTTAAAATGTGCAAAACCAAATTCATTCAATTCAAAACACTTATTGAAAGTCTAATAAACATAAGCAGGTTACTTACAAACTGACCACTCCTTGTCTCAGCCCTTCAGCCCAGAATGCTGAGTATAACAGTTTCTTTTTATAATAACTTAGTACATTACTCTAGAAAACACACGGCCACCTACATATCCCTTTATTCAGGAATAAACTGCACAATCTTTTGCAAGTCTTCACCTCACACGTTGATTTATTTTTATTTTTTGTCTGTTAAATTCAAAAGTCCTATTCCCTACAGGGATCATTTTAATTCAGATACAACAAAATATCAGATATAAAACCAACTCCCAGTTACTCATTCACACATGAGTGCCTACTATGTGCCAGGCTGTGCATGCTAGGTTCTAAAACTGAAAAGACTGAATAAGCACAGCCCCTTCCCTCAAGGAGCTTATGGTCTTATTGAGGGAAATGAAAGATAAATAAACAATCCAGTAAGCTAAATGCTCAGAAAAGCAGGCTTGATTAGATAGGCAGTTTAAACAACCATCCCTGTTTCAGTTCTCTGTTGCAAGGTAACAAACTACTCAGAACTTAGTGACTTAACACAATGTTGTCTCTTATAGCTCTGTGGGTTGACTGGGCTCAGCTGGGTGGTTCTCCCTTGCGGACTCACATGTGGTTGCTGGCAGAAGTCAACTATGGGGACAATAGTCATCTGGAGAGTCCATGGGCTCAATGTCCAAATAATTCAGTCACATGGTGCCAAATGATACAGGAGCTCAAATTCAGCTGTTAGTCAGAGCGCTTGTACATGGCATGGCCTCATCATGTGGCACGGGCTTTCCACAGAACGGCACCCGGATTTTTACAGTGCGCTAACAATGAACGTTCTAATAGATCAAAGCCACAAGGTCTCTCATGACCCAATTTGGAAACTGCAGAGTCACTTATACTGCAAACTGTTGGTTAAAGAAGGCCCATGAGGATTCAACATGGGAGGGAACTATACAAATGTTTGAGTCCTGGGAGGCATGGTTCATTGAGGAGAACTGACTATCTTTGGAGACTTGCTATCACAGGTGTCAAATCATTTAGGTGTCAATAATACAAACTTTTTTTAAATTTTCTCTCCTCTTAGCTCAGAGATGATCAATAGGGAAGCTGTCTTGGGACAATATGAAAATCAATTACGTCACTCTAGAGTTCGATGAGAAACAGCTGAATTCATTCAAGTAGCAAGGGTGCAAGGTGACCAAAGGTGAAAAAGGTCAGGAAGGTGCATTGTCAATATGCGAGAGCTGGCATAAATTAGAACTACCTTAGGACACCTCCCTTCAGCAACTTCAGCAGGAGTGAATTTTGTTATTCTTCAAAAAGCCATACAGAGATTATTAATTTCATGGTTTGTTTAAATCACTCATTTTTTTCTACCACGGGAATGCCGACCTCATTGCTGTACTTACTAGCTCTGTGCGAATTATGAAGGAAAAAATTATTGTGATTTACCTTTCCCTGCCACAAAGAAATGTTTTAAAATGTTATTTGTTTTTACAATTGCATTCTCTGGTACTGTTCTAATACAAGTTATCCTGTCTATTCAAAACCAATTACTATATCAGTTGGAATTAAGTCTGAACACTTCTACAATAATTTTATTAGTCCAGGCCCATATTCCCTAGTGAACACGAACTAGAAGTTTATGAGGTATATAAAGAACAGTAGACAAATTACTTCATCAGTATTAATTGGAAATATGTATGCTAGCTATCCCTTATTGCAGAAAAAGACGTCCCAATTCCGCCTTTCAAAATATTCTATTATACTGTAAAAATAAAAAAGGAATTCTTGAAAAAAAATCATCCAATCTGATCATTTTTATTTATATTAGCCTTTAAGAAAACTTTTGAGAGCATAACTATTTTTTAAAAATTTAAAGCTCTTGCTTTTTGCTTAAAATTTAAACTCTCTTAGTTGTCTACATTAACCACAAGGTGGGGCTGTGATGTCACAGTTTGGCAAGATTTATAATACATAAACTATGTAAATACAGATGAAAATAATTTAATAAAACAAAGTAACATCATTTTCCGAATACACACTTTTTTTTCAATTAATCAATTATCTAACCATTAATGCTCAGAAGAAGAAAAGTATGTTTTAATTTGTCTATTTTTCACTTGGAAGTTATTGAGCTTTGTCAAATGTAAAATTCTCCTGAGTAGACCATGTGATTTCCTTAAGGATACGTTCTACCATTTCATAATACATTCCTAAAGGAAAATTTACTGAAATTAAGTCCATGTCAAGAAAAATATCCTTTAAAATTCTTTTGTAATTAAGCACAGACAGAGAAGTTCATTACTCATTACAAATCTACATGAAATTTTTGTCTCCTTCTCCATCCCTCAAATTTATTTTTTAATCTAATATCTCCTTTGGGGTGAGGATGATTATTTAGTGCGTACATGATCTTTTCCATTTCATTTATTAAAACTATCCTTTAAGTTGATTATTTGTGTTTTATATTAAATAGGCAAAAATCCTGTCTAACTTTCAAAAGAACATATTCAGATTTCTTAGTCAATTTTTCAGTAAAGACAAAATAACATATCAAAATAATCATTGTTACTTGATTTATCAAAACAAAACACCACCACCTCAAAAATCAGCAAAGAACCTACTTTGCCAAAGGAATGTTTTCTAATCTATTTTGATAGATTTAAAATATAATTTAAAGTTAATCTTTAAAATATAAAAACACTCAGGAAGATTTAAGATTTATAAAGTCCACAAATCCCTAGGATGCATATTCACCTTTCCAATTTTTCTAATTCCTTTTATTAGAATAATTTAGCTACATAGTACTACGCGTTTTTAAAGCACATCTACATGCAGTTTTCTATCCTTTTCATTATTTTTTAGTGTATTTCTCTTCAAATTTAATCTAAAATTCATTGCTTTCATTAAAGAGCTTTATACATTGCCCCTTTTTTTAATCCCCAATGTTTTTTTCTTAACAAAGAGTTATTCTAAAAGAAGTCTGTTACTCTAAATAAGTGTTGCTATTCTAAAAGACAAGTAAACAGCCTTGTTTGACAAAGGCTACTTTCATAAAGTCTCAAGACTTTATTTTTCCAAAATAGTCAACATCTAGTCAAAGAGAGGTATTCACTGAGACTGTCTCAACTGTGACTAAAAACTTCATTTGGTTTTCCTGCACCTTGAAGAGAGCTGTTAAATAGAACACTCCATATTCCAAATGAATGTCAGGTCCCCAAAATATAATACAAGATGGGCTTTAGGGCTTAGCAAGCAGCAAGATTAAGAGGTACAGACGAAAAAACAGGAGTGAAGAAATATATGAAGAGAGTCTGTCATTAGGATGCGTTCCTCAGTTCTATACAGAGGTATTTAATCTCTTAGGTAAATTACCAATACAGGCAAATTACTAGTGTTTTTCAAAAATGAAGCAGAATGGAGAAAATTAATATACCAGACTACTACTAAAGTGTCCATATTAGGAAAATATTCATGTTGATTTCTATGCACATTAAGAATTAGAAAAAAATGCCACCATGATGAACATTTAAACCCTTTGGTTATGGATGTATACACACATGCACATGCAGGCACACACACACAGGCAAACATAAGTGGTTACTATTGACGTTGATATCCTTTATTTAAGCAAATTAAATTAGTGATGGAAAGTCTCCCTTTTCTACTGTTTTTAAGTTAAACAATATGCAAATTATTTCCATAGAAAAAGATTTTGGTTCCTCAAAAAATTAAAAATAGCAACGATATTATCTAGCAATTCCACTTCTGGGTATATATCTGAAGGAAAGAAAACCACTATCTCAAAAAGCTATCTGCACCTCTATGTTCATTACAGCATTATTTACAATAACCAAATGGAGACAACCTATGCGTCTGAAGGATGAATGGATAAAGAAGTTATTATATGTATATATAATGGAACATTATTCAACCATAGAAAAGAAGGAAATACTGCCATTTGTGACAACATGGATGAGCCTTGGGGGAGTTACATACACTAAATGAAGTAAGTCAGAGAAAGACAAATACTGTATGATCTCACGTATATTTAGAATCTAAAAATAACGAATTCACAGAAACAGAACAGATTGGTGGTTGCAAGAGCTGAGTATGTTTCAAGCTGCCTGTTTTCCATCTTTCAGATTTTCTGATCTATTTGTGGGAATTTCTCACACTTTCCCTTATAATTACGAATTGTTGTTTTAAAAGGTACATATCTAATTTCATGAAATCTGGGAGGAAAGGGAAAATAAAAAATGTGCTCCATTAACTGCCTTGATCCAATTTCTGGAAACATGTCATGAGATTAAAATAGTTACTATAGGTCACTACCCATGTATACCACAACTGAACACTTAGGATCTGTAGATGTCTTTCCGCTGAAGTGTACCACAAGCTGGCTTTGCACTGGTAGAACTCCAGAGTTTGTTCTGATTGTTTGGCATCCAAGGCATACCAGTTGAAAAGACGGGGATTGTAACGGTGGCACTGTATCTTCTATTTTGAGATTTGAACCTTTGTTATAATTCGATTTAACAAGTGTAATTTAGCTTGGGACTTTTCGAAAATTTTTTCTGTTCTTTGCTTCCTTCTGCTCCTGCCAAACCTTAATGATTCTGTTTACTATCTATTTACTATGCATACCAGTTTCAATAGTTCTGTTTACTTTGGCCCAGTGCTTGCCCGAAGGGCATCTGTGTGGGATCCACTCCTGGCTCCAACTTAAATGTATATAACATATGCAAAGGTCACAATAACCAGTTGAACTGCACCTTCCCCAACTCCATCAGACAAAACCAAACTCAACAGAAAATTCCACTATATGCTGAAGCAATTTACATCCTGGTTAGAAAATATATAACTTGCGATGGAACAAAGACTCAAAACAAAGATTAGGGGCAGTAATCTCCAGCAGACTGTGCCCAGCTGACTGTCCTCTTACTTTAATGAATCTTCCTTTACCTTATGACCCAGAAATTCCACTCGTAGGCATCTATCCAGAGAAATACAAAACACTAATTCAAAACATTTATACCCCTATGTTTATTGGAGCACTATTCACAATAGCTAAGACATGGGGAAAAAACGAAATACCCATAGGTAGATGACTGGATCAAGAAACTGTGGTAATTTATACAATGGAGTACTACTTCGCCATAAGGAAGAATGAAATCTTACCATTTGCAACGATATGGATAGACCTAGAGAACATTTTGCTAAGTGAAATCAGTCAGATGGAAAAAGACAAATACCATATAATCTCACCTATATGTGGAATCTAAAGAATAGAATAAATGAACAAACTAATCAGAAACAAATCAGGGTTGCTAGATGAGAGGGGGGTGGGGATGAGGGAGAAAGTAAGGGGATTAGAAATCACCATCAGTAACCACAAAATTGCCACCAGGATATGAAAGACAGTTTAGGGAATATAATCAATAATGTTGTAAAGATTTTGTAGGGAATTTGATGGACATTGTCTTATTAGGAAGACCACTTCAGGGATGCTGTAGATGCCTGACCACTGCACTATACACCTGAAGCTGAATAATAATGAATGTCAATTATATATATATATATATATATATATATATATATATATATGCACACACACGTGTTTATATATATATATATACACGTGTGTATATATACATATATGTGTGTGTATATATACATATGTATGTATCTATATGTATATATACATATAGATATATACATATATATATATATAGTCACAGGATGTGGAGTACGGCATAAGGAATAGAGTCATAGAGTCAGTGGAACTGTAACAGCCATATACGATGTCAGAGGGATAGTGGATTGGGGGAGGGGAGGTTATCAATTTATGAGGGGTATAAATGTCTATTACATTGTTTTGTACACCTGAAACCAATAATCAATCAATCAATCAATCAATCAATCAATCAATCAATCTTCCTTCTGCATTTCTACCTGCCTCATGAATGCTTTCACAACCCGCAAGCAAGCAGCCACAATACTATTTTGTTACATATTTGGAATACCATCCCTGAGGTACAGTAATATAAATCACAAATCATTACTAAAATGTCTCCTCAACCAAGCGGACAGATATTAGGGATTTACTCTGGGCATTAAGTGCCACCAAAGAAGAGAAGAAAAGTAAGACCAACTTCCTAAGTCCATCTCCCAGTAATTATAACACATTGTTCATCACCACATCCTCAGTGCCTGGAACAGTTCCCGGCCTACAATAGGAACCTGGAAAACACCACTGTACAAATAAATATATGTTGAATATAATAATACAAAAATGAATAAAATAATAAATATATATGTGTATCTATTTTCTAACTTGTAAAAGAAGTTAGATCAAATCCTTAGTCACGTTGAGATTAAAAATGTTACAATTCAATTTATAATTCAAGAGTTTTCATTAAATTATGATATCAGTAAATATATCAAGCAAAATTTAAAAATCATAGGTTATTATATCCTGATATTTCAGGTTTCTCCATCATAATATTCTTCTAAAGGCAATTCACCAATAATAAAGAAAACAACAGAACTTGTTTTACATTATTTTATTTTTCATAATTTTCTAACACATGGTGTTAGAAAACTGAATTTTGGCACCATGACTTAGAAATTTTTTCAAGTTTAACCTTTAAATTAAAAACAGTAGCTACAATAAGGATACTTAAACCTCACTCAGAGAAATGGTGAAAAATCAAGTCATAAAATTTTTTGTTAGGAAATTATTTTAAAGTTGAATAAAGGGAAGGTAATAAGAAGAGTAAGAATGATAAAATGGAGACTATACCGGGAAGATAAAAAAGTGAAAAACCCTCCCAAAAAGAGAATAAAGAGGTAAACACAGGGCAAAAGGGAAGAAGAAAGGCTCACCAACTTTATTTTCCTGGTATAAAATTCAAGTACTTAAAATTTTTTTTAAAAAATCATAAAATGCTACTACTAATCTCAAAGAAAAACATTTCCTCATTATTTCCTAGAATGAAAGAAAAACAACAACCTTTTGGACTTAAGGACACTTGGTGATTTAAGTCAACAAGAAATGGGAAGGTGTGAAGGTTTTCTAAATCTAATATCTACTTGCTATAATCTACCTTGGAAAATTTATGTGAAGGAACAAAGCACTTGACTTCTAATATAAATGTAAAAAACATTTTGTCTATCAATCTGAAAAAAAAAATGTTTTCAACTGGACATACACTCATATTTTGTACTAAGATTCTTAAGGAAAAACATTGTGTAATATTATTCTTTAGATTCCATCAGGAACTACTGTAAAAGATACCTGCATAGGTAGTCAAAAAAAGTGCACAATTAGTTGCACACAATTCAGTTAGAATTCCAGTTTTCCAACATTTCAAAAATTGCCAATTTTCATTTATATCCATTTTATCTACATGTTGATAAATAAGTCTTCCCAGGTTTTCGTTAAATAAGAAAATATTATTAGTCTCATTGGTCACTTGTACATTTGTACCTGAATATTTTATGAACTGAAACACAAATTCAGAAAATTGTCATTATTCTCAGAGACAATAAGGTATAGAAATAAATACTCGCTTTTACTCTTTTTTTTCTTTCTTTTCTTCTTCAATCTGTGTTTTAAGGCTCAGAGCAGACATTAGGAACTATCAAACAATTTTTTATGAAGTTTTTCATCTGTTTGGCCCGAAGTGAAGTTGTTCTGTTGAAGTTATTTAAATATTCCTCTCATCTTCTCAAGCACAACTTCGAAGACATGTTCATACCAGTCAGTCATTCAAAAAAAAAACACAAAAAACCGTCAATTCAATGAAAAGTAAATAACTTAGGGATCTATAAATGACACCGCAATGTATCTTGTTCCATTTTTAACAGGAAGTCCTTCATGCAAATGCGTGAGTCTTCCTGGATGCATGAAGCTCCAGCCTTTCCTTGGTGATTCAATAGAGCAATTGTACCTTAGAAATTTGCAGCCACCTCCCTAAAAGAGATGGAACAAATAAATGTATCAGGCCACTATGTTTAATATATATCAGTGGCAAAATTCAAAGTATGCCATATAAGCAGAATCTTAAAAAAAAAACAAAAAAAACAAAAAACAACAACAAAATACAAAGAGTAAAGGTCTTTTTGTAATGACATATTTCTTTTGAAAATGTAAAAACTAGGGTGTGACATCATCAAAATGGCGGCGTGAAATGAGCCTCTGTAAAGCTCCCCTGGAATTTACAACTAATCGAACAACCATAACTCCACAAAGGACTCCCTGCACAGCAGACAGCTAAGACGAAGAGGCCCACTACTGAATTCACCTAAAGGTGGGTGAATAATGCGAGCAGGGAGGAAGGAAGGGAGAAGTACGGAGACGGAGCCGCGCGGGCGCAGGACTCAGACCCAGCTCAGTGCTCCGAGCTCCCTGCTTCCCGGAACTACCGCAGCTGCGGAAGAGGGAAGAACTCGGACTGCTAGGGCTCCGCTTCCCACAGGGCTGAGGGGGCAGCATATAATACGGCTGAACCCAACGTTCATGGCAGAGACCTCGGAGAAAAGACTGAGGGAAGAAGGCTGAAAATGCTGGTTTAAGCCCTCACTGCCAAGCAGAGAACGGAAGCTTTAGGCACTGAGAGTAGCCACCCCCTCCCTACCCTCCCAGAGCTCGACCCGCCTGCACCTGCCCGGTGCTAGAAGCGAAACAGTAGCAGTGTCAGATCAAAAGAACAGAATATTTGCTGTTCTGAGAAATGTGGATCGCAGACACAGATTCGCAGCCCAACTAGTTCTGGCAAAGGGGAGGGAGCTGTGGAAGCAGGACCCGCTGTGGTGGTGGTCGCTGCCATTGCTCTGGGCCACCACTCACAACTCACTCCGCCCCTGGCCCCACCTATCTGGGTGGATCCCTGCAGGAGTAAACAGAACTCCTGAAACATACGGGCAATGAATCTGGTGCAGGAAGAGCTTTGGAACTTCAAAAGCTTTCCACATACCCACACGGATACTGCGCCCTCTGACCCAGGCGAACTGGGTCACAGGAATCCCCCCATTGTGTGAGAAACTGGAATACTGCACAGAAAACATAACACTACAGTGTGAGAGAGAAAAAAAGGCTGCAGTCGGAGAAAAAAATAAAACAATCTACCAACAAGCAATGGAAAACAAAAGAAAGACCCCTTCCTATCAACCTGTTGCAGAAGCCACTCCTGCAGATGTCTAGGAAGAGAAATAATAAATCAGTAATTGCCATGAATAACCAAGGCAAGAAGACAGCTCAGAAAGAAAGGGAAAAGGCTCCAGAAAAGGAACTTAAAGATATGGAAACATGTGACTTAAATGACAGAGAATTCAAGATTGCAGTTCTGAAAAAACTCAACGAGATGCAAGAAAACACAGAAAGGCAGTTTAATGAACTCAGAAACACAGTCAAAGAACAACATGAGCATTTTACGAAAGAGATTGAAATTTTAAAAAAGAACCAAATAGAATTTCCGGAGATTAAGAACTCAATAGAAGAAATTAAGAAGGAAATAACCAGTTTAAGTAGTAGAGTTGACTAGATGGAGGAAAAAATCAGTGACATCGAAGATAGAAACTTGGAAATTACACGGATGGAAGAAGAAAAAGACTTGAGACTTAAAAGAAATGAAAGAACTCTACAAGAACTTACTGATTCCATCAGAAAGAGCAATATAAGAATAATGGGCATACCAGAAGGAGAAGAAAGAGAGAAGGGAACAGAGAATATAGTCAAACAAATTGTTGATGAGACCTTCCCAAACCTGTGGACAGAACTGGACCCTGAATCCAAGAAGCAACTAGAACACCTAATTACCTCAATGCCAACAGGCCTTCTCCAAGGCACATTGTATTGAAGCTGTCTAAAATCAACGACAAAGAAAGAATCCTCAAGGCAGCCAGGGAAAAGAAGACGGTAACCTACAAAGGAAAGCCCATTAGATTATCATCAGATTTTTCAGCAGAAACTCTACAAGCCAGGAGGGAGTGGAAACAAATATTCAAACTATTGAAAGAGAGGAATTATGAGCCAAGAATAATATATCCAGCAAAGATATCCTTTAGATACGAAGGAGGAATAAAGACCTTTCCAGACATACAGAAGCTGAGGGAATTTTCTAATACATGACATGCACTACAAGAAATACTAAAGGAGGCTATTCGACCACCATCAACAGGGACAATTGGTGGCAACCAAAACATAAAAAGGGGGAGAGTGAAGTCCTGAACCGGAATATGGGAATGGAGAAAGTAAGCGTGCAGAAGAAAATGGAATACTCTAAATAGCAAACTTTCTTTTACATAAACTTAAGGGTAACCACTCAAAAAAAATCCAGAACTGAAATATATACTGTAATAAATCAAGAAACAGAGGGAAACATCATAGAATACCATCACACAGAAATGATAAAAAACAACAAAAAGGCAAAGAAACCATGGAGACATAGCTTTACCAGAAAACTAAAGATAGAATGACAGGAAATCCTCACATATCAATAATCACCCTAAATGTAAATGGACTGAACTCACCAATAAAAAGGCACAGAGTAGCAGATTGGATCAAAAAACTAAACCCAACCATATGCTGTCTCCAAGAGACACATCTCAGCTACAAGGACAAGAATGGACTCAAAGTGAAAGGGTGGAAAGTCACACTCCAAGCAAATGGTACCCAGAAAAAATCAGGTGTAGCCATAATGATATGAGATGAAACAGACTTCAGGGTGAAAAAGATAACAAGAGTAAGAGATGGACATTTCATAATGGTAAAGGGGACTATACAACAAGAAGACATAACAGTCATCAATATTTATGTCCCCAATCAGGGAGCACCGAAATATACCAAGCAACTACTAACAAAACTAAAGGGAGAAATTGACCAAAACACAATTATACTAGGGGACTTAAATACATCATTGACAGCTATGGATAGATCATCCAAACAGAAAAAAAAATAACGAAATAGCAGCCCTAAATGACACATTAGATGAAATGGACATAATTGACATATGTAGAGCACTTCATCCCAAAACATCAGACTATACATTCTTTTCTAGTGTACATTGAACATTCTCAAGGATAAACCATATATTGGGACATAAAATCAGCCTCAGCAAATTTAAGAAGATTGAAATCATACCAAGCATATTCTCTGATCACAAGGCTTTGAAATTGGACATCAACTGCAAAAAGAAAGCAGGAAAAAAACACAAATACATGGAGATTAAGCAACATACTTTTAAAGAACTTTTGGGTCAAAGAGGAAATTAGAGGAAAGATCCAAATATACATAGAAACAAAGGACAATGAAAATGCCTCCTAAGAGGGAAATTTATCTCATTACAGGCCTATCTCAAGAAACAAGAAAACTCCCAAATAAATAACCTCATGTTACACCTTAAAGAACTAGAAAAAGAAGAACAAGTGAAACCCAAGGTCAGCAGAAGAAAGGAAATAATAAAAATCAGAGAAGAACTAAATGAAATAGAGAACAAAAAGACAATAGAAAAAATTAATGTGACAAAGAGCTTGTTCTTTGAAAAGATTAACAAAATTGACAAATCCTTGGCTGGACTCACTAAGATAAAAACAGAGAGGACACTAATTAACAAAATCATAAATGAAAAAGGGGAAGTTATCACGGACGCCACAGAAATACAAAGGATCATCCAAGAATACTATGAAGGACTATATGCCACCAAATTCAATAACCTAGAAGAAATGGACAAGTTCTTAGAAACATATAGCCTTCCAAGGCTGAACCATGAAGACCTGGAAAATCTACACAGACCAATCACCAGTAACGAAATTGAATCAGTCAATTCAAAACCTTCCCAAAACCAAAGTCCGGGACCAGATGGCTTCACTAGTGAATTCTACCAAACCTTTAAAGAGAATCTAATACCAATCCTGCTCAAACTCTTCCAGATAATTGAAGCAGAGACAGTACTCCCTAACTCATTTTATGAGGCCAACATTACCCTGATATAAAAATCTGGTAAGGACAGCACAAACAAAGAGAACTACAGACCAATATCTCTGATGAATACAGATGCAAAAATCCTAAACAAAATTCTAGCAAATAAAATACAACAATGCACTAAAAAGATTATTCATCATGACCAAGTGGGGTTCATCCCCGTGGCACAAGGATGGTTCAACATCCGCAAATCCATCAATGTGATACATCACATAAACAAAATAAAGGACAAAAATCATATGATTATATCAATTGATGCAGAAAAAGCATTTGACAAGATACAACATCCATTTATGATTAAAACACTAAATAAAATAGGTATAGAAGGAAAATACCTTAACATAATAAATGCCACATATGACAAGCCCTCAGCTAATCTAATAATTAATGGTGAAAAACTGAAGCCCTTTGCTCTACATTCAGGAACACGACAGGGCTGTCCCCTATCACCTCTGCTTTTCAACATACTGTTGCAAGTCCTTGCCAGAGCAATCAGGCAAGAGAAAGAAATAAAATGCATCCAAATTGGGAATGAAGAAGTTAAATTATCACTCTTTGCAGATGACATGATGCTATATATAGAAAACCCTAAAGACTCCACCAAAAAGTAATTAGAAACCATCAACGAATACAGTCAAGTTACCGGCTACAAAATCAATGTATAAAAGTCCATTGCTTTCCTATATACTAACAATGAAATCTCAGAAAAAGAAATACAAAAAACAATTCCTTTTGCAATTACAGCAAAAAGAATAAAATATCTAGGAATGAACTTAACCAAGGATGTGAAGGACCTATATGCTGAAAACTATAAGACTTTTTTGAAAGAAATTGAAGAAGACACAAAGAAATGGAAAGACATTCCGTGCTCATGGATTGGAAGAATCAACATCGTTAAAATGGCCATATTACCCAAAGCAATATACAGATTTAATACAGCCTCATCAAAATCCCAATGGCATACTTTAAAGAAATAGAACAAAAAGTCATCAGATTTGTTTGGAATCACAAAACACACTGAATAGCCAAAGCAATCGAGAAAAAAGAACAATAATGGAGGTATCACACTTCCTGACTTTGGCTTGTACTACAGGGCTACAATAATCGAAACAGCATGGTATTGGCAGAAAAACAGACACATAGACCAATGGAATAGAATTGAGATCCCAGAAATAAAACCACATAAATATGGACAGATAATTTTTGAAAAAGAAGCTAAAAACATACAAGGGAGGAAAGACAGCCTCTTCAATAAATGGTGCTGGGAGAATTGGATAGTCACGTGCAAAAGAATGAAACTGGACTGCTATCTGTCACCATGTACCAAAATTAATTCAAAGTGGATCAAAGACTTAAGCATAAGACCTGACACAATAAACTGCATAGAAGAAAACATAAGTACTAAACTTATGGACCTTGGGTTCAAAGAGCATTTTATGAATTTGACTGCAAAGGCAAGGGAAGTAAAAGCTAAAATAAATGAATGGGACTATATGAAACTTAAAAGCTTCTGCACAGCAAAAGAAACCATTGACAAAATAAAGAGGCAACCAAGTGAATGGGAGATTTTTGCAAACAATGCCTCCAATAAGGGGCTAATATCCAAAAGATACAAGGAACTCATGCCACTCAACAACACAAAAGCAAACAACCCAATTGAAAAATGGGCAGAGGACCTGGAGAGACGTTTTTCCAAAGAGGACATACAAATGGCAAATAGATATATGAAAAAATGCTCAACATCACTAATCATCAGAGAAATGCAAATAAAAACCAAAATGAGATGTCACCTCACCATAGTCAGAATGGCTATCATCAACAACACAAATAGTAACAAGTGTTGGAGAGGCTGTGGAGAAAAAGGAACCCTCATACACTGTTGGTGGGAATGCAGACTGGTGCAGCTGTTATGGAAGGCAGTGTGGAGGTTCCTCAAAAAATTACAAATAGAATTACCATATGACCCAGCAATCCCTCTCCTGGGTATCTACCCAAAAAATCTGAAAACATTTATACATAAAGACATGTGTGCTCCAATGTTCATTCCATCTTTGTTTACGGGATCCAAGACATGGAAACAACCAAAATGTCCTTCGATAGATGAATGGATAAAGAAATTGTAGTATATATACACAATGGAATACTATTCTGCGGTAAGAAAAGATGATATAGGAACATTTGTGACAACATGGATGGATCTTGAGAGTATGATGCTAAATGAAATAAGTCAGACAGAAAAAGCAAAGAACCATACGATTTCACTGATATGTGGTATATAAACCAAAAACAACAAAAGAATAAGACAAACAAATGAGAAACAAAAACTCATAGACACAAATAGTTTAGTGGTTACCAGAGTGTAAGGGGGGTGGGGTGGGAGATGAGGGTAAAGGGGGATCAAATATATGGTGAAGGAAGGAGAACTGACTCTGGTTGGTGAACACACAATGGGATTTATAGATGATGTAATACAGAATTGTACACACGAAATCTATGTAATTTCACTAACAATTGTCACCCCAATAAATTAAAAAAAATAATAATAAAACAGTAAAAAATAAAACCCGTAATTACCTGGAAATCCTCCCCCACATTATTGAGCGCAATGTTGATGGTAAAGGTAGAAGCATCATGATGAGGGCGAAGGGAGCGCTGTCGATCAGGGGAGTATTTTACCACAAAATTCAATAGTGCAAACCCCTAGAAAAGCAAAGTAGACCAATGGATTTTCTTATCAATAAAAACATAAAATAGCTTATTTGCATAAAAACCAGTTGGCAGTATGCAGGAGGAACAGGAGGATAACTACCTTTGTATAATAGCCTGCAAAGACTTTTAGTGTCACTGGTGCAATGAACTCCCGGATAAAATGAAGCCATACATTCTCCAGGTCAATTTGCTTCATGTGGATATCATCAGTTGGGACATTTTCATAACCACCAGATATTCGGCTATCCTAGAAACATCATTAATGACATCATAAGGTGTTGTCCACATGCAATTCACATTTATGCTATCTTGGAATTTTTTTTAACCACAAGATGATAGAAAAAACAAATGAACTGTTGTTTAATAATGGTGTACCATCTGCTTTAATTGCAAAACTATCAAAATAAGTGAGGTGACATGGCTTTGCAAATGTGTCAATAACGAAGCAAAGTGCTGCAGAGTCGTAGACTGCTTTCCTACTGATTTAATGTTAACCTAAAAAACAAAAGGCCAAAGGATTAATAAGAGGCAACAAGTGTTTATTTGAGAGCCAGAAGAATCGCTATTCAGAAAGCACTGACTCAGCTGAAAAATCAAACAGTGTTCAGATTAGGAGACACAAGTGAGGGTATTTATGAGAAAGGGAAGGGGAACAATGACATCAATAGAAGGAAGGCATTTCTACAGGTGCAGAAAAGCTAACAGTGATGCCCATTCTAAACGATGTTTTTAATTTTCATTCTAGGTAGTCGTAACATCTGCTGTCTTTGTTATCTTTGCACACAGTTTGGGATACAATGCTGCCGTTAGGCCCAGTCCAAAGGTTACCTTGCCGTGTTTTAAAATTCCAGTGATTTGAGGAGTATGATGTTCAAGGCAGTTCCTTTGGGATGGCAGTTCCAACTCCATTTTAAATGACTCCATTTATACTATTTTTTACAAATGTATATGTGAGGTCTGACTATAAAATAAGTAAAATTGATTTCCAAAGCCGCCTAAAAACCGAGTTTTTTTTACAGTGACACTTCAGACAGTCCTAGCTGTTGGTGAGCACAGATTCCGCTTATCTGCCCTTTGGATTACCTGCCACTGAAACAAGCTTTCCCAGCTCCGGTCTTCACTTCTACTTTGTGGCACCTGAAGGGCCTTCCTTCCATGGCAGCTTTTCATTACCCTGCCTGCAACCTGCTGACTTCAAGTTCTCCATCATACTTTGGACTTCTGTCTCCCTGATCAGCTAACTAGCTGGGGTATGTAATTAAGCAGATGCAGTAATATTCCAGAGGATTCCACTTACATTTTTTGGTATTGTTAAGGAGCTGGCATCTGTAGGTTCTCAGAGGAAAAGAAACACATTGAACCAAGGACAGTGAGACTTCCTATCACGTCTTTGACACTGAACGTAGATGCAAAATGGAATTACACTAACGGCATTAAAACATATTCCTTCTTCCTATATTTATGTAAAAAAAATTGCTTTGACATTCAACCAGATAAACTTCGTCTTAGTATTTTCATTATAGCTCACTGTAAAAATGCAGACAATAAAAAGTGGCCCTGAAGGAGAGCAACATCACACAATAACGACATGTGTGTGTATGCGTGTGTGTGTGTGTGTGTGTGTGTGTGTGTGTGTGTTACCTTACCATTTCTGGCTTGTGGACACCGACCCTTAGGGACCACCCAGCGGTAATGACATGCATAAATGAGAAGCTATGGCTCAAACAAATTAAATGTTAAACACTAATTAGTTAGTGGCAGAATTAGAGTAAAAACAGGGTTCTCCCTACGGCCTTGAATGGCTACCCATTCATTTAGGTCTAGGATTCAGAGACATGACAGAAAGAACAACTCCACTCGGAATTCTCTAAATATCTACCCCTCCTCCTGCCCCACATATACATGTTAGTTTTCTGTGTGAAATTACAACTTACATGATGTTTCCCTCCAGACCACTGGCCATAATGCTCCATTTCTTCCACCAATTCATCACAGGCTTTTTCAGAAAATATGGGGAACCAGAAGACATCGGGACAAGGCTATAAAACATGGCATCACCATGAAGAGAATAACATGTTATGACTTATAATTAATAGCTAGCGCTTCAAAAGTAATAGGACAGAATATTCAATTTTCATCTCACTTAGATGTCCTTTTTAAGAAGTTCATCTAACATTATTGACATTACTATTACAAACAGTACTAGTTAACAGTACTAGTTTTCTGTGGGATTTCAACATTTTCTAACAGTTTTATTTTTTTTTTACATTTTATCAGTGAAATCAAGATGAGTCTTCAAGTGGTCAGCCAAGCAGTCACTGTGATGTAGTTGTAATGCCACAGTGCACACTTGGTGACTTTCATCCTGTCCTCATCATGTGCGTGTGTGTATCTGTGTGTGCGTATGCATACACACATTTAGTTGGTATACTTTCTGAACAGACTGCTTTCTGATATGTCTTAAAATGATTTACACTGAGTTGCCATAGAATTGATGTTATTCTGTATATAGTCCTCTAGAACGTATAATATCTAGACCCTACCAAGTCTAAAACAAGTCTTTCAATATACACAAAATAAAAAACTTCAAAATGACTAGAAAACATTGTGGCGTAGTTTAATTGGAAGTCTTTTTTTTCTTTCTCCCAGTACACAAAATAACGGAGTATCTCAGAATCAAAGACGCCTGACATTTTCTGAAATAAGGTGTTAGCAATAGTTTGGAACACTAATCTAAAATAGAGTTTGTTTTTAAAAAGACCTCTCTGAGAAGAGATTCTTGGAGCCCAGTTTCCTTCAAAGGTAACCTTTCACTGAAAGAGACCTGCACCAGACATCTGCCAATGGTTCCTTATTTTTACTGGTTGAGAAAGCTCTGACATTTGGGAGCATTCTTTTAAAAAAATGTATGAGCTTAAAATTATTGTTAATCTCCATGTTCTACATTTTTACAACTGTATGACCTTTAAGGCTGTAAAACTGGTAATTAAGCCATATGAATTTGGCCTAAAGGATAAGTTCTCTACTTTTATAACATCCCCTGCTAAAGCAGTATTGCAGTGATAATATTCCTTTCTGGAAAATACAGCGAAAATGCTCTACATATCATAGTAATTATCAATACAAACCTGTTCAACTATATTTTCAGTGAAAATCTTTGAATAATCACGGTTTATATACTTTTCTTTCCAGTCCTACCAAAAAGAAAAAAATCAATTGCATAGATTAAAGCAAATGCTTCTTTACAAATACTTTACTTAAAAAATGAAAGTATATGCATTTTAGTAATTGCTCAAACAACTTATAAATGACTATGTGTCATGGACAAAATAGGAATTCTCAGAAACACAATTTATGCTTTTTAATCTTTGCCTCATTCTGTGTATGCTCATATCTTTCTGTGAAACATGACATTTTTATTTATTAAGTTTTACACTTCAGGATTTTAAAACTTGAGTAATCTTATAGTGATTAGATTTGTATGCTATATCCTGTGCATATACACAGGGGAAATACTGAACAATAACAAAATCTTATCGACAAATATTAGTAAATATTAATTAGCAAATTAAATCAGCTTGAGTCTCATACTAAAATCAATTACTCTAAAATAGTTTCAATTTTTAAAATGTATTTAAAATTTCTGCTTTCACTTCAATTTTTAATACTTATCAAAGAATGACCATAGAGTTACTAACACTTCATTTAGTTACTGAAATTAAGGTATAGGATTATATAGTAAAACAAAAATAGGTCCTCTTGATGCTAATTCATGAACCTGATCATCTCTTTGACCATTCTCTGACACACAAACCTCACACTAAGATACCTCAATTTTTGTCAACATCAGCTAAGGAATCCTTTTCCTGGGTCAAGTGTTTTCTTCAAAAAATCCAATATTTAGAGGATATATATTAGGTTGGTGCAAAAGTAATTGCAGTTTAAAAGGCTAAAAAAAAAAAATTGCAAAAATCGCAATTACTTTTGCACCAACCTAATGTTAAAATATGGAGTGGTTTAGTATCCAAAAAGATCTTAAATGTATTTAGACTTTAACAAAATTCTTAATTTTCTCTTTACCAAGTACAATTATAGGGAGCCAGCGGAGAAGAACTATGGTATGGACTCAAAATAATTCCAGTTAAAATATGTTCCAAAAAACATTTGTCTGAAATACATCTTTTGAGTCCAGATTTCAGAGGGGCCCATGATAACTTATAGGCCATTCTTGTTTTGCGTATCTCTGCTTATATGTAGCTCAGATATTTTTGATATGGAGAACCAAAGCTATCTTCAAATCTTTAATAAATTTTGCTTATACATAGTATATAATAATAAGCATCAAATTCCTATACTATCTCATTAGTCCCTCTAATATTGACTGGTTTTCTGAGTCCAAAATGTGAGGAAAATTAGAAGTAAATAATCATCCATAACTCCTCAGAATATCTTAAGTATTTTTTCCTATGTAGCATCATTGATTTTTTTGAAGTAAAAGAAAAAATTTCCTAAGATTTTACAGTAATTCATTAATATTAATTTTTCCTTTTTAGACCGTCTTTCAAATATTGAACAAATATTTGAAATATTTGTGACCTTACGAATTTCTTAAAAGTTCTGATAATGGGACAACCATTAAATATTCTGCTATGGGATATTCCTCATGAGGCTAATTTTCAAACAACAAAACAAAGCCATGGAAAGAAAGTTACAACTTACTTCTGATGTTTTTACTACATACTCTCCAAAGATTTCAATTCTTACACAAACATCTACAATTCAGCATATAATTTGGAATATTTTTTCAGGAAGCTAATTTTATGCAAGAAATCAAATAATTCTACCTTTCAAAATAACGAGAGATTCATTGCTAAAGTAAAATATGTATTCCACCCTCACCATTAAAAAAGGCTCTTTTCAGTTCTATTCCCTTGAAAGATAAAGACATGCAATTAAATGGAATGAAAGTACTTTTAAAATACAAAAATGTCAAAAGATATTCTGTTTAACAGAGTATTCAGAGACCATTAAATTTACTATTCCTGGATGTCAACTAATTCTACAAAATAAAAGAAAATTCTGATTAAGTGGATTAAGTCATTGTAATTTAAAACTTATACTCTTGGCAAGGGGAAAACCATAAGTAGTAGTATTACACAGATGATTATTCAAGAGAGTATTGTCCCTTAAATAAATGTGCCCACTTGATTAAGAGAACAAGCCCCAATAAGACAAAAAAGCAGTCAACTCCTGTATGATTAAAATCAGTAAGAAATGAAATAATTTTACACTTTTAAAGGAAATTGTTTCTTTAACTTAAGACATTCTGTACATGCTAAATCCACTTACTCTGCAATTCTGACTGGCTATTTTTAGTATACATTGACAAAATTGTTATAAAAAATAAACAAAATGATAAAATAAAAGGTATTTTCCCAAAGTAATTTCTTAAATATTCTTCCTGAAAATTAAAATGTAATATGGTCATATGTGAGTTACCAATAAACATGTTTTCTGAAATTGTGATTAAAAATTTGATGCTACTTTTGAATATATAAATAGAAATACTGGGGGAAATTCCCTTCCCCAAACCTAATATAATATCTTAATTTAAAAAAAAGTTATTGGTCAAGTTTAGATCTACTTTACAGGACATGAAATACAATTGTATCTTTTTAAAAGTGATGCAGTTTTTAAAAAAATGGTAAAGCCTCTTATTATATTTCCATATTATTAACCCAATTTATTTACATCCATTTGGAGTTATAGGAAAATAAGTTATAAATGAAGCTAAGTATGAAATACATACCACAGGATTTTCAAAAATCTGCCAGAGGTCATTGTTATAATGGGAAGTATTGTAATTAGCAGTTGATAATAGTCTTCCAAATTCATGTCTATTAGAAATGTACATAAATACGCCCTATATGCCAAAAAATAATAGCATTAACAATCTTGGGAGAAAGTAAAAGAAAATATATTTAACCAACGGAAAAATATATGAAATATTAATTTCAACTTTTATAGTTTCCTTATAAACAAACATTTTTATATTTCATATAAAACATGCATAACTGAAAATGAAAGAAATAAAATTTTGATTAATTATGAATTCAGACACCACACACAAAACTAATTGATAGCACTGACACTCAACTGAAGAAAGGAAGAGGAAGAATGGACTGTTTTTGTCCCTTTCTCATTGATCCTAGATGTAGACATCGAGAAAAAAATTCCTGTTTGAAAGCAGAAATATTTTTGAGACACCAAAGTGCAATGAATTGTACCTCTTTTGGCTTCTTTCCATTTCAAAAAAGACATCACATTTTTAAACAAGAATTCAAATGTCAATATTACTTTGTCAATCTATTTTATTCTTTTATTGCAGTAATGTTTAAAAACTAAACACAGAAATTACTCATGCTAAAGAATATCAGTCTCATATCCTTGTCCCAAACCAAATAAATGTGGCAAACACCTCTAAAGTAAGGTTGTTTCTTTTTGTACCTGTTTTAAGGGTAAAAGAGTTCGTTATTAATAATAATAAAAAATTAATGAAGAGTGCCCACATCTCAGTCTTACTAAGACGCACTTTATATTTACTCCTACCTCTTCTCTCCCTTAAAAAACAAAAAATAGTGAAAGGGATTTGGGTTTTACTTTCTCATCTGTCAACCATAAGTGTCAATCAGTCCAAAGAATAAGAGTTGAATATCACACAATGCCCACCCCCAATACACAAAACTTACAGGCACATATGCAGATTCAGAACCAATGAATACCAACAGTTTACCAAGCTAAATAGAAAGAAGACTCTTAAAGAAACTTTATTGCCAGGCAATATACCATATCAAGTACTAATTAAATAAACAAAAATAAATAAAAATAAATAAAAATAACACCTTTGGGGGGCTGAGCATTTGGAATGTTTCCGGAGTAGGGGAGTCTTTTTCCCTTTGTAAAGTCTAAAATGAAGAGAAGTATTGGGTAAGTTGACCTGCACACCCACTTTCTCAGGTATTCTTAGGTAAATAAAAATAGCAGCCCTTATGAAAAGCTGACATTCTGAAATATCCTTCATAAACAACATGCAGAACAAGCAAAGCTTATAGCGCAAACAAAGAAACAACTCCAGCCGTTTTTGTTTTTGTTTTTGTTTTCCGGTCAAACATAAACCCAAGCTCATTCCTTAGTAAAACTTTCATTAGACACAAAATTAAGACAAAGGAGGAAACGTGTAAGAGCGGCCATTCCAGGATGTGCTGTTGAGTCAAATTAGCCAAACGTGAGCACAAATTACACTTACAGGTACTGAGGGTATTCGATATAACAATGCACACAGGTTTGTAGGAAAAACAAACATATTCAAACAACACATGCCTTAATAAACGAATAAAAAAAAATACTTGCCAACTTTTCTGATTTTTCCCAAAATTACATTTGCTTACATAAAATAATCCAATCTTTTATAAAACAGAAACAACATATAAATATGTTAACATATTTATACATTTTGAAAAACAAATTATTTTCTACAGTCCTTAAGTTGTATAATGAAAGCTTATTTATTAAATAGCAATGTATCATTAATTTTTCACATAGATTAAACATACTACATATCTCAATCCTTCTCCCAGTTTAGTGGTAAGGAATCTGCTTTTTTAAAGTGTGGAGTTAATAATGATAGAGAAAATTCAAACACTGATTTTAAGAACAAAAATGTGTTCTTAAAAGCCTGGGTGATCATGTCACCCAGGCTTTATCTAACTAATTTTAATTCGGTCAAGTTTTCATTATACAATTGCAAATGGATGTAAAGATGAATTCTTTAAAATGAAAAGCTGATTTGTAAAAAATTCATGTTTATTATTGAAATCCCACTGTTGCTTATGAGTTAGGCTAAGCACCGACCTAACATTTTTCAAATATTTCCATAGGCAAATATTCACAAATTACTCTTCATAATTGTTCCCAATTTTTTGACACAGAACCAAAAAAATTGGCTAGTATTTACCAATTAGAAAGAAAAGAAGCATCAAAAGATAACGACACATCCACTGGGAAAGCAAGCCATCTTATCATAACATCATGCAAGCCATCACTGTATGCCCTACCATTTCTCTAGCATTTCGGCAAAGAGCCATATCAGGATCCAGTTTATCTCGAACAAAATAGTTCCTTTCATTCATCTCTGATCGGAGTGTCTTTCCTTTAATTAAGTACACATTAGCCATGTATGGGACATTCCATATCCCTCTGAAAGTAAAGAGAAGACATTCCAAAATACCACAAATAGAAAATATTTAAAGTTTTATTTTTATGTTTTAAAAATAAGTGCCTTGTATGTTTTTAAATTTTATGTATATAAATTATTGAATCAAATTACATGCAAATGCAAATACATATAATATTTGACATATATATCCACATTTTATTTATATAATATATACAAGTATATGTAATTTATATAGCAATATATAAGTATACATGAGATTATTTGGTATGATCTACATTTTATGAGATCAATCACTATCTCCCTAGATAAGCTTTATTTTACGGTTGATCCTGTTTGGCATTTTGGCTGTCACCACTCAGTTGTTACAGCTACAGTATATTATTCTGTTGCATAGGTGTTTCTATTTAAAATTAAGTAGTTTGATAGCAAAAATAATCACATACAACCGGTGGTTTGCTAGAGCCAGCTTACACTGGCTCCCCAGAGTTGACTTGTAGCCTCACTTCCTAAGGCTACCCTCAGTGACTTCACACTAGAAGCTTGAAATCAGCCATTGTAGAAGTACTTATACCCCAGAAATTGGCAAACACTACAAATCTGGGCATCTCCCAACCCCAAGAAACAGTTGTTAAGACATTTACCAGCACACCACTGAAATATATAGCTTAAAATTCTACTAAAATATATTCTTTTGAAATTCATTAAGCCATCTCAAATTTTTGTAGAAAAAGTAAGAAAAGAAGAAATATAGCTAGGAGAACACGAGTGTTGGGAGGCACATTATTTTATCCTTCATTCTTCCCCACAGATAGGTCTCCTCACTCTGAACATGACTCACTTCCTAAGAACAGTGTAAGAAAGGTTTCACTGGAAGGAATATGTCTGTTGCTTTTAGAGAACAGAAAGATCTTAACCAAGGAAATGTAGTTAGATATTAAAAGGTATATGATATCATTTTGTCTTACTAGATGAGCCTCAAAATAAATGGTCATAAAAAATACACATTGTGCCATCTGAATTCAGAAATTAATCACTGGCAGAGTGTGCAGTGTTTCAATTTCGAAGGAAACCACACACGCACGTGTCATAAGATGTCAATTCTTCATGCCACTTTTGTACATGAAGTGTATTCTTACATTAACTAGATCAAAAACCTCTACCTTAGTGTTTTCCTTACACTTTAGACACTGACAGGAGGTTGGACAGAAAATCACCAGTGCTTACAATAACTTAAATGAAACATAAAATCTCTATTCTACTTCTGTGAGCCCTTATTTCTGCTATACCCACAGACAACATCAGGCATACGGTCTATACAAACCCTCCCAGAGACATATATGTACTTAGAAACAATGGATTAAGATCTTAATAGTGTTTTCTCAGCTATCATGCTTCTCAATTGCAGCTAAGAAAAGCCTTTATCATATTTAGATCACTCAAACTGACATTATTTTCACACACTTTACTATTTTCATAAACAAAACATCTTTCTACTATTCAATTGTTCAACAAGAAGTGTGTGATTTTTTTCCCTAAATTTAAGGGCACATATTCTTAGTCGCAAAAAAATATTTTCTCTTTTTAATTGGGCTGATGGATGTGAGAAACTAGGGAAAGCACTTAACGTCTCAGTCCCTCTGGTGTATTGTCTGTATAAAAAATACAGGGTGACATTCTTCCCTAATATTACCTTAGCAAAAAAAAATACTATTTCAACTGTGATTGGTTTTCAGTTTAAAAATATCAACTTTGAAATAAATATCAATCATGTACACACTTTGTAACAAGTACATTTGTTTCAAACTAGAAACTAAAATCAGATATTGGTAAAGAAATTGATCATCAAAGCAGAATATTAGCTAGTTTACACAGAAAACTCTTGCAATAGGAATTTTGGAAGATTTTGATGCTTAGTGCTGTTTTTGTTGCTATTTATAAGATTTAAAAGTATCAAAACAGCCTTCATCCTGGCCACTAAATACATGAGCTAAGCTAAATTCCCCTTCTAAACTTTTAACTAAAGAACATTACCCTTCCAACAACCTAAGATGGCTGCCCATGGTAACCATAAGTTGTCTGTTAGTATTTCCCACAACAGTGAGTTTGTTCCTTTGAAGATTTAGAACTTAAAAAGACTTTTTAAAAAATATTAGTTTATACTGTATTTCAGGATCCCCAAGTGGTCCCCAGGTTTTCAAATTTCCATTAAACATAAAGGAAAAAGATATATACTAAAAAAAAAAAATCAAATAACATTAACAAGACATTTTTAGATGACGATATTTTACATTAAAAGGTTAAATTAAGTAACTTACACTCTATTCCCTTGAACAATATCCACATAATCTTCCGATCGAGCATAGTACCCATCAGGACTCAGTGCTCCCCAAAAGTTGGACCACAGCTTTCCGTGACGAGTTACAAGAGGAGCAATGATCTTTCTAAAGAGTGAGAGAGAGAAAAATCCAGCTAATTATTTATTTTTAAATTACCACAGAATTATGTGTTTTGGGCTTAGCACAACACATAAAACAATCAAGTTCATTTAATGCACACGTAGTTAGTCGAAAAAAACTAAAAGTAAAATAGAGAAACTTCTTCCCAACACTTTTTCTTAAATAAGTACACTGCTGATTTTCAATATTTCTTAAAAAGAGCAACAAGAAAAATAACTGAAAATGTGAAGGAAGGTATAAAAAAATGACTTTTAAAAATCCCTTACTTTTATCTAAAAAGTGAAACTACTGTAATCATTTACTTTGAGTATGTCAAAAATGATACTATATGAAATCAAATATTTTCATTGTTCTTAGTAAGACATAACCCATAAATATTTGTTGAATAAAAAAATGAATGATGATGGCCTGAAATATTTGTAAAGAGGCCAGTTTTCCTAAAGTTAATCTCTGAATTATTTTAAAGTATGTCTCCATTTATTTTTTTTAACAACTTTTTAAAATGGGTTGTGCTAGCCCTGGTAACACTTACCATTTTTCTGGTTCTTCAACTATTTTAGATAACAAAATAAAGGATAACTGCCCTAGCACTCTACCTACCTACCTACCAGGAAAGTAGTCCCTTTGAGACAAGCATGTACTACAGATTTAAAACATGTCAGATTTCTTCTTAGGAAAATCTAATTTATGATGTGTCAATGTTTCCCAAATAAGGTAACAAAATATGAAGTTTCTCTAGAATTACTTCTAAAATGAAGTGCACTGTAGTGGTATCTCACAATTTAAGAAAAGCTCAAAAAAACTCCTCCAAGATGAAATTTATGGACCAACTATTCTTCACAAAAAATCTATTCCACAACATGCCCATCTTGTGAAGACCAAGCGTGCCCTTTCTCTTACCTACAGAAAAGTGAAACAGTCTGGAAATACACAACACGCAAAATAATAATTTTGATTTATTTTTCCCGGTTCCTATTAAAATGAAATGTTAACCAGAAACTTATATTTTGCTTTGTTTAAAAACACATATAGATATGATAACATAAATTAGAATGTATATTACATTAACATGAGAAATGGTAATTCAATGTTGATAACTGACAAGATCAAATATTTAACAGAAAAAAAAAATCTTGTAATTTATAATCCCAGTTGCCTCTCAAAGAGAGAGAGATGGGCAAAGAAATGGTGGGAATCAAAATCCATCTTTTTTGTGCCTCAATGTTTCTGAGTATGGAAATACAAGGATAACAGCTGAATTCCACTAAATAAGTGAAGGAGTGAAATTTAGAGCAAAGCAATAAATAGCGGAGACAGGCAGAGGAGAGGGGAAAGACCTGATGAGATGCTGGAAAGCCACATACCGGAAGATGTGACCCATTGCCTGCCCCTCTAAACTTCAGTCGACTCCCCTAAATCTTGCAACAGTCTTGATATAGTCTTTATGGAATATACCATTGGTAAATTCTTTATGGAAACTACAAGCCTGGATACAGAAGTGTGTCATATGAACCTGCTCCTTTGATAATTAAGAGAAATTTATGGTATTGGAGAAACACCTAAGTTTTGCGGGCTTTTCAAGAGGCAAAAGCTCCAAATGGTAGTTGAATTACTTATGAGGGAAATTTTACATTTTACAAGACTTAAAACATTAGATAGATATTAAGGGGGATATATATTAAATACATAGTATAAATTCATTAAATAGTTCACTACAAAAAAATTATTAAGTACATAAACCAAAGTGTCATACAATAAAAACATCTAAATATTATTAGAAGCATATGTACATTACATAATATTGAATTTAAATCAAATTAAGAGGAAATTCAAGAAATTATTACTGAATTCCAGTAGGTTTTAAGAATTACGAATTCCATAAGGGACATAAATATAGCAGTAAATACCAGAAGAACGAGCTAAAAGAATTGAAAGTGGCTGTGTCTGACGAGAGGGATTTGCAGGGCAAGACACTGCTATTCCTCTATGGACCTTTCTATTGTTTGATTTTTGTGAAACTTTGTTCATGTATAGACTGAGTAAAATTATTACTTTAAAAAAAAGAATTACAAATTCCAACTCTATCCCATATGATTTTCCTTGCCTAATGATTAAATCCTTATTCATATGTTTTGAAAAAGTACCTGCAATTTATAGATAGTTATCTTAGATATGTGTCTACTGATAGTTATATAGTGGAGCTGCATATAGATTAATACTGAGAGGTCTTAGATTTTGAAGTAGTAACTGAATTGTCAAATTGACAATATTACATATATATACATATATATGTATATATATGTATATATATATATATATATATACATATATATATACATGTATATATATGTATATATTTGGTAGGTTAGTAGAGCATAATAGATTTCTCATATATTTTACTTAGCAGAACAAAAACAGTAATTCTAACATCTCACTGCTAACCACTCTGTCATGAGAAACAATTGTGTTAATATATTTAATATGCTTAGAATACTACCTGGAACTTAATAAGCACTCATTAAAGGTGAGCTATTAGTATTACTAATGCTACTATTAGTAGTAGCAGTAGGATTAGTAAGTGAAGATTTAATGTCATTATACGCTGGTATAGATGGTGTCTTCGTCCAATTTCAATTCAGTTAACTGAAACCAGGTGCACCCAGTGCTAATTAGTTGAGTACTAAATAAAACCACAGCTCTGGCGGTGAAATAATTTGTACCTCTGAAATGCCTTTCAACTTCTAAGAACTACCATATATCCCTGAAAATAAGACCTAGCCAGAAAATCAGCTCTAATGTGTCTTTTGGAGCAAAAATTAATATAAGACCTGGTATTATATTATGTTATATGATTATATTACATTACATTACATTACATTACATTACATTACATTACATTACATTATATTATATTATTATAAGACCCAGTCTTATAGTAAAATAGGACCTGGTCTTATATTATATAAAATCCGGTATTATATTATATTATACCCAGTCTTACAGTAAAATAAGACTGGGTCTTATGATAATTTTTGCTCCAAAAGACACATTAGAGCTGATTATCTGCCTAGGTCTTATTTTCGGGGAAACACAGTATAACTCTGTTTGCAGTAACTTTTTAGGTAAAAATTTTATGAAATTCTATTTTAAAAATACCTACAGAGAAAAAACAATTCCAAATTTTACTAGTATCAGATACAATTTCACCTAGCTTTAAATATAAAAATAGGCCAAAAATACTGTATTTTGCTGTGTATACTGTGTGCTTTTTTGCCCAAATTTATGAGGGAAAAATAAGGATGCACATTATACATGGGTAGTACTAATTCCATATCTATATAAATGTTTTTAATTTTGTATTTATGCTTATGAGTTAAAAGTGTATCTCTAGAAATCAATAATGATATCTGTATGCAAAATAATACCCTGGAATATGATCATCAGTTTTATAAAACTTATAATGAACTTGCAACAAGAGTTCTTGGCCTTCTATGATGCATAAATATTGTAAATGTGTTACTGGTACATAAAATTTCTTGTACCTTGTACCTGTTCTTGTGTTTTATAATTAGTTGTAACATAAAATTTCTTGTACCATAATCTGTTAAAAAATAAATGCTAAAATTCCTTTATAATATAAAAAATAAGTACCTAAAGGTAAACAAATGCAAATTTGAATTACAAAATTAAAACAAAAGTTTTCCCTGAAAGTTTGGGCCAAAAACATGGGTGTGCATTATACATGGCAAAATATGGTAACTGACAAACATAGTACTTCTGATTGTAACTAACAGTAAATACTTCTAATTTTCACGAGGTTGTTTTCTATGTGACTCATTTTAAAGAAAACTAATTAATTAGAGATGAAAGTTTATAGGTGTAGAAAGTAACTCAGTGTGAGCTCCCCCAATTTGCTCCTCCTCATCTGTCCCTCCCAGAGGTAAGTCACTATAGTGTGTCCACACAGACGAAGAAAATGAAATCATTTCAAAAATAAATTGACACTGAATTTCATATAGTACCTGTTTTGTTCAATCAAAATTTTTAAAGTCTTTGGATTTGTCAAGACAACATCTGCATCCATACTGAAGTAATAATCACAGTTTTTATCCTGACGGCAAAAATCCCTGACATTGAAAAAGAGACGAAATAAGAATTAGATAAAAATTAATATTTGCTGTTGAAAAATATTAACATAAAGCTTACATGTAAAATAAGGCTTCTGTGTATATCCACACCACATTTGTTTCTAAGCAACTGTCGAACAGGACACCAGGCAGGAAAGCTTGTTAAAATTGTACAGATAATTAGAGAAAGTAAGTTTTGAATGTGGACCCAAGGATTCTCCCATGAATAAGTTATGGAACTATTACTAAAAATATCTGTTTGGTTTTTCTGAGGCCTGTTACCCACCTATCCTTTTCCTCACACACACCAGGCAGTATTCATCATGCTGGACCCCGAGCTTTCACAGCACAAGAGCATCTCCTGATGAGAAGTCACCATGATTTAATCACCTTTTTATCAGCCACTCTTAACCCACTGCCTGGCATATTCAATTAACATTTACTGAATACAAGACAGTTTTTACCATTACCGGAATTGTATAACTAAACTGTCTGAAGTATTAAAGGGGCCAAAAAGGGACCTAAAATATTTCTTCTGAGTATTACATAATTTTCTAGATCAGTAAGTAACTAGACAGTAGTTACCCCTTTTCCCCTCAATCTAAAATACCCATTTTTACCACACACAAATTTCAAACAGTTAACATTTACCACTGCTTACATGAGTCATATTATTCGTCTGGGTATTTTTTAAAAATCTTGATCTGAAGTTCAATTAATAGTGTGATTAAATGTGTGAACTCCTGGCATTAAAAGAAAACTGTAAATAGCTTCCATGTCCCTTTACATGTACATACATCCACACACAGTGTCTAAGAGAAGGTGCTCACAAGCATACACAGACACACACGCAAACACATACAGTGGAGATATCCAAGTGAAGGGTATTAATTTTTAAGAAAAGTTGTTTGTTTTTTAAAATTTCTTTAAAAGAAATAGTTAAATTTAAATTTATTAAAACATACATTCCCATGTTTCTGGCTTCGGCTTGACTTAGATTTTCTTCTGGTCCTACTATTTTTATAGTACTGATTTCATGCTTAGCTTTATCAAAAAATACCTTGATGTCCTTTTCATGATAAACTTCCTGCAACATATTTAAAGAAATGGAAAATAAGTGAGAGAAAAAAAAAGGGAGAAAAAAAGGAAAATTAGTGAGAAAATAAGACAAAATGACTGAAGTATCTCATATGAAGGGATGGGTTCACATTCAAAGTTCTGAATTCCACAACTCACATATTCACTCAATTACAGACAAAATGATAACAAAATTAAACATGTTATATTTAAATATCATCTAAATGTCACATGAAAAATGTAAAATAGATACATATCGATATTTTTGAAAAAGAAGATTGTTCAAATCTACTCCTAGACAATCTTTGCATAAATATTTAAATCCTGGGTGCTATAAAATGTTTCTAAATGGGGTGAGGGTGGCTTATGGCCTGAGAATCTTAGACATGTGCTGTAAAATATCCATTAAAAATGTCAATTAAAACTAACAAATATTAATCTAAGTTATAAATAATTATTTTATAAAATAAATATTACAATATTCTGTGAAGCCAGAGAGAAAAGTAATGGTCACATATAAAATTGTGTTTTTACTAAAAGAGTGTTTAACAGTATTTTATTGATGGGAAAATCATCAACATAAAAGTCATCAAATTAGTGTTATTCAACTGTGCTAAAACTTGGTAAGATTATCTGTCTCCATCATTTGAGCATTTTGGAGCTTTTTGTGTATCAAGTCTCATTAACTATTTTTGAAAGCTTTTCACAGTGTGTTAAAACTACTTATCACATAAAAGTTACAGAGTTAATTTGAAATAAAAAAGATAAAAACTCCTGCCATCAAGGAGTTTTAGGTACTACAAAAGGAGGAAAAGAATAAATGAAAAAGACATAATACATAAAAACAAAACACTTTAACATAAGTACATACATTACAACACATTTTACAAAGCAAATGCTCAATGATTTGCCCTTCTAAACTTATTTTAGATGGTTTTCTGTAAATTTAAAATATTCTCAGGAAAAGGCAAATGATTAGCTGACATGTACCTTAGGAAGAAAGAAGAGTGGTAAACAAAAAATATTAGGACATAAGAGAGAAGACAGCATACTTCATAGCTATTAAGTTTTTCTAAATGATGTTAAATACCAATAATTTTAACAAGAAAGAGACAAATAATGGAAAAATACTGATAAAAAACGTGTCTTTAGGTTTGGATTGCATATGGGAGCTTTTTGGAAGGCTCTGAATAGTTCTGAAGGAAATGCTAAAATCAAACCCTTTGGGGGAAAAGCATGCCATTGTGTTATTAATCAAAATAATACTAGCTGGAAGCTATTTTAAGTTCAATATTATAGTATTACCATAAGCTGTAAACAATTTAATGACAGGTTCTATAAAAGAACGTACCAGAACTAACCCAAAGGCAAAAGAATATAAGGCTCTTTGACATCTCTGCAATACATTTTAAGTTGAGCCACAGGAAATAGCTAATATTCAAACTTTTTGATCTACAAAAATTGGCAGTTTCATGCACAGCTCATCCCAATATTATGATACTAATTTCGGACCGTAAAATCCTGTGATCCTAAAAATGCAGGGCAGTAATTTGTCCAAAAACCCCTTACTTAATTTACCCCAGTGGATTTTTTTTTGACATAAATAAATAATAAGAAATAGTTCCAAAGAAAACAAAAAATACTTTTCACATAAAATATTCATTTCTCAAATACTTACTTTGTTATGAATAAAGACTTTAAGTGCTTCTTTAGGGTAATCCAGTGTCAACAATATGTCCAGAAATCGAGATAGGAAAGGGGTTGGTTGCTCAATAAAAACACCCATTGTTACCTTTGGATAGACCTTTGTTTTATGGCAAACATAAGAAAAATTTATCATGAGTGTGGATTTACTTTAAACTCTATTCAAGTCTTGCTCAAAATAACACCAAGAAAACCAGAATATCAATTCAATGTAATTTGCTAAATTTGAATAGCAATTCTCTAACACTTGAAATACATTTTTGTGGACCCCATCAGAGTGATTTTACTCAATAGCATCTTGGCATTATGACTTAGGTTTGAAGAAGAAACTCATTACCATATTTATTATATGGATTTAATGAAGGCTGTTGCCTACTCTGCTATTCAGTGCTTCTTTCATGGTAGTCCTTAAAGAAACTTCCTTCAATTCTGAATTTATTTTGACAGCTTGATCTAGGAAACCAGAATGTTGTGTTTCTCTCTTTGTTTCCATGGCTTGAAATTTCAGTAGTTAATTTGTAGCTCAAATAGAACAACCATGGAAGACTTGAACCTTTATCTCTAACCTTGAATATATCTTTTAAACTAATTTTACTCATAGCACTTTATTTGCTCCTATTATATATGTAGGAAAGTTATTTTCTTTCACTAATACATTTTATCTTGTATCTATTTTTATATTTTTTCTTAAATGCTCTTTGGATATGTTTTAGGGGATACTTTATTTTCATTCACTGTATGACAACTTCTGAAATATGCATGTTAGGCGTCAGTCCTTGTGATAAATAACATTTAGATAAAGGAGTGAAAGTTCTTGGCTTGGAGACTTACAAATGGTAGAGGAAGTCAGAAACATAAGTAAACGACCATTTAATAGTGTTATTACCCAAACTATATGAACCACTTCTTTATAATGCCTTTTTAAAACCATCTTTTAAAGCCTGAATTTACAGATTAAATATTTTTTAAAAACATATATGTTAAATGCTGAACTAGCTACCTCTCCCCATCTTTTCACACATGGTACCTAACCTGTTGATTTGTTATCTGGATTATAACTTAATATTCGTTTGCACTGAAGTACACCCATACACTGTTGTACTTCTTTATCAATACATTCATTCATCCAAATATTATTAAATGAATAAACAAACACAAATAACTAAAGACAAAATACCTTCTAGGAGTTCTCAACTCCTAGAGGAAATAAATAAAAAACGGGTCACAACTCTCCCTTATCAAATGAGATAATGCATTTCATTTAAATTTCATAATAACCTTAAAAGTTACTTATTAGACCGAATTTGCATGAGAGGAAAATGGGATTTACGCAACCTAGGGTTAAGCAACCCAGAACACATAAATTTGTAGGTAAAAAGCTGGGCTTCAAAGTACTACACCTCCATTATCAATCTAAGATCATTTTTATAGACCAATGATAACAGTACAACGGTTAGCATTTATTGAAGGCTTACACTTCATATACTGCAGGTGCAAAGAAGTGTATATACATGACTTGTATTCATCTTTTGTTATCGGTATATATTAAGTATTACAATTTTAATACAGTTTTTTCCTTGCTTAAAATGTGTCCACATTTTTTGGCACCCTCTATGTACAGAATTTATACATATAAAATATCATTTTATATATGTATATGTAAATTTTAATTTAACCCTACTACCAGCCCTCTGAGATAGCGACTATTATTTTTACACATAAAGAAACTTGCCTATGGCCCACATCTTAGAATATGGAAAGCCTGAGATTTGAACTACCCATATAATTTTAATTTTTATATCTATTGCATAATAACTACATATATTAAACACTAAGAAATCTATTTTGCATAATAGAATGGTTTTCCTTTCTAGTATATTTTAACAAGTAATAAGACAAAGTAGCTTAAGAATCAAGTCATGTACTCCTATATGTAAAAAAAGATAAGAAATTTTAATATAAATATTTTTCTATCTTTGCACCAGACAGTTTATGTAAATGAAACCCAACAGATAGAAAGTACTAACTTTCCCTCCAGAGGACAACACTACTGTCTGTACTATCTGCAAAAATGATCAGGACGCTTTTTTAAACATCGTCATGATGCAGCTTCATTCAGAAATATTCTGGCATTCTTTCCAGACAGAAAACATTCAGTTTGATATTGGAGAGACTGGCTAAAAAGTCTTATTTTCAAGTAAAATAGGGCTCTACTTAAAAAGCTCCTAAATGTGCATGAGTTACTCTTTAACCTCCTTTCAGACAGTGATAAGGAGAGAAAATATTTAATTCAGCAGATGGAGTGTTTTACACTGGGAGTATTTTGTATTTGCATGGGTCTAGGGGTTACCAGAACTATATTACTGGGAATTTTATTTTTGTCTATATTAGTTCTACTGATCTGGCATTCTGTAGACACTCGATGAACTTATGGTTAATGAAGGAAGGAATCAGCCTTCAATGACAAAAATCATCCCTAGAATCCATACACATAATAGTCTTCCAAGTCACAAGAGCAATTTTTTGGAAGAAAATTCTTACTATAGGATACCCTAAAACTGCTCTGGTTATTGATAGAAGGATTCATAAAAATGTTTTATAAATAAATAATTAATAGTTCTGATTGCTTATTTGCCCTCAAAGTATAAACTATAGCTATAATTCTCTATGATGTGTGTGTGTGTGTGTATATATATACACACACACACACACACACACACAGAGGGTGCCCAAAAATGTATACACATTTTAAGAAAGGAAAAAACTGTATTAAAATTGTAAAACTCAATATATTCCAATAGCAAAAGATGAATATAAGCCACATATGTATACATTTTTGGCACCCCCAGATATACATAAATACATGTATATACGGCACTGTTCCTGGTATATAATATGTACATGACGTCCAGGCAAAAATGCACAGTGATCTGAATATAGGGTCTAGAGCCAGAGTGCCTAATTTCAAATCCCACCTCTAACACAAGAAAACTACATGCCTTTAAGCAAGTTACTTAACCTTTATATACTTCAGTTTTCTTATCCTAAAACTCAGTCAATAGTACAATCTACTCAAGAGATTTTACGAAGTTTAAATGAGTTACTCATATTAAATACATAGAACAATTCTTAGTTATATAACATTATTTTTTAGATCAAATTTGAAAATCAAGCATAGATAAAATTAGTCAATAAAAACGCTGAAACATTGTAACCATTTTTTCCTCAATGCTTTTAGCAAGTTAGCAGAACACCCAATCATAGCAAGCTATTACATATTAACAACCAAGCCAGTTTTATTGGGGACGATTATCAGCTGACTTTGCTTTCAAAAATAGTTCAGAAATACACAAATCTAGCAATTTTCTGAATCATCATATTTTAGCTTTATAACTCCACTATCAACCCTATTATCAAAACTGTAAAATAATGGGCCTCCTTTCTTTTCACAAATCACTGTATTTCATGACAATGTCCTTTTTATTACTACATTTCACACACAGTCAATTCCACTTACATTTACTGCAGACAAGTCTATTGTATCCAGTTCACACAGAGTGCAGCCATTCTCCTGTGTCCATGCATTAGGCACATAGTTTCCAAAGTAATTCAGGAGAACCTAGTAAAAGAAGGAAAACTGTATTAACAAAGGTAATCCTCTCTTCTCAATGTACTTTCATTCCATAAACATGTAACTGGGTACCTTTCTTTACTAATTCTACTAATACTTATCACTTAGAGGTACACACTGAACAACGTTTTCTCCCGACTATGTATCACAAAGCAGGTCAAACTTTGTTTCAAAATGACGAAAAAAAAAATGCATTCTAAGTCATAAAGGTTATCTCATTTCAATATATAAGGAATAATACCAGAAAAGACACAATTAGAAAAATATGTCAAACAATGAAACAGTTTTAATTGGGTTAATGAGATTTATCAGCAAAACAACACAAATAAGATCAGTCATGTGAATAGTAACTTAGTAATAAGTATGTTTAAAGGCTCAGCACAGACTCCTACTGAGTGGGGGGTAGTTGCAATGTGACCTCTTGCAAAACATCCCCACACAAATCAAGTACTATAAACTTTATTATCAAAAGGCACTAAACTATGCTACCTACTATAAACTAGGCTTCTGGGCAGTGATTCAGAGGCACTGATTTCAAGAAAAGAAAGCTTGCAGATTGAATCAGATCTAGAACCAGCTCCTACTAACAGCCACCCCACACATCCTAGCCACAATAAACTGAAGTGCAGTATCGCTCTCCCACCTACATGTCAGGTGTCTCAGAGGATCTCCTTTATGCCTCATATCCCTCTCTCCCTAAGCATCTACTGCCATTCATTTTACCTGTAATATCTGTGTCCTTGTGAGGGCTTTGGATGAGAGAGAGCATGAGGGAAGATGGATGGAGGAAAGAGATAAATACACTGAGACAGGTTCTTGGCCCTCAAACAAATCTTGAATAACCCTAGATTTAAACAACTTACGGAAAATTCTGCCGACTTACCTAAAAAAAAAAGTTACTACAGTTTCTACTACAACGTTAGTACCTGTAGTGGTACTAACATTTGTAGTTTTTTTTTTTAATTAATTAATTTATTTTTTAACAAACTAATTATTTCGCCTCAAAACAGTGAAGCTGTAGCAAACTAGCTTTACCTGTGACTTTATGCTGCTTTTAAAAAGAAGCACCTAAAAATCCTCATTATGCTTATATAATCATTAACTTTTCATTGGCAAGCTGAGATGAACTCAAAAGACAAAGATGCCTAGCCATTAAATATGTTGGTCAAAATATAAAGAAGCGCCAAGTGACTTTCTCTAGCTTCCTAAGACTCTAAAAAAGATCTAAAAGGCGTAGAATAATTTAGGTAATTAGTCCAGTACCATTTCACCAAATTCCTCCAAACATTTGAGATTTCATCCAAATATTTCTATTGTACTGAAACTGAAAACTGCTGTTGAAACAAGTACAGTATTAGTTGCAATGGGAAAAATCTTTGTGTCATATAGATATTGCAGACATGGTTACAATCTGTATAGCATACAGAAGACATGGACAACAACTAATTCATTCACATTTCTTTTGAACTACATGATAATTCAGGAAGCAAATTACATGGCAGAAAATACATAGTTATGGCATTAATTAACAGCATTTCAAGAGTCCATGTGGCCACTTTAACGTGCCTCTATAATAAAAACAAAAACTTTTACTGTTGTCAAATTACAAATACAAATATTAATTTAATCATTCATGTTCTCTACAAAATTATGGTTTTGAAGGAAGAAAACAAAGTGATTCACGTGAAAATAGATCCTTTAGCATTTTTTCCAAGAGATTTTTTTTTTTTTAAGACTAGTGGAAACATATAGTGTTTTGTCTAAAATATCCTGGGAAATAATTTTTTTAAGGAAGAAAAATCCCTCAAATTGTTGGCCATATATAAAATTCTCATTTATATATAAGCACTGGTACTTTTCTCATCTCATAAAAACTTAAATATTTATTTCACGAATGATTGATCAGTCTACTGGAATCCCAATGTGAATATGAAAATGATCAATATTTTTAAAAAGTTAGAGCATAAAAGGCATTATAACTTTTCTACTTTCTACTCTTTACCTCAATTTATTTTCATAGATAATTATTTTTAAAACCATCACTGGAAACCTCCCTCTTTTGGATTTCTCACCACATAGGCAGAGGTTATCCACCACTCGGAGCCTCCATTTACACCTGTTTTCTTCATTAGAAACTGCAGACATTTATGCTGGCAGCCTTGGAAAGTGCAGAAAACTGCTTATGTATTTAGGCTGCTCTGGGCGGTCTCCAGCTACTAGGTGGGAGTACTTTCCTGATCCTTCTTTCACAATATCAAAATGTTTCCAATTATGATGTCATTTCATCAGAAGAGAAACTTTTCCAACCACATTATTTTTTTCCAAGTCATCTAATTATTCAAGGTCAAAGTGACCCAAGCATTGTGATTTTAATGCAAAAAAATTAAGATCCCTATTTTTAGTACAAATCAAATTAGTTTCAGAAATAATTGTTTTCATATGCAAATTAGGCATTTTGCTCTTGTTCTGCTAAACTTCTGTTCGTATAAAAATACCACCACTTTCATAAAGATTACCTTAATAAGCATATTATCTAATATTTAAAACAAAGGTCGGGTATTAAAATAAGCATCTTAGGAGCATGTGAGATCTGGCATACCTTGTCATTTTGGCTCAAATAAACTCATAAAAATTCTATTAAAAAAAAGCATCTTATGATGTACTACTAAGAATAAACGAGCTTCAAGAATAAAAAGTAGGGCTGGCCTGGTGGCTCAGGTGGTTGGAGCTCCATTCTCCTAACTCCGAAGGCTGCCAGTTCAATTCCCACATGGGCCAGTGGGCTCTCAACTACAAGGTTGCCGGTTCAACTCCCGCAAGGGAGTGGGCTGTGCCCCCTGCAACCAGCAATGACAACTGGACCTGGGGCTGAGCTGCGCCCTCCACAACTAAGAAAGGACAACAACTTGAAGCTGAACGGCACCCTTCACAACTAAAATTGAAAGGACAACAACTTGACTTGGGGGAAAAAAAAAAAAGTCCTGGAAGTACACACTGTTCCCCAATAAAGTCCTGCTCTCCTTAAAAAAAAAAAAAAAAGAAAGAAGAATAAAAAGTAAAGCTTCAAACCAGAAATTGTAGTTTCTATCTAAAAAGTGATTTACATTAGATTTTATCTAGACAAATATGAAAATAATTATGTAGAATACAGAAATATATTTCAAATAAAACGCTAATTAAAAAACAAAATTATGTATAAGCCATTATGAAAACAAACGAAAAACATGAATGTGCATAAACATGTATATATACTGAAAGGACATAAAACTGAATGAAAATAGGGGAGGGTATTGGGATTGTAGGTGATTTTTTAAAAATATTTTTAAAATTGTTCTTCTTAATAATAGCATGAAATTTAGAGAAAGTAATTGAGAAATAAACTCATTTTTATATACTTCGGTCTATAAACACAGTAGAAAAATTTATCACTTACAGATTATATGTATATAGCAGTTCTCTCTTACCCGTGGTTTAACTCTCAGGTTTCAGTTACACATGGTCAACCTCAATCCGAAAATATTACATGGAAAATTCCAGAAATAAACAATTCATACATTTTAAATTGTGCTGTACACCTGAAGCCGATGTAGAATAATACTGAATGTCAACTATAATTAAATATATAGGCATAGGATGTAAAGTACAGCATCTGGAATAGAGTCAATGGAATTGTAACAGCTATATACGATGGCAGAGGGGTAGTAGACTAGGAGAGGGGTTATCACTTTGTGAGGAGTATAAATGTCTATTACATTGTTTTATACACCTGAAGCTAATAAAAAGAAAAAAATAAATAAATTGCACATCGTTCTGAGTAGCATAATGAAATCTCGAGTTGTCCCACTCAGGACATAACCATTCCTTTGTCCAGGTATCCACACTGTATACATTCCTGACCCGTTTGGTACTTAGTAGTTAGTCATTTAGTGGCCTTCTCAATTATCCCATCAACTGCCACAGTATCACAATGCTTGTGTTCAAGTAAGGTTATTTTATTTAATACTGGCCCCCAAGTGCAAGAGTCATGATGCCAGCAATTCACATATGCCAAAGAGAAGCTGTAAAGTGCTTCTTTTTTGTGTATGTTGTTTGAAATTTATTTATTTATTTATTTATTTATTTATTTATATCAAATATAACTTTATAATTTCAAAAAACCTTTATTTTTTGTTGCCAAATAAAATCATAGGAAGATAGACCAGATAAGATCATGTCAGAGAAAATACAGGATCATCATACTGCTTAAAATGCCACAAACAGTGGTAGCCCAAGCTGAGAATGTTTCCTAGAAGATTTAAAATTTCTTAGTACACACACGTCTTTCTATATGATTAAGTACTAGTACTTCTTTTTTTTTTTTTTAACTTTTATTTATTTAAGTGTGTTTTTCCAGGACCCATCAGCTCCAACTTAACTAGTTGTGTCAATCTAGTTGTGGAGGACATAGCTCACAGTGGCCCATGTGGGGATCGAAATGGCAACCTTGTTAAGAGGACCGCACTCTAACCAGCTGAGCTAACCGGGCTCCCCAGTCTCCTTTTCTTGTGAGATGTCCTTTAGTCACTTTGTAAAACTCCAATCAGATTATCCTGGGAATTCAGAAGGAACTGGTGGTCACATTAAAATCACTGAACATCAGGCTCTAACCCACAAAGAGCTAAATTGTCAGGACCAAGCTCCCTCTTTAACGACATTTAAATTTGATTAAAATATTATATTACCAAAAAGGAACAGCATACTATTTAGTTATAGGAGATGCCTGCTTTTACAAGCCCTTGCCTGCCCAGTGGACACCAAGGTGTCAGACTGCTGAAAGAGAAACTACAAACACACACACACACACACACACACACACACACACACACACACTGTAAAGAGCATCACAGACAAAATCTGTCCATTTATTAAACTTGCCTAGGGACAGCTATGGTAACCCACAGCAATTTTATGACTTTTTTGTCCTGTCAGAAAAAAAATCCATCTTACCACTCCCAAGAATAATGCTAGATCATTACATTGTTTACACTCTAACATTCAAATTCCATGTATTGAAAGGCTAATATAGCCTACACATTTGGACCCTGGGGAAACAAAAAGTGAACAGGATAGGTATGATTTCTGTAATTCCTAGGCTAAAGACCCAGTAAGTAAGAAAGACCAAAAACTAGGTAAATCGTATCCCTTTCCAGTGTGTGGTATGTACTGTGATGGACAAAGTTCAAGATATTATGAAGTACTTCATAATGGCAAGAGCTGAGGAAGAGAATGAGTGAGTATGAGAAAGGTGTGTGTATATATTTGTAGTGTCAGGAATTGGGGAGCAGATGGGATGGTAGACGGGTGACCACTAAAGCAGGAACAAAATGTAAAAAGAGCCTTATAAGACAAGTTGAGAATTTGGAACTTCGTACCTATAATATATCCACGGAGGGCATTACACAGGTGAGTAACGTGACTGAGTTTCTGCTTCAGCAGAATACTCTAGTTCCAGGCTACTGGTGGGTGATTGCTTCTGGTGGGAGGCTACAGGTGGCCTGACCTAAGGAAGTTGCTACTGGCACTGAGCAAGTTAGATAAACCACCCTACACAGCAGTTAGGATAGCTCTTGGACTGGGAATGGGAAGCAACGAGAGCCAAGATAAGACCCAGGTTCTGGTTAACCAACCGGATGGAAGAAGAGGCAGAGCTGAAGGTCTTGAGCTCTGGTCTTACCTGACACACAGTAAATCTACCAACTGGATATTCAGACCTGGAGCTCAGGAAAGTAGAGGAGTTTGAGCAAGGATTTCAAAATCACCAGATTAAGAGAGGATTTGCTGATGTTCCCAGGAATGAAGCAAATTACCCAAGAATGTGTGTAGAAGAGATACCTCCTCTTCTGGATACTTAGCTAAAACAGTACAGGAAGAGGATCACCCCCTTGACCTCCAACCCGCCCCCCCCCCCCACAAAGTGTTAACATTTTTTAATGCATATTTTAAAAAAAGAAAGAGACTGAAGAGGAAAAACCAGAAAACTAGTAGATAAACCAGTAGAGAATCATGGAAACAAAGGGAAAGAGTATTTCAAGTAGGACCAAATAGGATCAACATTATCAAAAGTTATCTTTGGGTGAAGTAAAATGAGGGCTGACGAGTGTTTACTATTCAACAGGATGTCACAACAGACCGTGAGGAGCATTTCCTCCTGGTGCAGTAGGATGGAAATAACGGTGGCAGTGAGTTGTCTCTAAAGAGTATGGCTGTGAAGAGAGAGAAAACAGACAGGCAGCTGGCAGGCTGTGTGGTTTAAGGACCACGTTTTAGTTTGTGTTGGCTCAGTTTGTTTTCTTTAGAGATGGAAAAGACTTGGGGGGTCTTTAAAATGCTGATGAGAAGGAGAGAACAGAACTGGGAAAACTGATACAAGATAGAGAAAGGAGAGCACATGGGAAGACTGCTTTGTAGGAGGACTGGAAAGGGATGAGAAGCAAGGTGGAAAGACAACTACGAGAGAAGGGAGATGTACTTCTTCCATTTTGATTTTGGAGAAGCTGCCAGTGTGGGTTTTCCCTTGAACTTCCCCCCATGCATATGCCTTTATTGGAATTCAGATTACTCACTTCTCTGGCATAACAGACCACATCTCCCCATCTTCTCTTCCCACAATGCAAATCTATCTGTTAATCTCTTTTCTAGATACTTATGAGTAAACCAGCCAACTCAACATCTCAGAACATTGTTTTAAGCATATGGGTACACACGTACACACACACACACATGCTCTGACAATTAAGTTCACGAACTTGTTGCAACGATGTTGCTAACCTTTTTTGATATCAGAGGGATTATTCATTATGAATTTGTACCAGCTGGACAAAGAGTCAACCAACTTTACTATTTGGAAGTGCTGAAAAGGCTGTGTGAAAATGTTAGACGACCTGAATTTTTTGCCAACAATTCATGGCTCTTGCATCACGACAATGCACCAGCTCACACGGCACTGTCTGGGAGGGAGTTTTTAGCCAGTAAACAAATAACTGTATTGGAACACCCTCCCTACTCACCTGATCTGGCCCCCAATGACTTCTTTCTTTACCCAAAGGAAAAAAAAATATTGAAAGGAAGACATTTTGATGACATTCAGGATATGAAGGGTAATACGATGACAGCTCTGATGGCCATTCCAGAAAAAGAGTTCCAAATTGCTTTGAAGGGTAGACTAGGGGCTGGTATCAGTGCATAACTTCCCAAGCGGAGTACTCTGAAGGTGACAGTGGTGATATTCAGCAATGAGGGATGAGTTCACAAATTTAATTGTGAACCTCGCGTGCGTGTGTGTGAGAGAGAGAGAGAGAGAGAGAGAGAGAGAGAGAGAGAGATGCAGGGTCTCAGCTCACGCTCCCCACATAAGAATGCAGGATATTTCGAAGCCAAAAAGGAACACCTACGGAGTCATGGATGGGGGGTTCATACCACTATAGTCTCGCTGGAGGCTGGGTTGGAGATACAGGTAGCAGGCTCCACACAATGCACAATCCGCTGTCCTGCTTCTCTGCCAACCAACCCACCAATGTAGCCACGGTAGTTATATCAGTGGCCAATGGCTAACCAGTAACACCTGATGGCCAACTAGTCACAGCTAACGGCCATCTACTACCCGAGCCAGCACCTTTCCATGTGAGGTTTGAGAGCCTGGAAACTGCTCTCTGGGACTCTGTCCCCACAGGGTATATAGATACACACACACACACACACACACACACACACACACACACACACACACATATACATACACAAGTATATTTCATGTTCCATTTTAATTGGATACCAGCAGTACAAACTTTAAAAACTTATCTATAAATCTGAAGTCAATTAATAGTTTCAGCAAGCTCAAATATATGTATTTGAAAAGCATCCAAAATTTCATTAGTCAAATTATGTTTGTCAATTATAACCCAGGCAGAAAATAAGTGCAAGAGGAAGCTTTCTGGCCATATAGTTACACTTCAATCTGAGTTGAGCTGTTAATTTAGAAAATGATGACTCAGGTGAAACAAATGATCCCTTAATGACCTCAAAAATTCCTATTCAGAGAGGATACCCTATACCAGGGGTGTCCAAACTTTTTTCAACGTTTTTCACCAAGGGCCATATGCGGTAAAATACACAAACAGCCAGGCCACTCACTCAAGGTGAAGTACGTATTGCCTCACCTGGTTTATTTAAGTAAACTAAATATATTTTTGGAATTTGCTGTGAGCCAATTAACAATGGATCGCGGGCCACAGTTGGCCCGCGGGCCGCAGTTTGAACACCCCTGCCCTATACAAAGAAAATGTGGCTTAGTCTCAAGTCAGCTGTTATTATTAAACACTAAAGTGAAATGTGTTACAAATAGAATAAATGGTCTTCACTCTGCTGAGGAAAAATCATCAGTTTGATTAATCCTAACGAAACCAAACATACTGTGTAAGAGATGAAGCCAGTCAATTGTTGGCACCAAGATAAAGTTGCTTAAAGACATTTTTAAAAAAGAAGATATTCTACATGTTATACAATAGACTATCTCCAAGAAATAAGAAAATAGGCAAAGGTCACTGTGACTTACCTTGGTGGGCCCATTTCCATTAATTGCCACCGGTAATGTTTCATAAAACACATTCTTGGCTCTGGCTTTGCCATTTTCAAATTTCAAAACAACTTCATCTGAGTTAAAGGAAAAAACAGATTTTAGTAATTTAAAATGTGAGTGTGCATTCATATATATATATATATATATATATATATATATATATATATGCATACATCGATTGATCTGTCTTGTTAGGAATTTCTCATGTGTGCTACTCTATGTGCTACAACCCTTTTAGACACTTTGTGTACTCCCAGACAGCAGAAACTGAAACGAAGGACAACACTACACAGATACAGATACTAAGCCGCCGAGGTGTGTCTGGCAGAAGGAAGCCATCTGCAATCCTGCCTCTGCCTCTTGATAGTGAAGTGATCCTAGACAAGTCAGATTATTGTCTCGATGTATTCATTTGTAAAATGGGATCCCTGCCTGCCTTTTAAGGATATTATGAGGATAATTACAATATATGTATGGCAAATAGAACACTGCCAGGCATAATAAGCAAGATTTCTACAATTGGCCACCACTGATACTATTTCCTGTTCTTGAAAATCAGGCCTAACGCAAAGTCCAGGAACAAACACCCAAGTCAGCTGGAAGCAGAAACTGTTTTGTTTGTTGTTTTTTTGTTTTCACATTTCCTGAGTACTCCAAACTAAACGCTGTCAATTCTGAGAATCCTGTTACTGTATGAACTGCCTTGAAGAACTGTATTGAATTGCAGTGTATTTTTAATTTTGAAAGTGTAATGCATTAATGAATTCATGTATTTTGATTCTTAATGTATTGATTAACTTTAATGTATTAATGTATTTTATCAAGATACATGTCTATTTAGGAAAATGCACACAGGCACACACACGTTCACGCAAACTCATGCCACAAACACACATTCCACAGTGTACATACGTAGTTACCAGCACCTTTCTGCTCGGTTAAAACACTCTGATATTCTACGTTTCTCAGCGATTCACAATACAGAGAACTTATAATGAAAAATGTATAATCATAAGGTGCAATTAATTTAAAAATACATCTACAGTCCCCAGATGGTGAGATACTAAATTCCAAGTTACCACCAGCCAGAGACTTATTTTTTTTGCACTGGTCTTAGGAAATGATTTTAACTGAATATATTTAACTATATCAAGCTAAGCTCAAATCCAATATTTTTCAAAAGTTCCAATAACCTTAGCCCCAAAATGGATATAACAAAGGACAGACAGTTGAAAAGACAGGTGTCCATTTGTATACATGAGCAATCCAGTATTTAGGAAGCATACCTACAGCTCCATTTAAGGCCTGGAAAATTTTGCATCTGTGATCCAACGTGATGTTAATAGCTTCCTAAAACAAGAAAAGAGATAGTATTGAACATGAGAACAAAAACAGTAAACAATACATATTAGTATACTTTGTTCTCTTGGGGAATTTAAAGATCCTGTCTGTAAATTATTCCATTAACATTCTTCAGAAAGACAGAAAGATTTAATTTCACAGTTGATTAAATTGGAGGATATAGGGTATGGGAAAGTATCCATACTGTTCATTTGGAAATATCCAAATATTTCCACTCTCCAAGTTCTGACTAAGTTTGACCATTGAATCGTTAGCAGAGGTAAAATGAATCTCCGGCAATGTGTGCGCCTTCTCTCTGGCACAGGAACCAGCAAGAAGTGAGATGGCTGCTCCATCAGCCAGGATCCCCAATGGGCTACAACAAGTAGAAAGCCCTGCTGACCTATAATGGACATGCCACCAGAGAAGTAAACCTCTGCTCGGTTAAACTGTTGAGGCTGGGGGTTATTATTCCAGCATAACTGCAGGACTGCTATTAATAGGTTGGTAATTAGTTGACCTGATCATAAAGACTAATCTGCTTGACAAACCTTAGGATTCTCAATGCACCAGTTTTTCAGCTCCATTGCTCTGTCACAATGATATCTCTAAACTTGTCTTTTCATACCATTATGGATTAAATGTTTGTGTCCCTCAAACTTCATATGTTGAATCCCTAACTCCCAGTGTGATGGTATTTGTAATTGGGGCTACTGGAAGGCAATGAAGGTTAAATTCAGGTAATGGGATAGTTGCCCTCATAAGAAAAAATACCAGGGAGCTCTCTCTCCCTCTCTCTCCACCCCCATCCCCACCATGTGATGACACAACAAAAAGGCAGCCATCTCCAAGCCAGGAAGAGTGCTCTCACCAGAAACTGACCATACTGGCAACCTGATCTCAGACTTCTAGACTCCAGAACTGTAAGAAAATAAATTTCTGTCGTTTAAGCCACCCAGTCTCTGGTATTTTGTTGTGGCAATCCAAGCAGGCTAAGACACATGCTAACCAGGTAAAACGTTATGCTTAGAGAGAAACTTAAACAGGATTTATACAACTTAAAATATCACAAACCTAGCAGTGAGATTTCACAGGGAGCATCCTAGTGCAAAGACTAAAAGCCCTAGAACAAAGACTAAAGAAGACTCAAAGCCCTTCCACAGCTGAATCACAGTAAGAAAAGATAAGCATCAGACGCTTCTCCTCCAGGCGAGACACCAAGTCCTCAGGCTCGCCATGCCAGGCTCACAAGAGGGAAAGTAAAAAACAAAGATGAAGAAAAATAAACATTTGAAGAATAAAGTTTCTTAAGTATTAAGTGTCTAATGAAAATATTTAGATGACTGAAGTATTTATCTAAGAAACAAAAACAGTTATAGTTGCAAGCTCACTGTAAAATGTACTTTAAAAAGAACTTGTTTCCTAATGACAGCACCCACAAATACACAATGCAGTAAATTTTAGAACTGTATCGGTTCTATATAGTAAATTTATGAAACATTAACTTATATTAGGTAAATATATTAAAAATATTCTCAAATTAGAGAACTTTGGTTTTATTTTTCTCCAAAGTTCCATTTAACTCAATCTCAGGAATGTTTTCTCTAGAGACTATGGAAGACTGCTACTGTCCCCAACAATACCCCCCTTAATTACAGAACTCAGATTTCTGAGTTCTATAAATATGCTTGAAATAAAGGACAAAATTTCCTTTGCATATTTTGTGTAGCCACGTAAATACATTCCGGACAAAGAAAAGTACAAGAAAGTATTTTGCGAGAAAGAGAGCTGACAAAACTGAGCTGGGCACTTATTTACTATTCTGCCTGTTAACTGTCCAGTATGTGGATGCAATGGCTGGAGCTCCAGTAGCCATCTTGGACAAGGAGGTTATATTGAAAATGGGAGCCATTACATACCCTCTTCAGTGGATCGATGTAAATTTTAGTATAAAAGAGCTGATCATCATCATTATCCTGTAGATGCCACTGTTGAACCATACGATTGACATATGGCGCATAACCAATAAATCCTGCAATACAACAGAGAAAGAATTTAGTATTCAAAGATCAAAACTCACCTCTCCCGTGTTTCCCTGAAAATAAGACAGGGTTTTATATTAAGTTTTGCTCCAAAAGATGCATTAGGGCTTATGTTCAGGGGATGTCACCCTGAAAAAGCATGCTAGGGCTTATTTTCTGGTTAGGTTTTATTTTGGGGGAAACATGGTATATTAATTCCTTTGTCCTCTTACACAGTTATAAAGCCATTAGGTGTAATCCTTGGGCTGGAACTTCACAGCTCATCATGAGAGAATATGAATTATTGACAGTCCTTTGTTTTATATATAAATTATAATAGAATTGAGTTTTACTACCAGTTACAAATCACAGACTCTTTTTGAATAAACACAGTCCCAAAATTAATCAATACAAGAGGGGGAACTAATGTTTTCCAAGGCTCCTAAGGGAAAAAGAGTTTAGGAAAGGAACAGAATAAGACAGATTTTCTTTCTAGCCTTCTAAAATGCTCTTCTTGGATCCTTTATAGAGGATTCTCTGTTTCTGAAATAAGAAAATCTCTATTACGGTAGTTTTAATGTCAGTGCCAGAGATGCTAACGCAATCAAAGGAATGTTGGAATTGTCACTGACTGCAAATATCCCAAAGAAATTTTGTACCTAGGACATTTGGGGATGTTTTTCTTTACTTGAACTAGTCATTACTGTACTTGCTAAACCATTCTCCGGCTGGGTTTCGTGTGTCATAGTCTGGAGAAAGGAAGTCTAAAATTGGATCGTTCCCCTTGGCCTTGGAGCATAAGCATTAAACTCGCCAATAACAGTTGTCTGTAAAAGACAGACAACAGGATCACTTTTCCCTCGTTTGAGTCTTCCTCTGAGTTTCAGAAATGCTGCCAAGCTGCAATGTTTCATTGACATGCAATACTTTTTAAAAGGGACCGATTTTACTCCTGAGAATTGAAAGGAAACCTAATTTTTTACCCTCAAAATTAAAATTGCCTCTTAAGAATAAAAGAATTAAAAGAAATAGGTCCAGAAATATTTTTTACCTAGTGAAAACAAAACAAAATAAAAACATGGCTAAACCAATCACTGGTTACTCATTTTTGTTATTTTTACTAAATAAAAATAAAAAAATCCAAAAACACTGAAAAATAATGCAATTTTTAATCCCAAAACTATTCTTCTGTGATGAAAAATATATGCAAGCAGACCATGACATTTTCAATGGTTTATATTACTGGTTTTCAGAAATTATGTAACCTTATCTTTTTCATAAGTCCCAAACTTCCTTAAAAACTTACAAGGAATTACAGTTGACCCTTGAACAACACGGGTTTGAACTACTTGGATCTACTTAGATGTGGATTTTTTTCAATAAATATGCAGACAGCCTGCATATTCCTGGATTTCCTATCCTTGGATTCAGCCAGCTGCAGATCAAAAACAGTATTTTCCATCCAAAGCTGGGAATCCATGAATGTGTAGGGCCAACTGTATACATTCTTTTATGCCATTTTATACAAGGCACTTGAGCATCTGCAGATTTTATTATCTGTCGGGAGTCCTGGAACCAATTCCCCTCGGATACCAAGGGACTACTATGTTTTGGGGGAGTCAAAAGTTCTATGTGAATTTTTGACTGGGCGATGGGGGGTGGTCCAGTGCCCTTAATCCTGCATTGTTGTAGGGTCAACTGTACATTCATTTTCATAGTATATGATATATATATATATATTTTATGATTTATATTTTCTATTCAACTGCCATATTATTTCAAACTAATAAAATTTCTAATATTCTGAAATTTTCCTCAGAAGGAAATACGTTCACACTCCATGGTATTTTTTAAATGAAATGATATACCTAGAAATGAAACTCATGTGCCTTAAATAGCTTTCAATATATCATTCATGAAATTACATAAACTTTTATCGAATGTATTTAGATTTTCTACTATCTCTTTAATTATTTTGATGACAGAAAGCATAAGGAATATGTTTTGATGTCCTTGTATGACCTCTTTCCCACTTAAAAACACCTTTTCCTTAATTAAACTTGCTTACAAAGGTATTCACTTGGCAGTTTTTTGCTGTTTCCACAGTACTGTGCATCTATATGTAATTAAATTCCTATGTAGATATATCACTATCTAGATGAATTTACATATGATATTCACTATGTATATTATGTTTGGAAAAATTAATAAATATAAAATAAAGCATCCCAGAGTTCCATAGCTAAATGGTTTTAAACTACGTAGGACTTAGGAAAGTTAAAAGGTAACCATACTGAGGACCTGACAGTTTAGAGGTTTGGAGGTAGAAACAGCACCAATTTATACAATTCAAGCATTCAGATGGAGAAGTCAAAAGTGGGAAGTCCTCTTAGGGAGAGGCTTTGTCAGTGCATGAGCTAGAAATCTAAGAGAGAAAGACTGCTAAGACCATGAGGACAGAGTGACCAATAGGCAAACCCTAGGTTCTGACTTGAATACAAAAGTAAAATCCAAAGGTCTCAATAGATTCGGAGAAAAGAAAATGGTCAAGAGATCCCCAAAACCATGAACTGTAGTTGTATTGAGATGGAGAGAAAAAGTGAGCTGAAACTAAACAGCATAAACTGGAATTTAAGGTTTTAGAAGTATAATATTTATATGGGCTGAAAACATTCCAAGGTACAACTGTAAGAATGGGTTACTGAAATAAAAAGTACAGATGAATAGAGCTGAAATTGAGGTATCTCAGAGAAAGCAAATTACTTGCTAAAGGTTTCATTTCTGTAAGTGGCCTAGCAAAGCCTGGAATTCAGACATATACTATCTCAAGCAGCACTTATTTAAACTAGACTGAATAGCAACAGTTAGATAGATACAGGTATAGGTATAGGTATAGGTACAGGTATATGTACATAGACATGGATATAGATACAGATATAGATATGTAAATCACCCCTAAAAATCTGTTCTCCCAATGTGGCTTGCAATTTCCAAGTTGGCAAAGAGCCAACTTTCTCTAACATGTCCCCTGTCTTATTTAGTTATAGTTTCTGGATATACATTTAACTGTAGTCTAAGGAAAACATTTTGTAGTCATACTGTCCAAAGTCAAATTTTAGTTTAGTTTTTGAAAGGAGGGTGGGAAATGTGATAATTTGTTCCTTTAATTCATGGTGGCATAGCTAATGCAGCATTTTAAGTATATCCAGACACTCAATGTTGAATCTTTTTGAGTAGTGATTTCAAGACAAATCACTCATTTACTACAATATATTTAAAATACAGATAAAATTAAATAATGGTTATTTTTTAAAGCTATATGATTGTAGCTTGCACTTTCTTCTAAGTAAGAGAATTTACTAAACGCATTGTCCTACAGCCAGAAAATTCTCAATGACACTATAATCAGAAGACCCAGATCCACGTTGTTTTTCCGTTAACAACTGAATGTCTTTAGGAAAAGTCACTTAAATTAGAGGAACATGGGTTTTCTCTTATAATTTGGAAATAATAAAAGAATAAAAGTGTTGTTAGGAACATCATATGATATGTGGGAAAAGGCTTTGTCAACTATAAAATACACTGTGGATTTTAAACCGATATAATTTTTCTATAGTAATAAGATAATGGTTATTTAAAACTTCGTGTCTATAGTTACATATTTCAAAGAAAACAGGTTGTTTCATCAATATTTATAACCTACTATGACTTACACTACACTTTCTGCCAAGATCTTACCTCCTGAATTCAGGTAGCGTTTCCCAATGTGCACAACAGGATACTTGTCGGCTAGTCTTTTATCTGGCCACAGAATTCCATCTGCTGCAAAGACCACTTTGTGGTTTGACTTTTGGAACTTTTTTAGAACTTCCTCTGGACCACCAGCAAATATGACATCAAAGCTGTTTAGTAAGGGGGAAACAAGTTTTCAAATACACTTCTCAGAATTTAGGCACAGAAACCAAGAAACAGTTTCTAATAAAAATCAGAATTTACAATCCAACACAAGATTAATACCAACTATCTATAGACTATACCAAACAATTTTCCCTCAGCTTAAATTATATGGATTGTATTAAATTATTAGTGTTTGCATTACATTGGCAAATGAGATCCAAATACAAGACAGCTTTCTTTAGTATTAGTCTTAATATTTTTTTAATAATCACTTATTCTCCAAAATCAAAATTCTAACACAGTATTAAATGTTAAATGTTAAAAAGTCAGTAACTTGCTATCTAACTTAATATAGATACAATCATTTACAGAAGCTACCACTGTAACTGCCTAATGTTTAGTTTAATTCGTACCCATCCATTATTTCTGAAAATTTCCTTATCTTGAAAAAAAGTGTCCAACTACTAAATGTCATCACTATTTATATATTAAATTTATATTTTAATCACTAGTTAGCCTGTAATCCTAAAATAAAGTGTACAGATAAGCACATCTTTTAAAAGCTCAATAAATTTGAAAAAAAAAAAAATGTAAAAATTGACACCATGATTTAATGTCTATAGTTTTTCGGAGACTTTATTCCTCATAGTCTATTCACAGAACACAATGACTTAACAAAATGTGAAATATAAAAGCCACTACCTAATAGCATGTGTTTCCACTCTGCAATGTGTTCTCTATTCTTGCTACAACCACAGAGTCTTTTGCATCATCATCATCATTATTATTATTATTTATTATATCAGAACACTTCAAGACCATAGGATTCCAAAAACGATGATTTAATGACTTAACATCCCAGGTAAGAAACAGTAAGAGCACACCAATGCTCCTGCAACCAGCACCAGGTCTTCCTCCAGTCAGAAGTTGGGAAGCACTGCTGCGCCACCTGGACAGAAGAGTACGGAGGCTGCGCCACCTGACTTTCTCAGCCAGACCTGCTCTCGAGGGGCTTATTACATACGCTAGGACAGTAGTAATGCATCAGGCAACATTTACTAACTTTCCCTATATGAATTATTTTATCAAAATAAAATATACTATTGTTCATCTCTATAAAAGCAGGAACCCAGTGAAATTGTTTAATTACTTTAGCAAGAACAGTGTAAGTTTACACTTGTGGCAGAGATGCTAACTGTCCCCTCCCGCAACCCATATATATTCCCATGCCTTTATTTTCATAACAGAATCTCCCGTGTTAAATGAGCACATGTCCATCCTGCCAAAGACTACTGCGAAGCTAGATATGGCCACATGACAAAGTCTGTCCAATGAAATGTGAGTGGACAGTCTGTCATCTCCAGGTCCTGTGCTTTGGTCTGCCCTCTGCTTCCTCTCTGTCTCCCTTTCTCCTTTTTGGTGAAACAGACCTTACAAGTAAAACACAATTGACATATATACCCTCACCATATAGTCTACTTCTGAATCTTGAGAAAAAACAAACGAACAAATGAAGATTCAAATGTTGTTAATGTGCAACTAAATTATGCCTACCTAATTTTGTCGTAAATAGTAAAAATAGGGTCGGGATTGGAGAAAGACTATTTCTTTTCCTTTTAAATTGTCCTAGAGGATTTAAATGCTATCATCTATTTTTATTTCAATTAAAGAAAACTAATAATTCAAAATTATACATATTTTGGTACATAGTTTTTCCTTTATTCCAGCGTCAATAGGCAAGAAACTGTTAATGTTATTAATAACAAAATCATAAAATGACTCAGGGCATACCACGTGAAATATGCCAGTTGGGTTTCTAACCCCAGCTCTGCCACTTGCCATCTAAGTAATCTTAGACAACTTAGTTACTTAAAGTCTTTATGCTTCAGTTTCTTTATGTATAAAATGGAGGAGAAAGTAGCATCTATAGCTCATCAAGTTATTGTAAATAAAAATAAAAATTAATAACAATACATGGTACACTAAAACAATTAATAAAGTTAACAAAAATTAATATTATTGTTACTAGAAGAGACTGAAGTAAGGGGGAGAGGCAAGAGAAAAAGTCCCCTTTATGTTTACACCAATCTGTAGTTTAAAATAATTTTATTTTCAGCCAGATACACATGTTTTAAGATAAGTTTTAAAACAGAATAAATTTGATCTGACTAAAACCAACTTTTCCCTGCCTGTTTATATTTAAAAAAAAACTGAATTAATCTGATGTCACAAAATAATTTATATAAATATATCAAGTTTCTGTTTTTCTTATAAATAAGTGCGGCTGATTTCCTCAGTATGATAACTTTCAAATTCTGCCTCCTAAAATAATCCTCTTTTCTAACAAGGATATTTTCCTGAATACGATTAGTTGTTATAATTTTTTTTTTATATGAATAAGACCAGTTTTATGGGTAACTGAGAATGAGAAGCAAGGCAAACAAACCACACCTTCTGAATCTGAGGCTGCCAGACAAGTTGCAGAGTAACTAACCCCAATGTCTTGTCTGGAGATGGAAAGGCACCTACTATGTCAGAATCATATGACTGGAGACTTGGGCCAAAGTGACTCAGAAATTTTGCAGGTAGCATCACGTATTCAAAGTCATGAATGCACATTTGGAAAGTAAATGTTTTCTGTCTTTAAAACCCTATCAAAGGATACAATATCTGCATAGTGTACCTCAAACTATTAACAGAAGTCAATAGCTTAAAAAAGAGGAGTTGTGGCAACTTTTACTTTTATAATTTAGTATTTCATAAGCATGCATTACCTTTATAACAGAACACAATTATTTCAAAGCAAATTGTGAAGGCAATAATTATCTTCACATAATTCAAATGAGAATTTGATTTCTTAAAAAATGTAAGGTTGCTGAAACATTCCCATTTTATTCCAGTGGCACGTGTTATTTCTGTGTTTGCGGGTAACTATTTTAGAAAATCTCTTTGAACCGACTTAAAACTTTTCAAAAGGAAACAAAGCATTTCGACTTAAAATTCCTTTGGACACAAAACCCCATATAGTCAAGTTTCGTTTGTTTTTTTAATGTAAAAAGTTCACAAAAATAACTCTCATAGGAATTCAGTCCATTTAAATAATGAAAATAAACCGTTCCATGGTTTACTGTGATAAATTTTCCTGGGTCCTGCCAAAACCATAAGGTTTCACCTTATGAGGTCATATTGATTCCTGGACCACTTTTGTCAGTGTTCTGTCTCCTAAGACATAAATGAAACTCCTATCACCATTTGTCCTCTGTGTTCCCCGTTTCTGAGGCACCGTCAACCACACCGTCACCCAAACTGAAAATCTTTCATTCGACCTTACCTCCTACCTTCACTCATCAAATTTTTTACTTAGTCTATTTAGCATTCGATTCCTCTCCACTCCCACTAGAAGACAGTGGACTAGATTAATGCAAAAACCCTACAAGCCTCCATATTACTCATCCCCTCTCCACTTCAAATGAAGACTGACCCTCTCCTGAAAACCATTTTGTGCAGACCAGATCAATGGTTCTCAAATATGGTCTAAAGCAGGAGTTAACAAATATTTACTATCTAGCCTTTTACAGAAATATTTAAGCTTTGAGAGCCACCTGGTCTCTGTCTCAATGACTCAGCCCTGTTGTCGTGGTGCAAAAGCAGCCATAGGCATTACATAAACAAATGGGCATGGCTGTGTCCCTATAAAACTACACACAAACCAGGCAGTGAGCTGCACAACAGTTTACCTACCCTGGCCTATAAAATAAATAGTCTGAATGACTCAGCCTGACATTAATAACTTTCCATTAAATAGCCTGTTCTGAAGCCAAACTAAATTTTTTGATGTCATCCATGTCTTTACTCATGGTGTTTCCTCTGCTTGGCATGGCATTTCCCAGTCAGGTCCAAACTATTCCCCAGCAAGGCCCATTTCAATGTCACCTCCTCTTCAAATCTCCACTTCATTACTATAAATGGAAAAGATTGTTTCCTTCCTCTTAACTCCCACAGCTCTTTTCCTCTCCCCTTTCATGGAACATTTTATTTTCTGCTTCTCATCATACTGGTAGTGACTGTCTTGTACCAAACTGCGTGTTCTTCTTTCAGACGCCAGATCCATGTCTCCATTCATGTGTGTATTCCTCTACTTTGTACTTGGAAGATGGTCAATAAATACTGGTTGAACAAATGAATGAATAAAGAATGAATGAATCATCCCAAGTCTCCACAAGAAGCAAAAGCTACTGGGTATCCAAAAAGAGGCAACAAGTGTTCCCTAATCCTTTTTATTTGTTCCTCCCCAATCTAACACTTTCTTCATCATCAACGCTATAAATTTAAGCCCAAAGCTATAATTATCCAAATTATTAGAGGCTACTGTTTAAAAGCTAAAGTCTGATGAAATTGAAGCACACAAGTATCAACATACCTTTAATCATATCTTCACCTTAAATACATGTACATATTTCCATAGCTAATTAATACCATAAACCAATACTATGGAACCTCCCCTAAATGCTCCCTCCTAAAGAAAAAACAGTTGAAAATGTCCACCCAGTTGAACTTGCAGAATAAACTGCGATAAAATCACAGTGAAAATGATTACAATTTATTGGAGGAATTTTGGAGGAAGGGGAAGGAATTAGCTTGTATAAAGTAGGTACTTACATTAAAAATGAAATATTCCTGGGAGGATTTTCCTTCAAATGGAATATAATTTTGTTTCCTGAACAGCGAACTCTTACTGGGGCTGGGTAGAGGTAGGAGTCAGTGAGGAAAGGCCTAGATGGAGGGTTATTTTCTCCAGACTATTTTTTGAGAGTGGCCTACGGCTGGAGTGACATCTGCTGAGAGGGCAGCTACGGAGAGAATCGTGGGAAGACATCAAAATGCTCACACGGCTAGCTACCTGTGGGGCCATGAATCATCATCACTGGCTGTTTCTGGATCAGTCTCATTATTTTTTAAATAAACAGTTAATAAATGGTTAACTTGGGGTGGCCGGTTTGCTAAGTGGTTAGAGTGCAGTGCCTATAATACCAGGGTCGCTAGTTCGATTCCCACTTGGACCAGTGAGCTGCACCCTCCACAACTAGACTGAAAACAGTGACTTGACTGGGAGCTAAGCTGTGCCCCCTACCACTAGATTGAAAAAAAAAAAAGACGACATGGAGCTGTTGGGTCCTAGAAAAACACACAGTTCCCCAACAAAAATAAGTAAATAAAAATTAAAAACAAATGTTTAACTAATGAAAATCTCCCTTTAGTTTTAAAACGAGAGTTAAATTTAATATCTACAACATTAGTACTTTAAAATCTGACACATATTTGGTGCACAACTATTCACTGAGTCAATGAATAAAAAAAACACGTTATTTTTAATCCCTAGAATTTATTACATAGCTAGACAATGCCAAATACAGCCTATAGAAATCTATGATAGAAAACTGTATCCAGAGAGCAAGGTTTCTGTACCCCCATCAGTCAGCCCTCCATCTGGCCTCAGCAGCTAGCACCATATTTTGCACTTAACAGATATTTAGTACATGTTTACTCAAACAAACAAAATTCAAGGAGTAAATAATCTGGTTTTGGAAAAACAAAAACAAAAACAAAACAAAACAAAAAAATATATATATACATATACATGTATATGTATACATGTATATGTATACACACACATACCTACACACATAAAACAGGCAAATTAATGTCATACAAGAGTAACATATACCAATATAGATATACATAAACACACAATGCTTCTTTTGCATATAATCTGTTTCTTCCTCATTCCAACATTCCAACTAATATACTCAGTAAATATTAACAACAACATTTGAACAATTTGAAAAAATAAAAGTCACTTATTTCCTATATAATTTCTAAAGGTATTTCACTATTCTGGATAAGCCAGAAGGCAGTGCGATATATTTAAGTGACAGCTAATGACTCAATCTTTCCTTCAAAAAAAAAAAGGAAAAAAGAAAAAAGCAGTATAGAAACTGAGAACTTTGATGTGTTTTGGCTTTCCTTCATCCTCATATAATGAAATGTTGTCTATCGCTAATGACTACGTTCTTTGTGTCTGCACACTTAAATTGTCATCACTTCCAGGATGGAGGAGTCCATCAAATAAATCTGCCATAGTTTGTTAAAATTAGAGCCACCATACTTGAAAAGCTTTGCTTTCAGAAAATTTTTACTCTGTGTCCTATATAAACTATGTAAGACAATATAAAATTCAGGTATACTGGGTATGTTACCTGAATTATGAGTCATAAAATGTTAATTTCCTAGAAAAAAAATAAGACAGGATTTGGTTACCTCTATAATTGTCATAAGTATACCTATGACAGTAACAAAATCATAAAAATATTTCCACAATTAGCAAATTGTTCCAATAAAGCAATCTCTCACAATTTTCTGAAAAACATGATTCTAAGGAGATTATGTCAACATTCAAGTTTTTGAAAGACACATTTTTTCTTCCAAATTAGATTTCTTCAATTTGGTTGCAGAATTAGTATAATATGAGAATTCCCTGAGGGTATGATATGTGTTTGTCTCTTTTTCTATAGTGGTACGTTTAATGTCTGGATCACAGTTTCTGCTCCAGACTTGTATCTTGAATGTAAAGTGAAAAATCTGCTCACTGATCTCACTTTTTCCACAAAATAATAATTAGCAGCCAAAAGAAACAAACATTGGCTGACATATGACAGATTAGAACCAATAGCATCATTTTCATAGTTTCTAATCTAAATTCAATGTTTTAATAATCTCAATCTTTGAGATTTAGAAAATCTGGATGTTTTCCTGCCTTTAGTAGTTATTCTATTGCTCCAAATGAAATAAGAAAACAATCTTTAAAAAGTTTCAAAGCATCCACCTTATTTCTCCCTCTTGAAAGATGTTTCTCCCTCTTTTGATGCAATTTACTATTACCTAATATTTACTGATTCTTTGCTATTTACCCTAATGATATGCAAATTAGGTACAGCCTCTCGCTTCGCTGTCTGAAATATATAAGAAATTATAATTGAAATAGTGATCAGAAGCTAGCAATATACGATCAAGGTGATAAGGCATATAGGCTAATAGCAAAGATTTGTGTGACTAAGATTACCCCTCAATTTTCAACCAGTGTTTATTTACTTTGGATCAATCTCCCAGACCAGAGCCACCTAGAAAACTGCTATAATAATGGCTTTATTTTATATTCATTTTAATTCTACATTTACTTTTGTATTATAACATTGACTACCATTCCAGTCTTTTAAGTTGTTTTCCTTACTGTTATCGTTAGTTAGCAAGAGCCTATACATTACAAAGTCAATTCCTTTACCTTACTTCAAAGTCATACAGTTAATCACCTTTAAACAAATATTTAAATGAATCAGGAGTTTCTATAAATAATCTAAATAAATCCTTGGGTAGAAATTCTCATACAGGAAATCCTCCTTTTAGTGAGGCCAATAACCACCACCGAGTACGTCTTTCAAATATTTCATATACTGGGAGTCGTTCAAAATGGAGCATATCAGCATTCTGATTAATGGCGTTAATATTTAATGCCACCAAAAAATATAAAGGTCTGCTCAGTTCAAATTCACACTCAAATAGTTGCACCAACTTTATTTCTAACTACTTTTCTTTTGAAGAATTTTCTTATGTCTAAAAGAAAAAGAATAAAACAAATAACCAAAGTTTTTATTAGGCATTTATCTGATAGCCAAAAGGATTCCATCACATGATTATTTTAGGATCTGAACTCTGCTGGTTTATATTTTACTGTACTCAGCACAGATATAAGTTTGTAGGAATAAACCTTTAAGTATATAAATCTTTGTATTTTTTTCATATAGTAGTGACCCATGCTTCCAAAAAGCTAATGATTATAGTTGAATTGTCCTTTAAAATAAATCATGTAAGTAATAGGAATTTGTTTATTAAAATTAATACATTCTGAATTCTAGCCTCCACCAGATGTAAGTGTAGTTAGGAGACTGGCAATTTTGTTATAGAATGGGTATCCTATTTCAAACAATTTACAAACAGCCTAATTCATTTCTCCATAATCATCAATTGCATTGATCACTCTGTATACAATAATTTTTTTAAAGGTGTTGCTTAAAAAAATAAATAAGAGGGGGAAAAAGCTCTAACGTGGCACCAATTTTCCATCCCTCTTTTCCTTGTTCACTTTTTCATCATCCGTAGGTTATTCCAAGACACACTAGGTAAGTGATGATGAAGAAAATGTTAATGATTCTTCTTAGACAATGGCTTGGCTGAGATGCACCTGCATGTTTTCAGTTAGCTGGCTGTTCTCTCAGAGGAAGATGTCAGAATTTTTTTCTGTTTGGTTCACTGATATATTCCAAACACTAATAGCACCAGGCACACACATGCCTTCCATTAAAATGTTCCTGTCAGGCGGCCAGTTGGCTCAGTGGTTAGAGTGCATCGCTCATAATACCAACGTCACTGCTTCGATTACCACATGGGCCAGTGAGCTGTGCCCTCCACAACTAGATTGAAAACAACTTGACCTGGAGCTGAGCTACGCCCTCCACAATGAGATTGAAAAAAAAACAAAAAAAAAAACGACTTGACTTGGAGCTGATGGGTCCTGGAAAAACACACTGTTCCCCAATATTCCCCAATTAAAAAAAATTTAATTAAAAAAAATTTTTATTGTAATCTTTTTTATCAAGCTGGGTCTTAAAGTATCAACTAAATAAACAAATGCAATTTCAGTCAGTCTTCAGATATGTCACAGAGTCTCTTTCCTCATTAGAAACAAACTGGCTCATTATTAAACCAGTTTCTTCCAAGGCTAACTCTTAGATGAGGGTGGCAGGAGAGGGAATGGGATAGGAGAGTTAAGGTAGAGCAAAACGAGTTCTTCCTAAAATACAAAAAGAGGCTTGAAAATCTAAAACCGTTACTGGCTTATATGTGGTAAATTTTACAAGGAGACTCTGCCTCAAGGTCAAAATCAAAATATACATGTGGCAAGTTCAAGATGACCAAAATAGTTGTTTGAAATCCACAGTAATTTTAAACCAAAACATAGTCAATATCTCATCCAAACAGTTATAACCTCCTACTTTTTTTCCAAGAATACACGAATAATAGATTCTGTAGAAAAATTCCCGATACACAAGTTAATACCAGCTATACCACATATCATGTTTCAAGAATAAATAACTATAAGCAGAACTTAATTTTCTTTCCCTAGGAGACACTAGAGAAATTCTAAAGAGGCAGGTACATGGATCCTTTCAAAACTTTTAAGTGTTGATGACACGAGGAATTCATTCTATCTATTTTCATTTCAAAATTTCTCACTTTGTTATTTACACCATTGCATAAAAAGCATTAGTCTTACTTCATCTAGAATAATTTATGATTTGGGATTTTCATATTGAGGGAGAGATATAAATAAACTTTCCTAAGTTAGAGGGGAAAATGCAAGGGTATTTCAAATGAGCAATCAATGACCAAACCATAAAGATAAAAAATGGTAGAGAAAAATGGAAGAAGGTGCCAACAACAAACGATTCATGACAACTTGACATTATTAAAAACACATAAGAAGAAGGTAAAGAAAGACAGTGGACACTCAAAATTAAGTAGGAGTAAAGTAAAGTAGTAAACAAAGAGATTTACACATTGGAAAGGTTTTTCTTAATAAACACATGCTTTCTTCCTTCTCACTGATAACTTTACATGATCTATTTCCTCCTGGTGGACCAGAATCCCGTGAGTTACTCTCCTCAATAGAAAAACTCATCCTGATCTTCACTCCATCTCTAAATCAATATTAAAACATGAATTTCACAAAAACGTTAGTTTGTTTTCTCACTGGTGTTTCTGGCAACTCATGAAATTTGATCATATTACATACCTATGACAGACCATGGTTTTATAATTATAAATAAAATTTACTTTTTAAAACAATGATTCCTTGTGAATAAAATGATTGAATATACAATCTGCACATATGGATTTCAACTCTTAAAAAATAATTTAATAGAAACTGAAAAATCCACAGGTTATTTCTCTTACCATTCAGTAAACAAGACAACCAGATCCTCTTGACTGGCATACTGTTCCATAACTTCTTTCATTAATCTGACTTTTTGGCCCCCTCCAATACTATTAATTCCATCACCACCTCTCCACTCTTCTCCTTGACCAAGGACCTATAAATGAAATCAACATTTCATCCCTGAACAAAATTCAAATGATGACAGTATCACAAAAACTGGAAGTCATCAGCAATTCACATAGTATTACATAGTAACCACTCTGTAAACGTTTCACTAGATCATGGTACTGGAAAGAAAACAACTTGATCCCTAGGTCAGGTCATAATTCTTCAGTGTTATCCACCCTATGAAATGGCATTTCTCATTTTACCATTTCAAAAGTAGAGTATAATGGGGGGGGGGGGGCAAAAAGTATTTTTCATATTTTATTTCTACTTGTTCAGATTAAAAGAAAATGAAGAAAGTTTCCATCACACTTTTCAATCTGGCAGGAAATCTGTATGATGAACTCTGAAAGCTCTGGGAGCTCAGTGACTCCTGACCAGCCCTTAAGAAATTTTCCCACTGGACCAAAATGGGTCGGTCATTCAGGGAAACACGGAGGACGTCAAGTCAAATATCATCTTCTTTACCTCATCCATCACCCTCAAAAGCTTAACAGTGATTCATCAGTGTGAGACACTGGCTAAGCACAACTAAGCAGGGGACTTGGAGCCATGCTTGTCACATTGGCCTTGGCCTCCGCAGCTGGCTCCCAAATGTGCGCGTTGACACACCTGGCTGTGAGGGAGCAGGAAGTAGCCCCCTTGCCCTAACACATGCCTTTCATCTTTGTTTCATCAAAACAAAGCCAGGAGTTCCCAAAATCACGGTATATATACTACCGTGTTTCCCCGAAAATAAGACCAAGTCTTATATTAAGGTTTGCTCCAAAAGACACATTACGGCTTATGTTCAGTGGATGTCCTCCTTAAAAATCATGCCAGGGCTTATTTTCCGGTGAGGTCTTATTTTTGGGGAAACATGGTAGGACATTTGTGAAATTAAGGGGGAATAAAATTTAAAATAAACACAAAATAAAAGGATAAAATAATATTATTAGTTCCAATTTTACTTAACATCAAGCCCAATATAAACCTGGTTGGCAAAGCCCAGTGGGCACCCAGCCTCAGCTCTCTAGGTACCACTTCCTCACTACCTATACCGAAGGTTGGAGGAAAACCGTAACCAAGAAAGCTCAAACTACTGTGTGTCTGGATTCCTATCGGGGCTAGCCTAGTACATGGATTCATTTTTGCCCTAAAAGGTGGCCTCCTCTGGTCCTGAGTTTTATCACACTTCATTCCACAAGCCTTCTAGACTTCCCCGATACCACATGATACCGCGTCTAGCCGCATCTGAGACCCTCGCTGTACCGTGCACTATGCTACGCTCCATGTGTAGTTTTGTTCCACTAAATCAGTGTGTCAAACCTGAGTTTGCATCTGATCCCATGGAGGGCTTGTGAAAACACAGACCGCTGCATCCTGCTGCCAGCTTCTGTGACTCAGTAGGTCTGAGGTGGGACCTGAGAATCTTTACTTCTATTTTCCAGACCACAATGATGCTGGTGGACAGTCTGCACCTGGGCAGCCACTGCATTTCATGATGGGAAGACAGCAGGAGGATCAAAAACTCCTGTCAAACAGGACTGGGGTCCAAGAAGGGGCACTTTATAGCTCCATACCCTGGGGCAAGTTTTCCTCACCCATAAACAAACTAGTATCTACCTTACAGCATAGCTTATATCAAGTTCCTAACATGGTGCCTTGCACCAAAAAAACATTCCACGCTCTCCCGAGGCTGAACCCTAACAATTCCTTTTGTTGGATTTCATCATTACTTTACCCTGATTTTTCTGTTACTTCGATTGTGCCTTCCATCAGTGCATACTACGATCCTAAGAAACTTCTAACATATTTTTAATTTATCCTTCATTAAACATCTAGCTGTTAACACTCGATCTCTTTTCCAGCAAAAAAAATTTAGCTTCTTTAATAACTGTTCTACATTAACATCTGAACCTAGTCATCTAATGGCAGTAAATACTACCTTCTTTCTTTTGACATTACATATTGGAACAGCTCAGTTTTTCCCTAGGCAAAGCAACCCCCGTCCCTTTTCTTCTTACTTTTTTATTTTTTGTAAATCTGCAAATTTGTTTGTTTGTTTTCCTATCTGGGATTCCTCCCCATTCTCCTCTTACGTGTGGAAAAGACATGGCTAACAGACCCTCATTTCTATTAAAAAATAAATAATTTTTAAAAAATGCCTTTCACAGCTCAGTTTATTAGTTCTACCAAATTTCTCATTTCCTCTGATCATTTATCAATGAGCTATTCCCCTGGAGAAAAGTCTTCTAAAACCTTTTTATATTTTTTAATGTTCCCAAATCCCTCTAACATAAACAAAAAAACAGGAAAAGCAACTCTCCATAATGAGACAGAAAAGGCATCCTTTTTAGCCATATTTCCAATTCTCTGCAAAGAAAGAAACACACTATGGCACACAAACATATTACAGGAAAGAATTCTTCTAAGTGAAAAAGAATACTATCAAATCTTAGTTATGCTCTGTTTATCCATAATCCCCCAAAAAGAAATATAAATGTAAAAGTACATAAACATTTTTCTTCTATTTTATAAACAAGTTAATACAAAGCATTATCACGCATTAAGAAATTATTGTCTGTATGGCAGAATTAATAAGGGCAAATGTATCTTTAAAACAATCAAGTGTATATAAATTAATAGCAATTGTGTAACCAAATTTCATCTTCCTTCTGTGGATTACAGATTAGCTGTTGTTATGGTGGTTGTTATAAAAGATGTATTTTAGGCACATAATTTAATATCTCCATGAATTAAATGGCATGCCGTACCTTCACAGTATAATTGAAGTATTTGGCTGACTGCATAAATCGATGAAATCCATCACTTTCTTTTGTTGCTACAGTGATGACTAATAATTTATCTGCAAAGACAGAAAGAAATAACATAAGGTGGTTTACCAAGAAGTTAAATGCTCCCACTTTACAACTCACTCTAGTGATCAGAGACCTCATTAAACCCATGGGAATGTTCTGGTTGTTAATCTACATATGGTTAAACAAAGAGCCATTGAAAACACAGGCAACTCAGATTGGTTACATTACTGTCAAATGATCAACCATCAAATAATGGTAAGAAAGTACATTAATATTTTAGGAAAAGCATGCCCTCTACAGAGAATTTCAACACTTAGAGGAACACTTCCATAAAATACACAAAGTTTTCATCTGTAAAAACAGACTCTCATAGATATTATCTAATCAACCAGCTTCATTGTTACCTAGAAATCATTTGTTACACTCATCACTGAGGTCTGGAAGCACATTATATTACTCAAAACACTAACATGCACAAAAAGAAAACATCTAATCATCAGACTAATGTTAATTTTTAAAAATAAATTACAATGAATTGGGAGTAAATATTTAGAAACAGAATCTTAACTTTTTCCTCCTATTAATGATTTTTTGTACATGAAAAGTCTGTAAACGCAACATTTACATCACCTTCAGTGTTTTGTTTTTTTCTTTAAAGAATAAAAGGAACCAAAATTAGCACTGCCCTAGTGCTTTTAGTCACCACTTTATATTGTATTATTGTGTTTATATTGTATTATTGTATTTATATTGTATTATTTTCAATCCAACATAACACTCCTTCTTCATAGTAGATAGATTTAAGGGGTCGTTTCAAAACACCAATAGGAGCTAATAAAGAAAATGCTTATTAGGAAAAGACATTGCAAAACGCATAAAAGAAATAACTGCATCAGCAAATGCCAAAGGTGCTGAAACGTTAAAAATAACAACAACAACAAAACAAAAAAAACAACCTGAGGTTATTGGAGGACGAGTGGACTAAGAAAACAAAACTAAAATCTTTTTGACATTCTAAGCGTTGTCATTGGGCCATATCATTTGATTCTCACTTGTCTGTTATCAATAAGAAAAAACTCAGGTCTTAAGTATCCCCTAAGCTGTAGACAATCATTGAAAATAGTATTAATGTATTATAGGAATCAATTAAAAACAGTTTCATGACTCAAAGTAATCATCAAATTTTGAATAATTTAAACCATAAAACATAAGTGCAATACACATAAATTAATAAAATCATTTATTAGTCAAGCCAAAAAAGGAAAAACCATTTTCATTAAGATAAATATGTTAAGAGGTATTTCTCACATAATATTCACCATTATGAGAAATAAATATTCAAGGAGAAATAAGTCATTTTCATAAAGTTGTCAGGCCCTAAGTAAATATACTTTAAGAGTACTTTTTCAATTAAGTATTCTTCTTTATAAAAAAAAATTGTAATGTTTCAAACAGTGCTTAACCAATTAAGAAAATCTGATGTTACCATTCACAAACAATTTTGAAATAGTGAGTGCCAGATTTTATTTTATAAGAGTGAAGAACATGCTTTTTAAAGTCTCTTTTCTCTGTAATAAAATGACTCTTTAAAGATAACTTTCTTTCTTAACTTTTTCCATATAAATCAGAAGAATTAGCTACAAGTTTAGATTTTGACTGGATAGACTTTTACACCCACCGTTTTCCAGTACAAAATTAACAGCAAGGATTTCCTCAGCCTTAATAGGAAACGTAATGTTGACTAGACCCTTGGGTAGACAGGTACGTTACCTAATCCAATGACTCGGAAGGCAAAACTAATAACGTGTAGTCTACATCTGGCAATCTTATGCCAAATAAGGATCCCTGTTGTTTCAATATCATTGCTAATTACAAAAATAATAAGTAATATTGTTAAATAAAGGTATGTTTAATAACGTTATATATAAACGTTTCCTCTCACCTGCTAATCAGTATCATTACTGTGATGACAAATAAATCTTATTTGGGGAAAGTAGAAGAAAGTGCTGACATGTACCCCTCACAAGCCCTCACCAACCAATTCAGCAGTCCAACTTGTTCGACTTGTTCACCGTTTATGAAGTATTCTAAAAATTTAACCTAAATTTGATACACACTTTAGATGTCACTAAAATTTGCACTACGAAATTATTCAAAATAAAAAGACAAGCTGATTGAACTATAGAATCAATGGCAAATGTGAAAAAAGGGAAGGGAAACTGTTATGGTATATATAACAGAATTAAGAGACAATTCAACCAAAGGTAAATCATGGACTTCAGTTGAGTCCTGATTTGAAAAACTAATTGCAAAAACGTATTTATGAGAAAATTAGGGAAATCTGAACTCTAATTGGATATTTGTTGATATTAAGAAATTATTGTTAATTTTCTAGCATGCTAATAACATTGAATTTTTTTAAAAGATCATAATTTAGAGACAGATACTGAAGCATTCACCCAATGAAAGGAGATAGTGTTTGTGATTTGTTTCAGTTATTTGGAGTTAGATGAAAGGCAACAGAGAAGGGGGATAAAGATTAAACAAGACTGGCCATATGGGATGACTGTTAAAACTGGATTCCTTTTGTATATGTTTGAAAATTCCTACAAATAAAAAGAAGAGAGTGCAACTTTATGCACAGTCTTTAGCCTTCCGATCAGAAAAATGACAGGAAAATATTCAATATAAAACTATTTTTTAACAGTCTAAATCATCTAAGTAAAAGGAAAGATAAAACAGAAAGCAGAAATTTTCTAACCAAACAAAATGATAATTTAAACAACTATAATTAGTACCTTATCCACCATAGGGAAAATGGGCTTAAATAACAGGCACCCAACAAACACTACCAAAACCAGTCTGTACAGGTGTCAAAGGCAAAAGGGAGCTCAGTGTGGCTACACATAACCTACACCACCACTGTCTGACTCTATTAGAAAATAGGTTACCACACTTGGCATGAGCAAGAAACGTAATATATCAGTGTGATACATCAGAACAACCATTTATTGATGAAAATCACATCATAGAAAAAAACAAGAAACCTGAAATCATCTTTATAAAATCCCCCAAAATGCCTATCAGTATAGTAAGATTTAATAAATACTGAAGTGGCTAAATATTTAGCTTGCTACAAAAATTCAGATGAATATCAGAATTTCTCCGAAAATCAACTCAATTTATTTAGAAAGGTCAAAACATGCTATGTCTCCCTTATGAATGCACTTACAGTTGGGGGAGAGGGGTGGGGAACACATTGTAAAAGATTCATTTTTTTTCTCCAAATAGTTATTTATATAAAAGCAAAATTTATCAACATTTAGTGCTGACCTATTTTTCAAAAACAAACCATGAGTTTAAAACATAAAGTGTTTTTGCTAACATATCCTGTCTCCAAACACTAAAGCAGCACATAAAAACCATCTGAAATTCATTGTCTAATGATATGCATTGCATTAAGTAACTCAGCACTAGCCCAGCTGCGTTTGATCCCACTGAGGGATAAATCTCCTATCTTCCCAAGAAACTTTCTCTACAGAGTCAAACCAGTCCTCAATTATAAATATACAAATATCAAGAAAAATGACTCTACCATGGGAACTCAGAGTACATTGTTCTCACTCGGCAACTATCTCACTTTATGACCAGACACGTCCTTTATCTGGAAAGATCAGTAGCTCTCGACTTTTACTGGAGGAACATGTTTTCTTATCATGGTTAGCAGAGCGCAAGGGCCAGCAAACTTTTACTGTAAAAGGACTAATTGTAAATATTTTAGGCTTTGTGGGCCACATACAATCTCTGTCACGATTCTCCCTTTTTGTTCTTTCTTCTTTAAACCCTTTAAAACTGTAAAAGCTAGTTTTCTAGCTGTTTGTACAAAGACAGCCATGAGCCAGATTTGTCCTAGCATCATAGTTTGCCACTGTAGTTGGCTGTATAAATCTGAAGACAAACTACTTGGGTTCCCATCTCTACCACTTATGATTTGTTAGAAATTGGTCAGGTACTTAACCTTTGTGTCTCCTCTGTTTCTCATCGTTAATATGTGTGCAATAATGGCACCTAATAGGTTTATAAAGTGGCTAATACACTAAAGTCTACATATGTATTAGATAGTATCTTTCTTATTATTTCTACTCAACAGATGTATGGATAACGTAGGTTGTACTGTGTTTCCCAAAAAATAAGAACTAGCCGGACAATTAGCTGTAATGTGTCTTTTGGAGCAAAACTTAATATAAGACCTGGTATATATTATATTATATTATATTATATTATATTATATTATATTATATTATATTATATTATATTATTATTATCATTTTTGTTATTATTATATTATATTATACCCAGCTTATAGTAAAATAAGACCAGGTCTTATATTGTTTTGCTCCAAAAGACGCATTGGAGCTGATTGTCCCGGTAGGTCTTATTTTGGGGGAAACACGGTAGTTGTGCAAATTTCAGCATTTTATAACTCCATCTCTTTCTCTACCAGAATTAAACACTCAAGGATATAGTACTGTGTTTCTCCAAAAATAAGACCTAGCCGGACAATCAGCTCTCATGCATCTTTTGGAGCAAAAATTAATATAAGACCCAGTATTATATTATATTATTATATTATATTATATTATATTATATTATATTAATTATATTATATTATATGACCAGGTCTTATATAAGACCCGGTCTTATATTACGATAAAATAAGACCGGGTCTTATATTAATTTTTGCTCCAAAAGACGCATGAGAGCTGATTGTCCAGCTAGGTCTTATTTTCGGGGAAACACGTTAGCTCTTCCTACTCTCAATATTTTATGATACCACTAATGGGGGGAAAAAACAGCTATGTAAAACAGTTCAACTTGAAGCTGTTCATTTAAGTAATTTAGCAAGTAACCTTAGATATACCTTCTCAAATCTTTATATTTCTTCCCAGCTCCAAGCAAGCTATATACGTAGCACTAACTCAAATTACGATCATTAGCCCAGGTGTCTGCAACAGCATCCTAAATACACTTTACAAAGCAGCCAGAGCGGACTTTTCAAAACACTTAGATAGCAGATCTGATCACCCACCACTAAACCCCCTTCAATGGCTCCCCACTGCTCTTAGGATGGCAGCTGAGCTCTAGGACCTCCATGTCGTCCTGATCACCTCTGTCCTTTCCAATCTCATCCACTACCTCTCTCCCCTTTGCTGTCTGCTCCAACCACACTGGCCCTTTCTTGTTTTTCCAACAACGCCTGCTCTCTCCTACCGGAAGAAAAGAGACTACACACGACCACTATCTAATGTCCCTCTTGACCTCTGGAAGCAGTTACTGCCTATTCAAATTTGAGATTCTCACATACGTGCCATTTCCTCAGGGAGACCTTCCCTAACCTACCAAGTGTAGGTCAGTACTCATTACACATTTTCACTGCACCCTCTACCTCTTTCAGTGCACTTATCACAAACTATAATTGTATATGAATTTGCATGGTTATTATTGGAGATTAAAATCTCTCTCCCCAACAAAACTATAAATTCCGGAAAGACAGGACATCTTTTGCTCAGCACTATACACCCAGTGTTTATCATATAGGAAGTTCTTGATAAACATTTGCTGAATGAGTGGATTCAGGGACAAGAGATGTTATGTTTCATATATGCCTGTGTATAAAATGATTTGTTCTCAATAAAATCCCTATGTAGTTAGGTTTATTATCTCTAATTCATAGATGATGGTCAGGTTTCTACAGGTTAAGCAACTTAGGCAAAGTCACCCAACAAATTACTGGCAAAGCCTCCAGAAGAACGTCAGTTATTCCCCAACAGCTATTTCTTTCCAGTGTTTCACATGACTTTACTTGGTGAGAAATCAAGAGGCTAGAAGTAAACTGAGTTTTACTCGTGATATACGTGCAGAAAAGAGATAATTGAGCAAGTCTGAGACTTCGATCCTTAGAAAGGCCTGCTTGCAGGGTTGGTCCTTGGCTGGCAACTACAAAGCTGGATCTGGGGAGGGCTCCCACCATTCCCTGATAAGAATGGCTCACCGTGCCTAAATTGTGCAAGCAATGTATTTATGATGAACACATGCCTTCCTTCTAGGAGTCTGGCATTTTGCTACAGAGGCTGCCTATTTGACCAGTCCCCATAAAAACCTTGGGCACTGAGTCTCTAATAAGTGTTCCTGATAAGTAACAGTTCACATCTCTTGTCACTAGTTACTGGGGGAATTAAGCAAATCCTGTGACGCTACTGAGAAAGGACTGTCAGAAGCTGAGTCTGGTGGCCCTGGACTTGATCCATGTCGTGTGCCTTTTCCCTCTGAATTTTCTTGGCATCCTTTCATTGCAGTAAATCATAACCATGAATGTGACAATACGCTGAGTCCTCTGAGTCCTCTAGTAAATGGCTGAACCTGGGGATGGTGTTTAGAATACCCTTCCCATTATGCTTCTAGCTACATGCAGCAGGTTTTCATCTGAAAGAGGCACAATGGGACTAATTGGTTATGGTCTCATAGAGGGCTGGATATTGTGTTTTGGGCTCAGAGGCCAGGCTAAAGAGATATAGAAAAGACTCCAAATAGATTCCAGAAAAGAAGAATTTGATACATAAGGCAATCATACTCTGTTCCTCCACTGACTGAGAGTCATTTTAACATAAATTGTGGCCTCATGGACAATCTAGCAAACCCACTTCTTTCACAGAGGAGCAGTCCAAGACCTAAAGGAAAATAAGACTTGTCCAGGATCCTGCCACTGGGTGGTAACCAACCTAGGACTGGAACTCAGGATTCCCAACTACTAAAAACACAGTTTTCCTAGGTCTTACTGCACAATTGTGTTACTTTTTTAAGTACTAAATCATCCAAGCACTATGATAAACTGAAGCCATGGAGTCTACAAATTTTATTTTGTGGAATTGTTGAAAGAAATTCCTCAAGAACAACTCACACAACAATTTCAACAAGGAAAAAACCTAAAAATGAAGTGTCAAAAAGATATCAGAGGATGCTTTAGCATTTTTGTAGAAAAGAAGGGGGAGCAAATGCTTAGAAAAAAAAGTAACTTTCAACCACTAATGTTACATCGGGAAATCTTCACACGAGTTAGCATTCAAATGGATGCGTGAGCTTCCACAGTTCACTGTGGAAAACTCATAGACATAAAGCAAATTAGATGTTCTAAGCTGTAGTGGGGGACGGGTAATATGTAGGGTGACCAACAATCCTAGTCTGTCCAGGACTGAGATTGCCACAGATAGGGCTTTTAGGTTTTTTGCTTGTTTTATAAATTTTATTGGGGAATATTGGGGAACAGTGTGTTTCTCCAGGGCTCATCAGCTCCATGTCATTGTCCTTCAATTTAGTTGTGCAGAGCGCAGCTCAGCTCCAAGTCCAGTCGCTGTTTTCAATCTTTAGTTGCAGGGGGTGCAGCCCACCATCCCATGCGGGAACTGAACCCACAACCTTGTTATTGAGAGCTTGCACTCTAACCAACTAAGCCATCCAGCCGCCCCTCCGGCAGCTCAGCGACAGCTCATTGTCTTCAATCTAGTTGTGGAGGGTGCAGCTCACTGGCCCATGTGGGAATTGAACTGGCTCAGAGCTCGAGCTCTAACCAACTGAGCCATCTGGCCGCCCCAGAGCTTTTAGTTTTAAAATTTGGAAAATCCTGGGCAATCCAGGATGAGTTAGTCACCCTAGCACTATGTACAGTAAGACGAGAGAGGGTGAGTATTGCCAGTTATACACAGAAGACAGAAAGAAAAGTGGTCCAGGGGACAAATGGTAGAAGGGCAGTAAGCTAAGGACTAACTCTTCCAGAACCAGAATGTCAACCAACACCAGGTATCAAGTGAAGCAGGACCAGATTAAGACCTTCAGAGGCCTTAGGCACCTAGTAGGTCAAAGTGAACTAAGACCAACTCTGTCCCTCATAAATACTTCAAATCATAATACACATTTTAAAACCTTTTTTGAAATAAAAAAATGTTGTACACATGCTAAAATTAAGAGGCTTTTTTTTTTAAGGTTTTCTGACTGTCGTTTTGAGTGCCCATGTTTTCTGATTATATAATCAGAGAGAGAGAGACATATATATATATATAGACAAATTTCAAGACAGAGTCAAAAAGGCTATTGTGGCTGCTTGCTCACGGTTTATGCGAGTCAGGTAGAAATACAAAAGGAAGATTTATTAGAGGAGGGTCAGCTGGGCAGAGTCTGCTGGAAACTATTGCTTCAAGTCTTTGTTTGTCTGAAGTTTTACATTTTCTAACCAGGATGTAAACTGCTTTAGCCGGTAATGGAATTTTCTATTGAGTTCGGCTTTGTTTGTTGGGGTGGGGGAAGGTGCAGTTAAACTGGTTATCTTCGTACAACTTTGCATACGTTATGTAGATTTAAGTTGGGCCCAAGAGTGAATCCCAATACAGATGTAAAACCTCTCCAAATCACAGGGCCAAAACTGGGCCCAGGTAAACAGAACAACTGAAACTGGTCTGCATAGTAAATGTATAGTAAACAGAGTCATTAAGGTTTGACAGGAGGAGAGGAAGGCAAAGAAAAGAAAGAAAACTTTCAAAAAGTCCCAAGCTTAATTATGCTTGTTAAATTGAATTATACCAGAGATCCAAATCTCAAAATAGAGGATATGGTCTTATCGGCTACTAATATTATGCTCAAGAATTCCTAACAGCTGGTTGCTTTCACAGTGCTATAAAAGCTTAAAGGTAGAATAACATACAAATAGATGATTATATCACAAAAAACAACCAAAATAGTTTATTTGCAGTCAATAAAACTTGGACAATTGTTAGGCTAAGACTGAAATTTTAGAATAAGAGACTCAATTTTTTCTAGGATGAGGTATAATTTTTAATATCTCAACAGTACCCATATACTTTAGAAAAACATTTAATACACACATACAAACCATTCAATTTGTGGGGAAAAAAAAAAACCTGTATTCACAACCCTCTTCCAATAACTCTCTTTAACACCCCACCCTCCCTCACAATATACTATCCATGACCTAAATGTTAGGGACACAACCTAAACTGATAGACAATGAGAAGAAAATTAAAGGGGACCTAGTCCTCCACATCATGGAGATAAAATGTGAGGACTGGATTGCAGCCAAAAACTATACACTAAGTTCCAACAAACTGTTCCTGGAATTTAGTAGGGGAAAGTAAAACTCAAACACCGAGAATGAATCATGCTAAGCGGAGCATAAAGCATATCTTAAAAAACTGAAAGGGGAAAAAGTGTGCTAAGAGTCTTACTCAAATACAAATACAAGCTCAAAACTAAGTGTATACATGAGACAGCTGACCAAAACAAACAAAAAAGTCACCTTAACATTAGGGTCCCCACTGTAATCTGTGCAGCCCATGCATGGAAAATTGAGACATTGCGTGGAAAATTGAGACATTGTTGTGCTACACTAAGGAGAATTTTGACAAACCTGAACCATGGTTAGAGGTCTGGCAATCATTTCATATACTGAATAGTTGAGGCATGGAGAGTTTTTCTACCTGCAAAAAAAAAGATTCACCACCTCCCCGTCTCCTCATACTTGAAGACAAAAAAATAGATTGCCTCTAAATTATTTTACAGGAGATAACTAGCTGAGGGAGAGAATTAATGGAGAGGAGGCAGATTTTGTACTGATACTGTCTTGATCCATTTGGACTGCTGTAACCAAATACCACAGACCACATAGCTTATAAAAACAGAAATGTGTTTCTCACAGTTCCGGAGGGGTGGAAGTCCAAGGTCCTGACACCAGCATGGTCAGATGAGAGCCTCCTCCTGGTTCATAGCAAGTGCCTTCTGGCTGTGTCCTCACGAGGAGGATGGAAGGACTGCAGTCTCTTTGGAGCACTAACTTGATTTGTGAGGACTTCACCAATGACTTAAGCACTTCCCAAAGGTCCCACCTTCTACTACTTATCACCTTTGGGGATTAGGATTTCAACATATGAAGGGGGGGGGGGGATGGTACAAACATTCCAACCATACCAAATACAAAGTACAATTAACAGAAGGCAGAATGAATGGATTTGACTTAGAGAAGCAGTTCCCCATCTTTACAAATATTAATACAAAGTGTATAGGACCATTTTCCAAAATTTATGACTTGGAGAGCGCACTTAATCCCTTCAAAAGTTATGAAATATATACCTTGGATGTAATTTTAATGTCAAAGTAAAAGGGACCCACCCCTTTCACAGACCCAATAGACTTTTAACTGTTGAATTCCAAGGTTTCAAAAGATTGCAGCAACCTCCAACATAGAAAGATGTATGAGCAACAAGAACTTCCTTTGAATGGAACTGTTTAACTCATCTGCTGGCCAAATGCTTTAGCAGACTATGAATTGTCTGCCAGAAATCTGGTGCCGAGGTTGTAAAGTCCGTTCAAACAAATTTGATCTATTGCTGTTTATTCCATATTTTACAAAGGCACTAAAAATATGTCCCAGACTCATAAGCAAAGAGCATCAATAGTAAAGTTCACAACCAGAAAAAAACAGCAGGAGCTGAGATAATATATTCCAGCTAACTCACTTACAAATGGAAAGAAGAGTTGCCCTAGGGAAGAGGCCACCTTGAGATAAACTGTGTAGTGAAGCAAACCATGCTCTAAGGGAAAGCTGGAAGGGTGAGGTGCCTAAACCAAGATGGCCTCTACTTCTCTATAATAGAAAACTCTTTTTGAAGAAGTCTGCCTAACCTGAAGGAATGAAAATAAATGAATCTGGGATGCAAAATTAAAAGTGGATCTGATAAAGTGTGGTGTGGCTGAAATGGAAACAAGAGGAGGAAGTCATAACTTTCATTCACCATCTTCAAGTGAAACTTTTGCTTATTTCACTCCACAGGGCCATAATCACATTCTAATAATATTTTTTAAAAGACGACATTTTCTATTGCGTCCACCATGCATAAAATTAGTACATTTAATCCAAGCGGGAGCCCATCGTCACAGTCCTATGAGTTTTATGGCATCTATTTTGGCAACTCAGAATCCTCACCCACAACTTGCTAATTCTCCACACTGTTCAACAAGTTGAATTTGCCATGTAAGAAATTGCTAAAAAATTGAAGCAGTATATATTTTGGGGATATAAATTAAATGTAGGTGATTTGATATGTACAACTATAGATAATTTCTTAGATACTACAAGACTCCAAAAACTGAGCTTTATTATTCATTTTGGGTTATAAACTGTCATAAACTTTCATCTTTATGTAAGAGAAATATCTTATTTTTTGGAGGATATTCCAGAAAATATAAGAAACATTGTAGTATTCACTGTGCCAAGGTAGAGATTTTAAAATATATATACAAATGACTGATTTTTCCTTCATCAGCTATTCTTTGTAACTTAATTTTTGGACTAGGTAATAAAGTAGAAAGTGATGTTCTTTCACAGCCCTTTCTCCCTTCCATCTTTGGATGCTTCAAGAGATATGTTAATACATATACAAGCAAATACCTCATACTCTACAAGCCATCTTGCATCTTTTTTTTAAAAAATTTACATATTTCAAGATATTTTTAAAAAGAATCCACCTGCACAGTATTCCATCATATGGATGAACCATAATTTAATCAAGCACCACGCTAGTAACAGATATTTACATTGTCTCCAATCCAATGCTGTACTTAAAAATAAACCTGCAATTAATTAATAATGATGTATAAGTATTTTTTTACATGTAAGATTGCATCGGCAGAATAAATTCCAAGTAGAATTTCTGGGTCAAACATTTTCTCCCCACTTACAATTTATCTTTTGACTTTGTTTTGACTGCATGACTTTTGCCAGGCAGAATTTCTTTTCTATCGGCACTGTCCTAACGACATTGTATTTATCAGCTATTAACTCTTACCTCTTCTAGGTTTTGTGTTAACTTTAGAAAGGCCTTCCACATGCTGCAATTATGAAATCATTCTTCTGAAACAATTAATAATTATTACAATAAAAAACAAATATTATTCCATATTTCTTCTAGTATTTTTATAGTTTTACTTTTTACATTTCTATCTTTTATTTATATAGTTGATGCCGAATAAATGAAATGCTAAATCCGCTGAGGGTTTATCCCATATTATTCCAAACAAGGAAGGCCTCAGGTTCCATTCTGAATTACCAAAAGCTATGACAAATTAACATGTTAATGTTTTAATGAGAAATATTATTTATTTCAACTATGATTACAAGGTAACCTGTGACTTTTTATTCAAACACAGAATAAACCAAAAGGTAGTTTATATGTCTTAAAGTATACAAATTCTGAAAACACTGAAATTAAAAGAAACATAATACTGTTCCACAATTTTTTTTCTAAATAAAATTGGCTTTATAACACTATTTTGATGGCTATAAAGCCCTATATAGAAGGTTCTCTACGTGCTCCCATCTGCCACAATGACAAAAACTTCTCTGGGATGTAATGACCTCTGTCTGACCCAATAAGCTCCCTACTGTATAATGCCTCCCTTATGTCTTCGCTCAGATTTGAAGAGTAACTTCTTCAAATTCCGAACCAGGTCATATGTTAAAAGACATACCTGGATGATTGTCACAGACAAGTCGGGCCCCTGTCTGATTAACCTTAGGACGCTGAGCTGGCCATTGTCCCAGCACAGCCTCAGACACAGCAGTCATGGTTCATCAGAACCCCTGCACAACACACCCAGATCCAGGGGGCGATAGATAGTATGGTATGGGTAAGTACGCACCTGGGCATGGGGCTGAGCAGGCTTCAAGGTCAGCCGCAAAGGAAGTCTACCCAATTGACCTTGCACCTTATTTCATGCAAAACAATGTAAAACCCTGAATATGTTGACTTTTCTAAGTTTTGTAGCCATGAAAATGTGTAGGGCAGGTCAATTTTAGCAGGGAGCCAAAGGTCTTTCTGAACATACATTTATATTCTCACAGTGCTCTAAGTACAGTTTTATTCAAGTTCAAAAACAGGGAAAGAAATCAAAGACATTGCTATCCTATAGTAAACACATATATGTGATTAAAATAAGTCCTCCTAAACAGCTTATTACAGTTATTAAAGTGTTTGATTTCAATCTATTATCATTCAGGCACTAAAGAGACATACTTCCCAGTTGCTGATAGTTTTCAGAGAAATGTTTGCTTATTACTTCTTGGAACTTTCAACCTCTGGCCTTTCTACACTCATTTAGTTTCCTTCCATCCCTGGGGATTGCTGAGCACTGAAGATCCAACTGGACCCTTATTTACTCCAGTCACTCCCAGTCTGGTCCATCACATCAACAGCCTTGTCCAGTGGTTCACTAACATGCATCGGAAATACCCAAAGACTGCTTAAAACATAATTTCTGGACCACCCCCCAGAACTCCTGACTTGTGTCTCTTGGAAGAGGCTCAGGAATAACTTGTGGGCACCAGGCATCAGCAGCAGGATGCTGATGATGCTGAACAGAGAGCCCACTGTAATAATGACATCCTGGGTATGCCCATGTATATACACACCTCGTATCTCTGATTCTAGATAACAGTCCAGCAAGGAAGTTAAACAAGGAAGAAAGAAATCAAGAGCAGGTGGGGTAGTGCCAGAGAAGAACACATTTTAGGAGGGCCTCAAAGATGGGGTAAGATTTAGCTAAGTCAGAAATGGGGTGAAATAACAGTTTTCAGTATCCAGAATGACAGGAGATGGTTAATTGCACATCATTATTTAAAAGTGAGAGAACACAGCTGGGAGCCAAGATGGGGCAGACTATGGAGGTCAAGGCCACAGACATGGGGCTCTATGTGGAGGATGCCACAGGAGGTTTGAGCAGAGAACCAACATTCTAAAGGTGCCATGATTTCATGCACTCCTTCAAAAAATACTGTGTCAACACTACTATGTACCAGACACTGTTCTAGAAGCTGAAGATTCAAAAGTGAATAAAAGAGACCAAAAAAATAAATGAATCGCTGCCATAAAAAGGTGGACAAAACCAAACAAAATATTTCGTCTAACTTAAAAGGCTAAAGAGGAAGGGGTAAGGGTACGGGGCATCGTGAATGTGTAGCCGGGTGGGCTGGCATAACCACATTTCACCCAGAGGGTCACATGAAGCATAGGACATGAGCTAGCAGTGCAAATATCTGAGGGGAAGCTTTCCAATAAGAGGAAACAACAAACACAAAAATCTCACTGAACCCAGTTCAGGCCTCACATGTCAGTGGGGGAGAGAAGGGAGGATACTACAGGCACCACAATGGCCAGAAGACACAAGGCAAGACCAAATGAGATAAGCTCAGAAGTCAGAGTGAATATATTGCACAGCACCTAGCAGGTCATTGTAAAGATTTTGGCTTTTACTCCAAATGCAACACAAAGGTATTAGAAAAGTTTGAATGAAAGGATGACATAATAGTTGCTAAAATACTACTATTAATAATAATATGTCCAGAGGGTAAGGGGGGTGGGGGGTGGGAGATGAGGGTAAGGGGGATCAAATATATGGTGATGGAAGGAGAACTGACTCTGGGTGGGTGAACACACAATGGGATTTATAGATGATGTAATACAGAATTGTACACCTGAAATCTATGTAACTTTACTAACAATTGTCACCCCAATAAATTAAAAAAATAAAAAATAAAAAATATTTGTATATATATGAAGAGTAGCCAAAACGTAGCATTTGTTTTCTGTTTTTTGTTTTTTTCTCATGAGCTAATATTATATGTATAAGGAAAATAATTCAGCAGAACTATTTCTTTCTTTGTTTCTGTCAATTTGGTTTTATACTGTTTGAAAGACCTCTAAATTTCAGTTGCATTTTGTTCAAAATAAACTGGCAAAATTCAATCAACCTAAAAATATATATATATAATAATAATAATAATATGTCTAACATGTAGATACTATTAACTTATTTAATCCAGTTACTATACAGCTATGCCAACTTTAATTACGTTGCCCAAAATTAAACAGATGGTAAGTCTGTCAGAACCTAGATTTGAACCCAGATAGCCTGGCCCCAGAGGCTGTGCTCATAGCTGCCATACAAATTCTATGTCCCATAATCTGACTAACGTTTAACACGGTTACTTGGGCTGCTACGACTGAAAGAGGTGAAGGGTAAAATGATGAAGGCTGACTAGAGAGTGTTTATCTACAACAATAATCTAGGCTAGAGGTCATGGCAATATGGACCAAGACGCTGCATTAAGAAGGTAAATGGTATCCATTTGGGTCGTTATGAAGGTAGATAAAACAAGGCTGTCTGACAGATTAAACGTGGGGTTTGAGAGAAAGGAGTGAAGTCGGACTCCATATTATTTAAGAAGACTAGTGGAAAAGATCAGCCTGCTGCATAAGTAAAATGCTAAGAAATTGTTTAAATCAAAAGGATTTACTGGGACCTTCTGGAGGATAAGAAATCTAAATGTCATATTCTCTGTCCTGAAGGGGATACTTACAGTCCGCATAACTTCTCTTGGTTGATGTTTGTTAGCTCCTGGAGGAGTTATGGACACCAGCTATCAACAACCTAAATGTGTATTAAGTGTTTCGTTATAATGCATAAAACAGGATAATGACCAAGCTCATCCTTCCCACAATGTAAACCTTTTCTGTGATTTATAATACTGTATTTAGATTTTCACTGGTTTTAGCAGAAATCAACATGCAGGCTTTTTTTTTCTTTTTTAAAAATCTATTTGTAGAATAAGCAAGCCATAGTTGCACATTCCTGTATAAACGCAATCATTTTAGGTCATTAGTAAGAAATGTGTTACAAGATTGGAATGTGTATGCTGAAAAGCAACTGGGGAAAAGAAATATCAGCTATTAGCAATGAACTTTGTTAGAGAAAGGTCACTGGGAAAAAGTTTATCCCTCCTTCTCTCTTTCTTTCCCTGTCTTTTGTAAAACCATATTCCATTAATATGTTGCTGCAAAACATGAGAAAGTGTTCCCCAACTGATTCTTCAAGAACAAAAACATAGCAAGGCATTAAGTAGATATAAACAGGATACATATTTAAAGCAGATATTTATAAATAGCTTCCCTTTTAATGCAATCTAATCTCAGCACTTTATCTCCACACAGGGGCAGGATGCTTCTGTGTATGGGGTCAGGATGTATCTGGACAAGTCAGCAGCTCAGTCAGGGAACCTATGTCACAGGAACCAGATACCCTGGTGGGAAAGCTCGGCCAGTGTCACATGGGGCCAGAGGCTGTGGGGAATCCTCAAAAGCCTCTACACTCCAGAGTCAAAAAAGGAGACATTCCCAACTGCTGAAAGGGTTCCTGGCATTACCCGTTGAGAACTCCCCAGGGAAGTCTGATTTCACTGTGACCCAGAAGCAGAGGTAAGCACTCAGGATTTTCCTAGCATCGGTGACTTCTCCAACACTCCGTACTTGCTCTTAATTCCAAAATTTCTCAAAGTATAAGAAAACTCACAATAATGTCATAAACTCGTGTATTGTTAAATATGTATATACCTCAAAGAATATGGATTAAACTACACTGTTTATGTATAGTTTTTCCGAAATACACAGTATGATTTAAAATAATAAAAAAGATATCTTAAATGCACAAATTACTTTCGGTTAGCATTTTTAGTCATTGAGCATTGCAGTCAAACCATGGAGCTTTTGATCTTTCTCTAAAAGCTTTTTAATGGAAATCATACTGTAAGATACTATAGTTAAGCAAAGGATGCCAAATAAATATCTTTCTGGTATTTCATCATCATTTCTTACTATACTTTCCAGTGATAACAGTAATTCCCCCAAACACACCTAATTCTACAGAGCTATTTATCCCCATAAGCGGCCCAGAAAGAACATTTTTCACATGCTGTTTCTGACTTTTAATTTCCTGGTCCCCGTTTTGATGTCTGAGTGTCAGTGCGCCTGCTCCTATCAATAGCACCGCCAGTTACTGCCTCCTTATAATGTGTGTATTATGTACTGAGAGGTTGAAACTCATTTTTTCATACGGTGTATTAAAGTCAATAAATGGTTTTCTTATCTTTAATCATAAGTAATATAAGGAAACAACTGGATGTTTATGATTAATTATGGGCAAAAAGTACAAAGTTAACGTTTAATTTAAAATTGCTGTATTTCATCAATGTTCACCAATAATAAAATGATCAGTACTAAATGAAGTTGTGAGAGATTTATCTTGCATCTTACTTAAACTTCATACACTCCGCAGATGCAGTTCAGAAAATAAGATGTAACATTAGGCAGGTTCTAGTTTTTACTGAAAGAAAAGTTAGGCTGCCCTAAAACATTCTCAGGCTGAAGCAGTAAAAAATATCTCGGGCTTCCATGGTATTTGGTGGAAAAATTGTGTTGCTTTGATAATTATTCGAATGGCATGGAAAAAATTCAAAACTCCTTCTGGGGAAAAAATACACACTCATACATGCCCACACCCTACCTACAAGTTCTTCTGCCAAAATAAAACAACTAGCATTTGAAGAGATTTTAGACATAAACTCCACACTCTTCTTTCTTTAGGACAGTAATGTTGGACCCTGCAAGACACCTAAAGAACTTTCTAAAGATATTGATGCCCAGGAGCCACCTCAGCCAGACCAATGAATCATTCAGAATTTGGAGGTTATTCTTACTTCCCATTTGAGAGACAGATCACTGTGGTCAGAGAGAAACTTGTTCACCACGGGAGTGCCAGAGAGGCAGGGGCACCTGGAAATCCAGCCTATGAAAACGGAAAGGAGTCCCCAGCCTCAGGAGCAGTTTATATTCCTGAGCTACAGATTTAAACCCTGCCTCCACTCCACCTTGGAACCCAGAAAATAAGCCTCAGGGGCTTTCCTCTCCGTTTCTTAATAAATACTTACTGACCCTTCCCTGTGAACCAAGTACTGTGTGACATGTTAGAGATACAATGGTAAAAATTTAGGGTAATGCAAACTCCAGCAGCTGAGTTAGCCTCAGCTCCTACTTGACACATAGCAGGCATTCAATGAATATCTTTGGAAGGAAGAAAGGCACTCAATAAATATTTTTGGAAGACTTGATCACTATCTTCATGGGCTAATAATATAGTGTGTGTGGGGGGGAGAGGGTGGCAGAGAGTAAGCAAATAATTGCATTAATAAGTGCAAGTGAAAATTGTGATAAATACTAAGAATGTATTCAAAGCAAGAATGAGATGAGAAATTTTAACAGAGTAAGTTTTAAATTGAAAGGTTAGGGAAAAAGTCAGGAATTCACACTAAAACTGAGACCTGCAGGAAAGATGAGTTCAGGTGAAGAATTGTGCTGCTTTTATAAGGAGATGGAACTCTATACAATCCGGTGACACTGCTGTCTCAGCGGCCCCTCTATGCCAGCTAGGGGGTTAGAGGATTGGTTCCAATGTCCCTTACTGTACCACCGACCAAATGTTTCTGTCAACAAAGCAATCACCAAGTTACAATTTAACACAATTTCTTCCTTACTTTTCAAAAAGATAAAGAAAATATTTATTCCTTTGAAAGTAACTCGAAAAAAGCCCCCACTGAAGTTATTATCTACTGTTATTTAATATCCTTTATTAAAAAAACTAATATTTTTCTATACAGATTTTCGTCACCTAAATCAATGTGTGTACAGTATTTTATCTTTTCAGTAAATAGAAAACTATGTAATCCAACAATTTTCCTTGTTTGATTCAATTAACAAAACATTTAGTGCCCAATTCACTGTCCAGCTATATCAAGCTATACCCTCCTAATGTTTCTCTCTACTATTTTGTCCTTGTCTTTGCCAATTCATTCTCAGTCTCTTTTTCCAGTTTTTCTTCCTCCATCTGTTCCTGGAAACCAAGTGGCACATAAAAGAATCGCCAGGAACCTTTTTTCAACTACAGGGTAGCTGAATTTACATGCAAAGATGGTCAATGGAAATACTATAAAACCTAAACCCCTTATATTACAAGATTAATTTTCCAATTAAACTAAATGGAAAGCAGGGAAGAGGGGAGTATTTTCCAGGCATATAAATCTCCCAGTGCTTGCCTTTAAACGTAATAAGTAACAAACAATAAAAGCTAAATTCAAAATAAAGCTTTTTAATTAATATACTGCATCAGATCATAAGAGAAAGGCATCATCAACACATTCCGACCTCCTGTCAAATCAAATTGACTGATGCCTGGTACAAACCATGGCTGACTCACACTCATGGCAGATGCCCTCGTCTTACAGTCATGAGTGCAGGTTCCCCACCCCCACCCCAACTTGTTCCTGTCTCCCTTGTTTTGGTTATATGACAATTTCTGTAAACTTAAAAATCTGCTTCAAGCTGCTCTGTTATGTTCCAATACTTTATACCACTTCTCAGTGTATTCTCTCCCCCACACATAGCTCAGTGAATTACAACAGCTGTTTTGGCTTTCTTCCTCAAGTTTAACACTCGCACTTCCCTTGCAAAATTTCTGTTGCAGGGGCCTGTTTTTCAGCACCAAGTGAATAAACACTTGAATAACAACATTATAGACATAAAAAAAAGACTACATTTTATTTATTTATTTTAATTTTTTAAATGTGTTTTTCCAGGACCCATCAGCTCCAAGTCAAGTAGTTGTTTCAATCTAGTTGCAGAGGGCGCAGCTCACAGTAGCCCATGTGGGGATCGAACCCGCAACCCTGTTAAGAGCACCATGCTCCAACCAAGTGAGCTAACTGGCTGGCCCATAAAAAGACTACATTTTAATAGCAGTAATTATTAAAGTAACTGTAAAATAGTGACCAAAGTCTCTCAAGGAAGTTTCAATCCAGGCAAAACAAGAATGACAATATAAAAAATGGCAGCTAGAGTCTATATGCCTAACTGAGGCAAATTTAGTCAAATTTAAACTTTTAACATGCAAAATGTTAACTCCTCTGTTCCTCTCATATTCCCCATCCAATCCATCTGCAAATTCTATCCACATCACAGAATCCAATCTTACCTGGTCACTTTCTGTGACTGGCCTACACCTGGGCACCATCATGTCCTCCCTGGACTTCTGAAATGGCCTCCCTTCATATCCCTGCCCACTTCAGTCTATTCTCCACACTGCCACCACAAGGGCACATCTGTAACTCTATCAGTTGAGGGCTACAATGTACAGTTGAGCAGCTGTACTGGAAGCGACCCAGCAAAGGAGCCAAAGGGAAGAACGGGGCTGAAATCCAGACCTCCTCCATTCCAAAGAGGTAACGTACTCCAATTCACAGATCTTCTCTGTTTTTGCCTCTGAACATTCCAATGGCTTCTCTCTTGTTCTCAAATTCCAGTTCTGTGCCATCGTCTCCAAGAGATCTGGTCCGTCATTCTGCTCTCCCCTTTCCCCACCGCCCCTCCCTGTCCCTACTGCAGGCATACAGGGAAACATCCTGGGACACATCACGCACATCCGGGGCTCCAGGTGTTAGCACCTGTGACTGCTGCTGCCCCTAACGCTCTTCTCCCAGCAACAACCCCTCCCTTCAAATCGCTGCTCAAATGTCATCAGTATGAAAAGCCTCCCCTGAAAACAGTACCTAAAACGGCCTCTTCGACCTGCAAACTCTTACCCTAATCCCATTTTATTCTTCTTCTTAGTAGTTACATCTACCCAGTACATCTGTTTATTGTCCCCTCTCACTCCACTAGAATGTACGCTCCATTTATATGAATATACAACTCACAAAAGAATAGCAGTGACAAAAAAAATAAATGCTTTTATTTTGGCAACAAGAGAAACAAATCACTACAAAGTTAAGGAATAAAGAGGATAAACAGAATCAAACCTTATTTTCCTCTAAAAACTGGAAGAGATTCTTTTAAAGTAATGCTGCTGAGAATTCCATACAACAGACCATTTAGTACCCTACTGGTGGAGATGATAATACATGCAACCTTCAGGAAAGCAACTTGATAATATGTAACAAGAGTAATAAGAGTTCATAGCCTTTGATTTAAATATTGCTTCTTGGACCTATCCTGTAAAAATGGAAACCAAATACATTTTCAAGACCATCCTTACAATATTACTTTGTTAGTACAAATAGCAAACTATATATCCAATAATAGGATAATAGTTATACAAATTATGGTATAATCCCAGGACAGATATTAAAATGTTACTTACAACTCATGACTTGAAGTATTTGAAGCCATTATAAGATACTGAAAATTTCAGTGTTTATGCATAAGGTAGAATACAAATTAACTCTATGTGCTTATCAATAAGTGTATATATCCTGTATTTATAAAGAAAACATGTGAAGTTATATGAATGGAAAAAAATAAAAAAATACTATCACAACATTTTACATTATTTACTAATGATAGTGGAATCACGGGCAAATTTAATTTATTCTTCTTAATGCCCTCATTTTGAGTTATAAGCATACATTTTCATTGTAACAAAAATACAATTTTTTTTTTTTTAAAGGTTTTCGTTTATTTATTTATTTATTTATTTATTTATTTATTTATTTATTTATTTATTGGGGAAGGGGTGCAGGACTTTATTAGGGAACAGTGTTTACTTCCAGGACTTTTTTCCAAGTCAAGTTGTTTTCCTTTCAATCTTAGTTGTGGAGGGCGCCGCTCAGCTTCAAGTTGCTGTCCTTTCAGTCCTAGTTGTGGAGGGCGCAGCTCAGCTCCAGGTCCAGTTGCAGTTGCTAGTAGCAGGTGGCGCAGCCCACCATCCCTTGCGGGAGTCGAACCGGCAACCTTGTGGTTGAGAGGACACGCTCCAACCAACTGAGCCATCCGGGAGCTCAGCGGCAGCTCAGCTCAAGGTGCCGTGTTCAATCTTAGTTGCAGGGGGCGCAGCCCACCATCCCTTGCGGGACTCGAGGAATTGAACTGGCAACCTTGTGGTTGAGAGCCCAATGGCCCATGTGGGAATCGAACCAGCAGCCTTCGGAGTTAGGAGCACAGAGCTCCAACCACCTGAGCCACCGGGCCGCCCAAAATACAATTTTTAAATGAAGTTACACAATCTTCATGAAGTCTGTTATATCCTAGTTCTTAACTGATTCTTACTGGTGCTTCTACATTTTACAAGAGATCTGTAATTTCTTATTAGAGCATTCAGAATGATTTACAGATGAAAAATATTAGAAAGGGCTAAACTGACTGCATACTGGGCATGTGATATTATTTTGGGTACATGTCATCAAAATAAATCCAGATTCAAATGAAACAACATTTGCATGTCTCAACTCCAAATAATTTTGAGGAAGACTAACATTCTAATTTTAATGCAAAATACTCCCCTATAGATGTGCTCACAAGTTTCAGCCACAACCTTATTTACAGTTTCTGCTATGAGCAAAAAAACTACAAAAGTTTAAAAAAAAAAAAAAAAAAATTACACGAAAACCAAACTTTCAAATAAAAAACATTGAAAATAAATCTATAATTATGAATTATAGTTATGATGATCCAAAGTTTTCTTTGTATTTGTGTTTTCATGAATACATAAGAAGTGGAGTCAAATTAAATCCTTCCTTCCTAAATGAGCCAGAATGTTTCCGTATCTCTTGCCCTTCTAAAATTTCAGAATGCTTAAAAGCCCCTGGAGCCAGGTAAGTAGTTACTGAAAATTAATAGGATGTTGTATAAGATGAAACCACTAGAAACTAAGAAAAAGAATAAGTAGCTGAAAGTCAAACAAACATTATAAATTGTAATTAGAGGTAAGCAGTACTACACTGTCCCCACACAAGATCCACTGGCCTAAAAAAAAGGAGGAGGAGAGGGGATAAATTCCTATTACTTAGTTGCTTCTATTTTGTAGTTTTATTGCATTTTCCTCATGACTTTTTTCAGTAGTTGTTCTTCTTGAAACTTGAGAAAGCATTCAGTGATCTTAGAACTTCATACCTAATAGAGCCCATGTTAATAAGCAGATCATGTGTCATGTAATGCCGAGCCCATAATCACCTCCCTACTGTCTTACGTATCCTAAAATTCTAAAATTGTTGGAAGACTTGTCAAGCTTCAAGAACAACTACTGAATAAAGTCATGGGAAAAAATAGATATTAAAGCTATGAATTTCCCCAACTCCTTCTGAGCTAAGCTTCTAGATGAAAATTATGCCTTCTTTCAAATGAATTCCTACAAGATCTGGAAGACATGACTGCCTTCTCCCCACTACTTTTGGCTGTTTCTCTTTGTAGGCATGGTCCAAAAGATGTGGGGTGACTCTACATTAGTGTTCCAGCCTTCTACTTTGTGTAGGGAGGAAGAGAAGAGTGGAGGGAGGGTAGGGGAAGGAAGGAGGAAGGGCCTGAACAGACATTTCTCCAAAGAAGATATACAAAAGGCCAACAGGAACATAAAAAGATGCTCAACATTACTAGTCATTAGGAAAATGCAAATTAAAACCACAATGAGATATCATTCCTCACCTCCTAGAATGTCCATGATGAAAAAGACAAGAGATAGCAAATGCTGGCAAGGATATGGAGAAAATGAAACCCTTGTTTCATCATTGCTAGGAAATCAAATTAAATTAATACAGTCACTATGTGAAACAGTATGGGGCTCCTCAAAAATTAAAACAGAATTACCATATAATCCAGCAATTCCACTTCTGGGAATATATCCAAAGGAAACAAAAATACTAACTCTAAAAGCTCTCTGCACCCCCATTTTCATAGCAGCATTATGTACAATAGCCAAGACATGGAAACTACTCAAGTATCCATGATAGATGAATGCATAAAAAAGTTGCTATATATGATATATACAGATGGTGCCAAAAAAAAATGTATACACATTTTAAGAAAGGAAAACAACTGTATTAAAATTACCCTGATGGTAACCACTTTGAGCATCTCTTGTAATTGCAGAAGTCAAACGTGACTTGTATTCATCTTTTGTTATCAGTATATACTATTACAATTTTAATTCAGTATTTTCCTTTCTTAAAATGTGTATACTATTTTTAAACACCCTCTGTATATGTAACACACACACACACACACACACCACACACAACAGAATATTATTCAGCCATTGGAAAAACAAGGAAATCCTACCATTTGAGATCATGTGGATGGACCTTGAAGGCATTATGCTAAGTGAAATACGTCAGACAGAGAAAAATAAATACTGTATGATCTCACTTATATGTGGAATAAAAAAAAAAAAATCAAAAAGACATTAGACTTGTGGTTACCCGAGCTCGATGGTGAGGGAGGGAGAATTGGAGGAAGATGGTCTAAAGTACAAGCTTCCAGTTATAAGACAAATAAGTACTAGGGATGTAATGTACAACATGACTATCGATTCAGTTTCTTGGATTGAAGAAGCAGGGACTGTAATGAGGGGAAGTATTAAAATAAGCGGGTGTCAAAAAATGCATATACATTTTAAGACACCCTCTGTCGATCATCTTTAAAGAGAGTTTCCAGTTCTAAAAAAATCACTTTTGGAGAATACCGTGATAAGGAATCATCAAAAACAGCTTAATGAATGGGCAAGATGGAGGCCTTAAAAATGATAAGACTTTGACAGTGGGGGGGAACTGAAAAAATAGATATGACTTTAAAAAGGTAAAAGCACAGTTATCTTGGCTGGACAGTGAGGAGTCCAGTATGCATACAGACTGAAAATTGGGAAATAATGATAAATACATTTGGAAATAGGGAAGGCAACAGAAGCTTCTGAACGGGGCAGTGAAATTTGAAATGTGTCGTCAGACTAGAGCAAAGTTTCTCAACTTCAGCTCTACTGACATTCGGGGCCAGATAATTCTTTCTTGTGAGGGGCATGCTGTGCATTGTAGGATGTTTTAGCAGCATCGTGGCTTCCACCAACGGGATGCTAATAGTACCCACCACTCATGACAATCAAAAATGTCTCTACACATATCCTGTAATAGGGCAAAATCACCCACGGGTAGGAGCCGCTGGACTCGAGACAAGATTAGTATGAGAAAAATGAGGCAAGGGTAATTATTTAAGAAGCAATTACAGTTGACCCTTGAACAACGTGGGGGTAGGAGTGCCGACCACCACCCAATCGAAAATCTACATATAACTTTTGACTCCCCTACATTCCTCAGTACCCGCAGGGGACTAGTTCCTGGATTCCCAAGGATACCAAAATCCGTGGATGCTCAAGACTTTATATAAAACGGTGTAGAATAATGCATACAGTCACTCTCCACACCCATGAATTCCCAACTGCAGATGGAAGATACTATTTTCGACCTGCGGCTGGTTGAATTCACAGATACGAAATTGGGGGCCATGAAAGGCCAATTTATTTGCTAGAATTCATTGACAGCCTACACTTCTCTCCCCATTATCAATAAAAACAAGATTTAATTCCATATATTCTTGGTTTCATTTTAGAATAATGCTAATTAGATGTATACTGTTTAAAATAATAACAATACTTAACAGCACTTATTAAGCAATTTCTATTTGCAGACCCTGTGCTAAGCCTTTTACTGGAATTATTACAGTTAACTCCCAGATCAACTCTAGGAGTCAGTTACCATTATAAAAAAAAAAAACTATGATTCAAAGAGGTTAAGTAACTTTCTCCAAGGACAATCAGCAAATAAGTGTCAGAGATGAGATTTAAATTCAGGCTGTCTGATCCTCATGATCCCCTAACCATTACCCTACACTGTCTCCCATGAGGCATTTTTCATAATTAACATGCAAGCAGTTTACGAGCATCTGGACTTAAAATAAGTCATGTATTCCAGTAAGCCAGCCAAGCTCATACATACCTTTACTTCATAGTTAGAGGTATCTAGCTCCCTTTCTTTACAAAGAACACTCTCAGAACACATCTAAAAAGCAACTACTTTCTTCTGTACTGTCTCTGCAGTTGCCCAAAGGTCTGAAAAGCAAAGCAGCATCTTCCTCAAATTCTTAGTAATATATTCAGGAATAAAGTAGGACCAACACAGCTTTCCAGATAATTCAAAGCACAATAGACTTGTACTTCAACTTAGAAATGCCAAGAGATGTAAAACGCCCTCTTCCGTGATGGAACACATCCATGGTTGGCATCACAGACTCAGAGTGTCTGTATTTAGGAACCTCTGCTGATTACCAAGGCAACCAGCTAATCCCCGCAACCAGATGAAAACAAATCCATTACCGCCCACTACCTCAGTGTGCCTGTCCGCCAGAGGCAACGCACACTGGACTGCAGGCTGGGGTCATGGTATGGCAACGATGACGGGGATATACAGCTTCTTACGGTTAATATGAAATGCTGTACCATTAATTCGCATAATCCAGTCAAATGAATGCCTAACATGAAGCTATTCAAACCATATTTCTGCTTAGGGCACGTCCAATTTTACACAAGCAAAAAAATGCTTTGCCAGTATCTGGGGCAGTGGCTTCTAGTTCAGATTGGTTTGAATCATCTGAACCCATTCAAATCACACATTTTATAATTTTCTAACATGCTTTCAAGCAATTCCACCTCCCCTTCTCCACTTGTCTTCTACTCCATCATCTCTTCATACTGAATAAAACTCATTTTCAAAAGGATTTTCTACAACTCAAATACTGTTTGTAAGTAATTCAAGTGTGGACTTTTTTGACACTTATTAAGAAAAATTCATACCTTCCATCTACAAGAATTTAAATGCAGTTGTAGAAAAGGAGATATAACTATCTATTGTAATCATTTCTTAAGTTTACATGTATGGTTTGAAGTAGGCTTCTTAGTATATCTTTACCTCAACCTGGAACATCTTACCTATCTACTCAGCCATAAACTGTAACCCTGTGGTACTGCTGGTGTAATGGCGCCATTCAATGAGTTGCTATGGAGAAGAATGACCTGGCTGTTTAGGATTTTATACCCTGTGAGGAAAAAAAATCTATGCTCACATTTGAGGGACATAAAAATATCAACTACTGTATATTAAATAATAATACGAAAGTTAATCATTTCAATAAACCAGGTTTTTCTTTAACCTTACTTACTCTATAGGAGACACATATGCTATGTTTACTTGCTTATTCAGTAAATCAATTATTCTCCAAAAACAACACCCAGGCTGAATGGTTCTGTGATTTCTGGTAATCTTTCACTTGAAAAAGTAACCACTGAATACACTTTGAAAATTAAGTCACCCTCTTTCCCCTTCCAATTGTTTTATGTGAACCATTTCCTTCAATTTACATAAAATCCCTCTGCCAACAATATGAAAAAAATGCCAAGAAAAGCAAAAAAGTATTGGGTACCACCATCTCCTCCAAGAACTGGTTCTAAGGCTGTATTCCTCACTAGAAGAGATCCAAGGTTGTGGGATAAACACTGTGCTTGTCTCATCCCAGGAACACATCAAAATTACAACTAAATTATAGCACAATCAACCTGGAGAACCATCCGAAGTCTAGCTGAACAGAAGTTATAACTAAGGATATAAAGAAGAAGCAACGTCGAGACTGGTAAGAGGGCTGAGATGCGAAACAGGCTGGCAACAAACCTCTGTGTGGCAGATGAAAATTGAGAGGGATATCTCAGCCACAGACGTTCCCCACAGAGAATCCAGGGACCCCAGTCCCCCACACCAGGCTCCACAGCCCAGAGTACTATTGCCGGGAAGGGAAGCCCCCACATTGGGCTGTGAAAAACAGTTGAGATTCCAACCATTCAGGTGGGATGGAAGGCTTCAGAGAAAACAGATGTCCTCTTAAAGGGCCTTCACAGACTCACTCACAGGCACTCACCCTGGGCTGAGGCAAAGGACAGTGACAGGTGGGGGGGGCGAGGGGCTGGCGTTGGACATATATGGGAGAAGGGTCAGACTGAGTGTGTGGCTTCAAGAGAGGGCTGGAAGATAGTTGCCATTTTCCCTATGTGGGGTCTTTTTCCAATGCAGCTAGAAGACAGGAACGATCTTTCCTGTGTTGAGCCCTCCCCCATGCCCATGGCTAAATCTGAATCTGAATTGGTCTGGTGAGCAATGCTGCTCCACCCTGGTAGCTCACTGACCTCTGCCACACCCAACTCCATACCACACAAGATTTTATCTGCAGCTGAACCTTATAGGAGCTGGCAGCAGGCCTTCATGTGTCCTGATTTTTTGCAGAGCTACCTCAGACCGGGTACAGGTGGCAGACATCCTCGGCTTACAGCGTGGCCTCTCCCACACGCCTCCAGGTTCAGCACAGACAGTGACCAACCATGGATCACTTTGTAGCTCCTACTAGGTAGTTCTAGGCCAGTCACAGACAGTGGCTGACCTGGACCTGTACCAGAGCCCCTCTCAAGAGGCCCCAGAACCACCATACTTAGAGGTTGGCTTCAGACCACAGCAGAGCACCACCCAAGTAGCCCCACAAGTGGCACACCCAAAGGGTGGTCTCAACAGGCACCAGAGCCTACTGGGGAGAATCCTGCTCTGTGGGGTAAGCCTTCATACAGCAGCGCATAAGCTGTAGACGTGGCCAAACCCCACAGCCAGTCAGCCTGAGAGTCAGTCCCACCCACTGACATTCCAATAGCAATCGAGGCTCAAATATAACAGGAGGGAACACACAACACACACAAAGGACACTCCCGGAGCAGCCAGAGCAGGTGACCAGGGAGACTGTGCCACTGGGCCCCACAGGGCACCTACTACATAAGGCCACCAGGCCAAGATGGGGAGACATATCCATCTACCTAATACATAGAAACAAACACAGAGAGGCAGCCAAAATGCGGAAACAAGAAATACATCCCAAATGAAATAGCAGGAGAAAACTCCAGAAAAAGAACTAAGCGAAATGGAGGCAAGTAACCTACCAGAGAGTTCAAAACACTGGTTATAAGTACGCGCAAGGAACTTAGTAAGAACTTCAAGAAAGAGATAGCAAGCATAAAAAAGGACTGAGAAAGCATGAAAAAGAACCAGTCTGAAGTGAAAAATACAATAACTGAAATGAAGAATGTACTAGAAGGAATCACCGGCAGAGTAGATGAAGCAGAGGATTGAATCAACAATTTGGAAGATAAGATAGCAGAAAATACCCAATAGGAACAGCAAAATGAAAAAAGAATTTAAAAAAAAAAAATGAAGCTACTTTAAGAGACCTCTGGGGCAACATCAAGTGTACCAACTTTCGCATCATAGGGGTACCTCCTCTAAGAGAAGAGACAAAGCAAAGCATTGAGAACCTTTTGAAGAAATAATGACTGAAAACTTTCCTAACCTGGTGAAGGGAATACACATACAAGCCCAGTAAGTGCAGAATACCAAACAAGATGAACTCAAAGAGGCCCACCAAGACACATTATAATTAGAATGGCAAAGGTTAAAGGGGTAGAGAAAATTCTAAAAGCAGCAAGAGAAAGGCAACTAGTAACTTGTAAGGGAGACCCATAAGACTGTCAGCTGATTTATCAACAGAAACTTTGCAGGCCAGAAGGGATTGGCATGAAATATGCAACATGATGAAAAAGACGGACCTACAACCAAGGGTACTCTACCCAGCAAGGCTATTATTTAAATCCAAGAACAGATAAAGAGCTTCCCAGACAAGGAAAAGCTCAAGGAGTTCATCACCACCAAACCAGTATTACAAGGAATGTTAGAGACTTCTGTTCCATTCTTAAAGATTAGCAGTAATCTCCATGGCTAGAAACACATATGCTTATACATACACATACACATGTGCACACTAATACTGATTTTTCTCCCATAAACTGATTTTCTTTTCATTTACCACGTTCATAGTTTACTAAATGCAATCATATGTTAAAGATATTGAATGCATCTAAAGAATAGATCTCTGGTTTTATAACTGCTTCAGGAACAATTTGGAGGAGGGCCTCTAATTTTTAAATAGCACATTTCATATAAAAAAATATTTTTAACTCCTAAGGAGTTAACCAGCATCATTTTTATTAACCAATATGACTTAAACAGTCAGGACTGAAACAGAAAAATATAAAGTTATTTTTTGAAACAGCTGACAATATTTAAATATACTAAAGAGTATATGATTCCTCTCAGAAGGCAGAAAACAGCTTCATATAAACACCAGACTGTTTTCTCCTGTCATATGAAAGCACTTGGAATATTTTTAAATGCAAATTTAATTCTAGTTATCTTTGGCCTTACTTTCTTACGTCTAAATCAAAAGTTAATTAGGGAAAATAATATAGAGGCCCGTCCAAGTCCAGCTCCTGAGAGAACAACTAGAATATACAAAATATAAAACAACCTTGTAACTGTTTCCTTTGGCCTAACAAATGTATTGATAGTAAGTTTACTCGAGGTCTCTTTTCTGATTCCTGCAGCATTTTGTCTCTACTACACATCCTGACACTCTGAATTCAAGACACCTCAAATAACAGAGTTATAAGAGCATCAACTACAAAGAAAGTCGGGAGAGGCAGGGCAACTGGCTCAAGGCGGGTGAATGGAAGGTTAGAAGTCAGATCTAGGTTTCCCGATGCCCATATGTCTATGCTCTTCCCTTTAGGCTGCTTCACCTTAAGTGCTCCTTGGATTTGCAAGGTTTTACAGATGTATTATTTTCCCTGTAAGAATCTTAGAACTTCAGTGTGGAGCAGGCACTGAGCCTGACGTGCTTTTTGTTTGTCTTGTTTTGTTTTTCTATTTTTCCTCCTCATAAGGCAACCCAGAACAAAGACTAGTCATTCAGTAAACAGTCACTAAATTAAACTTGAAATATTGTTGCACTTAAGTTAAATTTGAAATATTGTGTATTACACAATAGGAATAATTAGTTATGTCTAGAGAAAATGTATTTTCTGGGAGAATTTTTAAAGTTTAGGTAATTAAAGAAATGTAGGTTTATTAAAGTATGTAGATTCATAAAAGAAAATATAAATTATTACTGAAAACCAAGAATTAAAACAATACTAAAAAGACTTACAGGCAAAAATGAAGAAAAGCTTCCTTCTAACACCAGATGTGGGGTATTTTTCCCACACCAACTGATTCTCCCACACCAGTTAGATGTCCTATAATTCAATCCAATTCAACCAGAATTAGCATGGACCCCACAGATTAAGTTCTCATCCCACAAAACTGCCACCACTTCAGATACCAATCACAAAGAGTAGGTCCCCAGGTTGCCAAAAACTTCTGAATGACTTGGTTACAAATCAGATGTTCCCAAGACCCCCTGTCAGGTTCAGTAATTGGCTGGAGAGGCTCACTGAACCCAGGAAAACTGTTTACTCACTATTGCAAATATATTACAAAGAACATTTTAAAAGGTACAAATGCCCAGCTAGATGAAGAGATACACAGGCTGAGGTCTGGAAGGATCCTGAATGCAGGCGCTTCTGTCCCTGTGGAGTTGGGTACGTCACCCTCCTGGCATATAAATGTATTCACCAACCCAGAAGCTCTACAAACCCCATACTCAAGGATTTTTACAGAGGCTTCGTCATGTAGGCATGAATGATTATTAACTTGTTTCCTAATCTCGCTCCCTCTTTGGAAGATGAGGGGTAGGGCCAGAAACTGCAAGCGTCTAATCTTGGCGTGGTCTTTCTAGTAACTCACCCCCATCCAAGAGTCTACCAAGAGTTGTCTCATTAGAACAAAAGATGCTCCCATCACCTAAGAAATTACAAAATTACAAAGGTTTTAGGAGCTCTGTGTCAGGAACCAATGTCAAAGACCAAATATTAGCAGGAACCAGAGGCAGAGACCAATATATACGTATATACTGCGGGTGCCAAAAAATGTATACAAGTGGACACTTTGGGCAACGTTGCTCAAGCAGTAGTTCACCATAATCAGAAGTATCTGGACGCTGATGGTAACCACTTTGAGCACCTCTTGTAATTGCAGAAGTCAAATGTGACTTGTATTCATCTTTCGTTATTGGTATATATTAAGTATTACAATTTTAAAGTTTCCTTTCGTAAATGTATATACATTTTTTGGTTCCCTCTGTATATATATAAACACACACACACACACACACACACACACACACACACGCTTTTATTTATTTTTGTTATTTCAAACCTATTGATACTTAGCTACCAATGGACTGCATGGACTCCAACCCTAAAGAAAGAGCTGTCTGTGTAAAATAAAGTGTTGAGAAATGAGCGGTAGGATGGAAGAGTGGAGAAAGAAAATCTGACCAACGACACAGAAACCCATGGACCTCCAAGGATGCCAGGTACATGGGTCTCTCACTAAGTCAGAGTAGAATAAGGATGCTGAGTTTCTTTCTACCCTGTAAATCTGTTCATTCTTTGCTTTGGTAGTTTTCCAGTTTGGGGTTTTTTGTTTTGCCCGTGGTTACCTAGTAAAGTCAGTGTTAAAAAATTCCAACCCTGTTTAAACTAAGAAAAGGAGAATTGTCCTTCCCTAGACGTGGCAGACAGGCATTTCAGAGGGTCTGGAGGAGCAGGGCACTCTGGTCAGCTGTGGTGCCAGCTGGGGGCCAGGAGAGAACCAGCAAGGCTGGAGCAGCAGAGGGAGACCTCTGAAGAAAGTGGCCTCAGAGCCGCTGTGGGCACGACTGGAAAATCCCATCAAACAGCCAGTTTGCCCTCGGCTTCCCAGCCCTGGAAGACTTCCCCGGGTTACTGAATTAGGGAAGTCATTTTAGACTGCCTGCAAACTGTTAGCCAGCTTCTTCGTTTTAAGAAATGATTTAAATTCCCTATTTGCTGATTTTGATTGTTTGTTTGTTTGCTTGTTTTTGTTTTTGAGATGCTAAAATAGCTGCTGGTGTTCTGCATACTGCTAAAACCAAGAAGAAAATGGTTAACTGTTTAAAGAACCAGTTAAGAGAATGCCTTTAAAATATCTAAAAGTAACTGGCTCCCTCTACTTTTCAGCCCTGTGTGCTGTACCTACAAGTAATGAGCACCCTAAGGTCCCATAAAAGTTGTGGCTTCCAACCAGCAAAACAGGCTAGTCAATGACAGCCTCACAGATGGGGCCCTGGCTGTGCTGGGGCTCTCCTGTCACTGGAATTAAGAAGTACAGCTCCTGGGACTTTTCCTGAACTGTGTCCCAGAATCAGAAACCATGACCGCCAGGATTCCACATGCGTCTTCCACTTGCCGCTGTGCCTGCAGGGGGTGAGGCTGTGTGGCATGATGCATATTCAATATCTGCTTAGTACTCTGTGTGTGGGACTGACCGGTGGTGGTGGTGAGAACAATAAAACTTGCCTGTGCTTCAAAGTTCCTTCGTGCCTTAAGAATCTTTACCGTATGGTTGGTGTCCACCACACAAAGGAGAACCACACCATTTAAACCAGAGGAAAATCCTCTCTTTCTCTTCGGAAGAAACTTTAAAACATATCAGAAGTAACAAGAAAATAAATAGGAAAATTCCTTTTAAAATTTTGAGACGGTAACCCTAAAAAAATGAGCAGATGAGCAATTAATGTAATAAACATCAGGATGTCTTATGCACCCAAAACAATAAAAGCAATATTACAATCAATAGAACAAATGAAATTTAATTTTAAGTCTGGCCCACTTTAGAAACTCAACCATATTTGTTACACTTTTCCCAACCATTGAGCCCCAGTCCTCCAACTCTCATTTGTTTAAAAGTTTTATGTAGTATATTTATAGTAATAAGTATATTCTTTGAATTACAGTGAAATTAAAATGTTTTTTACTTTCTACTGAAAATTTTGATTATAAATACAGTAGTTCTTCAGAAATATGAACCCTCAGCTCAAAGGGAGAAGATGTTCAGATGTAGCAGATTCTGTTGCTCTCAGCTTAGCCTAATTTACAGCAATGGCTGAAGAAGAATAAAAACACTCATTGATAAATGTGCTAATCATTTCCTCCCAGAAACTAAACCACAAATTTATAGCCAAACTTCTAGACCAAATTTCTAGGACACACACAAGCTCTGAGGAAGAAATATGCATCTCCTTTCCAACCAGGCATCAGAGTGTTTTATTCATTTTGGATCAGGAGTACACAGCCTAGTTAGCACCAAGCACCGTATTTAAAAAGATGTAACAGACAAGCTCTGTGTTTGAATTCAAAAGCCTAAAATGAAAAACAGGCCCTTCCAAAGGTTTGAACCTCCAGTTATCAGATAATAAGTCCTCTGGATGACGACAACTAATACTGCTGTATGATACACAGGAAAGTTGGTAAGGGGTTAATGCTAAGAGTTTTCATCACAAGATTTTATTTTCCTTTTTTCTTTCTTTTCTTTTTGTTGTGTCTATATGAGGACGTGGATGTTAGCTGAATCTAATGTGGTCATCATTTCATAATGTATGTAAATTAAACTATCCAGCTGTATGCCTTAGGCTGTGAATGAATGAATGAATGAATGAATGAATGAATGAATGAATGAATGACAGCCCTCTCAAACGCCCAGAGCCAGCTGCCACTATCCAGAAACCAGCTCTTTCCAGTGGAGCAGCAGATCCGCATGAGCCCAGCTTACGTGGGAATGTCATCTCCTCCGGCATGAGTTGGCAAAGTTTTTCTGTACAGGGCCAGACAGTAAAAAATTTAGACTCTGAAGGTCATACAATCTCTGTGGCAACTGCTCAATCTGCCTTGTAGCGCCAAAGCAACCACAGACAATATGTAAATGGATAAATGTGGTTGAGCCAATAAAATTTTATGGGCCCCGAAAACTGAATTTCATATAATTTTCACATGTCACAATGTATTATTTTTCTTTAGCTACTTTTCAACCATTTAAAATGTAAAAACCATCATTAACTCACCAACCATAGAAAAACAGGCAGCTGTATTTGTCCCGTGAGACTGGGCCCGTGAACTAGTTTTATCACCCTCACTGACAGCCCAGTTTTTCTTCGGTGTGTACCTACACTTTTCCTCTCTGTCTACGTCAACCTACAAAGTATGTGCTTCCTCTCTTGCCTCTTTATGTCTCTCATTTCTTTCCCAGTCTCCATTTCTTTCCCATAGGTCCCCAAATCCAACAGGATAATGAAGAGGTCAAGGAAGTCATGAGCACGGCCTGAGGAACGGGCACGCGCCCCTCTCCTGCTGCTCTCCAGCTGTGATCTGCTGCAAGTTACACAACCATTCCAAATCTCCATTTCACTATCTGAAAAGCGGATCATGGTATCCCACCACCTGCACACACTTCTGAAGGTGATTCCGCAATGAGCAAGGTCAGTAGACTAAAATATACACCGTGTGGAGAAGAGCTGCTAAGCACAGTTCAGACACAAGGCCTGCCTGATCTGCTAGGTCATGGCAGTGCATGACCTCACGTGCGGGGAGAGCAAGGAAGCTCAGTAAATTTAATTAAGATCCTGGGAAAGGAGCAGCTAGCAATCTCATTGACTGCATGCACTTTTCATAATTTCCTGAGTGGGCCAAAATCAAACACAAACTGAGAATCTTGTCTGTGTGTTAAAAAAACAGGGAGGTACTGTGACGAGCACAAGGATGAATAAGACTCAATTCTTAGTTCAAAAAATGTATAATTTATGAAACATAAACATCTATCATACAAAGCCAGTATGATTTGAGTAAACCAACTGCATTAAGAAGTTGGAAAGAGAGCCAAGAAAAAAAGACAGTAAGAAACTCCTAGGAGGCAGAATTAAACAATGAAGAGACTTTCAAGAACAGGCAGACAGAAATTTGAGAGTACAGTCATCCCTCGGTGTCCATGGGGGACTGGTTCCAGGACTCCCCAGATCCCCCAATCCGTGGGTGCTCACATCCCTTATATAAAATGGTATGGGACAATAGATGCAGTCGGCCCTCTGCAGCTATAGATTCCCACCTGTGTATCACAAGTACTGTTTCTGATCCACAGTCGGTTAATTCTGTGATGTGGAATCTACAGATACAGAGGGCCGACTACATTGCACATGTACATATCTAGGAGTGCAGGATATGTGACTTCTCAGTGCCACTAGACTCTACTAAACTGCTCTCCAGTAATGCTGTTCTTTCATCAGCAGTTTGAGAGTTCTCATCCTTACAACGTTTAGCATGATCAGAGTTTATTTTAAAATGCTTTAGCCAGTGTGATGAGTAGAAAAGGGTACCTTAATTTTTATTTCCTAGCCTCACATTGTCTAAAGTTGTTTCATATGTCTGTTTTTGCACTATGAACTATAAGGCACAGTTTGTTTAAGGTTAATGAGTCGTGTGTGGCTGGAGCCCAGGACACAGAAAGTACACAGAGGACAGCCTCTCTCTCTTTCTTCTAGAGGTTTCTCCAGGAACTTACTTTTTCCCTCTTCACTCCGTAAATTGCCAGTTTGCATCAGCAGATAGGGACAAACCTCTCCATTCCTTCTTGAATGCGTCAGAGTAAATTAAAGAGTTTATAAATGAACATGGTTGAAAAATACTGGTCTTGACAGAAACATCTGAAACCATTTCCTCCATTTTTGCCCAAAACTTGGTTCTGCCCAATTTAGATCATGAAGTAGTCTGGGTGCCTTAGAAAACACACAACAATTCTAATCCAGGTCTAGAGACCTGGTTGCAAATGCTTGGCAGGAATACATCCACTCCGCTCCTTGTCTCATCTAGAAAAGTGTAAGAAAGATAAATCAGGGTGCGAACCTGATTTTTTGACACTCATTAGGAGGTTTTGCCTCAAAAGCTCTCATGGTGATATAATTTTAAGGAAAATTCCTATAAATGATTTTAGGAGAAAATGATTGTTTTTAACCAGAATCTTATTTAGATGTTTTCCAATGATAAGAACAAAATGGCAACCAAAAAGGAATGAAAACAGCACACAACAGAACACTCAGTCACAAAAAGCAATGTTCTCAACTCTGGTCAACGCACGGCATCAAAGCCAGGAAAACCTGTGTTCCAAAAATTGATTAATGCGATTCAATTAGCACATTTCCTACTACAGTGGAAAAAAGCAATATCACTAAATATTTGCTCTCAAAAAAAAAGTTTCTATTATCATTCTAGTAACACTGTGATGCTACATTGCCTCAAATACACATAGATTTGTCTCTAATCCAGTGGTTTTTCAGCCCCTCAGGAGACATTTGGCCAACTTTCATTTTGAGACATTTTTCATTCTCATACCTGAAGGAGAGTCTGCTCCTGGCATCTAGTGGACAGAGTCCAGGGTGCTGCTAAACATCGTACAATGCACAGGACAGCCCCCCACAATAAATGATTATCTGGCTCAAAATGTCAATAGGACCAAGAAACTCCGGTCTAATCTATCTCTTGATGGCTAGCTGGGACATATAGGAGTTAGAGATGACAAGCACTCTTCTTACAGACCTCCTATTAAGCACGACAACTTAGAGTTCTAAAGTTTGCTTGATATTTACAAAGATAAATAAAAGCTTTCAATTCATTAATTTTCAGTTGTAATATTTTAGGGAGAAAACGGAACATAGTCCATGATTCTAGCCATGTTATCAAGCAGTGTATCATCTATATTACTTACCACAGCTACCTACACAAAAGTTCACAAACTCGCTACTGGCTCTACCTCTTACAAATGAATATTTTCCTACATTTAGGAGATAAGTGAATTTATCATGCCTACCCACCAAAAGCAACCAGTCCTCAGATTTCAGCCGTGGGTTTTATGGGGTCATTTTCCAAGGAAAACATTCATATCTGAAATTCCCTTTCTCTGAATGTTATAATCCATTAAAATTGTAATGTCCAACTCCATGAAATTTAAAAGCCAGAGTGGGAAAGGAAGATGATTTTGACTGTAAACTTAAAGGCAACAGCAAAGAAATGCCTTCTATAAAAAATAAGGGGAGTTGGTAATGAAGTGAAATAAAGTGTACAAAGGCTAAAGAAGTCCCTCTAAAAATAGGAAAGGCCTTAGTGGTTATTTTATTTTTCAGTACGTTTCCTTGGGTGTTTCACAATGAAAGTCATTTTTCTGGGAAATATCTTTTAAGTGTCTCCATTTCCAAGTTTGCTGAAGGCGTTTACTTGTCTATTTTCTAGGTGTTACACTAAAATAAAATTTCAAAGTTACGAAAAAATTCAGTGCAATTTAAAGGAACCACACAGTGTTCAGAAATCCATTTTAAAACCATTACATATCTGAGAGAAAGAAAAGCATCATGTAACTAACAGAAATCCATCTGCACACCGAAGTTTCTCAAGCTAACAAAGCATGTACTGTTTGGCAGTAATGTAGAAAGATGGGCAGTTTAGCCTGTTGAAGTTTTCTGAAACACTGAGGGTGAAGACAAAACTATTGCTATATGGATTAGCTGAGCGCTGCACCAAATGTCAACTTCTGAAACTAAATCTGAAATAGAAATTTCTGTCTTTGTTAACCAAAATTCGAGTAGAAAAGTGTCCTATGTACAAAAAAAGGGGGGAAGGAAGTGCCAAAATGGTCCTAATTTAAAAAAAAAAAAAAAAAAGGATAGCAGGACACGTAAATGAAAGATCTAATTTCAATCTAATTTCATAGAATTGAGCACAGAGTTAAAGCACCAAAGTGGAAAACTCCAAGGAAACTTCATGGGCGACAAACAGCAGCAAAGTATGTTTAGACAAACATGTGGTGAGACTCTTTAATGTGGCTAAATGTAAAAAGTTTTGTTTTACATGAACTTGACTAGACTATTCGCTGCAGTTCCAGCTTCTGAAAACAAGAACCGGCCCCGGGCTTAGGGAAAGGGTGACTAAGGGGAGAAGCTGGGTGTCCACAGTTTCCCCCTCCAAATAAATCCCCAAGGAGGAAAGCTGCTGCCCGGAGGTGTGGAGTAGCCAGGCAGCCTTACTGAAAACAACCAAAGTTTTCAGCGTTGTTTTTGGCAAAAAGTAGGTGTTACCGGCTGCTTCCTGGGGCGCTGTAAGGAATGTGTCACCATCAATCAGAACGTACACTGAGCCCCGTGTTTAGGTCACAGAGGGAGTACTGCCTGGTCCAACACCGACAAATCATGCCAACTCCAGGAAAGAAGGAGAAACTATAGTTAGTTGCAGGAAAAGTGTTGGTGCCCAGTGACCTGAAAGACCAAAAGGAAATCCCAACTTGTGCTGCAGAAAAATTCCTGCTCTCTCAGGTTACTGAGAGCTCCCAGAGCCCGTGAGGGCGGGTGCTCCCACACTTCCCCTGGGACCAGCACCGCCGGAGCGCAGCTCTGGAGAAGACCGCGGCGGTCCTGGGGAGGAGGGGCCCCCACTCACCTCGATGGGCCTGGGAGCGTCAAGTCTCCACTCACCTCTGCGGTCCCGGGGAGAGACGGGCCCCCCACTTACTCACCTTGCAAACCCCGCGAGAAGGGCTGAAAGATGAATGAACTCTCCACCGGGACAAGCCCCACGGGACAGAGGAGGAGCGCGGGAGTGCTCACCTGTGGGGATGCTGGAGGGCTTCTCGGAGTCTGCACCGAGGCACGGATTCCAGGGCTGCAAGACCAGGGCCAGCAGCAGGAGCTGCGGCTTCACCGCGCACCACCCCATCTTCGGCCCCTCCAGGGCCGGAGAGGACTCGGGCACCCCAACCGCCCTGCAGCGGCGAACTTCTCGCGAGAGCGTGGGACGGCGGGTCCGCCCCGGGCCGACGATTGCGGGCGGGAGCGAGCGGGCCAAGTGCGCACAGCGGACCTGCGGCGGGAGTCAGGCGCCGCGAGCGATTTATAAACTCCCCGAGGGGGAGGCGACGGGGCGGGCCGCGCCCCGGCTATTGGCCGCCTGCTGACCCGCCGCGCCGCTGCGTGCGCCCGTGCGGTCGCCTCCGCTCGGCTTCTGCTCCACGTCTGGGATTGTTTGTTTAACTCCGACCCATTTAAGGAGCTGTCTGCGGCTACGTGTAGAGGCTCACGCAGCGCTTCTGGCTGGAACAGGGAACCGTGTACTTAAGTTTGGGAGTGGGCCTGGGAGAGCGGGGAGGAGCCGCCAGGAGTCGGGCTGGCGGACGGTGCTCCGCACTTCGCTCTCTGCTGCCCACACCAGAAGCTTTCTTTCCATTCGGCTCAAAGGGTGAGACTTTGCCCTTCTCTGGATTTGGATACTACCCCTTGTCAAAAGTGACTGCAAATCCTCAGCAATCTTGAGCATGGAAATGGACCCCCACCCCTGTCCCCATTAAACTCAGGGGTCAAGTTTCTTCACCCTGTAAAAGACAGGCGCTGTTTTTATTTTACTATGTAAACCGAAAGTTTTTATTGTCCAGTGAACATTTCTTCCTCCTCCTCCTGTGCCAGGAGAGCCATTGACTCTCTCCAGTAATGGCTTGTAAATCCTGCGGAATTGGAGTCCAGCGTTTGTAACCTGGGGCTGTGCCTTACAAGACCGTCCTTCAGTCCACATGGAAAATTACTCCGAGATGTCGTCCTTGGCGCACCCTCTGCTGCTTCCAGTTTTGATTCATGTCTAAGCAGATTTCTTTTTTCTGCGTTACTTCTCATCACATTTTAGCTACCCCAGTGTTTAATCTGTTGGGATGAGCACAAATTAAGGCAAAAGCGTGAAAATGTTGCCTCGTGTATTTCGTGACATGAGCTGTTTTAGGGGACAAAAATAATCAGATTGGCAGTATGATGGTATTCTGTAATCTTCTACCTCTAGCTTCCTAAAATGGAAAAAAAAAAACACAAAACCTGATTTGAGCCAATACCCTTTCCAACTCAGAGCCTTTGAAGATAAAACAGAAAACTATTGAAAAAGATATGTTCCATTATGGTCACAGTTTGTCTAAAATTAGCATGATATCTAGGTAAGGTGAGCACTAAATGGTCACATTAAAAACAGATGGAAAAACCTGCAAAGAAATGTTGCCTGGGATGTGACATTTTAGACAAAGAATCATTTCCTGTGCCCAGAACTGAGCCAGTTGTTAACTGTGTTTTGAAGGTTTGGTCTCAGTATTTTAAGAGGAAAATTGGAGAAAGTTCAGAGAAGAGTAACAAATAATTAAAGAAATGGAAAGTATGACCTATGAGAAGAATGCAATGAGGTTTATTCAGCCTTAGGTAGAAAAACCTCAGGGACGGATTCCTTAATAACATCCTTCAGAATGTGGCCAGTGCCACTTCATAAACCAGGCAGAAAGCAAGTAGCCTTAGTCCTCTGGGTCTGAGGACTCTGCTAGGAATGGCCAAATCTCAGCCTCCAGAATTCCAAGCATGTCTACCGTGCCTGCACTCTGCCAAATTCTTTGAACTTGACTTCTTGTTTCCCTGATTGTCCAGTTATAAGATCAAGAACTTGCATGATGAAAACCTAGCTTCTGCCCTCCCACATCCCCTCACGACCTGATGCACACTTACTTACAGCCTCTCCCCATCACAAGTGTATGTATGTGTCTGTGTTTCAACTGCAAAGTCCACCTATCACTGCAGGTTACCATGACATTCACCCTTCTCTACTGAGAGTCAAAGTGAGGACTGTAAGACTTGTGTACAGCAAATGTTTCTTTGGGATTTTCAAAATAGCCAGATAACATTCATCTTTGTCTGAAAGAGCCCCAATCCTGAAACAAAATCCTTCCTGCCTTTTTATGTTTCCAGCTGTCTGCTGAACATCCCTATTTGGACATTCCACTGGCACAAAGTCCCAATGTCTAACTCAACAAATCCAGGTCCCATTCACAATTTCCTCATCTCTGTTAATGATACTGCTGCTCTCTAACTCACATAGCCTCAGACGTTTTCTATTCTCTTTCCACCTCCCACAACACACAGCTTGACACCATTTTTTTTCCCTTCAGATTTTCTCTCCATCTAATCTTTCCCGTTCTCACTGTCACCTCACTAATGCACTTCCGAAATGTACCCTAACTGTGCTGTTTGAACTGTTTCCTCCCTGTAAACTCTCCCTGCCCCCAGTACTACATACACCACTATATACCACAGCTAGATTCCTCATACTCAGATATCCTTTTGATTACTTCATCCCCAAACTCAAAGATTTCAAAAGCAATTTGGAAACAATCCAAATCTCTTAACCTAGAATTCAAATTTCTTTGCTATCAAACCAGTCACCTCTACCTATATCCTATATCCAACCAATTTGGTTTGCTTTGTTATCTCCCAAAGACTTTGTCATTTTTATTCTCTAGAGTTTGGGTAAGAATCACTGTCTTCATTTGGGTTCTTCCAAAGGCTAAACCTGAGCAAAGATTTAAAGACCAGCTGTTTGTTGGCAGTTTGAAGGAAAAGGGATAGTAGAGGGTGAAAAGGGAAGGCAGCCAGTAATCAATGCATCACTAAATCCACCACAGCAGGCGACTAGAGCTTACCTTTGTTCAAATTATCTTCCTCTCTAAAAAGCTGTTTTCCAAACCTCTCCTCCCTACCCTGAGTTAATGTCTGTCAGACTCAGGTGCCACCTCTCACAGGAAGCCCAACTGAGATACCTCACCCCACCATGTGCAAGCTTAGGTGTCGCTATTCCATGCTCTCTTTAACTTTTAAAATACCTTTCATTTTTACAGTGTTTCATTGGTTTTGTTTATTGGGGGAAGGTACGAGCCAATTCTTTTTCATCACTGTATACTAAATAACTGGCTTGCGTTTATTCATTCATCTGTTTATTCAGAAAACACTGTGTGCCTATTTTGTTCTAGATGTTGGGCAAACAAATATATCGGTGAAAAAACAAGCATCCCAATTTTATGGAGATTTTACTCTTATAAACATATAATAGTGATAAGTGGTAGAGAGAAAATGAATCTGGAAAGTTAATTAGATAGGACAAAGAAAGAGAGGCCATGCTGAAACTATGAATAGAACATCCTGGAAAGGCCTCACTGAGAAGGTGATGCTTAAGAAAATATCTAAAAGTGATGAGGGAAAGAACTGGTTGTTCTTATGGGGAACTGTGTTCTTGGAAGAAAAACACAGAAGTGCAAACACCCTGAGGCCAGAACCTATCTGAAGCATTGTAAGAAGGCAAAGGGCCAGTAAGCAGGAGTTCAGGGCCTATGAGTAAGATTGGGGGGACAGGGGGGTGAATCCCAAGAGGTAAAAGGAGGGGGAAGAGAGGGGTAAACTGATAAGCAGCCAGTGTGATTAGTGCAGAACCTGGTAACAACTTTGGCCTTGAGGACATTATGCTATAAGTAAAATATGAGATATGACAATTAAGTTTGGAAACTCATTCTAGAAAAAGTGCTACATAACTCATTGATGAATATCACTACAGTCACCTTCGAAGTACTCTCTTTGGGAAGCTATGCACCTACACCAGTGCCTAGCCCACCCATCAAAGCAATTTTGGAATTCTTTCTGGAATGGCCATCAGAGCTATCCTCGTATTACCCTTGATGTACTGAATGTCATCAAATGTCTTCCTTTCAATATTTCCTTTATCTTCGGGTAAAGAAAGAAGTCATTGGAGGCCAGATCAGGTGCGTAAGGAGGGTGTTCCAATACAGTTATTTGTTTACTGGCGAAAAATTCCTTCACAGACAGTGCCCTGTGAGCTGGTGCATTTCGTGATGTAAGAACCATGAATTGTTGGCAAAAAGTTCAGGTGGTCTAACTTTTTCACGCAACTTTTTCAGCACTTCCAAATAGTAAACTTGGTTAATTGTTTGTCCAGTTGGTACAAATTCATAATGAATAATCCCTCTGATATCAAAGTGGTTAGTAACATCGTTGCAACAACATTTGTGAACTTAATTTGCAGACCTCGTAAGCCAGTCACATGAGGATAAATCTGCATGATTCCACTTATATTTAAGTCAAACTCATAGAAGCCAAATAATAGAATGTTGGTTGCCATTGTCTGCGAGTAGCGAAGACGAGGTAGCTGCTAATCAACTGTTATAAATTCAAGGTTGCAGTTCAGAGAAAACTCAACGAGATGCAAGAAAACACAGAAAGGCAGTTTAATGGACTCAAAAACACAATCAAAGAAGAACATAAATATTTTACCAAAGAGAGTGCAATTTAAAAAAGAAACAAATAGAATTTCTGGAGATTAAGAACTCAATAGAAGAAATTAAGAACGAATTTGCCAGCTAAGGGAGTAGAGTTGACAAGATGGAGAAAAGAATCAGTGACATCGAAGGTAGAAACCTGGAAATGACACAGATGGAAGAAGAAAGAGACTTGAGACTTAAAAGAAATGACAGAACTCTACAAGAACTTTCTGACTCCATCAGAAAGAGCAATATAAGAATAATGGGCATACCAGAAGGAGAAGAAAGAGAGAAGGGAACAGAGAGTATATTCAAACAAATAGTCGATGAGAACTTCCCAAACTTGTGGAAAGAACTGGACCTTCGAATTCAAGAAGCAAATAGAACACCTAATTACCTCAACCTCAATAGGCCTTCTCCAAGGCACATTGTATTGAAGCTGTCTAAAATCAATGACAAAGAAAGAATCCTCAAGGCAGCCAGGGAAAAGAAGACATTAACCTACAAAGGAAAGCCCATTAGATTATCATCAGATTTTTCACCAGAAACTCTACAAGCCTGGAGGGAGTGGAACCAAATATACAAGCTATTGAAAGAGAGAAATTATGAGCCAAGAATAATATACCCAGCAAAGATATCCTTTAGAAATGAAGGAAGAATAAAGACCTTTCCAGACATACAGAAGCTGAGGGAATTTTCTAATACGCGACCTGAACTACAAGAAACACTAATGTAGGCTATTCAACCACCATCAACAGGGACAATTTGTGGAAACCAAGACATAAAAAAGGGGAGAGTAAAGGCCTGAATCAGAATATGGGAATGGAGAAAGTAAGCATGCTGAAGAAAATGGAGTACTCTAAATATCAAACTTTCTTTTACATAAACTTAAGGGTAACCACTCAAAAAAAATCCAGAACTGAAATATATACTGTACTAACTCAAAGTGAAAGGGTGGAAATTGACACTCCAAGAAACTGATATCCAGAGAAAATCAGGTGTAGCCATAATGATATCAGATGAAACAAACTTCAGGGTGAAAAAAGTAACAAGAGATAAAGATGGACATTTCATAATGGTAAAGGGGACTATACAACAAGAAGACATAACAGTCATCAATATTTATGCCCCCAGTCAGGGAGCACCAAAATATACCAAGCAACTACTGTGAGAACTAAAGGGAGAAATTAACCAAAGCACCATTATACTAGGGGACCTAAAAACAGCATTGACAGCTATGGATAGATCATCCAGACAGAAAATAAATAACGAAAATGACACAGCCCTAAATGTGTCAGCCCTAAATGACACATTAGACGAAATGGACATAATTGACATACATAGAGCACTTCATCCTAAAACATCAGACTATACATTATTTTCTAGTGTACATGGAACATTCTCAAGGATAGACCATATATTGGGACATAAAACTAACCTCAGCAAATTTAAGAAGACTGAAATCATACCGAGCATATACTCTGATCACAACGCTTTGAAATTGGATATCAACTGCAAAAAGAAAGCAGGAAAAGGTTCTGGGAAAATGGCGGAGTGAGGTGAGCCTCTGTAAAGCTCCCCTGGAATTTACAAAGAATCGAACAACAAAAACTCCACAAAGGACTCCCTGCACAGCAGACAGGCAAGACGAAGAGGCCCACTACCGACTGAAATCACCTACAGGTGGGAGATTCGCGCGAGTGGGGGGAGGAGGAAAGGGAGAAGTGTGCGGAGACGGAGCTGCGCGGGCACGGGACGCAGACCTAGCTCAGTGCTCCGAGCTCGCTGCTTCCCGAAACTACCACGGCTGTGGGAGAGGGAAGAACTTGGACTGCTAGGTCTCTGCCTGGGCTCCACAGGGCTGAGGGGACAGCATATAACATGGCTGAACCCAACGCTCACGGCAGAGACCTCGGAGAAAAGACTGATGGAAAAAGGCTGAAAACGGTGGTATAAGCACACACTGCCGAGCAGAGAACGGAGCCTTAGGCACTGGGACTAGCCGCCCTCTCCCTCCCCTCCCAGAGCTCGCCCTGCCCCCACCTGCCCGGTGCTAGAAGCAAAACAGTAGCAGTGTCAGATCAAAACAACAGAAAATTTGCTATATTTGAGAACTGTGGCCCACAGACACAAATTCACAGCCCAACTAGTTCCGGCAAAGGGGAGAGAGCTGTGGAAGCAGGACCGGCTGTGGTGGTGGTCGCCGCCATTGCTCTGGGCCACCTCTCACAACTCACCCCGCCCCTGGCCCCACCTATCTGGGCGGATCCCTGCAGGAGTAAACAGAACTGCTGAAACATACGGGCTCTGAATCAGGAGCTGGAAGAGCTTTGGAACATCAAAAGCTCTCCGCTAACCCACCGGGACACTGCGCCCTGTGACCTAGACGAACTATTAACAGAGGAGAAGCCCGTCTCCCAGGGAATCCCCACACTGTGAGAGAAGCTAGAGTAGTGCAGAGAAAACATAGCACTACCTTGTGAGAGAGGAAAAAAAAAAGCCTGCAGTTGGAGAAAAAGTAAAACATCCTACCAACAAGTACTGGAAAACAAAAGAAAGACCATTTCCTATCAACTTGTTGCAGAAGTCACTCCTGTAGATGTCTAGGAAGAGAAATAGTAAACCAGTAATTGCCATGAATAACCAAGGCAACAAGATAGCTCAGAAAGAAAGTGAAAAATCTCCAGAAAAGGTACTTAAAGATACAGAAATATGTGACTTAAATGACAAAGAATTCAAGATTACAGTTCTGAAAAAACTCAACGAGATACAAGAAAACACAGATAGGCAGTTAAATGAACTCAGAAACTCAATTAAAGAACAGCATGAGCATTTTACAAAAGAGATTGAAATTTTAAAAAAGAACCAAATAGAATTTCTGGAGATTAAGAACTCAATAGAAGAAATTAAGAATGAAATAACCAGCTTAGGTAGTAGAGTTGACCAGATGGAGGAAAGAATCAGTGACATCGAGATAGAAACCTGGAAATGACACAGATAGAAGAAGAAAGAGACTTGAGACTTAAAAGAAATGAAAGAACTCTACAAGAACTTTCTGACTCCATCAGAAAGAGCAATATAAGAATAATGGGCATACCAGAAGGAGAAGAAAGAGAGAAGGGAACAGAGAATATTTTCAAACAAATTGTCGATGAGAACTTCCCAAATTTGTGGACAGAACTGGACCCTCGAATCCAAGAAGCAAATAGAACACCTAGTTACCTCAATCCCAGCAGGCCTTCTCCAAGGCACATTGTATTGAAGCTGTCTAAAATCAATGACAAAGAAAGAATCCTCAAGGCAGCCAGGGAAAAGAAGACAGTAACTTACAAAGGAAAGCCCATTAGATTATCGTCAGATTTTTCAGCAGAAACTCTACAAGCCAGGAGGGAGTGGAACCAAATATTCAAACTATTGAAAGAGAGAAATCATGAGCCAAGAATAATATATCCAGCAAAGATATCCTTTAGATATGAAGGAGGAATAAAGACCTTTCCAGACATACAGAAGCTGAGGGAATTTTCTAATACACGACCTGCACTACAAGAAATACTAAAGGAGGCTATTCGACCACCATCAACAGGGACAATTTGTGGCAACCAAAACTCAAAAAGGGGGAGAGTAAAGGCTGAAGATAATGGAATACTCTAAATATCAAACTTTCTTTTACATAAACTTAAGGGTAACCACTCAAAAAAAATCCAGAACTGAAATATAAACTGAAATAAAAGAAGAAACAGAGGGAAACATCATGAAATACCACCACACAGAAATAATAGACAACAACAAAAAGGCAAAGAAACAATGGAGACACAGCCTTACCAGAAAACTAAAGATAGAATGATAGGAAATCTTCACATATCAATAATCACCCTAAATGTAAATGGACTAAACTCACCAATAAAAAGGCACAGAGTAGCAGATTGGATCAAAAAACTAAACCCAACCATATGCTGTCTCCAAGAGACCCATGTCAGCTACAAGGACAAGCATAGACTCAAAGTGAAAGGGTGGAAATTGACACTCCAAGCAAATGGTGCCCAGAGAAAATCAGGTGTAGCCATAATGATATCAGATGAAACAGACTTCAAGGTGAAAAAGATAACAAGAGACAAAGATGGGCATTTCACAATGGTGAAGGGGACTGTACAACAAGAAGACATAACAGTCATCAATATTTATGCCCCCAATCAGGGAGCACCGAAATACACCAAGCAACTACTAACAGATCTAAAGGGAGAAATTGACCAAAACACAATTATACTAGGGGACTTAAATACATCATTGACAGCTATGGATAGATCATCCAAACAGAAAATAAATAACGAAATAGTAGCCCTAAATGACACATTAGATGAAATGGACATAATTGACATTTATAGAGCACTTCATCATAAAACATCAGACTATACATTCTTTTCTAGTGTGCATGGAACATTCTCAAGGATAGACCATATATTGGGACATAAAATCAGTCTCAACAAATTTAAGAAGATTGAAATCATACCATACATATTCTCTGATCACAAGGCTTTGAAATTGGATATCAACTGTAAAAAAAAAGCGGGAAAAAACACAAATACATGGAGACTAAACAACATACTTTTAAAGAAGGACTGGATCAAAGAAGAAATTAGAGGAGAGATCAAAAGATACATAGAAACAAATGACAATGAAAATACATCCTACCTAAATTTTTGGGATGCAGCGAAAGCAGTTTTAAGAGGGAAATTTATCTCATTACAGGCCTATCTCAAGAAACAAGAAAAATCCCAAATAAATAACCTCATGTTACACCTTAAAGAACTAGAAAAAGAAGAACAAGTAAAACCCAAGGTCAGCAGAAGAAAGGAAATAACAAAAATTAGAGCAGAAATAAATGAAATAGAGAACAGAAAGACACTAGAAAAAATTAATGTGACAAAGAGCTGGTTCTTTGAGAAGATTAACAAAATTGACAAACCCTTGGCTAGACTTACTAAGATAAAAAGAGAGAAGACACTGATTAACAAAATCAGAAACGTAAAAGGGGAAGTTATCACGGACACCACAGAAATACAAAGGATCATACAAAAATACTATGAAGGACTATATGCCACCAAATTCAACAACCTAGAAGAAATGGATAAGTTCTTAGAAACATATAGCCTTCCAAGGCTGAACCATGAAGAACTGGAAAATCTAAACAGACCGATTACCAGTAACGAAATTGAATCAGTCATCCAAAACCTTCCCAAAAGCAAAAGTCCGGGACCAGATGGCTTCACTAGTGAATTCTACCAAACCTTCAAAGAGGATCTAATACCAATCCTGCACAAACTCTTCCAAAAAATTGAAGAAGAAACAGTACTCCCCAACTCATTTTATGAGGTCAACATTACCCTGATACCAAAACCTGGTAAGAACAGCACAAAAAAAGAAAACTACAGACCAATATCTCTGATGAATACCGATGCAAAAATCCTAAATAAAATTCTAGCAAATCGAATACAACAATGCTTTAAAAAGATTATTCATCACGACCAAGTGGGGTTCATCCCCGGGGCACAAGAATGGTTCAACATATGCAAATCCATCAATGTGATACATCATATAAACAAAATAAAGGACAAAAATCATATGATTATATCAATTGATGCAGAAAAAGCATTTGACAAGATACAACATCCATTTATGATTAAAACACTTAATAAAATAGGTATTCAAGGAAAATACCTTAACAAAATAAAGGCCATATATGACAAGCCCTCTGCTAATCCCATAATTAATGGAGAAAAACTGAAGCCCTTTGCTCTACGTTCAGGAACACGACAGGGATGTCCTGTATCACCTCTGCTTTTCAACATCGTGTTGGAAGTCCTTGCCAGAGCAATCAGGCAAGAGAAAGAAATAAAAGGCATCTGATCTCACTTATATGCGGAATCTAAAGAAAAGAATAAGTGAATGAACTAATCAGAGACAGTTTTGGAAACATGGAGGAAAAACAGAGGGTTGCTAGAAGGGTGGGGGGGTGGGGATAAGGGGAAGGTGAGAGGTTTTGGGAACGTACAGAGGGATAGTGGATGGGGGGAGGGGGGGTTCACACAGTGTGAGGGATATAAATGATAAACGTCTAAGTTTTGCTTTGTCTTGTGCACCTGAAACTAATTAAGAAACAAATAAATAAAAAAAAAAAAAGAAAAGAACTAAGGGGGGCGGGGAATGGGGGGTGGGAGATGATGGTAAGGGGGATCGAATATATGGTGATGGAAGGAGAACTGACTCTGTGTGATGAACACACAATGGGATTTATAGATGATGTAATACAGAATTGTACACCTGAAATCTATGTAATTTTACTAACAATTGTCACCCCAATAAATTTAATAAAATAAAATTAAAAAAAAAAGAAATGACATACTGTGAAAAGAAAAAAGGCATCCAAATTGGGAATGAAGAAGTTAAATTATCACTCTTTGCAGATGACATGATGCTATATATAGAAAACCCTAAAGACTCCACCAAAAAGCTATTAGAAACAATCAACGAATACAGTAAAGTTGCTGGCTACAAAATCAACGCACAAAAGTCCATTGCCTTCCTATATACTAACAATGAAGTCTGAGAAAAAGAAATACAAAAAACAATTCCTTTTGCAATTGCAACAAAAAGAATAAAATACCTAGGAATAAACTTAACCAAGGATGTGAAAGACCTATATGCTGAAAACTATAAGACATTTTTAAAAGAAATTGAAGAAGACACAAAGAAATGGAAAGACATTCCGTGCTCATGGATTGGAAGAATCAACATAGTTAAAGTGGCCATATTACCCAAAGCAATATACAGATTTAATGCAATCCCCATCAAAATCCCAATGGCATATTTTAAAGAAATAGAACAAAAAATCATCAGATTTGTTTGGAACCACAAAAGACCCCAAATAGCCAAAGCAATCTTAAGAAAAAAGAACAATAATGGAGGTATCACACTTCCTGACTTTGGCTTCTACTACAGGGCCACAATAATCAAAACAGCATGGTATTGGCAGAAAAACAGACACATAGACCAATGGAATAGAATTGAGAACCCAGAAATAAAACCACATAAATATGGACAGATAATTTTTGACAAAGAAGCTAAAAACATACGATGGAGAAAAGACACCCTCTTCAATAAATGGTGCTGGAAGAACTGGAAAGCGACATGCAAAAGAATGAAACTGGACTGCTATCTGTCACCATGTACCAAAATTAATTCAAAATGGATCAAAGACTTAAGCATAAGACCTGACACAATAAACTGCATAGAAGTAAACATAGGTACTAAACTTATGGACCTTGGGTTCAAAGAGCATTTTATGAATTTGACTGCAAAGGCAAGGGAAGTAAAAGCTAAAATAAACGAATGGGGAAGTAAAAGCTAAAATAAACGAACGGGACTATATGAAACTTAAAAGCTTCTGCACAGCAAAAGAAACCATTGACAAAATAAAGAGGCAACCAAGTGAATGGGAGATTTTTGCAAACAATGCCTCCGATAAGGGGCTAATATCCAAAATATACAAGGAACTCATGCCACTCAACAACACAAAAGCAAACAACCCAATTGAAAAATGGGCAGAGGACTTGAAGAGACATTTCTCCAAAGAGGACATACAAATGGCAAATAGACATATGAAAAAATGCTCAACATCACTAATCATCAGAGAAATGCAAATCAAAACCACAATGAGTTATCACCTCACTTCAGTTAGAATGGCTATCATCAACAAGACAAATAGTAACAAGTATTGGAGAGGCTGTGGAGAAAAAGGAACCCTCATACACTGTTGGTGGGAATGCAGACTGGTGCAGCCGTTATGGAAGGCGGTGTGGAGGTTCCTCAAAAAATTACGAATAGAATTGCCATATGACCCAGCAATCCCTCTCCTGGGTATCTACCCAAAAAATCTGAAAACATTTAGAGATAAAGACACGTGTGCTCCAATGTTCATTGCAGCTTTGTTTATGGTGGCCAAGACATGAAAACAACCAAAATGTCCTTCGATAGATGAATGGATGAAGAAGTTGTGGTATATATACACAATGGAATACTATTCGGCGGTAAGAAAACATGATATAGGAACATTTGTGACAACATGGATGGATCTTGAGAGTGTAATGCTGAGCGAAATAAGTCAGACAGAAAAAGCAGAGAACCATGTGATTTCACTGATATGTGGTATATAAACCAAAAACAACAAAAGAACAAGACAAACAAATGAGAAACAGAAACTCATAGACACAGACAATGGTTTGGTGGTTGCCAGAGGGTAAGGGGGGTGGGGGGTGGGGGGTGGGGGGTGGGGGGTGGGAGATGAGGGTAAGGGGGATCAAATATATGGTGATGGAAGGAGAACTGACTCTGGGTGATGAACACACAATGAGATTTATAGATTATGTAATACAGAATTGTACACCTGAAATCTATGTAATTTTACTAACAATTGTCACCCCAATAAATTTAATAAAGAAAAAAAAAAGAAAGCAGGAAAAAACACAAATACATGGAGAATAAACAACATACTTTTAAAGAACGAATGGGTCAAAGAAGAAATTAGAGGAGAGATCAAAAGATACATAGAAACAAATGACAATGAAAATACATCCTACCTAAATTTTTGGGATGCAGCGAAAGCAGTTTTAAGAGGGAAATTTATCTCATTACAGGCCTATCTCAAGAAACAAGAAAAATCCCAAATAACTAACCTCATGTTACACCTTAAAGAACTAGAAAAAGAAGAACAAGTGAAACCAAGGTCAGCAGAAGAAAGGAAATAACAAAAATCAGAGCAGAACTAAATGAAATAGAGAAAAAAAAGACAATAGAAAAAAATTAATGTGACAAAGAGCTGGTTCTTTGAGAAGATTAACAAAATTGACAAACACTTGGCTAGACTCACTAAGATAAAAAGAGAGAAGACACTAATTAACAAAATCAGAAATGAAAAAGGAGAAGTTGTCACGGATGCCACAGAAATACAATGGATTATCCAAGAATACTATGAAGGACGATATGGCACCAAATTCAATAATTTAGAAAATGGACAAGTTCTTAGAAACACATAGCCTTCCTAGGCTGAACCATGAAGACCTGGAAAATCTAAACAGACCTATCACCAGTAATGGAATTGAATCAGTCATCCAAACCCTTCCGAAAAGCAAAAGTCCGGAACCAGATGGCGTCACTAGCGGATGGATGCGAATTCTACCAAACCTTCAAAGAGGATCTAATACCAATCCTGCTCAAACTCTTCCAAATAATTGAAGAAGAGACAGTACTTCCTAACTCATTTTACAAGGCCAACATTACCCTAATACCAAAATCTGGCAGAGACAACACAATAAAAGAGAACTAAAGACCAATAACTCTGATGAATACAGATGCAAAAGTCCTAAACAAAATTCTAGCAAATTAAGTGCAACAATGCATTAAAAAGATTATTCATCACGAACAAGTGGGGTTCATCCCAGGGCCACAAGGATGGTTCAACATATGCAAATCCATCAATGTGATACATCACATAAACAAAATAAAGGACAAAAATCATATGATTATATCAATTGATGCAGGAAAAGCATTTGGCAAGATACAACATCCATTTATGATTAAAACACTTAATAAAATAGGTATAGAAGGAAAATACCTCAACATAATAAAGGCCATATATGACAAACCCTCAGCTAATCTCATAATTAATGGTGAAAAACTGAAGCCCTTTGCTCTACGTTCAGGAACACGACAGGGCTGTCCCCTATCACCTCTGCTTTTCGACATAGTGTTGGAAGTCCTCGCCAGAGCAATCAGGAAAGAAAAAGAAATAAAAGGCTTCCAAATTGAGAATGAAGAAGTTAAATTGTCACTCTTTGCAGATGACATGATGCTATATATAGAAAACCCTAAAGACTCCACCAAAAAGCTATTAGAAACAATCAACGAATACAGTAAAGTTGCTGGCTACAAAATCAACGTACAAAAGTCCATTGCCTTCTTATATACTAACAATGAAATCTCAGAAAAAGAAATAAAAATAAAACAATTCCTTTTGCAATTGCATCAAAAAGAATAAAATACCTGGGAATAAACTTAACTAAGGATGTGAAAGACCTATATGCTGAAAACTATAAGACATTTTTAAAAGAAATTGAAGAAGACACAAAGAAATGGAAAGACATTCCGTTCTCTTTGATTGGAAAAATCAACATAGTTAAAATGACCATATTACCCAAAGCAATATACAGATTTAATGCAATCCCCATCAAAATCCCAATGGCATTTTTTAAAGAAATAGAACAAAAAATCATCAGATTTGTTTGGAACCACAAAAGACCCTGAATAGTCAAAGCAATCTTAAAGAAAAAAGTACAATACTGGAGGTATCACACTTCCTGACTTTAGCTTGTACTACAGGGCTACAATAATCAAAACAGCATGGTATTGGCAGGAAAACAGACATATAGACCAATGGAATAGAATTGAGAACCCAGAAATAAAACCACATAAATATGGACACATAATTTTTGACAAAGAAGCAAAAAAATATACAATGGAGAAAAGACAGCCTCTTCAATAAATGGTGCTGGCAGAATTGGATAGCCACATGCAAAAGAATGAAACTGGACTGCTATCTGTCACCACGTACCAAAATTAATTCAAAATGGGTCAAAGACTTAAGCATAAGACCTGACACAATAAACTACATAGAAGAAAATATAGGTACTAAACTTATGGACCTTGGGTTCAAAGAGCATTTTATGAATTTGACTGCAAAGGCAATGGAAGTGAAAGCTAAAATAAACGAACGGGACTATATGAAACTTAAAAGCTTCTGCACAGCAAAAGAAACCATTGACAAAATAAAGAGGCAACCAACTGAATGGGAGAAGATTTTTGCAAACAGTGCCTCTGATAAGGGGCTAATATTCAAAATATACAAGGAACTCATGCCACTCAACAACACAAAAGCAAACAACCCAATTGAAAAATGGGCAGAGGACCTGAAGAGACATTTCTCCAAAGAGGATATACAAATGGCAAATAAACATATGAAAAAATGCTCAACATCACTAATCATCAGAGAAATGCAAATCAAAACCACAATGAGATATCACCTCACCCCAGTTAGAATGGCTATCATCAACAAGACAGATAGTAACAAGTGTTGGAGAGGCTGTGGAGAAAAAGGAACACTCATACACTGTTGGTGGGAATGCAGACTGGTGCAGCTGCTATGGAAGGCGGTGTGGAGGTTCCTCAAACAATTACAAATAGAATTATCATATGACCCAGCAAACCCTCTCCTGGGTATCTACCCAAAAAATCTGAAAACATTTATCCATAAAGACACGTGTGCTCCAATGTTCATTGCAGCTTTATTTATGCCAAGACATGGAAACAACCAAAATGTCCTTCGATAGATGAATGGATGAAGAAGTTGTGGTATATATACACAATGGCATACTATTCGGTGATAAGAAAAGATGAAATAGGACCATTTATGACAACATGGATGGATCTTGAGAGTGTAATGCTGAGCGAAATAAGTCAGAGAGAAAAAGCAGAGAACCATATGATTTCACTGATATGTGGTATATGAACCAAAAACAACAAAAGAACCAGACAAACAAATGAGAAACAAAAACTCATAGACACAGACAATAGTTTAGTGGTTACTACAGGGTAAGTGGGGGGGAGGGTGATAGATGAGGGTAAAGGGGATCAAATATATGGTGATGGAAGGAAAACTGTCTCTGGGTGTTGAGCACACACTGGGATTTATAGATGATGTAATACAGAATTATACACCTGAAATCTATGTAACTTTACTAACAATTGTCACCCCAATAAACTTTAATGGAAAAAAAAAAAAATTTGGTTATGCCAGATGAATAATGTGGATGGAAAAGGGGCCATAGGCTGAATGTGACAAGCTCAGGGTAGGCGAGCTTGGGAGGCCCTACAAACTCAGAGACTGAAAGTATCCACAGAGCGTAGTATTCACATCCTAGGCCTGTAACCCCTTTCACAAAGTTGAATGTTTACCTTAAGGGAGCCTGTCTATTGTCTTTTTGCATCTAAGATAACACACCTTTGGAATGTGAGATCAATACCTTTTTGACCCCCTCATGGCACAACCTCCCACCAGAGTTGGAGACCACAGAACCCCACATTGTTATTTTTTCCTCTGAATAACACCTCCTAGTGCTATAAATGTTAATTGTTAACTATTCTGGGCCCACCAATGTAAAAGAAGTATGTGTCTCTCTGTTTTACTCTTTATTTCCTCCACTTTGCTTTCTCCCACCCCCTTAATCTACCACCAGTGAATTTCAAGTAACCCCCCTTGTGTCTCTTCCTTTGATTCTAATGTATAAAATAAGCTGTAAAATTGCAATTCTCTGGAGCATTTTCTTAATCTGTTCAGATTTTGCTTCCTGGCAATTGTCATCAGTTTGGCTCAAACTTGTATAAGACTTTTTCTTAGGCTGGGACATTCTTTCATCAACAGTAAGTTGTAGATCTGCTGTACAACATTGTGTCTATAGATAACAATACTGTATTAACAACACTTAAAAAGTTGTTCTTACCTTAATTGAGAGAGAGAGAGAGAGAGAGAGAGAGAGAGAGAGAGACTTGGAGGGTTGTAATCAGTGCAGTGACCTGATCTTATGCAGGGTTTGAAAAGGGTCAGAGTCTAGATGCTGGGTTAGACTTTTTAAAACGTATGACAAGAGGTGGTCTGGAGCAAGATAAAGATCTGAGTCAACAAACCTCCACCATTTTAGGAAGTCACGCCCTCCTGTGGAAGAACATGCACCACTTTTCCCACCAAATCAATATGTAACTCCCTCACCCCACCCAGCAGACTATAAGTCCTTGGGACAAGAGCTCTCTCTCTCTCTCTGACCTTCGCTCTCTCGCTCTCTCCCTCTTTCTCTCCTCCTTTCTTTCTCCCCCTTTCTCTCTTTCTCTCTCTTTTACTCTCCCCCACCTCAGCTAGGCCCATTCTATTCTGACAATGTGTCACTAATAAACCTGCTTGCATGTTAATCAGCTTGCTGACCTTTGATTCTTCACTGAGTCAGCAAAAAGAACCGAGACTCTTGTAACAATTTCAACATGGTTGGTAGCAGTAAAAGCAAGTCAGTTTCTAAAATAGATTTTGATTGTAGAGCCAACAAAATTTGATGGTATGAATGTGGGTGTAAGATTAAAACAAGGAGTCAAGGTTATTTATTCAATGAATAGTTTTTGAATGAATGAGAGGCCTTGGGAACACATGTAATAGTCCTGGAGTGGAGAGGGAGAGAGAGGTTAAATGAAATAGATGAGAAGGAAAAACAAAACCAAACAGCCAAGAGCCAAAACTCGGAGAAGACAGACCCTTGGGGATGGGGTGGGCGGGTGGGGGAGACAGCAAAGGAAACCGATAAAGTCACACAAATAAGAATAATTCTATAGTGGAGACACTTGGGAAACAGGAGTAAGCCTAAGAAAAGGTCACTGGGAACAGGAGTTGAAGATCTAAACCTTAGCTGGGAGCAGAAACCACAGTAACTGTAACATGCAGACTGAAGGTGAAGGTGTCATCGTGGCAAAGCAGAACTTTCACTCTGTGACTCTTCATCTAAATCAGGCCTCCCTCCCCTGCAGTTGTCAGGGTGCCCTTTCTAATTGTAGGGTGAGCAAGTTGCCCCCCAGCTGAAGGTACCTTCTACACCTGAGAGGCTTGTAGCAGACTCCGTGAGCCCCTGCAGTATTTTGTTTTGTTTTGTTTTGTTTTTAAATCCTTTAAGCCACAACTTGAGGGGAACAGTGACTTTTTCAAGAGTTGGATAACCGAACAAAATCGGTATGAGAGAATAAAGCAAACTGCTTAACATATGGTAAGCAAAATAGCTTTCTTCACCCAACAAAAACAGTTATTTATCATAAGGGAAATGTGCATGGGTTATCTTCTGCACTTTTTTTTACTCCTCTGGTTTCTTATTGTCTTCAGGAAAAGACAATGCTTTATTTAGAAATTCTGGTTCTCATTCAGCACTTCCAGCCAAAGCCCCATTTTTTTAAACCTTCATTATATGTTTTAGTCATCTGAGCATGATTGTATAGAATCATCCCTCAGTAGATCTGGATTGTGAAACCCTTGTACCTAGCAAAATTATGTCAGCTGTAAAACTAAACTCAGACAAGTTCCAAGTATGAGAATCAGTCCAGGAGAGTAAAGCAAGCCAGAGCGCACACAGTATTCCAAAGATGATCCTAACAGATGTGTGTGACTAGTTGCACTGATTTGGACAGAGCTGTTCAGGCCATGAGTCACCCTACGAGGTCAGCAGCAGAAGTTTGTGGCTTCTGCATTTGGTCTTCCAAACATATTTTACCAAAGTTGTAAGCTATGACCTATTTGTTGGCATAGGTGACACCACAGTAACATTATGACTAACCCCAATACGGTGTCAAAGTTTTCTCGTTCAATAGTCGTTGCTAATGATTTTTTGTGGCTCTCTGACTTTGTGGTCCCTCCCTCTCCTGCTTCTCTGGACTATTTAACTTTAATTCCTTTACCTGGAATCATCTCTGCCCAGAGACAGATTGGTCCTGAAGCTAAGAAGGTTTACGTGTCATTGTCCCTCACTTGCAAGGGCCTCTGAGTGTTGGGAGTAGCTGGGAGTTGTACAATATCTTAGGTTGGGAAGAACGCTGGGTTGTAATTAAAAACAATTACTGAGAAGGCATTTCCTAGAAACTATCTAAGAGGACCTTAGGGAAAAAAGAGGCCAGAGCCCCAAGGATACAGTAAATTGCTAGACTTTCTTTTCTCTTCCTGAATAAGCACTCACTTTATTTTATATTTGTAACTCCCATCTTTTTTTTCTTAAAGATTCCTTAAAATGACATAAACTTCAGACCCCAGTAAAATTTAATTAGCTCCTTATGCTACCTCAGAAATCTAGACCCAATCCTTTCCACATGTATTGAGAATATAAGGAGCTTGTGTTCAACAGTTCCCAGGTGCAGCATGGAGTCGGACCTTCCTGAGTCAACTCTGAGCATAGGTTCCAGTGATGGCGTTGTTACCGTGATTCCTCTGGGACTGAGCGCTTCTTTATATACCTGAGCTTCGGCATCTTAATCGTTGTCTTAGATCCCTGTCTGGTCGTCTAGTGCATCTCAGACTGAGATCTTTCCCTGTCTGCTCATAAATCTGCAGAGAACGGAGTTTTACAACTTCAACCTCTGAACCTCCTCCAGACCTCCTGCTGGTACGACCTTACCGCCAGCCACTGGGTCCTTCCTTACGTGACCTGCCCTGAGTGGCTGGTCCCCTGGCTCTGGCCATCCCTGCTCTGACAGAGCTGAGTATGGCAGAACTATACTTCAAATACATTGATTGCAAGTGTTAGATTCAACCAGAATACTATGAGTTAGAGAATTGTATAATGATGTCATTTAGTGAGCTGTCTATGGATGCTAACAGGAAGTGAAGCCTAGCCTAAGAAAACACACAGATCCATTATGTAATAAAACAGATGTAAACAACTCTAACATTAGATGTTATAAAAAGAACAGAGAGGATAAAATAATAGAAAATTCTAAAGCTTTGGCTTTAAAGAAATTGATATTATTCAGGCATATGCCGTAAAAGTATCGGTGTGGTTTTTAATCCATCGTTCCTAAAATCTGGAAAATAAATTCTGTGACATATACTGAAGGAAATATTTCTGCACTATAACTGAAAGGAAGGAGAATTTACTTTACAGGGTGTGCCAATAGAGAAAAGCATGGCATCGGCCAACATGGCGCGCCGTGCCCCGTCTCTCAATACAGCACCCAGAATTATAAGTATTGTCTTCTTTGAAGCATTTTCCATTACAGGTTTCCAAAAGGGATGGTTAGCATCAGGTATAATTTTCTGTATTATAGGCCCTCATAATGCACAGAGCCCCTTCCTAGTTTTTGAAGCTAGCCATAATGATCATGCAGCCCATTTGCTGACTGCTTCCAAGGCTCTTTGTATCTTATGGGAAATGTTCACTGAATTCCCTGTAGGCATCACATTTGCAGAGTTCTCTGACATCATTACATCATTCTGGTATCTAAAGGTAGCCATTTGGTGACTGCCCTCTAATTTATCTTTTACTTCAATCACAGTGTTTCTCTTAATTACTGCTCTAGTGTTACTTTGTTAATGTGTGGCCTTCTTTTTTTTTCCAGTTGTTAATATGATTCTTAAAAATCACAATTAAAGATACAATAAATTTTAGCACAAAGTGGAAACACTATTTAGGTGCAAAGGAATATTAGTATTTTTTTTTTGAAATGTTTTAGATATAGACTATAAACTTAAAGATTAAGTTTGTAAACAAAAATTGTTTTCCCCTTATAAATTTAAAAATCTCTCAACGTGAGAAATATTATCAAATCAATTACTCTTGTCAACCTAGAGAATCCCCTTTTTAAAAACTTATTTGAGCCAAAAAGAGGATACACTTAGAAGCAAGATCTCAAGAGAATGAGATAAATGCCCCAGAAAATAACAGTTTTGTGGCTTCTTTTATGCATTTGAAATTAAGCGGGGAACATAAGGAAGATTATAGGGACGTGGGAGAAAGCAGGGCAGGGATCTGATTACAGGAGAGTTAATAAGACTATGTGCTCTTTTGAGGGCTTATTTCAAAGGTGTGTTAACCTTGATGCTCAGAAACAACAGGCAAGTCTCACTTAAAGCAAAGATAAACCTTTTACCATGTTTCCCTAAAAATAAGACCTAGCTGGACAATCAGCTCTCATGCGTCTTTTGGAGAAAAAATTAACATAAGACCCAGTATGATATGATATGATATGATATGATATGATATGATATGATATGATATGATATGATATGATATGATATGATATGATATGATATTAATTTTTGCTCCAAAAGACGCATGAGAGCTGATTGTCCGGCTAGGTCTTACTTTGGGGGAGACACGGTAGTAAAGAAGTTATAGGCCTGGGATGTGACTACCCACCATGACCTGCCCTGACTTAAATTTATGATCAGATCACCCTGTGAGGTTACTTTCCATAGAACCCCTTTTTCATCCACAGTATTATGCCTCTCTTTGAATTCTTCAGTTTTTCAATAATTCTAATGGATTGCCTAAATCAAAACAAATGTTACAAGTAGTATCCATATAGCAAAATTGCCCCAAATCACAAAAGTGGAAAATCCCTTTTTCTCTTTATAGCAGCCATGGTTTCCTCAAAGTAGGTACACAGTTGTTTATTCACTCAATCAACAAATAGTTCCTGTGTAGGCACCATTTCTAGATACTACTTTATCTTCGATATTCCAGGATGAATTAGATAATTCCCCACTTGAAATACCTCCATGCTTGTATAAGTCCTTGTGCTAAATAGTAAACTAAATTCTATGCATTTCGTTAGTCTCCTATATACCTACATAAAAATTTAGCAAAGAAAAATGGATGTTCTGAATGTTGGATACTAGATTATTTTGGAGAAATCTTAACGTCCCAGGTAAAATAATTCGAATCATGCTCTAAAGATAATATCTTTGTCATTTGTTGTTTTATAAGGATAAGGTATGTTGATTTTGGCATATAGTTAAGTAATAGAAGTATGAAATATGTGCTTTCATGCCTTTGTTTTTTTGGTCTCTGTCAATTCTCAGTATCAATCTTTTTGGAAAGTATCGTGCAGACCAAGGAAGTAATTTTGATACTTCGGTTACCTAAAAAAATAACAATTACCAAATATGTCATTATTTTTATTGAAAAAATAAAACAAGGGGGAGACCAGTTAGCTCAGTTGGTTAGAATGAGATGCTCAGAACACAAGAGTTGCCAGTTCGATCCCCGCATGGGCCAGTGTGAGCTGCAACCTTCACAACTAGAGTGAATCAACTACTTGACTTGGAGCTGATAGGTCCTGGAAAAACACACTTAAAATAAATAAAAGTTTTTTAAAAATAAAAAATAAAAATAAATAAAACAATAAAGGTAAGTAATTAGAGTTTGAATGTGGTTTTTACTCTTGACCAATAGAGCATGTCACCTAACTTTTTGTAATTTTCTTCTCTGTCACAAAACTGATTTTCATTTTTAAAGTATAATCTGAAAATAATTCAACAATGGCAATATGGCACTATGCTTATCTCAAATCTTTGACTCAGGCCAACCTGGGTTCCAATCCTAATTCTATCACTTAATACCTATGAAACCTTGACATGGTTTCTTAACCTCTTGAACTGGCTGAAATTTTTAAAATTTACTATTGAACATCTGAAGGTGTCCAGAAGTAAGGAGGTCCCCAGACATAGTGTGTTAGGTCTCCAGCTCTATTTCTTTCTGATGCTCTTGGCTTGCCCTACTCTGCAGAGCTCTTGGACTGGTAAAATCATGTGTGCAAGAGTTCTGGGCATTATATTAAAGGAAGATATTAAAAAACAAACAAAAAAACGGAACTGCTTTTTTCGTGTCTTTGCCCGGAAGCTACTCCAAAAACATGTCAAAAGACTTCCCCTGGTGTCATTGGCCAGACTGAGGTCACATGGTCATTCTTAAACCAATCATCGTGTGGAAAGAGATTGCCACTCATATTTAGCTGGTCAGACTTTTTCCCTAGAGCCATGGATAGAGTCAACTTTCTCTGACTTACATGGCAAGGAGTTTGTTTTGTAAATGTCAACAAATTTGAAAGCCATTAGGAAGAATGAGCAAATAGTTGATGGCCAACATAGGTCCTTCACTCTCATTTCCTTTCTTTCATGCTTTCTGCTTTTCCTAGAATTAATAATTATGTTTAAACAAATCTAAATGTTATGCTTTCAGTGTGGTGTCTTGTATTTATCTGATATGGATCCTTGAGTCCATGCTCCTCTGTTTCATATTCTGCAGAGAATAAATCTCCATGCTGCTGAGGGGCAGGTAAGGAGGAAGTGAAGGGAGGGATAATTTTCTGGCCGTGCCAGTAGGGGAACTGAGGCCCACGTACTTCCTTTACAGACCTTACGTAAGTCCGACTGTTGTAGCGCTACCACTTACGCTTACATTCCAAAGTATTTGGTAGCTCCAAATAATGAGCCTTTCTCTAAGAGCAACAATTGTTTTCTTTCTCACTGGAATCCTTGCCTTCAGGCACTCTGGGTTCAACTTCCTCCACCTTGCAAAGAGAGTTACCGAGGATCTATCGATTTCACCTCTTCCTATAAATGAATGATATTATCCACTCCAACCTATTCATATTGCCTCTCAGGTTTACCTATTTGGATTTCATCCCTTCACTTAATTTTAGCCGGATTCCTGGAGAAAGTAGACATAAACACATGTGTTTAATCACTATGTTTAACTAGGTGTCTGTCTTACCTATATTAAGCCTCTGTTTCTCCATCAGTAAAATAAGAATATACCTATCTCATGGTATGGTTCATGGGTTAAAGGAATGAAGCACCAAAATTGCTAGTATATTGCCTAATATATAGTAAACAGCAAGTTAATATTTATTGCTACTATTTTTATTATTAAGGTTATACAACAAATACATGAGGTGTGATCAAAAAATACAGTGAATGTTTAAATACAAAATTTACTACAGTAAAAGACACATTGCCATTAATCCCCCTTAAAATACTCCCCCTCTCTTCAAACACACTTATCCCATCGTTCTCACTACTTTCTAAACCAGTTCTGGAAGTCCTCTTGCGTGTCTTTACCTCATCCTCCATAAAGACAACGCTCCGTCTCACACTTCGCTTCTGATGGCGATTTCTCTCAAATAAAAACATTACGGTGTGTCCTTATCCATCTTATTCACTGGATCTGGCACCATGCGACTTCTGGCTCTTCCCCAAAGTCAAAATGATTCAGGACATTGAGGCTGCCAGACAGTGCAACTAAAGACACTCCCGAAAGAGGACTTCCAGAACTGCTTCAGTAAGTGGCAAGAATGATGGGATAAGGTATTCGAAGTGAGGGGGAGCATTTTGAAGGAGATTAATGGAAATGTGTCTTTTACTGTAATAATTTTTTTGTTTAAACATTCACCGTATTTTGTGATCACACCTTGTAAATACATTTGTATATAAAAAATATTCATAGGAAAATATATTTAATTCTCTCTATATTAAAAATTCCATAAGAATAGAAATGTTGCCTGTTCTTTTAAATATTAATATATACATCTAATTAAATTGAATTGAATTTTTAATACTTGCATTACAAGATCCTACTAATTTAGTAAATTAAATATCTTTGGTATGAAAATCATGTATTTCACAGATGGAGACATACCAACCTATTGGGCTATAATCATAAGAATGGAAGCTTAGAGACCCCAGAAAATAATTATCTCTTTGTTGTGGTTATAAATAATTATATTTTTTATAATCCTTTCCTAAGGGGAAACTATTGACTTTAATAGAATAATTTAGGGTAAGGAGGGACTAATGAGACTTGAAAATGGATTTATAAATATCTCTAATTCTGAAATTAGTTCATCAAAAACTGAGGGACTTCCCTAGTTTTGTCTGATAGAAACCAGCATCACTTGAGGAAGTATAAAATCCAAGCGATCAACATATTATTAAAGGCATATTCTTTAAAAACTGTATCATCAAGACGAACTTAGCCACTAAAGAATGAATTTGGTAGTGTCTTGACATTCCATAAAAAAGGGAATCAGTTAATCATTTTATCAGTAAAGGGCTTCCCTAATCCCTGCTGCTGCAAATGCCTGGCATTTCCTTCACATCCCTGCCTCTCGCTTGCTGTCTCAGAATGTTCTCAGACGACTTCCTGAAACGTGGGTGGCATTTTCCTTTGAATCAGGGCTGGGCCTCATTCATGTTTCTATTTCCCAAAGCCCTGGCATGATGCCTTGAAAATTGCAAGTATGCAATGAATATCTAGTGAAGGAATGCATTTACTTCTTTCCCTTCTTCTGTTACATATAAAGAACCAATTCATTGGTTCCCTTTTTCTAAGCAAGGTTTCCATAATTGATATATACTTGTTTTACTTACTATGCTGAGATTAATAAAACAGGATATTGACTCTTATTTTGTAATTTAGACCACTCACCTCCCACCGCTTATCTAAAAACTTTCCTGTTTTTAATTGAGTTTCTCTTTTGCATCCTTATATCTGAATCTTCACTTCTCCACTTCTTTTTGTTCAGACACTGCAGAGCTGGTATTAAGCCTGTCGTCTTGTGCTATCATTTTGGGAAGAGTGACTATGGAACATTGTACCTTTTCAGTCCAGTGAAGGATGTTACTTTGTAGTCTTATATTGTGACTTCTTGTGAATCTTATCAGAAAACTGGTATTAAAAATTATTTAAAAACAACTGTGATGTATTATCAGGTATGAAATAATAATATGTAAAAAGAACCAAAATGTTTTCTATAGGAGTATCTCTCCCATTTGGTAATAGAAGTCAATAGGAAAACAAAAGGTCACATAGAGGCAACTTTATAAAACTGTAACTGGTCGATAAAGTCTTCTGATTTTAATGAAATATATACCAGTACTTCATAAAGTCGATCAGTCTTGACTGGGCATCATTAATAACGTGATGTCATGATGAACTTCTCAGAAGACAGTCGTTGTCATATCAACAATAAAATATTTGTCATTTCACCAAAGTTTCCAATTATGAATATTTTAAGGACAATAAGTTATTTTGAAGGACTAAATTAAGTTTAACTTTGGGCCATGGTAATTTATTTTAACATATGCTTACTTTCTTATTGTGTAGATAAGTAGGTCTCTGTGTGCCTGTACCCGTCCTTAGACATATGATGATATAATTAATTGCAATTACGGGGCTAGAAATTTCAAAAAATGAGTACACTTTGTTGGATTAAATTTGAAAGCATAAAAAGTATTTGAAGAAATCATTTTTAAATGAACAATTTTCATTTATTTTTAAAATAATTGTTTCCCACATGCATATCTGCAAAGTCCGTGTGCCTTAGTGACAGACTATCAGCACATGCACGGTGATGCTGAAGAAAGCATCTTAAAATTTGGTTATTCATAGAAAATGAATCATTATGTGTGCTCTTTTGTGCCTGGCTTCTTTCACTCAACGTAATATTTTCAGGATTGATCCAAGTGGCTGCCTGTATCAGTTGCTCCTTTTGCGTTGCTGAGGGATAGTGTATTGGGCACTAAATCAGAAAAGTAGTGATTGGTGGGATAAGAGGGGGAGTGACTGGAAAGCAACATTAGAGAGTTTTCTGTGGCAGTGGAAATGCTCTGTATCTTAATTGGTGCACTCTTTACATAGGTTATATAATTGAGAACATGTAAGATTTGCACATTTGATTGTGTATACATAATTGTACTTCAATAAAATTTAAACTTGAGCTAAAGGAATGAGGTGATCTGGAGAGAAGTTTTTAAGAAGTTTTTGTAGATAGTTTGTGCTTCTTTTATCTATCCATAGAAACATTATTTGTGGTTCCCACTAAACTGCTCTGCTTTATTCGTGTTTCCCCTTGAAGAATAAAGTTTGCTAAAGGTGTTTTAAATCAATAATAGATGACTCCCAAAAAACATCTGGATGAAAACATCTTTTATTAAAATCATTTTTGATGCTTTATTAAACAGCAAATGTATTACTTCATTTGTAAAGCTTTGGGCATTTGTGTACATCCTGAGTCCTGGTAATAGAGTGTGTTGAATTAGAAAGAAGCATTTCCAGTCCTCCTGGAACAAGAGGAATGAAAAGCATGGTAAATGTCAGGAAAGAAGGGAACACAAAGTTCCTGGAGGTGGGTGAATAGAGAGCTAACCTAGTCAGGCAAGGCTTTGATGAGAAAATGATTAAACAAAGACCTGACAGGTGAGTGGGATTTCACTGGATGGAGGAGGAGTTGGGAAGGGGGTTTTCTGGGGGTTTGAAGGTCATGAGCAGGAGAGCGAACAAAATTGCTGACCAGTAGTGAGCAAGGGGTGTGTGAGAGGAGATGGGACTAGAGAGAGGATGGAGGATGGGAGGGGCCATGCTGGCAGAGGAGACTACACAGAGCATTGAAGGCTCAGGTGAAGATCTGACCTTTGGCCTTTGGTTGCCATCAAGACAATCCAAGTTAATCTTGTATCCTTCTTGTCAATTGTAGCTGAGACTTTTATATGTCCATCTATAAAAGGAATCAATGTGGCTTTTTGCTGCATCATTTGAAGAAAGTTTGTTTATATCTCATGACAGTGTGAAGAGATTGTTGTTGAACATGAAATATAGGTTTCACATTTCCCTGAATCATCGCAAGGCTCTGCTAATACAATTTCACGTCACTGATGGTGTTGCTGATCTTTTTGTGCAGTTCAGCAATAAAACATTTAGACTCTCTTCAAAGGATGTAGCTGATTGTAAGAAGTATGATGATTCCATAATGATGTCAAAGGTCACCTTTTGTGCCTTGAGATCATATGCTTCTTCAGTGAGTTCTCACCAGAAATTGCCTTGGCTCTCCTCCCGGGCCCTGACACTTGGCAGGGCCAGGGTTACACCAAGGTTTCCTCCTGCCTTGCAGCCTGAACTCTAACTCCTGACCAACTTTCCCCATAAAAAACTTATAGTCATTCTGAAATACGAGTTAAGTTGATGCAGCATTTTTTAATACTTTCATAGAATCATATGGAAATACGATAGAGATATGATTGAGAGATGGATATGTTGTCTTGGGTTGTCACAGAAATAAGAGCCCACCATATATTTTTTTAAAGTTATATCAACGCAATTCTGTTTTAGGGAACTTTGGGTGCTAGCTCCAGGAAGAGACTTTCGATCAGCTATGAGTTTTCAACCTTATAAATGGTACAACTCGCGGTCTATCCTTTTAAGCCACAAGCTAAATTTGAAATAGTCACATTGATTTTAAGCTATAGCGGACTTGCAAGAACATCGATAATGACTTTTCTAAAAGAGAAAAAAAAAAACATTAACCTGCTGTTCAGTTTAATAAGATGGAGAATTCTAAGACGTGATTATTATCATTTTTATAAGACAATGTTTTTTTTTTCATTGTTTACTCTTCATATGAGCTAAGGAAGGACTATATGAATGAACAATATTCAACAATGATAAAAAATGTTAAGTTCTTCCATGGGCAGTTTCAGGAGTTCAAAACTCATCTTTGATTGTTCGACCCATTATAAAATAAGGCTACGTGCTCCGGGAAGCGTCTCTGCTATTCCTGTAACGGTTTATAGAGATCTTAACTTCATTGCTCAAGATCTAAATGCCCAATCTCAATCTCAAAAGAATCCTTCGTTTTCCACTTAAGAGAAAAAGTGGAAGCCATCAGTATAAGGGTTTGAACTACCTTACCTCCCTGTCTCCACAGCTCCGACTGTCAAAGTACCTTCCCTCTTGGCTGACACTTATCCCTCAGTCAGGTCTCTCCACCTGTTCTCTGGGTCAAGTCGCTGCAACTCACTCACATGCTGCATGTACCTTGTCAGTCTCTTCTCTCTAGACCTTCAACCCCTCTCTAACTTTGCACTTTCCTGAAAGCACCTCTACACACTGCCAACTCTATTATAATAAAAATCAAAAGACCCTCTTCTTTGGCCCTACACATTCATCCACCCAATTTCTGGGCCAGAGACTCTCAAACTTTTGGAACACTTTACATCCTTAAAAATTATCGAAAATCCTGCTGTAGACTGAATGTTTGTTTCTCCCAAATTCATTTCTCCATATGCCAAAACCATAACCCCCAGTGTGACTTGGAGGTGGAGGAGCCTTTGGTAGGTTATTAGGTTTAGGTAAGGTCCTGAGGGTGGAACCTTCATGGTGGGATTAGTGCTCTTATAAACCTCTCCTCTGCCAAGTGAGGATAGTACAAAAAGGCAGCCATCTGCAAACCAGGCAGAGGGGCCCCACCAACCCCTTGATCTTGGACTTCCAAGCCTTTAAGACTGAGAGAAATAAATATTTACTGTTTAAGTCACCCAGTCTAAGATATTTTGTTATAGCAGCATGAACTGCCTAGAACAGGTCCCAAGACCTTTTGCTTATGTGGGTTATATGCATTGCTATTTATTGCATTCAAAATTAAAGCAAATTTTTTATTGATACTTATTTATTTTTGTATTGATACTTATTTTAATGTACCAGTGAAAAGCCCACTACATGTTAACATAAATAACAAATTTTATGAAAAATAGCTATATTTTCCATAATAAAAAAAAATACTGTATTTTACCATGTATAATGCACACCCACATTTTTGGCCTAAACTTTCAGGAAAAAAAAAATCTTTCATTTTAATTTTTTAATTCAAATTTTTATTTGTTTACGTTTAGGTACTTTTTTTTTGTATTATAAAGGAATTTTAGAAATTTTATGTAATAAATAATTACAAAATATAAGAACAGATATAAGGTACAAGAAATTTTATGTACCGGTAACAAATTTACAATATTTACGCATCATAGAAGGCCAAGAACTCTTCGTCGTTGCAAGTTCGTCGTAAGTTCAACAAAATTGATAATTGTATTCCAGGGTATTATTTTGTGTGCAGATATCGTTACTGATTTCTAGAGTTACACTTTTAATTCATAAGCATAAATAAAAGAATTAAAAACATTTATATAGATACAGAATTAGTACTACCCATGTATAATGTGCCTCCTTATTTTCCCCTCAAATTTGGGCCAAAAAGTGCACATTGTATATGGCAAAATGCAGTAATAAGAAAAGTGGAAAGTTTTTTTAGTATTTGGCTTAATAGAAAACTTCTGGATTCTCATAATCTTCTTCAGCATTCAATCTGTTGTGATGTTTTTCCTTTGGGTTGAAGTATATAAAGAATCTCATACAAATACATCCTCAAAAAAGACAGAATTATTGTAATAGTGATTTCAGATAATTGTAACTATTCTTCTTAAATGCCACACTAAAATTTAAAAAGCGCTACTTTCTGAAAGGTTAGTTGCAAAGTGAAACCTGAAACTATGTCAATGAACACTGGATATGCTGTTACATTAAAACCCATTCCTTTGAATGTATCTTTTACCCATGTATGATGTAACATTGTGCTTTTTAAAAAATATACATTGATTCATTGAATTATGCAGGTCTTCCAAATACACAGTGGAAAGATTATGACTGAAAAAAGTCAAATAAACTCAAACATTATTATGACACTAGTATTGACTATTTCTGGACAATAGGGTCTAGTGGTTAAGAAAGAAAGCAGGAGCTGGTGTATGACTCCAGGTTATGACTATCAGCTCTGCCACTTTGGGAAAAATCTGTGCATCCATTTATTATGGCGACAATCAAAATACCTTCATCGTTAAGACTGCTGCTATGTTGGAATGACACAATACATGTAACATACTGGCATACAGTAAATAACCAAGAATGACAGTACTTTTTACCTTTAGTTCCTAATTTTCTCCTGTGCTTTCCATTTCTATCCACGTTCTTTGCTTTTACTTTGTCTCCTCTTCTGAGCTCTGACATCCAGGGTATATGGCTCCTTGGGTCAAGCCTGTAGAAAATGTTCAGAGATTAGAATCTTCAGCTAAATCCAAATGTGAGTGCCAGGAGACAGGAGGGCAGGCTTTTTTAGAAAGTGAAAAGATTTCTAGAATTTGGAAGACAAACAAAAAGAGTTCTTTAATCCCAAGGATCCAAAATTTTCACAGGTAAAGGATATAATTTATAAAGAGAAATCTAATCCTATGGCCTCCTTCAACATCTCTGTAACAAGAAGCAGAGTTTCTCCTTCAGGCTGCGTGGGTTGATGAAACACTTGGGAAAGCATTGTGTCAGCATGAGGAGAATGGTTGTGTTTGGCTCCTGGGCCATAGAAAAATAGCTGACTTCAGCTTTCTGTCAGAAGTCTGATTCAAGTTGTGTTCAAGTTTCCTGTTTTGTTGCTATTGCTGTATAACAAAGTACCTCCAAATTTGGCAGCGCAATTTAAAACAACCATTTCATTAAGCTCACAGATTCTACCATCAGCACTGCAGACCCAGTGTTGTATGAACAGCCTGAGTCTTCTTCTCCACGTCTAGGGCCTCAGCAGGGACAATTTGAAGGCTGGGGGAACTGTACAGAGCTGAAATCACCTGAAGGCTCATTCACTCTCACTATTTGGCTCATGGTTGTTCCATGAGGTTGAGGCTAACTCACAGCATGACAGCCTCAATGTGGTCAGACTTCACATGGTGGCTGAGGGCTCCAAGCATGAGTATTCCAGAAAACAAGTTAGAAACTGTGTTGCCTTTCATGACCCAACTTCACACGTCACCTAGTATCGCTCCCCCCATACTGACTTCGTGGAAACAGTTTGTCACAAGACTGCCTGTATTCAGGGGGTGAGGACAGAGACCCCACCACTCAATAGTATCAAAGAATTCTGTGGCCTTGTTTTAAACCCACCTGAGTTCCAGACAAGGAAATTATTCCCTGGAGGTTAAGGTGAAGAACAGTCTAAGCCTGTGAGCTTGGACCCAAGGATGAAGAATGAACAGAAGCAAGAAAGCCTCCAGAGCCCAGTGAATCAGAAGTAGACCTGGACAGTTCAGGATTTGGCTGGATCGGGCTTGAAAAGGACCCCAGTTTCTTTGCTAGCAGAGCTGGGTATAAAGAGATTGAATGAGAAAACTTGGCAAGGAAAATAAAGTAGAAATAAAGAAAATAAAATCCATCATAATTTAGCCACCCAGAAATACCCAGAGTTTACATGTTAATGTGTTTCTTTCAGTGTTGTCTGAATGTTTGTGAGAACGCTCCCATGTGAGTTCGTCTGTGTGCACACGCGTATGTGTGGGATGTATGTGAAATGACATTACAATCATACCATATAATCAGTTTTGTGTTCTGTCCTTCAACCCAAGAAGTGGTTTGCTTCTCGGCATCCTGCTCTGAACAGATTTATATTTCAGCTTTATTCACTTCCACTTAGTCGGTCAGTCTGGATAGAGTTCCCTTGTGCCTAAATGTCTGCGCCCAGTGCAAACAACCCAGCACTGAGTTTTGTTGTTACCAATTTAAAGAAGCCTTTCCAACCTAGAGATGAACAAAGTCACTAATTATTCCTGTCCATAAATGTAAGGGACAAGACTCAAATACAATAAAGCTTCTGCCCTACAGACCAGACCTCCATTATCTTCAATTCATGTGCCATTTTTGATACAACAGCAAGAAAGATAGGAAAAAGTTGCTATAAACCAATATCGCTCCTCCCTTCCAGTAATTACTGACATGGCCCAGGTTGACCATTTGACCAGCTGAGATCTCTATGTTCTCTCCTTATAACAAAAGGCCAAACAATTCAGTAAATTCCTATCTCCTCCACTAATAGCTTCATGTACCAACAACCAGCTGTTCTGAGATGAAAAGGAGTCTAACTAACATCTCCCAGGCTCCTGTGCCTACTTGTGAAACACCTTTTGGATTTCTAACCTCAGCCACCAGGCAGAGCAGATGCAGAAAATCTCTCTGCAGAACAAATTGGTGAGGATAAATTAGCCCCAGATTTGTATCCCAGGAAAGAAGCTAGAGCCACAAGTAAATATTTCTTGCCAGATGGCTTAGAAGAACCTAAGAGCAGGGAGTCAAGCTGAGTATATATATATATATATATATATATATATATATATATATATATATATATATATATATATATATATAACGGTATTTTTAAACAAAACAAAAAATTTTATGGCCAATGGATATTTTCAAATAAGTGGTGTCTTCTAGGGACACAATTACTCTAATGATTTAAAGTCTTCTTTTGAAATTACCTTTATAGAGGCCATCATATTATTTTGCCTATAGTCAATGGCATTTATTCAACATGTATCTAGTCATTGTTATGGGCAGTAAGATATAGTGATAAATATGATGCACAAAATCCCTGCCGTTTCACAAATTATTATAAACAAACAAACAAATAATATTTCTGAGGGTGCTAATTACTGACAGGAAGAAGAGAGTAATTTGGGGGACTGGAAGTATTTTAGATAGACGGGTCAGGGCATGGCTCTCTGAGGTGGTGAACTCTGAAGAAAAGGAGTAAGCTGCCTTAAGATCTGGGAGAAACAAAGGACCCTGATCTAGGACCCGGAGAAGGAACAAAGTTGCATTCTGACATATGGGTAAATGGAAAGTTACTGGAGCATTTTCAGAAGGGAATGACTTAATTTGGTAAATCTTTGAGAGTGGACTTAAGATAAGTGGGTGAATGTGGTGAGTGATTCAACTGAGTCATAGAGTTTGTGGTACAGACTGAGTTTTCTAGTTTGGGCGTCATTTTAAAAGATGATTTCCAAAACTGTGTTAGCAACAGAGACCTTAGAAGTTTCCTACACATTGGCCTCCTGTAGTGGGGGCGTCCGGCGGGGTCTCTGCTCCCGCTCCCCACAAGAGAACGCAGGACATGGTGAGGCCAAAAAGGAACACCCACGGAGCCATAGATAGGGGAGTCATACTAGTATATTCTTGCTGGCGACACTATACTCTCACTGGAGGCTGGAGCCGCACTGTCCGCAACCCACCTTCCTAACTGCAATCCACTCTTGCTAGCTCAGCCACCATCTTCTTGCTAGCCCCCATTTTTTTCTGCTAGCATAGCCACAGCTGTTATATTAGTGGCCAATGGCTCACTGGTTACAGCTGACGGCCAACTAGCCACAGCTGACGGCCATCCAATCACAGTTGATGGCCATTTACTACCTGAGCCAACACCTTTCTATGTGAGGCCGAGAGCCTGGAAACTGCTTTCTGGGGCTCTGTCCCCACACCTCCCCCAAACTAGGTTGTTAGAAATAGTAAATATCTCATTATCAATGGATATGAGGGCAGCTACGTTTGTAAAGAATTCAGTGTATTTAAGAATTGAACAAATGAATTATAGGTAGGTCAATAATATGGTTACTTATGATAGGGTAGGTAGATAGATAGAAATGAGCAGGAGAAGGAGAGACTTAGCCCAACTCAGAAAGCCCCTTGTTGCAGCTCCTACTTAGTTCCAGACTCCTGGCAGCTGCCCTCACTTAGGGCCCCAATACCTTACTGGCCCAACAGGATTCCAGGCTCACACATGCCCCCCAATGAAAGGGACGTGTTGTTAGAAACCAGAGAAGAGAGAAGACATCCCACTTATCAGAGTATATATCCTGCTTATCAGGACCATTTTAGTGAGCTTCTCAAACAAATCCCAAAAAGAAAATTGACAGAAACTCCTTTGAGAACCAAAAGCGAAGACTGGGTACCTCAACAGGAGGGAGAGAGATAGAGAGAAGGGAGAGGAGGACGCAATTCTACCCATAGAAATAAAAGCCTTCATGCAATGTAAGGAGAAGCCTTTTGTCCTCTTGGGATCGGTCCGCTCCACATCTGCCTCCACTAATAAACTTCTTACCACCCTGTACCTGCACAAAACACTGTCTCTTGACTGAATTCTTTTCTTGAGAAGACAAAGAGCCAAAGAATATTATCATAACCCGGTAGCGTTTACATTGTTTTTCTTTTTTGGAGGAGAGGACTAAATATGCTGTTTGATTTTTTTTTTTTAATTCTTCGTGGAAACTGTAACAGTGTACTTGATTCTGCAGCTTGTCGAAATGATCACACATTCAGGCTTCGAGGAGCCTGATGTAATGCAGTGTCCTTGAACTCTGAAAACATAAATGGGTTCTGGTTCGTAAGGGGAACTTAAGCGAGCGAATCTTCTTAGACATGTGGAAACATGGCATCCATACACATTTTTTCCATTTCATTTACGTTACCACTCAGACTTTGGGGATCTTCCCATAAGTCTGTCTGTGACTCATCCTTGGTTCAGATGACTTAATCTAACCAAGGGAAGGGAACATGCGTATTCCACAAATCCAGGATCTCCAGTTAGCATGTCAGGGGCTAATCTTGTGGCTTGGCACTTTTCATCCTTTCTTCTTCCTTAAAAATCTCAGTGCTCATATTTGGTCTGCTAACTGGCATTTCTTTTATCACATAAGGGTATTTCTGGGTCAGCTTGCTTTGATAGTTCAGAGGGGACTATATGAGAGCCTGGCTAAGTTTCCTTGTATATGCCAAACAAGCTCAGTACCTACTTTGCCTTCTTGTCTTTTACCCGGTAAAAATGGTAACGTTTACCCAGTAAAATGGTAATAGTCCAATCTTATCCTCATCCATTATCTCATTGGAATTCTCACAATAACAGTTATCAAAACAAGTAGGCATTATGGCTTTAATTTTACAGAAGCACAAGTGGAGAAGCATAATGGTTTCGTTTCTAGAGTAAAGGGCGGCTGCCGGACTCCACATGAATTCTGGACCTCACCAAGTGTAGTGCTCTCTTTCTGATAGGTAACAGGTCTCTGCAGAAAACATCCAGTAATCACTAGATGTGTTCCCCACCCCCAACTGAATATTAGACACTCTCACAGTTTAAGCCTTCATTGTTCTCTTTTCTTAAATGTGTTATCTATAGTGGTGATTTGTGTGGTTAATGGAGAATTCTAGAGAACAGGAGTTTACCAGTTGGCAGAGATAATAGTCTTTCTTTCTCTTCAATAGACCATTTACTGACTCTGGTTTATGTTTGAAACTGACACTGAAAGCAGCAGTTAGGAGATAAATTTATCCAAATTTCTAGTTTAACACTGACAGGTTATACTGCAAAGCTTACATTTCCCCATGAATTAAAGCAAGATATCTGAAGAAAGGGTCCTGATATTCTCTCTCTCTCTCTCTCTCTCTCTCTCTCTCTCTCTCTCTCTCGTACGCGCACACACAGGCCAACTCATCTGTGGTTTTTTTTGGTTTAGACCTTTTCTGTGTGGTGTAAATTCTCAGAGTAGGTTGGTTTAGTTGTTTAAAGGGAGGAAGGATTGAGGGTGGGTGGGAGCGATAGGAGCAGAGGTTGGCAGTGATTTGCTTAATTGTTGAGTTGGGTTGGGGAATCCAGCAAAGACACTGAGCCAGTTGTTATAAAACCTAGGACTACTGGGGAATAGAGATCAGTAAAGATGACTTGAAGATGTTTTATTGGGCATTAGCAAGGTGATCGCTCTTTGCTTCCTCCTCAAGTATCCAATTGTGGGGACAAAGCCCCAGAAAGTAGTTTACAGGCTCTCGGCCTCACGTGGAGGGGTGCTGGCTCAGGTGGTGGATGGCCGTCGGCTGTGGCCGGTTAGCCGATTGGCCGCTAGTATAACTGCTGTGGCTGCGGAAGAGAGGAGAGGAACAGAGTCGAGGAGAGTGGATGCGAGTTGTCGGTTGGTCGGTTGGCAGAAAGGCGGACGGCAGGTCGCGCGTCCAGTGAACCCAGCCTCCAGTGAGACCGTAGTGGTATGACTCCCCTACCTATGGCTCCGTGGGTGTTCCTTTTTGTCCTCACCATATCCTGCGTTCTTATGTGGGGAGCGGGACCAGAGACCCCGCAGGCCGACCCGCACGACAAATGGCGCTGTCGGCAGGATCTCCTGCACAACACCAAGCGCCTAAAGCTCCTTTACATACAGAGATCTATATTAATCTTCTGTGATTTTTGGAGTACCATTTGTGTTTGGTTTGTAGGGTTGCCAGATTTCACAAGTGAAAAAGACGGGAAGCCCAGTTAAATGTGTTTTTCACATAAGCAATGAATAATTTTTGTGTGTGCAAGTCTCCAATATTGCGTGGGACAATCTTTTGTTATAAATTGGTATCTGTGATTCCATTTTAACCAGGCATTCTGTATTTCATTTAGCAACCCTATTCATTTGGCAGATAAAAGCAAGAATGTTTGTTTTATCACCTTACATGCAAACTGGAGGAAAGTTTCCTGGAGGCTTTCAGGCAGTAACCACTATTCCCCAAATTGGCTGCACATTAGAATCACCTGAGGAACTCTGGATGCTGGCACTCTCGCTCTGGGTTCCTGCCAGACCGCGGGCTCACAAAGCATTCCAGGTGATGTGACATGCAAAACCGAGAAGTCAACGACTGGTGTCCAATGGTTCTTTCTCATCCTGCTCTACACAAAACAAAGACCAAGGGACTTTTAAAAGTACCCATGCCCAGATCCCACCCCAGAGCAATTAATTAGTGTCTGCAGACCGGCCTCCTACATTGCAGTTAAGGAAAAGTTCTCAGTAGATTGTAATGTTTCTTCAAGTTTAGGAAGCCCTAAATTATAGCCAAAAATATGGCATCCTAGGGAGGGCCAGCTATAGGAAACTTTAAAAAGTTTACTTTAATTTTTTTTTAAAGTGTGAGATTAATATTTATTATAATGAATTCAAGCAATAAAGAAGCATCTAAAATAAAGATGAACTTCTTTCCCCAATTCTACTTTCCACAGGTACCCACTGTTAAAAGCTTCTCTGTTTTTCCTATGCCGTGCATACAGGGAGGAGGAGACAATCAACTAGAGACAAATGATATGTGTCAGTTACCTTTTAAAGAAGTTGCCACACTTCACGTTTTTTTTTTGTTTGTTTGTTTTTGTTTTTTTTTAAGATTTTATTGGGGAAGGGGAACAGGACTTTATTGGAGAACAGTGTGTACTTCTGGGACTTTTCCAAGTCATGTTGTTGTCCTTTCAATCTTGGTTGCAGGAGGTGCAGCCCACCATCTCTTGTGGGAGTCGAACAGGCAACCTTGTGGTTGAGAGCCTGCGCTCCAACCAACTGAGCCATCTGGCCCTGGCCATGTGGGAATCAAACCAGCAGCCTTGTGCGTTAGGAGCACGGAGCTCCAACCGCCTGAGCCACCAGGCCGGCTGCCATACTTCACTTTTAATGGATCAGAACTTTACCACGCCACCATGTCAAGGAAATGTGTTTATTTCAGGCTTCACTGTGAGTCAGTGAAATCAGAAGCTGTCGTAACAAGAGCAAAGAAGGAGAGAAGAGACTTGAGGGGACAAAACACACTCTACCACAACCATTTCCCACTGCTGACATTCCCACATAATGGCAGTGGCTTTGGAGAACTCTCCTAGCCATCCCTCATTCACCTGCCTCAGGGACAGGGATGATTTACCCAGCTAGTGAGTTTGAATAAAGGAGCTGGGCATAAGTAGTCCATTCCCTTCTTTTTGTCTCTTTTTGGAGAGGCAGCCTGTCTGCCATGAGCACACCCACCTGGCTCCTCCATGAGGTAAGTTTTGTAGGGCCTGCCTCCAACAGAGGTTTGTCTGGTCTTCCAGTTCTCCCTGAGACAGGAAGGGTAACTCAGATTCTACACCATTCTGTAAAGTTATTTTGGCAGAGGACACTGCATGTCCTTAAAACAGCCTTATAAGGATAAAATCATTTGTGTCTCCCTCCTTTGTCTATCTTGCAATTGATTTTATTCTCAGAGTAATCTATCAAAACACCAGTAATATTAATACAATTCTATAGTCTCACTTTGAAAGTTACACAGCTATCAGTGAAGAAAATAGCATAAGCTGTCTCTGATTTCCATGTCCAGGCAGGTCCTGTGGCCACACCTCAAACAAGTGGCATGAATGCATCCTAAACAGAAACGCACAAAGCCATGTAGAATGGGGAGAGATATACAAACACAGGAAACAGAGAGAAAAATATAAATTCCTAACTAGTAGAAAATAATAATAATAGCAAAGCAACTCAAAGGGACAAAATAGACACTTAGCATTGCCCGGAATAATGCTCATAGCTGACTCTCATCCCATCTGCCAGATCCCTGAATAAAATATTCCCATATCCGCAGCCATGTCATCTGTTTCTGTCATCTGTCGGGCCAACAGACATACTACGTTACATCTACCCAAGAGTTGTATTCAATTGCCCATTACATTAGCTGTGTTTTCCTTTCCTGCTCAGGACAGGGGGTGATTGTCTTCTTTCAGATGATTCTCCTTTTGAATTGACAATTACATTTTCCTCAAAGCAGGAATATCTATCAAACAATGAACAGTGTTTCACCAAACAACAATGAAACCTAAATATACATATTTTAATAAATAAATTGAACTCAGATGTGAGTGGTGATTACAGAAAATACCATTGCATAAATGGATGAATGAAATAAACTTCTATGTTATCCATCCATAACACACAAACACCTTAAATGTTTCTGTTGTTGTTTTACCACATAGTAATTTAGTTTTTTTATAGTGAGATGCCTGTGAAATTAGTCTGAGAAAGATTTTACAAGCATATGCATAACAAAGATTTAGAGCACTAAAAAGAAATTGAAACTAGGTTTTCAGTTTTTAAAATTTTCTTAAAATTTCAATGTTATGAAAGATGTTGCATTAACGTGTTTTAAATCACTGCTAAGTTTTGGGTGTGGTGGAAGGAATTTGGAATTCAATAGTGGAGATTTTTACTCTTACTTCTGGTTCTACTACTAATTCCCGATGTGACTTTGAGCACAGGACCTGGGTCTGTCTGAATTTCTTCATATGTATATTAGAATGTAGAGCAGATAGTCTTTAATGCCCTTTCTAACTCTAAAATCCTTTGATTCTATTCGTTAAAATTTACAGATTAGTACCAATATGTTCTTCTTAGCTGAAAGAGAAAAATGTACAGTTTACTGAAAAAATCCACGAGCTGCTGCTGCCCCCTATAGTAGACTGGCACGGAGGGGGGGGGCTGCAAAACCAGGTAAATATTTTGTCTTTCTAATTGCTTCTCTCTGCAGTCCTCTATGTGCCTATTGCTGCATAATCAAGGGTTTTTAAAACTGTCTAATTTCTAGCTGTCTGTTTTTAATCTGTCAAATGAAAACTATTGAAACAAATAAAATATATTTAATTCCTGTTAGCTAGGACAATTTGAGCAAACATGTTCTTAAAACTGTTCAAGGAAAGGATTGTTTCTGTAATTTCCCAAAATAAATTTATCTGAGCCTGGATAGCAGAAGAGCTGGCACCATTTTAAATGAGTCTCTTTTCACCTAACAACAGTATTAGAAACATTAAACATAGTTTAAGGGAATCTGGAATTCAATAATATGATGATAGGAAGATAACATATGCTACCTCAAATATAAAATAAAAATTTAGTTGTAAATTAGGTCTACCAAATAGTAGTGATTTACAAGTTCAAAATTATTTTAAATTTTGTATTTATGTTAAAGCTTATCCCCTGAATATTTCATAATAAAATTGTGTTCCATTTTTTTTAAAAAACTAGATTATTTCCATTGCTGGCAATGTTGCAAACTAGATCATCTTAAAAACCTTTTTCTATAGAACACCTAGAAAATCTGGCTAAAATATAACCAAAAGTTATTTAAATGTAAAAGTGTAGCTCCTAAGAGAGTAAGAGAATTTAGTAGGGGTCAAAACCAGGAACAATCTGAAATGTTGGACTATGAAGCCCAGGCTAAGACTTTCTTCGGCATCCCAGGTAGGAGATACCCATCTCCATTGGCTAAGGGTTTAGATTTCACCTACAAGATGAGGTAGAAGATGAGGTTTTGTGCTTAAGCAAGATAGACTGTTGAAACAGATTCCCAATAAAATGGGAACCCTTAAAGAGACACACTCCAGGGTAAATTCACCTACTGGCTAACAGATCAAAAAACATCTAGACTGGTTTGGCCTGTACCATAGGTAGAGAAACAATTTTTCACTGAGAATTCATAACCCAGAATTGTTCTCAATTGTTTTGGGGTTCATATTTAAAATACACTCGATTTGGGAAGCACCAAACTGACAGAATAACATAAAAGTGGTCTTCAGTTGGAAACACCATTGGGGTACCCACAGAAGCTAAGCAAACCTCTCAGAGAGCACACACCCTCACACAAGACCTTTTTGGAGCCCCATGGGCTTCCCGGCCAAAATCCTAAACTTAGAACATGTGAGGTAACACACCACCATTTTACTTTATTTCTATTTCCCTATATTTCTGTGTTAACACACAAAATACATATCGCGCAGAGATAAAAGCAGCACAGGGCATAGGGATTTAAGGTGTAGCCTGCAGAGCCACCTTCAGATAACGGTTTTGTGGAATAAGCTAGCTGGGTTACTTTGTGCAAGATACCCAAATCTCTTTTTTTGCATCTGAAAATGAGAATAGTTACAGTAATCTATATTATAATGTGAGAATTAGATCGATTAATAGACGGAAATTCCTTAGACAGAATCTTGTCTACCTTGCAGGAAGCACTAAAGAATTAGCTGGTATCATCATTGTCACCATCGTTGTTATTATAGGTAGTTGGTCACCTTATCCCACCTAGCTCATGATTAGGTTGGCTTTCCTCCATAATGCTCAGGTGTATAGCCTAGCCATCTGGCCTGGAATTAAATCTTGAGGTAAACCTAGCAACTACACATCTGAAAATTATAGGATTTCACACAACTGGCTCCTGTGTTGAAAAGCAGCCAAACTAAGACCTGTAGGAAAATGGAATGGACAAGCACAAAGCTAGCTCTAACTACAGAATGTTTTTAGAAATTGCTGTTTACTTTTTGTTTAGATATTATGGGCAGAGGCACTACCATCACCCCAGCCTTAGCACTTACCCCCGTCCACCACACATACTAGTGAATGCTCACCACCAACCACTCTGAACAACCAGGGAGGACAGTGGCTGCTTGACCAAGTCTCGAGCTGGAAAGCATTAGCTGAGCTCCAGCTGTGCTGCTCTCCCTCTCCCTAGCGCTTTCATATGTCTCACCTTTTACTCAATCCTTCAGTTCTTCATTACAATTACAGCAGACAGAAGAAAATCCTTTTCATTTGTCTCCTTGAACACCTAGCATGGTTTCAGATACAGTAGGGCTTTTTTATTCATTTTCAACAAATGTTCGTTGAGCATCATAGATGTATCACTCTCCTGGGCTCAGCGTTTACTGTAATAAACAACCAATCCCTACTTTGCTTGATGAACATGTATTTGAGATGTATTTTGAGATGTGTAGTTGCTAGGTTTACCTCAAGATTTAATTCCAGGCCAGATGGCTATGCATCTGAGCATGTATGGAGAAAATAAACCACCTGATCACGAGAAAGGTGGTATAATTTGAGCTTCCAATTGTATTTACCATGCATTCAGCCTGCAGACAAGACTGTAAAGTGCATCATGCATCTTATTCCCTCCAGCAGCGCCAAGAAGTTCACCTGGGCATATGACACAACCAGCCAGCCTAAACTGCTGATTAAATGGGACAGAAATACATAGCCTGTGAGAGGCTGCTAGTGACACGGCCTTTCCTGAATGGGCCAACATCCCACTGAACACACATGTCCTCAAAGACCACAATGTGTTTTGTTTGTTTAAATGTCTGTCTCATACATTAGCCTGGGAACCCTGAAGGTATAGATTATGTATTTTTCACCTTTGCATTCCCTCTGCCTTCAGAAAGAGCTCAAGTGCCTGAGGTTAGTCGATGCTCCATAAAGTAATCATTGATAGAGTCGAATAGTGGAGAGGAAGGTAAGATTTTTTTTTGACTGGCAACTATAACAAATATTTCGGTAACATATCCAGACTATGCTGTTAGTCATTAGGCAGATACTGTGTCGCCAAGGGCTATTATTACCCTCGCTAAGTGTTATCATGCTCCTCACACATTGTGCTGCCTCACTTTGACTACACCTGGAATGCAGCATCCTGTTTTTCTCTTTTCTGGGGGTTATAAACTTAAGAGGCCTAGGGGCAAATGGGAAATGCATTCTGGGTAGATCAATCAAGTTATGGGAAAATACCCATTTTCAATATTAGCTATCACTACCCAAAAAGCTGAAGTTGGTATTAGTTTGCTAAATCCAGACCTATGGGTTTCCCAAGCTTGCATCTTTCAATATAAATTAAACCTTGAATACTGGGTGTGGAGGCGAAGGGGGAGGGGGGGGGGTGCGGGAAGGCCTGAAAAGTAGCCAGCTGTCCCAACACAAGCAGAATGCCATTTTCTGTAATCACTTATTCTATACTTGAACTTAACATCTAGTTGGTTAAAAATTCAGATACTAAACTAGTCAGGCAACCAGGTTTTTGTGTAATTTCTGGCAAATCTGGTCATTAAAAAAAGCACTGTTTTAAAATGCATCCTTCACTGACATTACAAATTCTAGCAGCTTTCCTCCATGATATACTGGCATTGAAATCATACTTAAAATTTAAATGTGTTCTATATAAGTGGATTAAAAATAAGCATTTATAAATAGCATATATGTATCAGAAAGCTAGTTACTACTATGCAACACTACAGAAATGACTTTATTGTATTAAACTTATATAAGACATTTCTTGATAATTTGAAATTACTTCAAAAGTCCCTTTGGAAAAAAGTATCCTAAGACTGTCAGTGCATTTAGGCTTCTACAACAAAAATACCGTAGACTGGGTTGCTTATAAGACAACAAAATTTATTTCTCAGAGTTCTAGAAGTTTTAGATCAAAGCCCTAGCAGGTTCTGTGTCTGGTGAGACCCACTTCCTGGTTCCCAGAGGGGTGTCATCTGTGTCCTCACATGGCAGACGGGGAAAGGGAGTTTGCTGGGTTCCCTTCATAAGGGCACTTAGCCCATTCATAAGGGCTCTACTTTCTAACCACCTCCTAAAGGCCTCACTGTCAAATACCATCACATTGGGGGTTCGATTTCAACATTTGAATTTCGGGTGACACACACATTGTCTAAAGCATCCCGCCCCTGGTCAGGACAAAATTCATGTTCTTCTCACATGCAAGATATACGCATTCCATCTTAACAGCCAAAATGTCTTGTTTCAGGAACAACTCAAAAGCCTAAGTCCAAAGTCTCATATGTATATCATCTAAGTTGGATATGAGTGAGACTCAAGATATGACTCAGCCTGAGGCAAACTGCTCTCTGGCTGTGAACCTGTGAACCAAACAAATTAGGTGCTTCCAAAATACAATGGTGGGACAGGCATAGCATCAATATTCTCATTTCAAAAGGGAGAAAGAAGAAAGGAGTGACAGGTCCTAGGTAAGTCCAAGACCCAACAGGACAGACACTGTTAAACCTTAGGGCTCAAAAATAAGCTTTGACTCAATGCTCCGCCTTCCGGGCCCACTGGGGTGGCCTTATCACCCACAGGGCTGGCCAACATGTTCCTGCAGCCCCTACGCCTGGGTCCCATGGCTCTCCAGGGAGAGGGTTCTGAGCCCAAGGCTCCCCCAGGTAGCTGTCCTTTGAAATCTAGGTGGAGGCAGCCATATCCCCTTGGCCTGTGCAGTCTGCATTCCAGTGGAGAAGGGGTCATAGGGACACCACCAGAGTTGGCAGCCTGTGCCCTCTGGAGGGGTGGCCACTGAAGCTCGTGCCACACCAGGGCCCACCAGAGCTGCATGTGGGGTGGCGGAAGAGCATGGCCCCAGAGTGCAGAGCAGAAACCCCATGTGAGGGAGCACCAGGGATGTGCGGAGGTTGCCACAGGGGCTGGTGGCCCCCCTGAACGGCTCCACCCCCCAACCCCAGGACCTTGATAGGGGGCCTGGAATGAGTGGCAGCTCTGCTGATCACTGAATGGCCTTGGGGTCATTTCCCCATTATCCTGGAGAACAGCACTGGGATTCCCTTGGGACGCTGATCCATGTCAATCTCCTTGGCCACTCCCTGAGTCTTGTCATTTGTCCGCAATATGGATAGGATGAGAATTTTCCAAATCTTTAAATTCTGCTTCCTTTCTTGCTTAATTAATTCCATCTGTAAGTCATTTCTCTCTGCTCGCATTTTGCTATCAGCAGTCAGGGGGAGCCAAAGCGCATCTTAGACACTTAGAACTCACTTTAGCGAAACATCCAGTTTCATTGCTTGGAAGTTCTGCCTTTCACAAAATACTAGAATGCGGACACAATTCAGCCACGCTCTTTGCTACTTTATCACAAAGATGCCTCTCCTCCAGTTTCAGGAACCCGTTGCTTATTTCCAGCTGAGACCTCGTCAGAATGGCCTTCACTGCCCATATTTCTATCAAGATTCTGTTCGGGATTACTTAGTCTCTGAAAAGATTTAGCTACAGCTCTTCTCCTCTCTTTTCTTTCCGAGCTCTCACCAGAATCATCTTTAAAATTCTGTTCATGGCCATCTAGGCTTTTTCTAGAATGTACCTCAAAATTCTTCCAGTCTCTACCAGTTACCTAGTTTCAAGGCCACCTCCATATTTTTAGGTATTTGTTACAGTAGCACCTCCCTTCTCAGTGCCAATTTCTGTCTTAAACCGTTTGGGCTGCTTTAACAAAAATACCATAGATGCGTTTGTTTAACCAAAAAGCTTTTATTTCTGGAGGAGGGGAAGTCCACAGTCAAGGTGCTGGCAGATTATAAGGGCACTAATCCCATTTGTGAGGGCTCCACCCACATGACCTGTCACCTCCCAAAGGCCTCACCTACAAATACCATCACATTAGGGTAATTCATAAACTTTGGGGCAAATACAAACTTTCAGCCTACAGTAAAGACTCAATCATAAGTCAAAAAAAAACAAAAAAAACAACTATTATTTTACTGTAAGCCATATTATATTTATTTAAAAGCCAAAAACAATATGATGATGCATGAAGACACAAATTTCAGAGAATATCTTATTTTTTAATCAGTATCATCAATTTTACATAATGAAATACCATTAAGAAATATAGAACTTATAATATGAACTGTAGTATAAAAATATGGCACATGGTATTATTAAAGAAAAAGAAATTATAACTATAAGACACATGTTAATATCACAAAAACTTTAAACAGAAATTTAAAATGTCATACGTTGAAAATAATTTTTTCTTAGTATTATGCAGTAGATCTTGGAATGAGATGGAGGCAAGTAAAAATGAAAAGTTTATATAGATAAATTTTCTGAATACTATTTCTCATTTTCTATAGAAAATGTCAGACATTATTATAAGAAATAATACGTATGTCTAAAACTGCAACTGCATTTTCAAATATAAGGTAATTAGTATTTTAGAAAGCAGCAGCTTTTACATTTTTCTTTAAAAGCTAGTAGTCACGCATAAAAATGAACATTATAAGAAACTGAGTAAAACAACTTTTGCCATGAAAAAATGAATATAATTAAAAAGTGAGGCACCTTTCTTTCATTTCAATAAGAACTGTGGGTAGGGGCCCTCATCTCAGAATAAACAAATCTAAGGACACTCATGTTTATTTAACACTCCATGTTTACTTAACATGGAGCAGAAGAATACATTCCATCCTCTGTACTGCGTTGAAAGAACACGGTCCATGCTCTGATAGGAAGCTAAAGTGCACAGAAGCAACTGTAGATTGATCAGAGTGCATTCACTAACACATTATGCTGTTAATTAGTTAATACAAACAAGTACAATTTATACTTTAACTACGTTGATCCAATACAAATAAGTACAATTTATACTTTAACTACGTAGATCCTATACAATCTGTACTAATAAGCTATAGATCCCAGATAAGTAGCATGTTTACTGTTTTATTATTTTCTTTGTATAAGTACAGATTTATTTAAAAAGCAGCAAAGCAATATTAAGCAGTGTCAGAATTTATAGTTTGGGCATTTACAAAGTGCCACACAGACTATCATATTTCAAAATTTAAAAACAAAATTGCAACTCTTGCAATTAAAACACCACAGTGAATATCAGGGATCTTCTTGAAAGAAAAAAACAGTTATCTTCTCAGTGTCACATCAAACGAGATACAAAGTTTCAACAGGCAATATCAGAGATTTGGCCAAACATATTTTATACATAAGGCATCTGTGACCAAGCGAGGTTAAATGTATTAAATGCAAGCTGTTTATAAGGGCACTGATGTCTCTAAGTTGCTAAAAGATCTAGAATGACCATGGCCTTGTTCACCTCTCTTCTTGACAGTCGGACCTTGTCTTCATATAAGGCAGTGCCTGATTGTCCATACTAGTGAATAAAGAAACAGGCATGGAAAACATAAACCTTACAATAAAAAAAGTTTTATAACACAATCACATTGTCCATTCAAACTTTTATGAATTTTACAAAATGAGGCTTTGATAGATGTACACAAGTGAAATTTTCTGTACAATAAAACATAGTATTTTGGTCTGCCTTTCTTTTGTTTTAAAAAATGAAGAATATCATTCTTTTTACCTCAAATCAAATTTGTCTTAGGTAACAGTATGTCGATTGACGTTACCTGTTAATATGAGAGCTCTGGGATTCATTTTCCCCTATCTCATGCTAAAGTGTTTTCAAGCTCCTTGTATCTGTATTTATTTGGTTAATGAATCATAGCTTTTTCAGCATGACTGAAAGTCATAGCTTTTTCCTAGTCTAAGGAATAGACAAATAGACAGTCAATTGAAACACACATCAGATTGTGTTCTTACTCTCTCAGCCTACCTGTCAAAACTAACACCAATAAAAATAATCTGTAAAAGCAGATAAATGTACTTGCAAATAATTGAGGGTTGACTGTAAGCCCAATCCCACTTTTCTAAACATTTTTTTAACCATACTTCCTGATTTGCTGTGTCCATTTATCTTGATGAATGTTGTACTGGAGATCTTTCAAAATACATGAAGTCCTGAAATTGGAAAAAGAATTTTATATATATAATTGTATGTATATAAGTAGATAATTAGATGCAATGTATAAAATACTATCCTTTATAATTTATCTGGCAATTCTTCCATTCCAGTTAAGCATAAATTCTGGGGGTCCCCCAAAAATGTATCCAAGTGGACACTTTGGTCAACATTGCTCAGGCAGTAGTTTGCCATAATCAGAAGTATCTGGACACTGATGGTAACCACTTTGAGCACCTCTTGTAATTGCACAAGTCAAATGTGATTTGTATTCATCTTTTGTTGTCAGTATATATTGAATATACAATTTTAATACAGTTTTCCTTTCTTAAAATGTCTATAAATTTTTTTGGCATCCTCTGTAAATTTACAGAATCTCAGTCCACCCCACCCCCAGGACGTAAACTGAATCAGCATCTGAATTCTAACAAGATCCCCAGGGGATTCGTATGTGCAATAAAGTTTGAGAAGAACTGGAAGAAAAAAAGAGTAAATAAATCTAATAAATCTTTATAAAGTGGACCTAATATCAAAAGCAGGAATTACAAATTTAAAACTGTTGTTAGTCAATAAACTTCCCCTTTGGGGTACTAATTAACTAAATTTTTACTGTTTGGAAAGGGAGGAAAAACTTGATAATTAATATCAAATATGTTAAATATACCAATTATAATATGTTAATTAGATTTTTTGGGTAAGTACTGTCAATTTTATTTCTATTCTTTACTTATGAATATTAACAATTAGGCAGAAATAGAGCAAGGGAACTGCACCTAATAAACCTAAGGGAAGAACAACCCCAAGTAGAGGTACATGGACAGAGAGGCTGTAAGGCAGAGCGAGGGGAAGGACCTCAGCTTTAGAGTGATTTTCTTTCATTAAGACATCACAGGACAGACATTTTCAAGTAATGAGAATAATAAACATGCGGTGATGACAATATACCCACTGGATGCCTAATATGCACTCTCCTGGCCCTTTTCCTCATGATAATTAATATTCATAACCATGAAAAATACAAGTATTTTTATCTCCACGTTACAGACGAGCAGACTGCGGCTTCCAAGTATTAAACACTTTACAAAACACGTAACTAGTAAGTGGTAGAGACAGAAGTTGGTCTGATGTCAAAGTGTATTGCCTTTCTACTACACGACACGGCTTCTCATCAGAAAGATGATTCTCTCAAGATAAGTCAAGAACAAAAGGCTTACGATGAGGAAGCAAGCTCCAAAAATCATGGCTTTCATCTTCACGTCCAGGTCTAAGGGGAAGCGAATGTCAAAGTGGTCAGCATTGCCCATGCCTGACATCAACCCGTTCCACTTCCTGATGATGCTGCCGATGTTAGACACGCCGTCGAGGGAGGTGACCTGGACAGGTAAGGGTTTGACTTTCAGGGACTGAAAATATCATACTGCATGATTTATTCTGCTGGCAAGCAGCTTCCACTGAGATAGCATAAATACAGCACAGTAAATGAATACAGTAATAACATAATTTCAAACTGGAAATGATGGCCAAGGAGGATTCTGTGCTCTGCAACTGGTTAATAACTGAGCTAGGGTACATCTCACACTTCTCACACTGCTCTTTCCTCATCCTCAAATGAGTTACTAGAGAGGTCTAATTGATTCTGAAGTTCTGCTCCACATAGCAAAGGGTGGGAACCGGGGATTGGGAGGGAATCTCGTCCAGTCTAGGGAAACCCATGAGCAAACGCAATGAGGCATGGTTGTGTGCACTTCACAAACTCCACATAATCACTTAAGCTTTTGTGGGCCAAAGGAGCCTACCCCATCTTCTTAAATTACGCCAGGATCTGTAAGGACTTCAGCTTCTAAAGGGAGGACACTGGCACTTGCCAGAGGAAAACACTCAGATACTAACTTGGGGTGATCAGAATGATCCCACACATCCTGCCCCTGGAACTGGCTTATCTACATTTTCTATTGCGTTGCATGGCCTTTTAAACAATAAGCAGTGCTGGATGACATGGTGACGTAAGGAAGGTGTCATAGGAAACACCTGAATGAGCAATTTTAGATGATAAGCCTTGCCAAATTGCAAGGCATTTAGAAGGATTAAGAAGCTCAGGAAAAATGTTGAGGAATCTCCTTTGGCAAATTCACAGGATTATAAGCAATCATTTTATAGCCCGAGATAAAGGCAAAACAGAAGGATTTTTCTCTTTTTCCTGATAAAATGTTATAACCTATTATGAATTGCATCCATATGATCAGTGCTGTCCTGTTTCTTCAGGACACAGACAGAATTCTATCCTGCAATTAAGCAGTTTGCACAGCCTGCATGTTCTGTAATATGCTGGGCACATTCGTTACTCTGGACCTACTCTCTGATCCTGGAAACCTTTGATAAAAGTGTTTCATTAAATACAACCAAGAAGAAAATAAATAGATTATGTCTGGCTATTTCTTCTCTGGTTTAATGGCTTCATGGTGTCTCTTATCTTTATCAAACAGATCATTAAAAAGGAGCTCACATTGGGAAACATGAAGCAATCCACAAACCATAATTTGAAAATCATCTGCTGTCAGCCAGTTAACTCTTTCTTCATGAAAAAATCATCTAAAACCAAAATCATTCTAAAATCTGTTAATACATGTACATGTAGGAAAATAAAATAGTAGAAACACGGTTTTTACATTTGTTTACCTCAAAAACAGAATCTGAACCACAGCCATAGGTTGAACACGGCCCACGCACGCGCATCATGTTTTCTTTCTTTGCGTTTTGAATGCTGTAAACCGCCCTGCACAGGTTCCAGTGCTCCAAGACAAAGCCAATGGTGACACCAGGAGGACACTGCACCTCCAGCTGCAAATGAAGCAGCGATAGAGGTAAGGATGCTGCGTACATGTACACACACACACACCTAGATATGTTCTTAATCCATCTGAGGACTGGGGAAATTGTTACCGGGGAAGAGTCTTCCATTTTACCTGGGCTATTTCCTAGGCTTGTATTTCAGTGAACAGTCTAGAGAGATGAGGTCATGCTTCCCTTTGGGACACAGTTACTATTAATCATATAATGGCCAGAAGCTAGGTGTTTCTCAGCTATATATGGGGTATCTGCCTGGGCTCCTGAGTCAACCCCATAGGACCACGGACAAGGGGACCTAAAAACCCATGCTAATGTTCATGCTGCTTTCTGTGCTGTAACACGGATCTCTGTCTCTGATCGAGGTGTCTCACGTCTTCTGGCATAACCGACAAAAAAGCAACAAGCTAACTTCTTAGACTGACAGACATGACAATTATAATAGAAAACAAGAGAAAAGAGACATTCTGAAAACTGTATATTGGAAAAACAACAGGATGTGTTATGGGTATATAAAGCCACTTTTAAGAGTTTTAAAATAATGTCCACTACTCTCTTTTCAGCTAATTATCTTTATAACATTCCTTTGTGGAGAACTAAGATCTTCATATCTAATAATAACAAAAGTCACAAAATTGAATTATTTGGTAAAAGACCAAAGTAAAAGTTCTACAGACAACATTCGTGTCACATATACTTTCCTAAGAATTTTGATTCTCCTGGGTCTCATCATCAGGCAGGACTACACAGCTCAAGAATTGTCAAACCAAGGTACTATTCATATATATACAATCACACATATATACAAACATTGAAATTTAATAGCTTCTGAGGATTGAGAGTTCACATAAATTTACACTTAAGATAAAAAAACATCAAAACTGTATACAAATATATTTTAAAAGAATTTGCATCAAAATGGCAGGGTGAGGTGAGCCTCTGGAAATATCCCCCAGAACTTACACCAAATCGAACAACTATAACTCCACAAAGGACTCCCTGTACAGCAGACAGGCAAGACGAAGACTTTGACTGCTGAATTCACCTAAAGGTGGGCAAATAACGTGAGCAGGGGAGGAGGGAAGGGGGAAGTGCAGAGATGGAGCCGCGCGGGCGCAGGATGCAGACCTAGCTGAGTGCTCTGAGCTCGCTGCTTCCCGGAACTACCGCAGCTGCGGGAGAGGGAAGAACTCAGACTACTAGGGCTCCATTTATGGCCCTCAGGGCTGAGGGGACAGCATACACTACGGCTGAGCCCAGCACTCATGGCACAGGCCTTGGACCAAAGACCGAGGGAAGAGGGCTGAGGACGGTGGTTTAAGCCCTCACTGCCACAGAGAACTGAAGCCTAGGGCACTGAGACTAGCCGACCCCTCCCTACCCTCCCAGAGTCACCCAGTCCCCATCTGCCTGGTGCTAGAAGCGGAACAGTAGCAGTGTCAGATCAAAAGAACAGAATGTTTGCAGTTCTGAGAACTGTGGTCCACAGACACTTATTCGCAGCCCAACTAGTTCTGGCAAAGGGGAGGGAGCTGTGGAAGCAGGACTGGCTGTGGTGGTGGTCGCTGCCATTCCTCTCAGCCACCTCTCACAACTCACCCCGCCACTGTCCGCACCTATCTGGGCGAATCCCTGTAGGAGTAAACAGAATTGCTGAAACACACGGGCGCTGAATCTGGTGCAGGAAGAGCTTTGGAACTTCAAAAGCTCTCCGCATACCCACAGGGACACAGCCCCCTATGACCCAGGCGAACTCTTAACGGAGGAGAAGCCCACCTTCCAGGGAATCCCCCCGTTCTGTGAGAAGTTGGAATAGTGCAGAGAAAACATAACACTACAGCGAGAGAAAAAAGGGCTGCAGTCACAGAGAAAATAAAACATCCTACCAACACGTACTGGAAAACAAAAGAAAGACCTCTTCCTATCAACCTGTTGCAGAACCCACTCCTGCAGATGTCTAGGAATAGAAGTAATAAATAATTAATTGCCATGAATAACCAACGCAACATGACAGCTCAGAAAGAAAGATAGTGATAAGTCTCCAGAAAATGAGGTTAAAGATACGGAACTATGTGACTTAAACGACAGAGAATTCAAGATTGCAGTTCTGAAAAAACTCAACGAGATGCAAGAAAATACAGAAAGGCAGTTTAATGAGCTCAGAAAAACAATAAAAGAACAACATGAGCATTTTATCAAAGAGATGGAAATTTTTAAAAAGAACCAAATAGAATTTCTGGAGATTAAGAACTCAATAGAAGAACTTAAGAATGAAATAGCCAGTTTAGGAATAGAGTTGACCAGAGGGAAGAAAGAATCAGTGACATCGAAGATAGAAACCTGGAAATTACATGGATGGAAGAAGAAAGAGACTTGAGACTTAAAAGAAATGAAAGAACTCTACAAGAACTTTCTGACTCCATCAGAAAAAGCAATATAAGAATAAAGGGCATAGCAGAAGGAGAAGAAAGATAGAAGGGAACAGAGTATATTCAGACAAATAGTCAACAAGAACTTTCCAAACTTGTGGAAAGAACTGGATCCTCGAATCCAAGAAGTAAATAGAACACCTAATTACCCTAACTCCAACAGGCCTTCTCCAAGGCACACTGTACTGAAGCTGTAAAAATTAACGACAAAGAAAGAATCCTCAAGGCAGACAGGGAAAAGAAGACAGTAACCTACAAAGGAAAGCCCATAAGATAATTGTCAGATTTTTCTGAAGAAACTACGAGCCAGGAAGGAGTTGAACCAAATATTCAAACTACTGAAAGAGAGAAATTATGAGCCAAGGATAATATACCCAGCAAAGATATCCTTTAGAAATGAAGGAGAAATAAAGACCTTTCCAGATATACAGACGCTGAGGGAATTTTCTAATACACGACCTGAACTACAAGAAATAGTAAAGGAGGCTATTCGACCAGCACCAACAGGGACAAATTTTGGCAACCAAAACATAAAAAGAGGGAGAGTAAAGGCCTGCCCCAGAATATGGGAACGGAAAAAGTAGGCATGCTGAAGAAAATGGGATACTCTAAATATCAAACTTTCTTTTACATAAACTTAAGGGTAACCACTCAAAAAAAATCCAGAACTGAAATACATAGTGTAATAAAAGAAGAAACAGAAGGAAAAATCATAGAATACCACCACACAGAAATAAATAGACAACAACAAAAAGGCAAAGAAACCATGGAGACACAGCCTTACCAGAAAACTAAAGATAGAATGATAGGAAATCCTCACATATCAATAATCACCCTAAATGTAAATGGACTGAACTCACCAACAAAAAGGCACAGAGTAGCAGACTGGACCAAAAAACTAAACCCAACCTTATGCTGTCTTCAAGAGACACATCTCAGCTACAAGGACAAGCATAGACTCAAAGTGAAAGGGTGGAAATTGACACTCCAAGCAAATGGTGCCCAGAGAAAATCAGGTGTAGCTATACTGACATCAGATGAAACAGACTTCAGGGTGAAAAAGATAACAAGAGACAAAGATGGACATTTCATAATGATAAAGGGGACTATACAACAAGAAGACATAACAGTCATCAATATTTATGCCCCCAATCAGGGAGCACCAAAATATACCAACTACTAACAGAACTAAAGGGAGAAATTGACCAAAACACAACTTTACTAGGGGACCTAAAAACATCATTGACAGCTATGGATAGATCATCCAAACAGAAAATAAAGAATGAAATAGCAGCCCTAAATGACACATTAGATGAAATGGACATAATTGACATATATAGAGCACTTCATCCTAAAACATCAGACTATATATTTTTTCTCGCGTACATAGAACATTCTCAAGAATAGACCATATATTGGAACATAAAACTAACCTCAGCAAATTTAAGAATATTGAAATCATACCAAGCATATTCTCTGATCACAAGGCTTTGAAATTGGATATCAACTGCAAAAAGAAAGCGGGAAAAAACACAAATACATGGAGATTAAACAACATACTTTTAAAGATTGACTGGGTCAAAGAAGAAATTAGAGGAGAGATCAAAAGATACATAGAAACAAATGACAATGAAAATACATCCTACCAAAATTTTTGGGATGCAGCGAAAGCAGTTTTAAGAGGGAATTTTATATCATTACAGGCCTATCTCAAGAAACAAGAAAAATCCCATATAAATAACCTCACGTTACACCTTAAAGAACTAGAAAAGGAGAACAAATGAAACCTAAGGTCAGCAGAATAAAGGAAATAACCAAAGTCAGAGCAGAACTAAATGAAATAGAGAACAAAAAGAAAACAGTAGAAAAAATTAATGTGGCAAAGAGCTGGTTCTTTGAAAAGATTAACAAAATTGAGAAACCTTTGGCTAGGTTCACTAAGATAAAAAGAGAAAAGACACTAATAAAATCAAAAATGAAAACGGGGAAGTAATCACGGATGCCACAGAAATACAAAGGATCATCCAAGAATACTATGAAGGACTATATGCCACTAAATTCAATAACCCGGAAGAAATGGACCACTTCTTAGAAACATATAGCCTTCCTAGGCTGAACCAAAAAGAAATGGAAAATCTAAACAGACCTCTCACCAGTAACGGAATTGAATCAGTCATCCAAAACCTTCCGAAAAGCAAAAGTCCGGAACCAGATGGCTTCACTAGTGAATTCTACCAAACCTTCAAAGAGGATCTAATACCAATCCTGCTCAAACTCTTCCAAAAAATTGAAGAAGAGACAGTACTCCCTAACTCATTTTATAAGACCAACATTACCCTGATACCAAAACCTGGCAGGGACAACCCAAAAAAAGAGAACTACAGACCAATATCTCTGATGAATACAGATGCAAAAGTCCTAAACAAAATACTAGCAAATCGAATGCAACAATGAATTAAAAAGATTATTCATCACGAACAAGTGGGGTTCATCCCAGGGGCACAAGGATGGTTCAACATATGCAAATCCATCAATGTGATATATCACATAAACAAATTAAGAACAAAAATCATATGATTATATCAATTGATGCAGAAAAAGCATTTGGCAAGATACAACATCCATTTATCATTAAAACACTAAATAAAACAGGTATAGAAGGAAAATACCTCAACATAATAAAGGCCATATATAACAAACCCTCAGCTAATCTCATAATTAATGGTGAAAAACTGAAGCCCTTTGCTCTACGTTCAGGAACACGACAGGGCTGTCCCCTATCACCTCTGCTTTTCAACATAGTGTTGGAAGTCCTCGCCAGAGCAACCAGGAAAGACAAAGAAATAAAAGGAACCCAAATTGGGAATGAAAAAGTTAAACTGTCACTCTTTGCAGATGACATGATGCTATATATAGAAAACCCTAAAGACTCCACCAAAAAGCTATTAGTAACACTCAATGAATACAGTAAAGTTGTCGGCTACAAAATCAACGTACAAAAGTCCACTGCATTCCTATATACTACCAATGCAATCTCAGAAAAAGAAAAACAAAAAACAATTCCTTTTGCAATTGCAGCAAAAAGAATAAAATACCTAGGAATAAACTTAACCAAGGATGTGAAAGACCTATATGCTGAAAACTATAAGACATTTTTAAAAGAAATTGAAGAAGACACAGAGAAATGGAAAAACATTCCGCGCTCATGGATTGGAAGAATCAACATAGTTAAAATGGCCATATTACCCAAAGCAATATACAGATTCAATGCAATCCCCATCAAAATCCCAATGACATTTTTTAAAGAAACAGAACAAAAAATCATCAGATTTGTTTGGAATCACAAAAAACCCCGGATAGCCAAAGCAATCTTAAGAAAAAAGAACAATAATGGAGGTATCACACTTCCTGACTTTAGCTTGAACTGCAGGGCAACAATAATCAAAACAGCATGGTTTTGGCAGAAAAACAGACACGTAGACCAATGGAATAGAATTGAGAAGCCAGAAATAAACCCCCATAAATATGGGCAGACAATTTTTGACAAAGAAGCAAAAAACATACAATGGAGAAAAGACAGCCTCTTCAATAAATGGTGCTGGAAGAAGTGGAAAGCGACATGCAAAAGAATGAAACTGGACTGGTATCTGTCACCATGTACCAAAATTAATTCAAAATGGATCAAAGACTTAAGCATAAGACCTGAAACAATAAACTGCATAGAAGAAAACATAGGTACTAAAATTATGGATCTTGGGTTCAAAGAACATTTTATGATTTTGACTCCAAAGGCAAAGGAAGTAAAAGCTAAAATAAATGAATGGGACTATATGAAACTTAAAAGCTTCTGCACAGCAAAAGAAACCATCGACAAAATAAAGAGGCAACCAACTGAATGGGAGAAGATTTTTGCAATCAGTGCCTCCGATAAGGGGCTAATATCCAAAAGATACAAGGAACTCATGCAACTCAACAACAAAAAAGCAAACAACCCAACTGGAAAATGGGCAGAGGACCTGAAGAGACATTTCTCCAAAGAGGACATACAAATGGCAAATAGACATATGGAAAAATGCTCAACATCACTAATCATCAGAGAAATGCAAATCAAAACCACAATGAGATATCACCTCACTCCAGTCAGAATGGCTATCATCAACAAGACAGATAGTAACAAGTGTTGGAGAGGCTGTGGAGAAAAAGGAACCCTCATACACTGTTGGTGGGAATGCAGACTGGTGCAGCCGTTATGGAAGGCAGTGTGGAGGTTCCTCAAAAAATTACGAATAGAATTGCCATATGACCCAGCAATCCCTCCCTGGGTATCTACCCAAAAAATCTGAAAACATTTATCCATAAAGACACGTGTGCTCCAATGTTCATTGCAGCTTTGTTTACGGTGGCCAAGACATGGAAACAACCAAAATGTCCTTCGATAGATGAATGGATAAAGAAGTTGTGGTATATATACACAATGAAATACTATCCGGCAGTAAGAAAAGATGAAATAAGACCATTTGTGACAACATGGATGGATCTTGAGAATATAATGCTAAGTGAAATAAGTCAGACAGAAAAAGCAGAGAACCATATGATTTCGCTGATATGTGGTACATAAACCAAAAACAACAAAAGAACAAGACAAACAAATGAGAAACAGAAACTCATAGACACAGACAATAGTTTAGTGGTTACCAGAGGGTAAGGGAGGTGTGGGGTGGGAGATGAGGGTAGGGGATCAAATATATGGTGATGGAAGGAGAACTGACTCTGGGTGGTGAACACACAATGGGATTTATAGATGATGTAATACAGAATTGTACACCTGAAATCTATGTAACTTTACTAACAATTGTCACCCCAATAAACTTTAATGAAAAAAAAAAAGAATTTGATCATTCAACCATAAAAACGAATGAACTATTAACATATGTCCGAGTTGCATGAATCTCTAGGTAATGACATTTGAAAATAGCCAATCCTAAAAGATTCCAAACTGTGTGATTCTATTTTTGTCATTCTTGAAATGACAAAATTATAGATGGAGAACAGATTAGTGGGTTTCAGGGGTTAGGGATGAAGAGAAGGGAGGGAGATAGGGATAATTATAAAAGGGTTTGTTTGTTTGTTTGTTTGTTTGTTTGTTTGTTTGTTTTTGTGGTATTAGAACTATTTGGTGTTTGAATTGTGGTGGTGAATAAAGAAATGTACATAGTTGATAAAATTAAACACACACACATGAATACAAGTAAAACTGGAAAATCAGAAAAATATTTAGATAATGTTGTGGACAAAAGTTCCGTACATTGGACTACGGCTGTAATATTGATTTGCTTAACTCTATCCTGCCTTCCTATAATCTTGAAAGGCTGCACTTAGAGGCATTGATATGCAAAGCGCAACTCATAAATACAAAAAAAAAAATGCTTACTATACAAAAGCATCAAGGATAGAGGTGTAAATTCACCTCAAATATAAGGCTGTGTGTGTGTGTGTGTGTGTGTGTGTGCGTGCGTGTGTGTGTGTGTGTTTGTGTGTGTATGGTAAAGGTGTAAGATATCTGACAATAGCTAATATCCATTGAACACTATACTGTTTGCCAGGCACTGTGCTAAGCAGCTGAGATTCATTTATAATACTGCTCAATCCTCAAAATAATCATCGCATGAGATAGATACTATTAATATCTTTACTTTACAGGTGAATAAAGCAAGGCACAGAGAAGGATGTAAATAAATTACTACTGTAAATGCTGGTATTTAACATGTCACTTAAATATCCCAGTAATCCGAGGGGGTATTGTTCTGCCCAGTTTATGTACAACACTGAGGCTCAAAGAGGTTAACTAAATTGTACAAATTTAAGTAGGTGACATATCTAAAATTCAGATTGTCGCGGACCTCTCTCTAAACCAATTTTCCTTCCCTGTAGCAAACAACGTTCCCGGAGCTGCACCGGTTGCAGAAGAGTAATCAAACTGTCAATCAGAAAGCCTGCTGTCTAGTTCTAGCACTGCCTGCCACCTACCGAGTGTAACACCATCTGCAGGCATTTAGTCTTTTTTTCTTTATTTACAGCAAGGTGTAGACTGTGATGGGTAGAGTAAAAGGATCCAAAGTCACTTACAATTCTATAAGCGTATATTTACATTTAGCTTACTTTCTCTGGAGACACTTAGATAAATGTGTGTGACCACTGTAATAGGCGATAGGTTAATTTCTAATTCAGTACACAACTGATAGAACTGTGGTCACTGAATCAATAATTTGTGCTTGAACCACCAATTAGCACCGAAGAGCCGGAACCCACAAGGAAAAAGCCCTTTCTGATTTTCCTGAGGTGAGACAAACTGGCTTCCTCCATCCTCTCTATCTGCAGAGCCAGTGAAAAAACCCTCCTGTGTAGTTTGCGACGGAGCACAACTATGTTGGGAAGACCTGGATCAGGAAGAAACAATGGAAACTTCCATCCTCTGACCTCTTGCCTGGTGGAGGGACAACAGAAGCAACAGCAGGTGCATCTGAACGGTCTCTGCATTGTCATGATTTCACGGCCCATATAGTCAGTGACCCGGAGGACAAAGGGCCGCAGTGTCCGATAAGCATTCCTGGTAAAGTCGTCTGTATCTTCAGTTACAGTGTAAACCATCTGGTCCACGTTATTTTTAATATCATACTTATTATTAGTTTCAAAACGTGTCATCACTGAAAAACAAAATGAGATAGCCATCTTAAATTAGAAGTAGTTAAAATAGGCCTCAAGAGCTATAAGAGGTATAAACCTCCAGTTATTAAAAACAAAACAGTCATGGGGATGTAATGTAAGGAAAATAGTATTATCGTAATAACTATGTGTGGTGACAGATGGTGACTAGACTTATTCTGGTGATCACATTGCAAGGAATATAAATGTCGAATCACTATGTTGTACACTAGAAACTCAACTATACTTTAATAAAAATAATAAAAAAGAAGTCCTTTTAGGGGCTTAAAGCAAAATAGCTTTTTAAAAACTTCAGGTAAAATTAGAACACCAATATAATTCATATGGTCTATAAGTACTTAAGTAATTTTGAAAATTTAAAACATTTATTTTAAGAAGTTCAGTGTAAAATGATTTTTTAAACTTTTCCACATAACAGCAAAGATTAGAACTATATTCCTAGAGTACCTGAATTCAGAAAACATTAATTATAAAACCATTTACATGTGTAGATCTGGTACGATGACGGCCTATAATCTTGCAAGGATGAACTGAGAACAACAGGATTATGTTTCCTGTGATTTCTTACTTCCAAAATAAGGGAACTGGACTGGAACTCAGCAGATTAGATTCCATTTCCATCTCTGCCAGATTAGTTGACCCTGGCTAACTAATTTAGACCCTCGGCCCCCTCCTTTTCTCATCCATGAGCATTTAATATGGAGGAGCCGGGATGGGTAAAAGGTAGGGCGGTTGAACAGATAAAATGAAAATCCTTTTGAAGTCTGAGTTTACATATGATGTACAAATAAACAAAATAATTCTCTTTCTTACTTTCTTGAAAAGAGAATATCCTTTTCTCTTTGAACCACTAACAAGTGATCAATATCAATAAGGAACTAGATACTGGATAATGCAAATTTCTACCTGAGTCAAATACTGCTGAACACTACTGAATTATACATACTTTCCAGAGGTTCAAAATGCTGAAGAACATGTATGTTGTCCAGCTGTTGGGACAGAACAAAGAAATTAGGAGAGAGAAATAACAGAATTAAATCAAACTAGCATTAGAAAAGAAAACTGATAAGATAGATCAATACCAAAATATCTTTTTGAAACTGAGTGGAATAAAAAATATATTTTTTAATCCAGTGGAATTAGCCTATCTGCACCTCACCAGATGGTTATTAGGGGAGCTGTCCAGATAGGAAAAACACTTCTGCAGCTCCATTGTAAAAGATTGAAACATTTGTCTAAAATATCAGAAAATCACCTTCCTGCCACAGTAACAGCATCTAGGAGAAGCTGGTTGACATAGACTGTTCCTAGCTCAGTTCCCCTTCACTGGTCTCTCCGACATGTCACCCACAGATCGGAATGGCTCAGGAGGTTCAGGGTGGAATTAACAGCCCTGGCCCTGAGAAAGCACTTTCCTCAGTGGCTCAGGGGAGTGAATCGGCCAGGGTGCACTCCATACAGGAGTGTCCAGGTACTTCTAAGAGATTACTGTACTGATTTCCATCCACTTGAGGCCCTAACTGCCAAGACCTCCTCAGGGGCACACTGGAGTAATGGAGGGTCTGAGAGGGCAGGAAGCATATGAATAAGATTAGGGTAAAGGATGGGAAACTTTCTGGGGTGGCATCCCTGGAAAAAGGAGGTTGGGAATATTAAACTCTACCTTAACGTTACTTAGGAATCACTCTACAGAGAGACAGTTTAATGTGCCCATTATTTGTTATACTTGAGACGATTCTAGCGGAAGAGAAAAAAACTCCATGAGGACAGACTGATCACACCTATACAATTTTAGACACTGTAAGTCATTAGATCATTCCTAATTCCTGAGCCCGGAACACTGCCCAAAATGCCATTATTTCACCAAATTTTTGTTGAATACATTAATAAAAATACACTAAGGTAGTAATAAGTCAAATTTAAAATAACTACACATGAATGTTTTGTGATGTGATTGATTACAGGAAGGTACAGAGAGCATATAATCCTTCATTAAAATTTTTTCTTATATGAAAACACAATCAGGTGAGAGGGTCTAAACATGTCTTAAAAGATATCAAAAGTGGGCACTAAAAAAATCTAGAATGTTAAAATCTAGAACTAAGCAGTAAAAATATTCACTGCACCCACTTTCGGGCAAAATATTCTAAAGAAATGATATGCCCGTTAAGTGGAAGAGGTTTGCCCAGTAAGACACTCCAGCTGTTAAGGGGCAGCTCTCCAACAAACTGGGGAATCACTGGCCAAACCAATACTCCAGAAATAACACAATCCTGAAACGACTTGATAGTCCTGAAAAAGATTCATGTAATCTATAATCAGATTGCCAGAAGACTAGGATAAAGAAAATGATAAAAACATGACTGGCTCTGTCTCCCGCTGACACACAAGAACTAATAATATCCATACAGCTAGCTACTATCCATTGGGTGAGCCCCGTGTGCCATAAACATCAGGCACATTACAAACCTCCTTCAAGGTTGTAGAGTGAGGAGGGAGTAGAGCTAGAATTAAAAACCAGGTTTGTCTGTCTCCAAACCCGCTTTGTTTCTTTTTCACTTTTTTTTTTTTTTTTTTAGCGCAAAACATTCCTAAAAGGGAAAACAGAATTCATGAAATATGTTAATGTAACTTCCGTCAGAGTAATAGAAGAAACTGAAAAACTGTTATTTTAATATTTCAATGAACAATATTAAAGCTATACATTTTTAAAAGAGAAATGACTCCAGATCTTGTATTTCCAAGGACAATTTGTACTTCTCATCAAGTTTTAAAAAGACTTTGTAAACTTGACTAACTTATAAACATTTTATAAGTTTCTAAAATAATACAGGTGTTTATTCTAGCACTTTATCTGAATGACTGGCTTCACATTTTGTCAATAGTTTGCCAAACAATTTAATACAATTTTTGGCACACGTAAAATCCAAATTTTCCTGATCCAACTGTACTTTCAAATATCAACACTGTAACATTGTACCAATGGTTTTCAATGCACAGGATTAACAGGGTCTCTGTCAGCATAGAAAATTGAGAAGAGAAGCATGTCACCTCCAAGGAACATTTGGTTGTTTACATGGGAAGACACATACTGAATTGGCAAGTCCCTTATTGTAATGTATTTGTATGCTTCCTTTTTTAAAACGTGAAACATAACTGTTTCTAAGGGATTCCCAATACTAGCTTTATCTTACTTTCTTTAAGCAATCTTTTTGAGTTTCTGACACGGGTTTATAAACAATACCACTTGGTATACCAACTTGGCATGTTGCCCAGTTTCTGATCTGGATATCCTGGTAGCTCCAGGACATCTGTACAGATAGAAATTAGGGAGTCACTGTGTTGTGGGAAGGGGTTCTCTGGAACTTGGCCTGAAGCAATATCTTTGGTAAGTCCCCCATTTTTATTTACATTGCATGTTTTGGGGGATGATAGGCATGGATGATAAAAACTATGGGTGGTGAAAAAATGCAATGGGCTAAGTAAGGCAATTGGTAATTCACTCACTGTCCACTGCTCTGCTCTTTTTTTACGTTGCTTTTCTTGATGTTAATTCTACTTCTAAGCAAATGGCATGCTGATTAGCATATCTGATACTTTTTCTTATATTCATATTCCTATGTCAACTTTCTTTAACAGGCATCATAAAGCTTAAAATTCAACATACATCCCTTACAAAAACTCTACTCATCCCACCGATATATACCTATACTCTTTGATCTGCCTTCACATTTCCGAAATTAGCACCATCACTCACACAGTCTCACAAACTAGACATCTGTCATCACTGACCCTCACTTTATCCACTCAGTCCAGCCTTTTGTCTTTCACTGGCTCCTCAGTCATACTTCATGAGAAAACATGAAATGGATTTGTGTAGAGTACCTGGGTTAAGTATTCCAGACCAGGAGGGCAGTCTGGCATAAGAGTTGGCCCTGGCATCCATGTTATTGGAGCAGATTGAACTGGCATTGGATATTTGCCAGGCTGGTACTGGATAGGATGCGTACCACCAGTTGGGTGGCTCAAGGGGAAGGTACTCGGCTGTTGTGGACGGTAGTACCCCGTAGGCAAGCCTCCTGGGTAGCCCGCAGGTGGAGGGACAGCTGCTCCAGGGGGCCCTGCGTTCAAAAACATATGGAAGTGTTATACGTTACTAACACTACAGTGTACTGGAAGTCAGCATGACTTTTTACATGATGATATGGATCACACGACACCCATTAAAAATAACAAGGTTTTCCAATTTCTGAGTGTGTACCATTACCAACAATGTACTACTGGTACTACATATCAACTCATTCAGTCTTCTTACACTTTACGACATAATTATTCTCATTTCAGTGCTGCAGAAATAAGGTTTGAAATATCAAGTAACATGTTCAACGCTATGCATCAGGTTCCTCTTCTGGGGCTATACCTACTTCATTAGGTTATAGCAGGATTAGCACAAGGCTAGCACATAATTAGCATTGTAAATTGTTGTTGTTATTATTATTATTATTGTTTAAGGTCACAAACATAGTAAGGTCTACTTAACTTCAAAGGAGTGCTTTTAATGACTGCTATGTAATTCCAGAACAGTTTCATCACCCCATACACATTAGCAGTCATTCCCCATCTTTCCCCCGCCCCGGGAAACAAAGGTCTCTACACACTTGCCCAACCTAGGTATTTCATATAAACGAAATCGTATAACATGCAGCTTTTGTGTCTGGTTTCTTTCACTTAGCATAATGTTTTCAAGGTTCATCCATATTGTAGCAGGGATTAGTACTTCATTCCTTTTTATGGCCAACGGATATTGCCTTGTATGGATATGTCACATTTTATGTATCCATTAGTCAGTTGAGGAACATTTGGATTATTTCTACTTTCTGGCTATTATAAACAACACTGCAGTGAACATTGGTGCACAAGTTTTGGTGTGAATATGTATTTTCAGTTCTCTTGACTATATTCCCAGGAGTGGAACTGACCGGGGCATATGGTAACTCCCTGTTCAACTTGCTGAGGAATTGCCAAACTACTTTCCAAAGTGGCTTCACCATTTTACGCTCCCACCAGAAGTGTATGAAGGTTCTAATTTCTCCACAGCCTCACCAATGCTTGCTATTGTCTTTTATTTTAGTTATTTTACTGAGTATGAAGTGGTATCTTATTATGGTTTTCATTTTCTTTTTTTGTTGTTGTTTTTAAAGCAAAAATAATTTATTGAATAAAGATCTACACCATAGCCAGTTTTTTGATAACTAATGACGTTGAGCATCGTTTCGTGTACTTACTGGACATCTGTGTAGCTCCTTTGTAGAAATGTCTACTCAAATCCTTAGCCCACTTTAAAACTGGATCATTTCTCTCTTTATTGTTGGATTGTAAGTGCTGTTTATATGATTTGGATAAAAATTTCTTGCCAGACAAATGGCTTACAAATATTGTCTCATTCTGTCCAATATCTTTTCACTTTCCTAATAGTATTCTTTGACACAAAAGCTTTTAATTTTTATAAAGTTCGATTTATCTATTTTTCTTTAGTTGACTGTGCTTTAGGTCTCTAAGAAACTTGTTTAATCTAAGGTTATGAATACTTATATTTATTCTATAAGTTTTATAGAATATTCTTACATGGTCTTTCATCCATTTTTATTTATTTTTGTATATAGTGTGATACAGAGGTTCAAATTCATTCTTTTGTATATTGATATTTACTTATCTCAGTACCGTTTATTTATTTTTCTTTTTTAAAAATTTTTTCCCCTTCCCCCCTCCCCACTGCCCCCCTCCCCCCGCAACTGTGAGTCAAGCCATTGTTGTTCTCAGTCTCGTTGTGGAGGATGCAGCTCTCTGGCCCATGTTGGTATTATGAGCATTGGGCTCTACCCGACTGAGCCAGTCAGTCGTCAGCCGTTGGCCGGCCACACACGGCAGCTCTCACCCGCTGCCGGCTCCTCGCGGCAGCCCACGGCACCCAGCTCCAGGTCAAGCTGTTGTTCACAAACCTAGATGTAGAGGGCACAACTCACTGGCCCATGTGGAAATCGAACTAGCGACCTCGGTGTTAGGGGAACGGCGCTCCAACCACCTGAGCCATGGGGCTGCCCCTCAGTACTATTTATTGAACAGACAATTCTTTCCCCAATGGACTGTTTTGGCACATTGTCGAAAATCAATTGGTCATAGATGTTTGGGTTTCTTTCTGGACTATCAATTCCATCCTATTGGTTCACATGTCAGTACTTAATGCCAGTATTGTATGGTCTTGAGTACTGTAGCTTTGTACTAAGTCTGGAAATTGGGAAGTGTGAGTCCTCCAAATTGGTTTTTTTCCCTCAAGAATGTTTGAGCTATTTTGAGTCCTTTGCATTTCCATATGTATTTGAAGATTAGCTTAGCAATTACTTCAAAAAGGCGTACTGCATAATTGATAAGAATTGTGTTGAACCTGTAGACCAATTTGGGGAGTATTGCCATTTAACAATATTTACTTTTGAAATCTATGAACATAGGGTATCTTTCCATTTATTTAAGTCGTCTTTAATTCCTTTCAACAATAGTTTGTTTTCAGTGTTCAAGTCTTACATGTCTCTTATTACATTTATTCTAAGTACTTTATTCTTTTTGATGTTATTAAATGCAGAATTGTACTATTACTTTCTTTTTTGCTTTTATTTAAATATTATTTCAATTACAGTTGACATACAGGATTATATTAGTTTCAGGTATACAACATAGTGATTAGACATCTATATAACCTATGAAATGATCAGCTGATAAACCTGGTACCCATCTGACACCATACATAGTTATTACAATATTATTGACTACATTCTTTGTTATACTTTACATCCCCATGACTATTTTGTAACTCCCAGTTTGTACTTCTTATTCCCTTCCCCTTTTTCTGCCACCCCCAAGCCCCCTCCCATCTGGCAACCATCAAAATATTCTCTGTATTTACCAGTTTCTGTTTTGTTTATTTTGTTCTTTAGATTCCACATATAGGTGCAATCATATGGTATTTGTCTTTCTCTGTCAGACTTACTCCACTCAGCAAAACACACTCTGAGTCCATCTTCGATGTTGCAGATGGCAAAATTTCATTCTTTTTTATGACTAATATTCCATTGTATATATGTACCACCTTTTCTTTATCCATTCATCCACTGATGGGCACCCAGGTTGCTTCCATATCTTGGCCATTGTAAACAATGCTGCAATGAACATATGGATGCACATGTTTCTTCAAAGTTGTGTTTAGGGTTTCTTCGGATAAATACCCAGATGTGGGATTACTGGGTCTTTCTTTGTCTCTTGATATAGCCTTTGTTTTAAAGTCTGTTTTGTCTGGTATAAGTATTGCTATCTCAGCTTTACTTTTCTTCCCCCATTTTTATGAAACATCTTTTTCCATCCCTTTACTTTTCAGTCTGTGTGTGTCTTTTGATTGGAAGTGGGCCTCCTATGGCGAGCGTACGTAAGGGTCTTATTTTATTATCCATTCAGCAACCTTATGTTTTTTATTGGAGCATTTAATCCATTTACATTTAAATTGTTGATAGATATGCAGTTATTGTCATTTTATTATTCATATCTTTTATTTTTTTCTTCTTAAAGAAGTGCCTTTAATATTGCTGGTAATACTGGTTTGGTCGTGATGAACTCCTTTAGCTTTTTCTTGTCTGGGAAGTTTCTTATCTCCCCTTTTGATTATACATGATAGCTTTGCTGGGTAATCTTAGTTGTACGTCCATGTTTTTCATCACTTTGAGTATTTCGTGTCAATCCCATCTAGCCTGCAGAGTTTCTGTTGAGAAAGCAGCTGACAGTCTTATCGGAGCTCCGTTGTATATAACTGAGTGCTTTTCTCTTGTGTTTTAAGTATTCTCTGTCTTTAACATTTGACATTTTAATTATGATGTGTCTTGGTGTGGGCCTCTTTGGGTTCATCTTGTTTGAGATTCTGCATATCCTGGGCTTGTATGCCTATTTCTTCACCAGATTAGGGAAGTTTTCTGTCAGCATTTCTACAAATAAGTTTTCAATTCCCATGATGCAAATGTTGGTACACTTGATGTTGTCCCAGAGGCCCCTTAAACTCTCCTTTCTTTGGATTCTTTTTTCTTTTTGCTGTTCTGTTTGGATGTTTTCTGCCACCTTATATTGCAAATCCCTGATTTGATCCTCTGTTTCATCTATTCAATTGTTGATTCCCTCTAATGTATTCATTTCAGTTATTGTATTCCTCATTTCTGACTGGTTCTTTTTTATGTTTTCTATCCCCACTGTTATGTTTCCTATCTTTTTGGTTAACTTTTCACTTAAGATCACTGAGGATCCTTATAACCAGTATTTTAAACTCTGCATCTGGTAGATTGTTTATCTCCATTTTGTTTACTTCTTCTCCTGGATCTTTGTTCTGTTGTCTCATTTGGGACATATTTCTCCTTCTCCCCATTTTGTCTGCCTCACTGTTTCTATGTACTAGGTAGAGCTGCTATGTCTCTGTCTTAGTAGAGTGGCCTTTTGTAGTAGGTGTCCCATGGGGCCCAGTGGCGCAGTCTCCCTGCTTACCTGAACTGGGTGCTCCAGGTGTGTCCCTTGTGTGGATTGTTTGTGCCCTCCTGTTGTTGTTGAACCTTGGATGCTGTTTCACGTCAACGGGAAGGAAAGAACCTCAAGCTGATTGGTTGTAAGGACTGACCATGATTACAGTGGAGGAGCTGCGGCAGGGGCTCACTCTACAGAGCAATATTCGCTTTAGTGGGGTTCTGGTGCCTGCCAAGTTTGCCCTTTAGGTGCGTCTTTTGTGGAGGTGGTTGGGTGGTACTCTGGTATGATCTGAAGCTTGCCACTGGGTGTGTTAGTTCTGGGGACTCTTGGAAGGGACTCTGTTGCAGGCCAATGTCAGCCACTGCCTGTGCCCTATTTGGGGTCACTTGGTATGAGCTACAAAGTAATCTGCAGATGGTTGCCACTTATGCTGGGCTTGGAGGTGGCCCGAGAAAGGCAAAACTGCAAACCAAGGCTGGCTGCCACTTGTGCTGAGCTTGGGGCTGCTTAGCAAAAGCTATGGAGCTTGCTGACACTAGATGCTGCTTGTTTGGGTTTTGTGAACCTTTGATAGATTTTAGGAAATTCTGCAGCCTGAGACAAAACAGGCTGACTGTATAAAAAAGCCACTGGAAGTAGCTTGGGTGGACCCAAGAGTTGGGTGGGGCAGGGTGTCGGGGAATCACCAGGGGTGAATGTGTTAGCCAGGCTGATGGAGACTCAGGTATGGCGGCAACCTGTGTCTGCATGCTGGGTTGAAGGAGGGCTCAACAAAGAAACAATGGCTTCTGCTTGCACTTCTGAGAGAAAGCTGCTCCTCCAGCCCTCTCCTTGCAGCCAGACAACTCAGTTCCACCCTGTATGTCCCTGGCACCATTCGAGCTACTGCCCCAGTGCTGGAGCTCAGAGTAAGTCCATCAGCAAGAAAGTCCATGCATGGGCCCTTTAAGAGGAGCTCCTTGGACTCCAGCAGCCATGCTTCTCACTCAGTCACAATCTCATCAGGATTTCCCAGACAGAAGTTATGGCGACTTCTCTTTCTGGCACTCAAACCCTGTGCTGGGGAGTCTGGTGTGGGGCTGAGACCCCTCACTCATCAAGAGGGAACTTCTGCAACCAAGATATCGTCCCGATTTTTAATTGCCACACGCGACTTTGGGACCAGCCTATTCCATGTCTCTCCTTCTCCTACCAGACTCAATGTAGCTTCTTCTGTATGTCCTTAGCTATCAGATCTCTGTTCAGCTGGACTTCAGGAGATTTTCATTGATGGTTGTTCTGTAGTTTAGCTGTAATTTGATGTGGTTATTAGAGGAGGCACAGAGTTTTCCTACTGCACCATCTTGACCGAAACCCACAGATGCACTCATACTATTATTTTCTTTTGGATTGTTCATTGCTAGTATATAGATATGCCATTGGATTTTTGTATATTGATCTTGTATCTTACTATACTGCTGAATTTATTTATTAGTGCTATGTATGTATTCTTCAGGATTTTCTATATACAAAATCATCTCATCTGCAAATAGAGAGTTTTGTTACTGTCTTTCCAATTTGGATGATTTTCTTTTTTTTCTTCCTTAATTTCCTGGCTAGAACCTCTACTACAATGAAGAGAATAGCATGAGAGAACATACGCTCTTCTTCTTGATTTTAGGGGGAATGCTTTCAGCTTTTATTAAGTATGATGTTAGTTGTGCGTTTTTCATAATTTTTTTTTAATCAGGTTGAGGAAGTTCCCTTTCATTCCTAGTTTGTTGAATGTTTTTATTATGAAGGATGTTTCATTTGGTTAAATGCCTTTTCTATATCCATTGATGTGGTCATGCAGTTTTTGTCCTATCTTCTATTAAATGGTATATATTCCAAATAATTTTTTTAAATTAAATTTATTGCAGTAACATTGGTTAGTATCATTATATGTTTCAGGTGTACAACTTTATATCATCTATATATTCTATTGTGTGCTCACTGCCCAAAGTCTATATGACGCCCTTACCCTCTTCATCCTCCCCCAACACCTCCCCTGTGCCCTTTCACCAAAACATCATCTGTGTCTGAGTTTGTTTTATTTGTTCATTTATTGCTTTTTGTATAATATCCCACATATGAGTGAAATCATATGGTTCTTGTCCTTTTCTGTCTGACTTTACATCAACTAATTTTCATATGACAAACCAACCTTTCATTCTTGGGATAAACCCCACTTGGTGATGGTGTATAGTACTTTTTATATGTTGCTGAATTTAGTTTACTAGTATTTTGTTGAGCATTTTTGAACCTATATTTATAAGGGATACTGGCCTGTAGTTTTTATTTCTTGTGTTGCTTTTGTCTGATTTTGCTAATAAAGTAATACTGGCTTTGTAGTGTGAGTGGGAAAATGTTCACTATTCTTCCATTTTTTGGAAGAGTTTGTAAAGAACTGTTATTAAAATCTTCATTGAGCATTTGGTAGAATTCACTGAAAAGGCCATCTGGGCCTTGGCTTTCTTTTGTCAGAAATTTTCAATTACTTATTCAGTCTCTTTATTTGTTATTCATGTCTCTTCAGGTTTTCCATTTCCTCTTGAGTCAGTTTCAGTTGTTTGTGTCTTTCTAGGAATCTGTGTATTTCATCTAGATTTTCTAATTTGTTGGCATACAATTGTTCATAGTATTGCCTTATAATACACTTTAATTTCTATAAAATTGTTAGCAATGTTGCCATTTTCATTCCTGATTTTAATAATTTGTCTATTTTTTTCTTGGTCAGTCTCGCTTAAGTTTTCTTAATGTTGATCCCTTCAAAGAAAACTTTTGGTTTTCTTGAGTTTGTCTATTGTTTTTGTGTTCTCTATTTAATTTACTTCCACTTTAATCTTTAGTATTTCCTTCTGCTTATTTTGGGTTTGGTTTTTTCTGAAGGTGGAAAGTTGGGTTACCAATTTGAGATATCTTCTTTTTTAATGTAGCTGTTTACAACTATAAATTTTCTTCTAAGTACTGTTTTGGCTTTATCCCATAAACTTTAGTATATTGTTTTTGTTTTATTCATCTCAAAGTATTTTTAATTTCTCTTGTGATTTCTTTTTGTTCCTTTGATTATCTACAGGTGTGCTGTTTATCTTCCTCCTGTTTCTGATTTTCCAAATTTCCTTCTATTATTGATTTCTAATTTTATTCCACTGTGATAGGATATATTCTGTATGATTTCAGTTGTTTTAAATTTATTGAGACTTGTCTTATGGCCTAACCAGTAGGTCTATCCTAGAGAATGTCCTATGTACACTTGAGAAGAACATATATCTGCTGCTGTTGGGTAGAGTGTTCTATATATGTATGTTTGTCTAATTTGGTTTATAGTGTTGTTCAGGGCTTTTGTTTCCTTTTTGATCTTCTATTTAGTTGTTTCAGCCATTATTGTAAGTGGGGTATTGCAGTCTCCACTATTATTTATTGAATTGTCTATTTCACCCTTTAGTTCTGTCAGTTTTTGCTTCATGTATTTTGAAGCTTAGAGTACAAATAACTGTTATGTATTCTTGATGGATTGATACTCCCATTACCATAAAATGTCCTTTTGCTCTAGTAACAATTTTTGTCTCAAAGTATATTTTGTCTGATATGAGTGTAGCTATTTCATTAATTCTTATCAGCAACTAAGTTTGATATACTTAGTGTTTTACAAACTGTAGATACATTTGTGGGCTTTGAAATCAATTTAATGATTCATAATTTTAAAAAAAGAAACCAACTAGATTAGAATACAATAGAAAATATCAAACTGCATTGTCCTATACTACATATTCACTACATTATGTATTACTTGGTGAAATTTCTGTTGGTTATATATAAATACATATATATATGTATTATTTAGCGTGAGTCATAGTAGACTGTCATCAAGAATGTTTGACAGCCACTGATTTAAAGACCCTTTTCTTTAACCAATATAAAGAAAGGAAAGATTCTATTCTGGAGTGGAAATGATGGAGACAATGTTACAAAACTGTGATGCACAATCATGGAGCTTGTCTTCACCATGGTTAGAGATACTTCTCTATAGGTCCACAGGAAAAAAAATCTTACGAAAATATAGGTTAAATTGTAGTTTCTTTCTGAAAATTACTGTTTGTTCTTATAATGTATGTATGTGCATATATCTATTTTCTTATGTATCTGCTCATAAATTATTGGGATGTCAGCCAGACAGCATAAGATTTGCCTCATGTCCAGGTAAGTAAGCTAACGGGAACAAGACTGGATAGTAGAAGTCCAACTTGGGCTGTGATGTTGAAGCTCCACAAATGATGTCCTATTTCCCCAATATCCCAGGCTTTGGGCACCACCAGTCTATAGACTAGGGAATCTGGATCTTTTTATAATCAAAAAAGCAATGCTACACAGCTGTGCAGGGCAGGAACTGACAGCTCCTGAAAAATGTGGACAGTTCCATTGAAAAGGTCCCTATTGCAGAAGGAAAAGGTCACTACTGCAGAAGGAAGACTTAAAGAGAGAGTTGAGAGAATGGGATAAGGTAGAGATGATGCCCTCTCAGAGAACCCAAAGAAATGGGGTCTGGACACCATGTAGATCTGGAAGGAACTCCTGTTAGGAGAAGCTATCTCAAATATGAAAAAAAAAAAAAAAAAAAAGATAATAGCTAACTAACCCTTACTGAGTTCTTACTATGTTCTACATACTGTTACAACTACTTTACAAGTATTAAATGTCGTCATCATTACATCAACCCTATGTAGTAGGTACTACTATTATTATCCTTAATGTACAGAGGAGGAAACTGAGGCCTAAGGAGGTTAAGCAACTTGATGAACAGTCAATAGCTAACACGAGCATGGCAGAGTCAAAATTAAAAGTCAAGCATTCTGACTGCAGAGGCACCGCTAACTAAAGTATGACAATAGTCTCCCTAGTTCAGAGCCTAGGAAGATGAACATCCACAGTGGGATTCTGTGGAAGGCCCAGAACTGTAGACTGGAAGAGTAACTGTAGCTAGCAGCTATTTCCAAGTCCTTAAATCCTTAGTTTCTACACACCCTCCCACCTCCACAGGACATCACAGTACAGAAAAATCCATTCAGCCGGCAGAAAGTTGGTCTCAGGACAGTAAGAGGTGACCAACATAGAGCCAAAGCAGTGGCCAATGCTGAGAAAGCCAGCCACCGTCAGGAAAGGACACTGCCTGAGAAGTTCTTTGGGATGAGAAATAAAACAAAGAAGGCAATCTCTGTAAGGCAAATTAGACAGGCTCAGATTCTGGCGATTTGGGCATCAAAGGGAAGAGTGCCTTTTGAAGCTGATGAAGTCTGGGACATTTTGGTTACTCATAAAAATCCCACTCACGAAAGTCATGAGTTATAAAACTATTTCGCCTAATACTATCTGAGAACAGGCCATGAGATAAATCAACATTCCTTTATCAAGGAAACATTCCTCAAGCTCATTTCCACGACCAGCAGCCGTGCTTGCCACTAGGGACAGGAAGTGGTATAAAAACATGTCTCTCATCAAGGACATCCAGTTCTGTGGAGAACACACAGATTTGTAAGAAAAAGTGAATGGTCACGATGAAGTGAGAAACTGGTGTAATCAGAGGTAGACGAACAGTATGTGAAGGGATAAGAGAGGAGGGCAGCTGACACAGGCAGAGGAGGTCCCCTCTGATGTAAGTTCTGTCACATTAGACTGTGCAGACAACTCCAGGGTAGGCAAAGGTGTTACAGGGAGAAGAGGTGCAAAATGAGCAGTTGCACAGGGGAGGCTCAGTACTGCGGGAGTAAAGGCCACGGAGGAAGATTTAGGGGACAGGGCTAGAAAGGAAGGTGGGAGGGAGTGACAATTATGAAAGCCCTATGCTCTGTGCAAACAACTTGAACTTTATGCCAATGAAATGGAAAGTGGAGTGATTACTTTTACATTTAGAACCTTTATGAATAAGAAAGTTCGATTAGGCAGGAGGTGCTTACAGGAGTACAGTTAGAAGGCAAGGAAGTTTGACTGTGAGGAAAGGAGGAGAAAGTCCACAAATGATAATGTTTAACAATAGTACTGCCTTGGTAACAGATTGGATGTGAGGCAAGATTCTCGAGGGTCTGACTTGGGTCTCTGTGGGCCTCGAGAGTAGAGAAAAAAGAGAGGGTATGTGTTCGGGAGCATAATGTCAAAGATGGATTGAGAATCATTGAGTTTGAGATCCAGGATCATCCAGGGGAAGTGGTCTCTAGGCAGTTGGAAATGCCAGTTTAAAGCGCAGAAGATTAATATGGGGATAAGGGAATCATAAGTGGTTAAAGGTAAATGAAATAATGCGTATTACTAAGATAACATAGGAGAATGTGTAAAAGGACGGGTGAATGGAGAGGTTACAGAGGGAGAAAGGGGAGGGCCACAAAGGACAAGAGAGTGGACCAAGGAACTCTAGAGAAACCAGTTTTGAAGGGTAGGTAGAAGACAGTTCTTGACAGAGATTGAGAGTCAGAAAAGACTAAAGGCAAAATAATGGTAACTAGAAACAGTGTCAAATTAGAGCTAAGTGTGAGGAGGAAAAGGTATCTAGTATCTAGTATCTTTATCTAGTATCTTTAGAAAACAATGGAAGAAATTACATGTTTCAGGTTGTCATGGATTGTCTTTACTTCCTTTAAGAATTGTGTTTAAGGGACTCAAGTTGGACTGGAAATCAGCTATCCCTCCCTGCTCTTTTAGAATTGTCATTAAAAACAATGCAACTAAGAGTCATATAAACTATCTTAAAATACTAATTGTATCATTTCAATGAGTTGATGATCAATTCTTGTGATATTAACCGTGTGATTTTTAACATTAAATTATTTCATGTAATAATACTTAAAGACCAATAAATCAGAAAGAAAATTACAATTTAGATTATGGGGCTATTCAGTATAAAGACTACATTTCTAAGAAAAATTATACACAAATTTATGTAATCAAGTGCTTTAATATAAGCAGATATTATTCAGAGATGGTATGAGAAGTGAAGGAAAAACTGACAAATTGTGTGTGGGAAACCAGTATATTTATACTCCTTTTTGAGCTCTGAAATGCTATTAAGGGTTCCGCTTTGTTCGGCAGAAAAGCTAAACAAAACATGTTTAACTTCGTGTAACCAGTATAACTATAGTGTCCCACACTATTGAAAGAACGAAGTCTGTTATGGAGCATTGTCCCACCAACACTAGTGTGAGAAATACTGCCTTAAGGGATTTGTGTTTTCTTAGTTATTTTGAACATTACCATCCTTTTTGATTTCAAGAAATTATGTCATTTTCTTTCTAAATAGAATACATAAAACAAAAGCTTCTTTATTAACTATTTTTTTAAAACATATTTGGGACAAAATTATTTTGGGGAAGAACACATCTACAGTATTATAATGCAAATTGAAATTACATAATTGAATTTCAAGAAATTAATTAAAGCCAAATATTTCAAGTTCAAGTTCCTTAACGTGAATCACAGGGACATGATCTGTGTCACCATATGAAAGTATATAGTTCAGTCAGCAGGTGGCAATCACAGTAAATTTCTATTACTATTTTATAACAAAATTCATTAGTTATATGCATGATAATATTTTCCAACTTATGTAGTTATTTGTAGTAATTTGAAGGATGTCTCCTACTGTCTTGCTATATTTTTATTTAGAGAGGAATACACAAATACGCCCAGATGAGCAGAATATGATTTAAAAACCAGTGTTTGCTTCTTAGAAATGGTGGAACTTCTGTTCTAGTGGAATCTAGGTACCTGAATTCCACTAGAACAGAAGCTCCACCGTTCTTCTTCTAGGAATGATTGGTGAAAATAAGAGAGATTACATAGCTCATGTTAATAGTCACTGAAATAAAATGCAGAGAAATGGTCAGATACAGGAAGATTGTAATTGAGGATTGTCAATAACTTGGATTTAGCAGGGCTAAGCCAGCAGTGAGGGGTTATACTGGATCAGATCCACACAGCAGGCACACAAGAGGGAAAGGGGGAAAGGAAGACCTGCTGTTTTCAGAAAACCCTCCAGGGGCAAGGGCTACCTGATCTCCATGGATCATACGTCTAGAGCCAAAACAACATCTCTGCCATCATTGTGCGGGACTGGGCTTTCTTCTGCCTTTTCACAGCCTAACCCAATGGTTTCCCCCTCTAAATATACATAAATATATATTTAAAAAAATATTGCTAGAACATATCTATCATTTTCTAAGTCGTTACAATGTATTTGAATACAATCCTGATTAGAAGTATTTCCTTAGTCAAAAGTATAATTTTTATTTTTAAAATTTTATACATTGCAAAATTATGTTCTGAAAAGACTAAGTCAAATTTCCATTAGCAGTATGAGTATCTCTACTTCCTGAGTCACCAGCAGCAGTGCATTCAGATTTATTAAAATATCTGTAGAATTATGAGCTCCTTAATCAGCAGTCAGTGCCATTCACCTCCATTTCTCTTGACATTTGTCCCATGTATGCCTCATACCAGACCTTCATGACCGTTGCTTTTGGACATGTTGTTTTTCCTGTGAGCCATGGTCCCTTCCCCCTTTGTTTGATTGAGAAATCCCTTATCCTGCCAGCAACACGTGACTTCCTCAGTTAGGGTTTCCCTCAGATCCCTGGTAGATCAGTTACTGTCATCTGTGCCCCTACAGCACTCTTCACATTTTCATAATCAAGCAAAGAGAATGCTATCAATGTGTGTGCAGCTTACTTCCTCAGTAGCCTATAAATCCTGTGAAGATGGGACTACGTTCTAATTGATTTCTAGTAAACTCCGTGGCGCCCTGTAGGCATTCAATATTTATTCAATCACTCAATTAATTAATTTTATAAGCAATTTTAATGATTAGTATGGTTTTCTGCAGAGAGGAAAGATCTTTTCTGAATATTTAACCTACCTGGTACAAAGTGGGAATTGTAGTCAGGAGGGTCATCAGGCAACTTTATGTGATTTTCCACTTCATCTGCAGGTTGCTCGGGGGCTGTGGGCACTACACCTTTGTGGAGAGAAGTGACATGATTTACAATGGAAATGATAATATGATAATAAATTCATTTTTTCTTGTTGGTATGCATCCATGAATGTAACCAATATGATATACACTCATATTTCTTACAAAAAATGTAATTCATGAAGTGTATTAGACACTAACCTATTAATATATTTGATGAATTTTCAGGCTGAATATAGATTAAAAAATAAAACATGGTAATTATACCATGATCAAAGCAATGAGCTTTCAGTAGTTCAGCTGACTGGATGCTGATTCCTACCTCCATAAATTCCTTGCACAGTGTTGAATATTCTTTTTCCTATTATGTAATAGGAAAAAGTCATAGAGTGAATCTGATTTTTTTCCTGAATGCTTTTTGGAAAACGGCTTGTTTAGATAAATCCAAAACGTAACATAGTAAATACTAAATTCAAAACAGAGCACGATGAATACTAAAAGGTTTAAAAGCTAGTGGTGCCACACATAGCTCAATTTGAGGTGGTTTAGTCTACATTCCAGTGACTCACACTTTTACCGTATTCTTCCTAAAAGCAACCTAAGTCACTGCAATTGCTTCAAGGGAAGTACTGGAGTCACTTCTCATGATGTTGTACCTTGTCCTCTTGTTGAAATTAGAGAACCTTCTTCCTGGACTCACTATAAAGAGAAGTTTGGAACCTCTTAACTGACCAACTTTTATCTTATAAACCCACAAATCCCAGAAATGTGATGTTTCTCTCCTTATATCATCTCCTACATTGCTTAACAATGCAGGGGCTACTTCTGAGCCCTCCTCTATGAAGGCAGGCTGTCATCGCAGGCTTTTTATCACTATCATCTCTCTTTGCAGACTTACTTTCCTTACTTTACCCAAGCTTGCCCACAAACTTTAGATCTTTCAGTACATGTGTGCCACTATGAATCCCTTTACTCCTTTCTGTCAAAGACAGATAGGAATGTTCACACGTTTAAAGGAATATATATACATATATATGTATATATGTATATATATACACGTATATATGTATATATACGTATGTGTATATGTATATATACACATATGACTGAATGTGTATATTCTCCAAATACTAAACAATAAAAAGCTCCAAAATGAAATAAACTCTAATTTTTTAAGGAAAAGTAATCACACAATTCACATTTGAAAATAAAACATTAAAATTTATTCATAAAAACTTACCTGACATTTTGAAGAATTCCAATTAATCCTGAAAAATAAAACATTTCACACCTTAAAAAATACATATATAGTTACATTATTACTTAGTGATACATGTAACAAATTCTGGGATTCTTTCAGCCTCCAGTTACCTCTCACTCATTCTTCATTAATTCAACAACTATTTAGTAAACATGTATTATGTACTAGGTACTATTACAGATGTTGAAAATATAGCAGTAAACCAGATGGACACTCTACTAGACATCATATTTTAGTGGAGTGAGATACAAAAACATGTCAACAAATATTTAAGATTAAATTTAGATAGTACAGTTATGAAGAAACTAAAAGTTTAAGAAAAACATGAAGGGAGAGTTCCGAGAGGCTCAGCGAAAGCCTCTCCCAGGAGGTGGTCTTTGAGCTATTTGAATGATAAAAGGAGGCATTACACCAAAAATGTGGGAAAAGAGTTGCAGAAAGCCAGAAAAGTAAAGTCAAAGGCCCTGGGGTGGCAGTGAACCTGAAATATTCACGGGAGAGAAAGAGGTCAGGTGTGACTGGGACAGAGGGGATGAAGAGAACCGAGGTAAGGAATAGAGACAGCACCTGATCTTACCTAATGGCCGTGGCAAAACGGAATTTGTTGCGACTACAGTTGGGTAGTCTTTGGAGGACTTAAATCAGTGGAGCGATCTGATCGGATTCCTACTTTATCTTGAGGGGAAACCGTACAAGCAGGGAACAGTGACAAAGGATGGCAGCAGTGTTCCAGCTGAGAGCTGATGCTGGCTTGAACTGGGGTAACACTAGAGAGGGTTAGGTGTGGTCAGATGCATGACATGATTTAGAAGGAGAACCTACTAACGGCCTAAGAAGAAGGGAGGAGGAATCAAGGATGAGTCTCAGTGTTAGGCCAGGGTAACTGAGTTGATGACAATGCCATTAACTGAAGAGAGAGGAAGATGGTGCGGGAAATGGTGGGAACTAGGGAGGGGAGGAATCAAGGGTTCAAAACGGTACATTATGTTTAAGAAGAGGCCAAAAGAAGACATACTAAACATTTTTAAGTCAAAAATATGTGTGTGGGGGGCAGCCGGTTAGCTCTTTTGGTTAAGAGCATGATGCTTGTAACACCAGGGTTGCCGGTTCGATCCCCGCATGGGCCAGTGTGAGCTGCGCCCTCCACAACTAGATTGAAACAACTACTTGACTTGGAGCTGATGGGTCCTGGAAAAACACACTTAAAATAAATGTAAAAAAAAAAAAAAAAGAATCCGTGTTCAAAAAAATATATACTTGTGTTTGAACAGTATGAGAATAACTCAAAGAAGTAAACTAGAAGCTGAGATTTGAAACAAGAGGGGGGTGGATTTCATTAATTCAATCAAGAAAGAAAAAGGTTATCAGAGAAAGGAATTTCAGTATTTCAGCTTTCTGAGTGATGACAAATAACAAGGAGAACAACATCAACAAGACTAGTTTACTGAATGCTTATCAAATGTCAGGCAAAGTGTGGCACACTTTTCATATATTACCTCTAATGATAACAGCATTTCTCTAATATTTCTCAAATGGCCAACCTTGCTAAACTCAGTACTCCTAAATCCAAAGTCCATTTCTTTCCAATGTGTCATCCTGCTTATCAGAGTACAGAAGGTGGTCACTGTGTTGTTCAAGTAGAGTAGAAAGTCACCCATATGGAGTAGGGGTGCCAAAGAAGCATTAGAGCACCGTCTGAGTAGTCAATCTAGACGAAGAGCTGACTCAGTGAACGCCATCACGGCATTGGCCAGTGTATAGATGCCCAGCTATAACGGCTGCCTGGACAAGCCTAGGTCAGAATTCCAGCAGTCAGTCATGGACGCTTCCACTCACTTTTGGAGTGGAAGTTAGTTGTACAGTGTCCCATGTGTCTTAAAAGTGAAATAAGTTTTCACACCAAAATGCCAGACCCAACTGTAGGCCTACCAAAGGAGTTCAAAGCATTGATCTGATTCCTTTAATGATGGTAACTTCTGATATTCAGGAAAACAACACCACCTTTCTAGAACCTTAAATTCTGGACACTCTGAGGAATATACCCTGAAGTGACTCTTGCACATGTACACAAAGGTTATAGAGAAGAATATTCTTGACACGCTGTTCATATTAAAAGAAACTGAAAACACTCATGATGTCCATCAATGGTACACTGGATTCTGGTACATTCATATGATACCACAGTATAGTCAGTCCCCACTTAACGTCATATATAGGTTCTGCTACTTTATGCAAAATGACTCATAACAAAGCCAATTTTACCTTCAGCTAATTGACATAATCAAGAGTTAAGTTCTGCGCTTGTGCACTGTTGGTGGGAATGCAGATTGGTGCAGCCACTATGGAAAACAGTATGGAGGTATCTCAAAAATCTAAAAATGGAACTACCTTATGATCCAGCAATCCCACTCCTCGGTATCTATCCAGAGAAATCCAAAACTCTAATTCAAAAAACTTTACGCACTCCTATGTTTATTGCAGCACTATACACAATAGCCAAGACATGGAAACAACCGAAATGCCCATCGGTAGATGACTGGATTAAGAAACTGTGGTACATTTATACAATGGAGTATTACGCAGCCATAAAGAAGAAAGAAATCGTACCATTTGCAACAACATGGATGGACCTAGAGAACATTATGTTAAGTGAAATAAGTCAGACAGAGAAAGACAAATACCACATGATCTCACTTATATGTGGAATCTAAAGAAAAGACTAAGTGAATGAACTAATCAGAAACAGTTTTGGAGACATAGAGGAAAAACTGAGGGTTGCTAGAGGGGAGGGGGGGTGGGAATAAAGGGGAAGGTGAGAGGTTTAGAAAATAGTCGGTAACCACAAGATGGCCACGGGGTTTTGAAAATTAATTTCGGGAATGTAATCAATAATGTAGAGATTTTGTAGGGTATCCGATGGACACGTGTCCCATTTGGGAGACCACCTCAGGGATGATGTAGATGTTTGATCACTGCACTGTACACCTGAAGCTGAAGCTGAACAATAATGAATGCCAGCTATAATTATATATATATATATATATATATATACACACACACACACACACACACATATGTATGTATATGGTTACAGGAAGTGGAGTACAGCATTAGGAATAGAGACAGTGGAAATGTAATGGCTCTGTGCGATGTCAGAGGGATAGTGGATGGGGGGAGGGGGGGTTCACACAATGTGAGGGATATAAATGAAAAATGTCTAAGTATTGCTTTGTCTTGGGCACCTGAAACTAATAAAATTATATATATATATATATATATATATATATATATATATATATATAAAAGAGTTAAGTTCTGCAGCACCTCATCATCATTATAACAAAATGACATTGAATGAAAAGACATTATTTGAGAACCTGCTTTAATGTAGGGAAAACAAACTACAGCAGAACACATCAATAGGGATAAATCTCAAAATTACAACACTGAAAAAAATTAAAAGCAAGTCATCGGAGAATACACATGAATCCATTTAAGAATGTTCAAAACCAGGAAAATTAAACTTTTTTTCTGACACATAAATGAGGGAAAACTTGAAGAAAAGTTAGGGAATAACACAAAATTCAGGGAAATGGTCACATGTGTAGAAGTGATGTGTGCTAAGTGTTTAGCAGTGGCCCACGAGCGGCTTCAACTTCCTTCTAATGTTCTAGTTCAGAGTGGTGGGAACAGGGGTGATCGGTTGTTATTAGTCTTTAAAGGGTACATATATGTTTATATATGCATATTTATATGTATAATATTTTTAACAATAGAACCATTTGACAGTTCTATGTGGAATGAAACCTTCTAGCTAAACATATATTGTTGCTTTGTACATTAAACCTAGGGATTGCATACTGTCAAGGCACTGATAAGGAAACTAATTGGAGAAGATTATTAAGTGCCTTAGTGAAAGGGGTCTAATTACCATCCAACCACCCATCCATCCATCTATTTAATTATCAATAGTGGCAAATGGTACAGCATAGTGCAAAAGTGGCGAATTTTAACAATTTCTAAATCTAGGTGAAGACAGAGATCTGAATATTTTTTATTTTGAAAACAAAAACTTGAAGGAAAAAATACAGAATCCATGCGCCCAAACATGGGGTCCAGGCCTGGAAATCTCTATTTTTATCACAGTCCCAACTGCTCCTTATGATCAGGTATGTTTGTGACTGATACAGTATGAAGAAAAATAACAGTTGTCAATCATGCCAGGCAGAAATAGAATTCAAATCTGATTCAACTGATTGAATAACAACTTGAAAAAACAAGCCAATCTCAACAATTTTAAAATATGTAAAAATGTTTTTAAAAGTAGTATCAATGAATTTAAACAAAGTAAAATATATTTATACGTTGCCTTATAAGCTGCGGGTGTGAGAAGAGTTTTTTACTACCCTCCTCCTTCGAGCCACTAGTTTTTCTTTTTCACCACACTAAATTCCCTTCTCTTTCTTAGAAATTTTTGCAATACAGTTTTATCCAAAATGTTATATATAAGATAATTTAGTTAATACAAGCCTGAATGTTAACTTGACATTCATCCATAGTCAAATGGTATTTCCATGCTGCTGACTGCTGCATTCGACTTTACCCCATTCAGTGTTTCAGAAAGGAGGTTTAGGAAAGCAAATGTACATTTTTCTATATTTTTGTGTTTTTCAAGAATGAATACTGGTAAACTTTTATACTTTAAAGTAATTATTTATTTTAATAAAATGTAGCACCTTAACTGTATCTACTTAAAAATATAAATACTATAATTATTTTCTGTGGATTTTTGACACATTTTGGAGAACAAACTTGAAATCAATTAACACAGTGAAAAGTTTACTATTCAGTGAATTGTTTTCAGATTTCCCAATCATTCAGCAAGGGCAAAAGGTGCCATACTTTTGACTTTATATCACATGGAAACTAGAGTAGAAAACTGAAATGTACCTCTGTAATAGGTTAGCATGATATGATCCAGAGAGCTCTTAATTGCAGAGGCCTCGGCATTTTCAGGGCTTAGGGGGCCCACAGGAAAATCTAAGCCAATGGGAACATATAAAGAGCGAAAGGAGACACTCGGGCTGCACAGCACGAGGTTGGTAAAGCTGTGGTTTGCTGCTTTGCAAAACAGCCCTGGTATCGCAAATGGCATCCTACAGCAAAGCAGCATTTATATGGAGAACCCTTGCTGCATTCAACACTGCAGCTATGTTATATGCTCACTCTTCAACGTTGCCTTTGTAAACGGGGACATGCTAGCGGAGCTCAGTGAAACCACAAGCTCCAGGGCCACACCACAGATATTTAACACTTAATCACAAAACAGAGAATGACGGTTAGCTCTTTGCAGTTCAGTATTTACTGGAATCCGTCCTGGCCTCTTGACAAGGGAGCCTCTGGGTGTGAGAATCTTGTAATTCTCCAGGCACAAGGCTTAGAAAACTGCACATGCAATCTACAACCCAGTGCCTTCAGCTGTGAGAGGAGAAAAGCAAGCAGAGGTCCCTGTACAATTCCTTCTGCTTCTTAGTAAGGGCAGGAAAAATAGCTAGTCCATCTACCACACTCCCCCGTTTGGATTCAGCATGTAATTATTAAGAGATGACATCCTTTGTACAGAAGGTAGGATACTTGGAGGAGGGCAGATTTGGTGGCTGGTAAATGGTGTATGCCAGCACACTGCAGACAGCATGGGCAGTGGTTCAGACAGATTCCAGGTATGCCTGACAGCTGTGTGACCTTGAATGACCACTCTTCTTGGGTTATCCTGTGTCACAGGCATGGTGACAGTTAAATGCACCTCACAGAACTGCTGTGAAGACTAAAATGGTCACACTTAGATAGCACTTAAAACAGTGCCTGGCACAAGGGGTGGCCGGTTAGCTCAGTTGGTTAGAGTGTGGTGCTAATAACACCAAGGTTGCCAGTTTGATCCCCGCATGGGCCACTGTGAGCTGCACCCTCCTTAAAAAAAAACAAAAATAACAAAAAACAGTGCTTGGCACACAGCAAATCCTCAACAAATTATGCATTACTACAATTTCACCAGGTAAAAAAAAACGAACTGGTGAAGAGACCAAGAATAAATGTCTATATTCAAATGTAGCACATAAAAGAGCTGTCTGCCATTCAGTCATTTAACATGTATCCCGGAGCATCAATGAAGACTTTATACTGGGTTCCAAGCTGACACCAATAACTCCCATTTTTTACCACCAGTGAGTTTTAGCAGATGTGATTTTATAAGCATTGTTTGTAATGAGTTTCAAAATGGAAAGAACAAAGAGAAAGAAAATGGAGACACTGCTGGAGGGCTTTTTCTTATTTTGTAGCTAAATGAAAGACAATGAGTTAGAGTACAGCTTAAGTGTCTACGCAGTTTGCTTTTAGTTTAGGATAGTGACATTAATTATATTATTCAGACGGATTTATCTAGTAATAGAGTTTAAAAAGAGCAGACAATTAAAATTACATTAAAGACATCTAAAAACTAGAAGAATATAATATTCATTACATCTCCAAGATACAAACACAGGCATGTTTGGGAGATTCTGCAGGTTCGTTTCCAGAGTACTGCAACACAGAAGATCATAATAAAGTGAGTCATAAAACTTTTTTGGTTTCCCAGTGCATATAAAAGGTATGTTTACGTTGTAGTGTAGATTAAGTGTGCGACAGCATTATGTCTAAAACAACCCCAATGTATTTTAATTAAAAAATACTTTATTGCTGAAAAAAAAAAAAAAAAATAACCATCATCTGAGCCTCCAGCAAGTTGTAATCTTTCCACAGGAAGATCTTACCTTCAACTTGTAAAAAAATGCAGTATCTGCTAAGCGCAATAAAGTGAAGTGCAATAAGACAAGACAGACCTGTATTGAGATTTTAAAAAAAATTATCCTGCACTATGAGAAACCGAATATTGAAGTCTATATTAGTATAGTACTTCATGTATAAAATTCAAATGAGATAATATATGTGATTAGTATTACATTTGATTTGAAAGTCTTAGTAAAACTCTAATAAATGTAAATGTTGGTATTTTTCCAATGTTCAAATTTTATAAACTTCTTATTTCACAAGGATTCATGCTCGATGAATATAAGTTAATGTGCTAATAGTCCTAGGAATGTATATATACCTTGCTTAAAAAAGAAATATCTATTAGGCTTTGCAAATTGTCTCACGTATTATTAATAATTATTTTCTTCTATCTCCATAGGAAGTGATGGCTGCTCAATTCTAGTAGTTTCAAGTAACTTACTGTTATATAACAAAAGCTTTGGCCTTTGCCCCAGGTTATGGGAGAAACTTCTAAACCTTTGGAATTACCTGAGTGACAGGAGTGACTGTATTTGTAACAGCAGGTTCTTGGATCACACCTGGGTTTATGCTAACACGTCAAAGGATGGGAGCTGATCGTGCCAGAAAGATCACCATGGGATGAAGAGTTCAGGCTTTGGACCATGCAGTACTTGACTCATCTCCTGGCCATGGAAGATATGAGGGAGTATAAAGTGTAATTCTCTTAATGACGTACTACTTCTATAACCCTGCTACTCAGAAACAACTGAATATTTAAATTATTTATAACATGTTACTTAACTATATTTTATGTTACATACTTATATATATAATATTTACATGCTATATGAGGTCTGACAATTAAGTTCCCGAACTTGTTGCAATGATGTTGCTAACCTTTTTTTTGATACCGGAGGGATTATTTATTATGAATTTGTAGCAACTGGACAAACAGTTAACCAAGTTTATTATTTGGAAGTGCTGAAAAGGCTGTGTGAAAAAGTTAGATGGAGGAAAGACAAGATGGTGAGGCCATGCAGCCAGCAAGCTCAGACAGCGTTTTTTGAGGAGTCAGCTATGTGGAGAGTTGAGACAATTGGCAGCAGCAGGAAGGACATGTGATTATTTTTTAGAAGAGTGATGTCATAGGAATGGCGGCAGCGGGGCACACTTTCTGAGTTCTCCTCCGGATCTTATCAAAAACGGGACATCTATAACCCATCAAAGGTCGCTCTGCTCATCACGCAGAACAGCTAAGAGACTCGTGCAAGGATTACTTCAAGGTGGGCAAATCGGGAGAGCAGGGGAAGAGGAAAGGGAGTGAAGTAGAGACGCATCTGCAGCTATGGGGACGCAGCCCGCATCTGCGGCTGTGGAAACGCAGCCGGCATCCGCAGCTGCAGAGACACAGGGGATCCCAGGACGGAACAGAGAACACAAAAGCCAGGAGGTGGGCTCTTTCCCTGCGTCCCACAGCTGATCTCTCCCACCGAGTGGGCAGCATATCCAGCATTTGAGGCAATAACCTCAGTGAGACCTCCAGTTGGGCCCTACGCTGGACAAAGGACACAAATACCTGCCTCCACCACCAACCCCCCCCACCCACCGAACCCCGCTCTTTCAGATTTAAACTGGCCGATGAACTGAGGAGTAGTGTCAGATTACAGAGGAGCCTTAGTGCTCAGGCTCTGGGAAGACTGGCATGCAGCTCTGACCCAGGGAAGAGGCTGGGAAGAGTGTGATTTTTGCTGGGATAGGAGAGCAGAGACTCCTCCACCCCCAAACACGACCTTGACTGGCCTGTGGGAAGGGTGTGACACAGCTGGGCTGGGAGAGAGAAGACCCCTCCATCCCCAGCTCCCACCCTTTCTGGCCTGCCTAGGGCAGGGCAATTACAACTGCGGAGGCACTCCCAGGGAACAGCAGTAAGCGGCAGTCGCAGCTCCCAGCTTTCAGCAGCTCAGAAATCTCCCGCCCGCAACACACACACACACACACACACACACACACACACACACACACACACACACAGAAGAAGTGCCCTAACACTCAGGAGAACTGGAAACAGCGCTGGTGGTGCTACTCTCAGTATGCATATGTGCAGGCAAGGGCAGAAACTGCACTGCCTTCGTAGAAACTACCATCCAGACCCCTCAGCCCCACGCATCTAAATCTGCAGTTCCAACGTCACTCTGGGCACCAGGTGACCGGCTCTGCACGCACAATACACAGAGGACTCTTCAGTACAGCGGAGGACAACCTGGAGATTACTTGGTGGGCTTAAGCCAAGACTGGAGCTGATTTTTGTTTTGTTTTGTCTTTATGTCTTTGATATCTTTGCCTGTATTGAGTGGGGGTTGTTGGTTGTTTTTACATGTGAAGGTATTTGATTTTTACTTTGTTGTTGTTGTTGTGCTTGGTGATTTGCTTTGTTCTGAAATTGCCCGACCAGAGCCCAGCTTAAGAGGCACAAGATTCAACATACCCACAGACCAACTCCAGACCAAACCAGAGTACTACCGGGTTTGACCTACAAGTGACACACACAGAGGGAATTCTCTACAGGCACAAGAGCCCACAGAGGCCAAACCACATTTAAATGGTCAACCCTCACACAACAGAACACCCTGTGGTGGGCAGAGCCAAGTCTCATAACTAGTCAGCCTAGGAGTTAACCCCACCTACTCACAAGGGAAAAGCAATTAAAGATCTTCTTTAACAGGACAATATATACAACACAAGAGTCACCTTTGGAGCACACACAGAGGAGAAGAACGAAGTAGTGCAAGTCAAATATAAAGGACACATACTACATAAGATACCCCCGCAAGAACTAAGAAATCTAGGGGATCTACCTAATACATCGAAGCAAACACAGAGAGTCAGCCAGAATGGGGAAACAAACAAACATGTCCCAAATAAAAGAACAGAAGAAACCTCCAGAAATGGAACCAAATAAAACAGAAGTAACCAACCTATCAGAGACAAGAGTTCAGAACACTGATGATAAGAATGTTTAAGGAGCTTAGAGATTACATAAAGAAGGATGTAGAAATCATAACGAACAACCAGTTAGAACTAAAGAACACAATTACTGAAATAAAGAACTCACTTGAAGGAATTAACAGCAGGTTAGATGAAGCAGAGGATCAAATCAGCGACTTAGAAGACAAGTTAGCAGAGATTACCCAAACAGAACAACAGAAAGAAAAAAGAATAAAAAACAATGAAGATGGTTTAAGAGACCTCTGGGATAACATCAAGCGCAACAACATGCGCATCATAGGAATACCAGAAGGTGAAGAGAGGAAACAAGGGATTCAGAGCATATTTGAAGTAATAATGTCCGAAAACTTCCCTAACCTGATGAAGGAAACCAACATACAAGCCCAGGAAGTGCAGAGAGTTCCAACCAGGATAAACCCAAACAGGCCCACACCAAGACACATAATAGTTAAAATGGTGAAGGTTAAAGACAAAGGGAGAATCCTAAAAGCAGCAAGAGAAAGACAGAGGGTTACATACAAGGGCACTCCCATAAGACTATCAAATGACTTTTCTACAGAAAAAATGAAGGCCAGGAGGGAGTGGCAGGAGATACTCAAAGTGATGGAAAACAAAGGCCTACAACCTAGATTGCTTTATCCAGCAAGGCTATCATTTAAAGTTGATGGCGAGATAAAGAGTTTCCCAGAAAAGAATAAGCTAAAGGAATTTATTACCACCAAGCCAGCATTGCAAGAAATACTAAAAGGACTTCTGTAAATAGAAGCAAGATGAAAACAATCTAACTACAAATTTAAAAATGGCAATAACTATGTACCTATCAATAATCACATTATTGATTATTGTATATGCTGTATACAAGACTCACCTCAGATCAAAAGACACACACAGGCTGAAAGTGAACAGTTGGAGTAAGATATTTCATGCAAATGGAAATAAGAAAAAAGCTGGAGTTGCAATACTTATATCTGACAAAATAGACTTTAAAATGAAGAACATATTAAAAGACAAAGATGGGCACTATATAATAATAAAGGGATCAATCCGACAAGGGGATATAACCCTAGTAAACATCTATGCACCCAACATAGGAGCACCTAAATATATAAAACAGATATTGACTGACATAAAGACAGAGATCAACAGTAACACTATCATAGTACGGGACTTCAACACACCTCTGACAACAAGGAACAGGTCTTCCAGACAGAAAATCAATATGGAAACAACCGCCTTAAATGATACATTGGACCACGTGGATTTATCCGACATTTTCAGAGCATTTCACCCCAATACTGCAGAATACACATTCTTCTCAAGCGCACATGGAACATTTTCCAAGATAGACCATATTTTAGGCCACAAAACAAGTCTTGATAAATTTAAGAAAATGGAAATCAAAACAATTCTCTTCTCTGACCACAGTGCTATGAAATTATAAATGAACTACAGGAAAAAAAATAAAAAGGAAAACACACCAATACATGGAGGCTGAATAGCATGTTACTAAATAATGAATAGGTCAACCAGGAGATCAAGGAAGAAATCAAAAGATATCTCGAGACAAACGAAAATGAAAACATGATGACCCAAAATCTATGGGATGCCGCGAAAGCAGTCCTAAGAAGGAAATTCATAGCATTGCAGGCCTACATTAACACCACATTAACAAAATGAAAAATAAAAATCACATGATCATATCAATAGATGCAGAAAAAGCATTTGATAAAATCCAGCAGTCATTTATGATAAAAACCCTTAAGAAAGTGGGAATAGAGGGATCATATCTCAACGTAATAAAGCCCATATATAATAAACCCACAGCTAACATCATACTCAATGGGGAAAGCTAAAACCATTCCCCTGAAGATCAGGAACAAGGCAAGGTTGCCCACTTTCTCCACTTCTATTCAACATAGTGCTGGAAGTTCTAGCCACAGCAATCAGACAAGAATAAGAAATAAAAGGCAATCAAACTGGAAAGGAGGAAGTAAAATTGTCATTATATGCAGATGACATGATACTATATATAGAGAGAACCCTAAAGACTCCACCAAGAAACTATTAGAGCTGATAGATGAATTTAGTAAAGTAGCAGGATACAAAATTAATATTCAGAAATCAGTTGCATTTGTATATACCAATAATAAAACATCAGAAGGAGAAATTAAAAAAACAATCCCACTTACAATTGCTCCAAAGACTATAAAATACCTGGGAATAAATTTAACCAAAGAAGTAAAAGGTTTGTACTCAGAAAATTATAAGACACTGAAGACAGAAATGAAAAAAGATACAAATAGATGAAACACATACCATGTTCATGGATAGGAAGAAATAATATAGTTAAAATGTCCATACTGCCTAAGGCAATATACATATTCAATGCAATTCCTATCAAACTACCAACGATGTTTTTCACAGAAATAGAACATATAATCCTAAAATTTATATGGGACCATAAAAGACCCTGGATAGCCTCAGCAATCTTGAGAAATAAGAACAAAGTGGGAGGTATAACAATATCTAACATCAAATTATACTACAAGGCTGCAGTAATCAAAACAGCATGGTACTGGCATAAACAGACACATGGATCAATGGAACAGCATAGAGAGTCCAGAAATAAATCCATGCCTATATGGCCATTTAATCTTCAACAATGGAAGCAAGAATGTATGGTGGGGTTAAGACAGTCTATTCAATAAATGGTGCTGGAAAACCTGGAGAGACACATGCAAAAAAATGAAGCTGGACCACCTCCTTACACCATATACAAAAATAAATTCAAAATGGCTTAAAGACTTAGATGTAAGATCTGAAACCATAAAATTCCTAGAAGAAAATATAGGAAGAAACTTCCCCGACATAAGACATTACCCAGAGTAAGATTTTTACTGATATATCCCCTCGCACGAGGGAAGTAAGAGAAAAAATAAACATGTGGGATTACATCGAACTAAAAAGTTTTTTCACAGCAAAGGAAAACATCAATGAAACAAAAAGGGACCCTACTAAATGGGAAAAGATATTTGCCAATGATATATCTGATACGGGGTTAATATCACAAATTTATAAAAAACTCACTCAACTCAACTCCAAAAAAACAAACAACCCAATTAAAAAATGGGCTGAGGACATGAAGAGGCATCTTTCTACAAAGGACATACAGATGGCAAACAGACATATGAAGAAATGCTCAACCTCACTAACCATCAGAGAAATGCAAATAAAAACCACAATGAGATACCACCTCACCCCAGTCAAAACGGCTATCATCAATAAATCAACAAACAATAAGTGCTGGCGCGGATGTGGACAAAAGGGAACGCTTGTGCACTGTTGGTGGGATTGCAGATTGGTGCAGCCACTATGGAAAACAGTATGGAGGTATCTCAAAAATCTGAAAATGGACTTACCTTATGATCCAGCAATTCCACTCCTAGGTATCTATCCAGAGAAATCCAAAACTCTAATTGAAAAATCTCTGTGCACTCCTATGTTTATTGCAGCACTATACACAATAGCCAAGGCATGGAAACAACCAAAATGCCCATCAGAAGATGACTGGATTAAGAAACTGTGGTATATTTATGAATGCAGTATTACACAGCAATAAAGAAGAAAGAAATCTTACCATTTGCAACATGGATGGACCTAGAGACCATTATGTCAAGTGAAATAAGTCAGACAAAGAAAGACAAATACCATATGGTCTCACTTATATGTGGACTCTAAAGAAAAGAATAAGTGAATGAACTAATCAGAAACAGTTTTGGAGACTAGAGGAGAAACAGGGTTGCTAGATGGGCGGGGAGTAGGGATATGGGGGAAGGTGAGGGAATTAGAAAACAGGCAGTAACCACAAGATGGCCATGAGATTTTGAAAATTAATTTGGGGAATGTAATCAATAATGTAAAGATTTTGTAGGGTATCCGACGGACACTTGTCCCATTAGGGAGACCACCTCAGGGATGATGTAGATGCCTGTTCACTGCATTGTACACCTGAAGCTGAACAATAATGAATGCCAACTATAATAATATATATATATATATATATATATATATATATATATATGGTTACAGGAAGCGGAGTACAGCATTAGGAATAGAGACAGTGGAAATGTAATGGCTCTGTGTGATGTCAGAGGGATAGTGGATGGGGCGAGGGGGGTTCACACAGTGTGAGGGATATAAATGATAAATGTCTAAGTATTACTTTGTCTTGTGTACCTGAAATTAAATTAAAAAAAAAAAAAAAAGTTAGACGACCTAAACTTTTTGCCAACAATTCATGGCTCTTGCATCACGACAATGCACCAGCTCACATGGCACTGTCTGTGAGGGAGTTTTTAGCCAGTAAACAAATAACTGTATTTGAACACCTTCCCTACTCACCTGATCTGGCCCCCAGTGACTACTTTCTTCACCTGAAGATAAAGGAAATATTGAAAGGAAGACATTTTGATGACATTCAGGACATCAAGGATAATATGATGACAGCTTTCACAGCCATTCCAGAAAAGAGTTCCAAAATTGCTTTGAAGGGTGGATTGGGTGCTAGAGTTGGTGCATAGTTTCCCTAACGGAGTACTTTGAAGGTGACCGTGGTGATATTCGGTAATGAAGTATGTAGCACTTTTTCTAGGATGAGTTTGTGAACTTAATTGCCCAACCTCATATAACACGATCTGTATATTATATACTTATATAATACTAAACCATAGGGCTGGAAACAATAGGCACACCAGTCAAATTTCTAAATTCTCAAAGAGATAACTGTTGTTACATTTCAATTTAAAACTAACTTGAATGAGACCAAATAGAAATCATGATTCCTTTAAGCAAAAATTTTAAGATTTTACCTACTGATTCAGACCTCAAATGTACTGCTATGATATGCTTTAAAAAACACTCTTTTTATTGGGTTTCAGTTTTAGATATTAATTACTAATTATCTACAAGGTGCTAGAAACTTTTTATATTTTGAATGAAATGGACATTATGATTTTCATTACATAGGTAAGGAAAGAGAAGCTCAGAGTTTAAATAAACTGTTCAAGGTCACAGTTTTATAAACTGGGGAAACTACAGTTCAAAATGCCATCAGCACAAGCCAGATTACCATGCTAAACCCTAGTGAAAATTACCTTCTTCATCCTTGCGGCCCTCTCTCTGCTATCCCAACTTCCTCATATTGCTTTCCAATTATTCAGTTCTCTTTACTATTATACCCTAGATTATGAACACACGCCCTTCTTTTAAGCTCCCTTCTAAGTTCCATTTTGTAAGGTTTTTGAAATACATGCCTAATTTAGAAAGAAATTATCTATAAACCCAGAAAAAAGTAAAAATCATAATAGATCTCAAGTTCCAGTTCTGGGTAAGCTATAGTAAACCTACACCACCCTGTCTCTCCCAATGAATGCAGTTAATAAACCCAGACAGAACAACTGGACAGCTATCTGAAGACCCTGGAAATTTAACAGCAGCAAGAACATGGGAGAAGACCAGAATCGGAAATACATCAAACCAGAATCATTTTTCTAATTTTTCTCTGCTACCCCTGCCCTGATACTATTTCAAGGCAGCCTAAAACACACAAGGAGGTGCCATATGCCAGGAGAGCTCCAGGCGAAGACCTCTGGTTCTTGCCTGAGCAGGGGGAAAGCAGAATTCGTAAAGCTCAGGAGGTGAAGAACTCCCCAATATTTTTTTTTCTTGTACTCCATTCCCTCATGTTCCAGATCCTGGCAATGCCACTGTGGAGAAAGGAACAATTACACTTAAAAAAAAAAAAAAAAAGCTCACAAGCGCCTAGAATACTAAGGGAAGGAAATCTTTCCCTGGATACAATGTGCTGTGGTTCCAAGAGGATGGGGGTGAAACCCATCTCCCACCCCCTTGATTTTTTTTCTCTCTGCCCTCCTTGAATGCAAGTGAATTTGTGGGAAGTACACAGCAAAAAAAAGGTAAAACAAACCTAACTTTTCTAGCTCGAAAACTGAAAAGGAGACACCCAGAGTATTGGTACGGAGATTGTGGAGAAGAAAGTGTCTCAGTAAAGTTATTTATGAACTTCCAGGTTCATCTCTGAGTAGTGCATGCATGGACCTGATCCTAAACATCTGATTCTAATAAAGTCTTTGAGAACTGAAGTAAAGGAGACTACTGCCCAGGTCTGACTGGCCACTGGGCTGCATACATACAAGAGAGATGTGAAGAGTCTGGCAAAGACTTTGAAATGAAATTGACACTGAAATCACAACACACAGAAGGCTGGTCAGAACTTGTGGCCTGAATCCAACTGGGTCAATGCCAGCTAAAACAGTAAGAAAATTATTTTCCTCCATAGCATCTAAATAAGATTCAGAATCTCATAACATGATATTGAAAATGTCCAGGATAAAGTACAAGCTTACTTTATATACAAAGAACCAGAAAAGTCTCAACTTATGGGGAAAAAAAAAAAAATCAAAAGAAGCCAATCCCAAGATGACACAGATGTTGCAGTTAACCTGACAAAAATTAAAGCAGCTATTTAAAAAATGCTCCAAGAAGGGAAAAAAAGTGGAAAAATTAAGTCTCTGCAAAGAAATAGATGTAAAGAAGCAAATCAAAATTTTAGAAAATAAATAAATAAAATTTACTAGATGGGCTCAATAGAAAAATGGAGACTACGTGGCAAAAGTTACTGAGCTTGAAGACAGGTCAATAGAAACTATCCATTCTGAAAAATTATTGAAAAAAAATCAGCAAAACCTTAGGGATCTGTGGAACAATACCAAAGGATCTACTAGTTATGGCATCAGAGTCTCAGAAGAATAGGAGAAACAGTGTAGTGCAGAAAACATTTTTTGAAAAAATAATAGTGAAAAGTTTCCAAATTTGGCCAAAAAACAACAACAAAACATCCATAAACCTACATATGATCTCAGTAATGTGGAATCTAAAGAACAAAATAAACAAAAGCACCAAAACAGGAACAGATTCAAACAAACAGAGAACAAACTGATATCAGACTAAAGGGGAGGTGAAAAAAGTGAAGGGATTGAGACGTGCAAATTGGTAGTCACAAAACAGTCACAGAGATGTAAAGTACTACATATAGAATATAGTCAATAATATTATAATAACTATGTATAATGTCAGGTGGGTACTACACTAATTGTGAGGATCACTTCCTAAATTATATTAATGTCTAAACACTTCATTGCACACCTGAAACTTACATAATATTGAAGGTCAACTAATGGGGAAAAAATATCATAAACCTACCCATGCACTCAATGAATCCCAGACAGAATAAAGTAAAGATATCCACTCCTACACACATCATAAACAAACTGCTGGGAACTAAAAAGACAAAAAAATCCTGAAAGCAGCCAGAGAAAAACAATACATTAATTAAGAGAATAACAATTACAGTGATTGTGGATTTCTCATCAGAAAATCATGAAGAGCAGAAGAATATTTTTTAAGTACTGAAAGAAAACAACTATCAATCCAGAATTCCATTTCAGGAAAAATGTCCTTTACAATGAGAAATAAAAATATTCAACTGTGGGGGCAGAGCCCCAAAAAGCAGTTTCCAGGCTCTCGGCCTCACATAGAAAGGTGTTGGCTCAGGTAGTAAATGGCCAACTGTGATTGCATGGCCATCAGCTGTGGCTAGTTGGCCGTCAGCTGTAAGCAGTGAGCCATTGGCCACGATATAACTGCTGTGGCTACGAGAGGGAGAGAGGAGAAGAAGGAAGGAAGAATGGGGCTAGCAAGAAGATGGCGGCTGGGCTGGCAAGTGTGGATGGCGGTTTGCGGACAGTGTGGATCCAGCCTCCAGTGAGAGTATAGTGCCGCCAGAGAGAATATAGTGGTATGACTCCCCTACCTATGGCTCCGTGGGTGTTCCTTTTTGGCCTCACCATATCCTGCGTTCTTGTATGGGGAGCGGGAGCAGAGACCGAGCAGGGTCCCCCGCATGACATCAACCATAAAGGAAAATGAAGGAATTCATTGCCACCAGACCTGCTGAAGAATTCATAAAGAAAATTTCCATATATAAGGAAAATGAAATAGCAGAAGGAAACCTGGAACATCTGAATTGAAGGAGGATGAACAGAAACAGTAAACATCTGCACAAATCAAATACTGATCTTCTCTTCTTAAATTCTTTAAAATAGAGAACAGACTTCCGGAAAAATGGCGGCGTGAGGTGAGCCTCTGTAAAGCTCCCCTGGAATTTACAAAGAATCGAACAACAAAAACTCCACAAAGGACTCCCTGCACAGCAGACAGGCAAGACGAAGAGGCCCACTACCGACTGAAATCACCTACAGGTGGGAGATTCGCGCAAGTGGAGGGAGGAGGGAAGGGAGAAGCGCGCGGAGACGGAGCCGCGCAGGCGCAGGACGCAGGCCTCGCTCAGTGCGCCGAGCTCGCTGCTTCCCGGAACCACCGCAGCTGCGGGAGAGGGAAGGACTCGGACTGCTAGGGCTCCACCAGGGCTCCACAGGGCTGAGGGGACAGCATATAACACGGCTGAACCCAACGCTCACGGCAGAGACCTCGGAGAAAAGACTGAGGGAAAAAGGCTGAAAACAGTAGTTTAAGCCCGCACTGCCGAGCAGAGAACAGAGCCTTAGGCACTGAGACTAGCCGCCCCCTCCCTCCCCTCCCAGAGCTCGCCCCGCCCCCACCTGCCCGGTGCTAGAAGCGAAACAGTAGCAGTGTCAGATCAAAACAACAGAAAATTTGCTGTTTTGAGAACTGTGGGCCGCAAACACAAATTCACAGCCCAACTAGTTCCAGCAAAGGGGAGAGAGCTGTGGAAGCAGGACCCGCTGTGGTGGTGGTCGCCGCCATTGCTCTGGGCCACCTCTCACAACTCACCCTGCCCCTGACCCCACCTATCTGGGCGGATCCCTGCAGGAGTAAACAGAACTGCTGAAATATACGGGCTCTGAATCAGGAGCTGGAAGAGCTTTGGAACATCAAAAGCTCTCAGTATACCCACCGGGACACTGCGCCCTGTGACCTAGACGAACTATTAACAGAGGAGAAGCCCGTCTCCAAGGGAATCCCCGAATTGTGTGAGAAGTTGGAATAGTGCAGAGAAAACATAGCACTACTGTGTGGGAGAAGAAAAATAAGTTGCAGTTGGAGAAATAATAAAACATTCTACCAATAAGTACTGGCAAACAAAAGAAAGACTGCTTTCTATCAACCTGTTGCAGAAGTCACTCCTGTAGATGTCTAGGAAGAGAAATAGTAAACCAGTAATCGCCATGAATAACCAAGGCAACAAGATAGCACAGAAAGAAAGTGAAAAATCTCCAGAGAAGGCACTTAAAGATACAGAAATATGTGACTTAAATGACAGAGAATTCAAGATTGCAGTTCTGAAAAAACTCAACGAGATACAAGAAAACACAGATAGGCAGTTAAAGGAACTCAGAAACTCAATCAAAGAACAGCATGAGCATTTTACGAAAGAGATTGAAATCTTAAAAAAGAACCAAATAGAATTTCTGGAGATTAAGAACTCAATAGAAGAAATTAAGAATGAAATAACCAGCTTAGGTAGTAGAGTTGACCAGATGGAGCAAAGAATCAGTGACATCGAAAACAGAAACCTGGAAATGACACAACTAGAAGGAAAAAGAGACTTGAGACTTAAAAGAAATGAAAAAACTCTACAAGAACTTTCTGACTCCATCAGAAAGAGCAATATAAGAATAATGGGCATACCAGAAGGAGAAGAAAGAGAGAAGGGAACAGAGAATATATTCAAACAAATTGTCGATGAGAACTTCCCAAATTTGTGGACAGAACTGGACCCTCGAATCCAAGAAGCAAATAGAACACCTAGTTACCTCAATCCCAACAGACCTTCTCCAAGGCACATTGTATTGAAGCTGTCTAAAATCAACGACAAAGAAAGAATCCTCAAGGCAGCCAGGGAAAAGAAGACGGTAACTTACAAAGGAAAGCCCATTAGATTATCATCAGATTTTTCGGCAGAAACTCTACAAGCCAGGAGGGAGTGGAACCAAATATTCAAACTATTGAAAGAGAGAAACCATGAGCCAAGAATAATATATCCAGCAAAGATATCCTTTAGATATGAAGGAGGAATAAAGACCTTTCCAGACATACAGAAGCTGAGGGAATTTTCTAATACACGACCTGCACTACAAGAAATACTAAAGGAGGCTATTCGACCACCATCAACAGGGACAATTTGTGGCAATCACAACTCAAAAAGGGGGAGAGTAAAGACCTGAACCGGAATATGGGAATGGAGAAAGTAAGCGTGCTGAAGAAAATGGAATACTCTAAATATCAAACTTTCTTTTACATAAACTTAAGGGTAACCACTCAAAATAAATCCAGAATTGAAACATATACTGAAATAAAAGAAGAAACAGAGGGAAACATCATAGAATACCACCACACAGAAGTAATAGACAACAACAAAAAGGCAAAGAAACAATGGAGACACAACCTTACCAGAAAACTAAGGATAGAATGACAGGAAATCCTCACATATCAATAATCACCCTAAATGTAAATGGACTGAACTCACCAATAAAAAGACACAGAGTAGCAGATTGGATCAAAAAACTAAACCCAACCATATGCTGTCTCCAAGAGACACATGTCAGCTACAAGGACAAGCATAGACTCAAAGTGAAAGGGTGGAAATTGACACTCCAAGCAAATGGTGCCCAGAGAAAATAAGGTGTAGCCATAATGATATCAGATGAAACAGACTTCAAGTTGAAAAAGATAACAAGAGACAAAGATGGACATTTCATAATGGTGAAGGGGACTGTACAACAAGAAGACATAACAGTCATCAATATTTATGCCCCCAATCAGGGAGCACCGAAATACACCAAGCAACTACTAACAGAACTAAAGGGAGAAATTGACCAAAACACAATTATACTAGGGGACTTAAATACATCATTGACAGCTATGGATAGATCATCCAAACAGAAAATAAATAACGAAATAGTAGCCCTAAATGACACATTAGATGAAATGGACATAATTGACATTTATAGAGCACTTCATCCTAAAACATCAGACTATACATTCTTCTCTAGTGTACATGGAACATTCTCAAGGATAGACCATATATTGGGACATAAAATCAGTCTCAACAAATTTAAGAAGATTGAAATCATACCATGCATATTCTCTGATCACAAGGCTTTGAAATTGGATATCAACTATAAAAAGAAAGCGGGAAAAAACACAAATACATGGAGATTAAACAACATACTTTTAAAGAAGGACTGGGTCAAAGAAGAAATTAGAGGAGAGATCAAAAGATACATAGAAACAAATGACAATGAAAATACATCCTACCAAAATTTTTTGGATGCAGCGAAAGCAGTTTTAAGAGGGAAATTTATCTCATTACAGGCCTATCCCAAGAAACAAGAAAACTCCCAAATTAATAACCTCATGTTACACCTTAAAGAATTAGAAAAAGAAGAACAAGTAAAACCTAAGGTCAGCAGAAGAAAGGAAATAACAAAAATTAGAGCAGAACTAAATGAAATAGAGAACAAAAAGACAATAGAAAAAATTAATATGACAAAGAGCTGGTTTTTTTAAAAGATTAACAAAATTGACAAACCCTTGGCTAGACTTACTAAGATAAAAAGAGAGAAGACACTGATTAACAAAATCAGAAACGTAAAAGGGGAAGTTATCACGGACACCACAGAAATACAAAGGATCATCCAAGAATACTATGAAGAACTATATGCCACCAAATTCAACAACCTAGAAGAAATGGACAAGTTCTTAGAAACATATAGCCTTCCAAGGCTGAACCATGAAGAACTGGAAAATCTAAACAGACCGATCACCAGTAACGAAATTGAATCAGTCATCCAAAACCTTCCCAAAAGCAAAAGTCCGGGACCAGATGGCTTCACTAGTAAATTCTACCAAACCTTCAAAGAGGATCTAATACCAATTCTGCACAAACTCTTCCAAAAAATTGAAGACGAGACAGTACTTCCTAAGTCATTTTATGAGGCCAACATTACCCTGATACCCAAACCTGGTAAGGACAGCACAAAAAAAGAAAACTACAGACCAATATCTCTAATGAATACCGATGCAAAAATCCTAAATAAAATTCTAGCAAATCGAATACAACAATGCATTAAAAAGATTATTCATCACGACCAAGTGGGGTTCATCCCCGGGGCACAAGGATGGTTCAACATACGCAAATCCATCAATGTGATACATCAGATTCAATGCAATCCCCATGAAAATCCCAATGGCATATTTTAAAGAAATAGAACAAAAAATCATCAGATTTGTTTGGAACCACAAAACACCCTGAATAGCCAAAGCAATCTTAAGAAAAAAGAACAATAATGGAGGTATCACACTTCCTGACTTTGGCTTGTACTACAGGGCCACAATAATCAAAACAGCATGATACTGGCAGAAAAACAGACACATAGACTAATGGAATAGAATTGAGAACCCAGAAATAAAACCACGTAAATAGGGACAGATAATTTTTGACAAAGAAGCAAAAAACATACAATGGAGCAAAGACAGCCTCTTCAATAAATGGTGCTGGGAGAATTGGATAGCCACGTGCAAAAGAATGAAACTGGACTGCTATTTGTCACCATGTACCAAAGTTAATTCAAAACGGATCAAAGACTTAAGCATAAGACATGACACAATAAACTGCATAGAAGAAAACATAGGTACTAAACTTATGGACCTTGGGTTCAAAGAGCATTTTATGAATTTGACTCCAAAGGCAATGGAAGTAAAAGCGAAAATAAACGAATGGGACTATATGAAACTTAAAAGCTTCTGCACAGCAAAAGAAACCATCGACAAAATAAAGAGGCCACCAACTGAATGGGAGAAGATTTTTGCAAACAGTGCCTCCGATAAGGGGCTAATATCCAGAATATACAAGGAACTCACGCAACTCAACAACAAAAAAACAAACAACCCAATTGAAAAATGGGCAGAGGACCTGAAGAGACATTTCTCCAAAGAGGACATACAAATGGCAAATAGACATATGAAAAAATGCTCAACATCACTAATCATCAGAGAAGTGCAAATCAAAACCACAATGAGATATCACCTCACCCCAGTCAGAATGGCTATCATCAACAAGACAAATAGTAACAAGTGTTGGAGAGGCTGTGGAGAAAAAGGAACCCTCATACACTGTTGGTGGGAATGCAGACTGGTGCAGCTGTCATGGAAGGCAGTGTGGAGGTTCCTCAAAAATTATGAATACAATTACCATATGACCCAGCAATCCCTCTCCTGGGTATCTACCCAAAAAATCTGAAAACATCTATCCATAAAGACACGTGTGCTCCAATGTTCATTGCAGCTTTGTTTACGGTGGCCAAAACATGGAAACAACCAAAATGTCCTTCGATAGATGAATGGATAAAGAAGTTGTGGTATATATACGCAATGGAATACTATTCGGCGGTAAAAAAAGATGAAATAAGACCATTTGTGACAACATGGATGGATCTTGAGAATATAATGCTAAGTGAAATAAGTCAGACAGAAAAAGCAGAGAACCACGTGATTTCACTGATATGTGGTACATAAACCAAAAACAACAAAAGAACAAGACAAACAAATGAGAAACAGAAAGTCATAGACACAGACAATAGTTTAGTGGTTACCAGAGGGTAAGGGGGGTGGGGGGTGGGGGGTGGGAGATGAGGGTAAGGGGGATCAAATATATGGTGATGCAAGGACAACTGACTCTGGGTGATAAACACACAATAGGATTTATAGATGATGTAATACAGAATTGTACACCTGAAATCTATGTAATTTTACTAACAATTGTCACCCCAATAAATTTAATAAAATAAAATTTAAAAAGAAAAAAAAAGAAAAAAGAAAATACCAGAGTAAATCTTCATGACTTTGGGTTAGCCAATGGTTTTACAGCTATGACACCAAGCGGAAGCAATGAAAAAGAAATCAATACACTGGACTTCACCAAAATTAAAAAGTTTAAAGTGCAAAGAATACCATCAAGAAAATGAAAAAAAAACAAACTCAGCGTAGGATAAAATATTTGCAAATCATATTTTATCCTACAAAGGTCTGGTGAGGGACTTTTATTGAGAATATATATGTAAACAAACAAACCCAGAAGTCAATAATAAAGACAACCCAACTGAAAAATAGCAAAAGGATTTGGACACTTCTCCAAAGAAGCTACATGAATGGCCAATAAAGACATAAAAAGATTCTAAACATTATCAGTCATTAAAAGACATGCACATCAAAACTACAATTAGTTACTTTTCACACTTATTAGGATGGCTATAATGAAAAAGACAGACAATAACAAGTGTTAGCAAATATGTGGAGATACTGAAACCCTCCAACATTGCTGGTATAGCTGCTCTGGAAAAGTCTGGCCGTTCCTTGAAAGATTAAACACAGAGTTTAATATGGTTAATACAATTAAACATATTCCCCAGCAATTGTATTTGTCAGTACATACTCAAGAGAAATGAACATTGTCATAAAAACATGTTTATAGCAGCATTATTCAAAATAGCCAAAAAGTAAAAACAATTCAAATGTCCACCAATTAATGAATGGATAAATTTTTAAGTGTGATATATCCCTACAATGGAATAGGTGTGATCAAACAATATGGTGAATGTTTAAATTAAAAAAAAAATTATTAAGTAAAAGACACATTGCTATTAATCCCCTTCAAAATATTCCCCCTCGCTTCAAACACACTTATCCCATCATTATTGCCACTTTCTGAAGCAGTGCTGGTAGTCCTCTTTCACGAGTGTCTTTAGTTGCAAGGTCATGACTGCCTCGATGTCCTGAATCCATTCAAAATGTTTACCTTTCATGGCCATTTTGACTTTGGGGAACAGCAAGAAGTCACACGATGCCAGATCCAGTGAATAAGGTGGATGAGGACACACCGTGTTTTCATTTGACGGAAACTGCCATAGCAGAAGTGATATGTGACACGGAGCCTTTCCGTTGTGATCACAAAATACGGTGACTACTGCTGCCAAGTATCATCCAACGGAAAGGCAGGCATCTTCAATATGGAAAGCGGCGCATCGAACCTTAGTAACAATCTGTGACAAGTTTCAACTTGTTTGGTGCAGTCAGTTGGGTGTGAGCTATGTTTGAGAGAAAGTGTATTTTAAAGTGTGCCATAAATCATCCTCCATCATGACAATGCTCTATGTCATACATCACTTCTTGTACAGCAATTTCTGTCAAATAAAAATATTACAGTGTGTCCTCATCCACCTTATTCACTGGATCTGGCACCATGTGACTTCTGGTTCTCCCCCAAAGCTAAAATGATTCAGGACATGTAGGCAGCCATGACAGCACAACTAAAGACACTCATGAAAGAGGACTTCCAGAACTGCCTCAGAAAGTGGCAAGAATGATGGGATAAATGTGTTCAAAGCAAGGGGGATTAATGGCAACGTGTCTTTTACTGTATTTTTTAAATTTAAACATTCACTGTATTTGTTGATCACACCTCGTTATTATTCAGCCATAAAAAGTAATGAAGTACCGATACGTGCTACAACCTGAATGAACCTTGAAAACTTTAAGTGAAAGAAGTCAGTCACAAAAGATCGTACTTTGTATGATTCTCTTTATATGAACTATCCAGAATAGGCAGGTCTCTAAAGATATAAAATAAGTTAGTTGTTGCAAGGGGTTGGAGGAATGGTGACAGTAATGTGAAATGACTGCTAATGGGCATCGGTCTTTTTTTCTTTTTGGAATTATAAAAACGTTCCAGTATTAGATTGTAGTGATGGCAGCAAAACTGTGAATACAGAAAAACTCAATAAACTTTAAATGGATGAATTTTATATGTGAAGTCTATCTTCATAAATTTATTGAAAGGAAGGAAGGAAGGAAGGAAGGAAGGAAGGAAGGAAGGAAGGAAGGAAGGAAGGAAGGAAGGAAGGAAAGGAGGGAAGGAGGAAAGGAAGGAGGTGGGAGGGGGAGAGAGAGGGGGATATTAACATTCCACAAGTATACTTCAGAGCAAAGAAAATTACCAGATAAGAGGTCCATCATTTAAAACTGGGAGTCGATACCAGTAAGACACAGCAATCCTAAATATTATTATACCTAACATGACCATCAAAATACATGAAGCAACAACTGACAGAACTGAAAGAAGAAACAAGTCCACAATTATAGTTGGAGACTTGAACATCTCTTTCAGTAATCCACAGAAAAGGAGAAAATCAGCAATTACACTAAAGAACTAGAACATCATCAACCAACATTAATATCTGTAGAACATTCCACTCAACAACATCAGAATACCTATTCTTTCAATGCATGCAAACTTCACCCAACAAGACCATATTCTGGATCATAAAACAAACCTTTAAAAATTACAAAGAGTTAAAATCAAACAAAGTTTGTTCTCTGACCATAATGTAATATAGCTAGGAATCACTAACTGAACAATAACAGGCAAATCTCCAACCACTTAGAAACAACACACTTCTAAATAATTCAGTCAGAGGATATCTCAAGAAAATTAAGAAACTATTTTGAACTGAATGAAAACAGGTCATAAATGTGGTGAACTCTCCAGAGTATGTATCTTTCAAGGATCTTATAAACTGAAAGGAATTCATAAAGCAATTTCCCCAAGACTGACCTTATCATAATGCTGGATTCCAACTGTTAATGTAACTTCCTATATAGCTGAAATCTTACCAGTACCATCTTTTATTCTCTACTTGCAAACTAATTGATTTATGTTGTCCATGATTTATGTTGTTCATTTAAATTTAGAGAACCATTAAAATAAAAATAGAAGATTTCCTTCTCCTCTTAAAAAAGGTGATTGCACCATGTAAGTTTACCAAGTCAATAACTTTCTGGGATTTAGCTATTGCAATTATCACATATATTAGAGTGCAACTGCGTGGGGTCAATTCTTCTCACAATGATGAAATCTGCTGCAAACTTACTGCACACATAGTTTACATTAAGAACTTTGCATATGAATCATAAAGCATCATGAACCCAGAAAAATCCACCTCATCTCCTTTCATTAAAGTCATCACCTGTTTAAATACATCCTATTATTCCTTCCTTGGATAAGGGCCTGTCACAACCACCAAAACCCAGTCGGGGAAGAAAGTGTTTTTTTAAGTAATTAAGTATCTATACTACGGTGCATATTTAAGTATTCAAATATAGAAACATATATTTATGTACATTATAAACTAAGAAAACGATTCAAAAAATCTGGAATGTGATCAAATTTGCAGAACTGTTCTACTGGGCAAACTTTTAAAACTTTTATGAGTATATAAGCCTGCAACATTAAAACAATATAAAAACAACTGAGAAAATAAAAATTAACACCTTTGGTAGCCAAATCTGAAAGTGTGTACTTTTAAATTGGGCCGAGTTGCTAAGATATTTTTAAAGAAAATATTCTTTGACTATGATATTAAATCAAGTGTATGTTTGGTTGTGGTTTTTTTTTTTTTTTGACTTTTGTTAAAAAAGCTATTTGACTATTTTGAATAGGGCTGCAATAAACATAGGGGTGCATATATTTTTTTCGAATTAGCGTTTTGTATTTCTCTGGATAGATACTCAGGAGTGGAATTGCTGAGTCATAAGGTAGTTCCATTTCCAGTTTTTTAAGATACCTCCATACTGATTTCCATAGTGGCTGTGCCAATCTGCAATCCCACCAACAGTGCACCAGGGTTCCCTTTTCTCCACAACCTCGCCAGCACTTTTTGTTTGTTGATTTATTGATGATAGCCCTTCTGACCGGAGTGAGGTGGCATCTCGTTGTGGTTTTTATTTGCATTTCTCTAATGATAAGTGAGATTGAGCATTTTTCATGCCTGTTGGCCATCTGTGTGTCAACTATAATTTAATATGCACAGTGTCACAGGATATAGAGTACAGCATAGGGAATAGAGTTAATGGAATTGTAATAGATATATACGATGTCAAGGAGTAATAGATTAAGGGAGAGGAGTTATCACTTTGTGAGGGGTGTAAATGTCTATTACACTGTTTTGTACACCTAAAACTAATATTTTTTTAAAAAGCTATTTGAAGGTACTTGAGATAGTAGAAATTTTTTAAAGTATGATGAATAGAATATGCAATTTTCTTACAAGGATTTTGCAAATATTAGCTCACCATTTGATGTTAATATTTCCAAAACGAATGTATACTTATCTGCCTTCTTAAACACTCCGATATTACCAAGAATATTTAAGAATACATAGTCAAATATGCTTAATATAGTATTAAATAATACGTTTGAGTTTCTTCCTGCGACATTGTAAAAATTACAAAATTTTCATTGTGTCAAATAAAACTGAAGGAAACCTATGTAAATGTTTCATAGAGAGAGCTGCAATCACATACAGAAGGCGGACAAGTATGTGTCAAGTATGTAAGTATGAAAGTTCAAACTAATTTACGCATATTTCCAAAGTTCCTTCCTGCTCAGCAATCAAGTACAATGATTCTCAAGTAAGAGGGTGGAAGGCGTATAACAGAAATTTGGAACCGTTCTACATGTGCCTTGGACCATATCAGACCAGGTAATGCTGATGGTGCTGGCTCAGGGTCACACTTCGAGAACCACTAATGAAGGGGACTTCTTTCCCTAAGTATATGAGGTTTGAAACCATTTCCCAAAGAATTTTGATATACCCCTCACCACCACCCACCACCCCCACAATTACAGATCTGTGACATCCCTTCTCCATTCAAATAAAAGTCCATCTTCTAAAGGAATCATATTTTAATAAACTCAATTAAATCTTCAATTTACTAATAAAATACCTAAATTTTTCCTCAAACCTCATTTGTAAAACCAAGTGAATTTCCTCTAAAGTTCAAAAGAAATCCAAAATATGTTGTAAGACTCTCAAATGATACATTCTCATTCTCATAAAAGGAATAGAGAATAGAAACAGTAATAATTGTAAACTACACAAATATCTAGCACAATGGTTAAGAACACACATTACAGTAAAACCTCATAAATCATATTTCTTTAAAAATATGGATATAGTTTTGTAAAAATCATTAAAATGCTTATAATAATCTGAAAAATTACAATGTACTTTGTTAAAAAGTGCTTAAAACTTAGAGAATATGCTAAAATATAAACAATGCTTCCTCTTCAAATTTTGTACCAAAATGTATATATTTTATAGTCTGATTTGAAAAAATAAACAGTAATAAATCGAATTGGCAATCTCTCTTGCAGTGAATCTGTGACTAAAAAGACCCTGGGTTCATCAAAGATGAAATGTTTCACACACCATTATAAGTACAATTCTTTTTATAAGCTTTAAGCCAAAATCTTGGTTCCTATGGTGTACTGTGTTGAGTAGTTTTATGGATTTCTTGGTTACCAGGGAACTGGAGAGTTGAGTGGGCTCAAGATGAACGGATTAAAGTACAACGACTATGAAGGATTTCAGTCATTCCTGTTTCTCTCCTTGGCAACTTAATAGGTTGCTGTCACAAAGGGTGGAATTAAGAAACCATCTTACTTCAAAAAGCAATTAGAGAGGCTTGCACTAACAAGATAAACCTAGGTCTGTTACTTTGGGATAAAATATGCAGAAATGTCCCAGATATCCATGATCTTTCATTAGAACTATATGTGGAATATGTATTTAATTGTATCTTTGCATGAAATCAATGCCACAAGAAACTTGAGAGAAACAGATTTTCACTATGAACAAATGAAAACGTTGGCAAAACCTTTTCAACTGGTATTGTGAGGTTTTTATAACCTATATAAACATACTTCTTATTTTAGTCACACCATTTCTTCCAAACAAAAGGTCTATGGTTGGCTCTCTCCTTCTTTTTAACAAATATTAAGAATTTTGGAAGTTGGTTATTTGGATCTATTTTAAAATAAAAGAATGAGATTAAATGGGAGCAAACTGATAGATAACTTTTTTAAACATAATGCATCAGTTTAAATCGTTCAAAGAGACTATCAGGTCTCTCCATGTTAGCTCTCAAGGGGGAAAATGATATTGTTACTTGGAGTCTCAAAAATTATCGAAATAATATTATCATGATGTTCCTACAATACACTTAAGGAAACATTACCATGCCAATTATGATATCTGGAAGGTTGCCAGATAATACCTTATTGTGTCATTTTCTGGCTAGTCTTCTAGTACTAAAAACTGGCAAAACAGGATGTCATGTGACCTATAATTAAACCATTTGGATAAGAAACCTTACATTTATAAAAACAGATATCTTTAAATGGGTGTTAGTATCTGCAAACACTGGAATAAATCAGTAGAGCAGTACACACATTTATACAACAAAAAAGATGGCGTCCTACCTAGATCCCCATTTTCCATCTCAAAAGACAACCAGACAGATATATATATATATATATATATATATATATATATATATATATATATATGCCTTTTAATACAAATTGCTGTTTTCTACATACTTTTATCTCGGTTTGATGTTGATCACATTTCAGTTTACATAACCTAATTCTTTTTTTAATAGCTGCACCCTAATTTATTTAACTGTCTGCTTAATGATGAAAATTTAGATTGTTCCTGAATGTATGCTGCTACAAACAATGCTGAAATTAACATATACTTCTTTATGTACCTAAGTATTAAATTCCTGGAAGCAGAACTGCTGGATCAAAATTTTGTGCATTTTCATTTTGACATATATTGTCAAACTGTACTCCAAAACATTTGAATCAATTCACATGCCAGACAGAAATGTGTTACACTACTGTGATGTTTTATCAAAACTTTTGTAATTGCCAATCTGAAAGGTAAATACATTTGTTATATTTTCCACATCTTATAATGAAAAAGTTGAGTTTTTATTACGTTTCATCAGGTGTATCTCCATTTCTGTGAATTACCTGTTTGTCATCTGTCCACTTTTCTGCTAGCTTTTTAATTTCCTTTTTGTGTTCTTTATATGAATGGTATGAGAACTTTAAGAATTCTTTTCAAATGTCATTTATTTTTACTGCATTTTTGCCATGCATTCTTTATTTTTTTAAATTCAGTTTTAGCTGTTTTCCTTTTTAAAGGCTAGCATCTCTCCCTCATCCTCAAGAATGAGTACTTTAAAGGTGAATTTTAGTACAATGCTGCTAAAATACAGAGTATGAACAATTCTGCATTTCCAGTTAAGAGATTGTGAAATCCCTCAGGCAAAACTTTTCAACTGTGTGCCTAAGAGAAACATCACAGCAATCATATTAAGGGACGAGATGGAGGTATTTTCAAAGAAAGAAGCTGAAAAACGACACTTAAAGAAAAAGTAAATGAAAAGAACACTATGAAAGCTTTGTGAATACATTTCTTTTACAGTTAATGACAACTAATACATCCAGAAAGGAACTGTTCTGTATAAATTACTAATTATACTCTCAGGGTCTTTACTATTACTTTTCCTATTGTAACATCATTTTTTTCCTTATAAACATATATACATTATAGAACTATGTAACAGAACATGTATACATAATATAATTCAGTCTTTTTTACAAAAGTATTGTTACTGTATGTTTTATATAAACAGTATATATGCTTATATAAAACATATATATACTGTTTAAACTTGGTTTTTGTGTTTGTTACAACTTATAATGTACTTTGGACATATTTCCAAGTTACATTTAGAGCTATCAAGCGTTTTAAACTACATAGGAGTACTTTTCCACCTTTGAATGTACCATAAATTACATAACCAAATCTCAATCAATACTTATAGAATTGTTTCCAAGTTACTATGTTACCAAAAATCGTACTGTGAACATCTTTGACATAGATTTTTATTTGTATACTTAGAAACATGATAAATTCCAGTAAGTGAATGAATATTCAAAAAATTTAATACCACATTTTGCTATGTATAATGCACACTTTTTTGCCCAAATTTGTGAGGCAGAAATAAGGATGCACATTTTACACGGGTAGAACTAATTCCATATCTATATGAATGTTTTTAATTATGTTATTTATGCTTATGAATTAAAAGTGTAACTCTAGAAATCAATAACGATACCTGTATATAAAATACGATCATCGGTTTTGTTGAACTTACGATGAACCTGCAACAACAAATAGTTCTTGGCCTTCTATGATGTGTAAATACCATAAATTTGTTACCGGTGCATAAAATTTCTTGCACCTTGTATCTGTTCGTGTTTTATAATTATTTGTTACGTAAAATTTCTTATACCATATGTTAAAAAATAAATGCTAAAATTCCTTTATAATACAAAAAACAAGTACCTAAATGTAAACAAATAAAAATTTGAATTAAAAAATTAAAATGAAACATTTTTTTCCCAAAAGTTTGGTCCAAAAATGTGGATGCCCATTACACAAAGGAGAGCATTATACACGGCAAAGTACGGTAGTTATCACCATATAAAAGTTCTACCAATACATTCCACAAAGAGTTTGTAAGAATGTATTTCTCTTCTCACATTAACAATACCGAGTATGATCAGACTTTCAAAATTACCAAAACAGGAAAATGCTGTCTCACTTTAATTGCATTTTTTTGATAATTAGTGTGACTGAGAGTCTTCATACTGCTTCATAGCATTTCTCTTGCTATGAATTGACTTGCTTTAGGTTTTGGTATCAACTTCAGAAATGCTTTTCTCATATGCCATGCTCACAAATATTCATTCAGGTTTTCTTCTTTTACTTTTAGGTTTCATATATTTAAATTAGTAAATCATCTAGATTACATTTGTGTGTTTAGAGTGGGGGAAAGTTCCAGTTTTATTATTAGTTTTCCCAAAGAAATACCTTATTGGCCAACCATAATTAAATATTATTTCTTCCCCACCCACTCATTTAAAATGTATGCTAATCAAATGTCAGCTTTCCTATTATTCTCAACTATGTCTCTTCAGTTTCACTGATTTGTCTAGCAGTAGGTCTATTCCCTCTTCCATTGCCTTTTAATCACTATAGCATTATAATACCTTTTATTATGCAGTGAAGTTCCCACATATTTGAACATTTTTCTTTTAACTGAAATCTTCCTGACAAGTGTTTTTCTACATGAGCTAAACAGTTGCTTTGAAAACAAACACACAAAAATGGTGAGGAATTCAATTAATTTATACATTCTTGTAGAGAAATGATATCGTTACCTATAAAAAATATATTTTATTGTATTTTTACCTATACACACTCATATATATATTTGATGCATTTTCATACGTCCCTAGAGTTTTGTATCTTTTTTAAATATGTTTTTCAATTTACTGTTATTTCATGACAAATTGAACAGTTTATTTTGTTCTATTGCATTTTCTAGTTTATGTATGTAACATCTACTGAGATCTGTAAATTACGGTTAGAAGCAATTGGACACGATCAAATTCTTATTTTTTTCCTATGAGACTTTCAGTTCTTTCCTGTAGACATTCAAGGTATACAATCACATTATGGGTTAAAGTGATCATTCGGTGTTTTTTGCTAAAGAGAATGTTAATATCCTCTTCCGTGTAATTCACAACAATGGCACAGGTGATGATGAGCGGTCTTGGCTTTTCCAGATTTAATGGAAATAATGCTGCTGTTTCAAGATTAACCATGATAGATGGAGGTCATCTTTCTATTCCTAATGTAGCAACACCCAATTTAAAATACTGAATCTATACTCTTGTAAGGAGGTGGGAAATCAACCTTAGTGCGTTATAGTTGGGGTGGCTACATTTGAAACATGCAATACAAAATTAAAAACTCAATTAAATTCTGGATCCTGAGAAGATAAACAAGACCAGAAAATAAATGAAAGAAAAAATCTAAGTCTTGAATACATACGTTTTATTTTAAGAAACAAGTCAAGTACACCCTGGAATAAATCCCATCTCCCCAGTGTGCCCTCATGGCTAAGGTGAGACTGATCTTCTCCGCAACCCCGCCCCTCCGCCCTCCAGCAGGTAAAGAAGTTACGGTAAACCCTTTGACCTGTCAATCGGCCGGGCTCCAGCCCGAGAGCTGCACGGAGGGGATGCCTGCGAGACGCAGGCGGAGCCCACCAGCGGAGCCACCGCGGACAGAGGCGAACGGGTGGCGAGGGCGGCCGCGCCCGGCGCGCCTTCCTCCCGCCGCAGAAGCCGGAGGGGGGCGCGGGGCCGGGCGCGCAGCCAGCCCCCCAGAGCGCCTGTCTCTCGGGCCCAACGGGCTCCCCAGCAGACAGCCTTCGTCCAGGAGCCACTGCCGGGGGGGTTAATAACCAGGGGCCCAGGTCCCCAACCTAGACTGGACGCGCCTCGCCTGCCGCGTCCCCCTGCAGACGCGCGCCGGGAGCCTCGAAACGTCCGCAACCACCTGAGGATGCGGCGCCGCGGACCGGGCACTGCGGGGCCAGACGCCGCGCGCCCCCCGCGGACACCCGCCTCCGGCCTCTACCCGAGTCGCCGCCCGCCCGCCCCCACTCACCGCCCGGCCCGCCGTCGGCTCGGCTCCCGCGACGCCCGGCCTCGGCGCTGAGCTGATCCACGCAGGAGCGGGAAGTGGGGCCGGGAAAGGGAAGAGAAACAGGAGGATGTTTCCAATTAAAAACAAAGGAGGGTGCGGAGAGGAGGGGGCGGTGCGGGGCTCAGACTCAGGGGCGTGGCCCTGGCGCGGACACTCCCCCGGGCGGAGGGTCCCCGGCCTCGGACTCCGCCCCCCACGCTGGGAGTGGGCGGGTCGGTGGTCCAGGGGGCGGGGGCACGGCTGTGAGCACCGCTCTGGGCGGATTCCAAATAGAAAACGAGAGGGAGGGGGAGATAAAGCTAACAAGTTGTCAGGGCTCCGACGCGATGTGACAGAAAAAGAGCAAGTCGACAGTTGCCTCTAATCAGGGACAGGCAGTTTCCAGAGCTGTGCTGAGGGGATTACTGAGCACGGAAACGAAGCCAAGAAACCAGTCTTTCGCAAGAGCTGGCTCGCTTGAGTCTGCTCCCACCCCACCCTCTTGGCTTGGGCAATGGACCCTGGCGAAGCAATGCTGATCGGAGACACTCAGGCCGGGGCCCAGGCATTTTGTTTCCTATTCGACAGCATTGGAGGGAGGGGCGAGGGGGGCCAGGAAAGAGGGGAGACCAGCAGGTCTTTGTGCTCTCTGACATTGGAACAAAAACGCCATTTGTTAATTACCCTTGTTAGGCACTAAACCCTTTTTCAAACTAGTGGGGTTCAGGTCTGAGGCCCACCGGGAAGAGTACGACCCACTGACAGGAACTGGGAGAAACTAAATGTACCACACCTTATTATAAAGAATCGGAATGGGACTGAAGTAAATTAGATTAACCTGGGAAGAGTGCCTGGAAGTGCCCCACTATGGGAGAAGTTTGGATGGGGAAGTTTGGAGAGGAGTTCTGGAATTTTCTGTTTTCCTTTTTTTTTTTTTTAAGCTCTTTGTTTAAAATATAGTTAGCATAAAATATTGTATTAATTTCAGGTGTACACCATAGTTATTCAACATTTACATACCTAAAGAAGTGATCACCATGATAAGTCCCGCAACCATCTGAAACCGTATGGTGCTATCACAGTATTATTGACTATATTCCCTATGCTTTACATTACATCCCCGTGACTTATTTGTTTTATACCTGGAAGTTTGGGCCACTTATTGCCCTTCACTTTCCCGCTCCTTTTAATTTTTCAGTTACAGTTGACATTCAGTATTACTTTGTATTAATGTCAGGTCTACAGCAGTATGGTTGGACATTTACATAATTTAAGTGACTCTCCCTGACTAGTCTAGTACCAAACTGGCACGACACATAATTATTACAATATTATGACTATATTCCTTATGCTATACTTTACATCCTCATGACTATTCTGTAACTACCAATTTATACCTCTTTAATCCCTTTCCCTTTTTCACCCACCACCCCAAGCCCCTTCCCATCTGGCAACCATCAAAATGTTCTTTGTATCTATCAGTCTGTTTCTGTTTTGTTTGTTTATTTTGTTCTTTAGATTCCACATATAAGAAAAAATCACATTGCATCTGTCTTTCACTTTCTGACATACTCCACTCAGCACAGTACCATCCAAGTCCATCCATGTCACCGCAGATGGAAAGAACCCATTATATTCCATGGCCAAGCGATATTCCGTTGTGTATATATATACCATCACCTCTTTATCCATTCATTCATCGATGGACACCAAGGTTACCTCCACATCTTGGCCATTGTAAACAAGGCTGCAATGAGTATATGGAAGTACATGTTTCTTCGAAGTAGCATTTGGATTTCTTCAGAAAAATACCCAGAAGTGGGGTTACTAGCTCCTTCTTTGTCTCTTGTTATAGTCTTTGCTTAAAGTCTGTTTTGTCTGGTATAAGTTATTGGTACCCCAGCTTTTTGTTTGTTTGTTTGTTTCCATTTTCATGAAATAACTTTTTCCATCCCTTTACTTTCAGTCTGTGTGTATCTTTTGATCTGAAGTGAGTCTCTTGTAGGCAGCATCTGTAAGCGTCTTGTTTTGTTATCCATTCAGCAACCTTATCTTTTTTATTGGAGCATTTAATCCACTTACACTGAAAGCAATTGTTGATAGATATGTAGCTATTGTCATTTTATTATTCATATTTTTTTTTCCATCTTAAAAAAAGACCCACTAACATTTTGTAATACTAGTTTGGTAGTGATGAACTCCTTCAGTTTTTTCTTATCTGGGAAGCTCTTTATCTGTCCTTTGATTTTTAAATGATAGCTTTGCTGGGTAGAATAATCTTGGCTGTAGGTCCTTACTTTTCATCACTTTGAATATTTTGTGCCAGTCCTTTCCGGCCCGCAAAGTTTCTGTCAAGAAATCAGCTGACAGTTTTATGGGAGCTTCCTTATAAGTTACTAGTTGCCCTTCTCTTGCTGCTTTTAGGATTCTCTCTTTGTCTTTAAACTTTGCCATTTAAATTTTAATGTGTCTTAGTGTGGGCCTGTTTGGCTTCATCTTGTTTGGGACTCTCTGCACTTCCTGGCTTATATGTCTACTTCCATTGCCAGGTTAGGAAAATTTTCAGTCATTATTTCTTCAAATAGGTTCTCAATCAGTTGCTTTCTCTCTTCTCTTTCTTTTACCCCTATGATGCAAATGTTCTTACCCTTGATATTGTCCCAGAGGTCTCTTAAACTCACCTCATTTATTTGGATTATTTTCACTGTTTTGATTGGGTGTTTTCTGCTACCTTGTCTTCCAAATTGCTGATTTGATCCTCTGTTTCATCTACTCTGTTCGTGATTCTTTCTAGTGCATTCTTCATTTCAATTATTGTATTCTTCACTTCTGACTGGCTCTTTTCATGGTTTCTATGTCCTTTTTTATGCTTGCTATCTCTTTGTTGAAGTTCTCACTAAGTTCCTTGAGTATCCTTATAACCAGTGTTTTGAACTCTGTCTCTTGTAGGTTGCCTGCCTCCATTTTGTTTAGTTATTTTTTTGGAGTTTTCTCCTGTTCTTTCATTTTGGATGTATTTCTTTGTTTCATTATCTTGTCTGCCTCTCTGTGTTTGTTTCTATGTATTAGGTAGGGCTGCTATGTCTCCCAGTCTTGCCAGGTGGCCTTATGTAGTAGGTGCTCTCTGGGGCCCAGTGGCAAAGTCTCCCTGGTCACCTAAGCTGGGCTCTCCAGGAGTGTCCCTAATGTGGGTTGTGGATGCCGTCTTGTTGTAGGTGAGTCTTGATCGCTGTTGCCATGTCAGTGGGAGATATTGACCCTCAGGCTTACTGGCTGTGGAGTTTGGCCACATCCACAGCTTATGGGCGGCTGTGTGGGGAGCTAACTCCATGGAGCGGGATTCACCCCAGTGTGCTTTGATGCTTGTTACAATCACCCTTTGTGTGTGCCACTAGTGGAGCTAATTGGGTGGTCCTCTGCTATTGTCTGAAGCCAACCTCCAGGTATGTTGATTCTGGGGCCTCTTGGGAGGGGCTCTGATGTAGGCCCAGGTCAGCCACATCCTGTGACCAGCCGGGGAGTACCTGGTAGGAGCTACAAAGTGATCCACAGATGGTCGCTGCCTGTGTTATACCTGGAGCCACGTGGGAGAGGCCGCCACCACCGGTTCTGCGGTAGTTCCACAAAAAGCCAGGACATTCCAAGGACTGCTGGCTTCCATAAGGTTCAGAGGCTGATAAAGCCTCTTGGGAGTGAGGCAGAGTCTCAGTGTGTCAGCAGGGTGAAGCAGTGGAGCTCACCAGACCAATCAGATTCAGATTTGGCCTGCATTACAGCAGGGCCCCACACAGGGTAAGTGGGGACTGTGCCTCCAGTCCTCGTCCCAAAGTTCATAACTCATATGTCTCCAATGTCCCCAGAGCCATGGTCCCTCTGCCGTAGCCTAGGGTAAGTGCCTGTGTGGGCCCTTTAGGAGGATGTCTATGTTTCCCACAGCCTTCTGTCCCACCCAGATGATTAGAATCCACATTGTGTTTCACAGCCAGATGTTGGGGGGGGCTCTTCTTCCCAGCAACAGTACTCCAGGGTGGGGAGCCTGGTGTGTGGGGCTGGGGTCCCTCACTCCTTCATGGGGAACCTCTGTGCCTGAGATATCTCTCCCGATTTTCAACTACCACATGGAGGTTTAGGGGCAGCTCGTTTCTCATCTTTGGCCTGTTTACCCACCTCAATGTTGGTTCTTCTTTATATCTTTAGTTATAAAATTTCTGTTCAGCTGGACTTCAGATGGTTCTCCAGGTTGATTGTTCTATAATTTTGCTGTAATTTTTATGTGTTCATGAGATGAGGCAAGCACAGTGTTTATCTACTCTGCCCTTTTGGATCTCCCACCCATTTTCCTGTGTATGCGTGCTATTTGTCAGTATGTGTGTGACAATTGAATTTTAAAATCATATTGTATTTTTTATTAGAAGTTGCACAGGACATTTCTCAAGTGTAGAAATAGTGTGTTAAAGTATGAAAGAAAAAAACAGGTACCAAAGCTATAGTGAGCCAAACACAAGACTTAAAGTAATGATCTGGTGATTTTCCATCTTGAATAAGTCAGGTGATGATAACCGCATTACTTTTTTCCCCCCAAAGTATTCTATTTTACTTGTCTTCATGCTTTTCAGCTACATCTTTTCAAATTTTTATTATTGTTTTTCACTGGTTGTGCTTATGGTGCCACAGTCCACTAGAGTCAATATTATATCATTTAGTACAAAATTAAGAAATTTGCAATAGTACATTTCAGTTTCTCAATCTTTTGTGCCACTGTTGTAACATCTTACATTTACATGATATATAAACTACATATACATTGTCATATTATAATTTTGACTTAAAGAATCGGTTGTCTTTTACAGAAATTAAGAGAATGAAAAAATATATAGTTTTTCTGTATACCCACATATACACAATTCTTTCTTGGATCTTCCAGTTTTATATAGTGTCACTGCCCTTCAGACTGAAAAATTTCCTTTTGGATAACTTAAAGTGCAGGTCTGGCAATAAATTCAACTTTTATTAATCTGAAAATACATACTTTCTGAACAGTTTATCAAACTAAGTATAGTCGGAAGAAAATTGTAGAACATTTTTTCACTTTATCATAATTCTTATTCTCCCTTTAATTTTCCTTTTCCGTGTCTTGAACTAGAAAATTTCTTGGAATCATGTTAGAAGACTTACAACTTTAATAAGATAGTATATCACGGGCTGGCCCGGTGGCTCATGGGGTTACAGCTCCATGCTCCTAACTCCGAAGGCTGCTGGTTCGATTCCCACAAGGGCCAGTGGGCTCTCAACCACAAGGTTGCTGGTTCGATTCCCGCAGGGGATGGTGGGCTGTGCCCCCTGCAACTAGTAAGGGCGACTGGACCTGGAGCTGAGCTGCGCCCTCCATGACTAAGACTGAGGGAACGACAGCTTGAGGCTGAACGGCACCCTCCATGGCTGGGATTGAAAGGACAACAGCTTGACTTGGAGGGAAGGCCTGGAAGTGCACACTGTTCCCCAATAAAGACCTGTTCCCCTTCCCCAATAAAATCTTTAAAAAAAAAATAAAAAAAAGATAGTATATCACTTATTCCTTTCAAAGTATGCACCATGTCTTATTTGATTTTGGTGTTTCAAACAGAATATAACTATATCAAATAACAAAAAGTTTTCAGTGACAAGTCATCAAAAGCAAATGCTGTGTTTCACTATAGTCGTGGTCTACTTTTTCACCTCTTTGTTGTTCATTTAACAAATTCATTCCATTTTTTGGCTTTCTCCAGGCAACTTCCTGACTAGCCCCCTTTCTCCTGTGTTTACCCTCAGAGTAAAGTGTGGACTTAGATATATCTAGGATGAAATTCTGTTCTGAAGATTATTTTTCTAAATACGGTCTTTATATTTAGGTTTTAAATTTAGCCTGGAGTGCTTTATTTCATACACATCATATATTTCACCTATGTATGTTTTACTGTATACAATATAAACATATTACCCAGGGGACAGATAAAAGTTATTTCAATTGAGTATGTAGGGTATTTTGCAAAGAGGAAGAATCTAGAACTAGAAACTAATAAAGTTGTACAAGGTTCAGAGCTCAATTTATACAGTTAAGAATATCAGCTAGATCTAAGAATTTGAAGTTAATGAATTCAGTTTTTAGATAAGCACTAATGGAACAAAGAAACTGAAGCACATCAGGTATCTATTCTGATATAATTTCATTAACTAGATATTTTTGAGTGTCTACTATGAGCCATGTATTTGGGTTTCTTGGATATTGAAATAAGGATGAATAATGAAATAGCACTTTCTTTTGAAAGCATAGACTTAAAAAAATATTTTGTGATAAAACATAAATAACAAAACTGACTCGGTAGCATGTGATCGCTGTCTTACACTAGTGAAGATCCGAGTTATAGAGGCTCTGGGCTGGGTACAAGTGATACACACTCTATAAGCAATAATTGCTTCCCACCTCCCTCCTGATAGCCACCACCTACTCCCATTCTTAAAGATACACAAGGCCGGACACACTAGTTAAAATGGTAAGATCAGATTTTAATTAGTAATATATTGCTGCAATAGGGAAAGGATTTCAGGTTAACCTTACCTTCAATTTGTATAAAGGTGACCGGTATTTTAAACGGTGTACAAGGGAATAGGAAGAGGGGGTGTGTGGGGACTCAGTAGAGTCAGGAAAGTGAAAAATTACAAAAAGCAGGGAGGGGGGAAATTGTCCATGCGAAACCTGTCTGTATTTGTTTTTTAAAATGAGGCTTCTGCCCTCTCAAAGAGGCTGGAAGACGGGGTCCTATCTTCAGGTATTGGCTGGAACAAACAGTAAATTCTTATGGCAGTCTTGAGTTTTTTCAGGTAGGTACTTTAAAGCGGGGGTGGGGGGTTAGAATCATCCCAGGAATATGACTTTGGTCTGTTAGAAATTATGTTAGTGTTTTGATCAAGGATTTATAGGTTAAGGTTAAGGCCTAGTCAAGAAGTAGGCTTAGAGGAACCTGACTAGTTTGGTCAAGGAGAGAATCTTTGTCACCACTGCACCACGGCATTTTGACATGTTCATTACATTGTATGAAAGAGACTTTGGAGTGGATGGGTAACAATTTTATAGTGGAGAGGAGATAATGTGCTTATATTGGGCCAAAGCGTGGAGATATCACTTAATGTGTGAGACGTCGTTTGACAATGCCACAGACGCAGGGACACTACAACTTTATAAAGGTAAATGAACAGAGCTCATGACATTCAGCTTAATTAGGATGGAATGTAACTGTTAGATGCAACAAGAGATGAAAACAGAGGAAGAAGGATTTAGTGAAACGAATATCCTGTCAGGTTCTAGAAAGTCTATGCTGGCTCTTTCATCATCTTGGAAGAAGTTGAAGTGAAGCCAAGCATAGTAGATGATACATATCTGCCACTAACTTGTTTGTAGGATGAAGGAATGAATCCAACTAGGGAGCAATGGGTAGCTGCCTTGGAGAAGATGTTGTTTCAAAATAAGCAACCAAGTTACATTAATTCAGAGTATAAAAAGAACCAAAACAAATGGTTCCATTTCCTGTATTGTCTTTCTTTATTTATTCTTGGTATCTTGATACCAAGATTTTTAAAAATTACAGTAAATTTGCATTGTTATATATTGGAAAACCTCAAAAAAAGAATGTGAAGATTTACATTCCAGTTTGACTCTGACTATTGAATATTTATTCATATCTGTTATTGACATAATAATGCTAAACCGCAGGTTTCAAAGAATCCTTGTGAAGATTAAAAGAGAAAAGGCTGCAATAGCCCCCTACCAATAGCTTCTTCACATCTGTGTCTAGGGATTAGTACAGTCCTGGCCCAGGAGGTGATTAATAAGTACTTGCTGAATATTTCATAATTAATTGAATGGTTATTCGAATGAAGGCTTTTTAAAGTAACATTGGAAAGAACACTTCTCTTTTGGATCTTTCTAGGTTGCCAGTTTGACTACTTTTGTGTTTTACTTGTTTAGATTACCTGCTCATCTTCTTTCATCAAGAAGATGAAAGAATTCTGTCATGTTTACTTCTCTAGTCTTCGAAAATAAACAAATAAAGGTTTGCAGAAGCTCATAAAGTTTCTGACACATTAAAACTGCATCAGGAGAGAAATTGTAGTTCTTGGAAAATCAGGACAGATTTAAGATGGGGGCGGGGGAGGAGGGGTAGTGGGATTAATTCTGGAGTACAAGCTATTAGAATGAGGCAATGAAAAAAATAATAGCAAAACTGAAAAGCAATGGGGGTCTATGACAAAAAATTTTTCATGAGAAAAGTAAAATGTTGCATGATCCCACTGTGGTGTTCTAAACAATCTTGAGAACTGAGAACAAATTTTCTTTGCTGTTTTTTATGGCAGATTCTGGAGAATTGAAATGTATATAAAACGAAAACAAAAGAAAAGAAACCTACCAACTAAACAAAACATATAAGAACTATATTTCAAGAAAGAACAACTAACTGTGATGACTCTGATTTGAATGTACATGTGTTTGTAGTAAAAGTTGTTATTCTGATGGACAGCTACACAGCCAGAGAGGACCTTGAAAGGCAACGTACCTGGTTTCTGTATTAATGTGAGAAAAAAGAACACACTCATTAGAGAAAGGAGACATTGTGACATTTTTTATCATTTGGATTAAGGAAATGTTGGGGTGACTGACTATACCAGTGTGATTATCTTCATGACCAAGCAGACTGGTGGGCACAGGCATGATCTAAGTATGTGCAGATGCCCTTTGCATATGTAACTGCAACCGTTACTCAGCAGAGGGGGAAGAAGGCAATGATGTATTTAACAATGTGAGTGATGCAGTAATGTTCCTTCCTACTTTCGATGGAGAGAATTCTGAAACAAGTTACCATCTTTTGCCATATATAATGTGCACCCACATTTTGAGCCCAAACTTGCAGGGAAAAAAATCTTTCATTTTAATTCTTTTAATGCAAATTTTTATTTGTTTACATTTAGGTACTTGGTTTTTATTACAAAGGAATTTTAGCATTTATTTTTTAACATATTATGGTACAAGAAGTTTTATGTAATAAATTATTACAAAACACAAGAACAGATACAAGGTACAAGATATTTTATGTATAGGTAACAAATTTACGATATTTACTCATCACAGAAGGCCAAGAACTCTTCATTGTTGCAAGTTTGTCATAAGTTGAACAAAACTGATTATCGTATTCCAGGGCATTATTTTGTATATGATATCGTTATTGATTTCTAGAGTTACACTTTTAACTCATAAGCATAAGTAAAAGAATTAAAAACATTCATATAGATATGGAATTAGTACTACCCATGTATAAAGCGCATACTTTTTTTCTCCTCACAAATTTGGGCAAAAAACCACATTATACACAGCAAAATATGGTAAATAGAAGGACATTATAAAAATAAGATAAAACGAAACTGTCAAAGCTGGTTAAATCCTCTAGTGTATACCAAACATGAGACCAAATGCTAGGAAAAAAAATACAACAGCTCATCAAAGAATAAAAAATATAAAAATTTAGTCTAAGGCTTGAAAGGGGGGAAAATAAGCCAAAAGAAGTTTTCAAGCAAATCTAACAAAATCAACACTTGGAAGATGGTTCTTTCCAGGAAAAAGAAAGAAAAAGGGTAAACTTAAAAATAATTTTATAATGTTCATTTTCCCCAGAGAGTGTACCCTATGAGAGTATATGGGGTTCCCACATATAGAGCAAGTAAATTTGATGAACATATCACTTTCATCAACAACTGAGAAAACTAATAGTGCTTAGGAAGTAACTGCTGGTTTTGTTCTCCGGAGAAGTATGCCTGGGAATTACTGTATTGTCTTATACTCCTGGAGGGGGCAGAAGTAAATTGTTGGAGGAAGAACCTGGAAATCTCTCATCTCTGTTGAAATTCCATGGGGACAGATGCTCTGATTAATGAGAAAAAAAAATATTCAAAGCTGAAAAAAACAACTAGATAAGGCTGATGCAAAGGATGGAGAATAAAAGGAAAAATAGATTTAAGATCCCATATATTGTAAGTATATTTAAATGAAAAGATATACAAATGCTTTGCTATGAAAGCATTAGGATCAGATGAAATAGTATATATGAATGTATTTTGGAAATGTATTGAGCCTACACAGATTTGGATTCATTGAACATTAACCTGAAGTTGAATTCTCTGCTGAGCTAATAAGGACCAAAGAGAATATTTATTTTCTTCTTGTATTCCCCTCTTTGTTCTTTCCTCATGTAACTTTATCTCTAAGATAATGTGGACAGTGAATAAGAAAGCAGATAAAAATGTAGGCTAAAGATAATATAACACGTCCCCCAACTACTTTCCCTTTATAGCCACTAAGCATGTAAAGAGGGTTTTCTGTTAGGACTGTGCCGTTAACTTATTAATATATTCTGAACTCAGGCAAGTTTTTTATAGAATGAGGTTTATCATGCCTTGGGCCTGAAACTCAGACTCCTACTAAACCAATTCAACTATATATATTTTTTGTGTGTTCATATAGAACTACTAGGTCTTTTCCCTGTGTTTTAAAACCCCTGGTCAAAAGATACACTGTAGATATATGACAAATTCCTTTTTGAACCAACTTACAAAATGTAGCATTGCATTGAAATGGTATATATAGGGGGCAGACGGGTGGCTCAGTTGGTTAGAGTGCGAGCTCTGGGCAACAGGCTGCCTGTTCGATTCCCACATGAGCCAGCGAGCTGCGCCCTCCACAACTAGAATGAAGTCAATGAGCGGCTACTCAGCTCCGGGTGGCCAGATGGCTCAGCTGCTTGGAGCGTGAGCTCTCAACCACAAGGTTGCTGGTTTGACTCCTTGACTCCCACCAAGGGATGGTGGGCTGCGCCCTCTGTAACTAACAACGGCAACTGGACCTGGAGCTGAGCTGCGCCCTCCACAACTAAGAATGAAAGGACAACAACTTGACTTGGAAAAGTCCTGGAAGTACACACTGTTCCCCAATAAAATCCTGTTCCCCTTCAAAAAAAAAAAAAAAGGTACATATATTTGCTGTTTGCTTTGCTATCTCTCTCTGCAGCACTCTAAAATTTTGGAAGGGAAATTATATTAGAGTAATTTATTGGATGGCTACTGGGGTATCTTTCAAGCTCCACATGGGAGATGCATTTGAGCCTCAGCATCTGTCTAGAAACACGATTCTCAAACCTAGCTGCCCCTTAGTCTGGGGTATTTTTAAAATTCCCGGCTCCATCCACAGAGACTCTGACTTCATTGCTCTGATGCAGGGCCCAGAAACCAAGTCCTGCTTCCAGCTATTGTACTTTGGTGGAGCCAGTGTATCTCCTCTCTCTGTCTCTTTCCTCTGCTTCTCTCTGTTCTATTTATTATCTAATTACAGGCTGACTTTTTCTGCCTCAGAGTTCGCATGGCAGAAAATGGTCCCTAAACTAATTGACTACGAAGAGAGGGGAAGGTCATCTTTTAAGAGCTTCGTTACTTCTGCAGGAACCTCTAGATGAAACGCGGTTCTTGGTAGATGTCCAGTTTCCAGAAAAAGAGGCCCGGAGCAGGAAATATAATCGTGTCCACTTATACAGGGATTACCTAGGGCTTTCATTTCTCTTTCCCCTGCTGACATGGGAAATAGAACATTGCAACAAAACTTCTCTAGCTACATTTTCTTATAATTTTTTTGGTTGAAGTATCTGCACTTTGATAGGTAAAGTGAATTTTTAATAATGGGATTATTTTTCCTTTAAACTGACTCAATTCTGTATTTATCGGTTTTCATAAACAGGCTTTTTTCTTCTGTTGTGCAGATGTGTCTGCCACTTGGTGGCAGCTATCATGTTCTTGAACTTCACTTAGTTGTTCTGATGGAGTGGGTGGCGATATGTGAAGGGAGTTTTGAGAATCCTTTTATAGTCTATGCTTCTTTGTTGGATATGTGGTTTGCAAATGTTTTCTCCCTCTCTGTAGCTTCCATTTTCGTCCTCTTCCTTCCTTCTGCTTTCATTGAGCTTATTTAGCCTCGGATTTCTTGAGCTAGAAATTTAGATTATTGACATGAAATCTTTCCTCTTTTGTAGTGTAAGAATTCAATGCTATAAAATTTCTTCTCAGCACTGCTTTAGCTGCACCTCCATATTTTGATATATTGTATTTTTATTGTCATTGATTTCTGTGTATCCTCTTTATGCTATCTTTCACCCATGGGTTAGTTAGAAGTTTGTTTTTCAATTTCTATGTGTTTATAGGTTTTCCTCTTGTCTTTCAGTTTCTGATTTCTAGTTTGATTCCATTATGATCAAAGAACACATTCTGTATGATTTCAACTCTTTTTAATTTTTTGAGTTTTTTATGATCAAAGATACCATCTATCTTGATGTGTATTCCATGCACTTGAAAAAACACTGGCTTTGCTGTCATTTGCCTGAGTTCTTTGTAAGTCAATTGTGGCCTGTTGGTTGTGTTCTTCAGGTCATTTACATCCTGGCAGATTTTCTGTGTAGTAATTCTCTCAGTTGCCGACCGAGGTATGTGGGACTCCAGGCCTTATTTAAATATTTTATGTTTAGCAGACAAACACCCTGTTTAGTTTTGGCAAGTAGGTCCTGGCCTACTGTTTTGGATTGTGGTTCCAATAATTATTTAAGATTCAGAAACTTTGCGGTGTTACTTTTCTTTGCTTAATTGACCCGGTGCTGATGGAGTCACCTAGTCTGTGTTCACAGTCCTGGAGGGTGAAGTAGAGGTATCCCCAGGCTGGGCTGCTGGGCTGCCAGGTGTCAGCCAGATGGGGAAGGAGTCTCAGGCCAACAGGATGAAAGAGGTTTCTGGGGCCAGGCTTCTTGTGGCTGAGTCCCAGTTGCCAGTTCTGCTTGCCAGCCTTGGTAGCTCCCTGTTGGGGAGGGGAGTCCCAGGTCCACAGATCAACAAAACATGTATTGTTTTAATGTTAACACTTTATTGTTATTCACACTTGTTACCACAACCACTAATTCTGAATTCATTAGATAATTTGGCTAGAAGCCTCTCCTTTCCTCTTAGCCCAAACCTACCATCAGTTCATGAGCATGGTGGCTAGTTTATTTACCTAAACACACAGAGACAAAGAGGAGAAAAATAGCACATCTATATATGTGATATTTATAACATATTGACTCCACCAACCACTGAATGCGACCCAAATGGCACTTTGAAATTAAAACAAATCAAATTAGCCACCCCTGGATGTGGTGGGACAGAAGGAGCAAGGAGGTGACTGGCGTAGGGCGGTGATTTCTTTCTTCTTATCCCTGGATGTGCAGTTACATTCAAGCAAACACACATGGAATGCATGAATTTGTCTACAAATTGCACACGAAGCTGTCGGGTACTGCCGTATGCCAGGTGCTTTGCATTTCTCACCTCATTTAATGCTTAAACAAGCACATGATGTAGGCCTTATTATTCCAATTTTATTGATCAGAAAGCCAAAGCTTGGAGAAGATACACTTGCCCAGGATTAGGCAGAGCTGAAGCAGTCAGCTACTTGCATTTCATTGTATGATACAACCTTGAAGACAAGGAAAACTAGAGATAAGGTCAGTACAGTAGGAAAGTCTGAACACTAACAGATCATTCATATATGAATGATTTAATGTTAGCAGGAGGGAATTACGTACCTGCAAATATCTATATTCCATGCATCATTTTCATTATACACTCATTAGTTTTCGTCTACCAGTTAGTTAAATAATCATTCAGTTAATAATTCTTCAGAAAATGAGTAAGATTTTAGTGGAGGTTGGGCAGAGTACTTAGTGAGGAAACAGCCAGATCAAGGCCTGGTCTCTGCTCTTGATCCGTTCCCAACAATACTCAGAAGGATGGCATTCTAGAAAGGACTCAAATTTCAAGTCAAATTGGGTTTGCCCAGGACTTTCTGACTAGGAAAACTGCCAGGCCCAGGCAAACCAGACGGTTGGTCTGCCTAGGCCATAACTACCTTTGAGCTTCAGTCTTCCGATTTTAAACCTGAATCTCATAGTTCACAGTGTTGTTTCAAGAAATACATGGAATAATGATCATGAAAACCTTTTAAGAACTGCAAACCACAATAACAGCAGGGATGTTCATATTTATTAGTGGTTACCATTTGTTATTCATTGTTCTAAGTGAGTCCCTGAATAATGGATTATTACATTTTATCTTCCCAGGACTGAAATTAAGTAGGCTCTCTTATGACACCCAATTTACAAATGGGTGAATCAAAGTGCAGAGAGGTTACTAGGCTACCCGCGATCACATTGTAGCCCTGGGAGGGTCAGGATCTGAAGCCTCACTGCAGAGCCTGTGTGCTGCGCCACAGCCCATCACTTGTCCTTCGTGATGGACCTTAGAAACACCTGAGGACTTTTTCATCACTACTGATGTTAGGGCTGCAGAAAAATGACAGAATCTCAGGAGATGGGGCCCAGAAATTAGTACTTTTTAAAGAAGTTCCCCGGGTAATTCTCATGTGCAGTTGTGTTAAGAACCACTGCTCCATTCCTTCTCTTTTATAGTGATTAACAGGTGTTAGAAAACGTTAAAACTGGGGTCAAATACATGGTGATGGAAGGAGAACTAACTCTGGGTGGTGAACACACAACTTGATATATAGATGATGTTTTACAGAATTGTACACTTGAAACATATGTAATTTTACTATCCCTTGTCACCCCAATAAATTTTAATTAAAAAAAACCAAAATGTTAAAACCTGGGCCTGGATTCTTGGTCCACTATTGACCAGCTGTGTGACCTGAATCAGGTCACTTCTCTTATGCTCAGTGTTTTTGTCTTTACAATGGAGAAAACGATACTTTCTTTATACACTTTATTATATTGTGAGATCCAAATATGATAAAACACAACTATTTTGTGAATATTGCATATCCTAAAACCCAGCGTTATACTGTTTATGAGTAAAACTTCAAGGGTGCTAGTGAATTTTCAATGAATGAAATGGGAGTCTTGAGGCTTAAAGGTGAGGAGTGTACTGGGGACAGAATAAACCCAATGGGACCTGCAGCACCCTGGGCTTTTGTCTTAAGCTTATGTCTTTCTTTTTAAAAGGCTATTGTTGACCCTGAGCAAGTGAGCCTGGCTGAGTTTATATTGTTTTGTCTTCAGTTTCGGCTGAGAAATAGTTCATTTTCAGTGGGAAATGTATCCAAAGCAGCATATCAGTCTATGATCTCAACCGTCTCAAGGGTGCTCAGACTTTAGCTTAAAAACATTAGTTGGCTAATGCAAATTTTGTCATCTCTTATGGCTGAAATCAAAAGCAGCCCTTACCAACTGCATTCAGTGACAGTCAGGAGAGAATTCCTGGAGGATGGAAATTCTCTAGTTGTGTTTCTGACCATAAGCAGCATTGATAAAGTAATGTACAAAACAGCTGTGGAAATATTAAGGGATCTTTTTAAATAAATGATTAAATAACCTACTAGTTTGGGGTTGTGTCCAGAACTTTATGATGCTTTAATTCTTGTTCCAAAGGTAGTCATAATTTCCAAGAACCAGTCATGTAAGTCATATATTTATATCTGAGTAATAGAAATTCAGTAATTGAAATGGAAATAAACAAACAAGTCAGCCGTCTCATATGGCTGCCAAAGAGATTGATGCCAACATAATCTATGCTAGTAAATTAGTACACCGCACAGATGAGAATGTAGTGGGAATATCATGTTTAGTTCTTGGTGCCTCATTTCAAATGGGGTTAGGGGAGGTGAGCATGACTTTAAGAATAGCCATCAGAGTAAGAGAGCACCAGGAAATGGCTTCATTTGAAAAACTGCTAAATTCAGGGAAACGTAGCCCAGAAAAAGGAAAGTTTAATGTAGAGGATGAGTGGGATCATTGTCCTGAAGCATTTGAAAAATCTCTTAGAAGTGTCTTTGCATCTCAGTGTGTTAGAGTTGAAAACAGAAAATAATTTTCAGGGACAGACAACAGATTTTCACTTGGTGTAAGATGTCACTTCCTAATCATTATAAAAGCTTTAAAGAGCTACCTCACTTGCAGTCACAAAAGGCCTTTTGGCAAGTGTATCATATAGAAAATTCCAGTCATGCATGTTCCCTGCCCAGCCCTCAGCAATTTAACCTGAGAAGAGGTTCACTTCTTAGCACAAGTGATCATACACAACACTTGAATCATGGAGGTTCTCTACAAATATCATGAAGATGATAGTGATAATCTTAAATTATGCAGAATCATGTACATTTGGGCTTGACGGTTCCTGAAAGCTAGGGCTCACATAGCATCACCAATAAGAACTTGACCTTCATGCCCCTCTGTCTAGGAGAACTCTAGTAGATTTGAATATTGAGTCTTCCTCCAGCTGCCTCAGAAAAACACAGGTGACTTGCCTACTTTTTTTTTTCTTTTTTAATATTTTAAACTATTTTTTTAAATTGAGTAACTGTTTCTTCCAATACCCATCAGCTCCAAACCAAGTTGTTGTCCTTCAATCTTAGTTGCAGGGGTTGCAGCTCACCATCCCACATGAGAATCAAACTGGCAGCCTTGTTGTTAAGAGCACGCACTCTCACCAACTGAGCTAACGCCCTGTGACTTGCCTACGTTTATCCCACCAGTCCACTCAAAATATATACCAAAGTCCTTATAATGATGTGTACAATCTGGCAGTTCAACCTCATCTCTTGTTGCTTTCTCACTCTTGCTTTTACTCAAAAACACTGGCCTCATTCTGATTTTTGAACATCTAAGGTACACTCCCACATCAGGATCTTTGCAAATGCTGCGACCTCTGACTGGAATATTCTTTCCCAGAGAGCCACCTGTTTTGCTCTCTGACCCCCTCAAATCTTTCCATAAATATGAAGCTTTTCTTGATTATTCTATTTAAAATTGTAACCCCACGGTATACTTTTTATCCCAAATCCTTGATCTTTTTAAAATGCATTTATTAATTTTTCAAATACTTGTACTTATTGTTTTGTCAAATACTATATATTTATTTTACTTATTTACAATTTGTTTAGTTTATTAATATATTCATTAAATTTATATTCTGCTTCCCCCAAGGAATATGAGCTTCAGTAGTTTTAGAAAAGTAAAAAAATATATATATTTTAGAATTTTTAAAAATTAAATGTATTGAGGTGACAATTGTCAGTAAAGTTACTTAGATTTCAGGTGTACAATTCTGTAATACATCATCTATATATCACATTGTGTGCTCACCACCCAGAGTCACATCTCCCTCCATCACCATATATTTGACCCCTAAAATATTTTTTAAAATCCTTGTACAATATAGACAAATTTAGGATTTAAGAATAAATTTTAAAAGAAAGGTATAAATATTCATGAGAAAGACTAAAATTTTAATGAATGTTGCAAAACGTAGAAAATGCTTTTGGATGGGATAACTTAACACAATTTATCAAAAATTAATGCATTGATACACACAAAAAAACACAAAATTCTAAAAAATTGCCCAAAATAATGTTCAAATTGTGGGGAAAATAAGTGCCCCCAAATAGGCAAGAAAAATGTTAGAAACATAATTTACATGATTATTTAAAGTAATGGGATAATTGAATATTTTGTACAACAGTGTTTCCTCATAAGAAATGATTTTTCCAGTGCATACTCCTTGACTTGCAGAGTGTAACTTCCCTGCTAGTGGCTCAGTGCTCAGTGTTCACAAATATATGACAATTGTTAAGTTTTGATAATCTATTTTGTACTTTTGTCTGTTCAACCCTCTTAGTGTATCTCGTTCCGTCATAATTATATGGTTATATGTTTTGAATTCGGGGAAGGTACGACCGCTAGAAATTGTTCGTCTATAGGCTCTAAAAAGAAAGAGTGAAAATGATAGAATATTTTGAAAAATATTTATTACCAGTGAATTTGTAGAGTTTGGTTCCTTTCCATTTTGGGATGTATTTTTTTTCAGATTTAGCATATGTTACCTGTGGGTTTAGTGCCCTCTAAGTTAATGTTACAAAGAAAGAAACTTTATCCATTTCTTATTCATTAGTCACATGTTTTTCTTCAACTTCCCTAACCCATTGATTCTTGTTCCATCATAATGTGTATTAATCAGGGTTCTCCAGAGAAACAGGACCAATAGGTTATCTATCTATCTATCTATCTATCTATCTATCTATCTATCTATCTATCTATCTATCTATCACCTATCTATCTGTCTAATCACCTACCTATCACAACTGGTTCATTGTAAGCAATTGGCTCAGGTGACTGTACAGGCTGGCACGCCCCAAACCTGCAGGGTAGGCAGTAGGCTAGAGGCCCAGGGAGGGGCTGACACAGTAGCACAGGCACTGTGGTCAAAGACATATTGTTTGTTCCATTTTTCTGATTTTCACTTCGTTTTAATTATATTAAAATGAAGAACCATTTAAAGTGCATGCTGAAGACTAAAAATACCCTGAATGTATCTTTGTTAAGTGTTTCTATGTCAGTTGGTAGGGATAATTTTCTCTTTTCTGCCACAATAATCATCCAAAGATAAGGTTCCTTTTCACGTATCTTCAAGGGGCTCCACCAAATAAGAATGTTCGTGGACACAGAAAAAATATGAGCAATGTTATTGCATCTTTCGCAAAATTAGACCAAGTTTCAGCTTTGTCTTGACAATATCCATTACATGGTATTTGTTTCCCTTTTGAATATTTACCTGTGTTGTGCAAGGCCTCACCAAGTCTTAAAAGTCACTTGTTTGGGTAAATCAGGAGGTGACTGAACTTCATGCTGGCAAGAAAATAGTGGGAAGTATGAAAGCTACAAAATACATGTGTTTAAAATTAATTATAAATGAACAACATTTTATACTGCCTTAAAGGAAATGTTTTATAAAATCTTATTAAATTCGTAAAAATACGAATTTTTAGACTATATCTTTGGTATTTCTAGTGACTCTGAATACATCAGGATAGAAAATATACTCCTTACTTTCAGAAGCCAAAGGTATTAGCATTATGCTTTTCAGACCGGGAAACCTTGTGTAATGCATCTGCTCCTCGGTCAGATCTCTGCTGCCTGGATCTCAGACTTCTGACTGTGCTAGTATCCATGGCCGGGAGCTGCTACTGTACTGTGGGTTCTGCATATCCACAAAGATGTTCTGTTAACATTTAAGGATTTGGGAGTGCCAGGTGCACAGTCTTACAACTGAAGTATTTGTTTTAAGTGTGTAGTCTAGCTCTCAATTAATTCCAAATAGGACTTCGAAATACAAAAACTCGCTGGGACACAGGTTTCCTGGATTTCCCTGCACACCAACCTGAACTTCAGTTCCCTCTCTTCAGGATAAACTGGTTATGTGACCTGGGAACAGACACAGCTGGGCAGCTCTCCCTTCACTGGGAAAGGGTTCCTGAGCAAGCATGGAAGTTCAAATACATCTCGAAAGTAAGTGCATGAACTGTGGACCCAGATCACCTGGGTTTAAACTCAAGCTTTGCAACTTGCTAATAGTTAAAATGTCTTTGAGAAAAATCACTGAATTTCTTTTTGCCTCAGCTTCTTCCACTCTAAAAGGGAGCAATAGTATTACCTGTTCTAGAGGTTTGTTGCAATATTAAGTGTCAATAAATGTTTGTGCAAGAATCTGACACAGAGTAATATATTACCTATTTTATTTGGAAGCCTATATCACTGATGTTTAACTTGGAATAGGGAGGTCAAATGCCACATGAATGCTGACTACTAGATTTCTGACTGTGTGTATTTCACGTCATTCATCTGACTTTATGTTTCTCAGTAGTAAAAGGCGATGAATTGTTTCTGCCCTGTTATCCCACAGTGACTTCATAAGGGCTGTCTTGCAAAGGTTTGGGCACACAGCAGCAAGCATCACACGATTTTCATTAGCAGCACAAGTCCCCTGTTATTGTAGTTTCCTAGAGAGATACGTTTAGACTATGGGGCTGGGTGCTGGCCAGGGTTCTCTGTCCCCTGCTGCTTTCTCTTTTTAATGGGGAGATACAGTGATCTTGTTTAGAGGAAAGATACTTGTGCTTCCAGTTTTTTAATGATATGCTGGGAAAAAGCCAGCTGTCTGATACCTACCAGGGGTTAGTGAAGGAAGTTGCCAGGCCACCCAGAGCAAGAAGTCCACAGTCAAGAACCAGAACTCCTGTTTTTTTTGGTACAAGAATGAAAGACAAAATGTAAGTAGATAATAATTATTTTTTGGTTCTTTAACTTATTGAGATATAATTGACATATCACATTATATTAGTTTCAGGTGTTCAACATAATGATTGGATATTTGTATATGTTGTGAAATGATCACTACAATAAGTCTAGATAACATCAGTCATCATAGATAGTTACAATTTTTGTGTGTGTGGTAAATTTTAAGATCTACTCTCTTAGCAATTTTCAAATATGCGATATAGTATTATTTATTGTAGTCACCATACTGTACGTTATATCCCTAGGACTTATTTATTTCATGACTAAAAATTTGTACCCTTTGACCCCTTTCTGCCATTTTGCCCCTTCCTTCTGACCCCAACCACTTATCTGTTCTCTGTATCTATGAGCTCATTTTTTTTATTCCACATATGAATCAGATCATATGATATTTGTCTTTCTCTGTCTGAGTTACTTCATTCAGCATAATGCCCTCAAGTTCAACTATGTTGTCACAAATGGCAAGGATTCATTATATATTATGACTGAATAATATTCTAATAAATGTGTAACATTTTCTTTATTCATTGATGGACATGTGGTTTGGTTCCATATCTTGGCTATTATAAATAATTCCGCAATGAACGTGAAGGTTCATATATCTTTTGGAGTTAATATTTTTGTTTTATTCAGATAAATACCTACCCTGTTTCTCTGAAAATAAGACCTAGCCAGACAATCAGCTCTAATGCATCTTTTGGAGCAAAAATTAATATAAGACCTGGTATTATATTATATTAATTTATTAAATTAAAGACTGGGTATTGTATTATATTCTATATTATGTAAGACCCAGTCTTATATTATAATAAAATAAGACCGGGTCTTATATTAATTTTTGCTCCAAAAGACACATTAGAGATGATTGTCCAGCTAGGTCTTACTTTTGGGGAAACACGGTAGAAATGGAATTGCTGGATCATATGGTAGTTCTATTTTATTTTTTTCAGGAACTCATACTATTTTTCATAGTGTCTACACCAATTTACATTCTTTTTTTGTTTGTTTGTTTCAGATCTTTAATTTCTTAAAGCCATAAAATATTACAGATAAAGTCTAAGGTTGTGTTCCATCCATAATCCCATTCCCCTCATTTCCTCCCCAGATACAACTAATATGTATTTGGTGTATTTTAATACTTCTGTTACATTAATTTTTTTTATTAGTTTCAGGTGCACAAGACAAAGCAATACTTAGACGTTTATCATTTATATACCTCACACTGTGTGAACCCCCCTCCCCCCATCCACTATCCCTCTGACATTGCACAGAGCCATTACATTTCCACTGTCTCTATTCCTAATGCTGTACTCCGCTTCCTGTAACCATATACATACATATATATACATATATATTTATATATATGTATAAAATTACAGTTGGCATTCATTATTGTTCAGCTTCAGGTGTACAGTGCAGAGATCAGGCATCTACATCCTCCCCGAGGTCGTCTCCCAAATGATCGGATACCCTACAAAATCTTTACATTATTGATTACTTTCCCCAAATTAATTTTCAGAACCCCGTGGCCACCTTGTGGTTACCGACTATTCTCTAAACCCCTCACCTTCCCCCTTATCCCCACCCCCCCTGGCCATCTAGCAACCCTCAGTTTTTCCTCTATGTCTCCAAAACTGTTTCTTATTAGTTCATTCACTTATTCTTTTCTTTAGATTCTGCATATAAGTGAGATCATATGGTATTTGTCTTTCTCTGTCTGATTTATTTCACAACATAATGTTCTCTAGGTCCACCCATGTTATTGCAAATGGTGAGATTTCTTCCTTCTTTATGGCTGAGAAATACTCCATTGTTTAAATGTACCACAGTTTTTTATTCCAATCACCTACCAAGGGGCATTTCGGTTATTTCCATGTCTTGGCTATTGTGTATAGTGCTGCAATAAACATAGACGTGCATAAAGTTTTTTGAATTATTGTTTTGGATTTCTCTGGATAGATACCTCGGAGTGGAATTGCTGGATCATAAGGTAGTTCCATTTTCAGATTTTTGAGATACCGCCAGACTGTTTTCCATAGTGGCTGCACCAATCTGCAATCCCACCAACAGTGCACAGCGTTCCCTTTTCTCCACATCTGCGCCAGCACTTGTTGTTTGTTGATTTATTGATGATAGCCATTTTGACTGGGGTGAGGTGGTATCTCATTGTGGTTTTTATTTGCATTTCTCTGATGGTTAGTGAGGTTGAGCATTTCTTCATATGTCTGATTGCCATCTATATGTCCTTTTTAGAAAAATGTCTCTTCATGTCCTCTGCCCATTTTTTAATTTTGTTGTTTTTTTGGAGTTGAGTTGAGTGAGTTTATTATACATTTGTGATATTAACCCCTTATCAGATATATCATTGGCAAATATTTTTTCCCATTCAGTAGGATCCCTTTTTGTTTTATTGATGGTTTCCTTTGCTGTGAAAAAACTTTTTAGTTTGATGTAATCCCACATGTTTATTTTTTTCTCTTACTTCCCTCGTGCCAGGGGATATATCAGTAAAAATCGTACTCCGATTAATGTCTGTGAAGTTTCTTCCTATATTTTCTTCTAGGAATTTTATGGTTTCAGATTTTACATTTAAGTCTTTAAGCCATTTTGAATTTATTTTTGTATATGGTGTAAGGAGGTGGTCCAGCTTCATTTTTTTGCATGTGTCTCTCCAGGTTTTCCAGCACCATTTATTGAATAGACTGTCTTAACCCCACCATACATTCTTGATTCCATTGTTGTAGATTAAATGGCCATATAGGCATGGATTTATTTCTGGACTCTCTATTCTGTTCCATTGATCTATGTGTCTGTTTTTATGCCAGTACCATGCTGTTTTCATTACTGTAGCCTTGTAGTATAATTTGATGTCAGGTATTGTTATACCTCCCACTTTGTTCTTATTTCTCAAATTGTTGAGGCTATCCAGGGTCTTTTATGGTCCCATGTAAATTTTAGAATTATATGTTCTATTTCTGTGAAAAACGTCATTGGTAGTTTTATAGGAATTGCGTTGAATATGTATATTGCCTTAGGCAGTATGGACATTTTAACTGTATTAATTCTTCCTATCCATGAACATGGTATGTGTTTCATCTATTTGTATCTTCTTTCATTTCTGTCTTCAGTGTCTTATAATTTTCTGAGTACAGATCTTTTACTTCTTTGTTTAAATTTATTCCCAGGTATTTTATAGTCTTTGAAGCAGTTGTAAATTGGATTGTTTTTTTAATTTCTCCTTCTGATGTTTTATTATTGGTATATACAAATGCAACTGATTTCTGAATATTAATTTTGTATCCTGCTACTTTACTAAATTCATCTATCAGCTCTAATAGTCTCTTGGTGGAGTCTTTAGGGTTCTCTATATATAGTATCATGTCATCTGCATATAATGACAATTTTACTTCCTCCTTACCGATTTGGATGCCTTTTATTTCTTTTTCTTGTCTGATTGCTGTGGCTAGAACTTCCAGCACTATGTTGAATAGAAGTGGAGAAAGTGGGCAACCTTGTCTTGTTCCTGATCTTAAGGGGAATGGTTTTAGCTTTTCCCATTGAGTATGATGTTACCTGTGGGTTTATCATATATGGCCTTTATTATGTTGAGATATGATCCTTCTATTCCCACTTTCTTAAGGGTTTTTATCATAAATGGCTGCTAGATTTTATCAAATGCTTTTTCTGCATCTATTGATATGATCATATGATTTTTATTTTTCATTTTGTTAATGTGGTGTATCACATTAATTGATTTACAGATGTTGCATACCAGGGATGAATCCCACTTGATCGTGGTGTATGATCTTTTTAATGTATTGCTGAATTCTGTTCGCTAATATTTTGTTGAAGATATTTGCATGTATGTTCATTAGAGATATCGGCCTGTAGTTTTCTTTTTTTGTGGTGCCTTTGTCTGATTTTGGGATCAAGATAATAGTGGCCTCGTAAAAAGTGTTTTGGAGGCTTCCCTCCTTCTGGATCTTTTGGAAGAGCTTGAGGAGAATAGGTGATAATTCTTTTTTGAACGTTTTGTAAAATTCACCTGTAAAGCCATCTGATCCAGGGCTTTTGTTTGTTGGGAGATTGTTGATTATTGATTCAATTTCCCTGGTGGTAATCAGTCTATTCAGGTTTTCTGTTTCTTCTTGAGTTAACCTTGGAAGGTTGTACGCCTCTAGAAAATTGTCCATTTCTTCCAGATTGTCAAATTCGTTGGCATATAGTTGCTCATAGTAATTTCTTAAAATTTTTTTGTATTTCTATGGTGTCTGTTGTCACTTCTCCTCTTTCATTTCTGATTTTATTAATTTGGGTCCTCTCTCTCGTTTTTTTAATGAGTCTGGCTAAAGGTTTGTCAATTTTGTTTATCTTCTCTAAGAACCAACTCGTGGATTCATTGATCTTTTGTATTGTTTTTCTGGTTTCTGTTTCATTTATTTCCACTCTGATCTTTATTATCTCCTTCCTTGTATTCCCTTTTGGCTTATTTTGCTGTTATTTTTTCAGATCCCTTAAGTGTGAAGATAAACAGCTGATTAGTGATTTTTCTTGTTTCTTTAGGTAGGATTGTAATGCTATGAATTTCCCTCTTTGGACTGCTTTTGCAGCATCCCATAGATTTTGGGTCACCATGTTTTCATTTTCGTTTGTCTTGAGATATCTTTTGATTTCCTCCTTGATCTCCTGGTTGACCCATTCATTATTTAGTAACATGTTATTCACCCTCCATGAATTGGTGTATCTTCCAGTATTTTTCCTGTAGTTCATTTCTAATTTCATAGCACTGTGGTCAGAGAAGACAACTGGTATGATTTCAATTTTCGTAAATTTATCGAGACTTGTTTTGTGGCCTAATATATGGTCTATCTTTGACAATGTTCCATGTGCGCTTGAGAAGAATGGGTATTCTGCAGCTTTTGGGTGAAATGCTCTGAAAATATTGATTAAATCGAAGTGGTCCAATGTGTTATTTAAGGCTGTTGTTTCCATATTGATTTTCTGTCTGGAAGACCTGTCCCTTGTTGCCAGAAGTGTGTTGAAGTCCCCTACTATGATAGTGTTACTGTTGATCTCTGACTTTATGTCAGTCAATATCTGTTTTATATATTTAGGTGCTCCTATGTTGGGTGCATAGATGTTTACTAGGGTTATGTCCTTTTGTTGTATTGATCCCTTTATTATTATATAGTGCCCATCTTTGTCTTTTAATATGTTCTTCATTTTAAAGTCTAGTTTGTCAGATATAAGTATTACAACTCCAGCTTTTTTCTCATTTTCATTTGCATGAAATATCTTACTCCAAACCTTCACTTTCAGTCTGTGTGTGTCTTTTGATCTGAGATGAGTCTGTTGTATACAGCATATACAAGGGTCTTGCTTTCTTATCCACTCAGCCACCCTCTGTCTCTTAATTGGAACAGTTAATCCATTTACATTTAAAGTGATTATTGATAGGTACATAGTTATTGCCATTTTTAAATTTGTAGTTAAATTGTTTTCATCTTTCATCTATTTACAGAAGTCCTGTTAGTATTTCTTGCAATGCTGGCTTGGTGGTAATAAATTCCTTTAGCTTATTCTTTTCTGGGAAGCTCTTTAGCTCTCCATCAACTTTAAATGATAGCCTTGCTGGATAAAGCAATCTAGGTTGTAGGCCTTTGTTTTCCATCACTTTGAGTATCTCCTGCCACTCCATCCTGGCCTTCAATGTTTCTGTAGAAAAGTCATTTGATAGTCTTATGGGAATTCCCTTATATGTAACCCTCTGTCTTTCTCTTGCTGCTTTTAGGATTCTTTTCTTTGTCTTTAACCTTTGCCATTTTAATTATAATGTATCTTGGTGTGGACCTGTTTGGGTTTATCTTGGTTGGAACTCTCTGCACTTCCTGGGCTTGTATGTTGGTTTCCTTCATCAGGTTAGGGAAGTTTTCGGACATTATTACTTCAAATATGTTTTGAATCCCTTGCTTCCTCTCTTCACCTTCTGGTATTCCTATGATGCGCATGTTGTTGCACTTGATGTTATCCCAGAGGTCTCTTAAACCATCGTCATTGTTTTTTATTCTTTTTTCTTTCTGTTGTTCTGTTTGGGTGATCTCTGCTAACTTGTCTTCTATGTCGCTGACTCGATCCTCTGCTTCATCTAACCTACTGTTAATTCCTTCAAGTGAGTTCTTTATTTCAGTAATTGTGTTCTTTAGTTCTAACTGGTTGTTCGTTATGATTTCTACATCCTTCTTTATGTCATCTCTAAGCTCCTTAAACATTCTTATCATCAGTGTTCTGAACTCTGTCTCTGATAGGTTGGTTACCTCTGTTTCATTTGGTTCCATTTCAGGAGGTTTCTTCTCTTCTTTTATTTGGGACATGTTTGTTTATTTCCCCATTCTGGCTGACTCTCTGTGTTTAGGTAGATCCCCTAGATTTCTTAGTTCTTGCTGGGTTATCTTATGTAGTATGTGTCCTTTATATTTGACTTGCACTACTTCGTTCTTCTCCTCTGCGTGTGCTCCAAAGGTGACTCTTGTGTTGTGTATATTGTACTGTTAAAGAAGATCTTTAATTGCTTTTCCCTTGTGAGTAGGTGGGGTTAACTCCTAGGCTGACTAGTTATGAGATTTGGCTCTGCCCACCACAGGGTGTTCTGCTGCATGAGGGTTGACCACTTAAATGTGGTTTGGCCTCTTTGGGCTCTTGTGCCTGTAGATAATTCCCTCTGGGTGTGTCATTTGTGGGTCAAACCCGGTAGTACCCTGATTTGGTCTGGATTTGGCCTCTGGGTGTGTTGAATCTTGTGCCTCTTAAGCTGGGCCCTGGTGTAGGGCAATTTCAGAACAAAGCAAATCACCAAGCACAACAACAACAAAGAAAAAATCAAATATATTCACATATAAAAACAACCGACAACCCACACTCAACGCAGGCAAAGATATCAAAGATATAAAGACAAAACAAAACAAAACAAACAAACAAAAAAAGCAGCGCCAGTCTTGGCTTAAGCCCACCAAGTAATCTCCAGGTTGTCCTCTGCTGTACTAAAGAGTCCTCTGCGTATTGTGCAGGCAGAGCCGGTCACCTGGTGCCCAGAGTGATGTTGGGACTGCAGATTTAGAGGCGTGGGGCTGAGGGGTCTGGATGGTAGTTTCTACAAAGTCAGTGCAGTTTCTGCCCTTGCCTGCACATATGCGTACTGAGAGTAGCACCACCAGTGCTGTGTCCAGTTTTCCTGAGTCTTAGGGCACTTCTTCTGTGTGTGTGTGTGTGTGTGTGTGTGTGTGTGTGTGTGGCGGGCGGGAGATTTCTGAGCTGCTGAAAGCTGGGAGCTGCATCTGCCACTTACTGCTGATCCCTGGGAGTGCCTCCGCAGATGTAAGTGCCCCACCCTAGGCAGGCCAGAAAGGGTGGGGACTGGGGATGGAGGGGTCTTCTCTCTCCCAGCCCAGCCGTGTCACACCCTTCCCGCAGGCCAGAAAAGGTCGTGGCTGGGGCTGGAGGAGTCCCCTCTCTCCTAGCCCAGCAAAAACCACACTCCTCCCAGCCTCCTCCCTGGGCCAGAGCCGCCCGCCAGTCTTCTTAGAGCCGAAGCACCAAGGTTCCTCTGTAATTTGACACCACTCCTCAGTTCAGGGGCCAGTTCAAGTCTCTGGAAGGGCGGGGGTAGGATTGGAAGAGCAGGGGTGGGAGGGGCCCAGTTATGGAGTCTGTGTCCTTTGTCCGGCCTAGGGCTTAACTGGAGGTATCAGCTGAGGTTACTGCCTCAAATGCTGGACATGCTGGCCCCCTCGGCGGGAGAGTTCAGCTGTGGGATGCAGGGAAAGAGCCCACCTCCTGGCTTTTGTGTTCTCTGTTCCGTCCTGGGATCCCCTGCGTCTCTGCAGCTGCAGATGTCGGCCGCATTTCCACCACTGCAGATGTGGGCCGCACGTCCACAGCCGAAGGTGTAGGCCACGTCCCCACAGCCACAGGTGCGGAGGGCGTTTCCACAGCCGCAGATACGGGCCGCATCTCCACTCCGCTCCCTTCCCTCTTCCCCTGCTCGCCCAATTTTCCCACCTGCAAGTAATCCTTGCACAAGTCTCTTAGCTGTTCTGTGTGATGAGCAGAGAGTCCTTTGATGGGTTATAAATGTCCCGTTTCTGATAAGATCCAGAGGAGGACTCAGAAAGTGCGCCCCGCTGCCGCCATTCCTATGACATCACTCTCCAATTTACATTCTTATCAACAGTGCACAAGGGTTTTCTTTTACCCACATCCTCGACAACACTTATTATTATTTGTGTTTTTGATAGAGTCATTCTAACTGGCATGAGGTGATATCTTGTTTTAGTTTTGATTTGCATTTTCCTGATGATTAGTGATGTGCACATCATTTTATGTACCTGTTAGGCATCTGAATATCTTCTTTTGAAAACTGTCTATTCAGATCTTGTAGGGAAAATGGAGTCAGTCAGGCTCCCTCCCCGGCCAGCTGCTGGCCCTGACCCGGCGACCTGCTGGTCAGAGATGATGGAACACAGCGGGGCACCGTCCATCTTGCAGACATACTGTAGATACTCTTATGTAAGCACCCTGGCTGTGAGCCACCTTTGTCTCTGTATGGTATAAAGGGGCCCAGCCATTGTACGAGGGGGGCTGCTGAGACATGACGGGGGCTGCTGGCTGCAACCAATGATGGGGCTGATTATGCCCCATAAGCCTGAATAAAGTATGTTACTTTGCTTACGGCTCCACACATCTTCTTCCAGCTCCCAGAGCTGCGGACCCCTTACCCCAGGACTTCTACCCACTCAGACAGATCCTCTACCCATTTTTAATCAGACTGTTTGTTTTTTACTATTGACTTGTATGAGTTCTTTATATGTTCCAGATATTAACCCCTTATCAGATATATGATTTGCAAATATTTTCTTCTATTCAGTAAGTTGCCTTATTATTTTGTGTTGGTTTCTTTTGCTATGCAGAGTCTTTTTAGTTTGATGGAGTTTCACATTTTTATTTTTGTTTTTATTCCTTTGCTTTTAGTGTCTAATCCAAAAACCCATCATCAAGACTGATGTCAGTTTACCATCTATGTTTTCTTCTAGGAGTTTTATGTTTTTAGGTCTTATCTTCAAATCTTTAATCTATCTTGAGTTAACTTTTGTGTATGATGTAAGATAGTAGTAGTCCAGTTTCATGTTTTTGCATGTGGCTGCCCAGTTTTTCTAACAGCATTTATTGAGGGGACTGTTCTTTCCCCATTGTATATTATTGGCTCCTTCGTTGGGAATTAGTTGATCATATTATGTGTGGGTTTATTTCTGGGCTCTCTGTTCCACTTCTCTATGTGTCAATTTTTGTGCCAATACCATACTATTTTAATAAGTGATTTTTTTAAATTATTAAAGACAATGTAAACTAAAGTAACCTATCTATGAATACTTCAAAGTAATGGTGAAATATTACAATAAAGAATATAATACGCAGAATATATAATGCACAGGACATTATGTTCTTAATCTTAAATATGTAATTTTTATTTAAATATATTTTTTAAAATCTGATCTTAAAATCATCTTTGAATCAAACTTGTGATTGGTAGTTCACAACTGAGATGAGGGATGCCATCAATGGACAACAAAACTGGGAAAAAAGAAATCAAAAGATTGTTTTCATTTAACATAATAATTGTTCTAAAACCAACAGCAATATTATAAAGCCACTAATTTGTACAAACTCTTTTTTTTTATTATACACTCCATTTTTTTTGTAAATTTCCTAGAAGAAAATTTATGTCTATTTATATATATCTTACTGGAGCTTGCAATGGTAGTTTAAATTTGTATGGCCACATTTCAGTGAGGAAATGGAAAATTTCATAACTTGTCTAACATCTAGAAGGTGACGGAGGTAGGATTCCAACTTGTATTTCCTGTATTTCAAAGCTTATGTTTTCTCAGTTTAGACCAAATGAGAAAGATTTAGCTTCTTTAATATATAAAGTTTTACTGCCCGCTGGGCATGGCTGGCTTCATGGTCCCGGAAGCTGTGCAGTCATACAGGGTCCCATGCTTGGTTCAGTGTGCTTCTGTTGCCATATTGAAATTTTAATCATATTTGAACAAATGGCACAGCATTTTTATTTTGCACTGGGCCCCACAAATTATGTCTCTGTCCCTGCTTCTGGAAAATATCTCAACTGCTCTTTTAACAGTCTTCATGTTTAAAGATACGATAAAACATACCTTAGTCAACAAATAAGATTGTTCTTTGACAATTTTGGGACTGATCCACTCTTCATTATTAAAACAGCTTTACCTCTCGAATATCAGTTTTCTCATTCCTGAGAATGGTACTCATTGACCCTGAATTTGCTCTTGTTGGTGAAGTGCTGTCCACCCATGGGGAGGCTTTTGGAGTTCTCCAAAGGAGGGGGCGTTCCCACTGGGAATGAATGCTCCTTCATGTAGGTTGAGCAAACCTCTTAGCAAAGCACAGGACTTGGAACAAAAGTGACTTTCTCTAGTTTACTAAAGCGATACTTTGACCCTTCTTTAAATTTATCTTTGAAATAATAAATCTCTGTGAGGGGGAAAAGGAGGAAGAGTGAGAGTGAGCTTGAGAAGCAGAAGCAGAAGGAGGAGGAGGAGGAGGAGGAGGAGGAGGAGAAGGAGAAGGAGAGGGAAAGGGAAGAGCAGAGGGAGAGGGAGAGAGTGAGGGAGAGGAAGACTATAATGCTGTCAATAGATGTTGTCTTCCACCTAGAAAGAATGGATTGCTCTCTTCTTGTGTTTCTATAGCACTTTGTATAAATCTCTTTAATTGTCCTTATTACCTGGTAGAGTTGTTATTGGTTTGAATGTGTTACTCGGCTCCTTAAATAATGGAATAGAGCTTTGTTTATCTTTTTTTATCTGTGGAGTGCTAAAATTTAGTCAGGTTTTTGATGGAGTATTTGGTAAAATAAAATGCCAACTTCTTCTTTTATTCAGATTTTGGCAATTATATATCTCAGTCAGTTATGCATTTTTCAAGTAATTTATGTAAAAACTTGCCCGAACTAAAACTTAATGAATCCCCAAAATTGATGTATAAATGCTTCATTACCTGAAAGCAATGTTTCCAAGTAGGAAACATTGGTTTTTATTTTCTGTCTCTGGGTTTTATTTTCCCAATGTGATTTAGCTAATGTTTTGGCTAAAGAGAAAGTGAGCCACTGATTAAACTAATCTTAGCATAAGACAGAGTGCATCATTAATTAGCATAAATTTTTCTTCAATAACATTTGACAAAAACCACTGCTAATTATTTAGCCAGCTACAAATATACTTGACAGGCAGTAGGATCATAAGGTTCTTTTTATTTGGTTTTCTTTTTCCTGGAGTATGACAATATGGTACTTACATATTAAGTAAGAGCTTCTCTTGAAAGGCACAGTGCAACTGTGGACATGTTCTTTGTAGGAGAAGGAAATACTTTTAAATTAATAAAAAGAAAAACTATATATATCAATTTCAGAAGTGATAAGATTAATGTTCAAATTCATTCATTAAAACCGTGTGAATGCTAACAAAAATTTAAAGCAGAAGTAGAAATACTAAAATTACACCAATTCTTTCAGAATACAAAGCATGATAGAATAATTTCCCCCCTTTGTTTAGGTCAGAACAGTAATATGCTGGAGCCAGTTTGCACAAACCAGGAAGAGCCAGTTGTGAGCATCTCTTCCTAACTCTGCATTCAGTGATATCACATTGGTAGATTGAAATCAACTGCAATGGGAGTATGTTCACCAAGGTAATACTTAATCATTATAAATCGAAGCCTTTTATTCCCCTGGAAAGACAATGATTTAATGTTTACCAGCACATCACTGAGGTAGGTTAGCCCTGTCCATAATTCTTCAACGATATTACAAGAAGAGGAAATTATAGACTAAAATCACTTATTAACATAGATGTAAATATCTTCAACGGAACATCAACTATTACAACCCAGTGAAAACAAATAAAAGATGATCAAGTGGGATATGGAAATATAATTTATATTTTAGGAATTCAAAGTTAGTTAAGTAATCCAAAATCAATTGATGTAGTTCATCAACTTATTAGAAGAATAAGGAAAAAAAATATGACTTTATTACCAGATGCATAAAATTCCTTAAATTAAATTAAAATTGGTAAAAAATTTCAGCCGTTTAGGGACAGAATTAAACTTCTTCAGTCTGATTAAGCATATCTATTAAAAAACTAGAGTTAACAACTTATATAAGAGTGAAATAGCAAAAGGTTTTTTCCTTAAAGAAAGTTGGGAACAAAGCAAAGATGTCTACTATCAATACTTTTATTCACCTTTAAGTATTTATTTATTTATTTATTCATTCATTCATATTAGTTTCAGGTGTAACTTTTATTCACCATTATAATGGAGTTCCTATTCAACTAAAAAAAAAAGAAAACAAGAAAAAGAAAGAAAATCCATAAAGATTGAAAAGTGTAAAGTATAATTATTTTTATTAGCAAATGACTCTACAAATGACTAGAACTAATAAGTAAATTTATCAGGTCATAGTATGCAAGTCAGTGTGCACAAGTCAATTGTATTTCTATATACTAGAACAAAAATTATAAAATATAATTTAAAAGATGTATGTATGGCAGCATCAAAACATCAAATATCTAGTAAAAAAATAAGGTAATGAAAAATGTGTAAGACCTCTACTGTGTTAACTATAAAACTTAGATGACAGAAATTAAAGATCTATACAAAAGAGAGATATACCACGTTCTCAGATTGAATGTTTCAGGATTGTTAAAATGTCAATTCTCCACAAGTTGATCTATGGGCTCAATGACATTCTAAATAAAAATCCCAGCAAGTGTTTTGTTTTGTTTCCTAAGTCTTTTAGCAGAGTTTGGCTTTTTAGACTATTCACATTCTAGTTATTAATAAATAAGTTAATTTAAAAACATTCTCCATGTGCTTCCAATTTTCCTGTTACTGTTATGTGACAAGCTAGATAGTGCAGAAGAGAGCCTAAGATGAAAACTTGAGGAACATCCACATTTAAGGGATGGGCATAGGAGACATCTAATAGAGACTGAGAATAAGTGGGAAGAAGAGAATCAGCCCCAGAGAATGGGATGTCTGGAAACCAGTGAAAGAGAAGTGTTTGGGAAGCAATTGTCAACAACACCAAATGCCCTAGAGAAGTCAAGTAAGATACAGTATAAGGGATCCCTTGGTGAAAGTAAGCGAATGGTGGCAGCGCAGAGGGAAGAGAAATCACAGTGACTTGGGTGGTTTTAATAAATAGGAGGTGAGCAACTGGAGAAAGAAAAAGTCAAACTTAGATATGAAAGAATAACAATAAAATGTAAAGGTACAGATATGTGATTGAAGGATATTTGAGGAAAAATAAGAGAATCCTGAGCACGTTTAAACACTGATAAGAAAAATATTCTTGGGAGTGGTTCACAAACTTGTTTGCACGTGAGAATCACTTGAAGAGTTTAAAAAAAAATACCAGGGCCTGTGTGTAGTGGGGGCAGAGGGTATATGGGAAATCTCTGTCATGAATCTAAAACTACTCTTAAATGAAGTCCATTAAAACAAAACCCACGTGCACCCCTATGGTGATTGCAGCATTACTAGTTACAGCTAAGATATGGAAGCAACCCAGATGACCATCAATAGAAGAATGGATAAAGAAGATGTGATATAAATATATACATATTCGAATGTTATTCAACAATAAAAAAGAATAAAATCTTGCCATTTGTTACATGAATAGACCTAGAAAGTATTATGTTCAGTGAGATAAGTCAGACAAAGACAAATATTGTATGATATCACTTATACATGGAATCTAAAAAAGCAAAACAAATAATAAACAAAACAGAAACAGACCCATAGATACGGAGAACAAGCTGATGGTTGCCAAAGAGGAGGGAAGCGGGGAGATGGGAATAAAATAAATAAAATAAAATGAAATACAGTGGCTCAAAAGAAAAAAAAATCCAGTGCCCAGGTGGTACCTTAGATGAATGAAATTCATTTCTCGGGATAGGACAAAATTATCAATAGTTTTTCGAAGATCCCAGGTGATCCCAATGTGCAGATCCAGCTGAGAACCACTGCACTATTCTAGAGCTTCTCTTTCTTTAGCGACAATTAAAATTACCTTGAGTGTTTGTTAAAACACAGGTTGCTGGGCCTCATCCCGAGTTTCCGATTCAGTAGCTCTAGCGTGGGGCCCACGAATTTAACTTTTTTAAAAGCCCCCAGATTATGTTTGTGTTGCTGAGTCAAAGACCACACTTTGAGTAATACTCTGCTCTAGGGAGAGGAAACGAAGATAAAGGCAAAAAAGGAGACAATTGGGCAAGATGTTTTGTGAGGATGGAAATATCTAGAGCACCAGCGCTTTGGTTGCCTTATTGATGGGAGGAAAGGCAGATGCCTCTTCCTTGGTGCCAAGGAGGAAAAAAATAAAGTATGAGTGTGAATTCAAGTAAGCTTGTTGGTAAACTCACAGGAAGTTAAGGAAGGTCTGCTGTGATGACTTCAAGGGTTTTAGGCTAGTACTGTTAGTGTAGAATTGTTACATGTATTGACACGTACATAGTAATGAAGTAATAATTGACAATTATGTGGTCACAGAATTAAATTCCAGGCAGCTACATCCTGGTTACATTTACATGTGTAACTAGAACATACTCGTATTAGCCCAAGAAGTGGGTGCAGTTGTAACCATATCGATTCTAGCATTTGTTTTCTCACATGAAAACCAATAAAAACATGCTGCACTACCAGTGTCTCCAATATCTGCACAATAACAAAAGTGACTCTTTTGCTTAGATGTAGGATTATCTTTGGACAGTCATTCAATAGATATTTGGGTTATGGAATCCAATCTAAACTAAACTAATTCAGATCAAAAACTCCTCCAGTTACCCAGTTGTTTGAATACTGATAAATGTCCAAAATAATCCTGCAGGCTTTGCATGTGTAACACATGCCAACTGGTCTAACTGTATAGCTAGTTGCAATAGGAATGACGATTCCTACACATGGTTTGGAACAGTTCTGAGAACACAGTCCTTCAAGGCCAGAAAGAGTCCGTAAAGTTGACATGCCACATGAACATTCAAAGGCAATGAACACCAAAGTTCTTGGTGGAGACGAGGAAGTTCCCAGTGGCAATTCCTGTGAGTTGACATGTTATGATTTCATTAAATCAATGAAACATTCTGTAGGTATACCTGAAGATCCCCAACCATGATGTTTGAAGATGGGGCAATAGGGATGATTTCAGTGATTCTCTAAAATGTTATCATGATTTGCTCAACTTGATTCCTTCAGCAGGTCTCCAAATTCTGGCTGAAATCTGGGGATTTACTCTAGTGGCAAGGTTCTCAAAGTGTGGTTCCCATCAGCAGTAGCAGTCTCTTTACCTGGGGACATATTAGAATGCAAATTATCAGGCTCCACCCTAGACCTACTGAGTCATATAATCTGGGGATGGAGTGCAGCAATCTGTGTTTAAAAAAATTGTCCAGGTGATTCTGATGCATGCTAAAATTTGAATACTAGCATTTCAGTGAATGCTCCAGAATTAAAAACTGAGAAACCTAGAGTTTCTCAAAAATGTCAGCACCCATCTGTTAGTGAATTATTTTGGGGGATGATTTGGAAAGCATTTTCTAGCATAATCTACTTTTCTCAGAGAGTGACAGGGTGACACATTCACAGACATAGCTGGTGAGACTAACAGATAATATATTTTCATATACAATAACATCTTGTTTTGAAGTGCATTTTAAAATTCCAGTTAGCTTGCTCTAAAATTCTATTGGATTGGTTCTGTCAGATAATTGAAAATCTCATTTACTCCCTATCAAATGTATTCACTAGCTGGTAATTGGTGAGCATATGTGAATCCCACATATTCACATAACAAAGAAAATGAGGCCCCCAAGGTTAATGCTGTTGCTTGGCTATTTTACATTCAGAAAACAACACACAAAACAACAACAAAATCCATTCTGGTTCATGTAGCTAAGTTATCTTTGAAAACTGACAGAAATCAAATCTTCTTTAGAGTATTAACAATAACAACAATTACAACTTAACCCAAATCCTCACTGGCTCAACAGTTTCCTACTAGACATTAGCAGGGCCTCCCCACTCTCCAGCCCCCCATCACAGCATCACCAAGTCATACCAGAGAGGATACTTAAGGACATTTCATGTGTTTTCCAAAGCCAGTCACTCTCTGTCAGTTTCCCAGTGCTTGCTTTTCTCTGCTTGCTGTGCTCTTGCTCCCACTTATCCATCTCCAATGCCACCTGAAGAAATCTCACCTGTGTCATGACGTGCTTTGAAAATGCCAATAATCATACCAAGGACATTGGGCACAGCCGCTGTCAGAGCTGCCAATCCTGAGTGAGCTGTAAGAACGCCACATTATCTATAGAGTAGGGCTAAACATTGTCCCCAAAACAATTTCTCCTGTGTCGAAATGCCTACATGGTCTCTTCTTGATCAATTTTACCAACTTCTGACCTTCAATGCCCAAATCACAAAGAACGAAAATGGAAAGAGACACCAGAGCTTATATTTCATCTTTCTCTTCCTCCTGTAACTATTTTATTGCGTGAGATGTATTTGACAAGTTGTGTGCTGAAGACAAGTTTATTTTTTCTTACATATCCCACATCAATAGTTTAAAACCTTGTTCAGGAATGTGAGCATTGAAATCTTAATGTTTTGTGCTTAGCCTTTGGAAGCCTGACCAAAACAAAAGCAAAAAAATATTCTATTTCAACATCCTGTTAACAACTTCAAACAAAACTCCTTTATCCTCCAAAAAAGTGTCCATATCTATATACTGTGTTTTTCCCCGTAAATGAGACCTAGCCAGACAATCAGCTCTAATGCATCTTTTGGAGCAAAAATTAATATAAGACCCGGTATTATATTATTATATTATATTATATTATATTATACCAGGTCTCATGTTATAGTAAAATAAAACCCAGTCTTATATTATGTTATATTACATTATATTATATTATATTATATTATATTATATTATATTATATTATATTATAGACCAGTCTTATATTATAGTAAAAGAGTATAGTAAAATAAGACTAGGTCTTATATTATTTTTTGCTCCAAAAAATATATTAGAGCTGATTGTCCGACTAGGTCTTATTTTCAGGGAAACACGGTAAATGGAGGCAAACATACAAGATACTGGTGAACAAGTTCCAACATTTTCACATACTAATATTTCATTGTGGGTATGTGAATAGCTGAATGATCAATATTCAATTATTCATATATGGTTTTAATAATATTGTCTAATATATACTAAGCATTCAATACGTACCATGCACTGTGCTAAAAATTGTCTAATTTCATATTCCAAACAATGCTTTCAGTAGACACTATTACCATACACCAAGGTTAGAGGGGCTGAGTACCTTGCCCCAATGGTGCCAAACCTTGATTTAATCAGACCTGGATGGAGAGGGAAAAGCAGATGCTTTTTCCAGGGTTTGTGGCAGACACATTTCATAGAAGGAACTGTGAATGAGACAGATAATTTGGAAACGAAATTGTTCCACAAAATTTGGGAGCAGAAAAGTCATATTAAGAATATTTTCTTTACTTTAATTTGGTTCCAAGTCTCTTCTCACCAATGCAGTAAGCGATTCAGTCTCACATACTTATTGAGGGTGTGTATGCTGTCTTCCTAATAAAAGGTCATAAAAGACTCCTAAGGTATGTTACAAAGCATAGACAATTCAGGAGTTCATAGGCCAGGGTCCTACAGTCCTTTGGAAGACAGGAACCTTCACTTTCTCCTGACTAGGCCAGAACATGGGTTTTTCACATGCATCTTCCAAGCCACAGCACCCAGTATACACCTTCGGCATAGGTGTGGGTCCATTGAGCTCTGGATCACTGAAGGGCAGTAAGCAACCAGTCCTTATTCCTGGGTGCCGTACCCCTCAAGCCATCCCTCTCTCTTTAGATAAGCCACTTTTGACCCCTTCACATTGTTATATTCTATCTTTCTAGTATGATCTAGGTCATACCCACTCCAAGCAGGAGCTTTTGCAAACAAAACCGTGCTATTTTCTTCTGTGGACAGAAATCCTTCCCACCAGGATACGATTTATCCAGAACATGAAATGGCAACCCTTGCATGACAAGGGCTGCTCTACCCAGACTCCTTTGAAGGAAGGAACAGTAGCCTTTGTGTAGAAATATTCAGGACTTGTTTTATTATATTCTCCTGAGTCTTTATCTCTTTTGCTCCCCTTTGGACAGTGTTTTTCTAGTTCTGATGTAGGATGACCTGTTCTTTGGACCTTATCTCTCATTGAAACCAACCATATCTAAGAATCATCATGAATAATTATCAGTTAGTTAATTACACAATGAGATAGAATTGAAAAATAAAATCTGATGAATGGATAAAGAAGTTGTGGTATATATACACAATGGAATACTATTCGGCGGTAAGAAAAGATGATATAGGAACATTTGTGACAACATGGATGGATCTTGAAAGAGTAATGCTGAGCGAAATAAGTCAGACAGAAAAAGCAGAGAACCATGTGATTTCACTGATATGTGGTATATAAACCAAAAACAACAAAAGAACAAGACAAACAAATGAGGAACAGAAACTTATAGACACAGATAATAGTTTAGTGGTTGCCAGAGGGTAAGGGGGGTGGGGGGTGGGGGGTGGGAGATGAGGGTAAGGGGGATCGAATATATGGTGATGGAAGGAGAACTGACTCTGGGTGATGAACACACAATGGGATTTATAGATGATGTAATACGAATTGTACACCTGAAATCTATGTAATTTTACTAACAATTGTCACCCCAATAAATTTAATAAAATTAAATTTAAAAAAAGAAAGAAAGAAAAATAAAATCTGATAGTAAAAGCTATAGGTAACACTGCCTTAGTGTTTGGACTGTGATAACACAATGCCATAGACTGAGTGGCTCATAAACAACAGAAAGTTGTTTCTCACAGTCTGGAGGCTGGAAGTCCAAGATCAAGTTGCTGGCAGATTACGTATTGGGTGAGGATCCACCTCCTGATGCCTAGTTAGCTGTCTTCTTGCTATAACTTCAAATGTGAAAGCGGCAAAGGAGCTCTCTGGGGCCTCTTTTCTAAGGGCACCAATTCCTTCATGAGGGCTCCACTCTCATGACTTAATCATCTGCCAAAGGCCCCACCTCCAAATGCTGTCACACTGGGGAGTAGGTTTCAATCTATGAATTTGGGGAGACATAAACATTCAGTCTATAGCCTATGCAAATAAAGAAAAATCACCTTTAAATAATGTGATTGTGAAAAAAAATATCCACAATATTTTACAACATCTCCCATCAAGGAGTGGGATCTCTTTCAACATCCCTGAGTGTGGAGTTAGCCACGTGACTTGAATTGGCCAGTGGGACATTAACAAAATTGATGTAAGCAGAGTCTTAAAAGGTGCTTGTGCATGAAGATGTTTTCTGGCTGCTTTTGGAACCAAGGCATCATGTAAACAAGCTAGGTTAGTTACAAGTAAGTCCAGAGACAGAGCCTATCTTAAAAAGAAGAGTTGATGTGGCTTTTTAAAGTGGAATAGACTAAATCTGATACATGGGAGGCCACACAGTTTTAAAGGGAGGAAAATCAGTGTAGACTCAAAGAGACTGAGACAGTTTAAAATGACAAGGGACTAGTGTCTCCAACTTTCCGTGGGTAAGAAGAAGGCTGCAAAAACTACTCAGCTAAAAACATAGCCATTTCATTTAGAAAATGTGAAATGTCTCAGAAGGCAGAGCCGAAATCCCAGAAGGCACAGCCATGAGAACAATGGGGTAGAGAGCCACTGTCAGAGGGCAGAATATTCCCTGTCCCCAGAGTAAGAGGCATATGTACCCATCTCAGTTCTGAAATTGCTATTGACCAGTGACTGCTATGAGGATTTCATTTGTTTATTGTGGTTATTTTGACCTTGGCTCACTATTGAATGTTGGTTGTGTCTTTTTAGTTTTGAAATCTCTGAATCAAGTGGAGCTGCGTCCAAGTATCCTCACTCGCATCCACAAAAGCTGAAGAAGCAACACTGGGCTTGAGCCAAGTGCCATAATTGAAAAAGAGACTCTGGGGAGTCGAGGGAGGGTTGAGGCTATTTTGCACGTGGGGAGAATGAAATAATTGTGACCAGACGGTGGACAACAGTAGATTGGTGGGGGGAGGGACCAAAAAGGCCATAATATTTTGCAGCAACTCCCATAAAGAAATTGAGTCTGTTTTCCCACTTCTTGAATCTGGACTTGGTTATGTGACTTTGGCCAATGGGACATTAATAAATAGAAGCAGAGGGTTGAAATCAGCTTGAACACTTGAACTCATTTTCTTGCTGCTTTTGTAACATAGTCATCGTACGTAAACGCTTTGACTAACCTTCTAGATGATGAAAGATATGTGGCCTGTTGCCCCTATTGCCTCAGACAGAAACAGCCAGACATATGAATGAGGCCACCTGGGATGAGACAGTCCCCAGTAAATCATTAACTGACCACACATGCATGAGTGATCCAGGTCTGACCAGGAGAACTATACAGCCGAATCCTTATCTAAATAAAATGATCATTTTAAGTCCCTAAATTTTTGTGTACTTTATTATAAAGGAAACATGATACAAATAGTTTTAGTAAAATAAAATTTTATTTAGATAGTCTCGGTGAAAGTTGTTGATTTTGCTGGGAGCTGGCAAAACTTAATGCCAGTACCTTCTGGCCTACTCTTTTAGGCTGATTCTTAGGGCCAGAGTTCAAAATACATGTAGTCCTAGAATGGAAATGAATAATAAATATAGTTAGGTTGGCTTGATAGTACAAACAGGTACAGACCTTAGATTTGAGAGTGTTTTTTGAGTCTTGTTTGTAATACCATGATTATAAAACATATTAAACCGGAATTCTGAGGATCGGACCTATAAATAACCAACTTCTAAGGGTGTAAGAATGATTATTTTCCTATTCTTAAATGCCCCCCAATGATAATTTTGTGTGGGGAGCGGGCTGTGAGCTGACAAGGGCCTTGCAGCTGCAAGGTCATTCCCATGGGAAGCCTCGCCTCAGCAAGCTTCCCAGAAAGTACAAGATAACACTAATGCAGTCACAGACATACAAACTGGCCAATACACAAAACAAAATGTTCTAATAATACCTGCTTGTTCTGCTAATACTTGTTTGTATAGATAGCTATTCTAAGACTGTATAAAAACTGTGTGTGAAATAAAGACTGCGCCACTGCTCCGCCATCCGTGGACTGTGGATCTCCCTATCCCAGCTTTCCTGTCTCTGTCTTTTCTCAATCTCCTCACCCTTCCCCCTCAGGCAGAGCCCTCTTGGTCGCGTGGGCCGCGACAATTTTGTATATAAAGACCCTTTGAGAAAAAAAACTAATTCCACCTCATTTTATTTCTCTCTCTCTATTTTTCATTCATATATATGCAGTAAAGAAAAATATAGGAATAAATAAGGGAAAAAGTTATATTTTAAATCCTTCCAAAATCTACCATTAATATTTTGGTTCAAATTCCTTCCAGACACACACAATTGGTATTATATTAATAATATGCCTATATCCTGATTTTTCACTGCTTAATATATCCCGAGTATCCATGTCATTAAAGTTCACTTACTGAACATTTGAGTCTTTAACATTAACACTCTTTTTTAGAGATAACTCATAATGTGCTTAATACATTTCATACTTTAAATTTTGGGTTGTTTTAACTTTTTTCTATTTATTAGAGTGAAGGTTGCTATAGAGAGCATACATTGCTATTTCCTAGAGTATACATAATTATTTGTCTGCATCTCTATTTTTTTTTGGAAGAAACTAATACATGAAAGACTATGAACATCAAAATTTTTGATTGATATGTTCAATTTATTCCCCATTAGTTGTATCTGTAGCTCATGAGTTCCTGATTACCCAAATCTTCACCAGCATTGAGAGTTCATCACTAAAAAAAAACGTTCATTATATCATAAATGAAAAATAATATTTCATTTTTTTCTTTTTAGGTTCTCATTATAAGTTTTTGAAAATCTTTTATGGTTATTTGTTATTTGTATTCCATTTTTAATCATGAATTACTATTTCATATTCTTTGTCCGTTTCCACTGGGAGTCTGATATTTTTTCCCCTTATTTAAATAAAATTTTTATTAATTTAAGGATATTATTCCTTGGTTATATTTGAAGCATATGTTTTCCTTACTTTATTGTTGGCTGTTGAATATATCATATTATGATTTGTTTCGAGATACAGAAGTTTAAGATATGCAAATTTAGCAGCCCGCTTCTTTGTGATTTATTTGCTTTGAAAGTTCTTTTTCAGCTAGAGACTAGGTGAGGATGCTCTTTATTCTTTTATCTTTGATCAATAATTCAATATCTCCTTCTTATGCTTCTTTTAGATTTGTTCTGTTCTTTTACTAACTTTTAAGAGATGGATACTTAGCTCATTAATTTTTCTTTTCTCTTCAGTAAGTATTTACAGCTATACATTTTTCTTTAACATCTTTAGTGGCATTCCAAAACTTTTGATATGTAATATTTCAGTTATTATACAATTTTATGTATTTAACATTTTGTTCATTATGCATTACTTTTTAATCCCTGAGTTATCTACACATTTCCAAATATACAAAATATTTAAAAAGATGTATCTTTATCAACTTCTAATTTAGTTCATTTTGCTCAGACACCAAAGTCCAATTAATACTAATTTCTGAAATTCATTGAGACAAGTTTTCTTATAGTTATTATTTCTGTTATACTTTTACTCATATTCTCTTCCTTTCCAAATTTTTGTCATTAAGTGTGTCCCCTATAAAAAGCCTACGAATACTTTAAAAATAGGATTTAACAGTTTCTTTCTTTTAACTTGCAAGTTTTGCCCATTTAATTTATTGTGGTTATTGTATAAATAATATTAATTGACATCTTGATATAACTAACTATGTAGATATTTTCTACCATTTTAATTTTCTATTTCTGTTTGTCCCACTTTCTCTATGCTATTTTCTCTTTTTTTTTTTTTTCTAATGGGGTTTTGTTTGTTTGCTTGATTGTATTTTATTCCCATTTTTCCTATCTATTAGTTTGAAATTTATATAGTCTTTCTGCTGTTTTAGTGGTTATCCATAAAATTCTAACATGCACATTTAACTCATCTATTGAACAATACAAATAACCTCAGAACACTTTGATTCTAATTACTTCCTCACAACTTATATACTCTTATTGGCTAGTATTTTAGTATTGCTTGTTTTTTTACCTCCAAAATTAGACATTAGCTATTATTTTACTTTTAAAAACATGTTAATGTTCACAACTATGTTAGCATTTTATTTGCTCATGAATGTTATTGGACCTCAGATGATTCTTCTCAGATCATGTTTCTTCTGTGAAGTATCTCCTTTACAAAAGATCTTGTGTTGTAAAACTCTGGGTTTTAAAATATATATACATATTTATTTATTTTACTCTCGTCCCTGAGTTACAGTTTTGAAGAAAATAAAATTTGAGAGTTAAGATTGTTTTTTGTTTATCAGTACTTTTAAGATACTCTTCTGGCTTCCACTGTTTCTATTGAAAAGTCAGTTGTCAGTCTAATTGCTTGTGGATGATCTGGTGATTGATCTTTTTCCTGGTTACATTTTTGTTTGTTTGTTAATTTCTTTTCTTTCTTCCTTCCTTCCTTTTTTATTTTATATATATATATATTTGCTTTTCTGTTACTTCACTCTGATTTATATAGGTGTTAATTTTTAATTACATTATGTAGGAGATATTGTCCTTTCTGAATTACTGTATTATTGTTTCTTGGTTTTGGAAATTGTTTAGCAGTTACCTATTCTCTGTCCAGGTATTATCTGGAACTCTTGGCTTTCATATTTGTCTCTCCGTACTGCATTATGAATAATTTCCTCAACTATATCTCTCAGTTCACTAAGTTTTTTTCCTCAGCTATGTCCAACATGGTATTTAAACTGTTTATTATTCTGTTTCCCCAAATTCCTTAATACTACTTGCAGGCTGTGTATGACCCATTCCTGCTTACTTCTCTTGGCATTTTCGTTCATTTTATAATAATTTGGAGAATGAAAGTAGTTGCTTATGTTCATTTTGCCCCCAAGACCCAACTATAATCAAAAGTGACATTTTTCCTTTTTAAAATTTTTACAATCTATAGTTTGCAAATTAACAGTGCATTAATTTTAAATTAAATGTACAAAACATATTTATGAAATTTTAAATTGTGGGAAATAACAGTAAGTTACATTGGAGCCATTTTGTTCCTGTTGTCAGTGACTTGGTCTTGTTTTTCTTCAAGAGAAACAATTTCAACTTTCCAGGACACTCTAGATTTTACTTCTGTTACAATGTGAACATGGAATCCATGACGTGATTTGGGGACTGAAGACTATACCAAAAAGGCATAATTTGCAATTGATCTAGATGATTTGAGGAGATGTATTAGCAAAGCTGCAGTGATAATCTCAGAAAATGTAATTTTTAGCTAAATAGAATCAAAATAGACTCACAATGAGGAAACTTGCTCCAAGTAGCAATGCTTTTATTTTAACATCAAGATCAAATGGAAACTGGATCCCAAATTTATCAGCATTGGTAAAGAGTTCCCTCATAAATCCAGCACACTGTTTTGAAATCTTACCAATAACCATTTCTTCATCCATAGACAATAACTAAATTTAAAAAAAAGACACAGATAAAATCTCTGAAATAAAAGAATGTAGGTATTCCTACATCAATGTTACAATTTTACTAAATATGACCCATATGAATTATAATCATATTGATTGCACCCTGCAAAAAATAAAAAGAACGTGCAACTGGGCACATAATAGCCTGTAGAAACACGTACAGATAATTTCTACCTAAAAGGAGATTTTTAAACTGATTGTATAATTTATACATAATTTATATAAAGTAAAAAATCTATATAAATTGAAATATATAATACAAAATATATAAATATATTATATATAAATTATATTTCTATATGCTTAATATATACAATTTGCTTAAATTTTATCTGATAGTCAATTTAATTACAAAATGAAAGCCACTAGTTTTTCAGGTCCTTTACATAGTTAACTCTTTCATAAGAGATCTTAACTTTCTGGATCCCTCTATCTTTTCCTCATCCTCTTTTCTCCCTTACTCATCTAGACTCCCTAGAGCATCACTTCTCATACTATGTAATATTCATTTCTCAACATGAGATACTCATTTAAATATAAAGCAATAAATCTGTGATAAATCCTACTACTCTTTTGTAATGAATTCCATAAAGGAAAATGTAGGGTGATATGATGGAGTACAATAGAGAGGTAATAGGTAAGCTGAAAGAATTAGGGGGAGATGGTTTTAGAGAAAGCCTCTGAGGCAAAGCACAATTTAAGCCGAGACTTAGAGGATCATTAGGAATTAGTGAGCAGAGGAGGAGGAGGAGGATAGCATCCCAGAGAGGGTCAACAACATGTGAAAGGCCCTGAGGAGGGAGGGAGCATGGCTGGAGTGAAGTGAGTGAGGGGCTAGGGGCAAAAAATGAGTGAGAAAAGAGAGGCATGCAGGGCTAGGTCATACATAGCCTTGTATGTAATGTTAAGGAATTTGGGGAAAGAGAAATATGTAAGAGTTTTACATAATTATGTCAAAACTTCTCCAGTTTTTTCTGAACTCTGAGCATACTATTCTACGTCATCCTCAGCAAAACATACTTTACATTGCAGAGAAAATAGAAGTTACTAGACAGAACTTACTAAACTGCCCAACACCAAGCCTAGAAAGTTATTGTATCCATGGCAACACTCTATCTACTTCCTTACTGTTATGATGAATGGGCCATCTCTATGCCTCTTTGAGGCTAGTTCCCTATAGGTGCTTTAGGTTCCATACCAAATAAGAGATAGTGTTCATCAAATATTCAGCCTCTGCTGTTTCTCCACACGTTCCCTTCCATTTGGCTCCTTTCCTTTAAAATCAAAACATACTAAGGACATCCTTTTCATAACACCGTCCTGTTTACCCTGAGCCCCATAGAGCCTAGGAACAGGATTAGGGCAAGGCAGTGAAATAGGTCATGTGATTGCATAGTCAGCTTCTGTCTTTGCTTAAATTTTTTGTATTTTTCATATATTTTCTTTTGCGTTCATTTAGATTTTACAAATATTACATTCAATATCATTTACTTAATTACTAAGTTTTTTGGTGCTCCCTTCTATCTTGTACCTGAGATAAATGCCTTATTTGCCTCACCCTATTCCTGGCGCTATAACTGGTTTCTCCATTCTCTCTCTCCCGTTCTTCATAGCCAAAAGTATGAAAAGGATTGTCCATGTTTGTGCACATGATGACTTTTTCACAGAATCATAACCTCCCTTCCTTGGAGCTTACCCAAGTGTGCCTTAGAAGAAATGGGAAGTATTTCATATACTGTAGAGAAAGTTCTGAAGATACTAGAATAAAGTAGGATTTATTGTATAATAATGTGAGATATAATATAATGCACAAAAAGCACTTTGGTTTTTGGTGTCATTAAAATTGAGCCAAACGGGGGCTGGCCCAGTGGCTCAGGTGGTTAGAGCTCCATGCTCCTAACTCCGAAGGCTGCTGGTTTCAATTCCCACATGTGCCAGTGGGCTCTTGACCACAAGGTTGCCAGTTCGATTCCTCAACTCCCGCAAGGGATGGTGGGCTGTGCCCCCTGCAACTAGAAAAACGGCAAATGGACCTGGAGCTGAGCTGCACCCTCCACAACTAAGACTAAAAGGACAACAACTTGAAGCTGAACGGCACCCTCCACAACTAAGATTTAAAGGACAACAGCTTGACTTGGAAAAAAAGGCCTGGAAGTACACACTGTTCCCCAATAAAGTCCTGTTCCCCTTCCCCAATAAAATCTTAAAAAAAAAAAAAAAAGAGCCAAGGTAGCTTTGGCTTCCAGATACATAGATCACACTGTTCCATTGGTTTCCAACTTGAAATAGAAGAGACTAGAGTCCTGTTTGCTCATTTTATTAAATTTTTCCAAACTACACATATTGTTACAATTAATTTCCTTATGTATGTTTTACTTAACCAGTACATGTGGGTTCCAATCAGAGTCAGTGTCCCTGAACTAAATTGACATAATTCTTGAGAAGAAAAAAAAAATCAATTTTACTTACTAGACATTTTAGATACTTAAAAAAATAATTAAACATGTCTTGGGGAAAGAATGAAAATTGGTACTTCTTTCAAATTGAGTATCTTATCAAACCAAGATAATATTTTCTGTTGTTTAGGAATCTTCAGATTGTTTAGTTTTATTAACTATATTTAATATAGTATTTAATAGTTATCTTCCCCCATTATTATCTGAATGTTGGCCATAATCTGAGAAATAAATCAATAAGCACATAAAAATTTAACAAAATTGCATCATACCAGTTTCAGAATTTTATAAAAATTAGCATAAATATATTACTTATAATTAATGCCAGATTATGTCATTGTATGTTTTAATAACATTTAATTTTCTCTTTAAATATTCCTTGAAAAATTAGATACCAAAGTTATTGTTTGATAACTGTATACTTAAAATCTAGCTTAAAAAGTTGCCCTGTAAGTTGCATAAACCTGTGGGGTTTAAGCAAAGAAACTATGAATTACAAATTCAATTAAAAAAAAAAATAGGCAAATAGAGTGACACCATGACAATATGTTTTTATTTTCTTTTAATCACATTTATTAATTATATGTATTAGAAAACAACCAAATAACTAATTTGAACATGATAATCTTAAAACATAATGAAATACTCACATGAAAATTTAGATCCTTGAGACATCTAGAAACCACACATGGCCCTCTGATTTTCATTACATCCTCCTTATTCCCATTTTTTATTTTAAACTTTGGCACAAAAGGGTGAAAGTATTGATAAATATATCCAATTGTTTCGCCAGGAGGGGCCTCAACTTTTAGCTACAAAAGATTGAAAAATATAATACTGATTAAATCAGATATGTTTGATTTGTAAGTAACACTGTATTTAGTCTTGCGCTACCTTTTAACTTAACTTTTTACATACGTGAATAAAACTTTCAGTGTTTAAGGAATGCCCTATATTTGGGAATGGACATGGACATGAAAAAATCCAGGATTTAGATGTTGAAACCCCTGAATTGAGGCCTGATGCTGCTTCTCACTAACCACATAAAATGTGGACAAGACATGGAACTCTATGAAATTCATTTTTCATCTGCAAAGGAAGGATAATAACAACCTTCTTTATGTGCTTATAAGGATCATTTTTTTTAAATCGCCATGTCCATGAGATATGCCTTAAACTCTAGTCACACCAAAAACTGTTTATTACCCAATATGCCAAGGATTTTTGTACCTCTATGCCAATGCAAATATGAATTCATTGAAATTCTCTATGCCCATTGTGATTTAAAGCCCAGTTTGTCAGTATAGATTACATACATACTCATAAAATAATTCTGGAGGCTTAGGAAACAGGAGTTTGAGAGGCATTGTTTTTCCTGAATCTACTTCTGTTAACTAGCTTTCCATTTTTCTTTCTTTCTTCCATTTACTTCCCCCCTCCCTCTCTCCTTTCTTTCCTTCCTTCACCTTTCTCTCCTTCCTTCCTTCCTTCCTTCCTTCCTTCCTTCCTTCCTTCCTTCCTTCCTTCCTTCCTTCCTTCCTTCCTTCCTTTACCAATATACGTATTATTCATTCAAAAAATAAATGAAGACTACTAAGTCAAGATGGTGGCAGTGGTGATGTAGTTTGTGAATCTTTTCAACACCTTCATAGAAAAAAAAAAAAACAGAATACATGTGATAACTAAACAAAGCCAAAGCACTGTCAAAATCTTTTTCAAAAGTAAGTGTTAAACTTATAGCTCCACATCTCAAAATACAAGTAGGTGTAGTGAAACAAGTGACGGCAACAAAATATTTCTGAGATCCATGGAATCCAGACATCAGTAACAAGTATTCATCACAAAAAAAATGAAAGGGATTCCACTCAGAGTAAAAGCTCAAAGGACCAGTCTGGGAAAGATAACTGAAAAGGATGGAACTTCACATTCCCTCATTTGTTGGTAGTACAAGAAGACAGTAGGAAGACAGAATGGTGCTGAAGTCATCTAAGCATAAGAACTCTTTAAAACATCACCCATCCAAGACTCCTTTCATGATAAATTCTTATACTGACAAGAAATTACTGGGAGTAGAATCAAAATTGAGCATAACAGGAAGACCCTGGGTTAAAGAAAGAAGTTCAGGTAAAGGTAGAGGAGCTATACAGAGAAGGTAAATCTCAAAAATAACTAAGAGCCAGCTTTCTAACATTTCACAGCAAAATTGAAGAGAAATCCCTAGGTTTCCACCCTCCTATGACAAGCTCCTAAAATGATCTGCAAACAAAAACTGGACATGTTCTCAGGTTAGAAGAAGAAAATGGCACTGGTTGAGTTCCTTGAGTTCTGTGTCTTTGTATTTGACGACTGGCCCCAGTCAGTGTGGCATGGGGTTGTGGAAACTTTTTGATGAAAGTTTCCATTTTAAGGAGCTAGGAAAAATTGTAGAAGAAAAGAAATAATAAAAATTAGTGAGGGGACATCAGTGAAATAGGAAATGGACGAGAGAGAGAGAGAGAGAGAGAGAGAGAGAGAGAGAGAGAGAGAGACAATACAATGAAACCAAAAGCCAATTCTTTAAAAAGATCAATAAAATACCCTAAGCTAAAGATGAAAAGAAAGAAAACACAAATTACTAATGTCAGAAATGAAAAGGGGGCTATTACTATATAATATGCAAACTTAAAACTAAAAATAGATGTTAATTTTATCATAATTAACTCAACTTAGAGAAATTCTTTGAAAGACACAAATTATAAAAATTACTCAAGAAGAAAAAGAAAACTTGAATATTCCTATATCTATTAAAGGTTTTGAATTTAAACCCAAAATCCTTATATACACATTACTCCAGGCTGAAATAGATGCACTGATAAATACAATCACATATTTAAATATATTTAAATACATATATCTATATATGTTTATAAATATATATAAATCTATTTAAATATAAATATATATAATACTAATCATACACAAACTCTTTCAGAAAAGAATAAGGAACACTTCTCAACTCTCGAAACCAACATTATCCTGATACCTATTTAAAGGAATACTACAGAGCTACATTTTATAAATGTAGACAAAAAAATATTAGCAGAGTGAATGCAGCAATATTTAAAAAGAATAACATATATGTCCAAATGGGTTAATCTCAAAAATGAAAGGTTGGCTTAACAATTAAAAAAATCAACTGATGTAGTTCCCATATTTACAGATTAGAAGAGAAAAAATATATAATTAAATAAATAGATATGGGAAAATATTTGATAAAATACAAAATTTATTTGTGATATAAACTCAGAAAATTAAGAGTAAATGGGATCTTCCTCAATCTGGTAAAGGACCTCTTAAAAAACAAAACACACTACAGCTAACCTCATACTTAATGATAAAGATTGAATACCTTTCTTCAAATCGGGACAAAAGCAAGTCTATCATCTCTCCTACTTGTACTCAACATTATATTAGAGTTCAAAAGTGGAACAAAATATAAATAAAGAAATACAACATTTATACATATAAGCATATAAATAAAAAGCATACAGGTGGTAAAAGAAGTAAAACTTTATATTATATAATTGTAGAACACCTTAGGGAATCTATAAAACCTATTAAAATTCAAAGTGATTTTTGGCAAAATCACGGGTAGAGGGTCAACATAAAATGATTAATTGTTTTTCTATATATGGGCAACAAAAATGGAATATTTAACTTAAAGATATTTTTAATTGTATCTGAAAACATGAAATACATAAATATATTCCTAATAGAATATTTGCAAGACTAAGCACTGAAAACAAATAACCATTACCGGGAATTATTAAAGAGACCTAAATACAAAGAGAAACATCCATGGTCATTGAGAAGATACAGAAGATACAGTATTAGTAAGATATCAATTCTTCCTAAAATTAACAAATAGGTTCAATGTCATCCAAATTAATATCTCAGCAGGAATTATAAAGTAATACAGAAGATTCTTCTACAATTTATATGAAAATGCAAAGCACTTAATGGAGCCAAACAATTTTTAAAAAGTAAATCAAAATTTCTTGATATTAAGAGTTATTCTAAAAGTAGGCAGTCAAGACAAGGTAGTATTGGCATAAGGATATCTATCTATCCATCCATCCATCCATCCATCCATCTATCATCTATCTATCTATATTGATCAATCAATGGAACAACAGGAGAGGGTACATTTCAGAAATAAGTACATACTTATCGTGGCAATATATTTTCCAAAAAGTAAACAGACAATGTGATGGAAAAGGATAGTTTTTTCTAAAACATGGTGTTAGAACAATTGGATATCAAATTGGAAATAAAAAAATGAATCTCAAACTTCACATTTATATAAAATTAACTCAAAATGAAATGGAGAAAACATAAGAAGGAGTCTCTGTCATTTTGCAGCAACAAAGGTTTCTTGAACAGGTCATAAAAAAGCATGTAACATAAAAGAATATACCTGATAAATTCGATTTCATCAAAATTGTGACATCTGTTTTTCCAAAGACAAGAAAATAAAAAGTGAAGCCATAAGCCTGCAGATAATATTGGCAATACATACATCTGACAAAGGACTTACATCCAGACTACATAAAGAACTCTTATAACTTACTAATAAGATAAACAGACTCCTCTTTTAAATGGACTCAAGACTCAATCACTTCATAAAAGATGTTCAATAGCTAATAAGCACATGCAGGGAAATGTAAATAAAAACCACAATGACATTATAGAATAGAAAACTTCTAAAAACATAAAGATTTTTTGACCTTCAATTACCTGAAAAATATTTACCGCTTTGTGCTTGATTCTCACCGTGCAGGAGATATGTGTTACAAATATACAATTCTCTCTGTGGCATATTTCATCCCAGACAATTCTTTGTAGACAAAGGCAATGTTTTCATTTTACATACTGCATAGTGTTGAGGCTTTTTCGAAGGAACTCAAATGCTTTCTAAGTCACGTGGTAGAAATAATATATACTAACCTTTTGTAGGTAGCAGCTACTCCAGCAAAAGCTACATCTCGGAACTTTATGCACAGTAATGACATCGCGGCCAATGTAGTCGTAAATTGTCATAGTTAAAGGCCTCAAAGGTCCACAGAGGTGTCGGAGGAAACAATTACTTGTCTCTTCTGCAAAATAAATTCTCTGGCCTTCATTGTTCATGACGTCATATTTTTTACTAGTTTCAAAACAATTGGGAGCTAAAGAAGTAAACAATGTGATGATTTATTAATAATACTGATGTGAAGCATCTCAAATTACATTCAAATATGGAACTGATGTTGAGTAATAAACTGCTTGGCTTTGAGTCACGTGTTCACTGGTATCTGAGTTTCCCCATACAGAAAAACAAAAGAGATGTGCTAGCTACTCTCTGCTTCCTTTTACTGCTAAAATTTTATGCATAGCTTTCTTTTTTAATCATTTTTTTTATTTCAGAGAAATTAACCCATTACTATTATGTTTATGTTAAATTTTACTCCTCTCTTTTTCTTGTCCTTCCTCCAGAACATGAAAAAGACTTCATTAGATCTTCAATCTGGATAGTAGAAACCAATAAAAATTATTTTCCTTACAGTTGACATTCAATATTATTTTATAATAGTTTTCCTTACAGTTGACATTCAATATTATTTTATAATAGTTTCAGGTATACACCATAGTAGTTAGACATTTATATAATTTATGAGGTGATCACCCCAGTAAGTCTAGTGCCCATCTGGTACCATACATAGTTATTAAAATATTATTCACATTATTCCCTATGCTGTACTTTACATACCCATAAATGTTTTTAACTACCAATTTGTACTTCTTAATCTCTTCACCTTTTTCACCCAGCCTCCCAACAACCTCCCATCTGGTAACCATCAGTTTGTTCTCTGTATCTATGAGTCTGTTGCTGTTTTGTTTGTTCATTTATTTTATTCTTTAAATTCCACTTATAAGTGAGATCATATGGTATTTGTCTTTCTTTGTCTGACTTATTTCACTCAGCATAATACCCTCTAGGTCCATTAGTGTGATTGCAAATGGTAAGATTTCTTTCTTATGGCTGAGTAATGTTCCATTGTGTGTGTGTGTGTGTGTGTGTGTGTGTGTGTGTGTGTATCACCTCTTCTTTATCCATTCATCTATTGATGGGCATGATGGGCACATAAGTTGCTTCCATATCTTGGCTATTGTAAATAACGCTGCAGTGAACATATAGATGCATATACCTTTCTTTTTTCTTTTCTTTTTTTTTTTTAATTAGTGTTTTGGATTTTTCCAGCTAACTAACCAGAAGTGGAATTGCTGGGTTATAAGATAGTTTTGTTTTTAATTTTTTGAGGAACCTCCATGTTTTCCATACTGGCTGTACCAATTTGCAGTCCCACCAACAGTGCACAAGGGTTCCCTTTTCCCCACATCCTTGCCAAAACTTGTTGTTTGTTGATTACTGATGATGGCCATTCTGAAAGGTGTGAGGTGGTATCTCATTGTAGTTTTAATTTGCGTTTCTCTGATTAGTGACATTGAGCATCTTTTCATACGTCTATTGGCCATCTGTTTGTCTTCTTTTGAGAATTGTCGATTCAGGTCCTATGCCCATTTTTTAATTGGATTGTTTGTTTTTTGGTGTTGAGTTGTATGAGTTCTTTATTAATTTTGAATATTAAGCCATTATTGGATGTATCATTAGCAAATATCTCCTCTCATTCAGTAGGTTGTCTTTTCATTTTGTTGATGATTTATGTCCTATGCTGTGCAAAACCGTTTTAGTTTGATGTATTCCCATTTGTTTATTTCTTTCTTTTGTTTCCCTTGCCTGAGCAGATATATCCAAAAAATACTACAAAGAGCAATGTCAGAGATTATTGCCTATGGTTTTTTCTAGGAGTTTTATGGTTTGGGTCTTACATTTAAGTCTTTAATTCATTTTAATTTTATTTTTGTAAATGGCGTAAGAAGATGGTCTACTTTCATTTTTTTTTGCATGTATCTGTCCAGTTTTCTCAATAAAACTTATTGAATAGACTGTCTTTACCCCATTGTATAGTCTTGCCTCCGTTGCCATAGATTACTTGACCATATAGTCATTGGTTTTTTCCTGGGCTCTCTATTCTGTTCCTTTGATCCATGGGTCTGTTTTTAAGCCAGTAACATGCTGTTTTGAGTACTATGGCCTTGAGGTATAGTTTGATATCAGGTATTGTGATACCTTCAACTTTGTTCTTCTTTCTCGACATTGCTTTGGCTATTTGGGGTTTTTTGTGTTTCCATATAAATTTTAGATTTATTTGTTTTAGTTCTATGAAAAATGCCATCAATATTTTGATAGGGATTGCATTTACTCTATTGATTGCTTTGGACAGTATGGACATTTTAAGGATGTTAATTCTTCCTATTCGTGAGCAAGATATATGTTTCCATTTATTTATATCTTTTTCTATTTCTTTCTTCAAAGTCCTATAATATTCCTAGTACAAGTCTTTCACTTTTTTGTTTAATTGATTCCTAAGTATTTTTTAATACAATTTTATGAGTAAATGGGATTGTGTTCCCAATTTCCTTTTCTGATTATTGTTTTATAAAAATGCAATTGATTTCTGCATATTAATTTTGTATCCTGCTACTTTATTGGATTCATTTATCAGTTCTAATAATTTTTTGTGTGTGTAATCTTTAGGGTTCCTTATGTATAGTATCATGTTATCTGTACATAATGACAGCTTTACTTCCTCCTTTCCAATTTGAATGCGTTTTATTTCTTTTCTTGACTGATTGCTGTGGCTAGGACTTCCAATACTATGTTGAAGAAAAGTGGTGAAAGTGAAGACCCTTGTCTGTCCCTGATCTTAAGAAAAACATTTTTAGCTTTTCCCCATTGAGTGTGATGTTAGCTATGGGTTTGTTGTATATGGCCTTTGTTATGTTGAGGTATAGCTCTGTCCCCACTGTGCTGAGAGTTTTTAATCATACATGGATGCTGGATTTTGTCAAAAACTTTTTCTGCATATATTGATGAGATCATATGATTTTTATCCTTGATTTTGTTCATGTGGTGTAACATGTTAATTGATTTGTGGATATTGAACCAACCTTACATCTAAGAATAAATCCCTCTTGACCATGGTGTATAATCTTTTTAATGTACTTCTGAATTCAGTTTGCTAATATTTTGTTGAGGATTTTTGCATCTATATTCATCAGAGATATAATTTTCTTTTTCTGTAATGTCTTTGTCGGTTTTGGATTCAAGGTGATGCTGGCCTTGCAGATTGAGTTTGGGAGTCTTCCTTCTTGAATATTTTGGAATAGTTTAAGAAGAAGAGGTGTTAATTCTTCTTTGAATGTTTCTTAAAATTCACCTGTGAAGCCTTCTGGTTCAGGACTTTTGTCTGTTGGGAGTTTTTTGATGACTGATTTGATTTCATTAGTTATAACTGGTATGTTCAGATCTCTGTTTGTTTTTCTTTCAGTTTTGGAAGATTGTATGTTTATGAGAATTTATCCATTTCTTCCAGACTGTCCAATTTTTTAGCGTATAATTGTTCATAGTATTTCCTTATAATTTTTTTGTAATTCTGTGGTATCAGTTGTCACTTCTACTTTTTCATTTCTGATTTTTTTTTTTTTTGGATCTTCTCTCTTTTCTTGATGAGTCTGATTAAAGGTTTAGTTTATCTTTTCAAAGAGCCAGCTCTTGGTTTTATTTGTATCAATTTTTTAGACTCTATTACACTTATTTCCACTATGATATTTATTATTTCCTTCCTTCTACTCATTTTTGGCTTTGTTTGTTGTTCTTTTTCTAGGTCCTTTAAGTGTAAGATTAAATTGTTTATTCGAGATTTCTCTTGTTTCTTGAGGTAGGCCTGTATTGCTATGTTTCCCTCTTAGGACTGCTGTCACCGTCCCATAGATTTTGCGTCATTGTGCTTTCATTTTCATTTGTCTCAAGGTATCTTTTGATTTCTTCTGTCATGTCATTGTTAGTCCATTCATTGTTCACTAGCATGTTATCTAGCCTCTATGAGTTTGTGTGTTTTTTTCAGTTTTCTTCCTGTGATTGATTTCAAGTTTTACACCATTGTGGTCAGAGAAGACCCTTGATATGATTTCAATCTTCTTGAATTTATTGAGATATTTTCTGTGGCCTAACACGTGGTCTATGTTGGAAAATGTCCCATGTGCACTTGAAAACAATGTGTATTCTGCTGCTCTGGTGTGAAGTGCTCTAAAAATGTCAATTAAATCCATCTAGTCTAATGCGTCGTTTAAGGCCATTGTTTGCTTGTTGGTTTTCTCTCTCAAAGATCTGTCCATTGGTGCCAATAAGGTGTTAAAGTCCCTTGTTGTGACTGTAATACTGTCAATCTGTCACTTTATGTCAGTCAATATTTGCTTTATATATATAGGTGCTCCTATGTTGGGTGAATAAATGTTTACAGGGGTTATAACCTCCTGTTGTATTGATCCCTTTACCGTGAAATGACATTCTTTTTCTCTTATGGCCTTTCTTTTAGTCTATTTTGTCTAATGTAAGTCTTGCTATCCCAGCTTTTTATTTGTTTGTTTTCATGAAATACCTTTTTCTATCGCTTTACTTTCAGTCTGTTTGTGTTTTTCGATCTAAAGTGGTCTCTACACAGCATATGTTTGGGTCTTATTTTCTTATCCATTCAGCTACCCTTTATCTTTTGATTGGAGAATTTAATCCATTTCCATTTAAAGTGATTATTAAAAACACCTAGTTATTGCCATTTTATTATTTATAGTTATGTTCTTAGTTTCCCCCTTCTTCTTAAAGAAGTTCCTTTAACATTTCTCGTAATATTTGTGTGATTCGATGAACTCCTTTAGCTTTTTCTTTTCTGGGAAGCTCTTTATCTCTCTTTCAATTTTAAATATTAGCATTGCTGAGTATAGTACTCTTGGTGGTATATCGTGTTTTTCACCCCTTTTAGTATTTTGTGCCAATCCCTTCTGGTCACAGAGTTTCTGTTGAGAAATCAGCTGACAGTCTCATGGCAGATCTCTTTTATATAACTAACTGCCTTTACCCTGACACTTTTAAGATTCTCTCTTTGTCTTTAACTTTTGCCATTTTAATTATCATGTGTCTTGTGTGGGCCTCTTTGGTTTCATCTTCTCTGGGACTTTCTTTTTTTTTTTTTTTTTTTTTTTTTTTTTTTTTTTTTTTTTTATTAATTAGTTTCAGGTGCACAAGACAAAGCAAAACTTAGACATTTATCATTTATATCCCTCACACTGTGTGAACCCCCCTCCCCCCATCCACTATCCCTCTGTACGTTCCCAAAACCTCTCATCTTCCCCTTATCCCCACCCCCCTGCCCATCTAGCAACCCTCAGTTTTTCCTCCATGTTTCCAAAACTGTTTCTGATTAGTTCATTCACTTATTCTTTTCTTTAGATTCCACATATAAGTGAGATCATATGGTATTTGTCTTTCTCTTTCTGACTTATTTCACTTAACATAATGTTCTCTAGATCCATCCATGTTGTTGCAAATGGTAAGATTTCTTTCTTCTTTATGGCTGCGTAATACTCCATTGTATAAATGTACCACAGTTTCTTAATCCAGTCATCTACTGATGGGCATTTCGGTTGTTTCCAGGTCTTGGCTATTGTATATAGTGCTGCAATAAACATAGGAGTGCATAAAGATTTTTGAATTGGAGTTTTGGATTTCTCCGGATAGATACCTAGGAGTGGGATTGCTGGATCATAAGGTAGTTCCATTTTCAGATTTTTGAGATATCTCCAAACTGTTTTCCATAGTGGCTGCACCAATCTGCATTCCCACCAACAGTGCACCAGCGTTCCCTTTTCTCCGCATCCACGCCAGCACTTGTTGTTTGTTGATTTATTGATGATAGCCATCCTGACTGGGGTGAGGTGGTATCTCATTGTGGTTTTTATTTGCATTTCTCTAATGGTTAGTGAGGTTGAACATTTCTTCATATGTCTGTTTGCCATCTGTGTGTCCTTTTTAGAAAAATGTCTCTTCATGTCCTCTGCCCATTTTTTAATTGGGTTGTTTGTTTTTTTGGAGTTGAGTTGAGTGAGTTTTTTATAAATTTGTGATATTAACCCCTTATCAGATATATCATTGGCAAATATCTTTTCCCAATCAGTAGGATCCCTTTTTGTTTTATTGATGGTTTCCTTTGCTGTGAAAAAGCTTTTTAGTTTGATGTAATCCCACATGTTTATTTTTCCTCTTACTTCCCTCGCGCGAGGGGATATATCAGTAAAAATCTTACTCCGGGTAATGACTGTGAAGTTTCTTCCTATATTTTCTTCTAGGAATTTTATGGTTTCAGATCTTACATTTAAATCTTTAAGCCATTTTGAATTTATTTTTGTATGTGGTGTAAGGAGGTGATCCAGCTTCATCTTTTTGCATGTGTCTGTCCAAGTTTCCCAGCACCATTTATTGAATAGACTGTCTTTACCCCACCGTACATTCTTGCTTCCATTGTCATAGATTAAGTGGCCATATAGGCATGGATTTATTTCTGGACTCTCTATTCTGTTCCATTGATCTATGGGTCTGTTTTTATGCCAGTACCATGCTGTTTTGATTACTGTAGCCTTGTAGTATAATTTGAAGTCAGGTATTGTTATACCTCCCACTTTGTTCTTATTTCTCAAGATTGTTGAAGATATCCGGGGTCTTTTGTTATCCCATATAAATTTTAGGATTATATGTTCTATTTCTGTGAAAAATGTCGTTGGTAGTTTGATAGGAATTGCGTTGAATATATATATTGCCTTAGGCAGTATGGACATTTTAACTATATTAATTCTTCCTATCCATGAACATGGTATGTGTTTCCATCTATTTGTATCTTCTTTCATTTCTTTCTTCAGTGTCTTATAATTTTCTGAGTACAGATCTTTTACTTCTTTGGTTAAATTTATTCCCAGGTATTTTATAGTCTTTGGAGCAATTGTAAACGGAATTGCTTTTTTAATTTCTCCTTCTGATGTTTTATTATTGGTATATACAAATGCAACTGATTTCTGAATATTAATTTTGTAACCTGCTACTTTACTAAATTCATCTATCAGCTCTAATAGTTTCTTGGTGGAGTCTTTAGGGTTCTCTAAATATAGTATCATATCATCTGCATATAATGACAGTTTTACTTCCTCCTTACCGATTTGGATGCCTTTTATTTCTTTTTCTTGTCTGATTGCTGTGGCTAGAACTTCCAGCACTATGTTGAATAGAAGTGGAGAAAGTGGGCAGCCTTGCCTTGTTCCTGATTTTAAGGGGAATGGTTTTAGTTTTTCCCCATTGAGTATGATGTTAGCTGTGGGTCTATCATATATGACCTTTATTATGTTGAGATATGATCCCTCTATTCCCACTTTCTTAAGGGTTTTTATCATGAATGGCTGCTGAATTTTATCAAATGCTTTTTCTGCGTCAATTGATATGATCATATGATTTTTATTTTTCATTTTGTTAATGTGGTGTATCACATTAATTGATTTGCGGATGTTGAACCACCCTTGCATACCAGGGATGAATCCCACTTGATCATGGTGTATAATCTTTTTAATATATTGCTGAATTCTGTTTGCTAGTATTTTGTTGAGGATTTTTGCATCTATGTTCATTAGCGATATCGGCCTGTAGTTTTCTTTTTTTGTGGTGTCTTTGTCTGATTTTGGGATCAGGGTGATAGTGGCTTCGTAAAAAGTGTTTGGGAGTCTTCCCTCCCTCTGGATTTTTTGGAAGAGTTTGAGGAGAATAGGTGACAATTCTTTTTGGAACGCTCTGTAAAATTCACCTGTAAAGCCATCTGGTCCAGGGCTTTTGTTTGTTGGGAGATTGTTGATTACTGATTCAATTTCCTTGGTGGTAATCAGTCTATTCAGGTTTTCTGTCTCCTCTTGAGTTAGCCTTGGGAGGTTGTATGCATCTAGGAAATTGTCCATTTCTTCCAGGTTGTCAAATTTGTTGGCATACAGTTGCTCATAGAAATTTCTTAGGATTTTTTGTATCTCTGCAGTGTCTGTTGTCACTTCTCCTCTTTCATTACTGATTTTATTAATTTGGGTCCTCTCTCTCTTTTTTTTAATGAGTCTGGCTAAAGGTTTGTCAATTTTGTTTATCTTCTCTAAGAACCAACTCTTGGATTCATTGATCTTTTGTATTGTTTTTCTGGTTTCTATTTCATTTATTTCCGCTCTGATCTTTATTATCTCCTTCCTTGTACTCCCTTTGGGCTTATTTTGTTGTTCTTTTTCCAGATCCCTTAAGTGTGAAGATAAACTGTTGATTAGTGATGTTTCTTGTTTCTTTAGGTAGGCTTGCAGTGCTATGAACTTCCCTCTTAGGACTGCTTTCGCTGCATCCCATAGATTTTGGGTCGTTGTATTTTCATTTTCGTTTGTCTCGAGATATCTTTTGATTTCTTCCTTGATCTCCTGTTTGACCCATTCATTGTTTAGTAACATATTATTCAGCCTCCATGAATTTGTGTGTCTTCCAGTCTTTTTCCTGTAGTTCATTTCTAATTTCATAGCACTGTGGTCAGAGAAGACAATTGGTATGATTTCAATTTTCTTAAATTTATCCAGACTTGCTTTGTGGCCTAACATATGGTCTATCTTGGAGAATGTTCCATGTGCGCTTGAGAAGAACGTGTATTCTGCAGCATTGGGGTGGAATGCTCTGAAAATATCGGTTAAATCCAAGTGGTCCAATGTGTCATTTAAGGCTGTTGTTTCCGTATTGATTTTCTGTCTGGAAGACCTGTCCCTTGTTGTCAGAGGTGTGTTGAAGTCCCCTACTATGATAGTGTTACTGTTGATCTCCATCTTTATGTCAGTCAATATCTGTTTTATATATTTAGGTGCTCCTATGTTGGGTGCATAGATGTTTACTAGGGTTATATCCTCTTGTCGAATTGATCCCTTTATTATTATATAGTGTCCATCTTTGTCTTTTAATATTTTCTTCATTTTAAAGTCTATTTTGTCAGAGATAAGTATTGCAACTCCAGCTTTTTTCTCATTTCCATTTGCATGGAATATCTTACTCCAACCCTTCACTTTTAGCCTGTGTGTGTCTTTTGATCTGAGGTGAGTCTCTTGTATACAGCATATACAAGGGTCTTGCTTTCTTATCCATTCAGCCACCCTATGTCTCTTGATTGGAGCATTTAAACCATTTACATTTAAAGTGATTATTGATAAGTACATAGTTATTGCCATTTTTAAATTTGTGGATAAGTTGTTTTCGTCTTTCTTCTATTTACAGAAGTCCTTTTAGTATTTCTTGCAATGCTGGCTTGGTGGTAATGAATTCCTTTAGCTTATTCTTTTCTGGGAAGCTCTTTATCTCCCCGTCAATTTTAAATGATAGCCTTGCTGGATAAAGCAACCTAGGTTGTAGGCCTTTGTTTTCCATCACTTTGAGTATCTCCTGCCACTCCCTCCTGGCCTTCAATGTTTCTGCAGAAAAGTCATTTGATAGTCTTATGGGAGTTCCCTTGTATGTAACCCTCTGTCTTTCTCTTGCTGCTTTTAGGATTCTCTCTTTGTCTTTAATCTTTGCCATTTTAGCTATAATGTGTCTTGGAGTGGACCTGTTTGGGTTTATCCTGGTTGGAACTCTCTGCACTTCCTGGACTTGTATGTTGGTTTCCTTCATCAGGTTAGGGAAATTTTCAGACATTATTACTTCAAATATGTTCTCAATCCCTTGTTTCTTCTCTTCACCTTCTGGTATTCCTATGATGCGCATGTTGTTGCGCTTGATGTTATCCCATAGGTCTCTTAAACCATCTTCATTGTTTTTTATTCTTTTTTCTTTCTGTTGTTCTGTTTGGGTGATCTCTGCTAACTTGTCTTCTAAGTCGCTGATTCGATCCTCTGCTTCATCTAACCTGCTGTTAATTCCTTCAAGTGAGTTCTTTATTTCGGTAACTGTGTTCTTTAGTTCTAACTGGTTGTTCGTTATGATTTCTACATCCTTCTTGATGTCCTCTCTAAGTTCCTTAAACATTCTTATCATCAGAATTCTGAACTCTGTCTCTGACAGTTTGGTTACCTCTGCTTCATTTAGTTCCATTTCTGAAGGTTTCTTCTGTTCTTTTATTTGGGATATGTTTCTTTGTTTCCTCATTCTGGCTGACTCTCTGTGTTTGCTTCGATGTATTAGATAGGTGCCCTGGAGTTCTTAGTTCTTGCTGGATTAGTATATAATAAATGTCCTTTATATTTGACTTGCACTACTTCGTTCTCCTCCCCTGCGTGTGCTCTAAAAGTGACTCTTGTGTTGTGTATATTGTCCTGTTAAAGAAGATCCTTAATTGCTTTTCGCTTGTGAGTAGGTGGAGTTAACTCCTAGGCTGACTAGTTGTGAGACTTGGCTTTGCCCACGCAGGGTATTCTGCTGCGTGAGGATTGACCGCTTAGATGTGGTTTGCCCTTTGGCCTCTATGTGCCTGTAAAGAATCCCCTCTGAGTGTGTCACTTGTAGGTCAAACCCGGTAGTACTCTGGCTTGGCCTGGAGTTGGCCGCTGGGTATGTTGAATCTTGTGCCTCTTAAGCTGGGCACTGGTAGGGCAATTACAGAACAAAGCAAATCACCAAGCACAACAATAACAACAAGGAAAAAGTCAAATACATTCACATGTAAAAAAAACAATCGACAACCCCCACTCGACATAGGCAAAGATGTCAGAAATATAAAGACAAATCAAAACAGAACAAAAAAAAAACAGCGCCAGTTGTGGCTTAAGCCCACCAAGTAATCTCCAGGTTGTTCTCAGCTATAGCACAGAGTCCCCACTCGACACAGGCAAAGATGTCAAAAATATAAAGACAAATCAAAACAGAACAAAACAAGCAAACAAACAAACAAACAAACAAAAACCACAGCGCCAGTTGTGGCTTAAGCCCACCAAGTGATCTCCAGGTTGTTCTCTGCTATAGCATAGAGTCCCCACTCGACACAGGCAAAGATGTCAAAAATATAAAGACAAATCAGCACAGAACAAAAAACAAACAAACAAACAAAAAACAAACAAACAAAAAACAAACAAACAAACAAAAAACACTGCGCCAGTTGTGGCTTAAGCCCACCAAGTAATCTCCAAGTTGTTCTCTGCTGTAGCACAGAATCCCCACTCGACACAGGCAAAGATGTCAAAAATATAAAGACAAATCAAAACAGAAAGAAAAGAAAAAAGGAAAAAAGAAAAAAAAAAAAAAAAAAAAAAAAAGACAGCGCCAGTTGTGGCTTAAGCCCACCAAGTAATCTCCAAGTTGTTCTCTGCTGTAGCACAGAATCCCCACTCGACACAGGCAAAGATGTCAAAAATATAAAGACAAATCAACACAGAACAAAAACAAACAAACAAACAAAAAACAAACAAACAAACAAACAAAAAACACAGCGCCAGTTGTGGCTTAAGCCCACCAAGTAATCTCCAAGTTGTTCTCTGCTGTAGCACAGAATCCCCACTCGACACAGGCAAAGATGTCAAAAATATAAAGACAAATCAAAACAGAAAGAAAAGAAAAAAAAAAAAAAAAAAAGAAAAAAAAAGACAGCGCCAGTTGTGGCTTAAGCCCACCAAGTAATCCCCTGCGTATTGTGCAGGTAGAGCCGGTCACCTGATGCCCAGAGTGACTCTGAGGCTGCAGCTTTAGATGCGTGGGGCTGAGGGGTCTGGACAGTAGGTTTTACAAAGTCAGTGCAGTTTCTGCCCTTGCCGGCACATATGCACACCGAGAATAGCACCACCAGCCCTGTGTCCAGCTCTCCTGAGTCTTAGGGCACCTCTTCCCTGTGTGTGTGTGTGGCCGGCAGGGAATTCCTCAGCTGCTGAAAGCTGAGTGCTGTATATACCACTTACTGCTGATCCCTGGGAGTGCCTCCGCCGATGTAATTGCCACGCCCTAGGCAGGCCAGAAAGGGTGGGGGCTGGGGATGGAAAGAGGGGTCTTCTCTTTCCCAGCCCAGCTGTGTCACACCCCACCCACAGGCCAGAAACGGTGGTATCTGGGGGGTGGATGAGTCTTCTGTCTCCTAGTCCAGGGCAAACCACACTCTTCTCAGCCTCTTCCCTGGACCAAAGCCAGCGGCCAGTCTTCCCTTAGCCCAAACCCCAAGGCTCCTCTGTAATCTGACACTGCTCTTCAGATCAGGAGCCAGTTTAAGTCTCTGGAAGGGTGGGGGTAGGATTGGAAGAGCGGGGGGAGGGGCCCAGGTATGGAGTTTAATAGTCTCAAATGCTAGATATCCTCCCTCTGCGGGAGGGAGAGGTCTGCTGTGGGACGCAAAGTAGAGTCCGGCACTTGGCTTTTGTGTTCTCTCTTTTGTCCTGGGAACCCCTGCGTCTCTGCAGCTGGGGATGTGTTTGCCCCGCTCTAGGCTGGCTAGAAAGGGTGGGGGCTGGGGATGGAAGGAGGGGTCTTCTCTTTCCCAGCCCCGCTGTCTTAACACTCTTCCCGCAGGCCAGAAAAGGTGGTGGCTGGGGGCGGAAGATTCCCAGCTCCTAGCCTCCTCCCTGGGCCCGCCTGTCTTCCCGGAGCCGGGGCTCCAAGGCGCCTCTGTAATCTGCCGCTGCTCCTTAGTGCAGGGGCTAGATCAAGTCTCTAGAAAGGCGGGGGTAGGGTCAGAAGAGCGGGGGAAGGTGCCCAGGCACGGAGTCTGTGTTCCTTGTCCGGCCCAAGGACCAACTGAGGTTATTAGCTGAAGTTAATGCTGGATATGCTGCCCCTGCAGCGGGAGAGGTCCGCTGTGGGACGCAGGGCAAAACGCCCACCTCGTGGCTTTCGGGCTCTCCTCCGTCCTGGGATATCCTGCGTATCTGTAGCCGTGGGTGTGGGCTGGAATTTCACAGGCACAGGTGCGGAGCAGATTTCCACAACCCGAGGGTGGGGGCCGAATTTCTACCGCCACAGGTGTGGACCGCGATCCCAACCCGCGTCCCCACCGCCGCCGCAGGTGCGGCGTGTCTCCGCTCCGCTCCCTTCCTTCTTCCCCTGCTCGCCCAATTTTTCCCCACCTGCAAGAAATCCCTGCGCGAGTCTCTTCGCTGTTCTGCGTGATGAGCAGAGAGTCCTTTGATGGGTTATAAGCTTCCCGTTTCTGATAAGATCCGACGGAGAACTCAAAAAGTGCGCCCCGCTGCCGCCATTGCTATGACCTTCTCTGGGACTTTCTGTGTTTCTTGTATTTGTATGTCTATTTCCTTTGCCAGATTTGGGAAGTTTTCTATCATTATTTCTTCAAATATGTTTCCACTTTCTTTTTCTCTTCTCTTTCTGGTTACCCCTATTACGTGAATGTTGTTACTCTTATTGTTATTCCAGAGGTCCCTTAAAGTAGTCTCATTTAGGGGTTTCTTTTTTTTTTCTTTTTGCTATTCTTATTGGGTGTTTTCTGCTACTTTATCTTCCAAATTGCTGATTTGAGCTTCTATTTCATCTAATGTGCTGTTGATTCCTTCTAGTGCATTTTTTCATTTCAGTTATTCTTCATTTCTGACTGGTTATTTTTTATGATTTCAGATCTTTTTTTTTTATGTCTACTGTCTCTTTGTTGAAGTTCTCACTAAGTTCCTTGAGAATCCTCATAACTAGTGTTTTGAGGTCTGCATCTTATAGATTGCTTATCTCTGTTTTGTGTAGTTCTTTTTGGGTGGAATTTTCTTCTGTTATTTCATTTGGGATATGTTTTTTTTTTTTTGTCTCCTCATTTTCACTGCCTCTATCTGTATTTGTTTCTATGTGTAGGTAGATCTGCTAGGTCTTGGCAGGGTTGTCTTATACAGTAGATGTTCTGTGGGACTGTCGTGGAGTCTCTCTGATCACCTGAGTCAGGTATTCTAGGAATGTGCCTTGTGTGTGTTGTGTGTGCCCTCCCATTGTAGTTGAGGCTTGATTGTTCATTAGTGGGTAGGATTGACCTTTAGGCTGACTGGCTGTTAGGACTGGCCATGACCACAGCAAACAAGCTGTCATGCAATAGCGAACCTCACAGAGAAGGATTCACCCCAGTGGTCTATGGTATCTGTCGAGACCACCTTTTGGGTGTGTTGCTTATAGGGCTAATCAAGTGGGGCTATGTTGTGGTCTGAAGGAGGCCACCCAGTGTGTTGATTCTGGAGTTTCTTGGGAGGGACTCTGGTGCAGGCCAAAGTTTGTCAATGTCTGTGACTGGCCCAGAGCTACCTGGTAGGTGCCTGTGCTGGACTTGGAAATGTGTGGGAGTAACCATGCTGCAAACCAAGACTTCCTGCCACCAAAACCAGGCCTGGGGCAGCTCATCAAAAGACTTACAGCACTCTGAGGCCTGTTACTGCTGCTTGCCAGCTGCCTATAATGTTCAGCTGCTGAATGAGCCCTAGGAGGTACATGAGTTGGGTGAGGCAGGGTATCAAGGAGTCTACAAGGTGGGGCAAGTGGGGTCATCAGGTTAATGTAGATTCAGATTTGGTGCCACTGCTGAGCCTGGGGCTACTTGGCAAAAGGCTAGCCGCTGCCTGCTTAGGGCCTGTGGACTTTGGAAACTTTTTAAAGAAACATTGCATGGAGGGCCAAGGCTATTTGCCTACTGCTGAAAGAGGCTCTGGTAGAGAGTGCATTGGGTTGGGCCAGTTCTCAGCACGTCATCAGAGTGGGATGAGTAGTGTTCACCAGGTTAATACAGACTCAGATTTGGGCATGTAGGGGAGGAGCTCAGCAGAGGAAAGTTGGCACCTGCCTGCGGCTGTCTGGGAAGAGGATTTAACACAGGGACAATGGTAATTGTCCCTCCAGCCCTTGCCCTGAAGCCATCCAACTCGATTTCTCCCTGTATGTCTCTGGCATCCCCCAAGATGCTGTTCCTCCACTGGAGTCCAGTGTGAGTGCCTGCCAGCAAGTGAATCTCTGCACAAACCCTTTAAGAGGACACCTGGGTTTCCTGAAGCCCTCGGTGTCACCCAGATGGACAAAATCCCTGCTGATTTTCACAGCCAGGTGTTGTAGGGGGCTCTTTTTCCCAGCACTGCTTCTCCAGACTGGGGAGCCTGATGTGTGTGGGACCGCTTGTTCCTTAGCAGGGACCTCTGTAGCTGAAATATCCCTGATTCTCAATCATTACATACAGGTGTGAGGTGAGCCCTTTTCACATCTCTGCCCTTCCCACCAGTCTCCAAGTGGCTGTTTTTTTACATCTTTCGTTATAAAACTTCTGGTCAGCTATTCTTTAGACAGTTCTCCATGTTGATTATTCTATAATTTAGTTATAATTTTGATGTAGTCATGGGAGGAGGTAAGGATTGCATTTATCTACTCTGCTACTGTGTTTCCCCGAAAATAAGACCTAGCCGGACAATCAGCTCTAATGCGTCTTTTGGAGCAAAAATTAATATAAGACCTGACATTATATTATATTATATTATATTATATTATATTATATTATATTATATTATACATAAAACCCAGTCTTATGTATAATATAATATCAGGTCTTATATTAATTTTCCTCCAAAAGACGCATTAGAGCTGATTGTCCGGCTAGGTCTTATTTTCGGGGAAACGGGGTATCTTGACTAGAAAATTCTTGATTGACTTTTAAATTTAATTTATTTTTTATGAGTAGGAATTAGATAATGCATGAAGAAAATTTAAAAATGCAAGAGAGGGTATAAAATTAAGAACAGTTCTTCCAGACCTATTCTATTTCCCCTTCCTTCTCCAATTTCATGTGCATCCTTCTACAGCTATCTTAAACATATGCAAAGCCTACATACATTTTACACGCACACACATAGTATTATATGTACTACTTTGTAATTGCTTTTTATACTTAGCTATATACAAGTACCTTAGAGATATTTCTGACAATTCTTTGGAGCTGTCTTATTCTTTTACATAATGGCACAGTGTTAAATTATGTATAAGTATCATTTAGTGCAATAGTTCTCACATTTTAGCTTGCATCAGAACCATGTGTAGGGCTTGAGGAAACACAGACTGTAGAACAACACCTCTGGTTTTATGATTCAGTGCGTCTGCGATGAAGGTGGGAATTTAATTTCTAATATGTTCTCAGAGGATGTTGTTGCTGATCTGGTGACCATACTTTGACAATCACTCCTTTGGAGAATTAGTTCCCTATAACATGAATGGTTAGATCCCTCTGAATATTTTTGCTATTTTTGTGATTACTTAAATTATAAGTAACTGGCTCTTTCTGTCCTATGGATCCCCACGATTGGTTTTGACCTCTCTCTTCACTTTTATGACTCCACACCGTGTATTTTATTTAAATATATTCAACCTAGTATTTCAGGGCAAGCCCAGGTCTGACTCTCCTTTGATTCTCTCAAAATAGCTAGCACATGCCTTGTTCGTTATAGGTATGTGATGAGGATTTTGGAATAAATGGTCTTTCATAAAATAAAGCATTTAGTCTAAGGCAGTGTGAAAAACCTAAAGAAAGCATTCATTTATAATATGCCTAAATTAGAAAACTTTTATGAGATTAATAAAACCATAAATGCCTGTTTTAGTCTTAGATCCTCTAATGTATATAAGAAAGGTCATCAATGGTGATAATACCATTTTTAAACTGAACACTCATTTTGTTTTATTTATAAGTATTATAGCTTCATTTACATGAATGAAATACTTGTACTAAGTTGAGGAGATAAAGGTCAACAGTTATATTCTTAAAGGACAGTTTAATTTCTCAGACTTGGAAGTGGAATTGTACTGCCCAAAAACGTACCTGCATTATGCATCCATCTACTAGCAGAATTCCTGAAGAATCTGGAATCATTGCTTCTCTGAAATTCCTGTATTTGAGGAATTCATGATGGGAAAACCCTTTCAGGAAACAGATCTACTGTTTAACAAGAATGAAAGTATACACTAGAATTTTCAGGAGTGATTTAGAGCCGATATCTATCTTTCTCTTTTCCCATTAGAAGTCTACTATCATATTCACCTTCTTATCATCTAAGGACCTTCTATATATTCTCTTCATATTTCTAGGTTTAGTTTTCCTAAGATAGAAGAAGCATTTTAATTTGTAGGAGTTGGCCAAACTACAGCAAAATCAGTTACATACTCAAGAATGAATATATAAGTGTTTTGGTACATACCTTCCAGAAGATCAAAACGCTGACACACTAGTAACTGATTTATCTATTAGATCAAAACATGAAAATAGGTGGTATGAAGTAATCAAACTAAATTTAAAGCATATACCAATACACATATACATTAATGCTTACATTTAGTATATTTAAAGTAATTGATCTGTGATCCACATCTCTCATTTTTTTCTCTGTCAAATATTATATATTATACTAGTTTAAGTTTGAAGTTTTAACATTTTTTGCCATACAAAAGGGAAATTAAAACATTATCACATAGTCTATAAAGTGTATTACCTTTGCTCTATTATTAATGTACTTCATATTTTGGTTCATAAAAAAATTTAAAGACTTTTATTAAAAATATTTTTAAGTTCAGTGAGAAATATCTACACTGTAATTTGAAGTAGAAATTTTAAGGTAGTTTTAATTCACATACAAAAATGTCTTGTTAGCTATATATCATTGTTTGTGATAAGTTTATAATTAAGCATTGAAAATATAAACAAACTTTTTAAAAAGGAACACACATAATGTTTTATTTTAAAAGAATTAAAAAATAAAATGTAGCCAAGGATTAGTCATGTGAAATGCCAAACTTAATTAGTCAGAGATAGCACTACAGGAAATTAAGTCAGAATTGATAGCATAAAAATTGTAATTTAGTGTCATTAAGTCTGATAGAGAACTGGAGACATTTTCCTAATATTAGTGTCCACATTTCACATTTGCTTCTAATACCTAAGCAGTTAGGTGAACTGAAGATTCCTGAAGTTAATTTTTACTTACATTCTCAAAATCCAATGGGTTTCTCAAGAAATAAATTTGTAAATAACTATTATATCATTTAAAATGTAAATATACTACTTCAAATATCCAAATTCAAATTAATATAAAATGTAAAAATCTTAATGTTAAAATTGTAGCATTTTAATCTATAGTCTAACATTTTTCCTATAACACAAATTATATTTTGAAAATAAATTCATGCTATAATCAATCAAATAAGTTAAAAAACTATTACCATACATGAGTCAAATATTCCAATCCAGGTGGACAGATGGGTATTTGTCCTGGTGTTTGCAACCACGGCATCATGTGTTGTAGATTACAGAAATCCATAATGTGGATTATAGAAATGCTCAAGAGTCTGACAGATTGAAGAGATTGCTGCCTTTACCTTTAAAAGCTAACATTATAGAAACATTAACCTGATTAGAGACAAGAATTAACTTCAACTTGAGGTTTAGTTTTTCTTCATTTAATGGTGTAACATCATCCATACTTTATTTTTACAATAGTTTCCAACTGAAATATTTACAGTTTTATTTATGGAGTGTATGTCTCAACTGAAATAAAATAGAAACCTTCCGAATACAAGCAGTCCCAGTTAATACCAGTGTTATAAACTAAGTTTAAATTATTACACACATTCCTAAGTGACCTTGATCTATTTAAATACAATTAAATCTTTAGGTTCAGAATCATTTCATAATGGCTGGATAAAGTCTCTTCCTTTCAATGTTGAAGGATATGTTATGGTGGATACGACAACATTTTGTTCCGGGTAAAAACCAGATAAAAATTTTTAATATAAGGTTTGGGGAATTATCTCTACTGCAATGATGTAACAAACTTAGAACAAATATATATAGTCAAAATTTTCTTATTGGCTGAAGGAAAATCTCATTATTCTCTGTATTTTTCTGAGTTTGTGTGTGAATTAAACTTGTGAAATAGATTTGCAAACATATCCTTCCAGCTAAAAGTCTGAGGATGATTGTAGCACTGTCTATAAATACATTGAAGGAATTACAGAATTTACTTACATTGTTTTGGGGCAAATACAGTGAGATCTACTCTTATTCAGGTACGTTTTAAAAAGCAAACAAATAAATAAGATATGATAACATAAATAAAAGAGATGAACACAAATCATGATAAGAAAAAAAATGTACTTTGTTCCAGAAAAGGAAAAGATAAGGAGTTCATCAACACTAAGTCAGTATTACAAGAAATGTTAAAGGGGCTTCTTTAAAAAGAAGAGGGAAATAAGAACATAAATATGAATAATAAAGTGACATTAACTACTTACCTATCGATAATCACTTTAAATGTAAATGGATTAAAAGCTCCCATCAAAAGACATAGGGTAGCTGAACGGATAAGAAAACAAGCTCTTACATATGCTGCCTACAAGAGACCCACTTCAGATAAAAAAACACACAGGGATAGAAAAAGTATTTGACCATTTTTTTTAAATTACAGTTGACATTCAATATCATTTTATATGTTTCAAGTAAAAGTGTAGTGGTTAGACATTTATACAATTTATGAAGTAATTCCCTCAATAAGTCTAGTACCCACCTGACACTATACATAGTTTTAAATAATATTATTGACTATATTCCCTGTACTGTATTTTACATCCCTGTTACTATTTTCTAACTACCAATTTGTATTTCCTTTTTTTTTTTTTTTTTTTTTTTTTAATTTTTATTGGTGAACAGTGTGTTTTTCCAGGACCCATCAGGTCCAAGTCAAGTCATTGTTTTCAATCCAGTTGTGGAGGGCACAGCTCAGCTCCAGGTCAAGTTGTTTTCAATCTAGTTGTGGAAGGCACAGCTCACTGGCCCATGTGGGAATCGAACCGGCGACCTTGGCGTTATGAGCACTGCACTGCACTCTAACCACTGAGCAAACCGGCTGCCCCAACGTTTTTTCATTTTATTCATTGTATTCTTCGGCTCCTCATTTTTGTTTTGTCCTTATTTGTTATTTCTATCTCGACGTTAAACTTCTCATTTTGTTCATGTATTGTTTTGCTAATTTCAGTGAATTGGCTTTCTGTGTTTTCCTGTGGTTCACTGAGCCCTCTTAAAGCAACAGATCTCCATTTCTTGTGGTTTGATTATTGAAAAAATCATTTGGTGTCAGGTTTCCTTAATTTTCATGTTCCTTGAAATTTTATATTGCAGTCCTTGCATTTAGAGAAGTACTTCAAATCTTCTAATCTTTAGTGACTGGCTTTTGGAGAGAAATACCTTGTCAGCCCTATTAGAGATTTTGAGGCTTTCTCAGAGGTTTTCTGTAGATGTGCCAGCTCCACTCTTCTTGCTCCCTCCTCAGGGTAATGGGGGTAATTCTTAAGGTTGTATGTCTTTTTTTTTTTTTTTTTAAAGATTTTATTGGGGAAGGGGAACAGGACTTTATTGGGGAATAGTGTGTACTTCCAGGTCTTTTTCCAAGTCAAGTTGTTGTCCTTTCAATCTTAGTTTTGGAGGGGGCAGTGGCTCAGCTCCAGCTTCAGTTGTCATTGTTGGGTGCAGGGGGCACAGCCCACCATCCCTTGCGGGAGTCAAACCGGCAACCTTGTGGTTGAGAGCCCACTGGCTCATGTGGGAATCAAACCGGCAGCCTTTGGCATTATGAGCATAGAGCTCCAACCACCTGAGCCACTGGGCCATCCCCTGTATGTCTTCTATCGATGCTGCAAGGCCAGGCCAGGTGCTGAGAACCTACTAGTTGCTTTCCCTAGGGCAGTGCTGAATGCTCAAGTTTTTGTGATTTTTTTTCACATCCCACATAGTCAGTCATGCTGTCTGTGTGTACTCACTAGCTGTCTGCCAAGTTCACTCTTGCCACCTTTGGAGCATGCACAGGGAGCTGGCCACAGGGTAGGGATGTATGTAGGTGAGGCACACAGAGTGTTGGGGGTGCCTGTGGGCTGGGTGGGTGGAATCTGCAGGTGAGGCATCCCCAGTGGCTTGTGGGGATGCTACCTAATGAAGTCTGCAATGTGGTTAGGATGATCCATGTCCCTTTGATGCCCTCCAAGAGTTCTCCCAGCCGCCCTCTCGTTGACCTACACATCTCAGCATTCTGGATAAGGTGAGAAACAAGTGGGTCTCTTTGGCAGCATCCTGTGCATCTGGCGAAAGAGGGCACTCACTCGCATGTTCTACTTTCCCCTGATGGAAAAACCACAGGCCAAGAAGTTCTCCTTTGGTGCTGAGCTTTGCTGCCTTGGAGGAAGGGTGACATGGCTAAAGTGAAACCATTCCTCCTGCCCTCTTCAGTGTGTCCAATCTCTGATTGATGGATGGATTTTTTGCTTCACCAGTGAGCTAGAATATCTCTGCTGGACTCCTGAACCACCACAAAGGCACTCTCATTCATGGGTGACTCAAAATCTGTCTTCTTTGGGGGTAATATGGTAGAAAACTGACTTTACCACTTTAATGATGTCATCCTCCCCTCATCCCAGTTTTACAGATAAAAAATATGAGCCTCAAAGATGTTTTGTTGTGGGGAGTGGGCTGTGAGCTGACAAGGGCCTTGCAGCTGCAAGGTCATTCCCATGGGAAGCCTCGCCTCAACAATCTTCCCAGAAAGTACAAGATAACACTAATGCAGTCACAGACATACAAACTGGCCAATACACAAAACAAAATGTTCTAATAATACCTGCTTGTTCTGCTAATACTTGTTTGTATAGATAGCTATTCTAAGATTGTATAAAAACTGTGTGTGAAATAAAGACTGCGTCACTGCTCCGCCATCCGTGGATGGTGGACCACCCCATCCCAGCTTTCCTGTCTCTGTGTCTTTTCTCAATCTCCTCACCCTTCCCCCTCAGGCTGAGCCCTCCTGGCCACATGGACTGCAGCATTTTGTTGTCATTTAGATTTATAAATAGAGGAACTAGAAAGAGAATCTAGGTGTCCTGAAGAAGAGGACTAGCAGGTAGCATTGAGATGGATCATGGAATGGTGGTCAGATATATTTTACATGGATGGCTACTTATAACTCAGTATAAGATAGTATTGGAGATTTGTTACTCACGAGCGATGATATTTGTTTTCCTGTTCTTTGATAGAAATATGTTTGCTTCTTACTTTGGCTACTACACACCTGAATGGGAATCTCAGAGATTTGTCCTAAAGTCAAGAACCTAGGCATCTTCTCTGAAAAGGCATCAAGATTTTCACTTATATCAGAAGAGCAACACTGAAACATCAGCAAACTTATAGATTCTTTTGCCTAAAGACTACAGTTTCCTAATGATAGTTATAAAATTTCCATTAGATAGTCATTCTGACGGGAGTGAGGTGGTATCTCATTGTGGTTTTCATTTGCGTTTTTCTGATGATTAGTGATGTTGAGCATCTTTTCATATGTCTATTGGTCATCTGGATGTCCTCTTTGGAGAAATGTCTATTCAGGTCCTCTCCCCCTTTTTTAATTGAGTTGTTTATTTTTTTGATGTTGAGTTGAATGTGTGTTTTATAAATTTTGGATATTAACCCCTTATCAGATGTATCATTCACAAACATCTTCTACCATTCAGTATGATGCCTTTTTGTTTTATTGAGGGTTTCCTTTGCTGTGAGAAAACTTTTTAGTTTGATGTAAACCTATATGTTTATTTTTTTCTTTTACTTCATTTGCCCAAGGGGATATATCAGTAAAAATATTACTAAGGGTAATGTCTGCAAATTTACTTCCTATATTTTCTTCTAAGAGTTTTATGGTTTTGGATCTTACATTTAAGTCTTTAATCCATTTTGAATTTATTCTTGTATACGGTGTAAGGAAGTGGTCCAGCTTCATTTTTTTTACATGTGTCTGTCCAGATTTTGCAGCATCATTTATTGAATAGACTGTCTTTATCCCAATGTAAGTTCTTGCTTCCGTTGTCATAGATTAAATGACCATATAGCAACAAGTGCTGGCAAGGACGTGAAGAAAAGGGAACCCTCGTGCACTGTTGGTGGGGTTACAGATTGGTGCAGTCACTTTGGAAATCAGTATGAAGGTATCTCAAAAAACTGGAAATGGAACTATCTTATGACCCAGCAATTCCACTGTTAGGTATCTATTGCGAGAAATCCATAATGCTAATCACAAAAATATATGCACCTGTATGTTTATTACAGCACTATCACAACAGCCAAGACGTGGAAACAACCGAAATGCCCATCGGTAGATGACTGGATTAAGAACCTGTGCTACATTTATACAATGGAGTATTACTCGGCCATAAAGAAGAATGAAATCTTACCATTTGCAACAATGTGGATGGACCTAGAGAACATTCTGCGAAGTGAAATAAGTCAGATGGAGAGAGAAAAATACCATATGATTTCACTTATATGTGGAATCTAAAGAACTGAATAAATGACCAAACTAAGCAGAAATAGTCTCAGAGATATAGAGGAAAAACTGATGGTTGCTATGTAGATGGGAGGGGGCTGGGGATGAGGGAAAAGGGATGGGGATTAGAAAGCACAAACTGGTAGCTACAATATTGCCACGGGGATACGAAAGACATTTGGGGGAATATAATCAACAATGTGGCGAAGATTTTGTAGGGTGTCAGATGGGCACTTGTCTTATTAGAGAGACCACTTCATGGATGATGCAGATGCTTCACCACTGCACTGTATACCTGAAGCTGAATAATATTAAATGTCAACTATAACTATAACTATAACTATAACTATATATATATATATATATATATATATATATATATATATACATATATATACATATATATATGTATATATATGTAGTCACAGGATATGTAGTACAGCATAGGGAATAGAGTCATATAACAGCTATGTATGATGTCAGAGGGCTAGTAGAGTGGGGGAGGGGGTTATCACTTTCTGACGGGTATAAATGTCTAACTATTACATTGTTTTGTACACCTGAAACAAATAAAATAAAAATCTCCATTAGATAGGCCACAGATAGGACCATAGGTATAAAGGGCAGAAGTCAGTAATGATGCTCAACAATTGGAACCCAGTATCTGAAAATTCCATGTGAAATGGATACCTGGGAGGTGAGTTTGACGAGGCTTGATCCCTTGTCTGACCCACATCCATAGCCTCTCAAAGCGGTGAGGAAGTGTCTAGAACGGGACACCAAGCAGCCATAACAATAAACATTCCATTCAGAACTTTGAAGCTAATTAGTTCTATGAATATTCATATGTGTACTAGGATGTAAAACTGAAGATTTCATGCAATTCTGGAGTTACAGCAGAGGCACAAAGTGGAGTGTCAAATACTACACTCACAAATTAAAATAATTGACCAAGTTGGGGCCACTTCATCATGGGCTTAATAATAGGCCCTACCGCACTATGTTAAACAGTGATCATAGAAAGAATTTTTAAAGTTACATGATGATCCATAAGATGATTTAAGGGGAAAGTATATAATCATCTGTTGTATCGGTTTCCTTTTTTGTACCTTGTGCAAGGCGGTGTTCTTGAGAAGTTCACCTTCAGACATATATGAAAGGGAAAAAGTGGAATGTGAATTAGGACAACACTTTTGGTACCAGGCGATGGGTGAGGGAAAAGGTAAAGAATGGTATCTTTAAACAGGAGTGAAAAGTATCCAAAAGGGAGAGAGCTGAGCAACTTCACTGCATGGGGACCCTGAAGCAGAATGGGAGAGATGCTATAGTGAACTTCCTTCGTGCATGAGCCCATTAGATAACCTTACCTGTGGGCAACACAACAGTCTTGGACATTTGTAAACCACCTTGAACAAGGGAAGGAACTTTCACATCCTGTCAATGGATGTGAGCCTGAAGGCAACCTTGTCCCTGACCGTGATGTCAGTAAAGCACCAGGGGGGCTTTCCCAGAAATAGGGGCAGAGGGTGAGCACCTCACAGCTGTAGCTATTCAGGAGAAAAAGGCAAGTGCCCACTGACCATTAAAAAGGGGATAGACCATGACAAAAACTGTCACTTAGTGAAAAATGAAACAGGCCAGTCCAAAAGGAACTGTGCTCCATCAGGTAGCTAACATCTCCCTAGGAAAATGACAAAGATTGAGTTGAAATTTCAACTCAAAATGAAACAAGTCACAACTACTAGCAATCTCATAGGCGCTCAGCCAAATTAGCAAGTTGAAAACCTCCCATTTTTCTGGACAGAAAGGAGCAAGCAAGCTTCCCTAAGCTGTGCCCTCTTGACCCCCATCACCTGATCCCAGGCTGCAGAAAACTGATGTAAATAAGTGACTAAAGGACATATAGAAACACTATGTCTCACTCAAAATCTAGTGTATCTGGAGTTTTGAAAGGGACATATTGCCTCTTCATACAGTCTCTTCATTCAGAATTGATCTCTTAATTTCCTTTTCTTTCAGTTACTGAAAAGAATAAGCTATGTTTCCTACTTTTACGAGAACCAAGAGGTTATATAGAAACCTTAAAAACAGAATTGTTAAAGGTTTATATTCATACCATGAGTTGTATCATTCAACATCTTTTAAAAAAATTAGAGTCTCAGCTTTCTTATCTATAAATGGGAGTTTAAGCTTTCCTCTAGTTATACAATCCCACAGTTGCGCATATACTCTCAAATACTCCTCTTAGAACACAAAAGGAAGTTTCAGGTGTTCATGTTTTGATATGTAGAAATTAAGCTGAACTACAACTGTAAGTTCACAATATAAGACAAAACTTTAAGAAAATTAATATTTGAAAAACTAAAGTGAGTAAACAAAACTAGACAATGTCTGAGCTGTTCAATAAATAAATACACATACATATGAAGGTCACACAATTAAGTTTGCGAACTCACCCTAGAAAAAGTGCTGCATCCCTCATTGCTGAATATCACTAAAGTCACCTTCAAAATACTCCCCTTGGGAACCTGTGCTTGTTAGGTCTCTGAATGTTAGGTCTCAGAGACCTTGACTTATAGGACAGAGCCATGTCTGCAAGAAAACAACAAACTGTCTGTTGGCCTGCACCTGCCGACAGAGCCAAACTTGTGATAACAGAAAATGCCACAAAACAGCTACTGGCTTCCAGGCAGTCAGCATTTTCTGTTCAAACAATGCTACCCTGTCAGCATTGCCCCTATAAAACCCTCTTCAACCCCTCCCTCGGGGCTGCAAGTCTCCTTTAGACATGCAGCCCAGGCTGTAGCCATCTTTGCTCAGCCCAATAAACTTTCTCTTAATGAAATAGACTTTCTCTTAATAAACTTTATTTTATTAAGAACTTGCCTAACTGTGTGTGCTCCTTTATTGGCCAAGCTATCAATGCACCAACGCCAGCACCTAGTCTACCCTTCAAAGCAATTTTGGAACTCCTTTTCTGGAATGGCCATCAGAGCTGTCATCGGATTACCTTGATGTCCTGAATGTCATCAAAATGTCTTCCTTTCAATATTTGCTTTATCTTCAGGTAAAGAAAGAAGTCACTGGGGGCCAGATCAGGTGAGTAGGGGGGTGTTCCAATACAATTATTTGTTTACTGTCTAAAAACTCCCTCACAGACAGTGCCATTGTGAGGTGCTGCCTTGTCGTGATATAAGATCCACGAATTGTTGATGAAAAATTCAGGTGATTTCTGTCGAACTTTTTCACACAGTCTTTTCAGCACTTCCAAATAGTAAACTCGGTCAACTGCCCAGTTGGTACAAATTCATAACATATAATCCCTCTGATATCAAAAAAGGTCAGCAACATCATTGCAACAAGTTTACGAACTTAATTGTCAGACCTCATATATATAATTATTATTTGAAATATATCAAAACCTAAACTTTTATCACAAATACATGCTGATGCACTAATTCCTCAGTGTGGAAAATGCTAGATTAGCTATATCCAATACCAAGAATGGGTAACATTGTTCTTAAAAAAAAAAAAAAAATGTCTCTCAGAGCATTATCTGCATCAAATGAAAGTCACAAAAAAGCTGAGTGTAATGTCATCTAAGTAGAGTTGAGAATCAGCAGTGCATTAACAACAAACATAACCATAATAATGGTAAAACATATTTATTTAATCCTAACAGAAACCCTAAGAAGAGGCGATTTTAACTTAATTCTAAAAAGAAAGAAATAGAAGCTTAGAGAGAATTCATCAAGGTTTTTATCTAAAATCACATAGCAAGAAAATTGAGGAGCTGAAATCAAATCCTCGTCATAATTTTATTTGATGAGCAAAAATGCTAAGGTTTTACCTGTTTCTTACCTCCGGTAATCTGATTGGATTTAATTATTTACCAATTATTCTTCATTCCCTAAGGGTACATGAATGTAATTCTTCAAGGGACTTCTATTAATAGAGTGGTTTGACTAATAATTATCTAAATATCAACTCCCACAAAACTTAAGAGGCACGGAGGTGAACCTGGCACTTCAGTTAAAAATTACATCAGCTCCATACTTCACAGATGGGAATTAATGACCTGTACAATAAAACAGGACAGTGCCAAAACCAAGCAGAAAAAAAAATACAGGCCACTCTTTAGATAAATTGGGCTTTATAGATCATTGTTCCTTTAAGCCTGAGACTTGAGTCTTATGTTGTGTCACTTGACTTGGGAACACTGTCTAATCTTTTGGCAGAATTCCAGAAGATTCTGTTCCATGATTTGACCACAAAAGAGGCATTAGATCATTGTATGTCTTTGGACACTGTATACATTAACAAAGAGTGGTAAGAATCAACTTTCTCTTAAGGATGTGGCTGTTTTCAGCAAGATAAGAAAATACGAAATCAGTATCAGTTTAAATCTGTTTCTACTGCCTGAAGCACCCAGTTTTTCATACTTCAAACTTTATTTCCCTCCTATATTCATAAGGAACATAGTAAACACTAGTCACAAATGCACCACGTATGGTAAAACTAGAGAGTTAATCCCTGTTTATGAGCACCTACTTCCAGTTTGACAACAGCTTGGCAGAGCAATTTTTTAAACGTTAGCCTGCATTTTAACCAAAGTACAACTTTAGGTAAGAAAAACTCATTTACAAAATATTAATTCACTATTTCAAAAGTAACGCCACTTTTTAAAAGAAAAATTTAAGAAAACATCATACATACACACCCAAATCATGTTCGAAACCAAGAAAAGGTGGTTTTTATTTGTTGATTTTTTTTTTTAACTGGAACTTTATCAAGGAGAAAAGGGGGAAATGGGCATAAAGGAGGACAACGTCTTACCCTGGATGAGGCGAGATCACATAGATACCTGTTAGATGAGGACAAAGCATTGATTAGTGGTTTTGAGAAAATAAAAATACAGTATTTATGAAATAATATGTACAAAAGTATTTAAACATTGGAAACTTATGTAAGAATGTTATACGAATGTTAAACATCCTAAATATTTGTCTTACATAATTATTTAATAAGTCTTACATATCAACAACATAGTAAATCATGTTAACAAATTTACATATCTGTGAAATTATGTGTGTGTGTGTAGTTTTATGTGTACATACAGAGAGAAATAAACTTACTATTCACATTTTCAAACTTCTTTCCCCAAGAAACAATAAATTTACTTTGGTAAGACTATAGTACTCAGGTGCAGTGTCCTTGTGATGGTAAGACTGGTACTCAGGTGCAGTGTCCATGTGATGGTAAGACTGGTCCTCAGGTGTGGTGTCCATGTGATGGTAAGACAGGTACTCAGGTGTGGTGTCCATGTGATGGTAAGACTGGTCCTCAGGTGTGGTGTCCATGTGATGGTAAGACTGGTCCTCAGGTGTGGTGTCCATGTGATGGTAAGACTGGTCCTCAGGTGTGGTGTCCATGTGATGGTAAGACAGGTACTCAGGTGTGGTGTCCATGTGATGGTAAGACTGGTACTCAGGTGTGGTGTCCATGTGATGGTAAGACTGGTCCTCAGGTGTGGTGTCCATGTGATGGTAAGACTGGTACTCAGGTGTGGTGTCCATGTGATGGTAAGACTGGTACTCAGGTGTGGTGTCCATGTGATGGTAAGACTGGTACTCAGGTGTGGTGTCCATGTGATGGTAAGACTATGGTGCCCAGGGGTGGTGTCCATGTGAGCAGCATCAGTATCATATTAGAAAGTGTTAGGGTGCAAATTCTCAGGCAGTTCCTGAGATCTACTGAGTCAAAAACTCTGAGAATGGGCCTAGCAATCTGTGTTTGATCAAGTTCTCTAGGTAATTTTTATGCATGCAGCTGTTTGACAATAACCACTGTGCCAAAATATCTTTAGCTAATGGGTTAGGTGTAGTGAATACACTTGTTCCAAAGTGAACTAGAAATTATATTTTTAAGGTTTTATTTAAAAAACAAAACAAATGACTAATTTCAGACGTACCAAACTATGTAAGTATGATAGACAATCTCAGATATCATATTAAAAACAGAATTTCACTTTATTGTTTTTCTTTTTTAAACATTTTTATTAAAAATATAGTTGACAATATTATATTCATTTCAGGGGTACATCACAGTTTTCAATGTTTATATACCTAAAGAAGTGATCACCATGATAAGTCCAGCATCCATCTGACACCGTACCACGCTATCACAATATTATTGGCTATATTCCCCATGCTGTACATTACATCCCCATGACTTATTTATTTTATACCTGGAAATTTGACCTCTTATTCCCCTTTTCCTTTTCCCCTTTTATTAAATGTTTCAATTACAGTTGACATTCAATATTATTTGATATTAATTTCAGGCATACAGCATAGTGTTTAGATATTTATGTATAATTTAAAAGTGACCCCCCTGACTAGTCTAGTACCCACCTGGCACTATGCATAGTTGTTACCATATCATTGACTATATTCCCTATACTTTACTTCGCATCCCCATGATCATTTTGTAACTACCAATTTGTACTTCTTAATGCCTTCACCTTTTTCACCCTACTCCCCAACTGCCTCCCATCTGTCACCCCAACAACCTAGTACCCATCTGACACCATACATAGTTATTTCAATACTATTTACTATATTCCTTATGCTGTACCCTACATCCCTATAATTACTGTGTAACAATCAATTTGTACTTCTTAATCCCTTCACATTTTCTCACTCACACACCCAAACTCCTTCCCATCTGGCAACAATCAAAATGTTCTCTGTATCTAGGAATTTGTTTCTGTTTTGTTTGTTTATTTTGTTCTTAGATTCCACGTATAAGCGAAATCACATTGCATCTGTCTTTCTCTGTCTGACACACTGCATTCAGCACAATACCCTCCAGGTCCATCCATGCTGCCACAGATGAAAAGAACCGATTCGCTTCCATGGCCAAGCAATATTCCATCATATATATGTACCACTTCTTCTTTATCCATTCTTCTGTCGATGGACACCCAGGCTGCCTCCACATCTTGGCCATTGTAAACAATGCTGCAATGAACATGTGGATGCACACATCCCTTCAAAGTAGCATTTTTCTTCAGATAAATACCCAGAAGTGGGATTACTGAGTTTTTCTTTGTCTCTTGTTAGAGCCTTTGTTTTAAAGTTTATTTTGTTTGATATAAACACCACTACCCCAGCCTTTCTTGTTTTTGTCATTTCCATCTTCACAAAATATCCCCTTTTATCCATTTACTTTCCATATGTGTGTGTCTTTCAATCTGAAGTGATTCTCTTGTAGGCAGCATATGTAAGTGTTTTGTTTTCGTATCCATTCAGCCCTCCTGTGACTTTTGATTGGAGCATTTAATCCATCTATATTGAAAGTAATTTTGGTGGCTATGTACCTATTACCATTTTTTTTATTCACAATTTTGAATTTTTTCCCCTTCTTATAGAAATCCCTCTAACGTTCCTTGTAATACTGATTTGGTGGCGATGAATTCCTTCAGCTTTTTCTTATCTGGGAAGCTCTGTCTGTCCTTCGATCTTCAGTGGTAGCCTGGCTAGGTAGAGTACTCTTGGTAATTTCATTACATTAAATATTTTGTTCCAATCCCTTCTGGCCTGCAAAGTTTCTGTTAAGGAATCAGCTGACTGTCTTATGGGAGCTCCCTTATGAATTACTAGCTGCCTTTCTCTTGCTGCTTTTAGGATTCTCTGTCTTTAACCTTTGCCATTCCAATTATAATGTGTCTTAGTGTGGGCCTGTTTGGGTTCATCTTGTTTGGGACTCTCTGTGCTTCCTGGGCTTGTGTGTCTATTTTCTTTGCCAGGTTAGGAAAGTTTTCAGTCATTATTTCTTCAAATAGGTTAACAATCCCTTGATTTCTCTCTTCTCTTTCTGGTACCCCTATGATGTGAATGCTGTCAGGTTTGATGTTGTTTCAGAGGCCCCCTTAAACTAGTCTCATTGTTTTAGATTCTTTTTTCTTTTTGCTGTTCTGCCTGGGTGTTTTCTGCTACCTTGTCTCCCAAATCACTGATTTGATTTTCCACATCATCTAGTCTGTTGATGATTCCTTCTAGTATATTCTTCATTTCAGTTACTGTATTCTTCACTTCTGACTGGTTCTTTTTTATGGTTCCCATGTCCTTTTTTATGCTTACTATCTCTTTGTTGAAGTTCTCCCTGAGATCATTGAACATCCTTATAACCAGTGTTTTGAATTTTGTATCTGGTAGGTTGCTTGCCTCCTTTTCATTTAGTTCTTTTTCTGGAATTTTCTCCTGTTCTTTCATTTGGGACATACTTCTTTCTTTCCTTATTTTGGCTACCTCTCTGTATTTGTTTCTATGTATTAGATAGATCTGCTATGTCTACCAGTCTTGGCTGGGTGGCCTTATGTAGTAGGTGTCCTGTGGGGCCCTGGCACAGTCTCCCTGGTCACCTGCTCTGGGTGCTCCAGGGTTGTCCCTTGTGTGAGTTATGTGTGCCCTCCTGTTATAGCTGAATCTTGATTCCTATTGGCACAGCAGTGGGTGGGACTAACCCTCGGTCTGATTGGCTGTGGGGTTTGGCCACATCCACAGCTTACAGGCTGCTGTGTGGGTGACTTACCCCACTGAGTGGGATTCACCCCAGTGTGCTTTGGTGCCTGTTACAATCACCCTTTGTGTGTGCCACTTGTGGAGCTAATTGGGTGGTCCTCTGCTGTGGTCTGAAGCCAACCTCCAAGTATGTTGGTTCTGGGGCATCTTGGCAGGGGCTTGGGTGCAGACCAGGTCACTCACTGCCTGTGACCAGTCAGGGACTACCAAGATAGGTAGGAGTTACAAAGCAATCCATGGTTGTTCACTGCCTGTTGTAAACTTGGAGGCTTGTGGGAGAGGCCACACTGTGAACCAAGGCCAGCTGTCAGCAGTACATGTCTGGGGTAGCTCTGCAAAAAGCCAGGACACTCTGAGACCTGCTGCCACCTGCTGGCTCCCTTAAAGTTCAGCCACTGATAGAACTTGTGTGCCTCATGTGGCATACATGAGGGTCTCAAGGAGTCAGTAGAGTGGGAAGAGTGGTATTCACCAGGTTAATATAGATTTTGATTTGGTGCCAGTAGTAAGGCTGAAGCTACTCAGCAAAAGTCTCAGAGCACACTGAGGCCAGTAACCACCTGTCTGGGGCCCACGACTCTGATAGTTTTCCAAGAAACAATGCAATTGGTTGGGACTGGCTGTTTACCAAGAGAGTGCCTCCAGTGTTGGGGAGTTGGGTAGGGCGGAGTCCCAGTGAGTCAGCAGGGTGAAGCTGCGAGTTCAGCAGACCAATCCAGATTTAGATTTCGCCTTTGGGGGAGAGCTCAACACATTAAAGATGGCAGCTACCTGTTGGCTGCACAGGAGAAGGATACCTCACTGGGAAAATGGTGACCATCTTCCAGCCCTCACCCAAAACCACGCACCTTGTCCATCCCCCACATGCATCCAACACCCTCTGAATCACCATCCCCCCGCTGGAGCCCCAAGTGAGTTCCTGCGAGTCTGTGCACGGACCCGTTAAGAGAATGTCTCAGTTTCTCGCAGCCTTCCATCCCACTCAGATGGTTGGAATCCCCACTGTTTTTCACAGACAGATGTTATTGGGGCTCCTCTTTCCAGCACCAGTACTCTGGGCTGAGGAGGCTGGTGTGAGGCTGGGGTCCCTCTCTCCTCTGGGAGCAATCTCTGTCGCTGAGCTCTCCCTCCTGATTCTCAGTTGGCTAATGGAGTTTTGGGGCCAGGCCATTTTATGTGTCTGAGCCGCCTATCAATCTCGATGTGGCGTCTTCTTTATATTCTTAGTTATAAAACTTCTGTTCAGCTAAACTTCAGATATTCTCCAGGTTGACTGTTCAAGAACTTAGTTGTAATTTTAATGTGTTCACTGAAGGAAGCAGGCACAGTGTTTTATTTACTCTGTCATCTTGGCTCCCCCAGAATTTCACTTTAAAAGAGAGAAGTCAGTAACAATAATAGGTAACATCATTGTGCTAACTATCAATGTGCCAAGCATGGTTCTAGGAACTTTCCTTATAATAACTCATTTAATCCTCTCAACAACTCACTAGGTGTAGTGAGAGTATTTAGAGGTGTAACCACAGCTGAATGAATTGGTCCCCCCATTAGTATTCCAATTTTGTAAATGGGGACACTGAGGCAAAAAAAAAAAAAAAAAAAAAAAGGTTATATGACTTGCCCAAAGCCAGAGCTGGTAAAAAACAGGCTTGATAGTTCAAATCCCCGGAGTCTATGTTTTATATTTTGAGTCATAGATGGAAAAATGAGCCAATAGACATAGCTGATGCAAATCTCAAGCTTTTTTGTTTATTTTTTTCTGGACGGATAGTGGGTATTTATGAATATATGTTTTCTTCTTTGTTTTCCTTCTTTTTCTGCAGCCTGTTGAGATATACTTGACATTATACATATAAATAACATTGTATAAGTTTAAGGTGTACAACACAGTCATGTGATATGTATATATTGTCAAATGGTTACCACAATACAGTTAGTTAACAACTCCATCACCTCACATAATTACCTTTTTTTGTGGTGAGAACACACACCCTCTGTTACTCTCAGTAAATTTGAATTACATAATACAGAATTTTAACTAAAGTCACCACGATATACATTAGAGCCCTCCTCCATCTTTATTTAAAAGTATTTACATTCACTGAGACTCCCTATTCTCCATCAGCCAAACCCACAGGTGGCTGAAACTAGTGATAAATACGAAGGAGAGGGACAGCCATCTACCTGAAGGCTGCTGTCTTTGCTCCGATCACAGTAACCGGGAAATAGACTCCCAAATTTCCCAGGCCTCAGATCATTTGGTGGAACACACTAAACAACCTGTTACTGTTTAGTGGAACAGGCTAGAACAATCATGAGTCATGATTTATTAACTACCCTGATTCTGACCTGAGTCAGCAGGCGAAACAAGAAGTCAGTGACATAAATTTGTGAGCGGGTGGGTCAAGGTAATTTACATATCTCAAATATTTTCTTTACTGTCTCTCCATAATTTGTGGAGCACATTTCCCCCAAGACTTTCTCCTAAAAGGGCACCAAGAAGTCCACACGTGACTACACCTCTAAATACTAGTGACTTCAGTGCACACAGATTTTCCTCATTATAACGCCAGCATTGTTACATAATAGGGTGGGTCCCTGGTCTCCCATTGCCAGGCTAACACAGATTCAGCTGTGACTGAGACCTCACCCCAGCTTGGCCAGACTCCCTTTAGGCCCTGTGGTAGGCCCAAGAATATAAACATTCTTGGTTCGGCGTTCTTTCTCTCCTTATTCTGCTCTTGCTGGCTGCATTCTCATTGATAATGAACTTCATATTAACTTAGTTTAATTAACTTAATATTTTAACTTGTAAGTGAAATAGATAATCTTCCCTGCTTTTATATAGTAGCAATTTTCCCATTTGCATAACTACTACCTCTAAAGCATTTCTTACTTAGGTCCCACTTATATAGGACTGACTATAAAATAAAAACTATTCTACAAGTCATATAAAGCAGTACACATTCATTAGGTACACAAACATATACTTCACCCTGAAAACTTCTACTTTCCATAATTTTTCTATTCAAAAGCTTCAATATCCTATGATTTAAAAATATACATTGTGTGTCCTAAAATATTTTATATAAAATTTAAAATATTGGAGTAGGAAGCTATTTTAGTGACAAAAATGAGTAGTCTAAAGTTTTATTTTGATTCCCCTGTTTCTTTCTTATCATGATTTAAGTTGCTTTTTACAAAACAAACCAAAAAATAATAATAATAACAGAGACCTGGTAGACTACTAAAGATCAATCCATTTTAATAGAGTGTTAGACGGCATGCCATGCACATTCTTTCCCATGACCTGCTCTATGGTCCAGTTAAAATGCTTACATTTAAAGGACCAAATCAGACTGATATTCAAGTGGACATAGCAAATTGAAAAGGAATTACTGATATGAAAATATTGAGCAAATTTTCCCAGATATGTAGATCAGTAGAATAAGAGAGGAAGCATAGAAACAGGCCCACATATCTATGAAAATTGATTCTGACAGAGGTAAGCATTACAAATCAGGAAAAAGATGAACAATTTATTGATTTTGGGATGATTAGTTATTTATGTAAGATAAAATTATATACCTATAACTCACAATATTAAAAGATCAGGTCCTCTGCCCATTTTTCAATTGGATTATTTATTTTCATTTGTTGTTGTTGAGTTGTATGAGTTCTTTATATATTTTGGATATTAGCTCCTTATTGGAGGTGCTGTTTGTAAATATCTTCTCCCATTTGGTTGGTTGCCTTTGTGTTTTGTTGATGATTTCTTTTGCTGTGCAGAAGCATTTTAACAGGCACTTCTCCCAAGCAGACATACAAATGGCTAACAGATATATGAAAAAACGGCTCAACTTCACTAGCTACTAGGTAAATGCAAATAAAAACCACAATGAGATATCACTTCACATCTGTTAGAATGGCTGTTATCAACAAGACAAGTAATAACAAGTGTTGGAGAGGATTGTTATGAGAACCCTCGTACACTGTTGGTGGGAATGTAAATTGGTGCAGCCACTATGGAAGGCAGTGTGGAGGTTCCTCAAAAAATTAAGAATGCAATGTTCATTGCAGCATTATTTATGGTGGCCAAGACATGGAAACAACCAAAGTGTCCTTCAATAGATGATTGGATAAAGAAGATGTGGTATATATACACAATGGAATACTGCTCTGCTATAAGAAAAGATGAAATACTGCCATTTGTGACAACATGGATAGATACTGCGATTTTTATGCAAAGTGAAATAAGTTATATAGGAAGTCAAGAATCACATGACTTCATTTATATGTGAAATATAAAATTGAAAGCAACAAAAAAGACAAACAAACAAAGAAACAAAAACTCATAAACACAGACAACAGTTTAGTGGTTAGCAGAGGGTAAAAGGGGGAGGGATAGGAGAGGGAAAAGGGGGTCAAACATATGGTGATGAAAAAGGACTGACTCTGGGAGGTGAGCACACAATGCGATATATAAATGATGTACTATAGAATTGTACACTTGAAACCTGTGTAATTTTACTAACCATTGTCACCCCAAGAATTTAATTAAAAAAAAATCAGTTCCAAATGGATTAATGATCTAACTATGAAAAACAAACCTGCAAAACAACAGCAAACACCTAAAAACACAAACCTTGAAAAGTTGATAAATATGACTATTTAAAATTTCTACACAAAAAGGTCATTACAAATAAAGTGAAATAAAAGCCACAATCTGGGAGACTTTTACAATGCATATAACATAAAAAGATTTGTTAACCTAAAAACAAACTTCAATAAATCAATAATAAAAAGATAAGCAAATTAATAGAAAAGTTTTAAATATGCAAAAAGGTGATTAATATTAGAAGAAATATGAACATTCAACAAACAAATGAAAATACGCTCAACCTCACTAGAAATCTCAGAAATGCAAACTAAAACAATAATGAGATTCCTTATTAAAAATATCATTTGATAATACCTGAGAAATGGTATGTAAACCGGTGCTTATGTTCATGCACTGCTGTTGAAACAACTGGTACAATCATTTGGAGAGCAATGTTATAGTAGCTCATGGTAATGCAGATGTTCACACCCTTAGAACTTGCAATTCCAATAACAGGAATAGCCCCAAAGAACCTCTTCCATATGTGTAGAAGGAAACATGTACAAAATATTTACTTCAAGATTGATTATAGAGAAAAGTTAGTGCATTAGTAAGGGTTATCCAGAGAAACAGAATGAGGGAGAGGTGTGGGGGAGGGGGAGAAGGAGAGAGAGACATTTTAATTGGCTCACGTGATTGTGGAAAATGGCAGGTCCAAAATTTGCAGGGAATGCTGACAGATTGGGTACCCAAGGAAACAACGATGCTGCAGCCTGAGTCTGAAGGCAGTATATTGGCAGAAGTCTTTCTTCTTTGAGGGAGGTCCATCATTTTTTATTACATACTTCATCTAATTGGATGAAGCACACCAATTTTACAAAGAGCAATTTGCTTTACTTAAAGTCTACTGATTTAAATATCAACTTCATCTAAAACATACCTTCAAAGAATCATGTAGAATAATGTTTGACCAAATATCTCAGTACTTTGGCCTACCTAAGTTAACATAAAATTAACCACTACAGTTCGCAGCAACAAAAATGTCCTTCAAAAATTGAACAGGTGAATAAATACATTGTATTTCATTGATAAAAGTGAGTATTGTCTAACCATAAAAAATGTGTAAACTAGAACTCAATGGACAAGGTACAAAACAAAATATTGAATGAGAAATTCTAATTGCAGAAGATGTATGTAGTATAATGCCATTTATATGCCACATAAAGTTATATTTATATAACACATATATATGCATGTATTTATATGTCACAGAAAATTATACCCTATTAAAATACATGAAAATACTATATATTGTTTATGGATATACTGGGGGTGCCAAATAATGTAAACAAGTAGACTCTTTGGTCAGTGTTGCTCAAGCAGTAGTTCGCCATAATCAGAAGTGTCTGGACGCTGATGGTAACCATTTTGATCATCTCTTGTAATTGCAGAAGTCAAACGTGACTTATATTCATCTTTTGTTATCAGTATACATTGAGTATTACAATTTTAATACAGTTTTCCTTTCTTAAAATATGTATACTTTTTTGGGGGCACCATAAATTTGTATATATATACAAACTTATGGTGCCCCCAAAAAAGTATACATATATTTTGTATACAGAAAGAGAGAGAGAAAGCGAGAAAGAGAGAGATACAATGATGGAGAAAGACAAAGACAGAGAAACAGACACAGAAATAATCTAAAATATTTCATTCATAAAAGAGCCATGAACAGTATTACTCACTGAAGAGAAAAATAATTCATATGGTCCTCAACTTTTTCTATCTGACTTATTTCACTTAGCATGATAATCTTAAGATCCATCCATGAAATTAGAAGTATTTCATCTTTTCTTATAGTAGTATAGTAGTACTCCATTGTGTATATACACCACATCTTCTTTATCCAATCATCTATCAAAGGACACCTGGTTGTTTCCATGTCTTGGTCACCATAAATAATGCTGTATGAACATTGGAGTACATATAACTTTACAGTTAAATGTTTTCAGATTTGTTGGGTAGATACCCAGGAGAGGGATTGCTGGGTCATATAGTAATTCTTAACTTTTAAAAGAACCTCCATACTGTTTTCCATAGTGGCTATACCAATTTCCATTCCCACCAACAGTGTACGAGGGTTCCTTTTTCTCCACAGCCTCTCCAACATTTGTTATTACTTGTCTTGCTGATAATAGCCAATCTAGCAGGTGTGAGGTGATATCTCATTGTAGTTTTGATTTGCATTTCCTTAATAGCTAGTGAAGTTGAGCAGTTTTTCATATATCTGTTGGTCATTTGCCTTCTTGAGAGAAGAGTCTGTTCAGGTCCTCTGCCCATTTTTAAATTTGGTTGTTTTTTTGTTGTTGAGTTGTATGAGTTCTTTATATATTTTGGATATTAACCCTTTATCAGAGATGTTTGCTAATACCTTGTCCCGTTTGGTTAGTTGCCTCTTTGTTTTGTTGATGGTTTCTTTTGCTGTGTAGAAGCTTTTTAGTTTGATAGAGTCCCATTCATTTATTTTTTACTTTTACTTCCCTTGCCTTTGAGGTCAAATTCTTAAAATCCTTTTTGAACCCAAGGTCTATAAGTTTAGTATTTATGTTTTCTTCTATGCAGTTTATTGTTTCAGGTCTTATGTTTAGGTCTTTGATCCGTTTTGAGTTAATTTTGGTGTACAGTGATAGATAGCAGTCTAGTTTCATTCTTTTGCACATGGCTATCCAATTCTCCCCACACCATTTATTGAAGAGGCTTTCTTTTCTCCATTGTATGTTTTTGGCTCCTTGGTTGAAAATTATCTGCCCATATATACATGTGGGTTTATTTCTGGGTTTTCAATTCTATCCCATTCGTCTGTGTCTGTTTTTCTGCCAATACTATGCTATTTTGATTATTGTCACTTTGTAGCACAAGCTGAAGTCAGGGAGTGTGATACCTCCAGCATTGTTCTTTTTCTCTTAGGAGTGCTATGGCCATTCAGGGTCTTTTGTGGTTCCATACAAATCTGATGATTTCTTGTTCTATTTCTTGAAAAAATGCTGTTGGGATTTTGATGGGAATTGCATTAAATCTGCATATTGCTTTGGGTAATATGGCTATTTTAACTATGTTGATTCTTCCAGTCCATGAACATGGGATATCTTTTCATTTCTTTGTGTCTTCTTCAATTTCTTTTAATAATGTCTTATAGTTTTCAGTGTCTAGGTCCTTCACATCCTTTGTTAAGTTTATTCCTAAGTATTTTATTCTTTTTGTTCCAATTGAAAAAGGAATTTTTTTTTTCTGAAATTTCATTGTTAGTATATAGGAATGCAATAGATTTTTGTACATTGATTTTATATCCTGCAACTTTACTGTATTTGTTTATTGTCTCTAATAGCTATTTTTGGTGGAGTCTTTAGGGTTTTCTACATAAAGAATCATGTAATCTGCAAGAAGTAACAATTTAACTTTTTCATTCCCAATTTGGACACCGTTTATTTCTTTCTCTTGTCTGATTGCTCTGGCTAGGATTTCCAATACTAAACCTATGGGCCTTGGGTTCAAAGAGGATTTTATGAATTTCACCTCAAAGGCATGGGAAGTAAAAGCAAAAATAAATGAATGGGACTCTATCAACCCAAAAGCTTCTGCACAGCAAAAGAAACCATCAACGAAACAAAGAGGTAACCAACCAAATGGGACAAGGTACTGGCAAACAACACCTCCAATGAGGGACTGATATCCAAAATATATAAAGAACTCATACAAGTTAACAACAAAAAAATCCAAACAACTGAATTTAAAAATGGCCTGAGGACCTGAACAGACTCTTCTCCTAAGAAGGCAAACAAATGACCAACAGATATATGAAAAACTGCTCAACTTCATTAGCTATTAAGGAAATGCAAATCAAAACTACAATGAGATATCACCTCACACCTGCTAGATTGGCTATTATCAACAAGACAAGTAATAATAAATGTTGGAGAGGCTGTGGAGAAAAAGGAACCCTTATACACTGTTGGTGGGAATGGAAATTGGTATAGCCACTATGGAAAACAGTATGGAGCCTGCTCAAAAAAATAAGATTTGAATTACCATATGACCCAGCAATCCCTCTTCTGAGTATCTACCCCAAAAATCTGAAAACATTTATCTGTAAAGATGTATGTGCTCCAATGTTCACTGCAGAATTATTCATGGTAGCCAAAATATGGAAATCTCCAAAGTGTCCTTTGAAAGATGATTGGATAAAGATGTGGTACATATAAACAATGGAATATTCCTCGGTCATAAGAAAAGGTGAAATACTGCCATTTGCAACAATATGGATGGATCTTGACATTATCAGGCTAAGCAAAATAAATCAGAGAGAAAAAGTCAAGAACCATGACTTCACACATATGTAGGATATAAAAACTGAAATTAACAAATGAACAAGACAGACAAATAAAGAGACAAAGAGTTATAGACACAGACAAGAGTTTAATGGTTACCAGTGGGTAAGAGGGAAGGGGAGGTGGTAAAAGAGGGAAAAAGGGGGTCAAATATATGGTGATGGGAGGAGAACTGACTCTGAGTGGCGAACACACAATGCAATATATACATGATGGATTATAGCAATGTACACTTGAAACCTATATAATTTTATTAACCAGTGTCACCCCAATAAATTTTATTTAAAAAATTACCAATCCCAGAGTCCCACTACCAGAACTTTGATTTAATTTTTCTGAGATAGTGCCCTGGCACTAGTATTTTTAAGAGCTTCCTGGTAATATTTAAGTGAAGGCATGGTTGAGAATTATCACCATAGAACCTTGGGAGTTTTCTAGCTCACATTATTTTAATTGCAAACATCTAGAGATATACATGGCCCACTGGGAAGTTTCAATTAAATAGGCCATTCATCTCCCAAGGAGATTTGTGTGCTCAAAGTAGAATACAAAGTGGATACACCCTCGGCACAAACCTGATTCGTTTTGATGCTACGTTCCCAGGATGGTCTTTCGAAATGTGGGTGCCTGCCTACTTACAAATTTGGGTGAAGCATGAATTTTGCCATTTGGTAAAGTTTGGTCATTTTGATAACTGCTTTTGTCTAAATAAAAATCTCTGACGTATTTTATTCAGTAGTTCAAAGGAAAAAAATGTACTCCTTAGTATGTAATGATATGACTCAATGACTTTTCTTACAAATGGCAGGTATGATTCAGCCTTTATACAAAAGGAAAACTTGCACGTTACAAAATGAAAATGAGGATTATCCCCAGGTAGCTACATCTGTATTGCTTACAGCTTCATTTTAAGCAGGCATCTCTTTTTTGTGACTCACTGAACACAGTTAACTTCATCTATACATGACTCAAAAACACTGAGGGATAAGTCTTCTAAATGTGATTATGTGATCACAATTTTCCTAACAGATAAAGAATCAATAAAATCTTTTACTTAATATGTGTATTTTGGGGTTTAAGTTAAATGCAGCTTTATATTTCATTTTCCAAATTTACTTGTAAACTCACTACTGTTTATTAACTCTACACCTTTACTATCCTTTATGAATAAAAATTATTTTAATGATATCTACGATAATATGGTCAAACAAAAGAAATCAAGAACTAGCCTGCCAATTTCTTTATTGCACTTTCAACAAAATGCACTAATTAATACACACGCACACGCACATCCTTTGGAGGATATCACTAATTGATTAATTTTGGCTTATATTCTTTAAACAAATGTTTTACCTTGGAATACTGCTGGAGGGTACTGAGGGGGATACCAGCTGGTAAATTTGTTCCTAGATGAGGAGCATTCATTTAGGAATCTGTAATTCAAGGAGAGGCAAACGTATATCTGCTTTAATAAAATATATATTGGAAAGAAAAATGAAATATCCGTAGTTTTCATTTGTACAATCCTGTGCTGTATTGAAATAGAGTGAATTCTTCACTTAACAAAAACTGTGTCTTTTATCAGAATTATTTTGCAGTAGAATCCTGTCTCAAACAAATTCCCTTTTGGATAAAATGTGACAGCTGAGTTACTTGGGTTGAATTTCTAGTTTTCAAATATGATTGATAAGTGTTCACTTCCACACTTTGAGTTTGTTGGTATAGAGAGAAAGAAGAAACTCCTTAAAACCACGTATAGATTGTCAAGGAAATAATTGAAATTAGTTGAATATGCAGGTGGTAATGGAAGAATTATTTTGAAGATATCTATAAGCATTGTTATAAATTATATTTTTTAAAATTTTAATATATATATACATATATATATTTAATATTCTTTTTATGCTTACTCTGGAACTACCCTAACAAAGTTGAACCATAGGAATTTCCGATAATTGACTGATTTTGACCTACAAAAACCATAAATGACTTAATTATAACAAACTAACATATTAAACGTTATCTGCTAAATCAATGTGCCTTGAGTAATCTTAATATATGTAAAGTGGTTGAACCTTCTCATTCTTCATATTTGTGTTTCTCCAGTCATCCATTTAGCCATCATCCCAGCCAGAAAATAAATATTTACTGAGCATCTCCTGTTTCATCTGAGTTAGGCTCTGGGGCTACACTGGCTCTGCCTTCAGGGAACTTACGATCTAGTGGACATTCCACTTCTATCATGTCCTCCTTTCTTTCCTTATGACGTACTAACTGTAAATTCATGGTTTTTTTTTTTAATCATGGGGACATGGCATCAATATAGAAGAAAAGGTTGGTCAAACTTTCCATCTGATACACTTCCTGTATGCTTCTCCTTCATGAATCTTCAAAGGTCATGCAACACCGTGGTTTCAGCAGGAAGGCTGGATTGTGGGCCCCCTTTCTCCTCCATTCAATCACTTCCTAATAATTTCAGCAGAATGGAGTCCACAGAGACTGTGTGAATTCAGGGAACAGAGAATCCTCTACTTCTATCAGGACCTTTCCCTGAACAGACACTGCAGCATACCCCGAATTATCACAGATCTCTGAAATACCACCACCATTCCATCCCAACCATCCTTCTGTTCGTCAGCTTCAGGTGAGCGGCATAGCTCCTACTTCTCTAGCTCTCAGCGCTCTGCCCACAGCCCCTACTCCCAACCTGTGTTGGAGACAATGGGATCGGACTCAGCAGATCTCAAGACAACACAAGTCTGACTTATAGACCTACCTTTAAATGATATGTCACATTTTGGCACCTCTGAGCAGGTGCCATTATTTATACAACTGTAAACATACACGTCCAGGAACTGACAGATTCAAGAAATTAGGAGCTCATAATCTGGGGTTTTGGTACTAGAGCAATGATCCTGGTTTTATGAAATTTGGGGAAAATTCATACAAAGAGTAAATATGTGATTGGGCAAGTCATTGAGTAGACCAAAGAATATGTGAATTATGGATGGATTTCTGCATTTATGATATGCAAGTTAAAATAACTTACAAAAATCATAGGACTATCACATTCTTATAATATTTTATTTTTACTTCTCTATACATTTACATACATACATTTTATTCTACTTTTACACATATATACATACAAACACATACAATTATGTATATGAAGCTGAAGAGTTAAAAAGTGATTATAGTCATGGCTAAATGAATCAGTTAAGTGATTTGAAGCATCCTAAAGTTTGCAGCAAATAAAACAATACTGTATAAAATTACATTTAAAAACTTGGACTTTTGTAAATAAAATTAAATCAATATAGCAATAATTAAAAGAAGATGATTAAACTTCATGAGGAAAAGGTGAGATTTCTGGTCTTGAGAGTATCTAATAAATCTAGTCAGGCTGCTGTTGTGGTGGGAAATCAACCTCATTTTGGCTATATTAACAAAGATAAAAGAGAGAATAAAGATCATTTTAGAAAAATAGATTTTTTTTTTTGGTGTGTTAAGTACTTTTTATTAAAGACCTTTTTTTTTTCTAGAGCAGGTGGGTTTCCAACATAATTGAGAAGGAAGTACAGAGATTTCCCATATACCCTGTTTCAACATATACATAGCCTCCCCTATTATTAACATAACAGAATGGTATATTTTCCCCAAGCAGGTACCTATATTGACACATTATAATAAACCAAAATCCCTAGTTTACCTTAGGAATCACTCTTGGTGTTGTACATTTTTTGGGTATGGACAACTGTATAATAACATGTAGCTATCATTATATTACAATATCATACAGAGTATTTTAACTGCCAAAAATGTCCTCTGTCAGTTCATCCTTCCTGCAACACCCATCCCTGGTAAAACACTGATCTTTTTACTGTCTCTGAAGTTTGCCTTTCCCAGAATGTCATATAGTTGGAATTATCCAATATGCAGCCTTTACAGATTGTCTTCTTTCATTTACTAATATGCATTTAAGGTTCCTCCATGTCTTTTCATGGCTTGATAGCTCATTTCTTTTTTAGCACTGAGTAATATTCCATTGTCTAAATGTACCACAGTGCATTTATCTATTCACCTACTGAAGGACACATTGTTTGCTTCTAAGTTTGGGTGATCAAGAATAAAGCCACTATTAATATCCAGGAGCATGTTTTTGTGTGGATTTATTTTCAACTCCTTTGGGTAAATATTAAGGAGTGTGGTATCTGGATTGTGTGGTAAGGCTATGTTTAGAAACTGTCTTTCAAAGTGAATGTGCTCTTTTGTATTACCTCCAGCAATGTATAGGCATTCCTGTTGGTCTTTTATCAGATGTGTCTTCTGCAAGTATTTCCTCATAGATTGTATCTTGTCTTCTAATTTTCTTGACATTGTCTTTTGCAAAGCAGATTTTAATTTTAATAAAATCAATTTTATCAGTTACTTCATTCGTGGGTTGTATTTTCAGGTTCTATCTAAAAATGCATCATAATATCCACTATCATCTAGATTTTCTATGTCACCTGTAGGTGTTTTATAATTTCACATTTTACATTTAGGTCTATAATGCATTGTGAGTTAATTTTTTGTAAAATGTGTAAGGTCAGTGTCTAGATTTATGTATGTATGTATGTATGTATGTATGTATGTATGTATGTATGTATGTATTTATTTATTTATTTAATTTTTGATGTGGACGTCCAGTTGTTTTAGCACCATCTGTTGAAAAGACTATCTTCGCTCTTTTGTCAAAGATCAGTTGACTATGTATATGATCACAAGTTATAGGCTTTCTATTCTGTTCCATTGTCTATTCTTCCACCAATACCACAGTCTCTCGATTATTGTATGTGAATAGTTAGGTTAGCATCAGTCCTTTAACGTTGTCCTTCTCAGAATTTTGTTCTTGATGTTTGGCTATAATATATATTGTTTTTCTCTTTAGAATTGTTAATTTTTAAAAAGAGAAGGTCTTTTATTACATGCTTCATTACTATTCATCTTATTTAGAATTTTCTTGATAGAAAATTATCCAGAACATAATAATTGGTCTTTATTTAAAACTATACACTTATGTATTTTATGAAATATCTATCAGGGGATGTATCTGAGAAATTTACTACAATGAACTAGCATATTAAGTTTATTATCTGTTAATTAATATGATTTGAATAATCTCTATGTATATAAAATGCACTATAAAAAGGAAAATTGATCTGGATGGAATATAGTATAAATTATATATATCCCAATAAGCCTAGAATTTCTTAGGTTTCTCTAAGATTTTTACTTAAAAGTAGCTATAGTGGATAGTTGTGTATATCTTCTCAAATATTGAACTAAGTACTGGATTCTGGAGCTTAATCAATACAAAGCAAATTACGTCCTTTCAGAAACTAAATAAAACATTGTGACAAGTAACCTAACAACAAAATTAACAAAGAGGGAGGAAAGTAAACAAAGCAAATTACTTAATTTGGTCATCATCCATGATTTAGAGTTGTGAAAAAGAAGACCTGCTATTAATACAATGTCTACAAATTTAGATCAGATATGACTGTTGAAACAAGATACTCTAAAACTATACATTCGTACATATGGGATATCTCTTTTCATTCAGTTTATCTATCAATATCTGGCCATTTAAATCCTTTTGGCCTGTCCCATTCCCATTGCTATGTTTTTGAGTAGGACTTTAGAAGTTGTTGGTCAGCCCAGGATGGTGGACTATTTCTAAAACCACGGGAAGAGAGGGCCCAATGAGGGCCCAATGAGGCAGAAAGCCATGACGAAACACTGTGAGCATGAGACTCCTGATAGTAACCAAGTTACAAATCAGAGCCCTCATAACTTACACAACCTAAGGGGAGCATGTGATCTAGCACCAAGCCTCAGGGGTGGGCTCCAAGAATACCCTAACATGAGAAGGAGAAAGGCTAGCCATCAGGTCACACTACCACAAATACCTTTGGAAGTTCCAGGTCCTGTGGACATGTTCCGCTCAGCTTGGACAGCAAATTTGAGAAAGCCTGACCCTGTTCTATGCATTAATGCATGCTTTCAGCTAGAAAACCGACTCTCAGCAGTTGTAGTAGCTGTGACACCATGACAATCCAATGGAAATTTGTGTTATTTCTACAGAAAGAACACAAACAAAACATTGTACTTAGTACTTCTGCCTACCAGTGCCTTGATCCCATCCTTTCCCACTACTATCCAGTCAGTACTTTTCCTATCTTTCTACTGTGTTTCCCCAAAAATGAGACCTAGCCGGACCATCAGCTCTAATGTGTCTTTTGGAGCAAAAATTAATATAAGACCCAGTATTATATTACATTATATTATATACCTGATCTTATAGTGAAATAAGATGAATCTTATATTAATTCTTGCTCCAAAAAAAGCATTAGAGCAATCAGAAACGTAAAAGGGGAAGTTATCACGGACACCACAGAAATACAAAGGATCATCCAAGAATACTATGAAGGACTATATGCCACCAAATTTAACAACCTAGAAGAAATGGACAAGTTCTTAGAAACATATAGCCTTCCAAGGCTGAAACATGAAGAACTGGAAAATCTAAACAGACCGATCACCAGTAACGAAATTGAATCAGTCATCCAAAACCTTCCCAAAGCAAAAGTCCGGGACCAGATGGCTTCACTAGTGAATTCTACCAAACCTTTAAAGAGGATCTAATACCAATTCTGCACAAACTCTTCCAAAAAATTGAAGAAGAGACAGTACTCCCTAACTCATTTTATGAGGCCAACATTACCCTGATACCAAAACCTGGTAAGGACAGCACAAAAAAAGAAAACTACAGACCAATATCTCTAATGAATACCGATGCAAAAATCCTAAATAAAATTCTAGCAAATCGAATACAACAATGCATTAAAAAGATTATTCATCACGACCAAGTGGGGTTCATCCCCGGGGCACAAGGATGGTTCAACATACGCAAATCCATCAATGTGATACATCACATAAACAAAATAAAGGACAAAAATCATATGATTATATCAATTGATGCAGAAAAAGCATTTGACAAGATACAACATCCATTTATGATTAAAACACTTAATAAAATGGGTATAGAAGGAAAATACCTTAACATAATAAAGGCCATATATGACAAGCCCTCTGCTAATCTCATAATTAATGGTGAAAAACTGAAGCCCTTTGCTCTACGTTCAGGAACACGACAGGGATGTCCCCTATCACCTCTGCTTTTCAACATAGTGTTGGAAGTCCTTGCCAGAGCAATCAGGCAAGAGAAAGAAATAAAAGGCATCCAAATTGGGAATGAAGAAGTTAAATTATCACTCTTTGCAGATGACATGATGCTATATATAGAAAACCCTAAAGACTCCACCAAAAAGCTATTAGAAACAATCAACGAATACAGTAAAGTTGCCGGCTACAAAATCAACGCACAAAAGTCCATTGCCTTCCTATATACTACCAATGAAATCTCAGAAAAAGAAATACAAAAAACAATTCCTTTTGCAATTGCAGCAAAAAGAATAAAATACCTAGGAATAAACTTAACCAAGGATGTGAAAGACCTATATGCTGAAAACTATAAGACATTTTTGAAAGAAATTGAAGGAGACACAAAGAAATGGAAAGACATTCCTTGCTCATGGATTGGAAGAATCAATATAGTTAAAATGGCCATATTACCCAAAGCAATATACAGATTCAATGCAATCCCCATCAAAATCCCAATGGCATATTTTAAAGAAATAGAACAAAAAATCATCAGATTTGTTTGGAACCACAAAAGACCCCGAATAGCCAAAGCAATCTTAAGGAAAAAGAACAATAATGGAGGTATCACACTTCCTGACTTTGGCTTGTACTACAGGGTTACAATAATCAAAACAGCATGGTATTGGCAGAAAAACAGACACATAGACCAATGGAACAGAATTGAGAACCCAGAAATAAAACCACATAAATATGGACAGATAATTTTTGACAAAGAAGCTAAAAACATACAATGGAGCAGAGACAGCCTCTTCAATAAATGGTGCTGGGAGAATTGGATAGCCACGTGCAAAAGAATGAAACTGGACTGCTATTTGTCACCATGTACCAAAGTTAATTCAAAATGGATCAAAGACTTAAGCATAAGACCTGACACAATAAACTGCATAGAAGAAAACATAGGTACTAAACTTATGGACCTTGGGTTCAAAGAGCATTTTATGAACTTGACTCCAAAGGCAATGGAAGTAAAAGCCAAAATAAACGAATGGGACTATATGAAACTTAAAAGCTTCTGCACAGCAAAAGAAACCATTGACAAAATAAAGAGGCCACCAACTGAATGGGAGAAGATTTTTGCAAACAGTGCCTCCGATAAGGGGCTAGTATCCAGAATATACAAGGAACTCATGCAACTCAACAACAAAAAAACAAACAACCCAATTGAAAAATGGGCAGAGGACTTGAAGAGACATTTCTCCAGAGAGGACATACAAATAGCAAATAGACATATGAAAAAATACTCAACATCACTAATCATCAGAGAAATGCAAATCAAAACCACAATGAGATATCACCTCACCCCAGTCAGAATGGCTATCATCAACAAGACAAATAATAACAAATGTTGGAGAGGCTGTGGAGAAAAAGGAACCCTCATACACTGTTGGTGGGAATGCAGACTGGTGCAGCCGCTATGGAAGGCAGTGTGGAGGTTCCTCAAAAAATTACGAATAGAATTGCCATATGACCCAGCAATCCCTCTCCTGGGTATCTACCCAAAAAATCTGAAAACATTTAGAGATAAAGACATGTGTGCTCCAATGTTCATTGCAGCTTTGTTTACGGTGGCCAAGACATGGAAACAACCAAAATGTCCTTCGATAGATGAATGGATAAAGAAGTTGTGGTATATATATACAATTGAATACTATTCGGCAGTAAGAAAAGATGATATAGGAACATTTGTGACAACATGGATGGATCTTGAGAGAGTAATGCTGAGCGAAACAAGTCAGACAGAAAAAGCAGAGAACCATGTGATTTCACTGATGTGTGGTATATAAACCAAAAACAACAAAAGAACAAGACAAACAAATGAGAAACAGAAACTCATAGACACAGACAATAGTTTAGTGGTTGCCAGAGGGTAAGGGGGGCGGGGGGTGGGGGGTGGGAGATGAGGGTAAGGGGGATCGAATATATGGTGATGGAAGGAGAACTGACTCTGGGTGATGAACACACAATGGGATTTATAGATGATGTAATACAGAATTGTACACCTGAAATCTATGTAATTTTACTAACAATTGTCACCCCAATAAAATTAATAAAATAAAAAAAAATAAAAAGCATTAGAGCTGACGGCCCGGCTAGGTCTTACTTTCGGGAAAACATGGTAGTTTAAAACCAACCCCTACATATTCTGTTAATTACAATTAATGCAGGTGAAAAAACTCTGTTACCTGTTTGATTTATCGTGCACCTGCACACTAATATGAATGAGTCCTGCCCTTTCTCAGGCCCTCTCATCTTGGTTGCCCTTTATTAACGCTTCCTATTGTGTTATCTTAAGTGGTAAATAAAAGTCAACTAATCCCTCCATGTTCTTAACTAAATTCTGTTGTTTCCCAAAAGAAACCACTTCCCTACTTCAAAATTATTAGCATGCAAGGCCCTATACAAAGCATTAGAACAAAATGGGGGAAATGGAAAATTAACAAAATTAAGTACAATGTTACAAGTACTCAAATAAATAAATATAATGGGCTACAATAAAGAGTTATGGGGGTACTATCTTAGATGCTGGTGGTGGTTGAGGGGATTGTAAAGGCAGAGAGATCTGAGAGCTGAAGTCTGAAATCAACCAGGCCATGAAGGTGTGGGGGTGGGGTGGGGTGAGGCATTATAGACAGGAAACTCAGTATGTAGAAGTCCTGAGGCTGCAGAGAGCTTGTTTCATTCAAGGGCATGAAAGGTCTGTGTGTTAGAGACCACAGGGAGAGACCATGAGACATGAGGACGGAGAGGTGCACAGGTTGTTACACCTTAACCGTCTCCCTAGCTGCACTCTAAGCTCTGAAAGGGTGGCCAGCGTATGGCCTGTCCTGTTCAGGACAAAGCGCTTAATTGGTGCTTTTTGATTCAATGATGTGTGTACAGAATTATTAATTTCATTCCTTTCAGTCAGACAAAATAGCTCTCTTGCAGATGCGAAGGCTGCTTAATCTTGACCTAGTTATTTCACATGCCACTTTTCTACCCAACTGCAGAAATCCACTCATTTCACTAACATCCCTTGTGTTTCTTCAGTGTTCAAAGTGCTACAATTGTCATACTCACCAGTGTGGCATTAGGAGAAACTTCTGCTGTTATCAAAGTTCAAAGGAGAAAAAGGGGACTGCAAAGCGCCTGACATTTCACACTAAGTGAAACCTACCTGTACGGTACTAACCCTGTTCCTAATGTTACTAATCTAGGAGAAACAATAGTTTTCAGCCTCTTCCTGGAACTGGGTAGTGAGCATGCCAGCATTTCCAGGAATAAATGTATAACTAAAACCACACGGGAACCAGGTAGAAAGCTGGGAGAAGCAGGGACTTTGTCAAATATTAAAAATAAGCGGGCCAGCCCGGTGGCTCAGGAGGTTAGAGCTCCATGCTGCTAAATCCGAAGGCTGCCGGTTCGATTCCCACATGGGCCAGTGGGCTCTCAACCACAAGGTTGCCAGTTCAACTCCTCAAGTCCCACAAGGGATGGTGGGCAGCATACCCTGCAACTAAGATTGAACATGGCACCTTGAGCTGAGCTGCCGCTGAGCTCCCGGATGGCTCAGTTGGTTGGAGCAAGTCCTCTCAACCATACGGTTGCTGGTTTGACTCCCACAAGGGATGGTGGGCTGTGCCCCCTGCAACTAGCAACAGCAACTGGACCTGGAGCTGAGCTGCGCCCTCCACAACTAAGACTGAAAGGACAACAACTTGACTTGGAAAAAAAGGCCTGGAAGTACACACTGTTCCCCAATAAAGTCCTGTTCCCCTTCCCCAATAAAATATTAAAAAACAAATAAAAACTTTCACTGAGTACTTTCTGCAGTGCCAGACCCTGTCTAACGAAGTTACACTAATACCTGTCAGACTCTAAACTCTTCTAATAGTTACACAGCTTCAGAGATGAGGTACGGAAGGAACATATATGAAGAAGAAACTGGCTCCGAGTCCCCAGACATAAGCAGTAGAGGCAGGATTGGAGTCAGGCAGGTGGACTGCTGAGATAACGGTCTTCTCCTCTATGCTACACACCGCCTCTATCTTTCCAATTCTTCTGGTGTCCCAGGGTGCCTAGCACGGTTCCAGCTGTGTCCTAACTCATATTTACTGTTAAGTGACGCTGGTAGGTTCTATTAACCGTCCCTTCTAATACCCCACATTTTGCTGGCAGAGACCCCGGAGCCCAGGTTCCTGCCCTGATTCAGGGCTGCCCTCCTCGCTGGGAAGAGATGTTCTTAGGGAAGGCAAACCCCCAGGGGTAACAGGCAGGAGACACCATCATTGGCAGGAGTCTTTCCAGCCTCGGATACTGACTGCCTGGCCGGGGGGCGGAGTCGCCGCTCCACTTCCGGGGTCGCTCCCAAAGCCCGCTGGGAGCTCACCCCCACCCTCCGACGCTAACGCCAAGCCCCGCCCCCAGCGCCTGCATTTGCGTCCTCGCGTCAGGGTTCCCGGGGTTCGGGGCAGCCAGGATCCATGGGGGGCGAAGTCGCGGTTCCGTGCACTGGCGCGGCCCAGCTGTCCTGCCTCGGGTCCCGTGCGGCTGCGCGAGGCGGAGAGCTGCCTGCTAGGCCGCCGCCCCAGTGACGCGGCGCCGCGCGGCCTCCCCCGCCCACTTTGTCTTCTGAGAGACTCCAAAACCGTTGGGATGTCAGCACCGGCCAGAACTTGGAGGTTCATTAATGGGGTGTGGTTGCCTCTGGGTTGGTTGGTGTAGCTTAGCGCTGGGGACTTTCCAGTGCTCTGGCCTTTGCCTCCATCCCTAGACTCCTATTGCTTTCAAAGCCTGGAAGCCACGAATCCGGAGTACAGATTAGGGGTGTGAAGCTTGTTTTTCCTTAGGGTCTTGTTCTTCTCTTGCTCACTCCCTCCCTCCCTTCCTTCCCAAATGACATTTTAACTTGTTTAAAAGAGACAATGTGACCAGGTGTGTAGAACGTTTACTTTTATTTATTTATTTATTTATTTATTACTATGTGTTGGGTTTTTTTTTTTTTGGTTTATTTTTTAAGTGTGTTTTTCCAGGACCGATCAGCTCCAAGTCAAGTAGTTGTTTCAGTCTAGTTGTGCAAGGAAGCAGCTCACAGTGGCCCATGCAGGGATTGGGGATTGAACTGGCAACCTTGTTAAGAGCACCGCCTCCAACTAACTGAGCTAACAGGACGCCCGGAACATTTACTTTTCTATACATACTTGTTAAATTGAACTGTTCATTGCTTTTTTTCATTAACATTTTTTATTTATAAAAGTAACACTGGATCCTCCAAACAATGAAGCCTAAAAAGGAGGAAAAAAAAGTGAAACATACCCTCTCCGTCTCCATCATTCTCCCCATTACACTGTTAACCATGGTCAACAGACATCTGAAGCTTTAACTAAGAGAGGTAGGTGGGAGGAGAGAAGAAGGTGGTGGGAAGGGAGGGGAATATAGAGAGAAACAGATAATAAGATGGAAAAAGGAAGGAGGAAAACCAGTCACTTTGGTTTGAATTCCTTCTCATTAGTTACTATCATCTCTGTGACCTTGCAAAAGTTACCTGACAATCTCTGCATTATTTTTTATCTGTACAGGGAGAGTAGTAATAGTACCTACATCATAGGGTTTTTATGAGGGTTGAGGAAGATAAAATATGTAAAGATTTGAGAATGGTGCCTGCCACAGAGTAAGCACTCAGTTAATGTTACAATACTGTCAAAAGTTTAGAAGCAACAAGAATAATACCAATAAATCACTGAAGTAGTAATTAGTAGTTTACTATGCAGATACCAAAAAGACAGTTTGCAAACTGGGAGCACCAAAACTAAAAACATGGAATGAGGTTCAAGGGTACATTGTTAATAAGCAGCTTATATGGTGAGAATGCAGTGACTTTATTTTTTTCTTTAGGATGATTGGTTATAATATTAGAATTTTCAGTGGTTACCTCATATCAACCTTGGGAAGCAGTTCAAGTTTTGCTTATGATTTCCAGAGGAATCAGCAAAAAATGACCCAGGTCAAGTTAGTCCTGGAAAATAAACTAAATTAAACTTTATTTGTGTGAGTAAACTGGTTTTGTCTGCACAGATAACTTTTTTTTTTTTATGATTCAAGGATTTAAGTCTTACATGCAAGGCATACTGCAAATAGCGTTAGCAAAAGATCAATGTAAAAACAATCCACAATCCTATAACTATCAATTTTAAAAAATTTGTCCTAGTGGTTAGAAAGTCCAACCTGTATTCTTGCCAGTGGATGAGTTGTACGGAACTCCGTTAGCATGAACATGGGGCTTACAGGACCCCACAGACCCAAGGGACCACAGTGTTGGTGACCTGGCAAGATAGTGATGTTAACAAAGTTCGTAGTTGAAGAATATTTTAAAAACTGTAACGATGCAGCACATGATTTTTACATCTAGTTACTAGAAAACAAAGGAATGCACTTATTAGCTTGAATAAAGTAACATGAAAAGGAGGAAAGCACTTTCCCTAATCTACAAAAAAAAAATTCTAATGCGTTATCAAGAAAGATTTTATACTGCTCATTTAGAAATGGTTCTGTAAGAAAAGCACTTTACTAATTTAGCAACTATAGGAATGACCAGTTCAAAGATGAATTAAATGCTGTGGGGACAGAGCCCCAGAAAGTAGTTTACAGGCTCTCGGCCTCACATGGAAGGGTGCTGGCTCGGGTGGTGAATGGCCGTTGGCTGTGGCTGATTGGCCGTCGGCTGTGGCCGGTTAGCCGATTGGCCGCTGGTATAACTGCTGCGGCTACGAAGGATTGCCGAGGATTGCCGAGGAGCCGAGCAGAGCCGAGGAGAGCGGAAGAGGAGAGCCAAGAGAGGAACAGAGGAGAGAGTGGAGGAGAGTCGTGGGTCGGTCGGTTGGCGGAAAAGCAGACAGCAGGTCACGCGTCCGGTGGGCCCAGCCTCCAGTGAGACCATAGTGGTATGACTCCCCTACCTATGGCTCCGTGGGTGTTCCTTTTCGGCCTCACCATATCCTGCGTTCTTGTGTGGGGAGCGGGAGCAGAGACCCCGCAGGCAGCCCTGCCTGAAAGATGGCGCGGCGAGAAAGCCTCCGCGCACGACAAATGGCGCAGCGAGCAGGGTCTCCCGCACGACAAATGCCCAGTTTTGGGAGGGACTGCAGGTTTAAGAAAAAGATTAAGAAAACACTTACTGGTAATTATCAACTCTCCATCTACTGTGTTTGACAGAAAATAACATTTTTAAAATTTTACCCATGACACTTTTATTCAGTTTAATTGTTACGTGTACAATGTAGTGTAAATTAATCTCCACTTCATATTTTGTCAAAATACTGTCTTTGTCCTTTGATCACATCAAGTGTTGCAAATACTTCAGCCCAGTGCACCCACCGATAGAGCAGAATATGTTACGTCATCAGAGGGACATGTGAGTAAGAGTTCTGTTAGAAATCTCAGCGAAAATTAAAACACTGAAAAAAAAAAAAAAAAAAACTCACTACAAAATTAAGATTGATCCAAAGAGTTGAGTTGTTACACTCACACCATTAGGACATACAGTACAATGTTAGGTGAACATGGGTTGATAAATTATCAATGCATTAAATGGCAACATTTCATGAAAGAGGCTGTATGGCCTGTATGTGAAATAAAGTGTCAGCCTTTCCTAACTTCACAAGCTACCATCTTCTTAAAGACTCAGGTCTTTAAACAGTTTAATGTTTAGTGTTCTTAGCACAACAATGCAATTAGGTTCACAAGGTATTTTGGCAACTTTTAATCTAAGCAAGAATAGGGGCTTTTGAAAAATAAGGCCTTAAGAAAGCTTGTCATTTTAAGGCTAAATTTTAATAGAATGTGAAAGTTTGAACTCTTACACTTTAGACAAACAAACCCTAAAAAGTATGGATTCGTTCAAAATGGTTTTATGGAAAAACTAATCTGTAACAAAAACTTGGTATTGGGTGCGAAGGTTCCATCATTTTTGAGCAAAGAGTTTGTACCAAGGTTCCAAGGACACAGGGCAGCAGGGGAGAGGAGTCCAGGGGAGAACTGTTTACAACAGCAGACATTTTCTCTTCCTCTTCTTGACGGAGGTGGGCAGAGAACGGCTGGGAAGGCTTCCTCAAACAGTGTTGAGGCCTGGCTGTGGAGAGCCCAGCACTCAGAGTACTTCACAGCACCCATCTCCTTAGCCATGGCTAAACGCTGGGGTAGGTGATGGGCAGCAGCCTCTCCCTCAGTTTCTCAATTATGTCTTTATCATCCCTAAAATCAAGCTTGGGAGTGTTGGGACAATGGTGTCGCACTTCAGGATGCCACTTTGCCCAAGAACATTTTCAAGTGATGCAGGACTCACAAGAGAAAAGCGAAGTAAGAACCCAACTGTCCTCGAATAGGATGGGGACATAATCTGTCATAATCTTGTCCAGCAGTTTCCCACAAATCCAGATTCATCGGTTTTCCACCTACCATAACGTTGGCAGAATGTTATGGGGATGTGTTCTCCAGGACATGCATTGGCTGTGTAACTGATCAGTAGGCAAGTTTACCGCCCCGTCTCCCACCATCACACATCGGATGCCCTGCATCTGGGTGGCTCTCTGGGCCGTTGCTGCCAGAAACGGCGGGCTCCGGGCGCTGCAGGCGGGGCGCCAGGGCCGCAGTCCACGCCGCCTGCACCTCCGCCAAAGGGAAACCAAAGCCCAGCAGCGGCCACCACCCAAAGCTGAGGAAAACTGCAAAGAAACCGGAAATGTCGGCTCCACTCACATCCCGCTGCCCCTTCCCCGCGCCAGGGCCCCGCTTCCAGGCCTCTGCTCAGAATTTTCAAGGCTGTGCTCCATTTGTTTTTAATTTCAACAATACGAGTATGTCTATACACATCTACATAGTGGTGTTTTGTTTTGGTTTTTTACATAAATAGGATTATTGCTTACAAACTGTTGTTTGATAATGCAATCTTGGAACTCTACAGACCTTTAATACAGGATTGTATCGTTGATCTAATAATTTAGGTGTACTTTATTTTCACGTTTTCGCTATTAAAATCATGCTGTAGTGATCATCTCTGCATATATCTTTCTGTACAAACTACAGAAAAACATATTATCCTATTCTTCTGCCAATAAAGTATGAGAATGCTTGTTTTCCACTTGTCTCCAATTCCATAATATTAATTATAAATGTTTGCTACTCTGATTGGCAAGGATATTCTTATTCTTGTTTTTGTTTGTAATTAATAATTGTTAATAAGGTTGAGTACTTTTAAAATATGATTACTGATCATTTACCATTTAATTCTGTGATTTACCTGATTTTTAATACCCATTTTCTGTGGGATTTGCATTTTTTCCCCATGCTGATTTGTTGGTGCACTTTATCACATTGTGGAGTTGAATCCCTTACCTGTTAAATAAGGTTAAATAAGGTACATTTCTTTTGCCCAGTGAGCCTCTGGATTGTAATTTATTAAAAGTTGCTTTTGTGATACATACATTTTCTTTTTTCTTTTTTTTTTTTTTTTTAAATTTATTGGGGTGACAATTGTTAGTAAAATTACATAGATTTCAGGTGTACAATTCTGTATTACATCATCTATAAATCCCATTGTATGTTCATCACCCAGAGTCAGTTCTTCCATCACCATATATTCGATCCCCCTTACCCTCACCTCCCCCCCCACCCCCCTTACCCTCTGGCAACCACTAAACTATTGTCCGTGTCTATGAGTTTCTGTTTCTCATTTGTTTGTCTTGTTCTTTTGTTGTTTTTGGTTTATATACCACATATCAGTGAAATCACATGGTTCTCTGCTTTTTCTGTCTGACTTGTTTCGCTCAGCATTACTCTCTCAAGATCCATCCATGTTGTCACAAATGTTCCTATATCATCTTTTCTCACTGCCGAATAGTATTCCATTGTGTATATGTACCACAACTTCTTTATCCATTCATCTATCGAAGGACATTTTGGTTGTTTCCATGTCTTGGCCACCGTAAAAGCTGCAATGAACATTGGAGCACACGTGTCTTTATCTCTAAATGTTTTCAGATTTTTTGGGTAGATACCCAGGAGAGGGATTGCTGGGTCATACGGCAATTCTATTCGTAATTCTTTGAGGAACCTCCACACTGCCTTCCATAACGGCTGCACCAGTCTGCATTCCCACCAACAGTGGATACATACATTTTCATTTTGAATCATCCTTTGCTGTTTTTCACTTTGGACTTTTGGCTTTGCGCCTTATTTTAAAAAGCCTACTGTGCCTCAGGACAGTCATTATGATTTCTTTGTTGACATCTGTTTATTTCCTAATTACCAGAGGGATGTGTCTCTCTAGTTATATTTTTATTATTTATGATTGTGTAGTGGTCCAAAAACATACTATGAATGGTTTCAATAATTTGAAATATTTTGAGACTTGCATTATGACCCTTTGGTACACAGCCAATTTTTGTACATATTTTACAATTACTTAAAAAATAGGTGTAGTCTTCAACATAATGCTTTTTTTACTTTTTTAATTGGCTCAATTTGTTAATAGCACAGTTATTTTCTTTGCTTGTTCTGTCATTTATTCAAGAGAGTATTAAAATCTCAACTGTAATCATGGATTCATTTCTTCTTGCTTTGATTTTTTCCCCATATATTTTGAGGTTACATGATTAGGCAGAACCTAAAAGCTGTATCTTGCTGGTGAATTGAAACTTGATTATTATGAAATATTCCTCTTTCCTTCTAGTAATGCTTTTCTTATAATGTCTATTTTGCCTGAAATTAATTATATATATATCATTATTGATATATATAATGATATCATTATATACATATCAGTGATATATATAATGATATATATCATTATCATACATATATTAAGTTTGTTTTACACCACTTCACTTTACAAAAGACCTATGTATCTGTTTTCGCTAACAGAGAGAAAGCCAAAGAGGATTTTTGCTTTTACAAAAAAAGGCAAAGATTAAAAATAGCATTCAACATTTGTTTTGCAGTGAGCCATTACAGAGACAGTGTGCACCCTGAGTAGTGTAGCGAGTGACACCAAATCCCTTCACCAGAAACAATACTCAGCATCTCAGCATCAAGCTTCCATAGCTTTGAACTGTGTCTGCGAGCATCTGTGCTTTATCTTGATTTATTTTGTGCATCTATTACCAAGTTGTGTCCTAAAGTAATTATTTCTTTGCTTTATACCATTTCAGCTTATGAAAGTTTTCCTAGGAATGCTCTACTTTGGATAGCAGGGGAAACCTGTATATATGTATATACACATATAGATAGATAGGGGTGTCGATATGCTTCCCTATCCAACAATACATCAATAGGAGCAAGTTTTTTTCTGTGTTCTTTCCTTCTGCATGGTGGACTTTACATCTCTTTCATTTTATGAGGTGGTAACTTTTTATGAGCCCAGATTTTAGTGGGGATCTCCTATTAGCTTTTTCTTCTTGATGGATCCAGAAATTTATCTTTGGTCTTAACATCAGTTTTCTTCATTTTGTGCTTCTATAAACAAAATTCACAGACAGGGTGGCTTAAACAACACATTTTTCCCCCTAAAGTTCTGGAGGCTGGGAAGTCCAAGGTCAAGGTGTGAACAGGTCCATTTCCTGGTGAGGGCCCTCTTTCTGGTCCGCAGACTGCCGCCTTCTCACTGTGTCCTCACATGGCAGAGAGAACTACCTCTTGTCTGTCTGCCTCTTTTTACAGGAATTCTTCACCCATCATAATGCAACACCCTCAGGACCTTGTCTAAATCTAAACACCACCGAAGTCCCCATCTTCAAATACCATCACATTGGGGCTTAGGGCTTTAATATATGAAATTTGGGGGACACAACATTCAGTTCAGAACATTGTTATGCTGTAGTCAAAGTAGACGCCAAAGGTCTGGTGCTCACAGAAACTTCTGCTTGGAGTTCTGCTTCCTGACTGACCTTCTGCAGCAGAAGGGGTAGGAAAACTGTAGAGATGTAGTAGCTTCCATTTTAAATGTTATTGTTCAACCTCTACTTCCCCAATGGATACTGTGTTTTTGAATGTCGAGACTTTTCTGTTCGGTTTTACACAGAAGACATCTTCCATCCCTTGCTTAGTGTAATACACACCATTGCCACATTTTCTCCATGGGGTAGTGAATGAGATGGTTGGGTGAACAGCTTTTTGAAAAAGACCTTTGTGCATTCTTAATTTTAATTTGTAATTTTTGACTTTATTGTCCTCTTTATTTGGGATCACTGAGTCCTCATCTCTCGGGGAATCTGCAAAGATAAATTAGATCTCCTTATTTTTACTTATCTCTTTACACACTTATAGTTGTTATAGCCTCTGTTTTCCAAATCATGTACCACATCTGCTGCTGCTTTCCATCTTCTCAAATTCATTGAAAACTTACTTGCTACTATAAATTCTTGTTGTTTTGGTTTTTGGTTTTTGTCTTTAGGGTTATTACAGCTCTTGGGATTTTTGTCTGTTTCAACTGTCTTCACTTTCATTTTATTATGGTCTATGAAGAACTTCTTTAATTAAAACAAGCAAACCAACATCTAGCTATGGTATAAACTACCAGTTGCCTATCCTGAACTCAGTATCTGCCTCTACATGGTAAACTAGTGATCTTCAAATTTTAATGTACATCTGAATTACCTGGAAGTCTTGTGAAACTCAGTTTGCAGGTCCCCACCTCTGGGGTTTCTGATTTAGTGGGTCTGGGTTGGGGACTGAGAATTTGCTTTTCTAACAAGTTCCGATAGGATGCTGCTGCTGATGTTCCATGACACTCACATTGAGAACACTTGGTAAAGGAATCCTATTCTGTTCCGGTCTTATGAGCGATGTGTTCATGGAAGGACGTCTTAACCCAAAGCATGAATTTTCACTAGTAGACAATCACAGTGACACCAGCCTCTTTTGCCTGTTCATGTGGGCATATCACTCAGATTTAGCTACGAAAAAATCTTGAGAACTTCTAGGAGATTCCTGCCTACTTTTATATGTGCATATATATATAAGTTCTGACAATTAAGTTTGCAAACTTGTTGCAACGATATTGCTAACCTTTTTGATATCAGAGGGATTATTCATTCTGAATTTGTACCGACTGGACAAACAGTTAACCAAGTTTACTATTTGGGAGTGCTGAAAATGCTGCGTGAAAAAGTTAGACGACCTGAACCTTTTGCCAACAATTAATGGCTCTTGCATCACGACAATGCACCAGCTCACACGGCACTGTCTGTGAGGGAGTGTTTAGCCAGTAAACAAATAGCTATATTGGAACACCCTCCCTACTCACCTGATCTGGCCCCCAATGACTTCTTTCTTTACCTGAAGATAAAGGAAATATTGAAAGGAAGACATTTTGATGACATTCAGGACATCAAGGGTGATACGATAACAGTTCTGATGGCCATTCCAGAAAAAGAGTTCCAAAATTGCTTTGAAGGATGGACTAGGCACTGGCTTTGGTGCATAACTTCCCAAGGGGAGTACTTCGAAGGTGACCATAGTGATATTCAGCAATGAGGTATGCAGCACTCTTTCTAGGATGAGTTCGTGAATTTAATTGTCTGATCTTGTATGTGTGTGTATACACACACTCATATACATACATGTGTGTGTACATGTCTCCTTCTTTGATATGGCAGTGATATGTGGAATTTGAAAGCCATCTTGAGAGCATGTGAGGACAAGTCATGAGGCTGGTAGAACTGAATTATGGAAAGAACCCACGTGACACTGATGAGTTGTACCACTGACCCTGGACCCACATATTTCCAGATTTCTTGTGGTATTAAGGCTGGCTTGTGGTTGTGAACACTCCAGGAAATTTAATTTTATTCTTCACTGGATGATATACTCAAAACAAGCAAGCTTCTTTATTGCTGTCCCCTTCTGTGCAGTGGGGTTTATTTCTTTTAATTTTCATACTATGGTTGTAGCTTTTGTGATCCTGGCTTTTTGTTTAAGCCATGTAAGGTTATTTTTATTCAAAAGCATTGTATCACTGAGGATCTTAAATATATTTCTTCTAAAATCCTCTACTGCTGGTAGCCAGGTGCTCCAAGAGCCCCACAACTTCAAGGTGGAAACGATGTAACGGCTCTCATGGCAAGCTCAGCAAAGTTCCTGACTGCTGAGGGCCTCAGGTTCAGGGGAAGTAGGGCAACGTTTTCTATTTTGAGAAAAACAGGCTTAATAGGGCATTTTAATTGTCCAATTAGATTAACAAACACAAATTATTTAGTCATTGTGGGGACAGAGTCCCAGAGAGCAGTTTCCAGGCTCTCGGCCTCACATAGAAGGGTGCTGGCTCAGGTAATAGATGGTCATCAGCTGTGACTAGTTGGCCATCGGCTGTTACCAATTAGCCATTGGCCACTGATATAACTGCCATGGCAAAGCTAGCAAAGTAGTGTAGTGGTGTAGTGGCGTGGCGTGGTGGAGTGTGGATTATGGATTGCCGAGAGGTGGATTGCAGCTAGCAGGGATTGGTTGGTTGGTTGACAGAGACAAGTAGACAGTGGTTTGCGGATTGTGTGGCTCCTGCTTCCTGTGTCTCCAACCCAGCCGCCAGTGAGACTATAGTGGTATGACTCCCCTGTCTATGGCTCCATGGGTGTTCCTTTTTGGCCTCACCATATCCTGTGTTCTTATGTGGGGAGCGGGACCCGAGACCCCTCCAGACGCCCCACATGACAGTCATCAACATTGGGCCATATAAACTTGGGGGTAATGCTGACAGCATTAACAACCATACAACTTTTATAATGTAACAGGCTTTTTGTTGTTTGTATTTCATGATATAACCACCAAATGAAAGTGTTCCTCTTTGATTGGATGGGGCTCTGCTTCATAGCACAGCATCTGTGGGGACAGAGTTCCAGAGAGCAGTTTCCGGGCTCTCAGCCTCACATGGAAAGGTGCTGGCTCAGGTAGTAGATGGCCGTCAGCTGTGGCTAGTTGGCCATCAGCTGTAACCAGTTAGCCAATTAGCCACTGATATAACTGCATTGGTTGGTGAGTTGGTCGGTTGGCAGGCACAGAAGTGGACAGCAGGTAACACGTCATGTGACTCCAGCCTCCAGTGAGACTATAGTGGTATGACTCCCCTATCTATGGCTCTATGGGTGTTCCTTTTTGGCCTCACCATATCCTGAGTTCTTATGTGGGGAGCGGGACTAGAGGCCCCGCAGGCCGCCTCGCACGACACATGGCGCAGTGAGCAGGGTATGGCGCCGGCCAAGGCTTTCCAAAGGATGGTAGAGCAATTTGCGCGTGTGAAAACACAGTCTCGGGAAGCCCATGAGGAGCGGCGCCAGAGATGGAGAGCACAGTCTGCCTGGGAGAGACGTGACCCCTCAGTGAATCGGTGGTCTTTTCAAGCCTCCGGATGGCATGCCGCCCTGTTGGCGATAGCAGGCATTACTGGCTTTTTGGTGGGCTGCTGCTGTAGGCTCCGAGGGTTGCGGACATCTTACACCGAGGCCTCCACCCAATCGGATGCCTGGCATGGCGAGCAAGATTCCAGCCAGATAGGAATGGCATCTGACTCTCTCTCTGGGCAGGAGGACAGGTGGCCCCCACACAGTGTGTGGTGTCCGGTGGCCACTGTTCTCAGGAGTTGGACCCCGAAGGAGGGGTGGGAGGACATGGACGGCTCTCCGGCCAGCGTGGAGAGGGCCCTGCAGGTTCTGGCTGAGCGGTTGCCGGAGGAGGAGAAGGCTACAGCCGGAGGCGTGGGCTGGATGTTCCTCACGGCCTTGAGTCTCAACATGGAAAATGCACCTAATGAAAGAGCCCAGGTGCTGGAGCAGGTGTCCCGGTTGGAGGCGCTGGAAGCCCGGGTCCGCCTGTTAGAACAGGGGCCCCAAGGTGGAGACTCTGAGGCAGAGGCGGAGGAAGCGAGTGGAGACAATGTAGCTCCCAACCCCCAAGCCCAGCCAATTTTGAAGCAAAGGGTAAAACATGAGCAAACTTTGGGCCCCAGGGGCATTGCTGCTGTGGGGGCAGAGCCCCAGGAAGTAGTTTGCAGGCTCTCGGCCTCACATAGACAGGTGCTGGCTCAGGTAGTAAATGGCCAACTGTGATTGCATGGCCATCAGCTGTGGCTAGTTGGCCGTCAGCTGTAACCAGTGAGCCATTGGCCACTAATATAACTGCTGTGGCTACGCTAGCAGAGAGAGGGAGAGAGGAGAGAAAAGAATGGGGGCTAGCAAGAAGATGGTGGCTGGGCTGGCAAGTGTGGATGGCGGTTTGCGGACAGTGTGGATCCAGCCTCCAGTGAGAGTATAGTGCCGCCAGAGAGAATATAGTGGTATGACTCTCCCATCTATGGCTCCGTGGGTGTTCCTTTTTGGCCTCACCATATCCTGCATTCTTGTATGGGGAGCGGGAGCAGAGACCCCTCTGGATGCCCTGCAGGCCTCCCCGCACGACAAATGGCGCAGCGAGCAGGGTATGGTGCCGGCCAAAGCTCCCCGAAGGGCGGTGGAGCAGTTTGTGTGTATGAACACTGAGTCTCTGGAAGACCAGGAGGAGCAGCTGCCGGAGAGCTGGACCCCTGTGGAGGGGTGGGAGGACGTGGACGGTTCTCCCACCAGCACAGGAAAAGCCATGCAGCTGTTGGAGAGATGGAGCCCCGTGGAGAGGTGGAAAGATGTGGACGGTTCCCCAACCAGCACAGGCCGGAGAAAGCAAAGGTCGTTGCAGCCCTGTGGGCCGGGAAGTTCCTGCTCAGGCAGCTCGGATGTGGGACTTGTCCCAGGAGGAAACGCTTGCTGAGTCCTCCGTGGGAGATGTGGGTGAGGTCAAAGTCATCCCTCACCCCCAGGACAGCCCTGGCGAATGACTATGGACTATGGGGAATTGCCTTCCATCCCTAAATTAATGGACCGCTTGACTGTTTGTTTGGGAACTGTTGTTAGTGGAACGGGGGGATATTTGCTTTTGTGTCTTGACTGGCCGCCATTGAGAATATGTAAGCACCTTGATTGTGAGTCGCTGTTGTTCCAGCGGGTACCCTGAGAGGCCCAGAGAGAGTGGCAGTGCCCTGAGAGCCCTGGCTGTGTCCAGGAAGTGTGGCTGTGCCCACAGAGAGTGGCAGTGCCCTGAGAGCCCTGGCTGAGTCCAGGAAGTCTGGCTGAGCCCTGAAGATGCCCTGGCTGTGCCCAGGAAGTTGAGCTGTTCCCAGAGAGAGTGGCAGTGCCCTGAGAACCCTGGCTGTGTCCAGGAAGTCTGGCTGAGCCCTGAAGATACCCTGGCTGTGCCCAGGAAGTCGGGCTGTTCCCAGAGAGAGTGGCAGTGCCCTGAGAGACCTGGCTGAGTCCAGGAAGTTTGGCTGAGCCCTGAAGATACCCTGGCTGTGCCCAGGAAGTCGGGCTGTTCCCAGAGAGAGTGGCAGTGCCCTGAGAAATCCTGGCTGTGCCCGGGGAAACTAGTGGTACCCTAAGAAGTCCAGGAAGTCTGGCCGTGCCCAGAAGTACTGGTGGTGCCCTGAGAGACCCTGGCTGTGTCCGGGAAGACAGGTGGTACCCTAAGAAGTCCAGGAAGTCTGGCTGTGCCTAGAAGTACTGGTGGTGCCCTGAGAAACCCTGGCTGTGTCCGGGAAGACAGGTGGTACCCTAAGAAGTCCAGGAAGTCTGGCTGTGCCTAGAAGTACTGGTGGTGCCCTGAGAAACCCTGGCTGTGCCCAGAGAGCCTGGCTATGTCCAGGATATTGCATTCACCCCCAGGCTCCTCACACAGGTCCCCTTGAGGAAGACGCTTGTCGCGTAGATTGTGAGGCAAGAGCCTGTAGGGGTGGAGTGTGGGGGCAGAGCCCCAGAAAGTAGTTTGCAGGCTCTCGGCCTCACATAGACAGGTGCTGGCTCAGGTAGTAAATGGCCAACTGTGATTGCATGGCCATCAGCTGTGGTTAGTTGGCCATCAGCTGTAACCAGTGAGCCATTGGCCACTAATATAACTGCTGTGGCTATGCTAGCAGAGAGAGGGAGAGAGGAGAGAAAAGAATGGGGGCTAGCAAGAAGATGGCGGCTGGGCTGGCAAGTGTGGATGGCGGTTTGCGGACAGTGTGGATCCAGTCTCCAGTGAGAGTATAGTGCCGCCAGAGAGAATATAGTGGTATGACTCCCCCACCTATGGCTCCGTGGGTGTTCCTTTTTGGCCTCACCATATCCTGTGTTCTTGTATGGGGAGCGGGAGCAGAGACCCCTCTGGATGCCCTGCAGGCCTCCCCTCACGACAGCTGCCTACAACCCAGCTGTGACTGAGTTCACAACCTACATCCCTTATACCACCCCCCTGAGTTCCAGGAGCTGGGGAGGCGATACCGACAGCACCCTGGAGAGCCAGTCTCAGCTTGGCTATTACATTTATGAGATGAGGGAGCAGACAGCATTCTCTGTTCCCCAGGCGAGATGGAAAAGCTAGCCTTCTTGACAGTGCATCCGTCCCTGCGACAAAGGATACAGAACTGCCATAAGTTGGCCCACGACCAGGGCAACCATTCTCTAAAGGAGTGGCTCACTGCTGCGGTACGCACCATATGGGGACAGGCTGGCGAGCTGCCAGGCACTGTGAGTCAATGGCAGTCATATATGGAACTTATGCAAATCATCCACGAAATGGGTATGAGACATGCTATTTTCAACCCTAATATGCAGGGGCTGGATGATGAGCTTTTTACAGCCAGCATGAGAGATCTGGTTTTGGATACTGCACCTGCGAGTGCTTTTGGATCCTTGGTTGCCATTCTTACACCCTATGTGCGGCAAAGGATCCATGAAGTTACAACTGCCATGGCCACCCTAGGGGATGTTGAAAGCCAGAGGCAAAGGAAGTTAAGACAGGAGGTCCGCACAGTTGAAACCTGGAAGCCCAAATCAAAAGTAAAGGGGCAAGGCCGTGGGCCTCAGAGAGTAACATGCGCACAGATGTGGTGTGATCTCGTGGCAGCAGGGGTTGATTGCAAAAAAATAGACATGAGATAAAAGAAATATGTTACCCTAAGCCAGGGATTGTAAGAAGTAGATTAGCCTTCAACATGCTGTTTCCCTCCCTTGATATGGAAAATGATGAGACTTCAGGTACAGCAAAGCTATGGAACAGAAGGATCTTGTGGGCCTGGAACCATATGGATAAAAGCTGCCTACACATCAGAAACCCCATCTTGATAGTTATTTAAATAACAGAGAAGTAAAATTCTATCGGAAAAACCTTAGACATTGTCTTACATTAGCTACCATTATCCAAAGTAACAGTCCTGGATAAGTTGGGCCGGAGCCATTCATAAAAGGTTATACTAAAGAGATTGGATTATACGTTGGAGGATGGATTGAAGAATCATATAATTTTCAGTGTAAGAAAGACACTATTATTAGACCCTTGCTTTAGAAAGACTAAATTAATGACAATGTGAAGAATGATTTGTAGGATAGCAGCTGGGAAATCATTTAGTGACAATTCCAGACACAAAAGAATGTAATCTTGAAAAAGGAGATGTTGTTTAGTAAAATTAGGAAGAAGGGGAGGGGTTTTGGGGATTACAAAAAAAAAAAAAAAAAAAATAGATGATGCTTAGTAAGTGAATAGATTTTGGAGAGTGGAAGAGAAGTGGGTTGTTTTAAGAAGCTTCCCAGCTGAACAGTTGGATATATGGCAGTGCACATATATAGAGAAGGATCACAGAATGAGATTTTAGGTAAAGTCCAGTTAAATTGATGAATTTGCATGCCTGTGGGACATCAAAGTGGGGGCAACTGGCAGGTAAGGAACATAGGTTCTTCATCTTTGGCTAAAGAAGACTTAAAGAGAAGACCAAAAGGGATATATAAAACAGAAGTGTGATGAATCTGAAACTAAGATGGGAGATAACTTTTATGAAAAGTCATCAAATGGGTTACAAACTGCAGAAAGTAAAAGCTGTCGTGGCTGTTACTACTAACTGCTCAGGTCACAGGAGCATGTGTGTTTGTTTGCACCCAATGACAAGGAAAAAAAGTGCTCACTCATACCTCGGTTTAGACAGAATGACTAATTTATTGTGCCCTCCACCACCCCAGTTCCAGCAGGGAAGGGAGGTCACTAGACATATCACACAATTTTATACACAATTCGAAGCTTACTAAGTAGATGTTGTAAGGATGGAAAGAAAGGAGAATTTCACTCTATGGAATTCTATCTACCCCAGCATCTGTTCTGATTGCTTGGTTCCCATGCCATACCAGTTATATTTTTGATTATCATTCTGAATATAGTTGAATGCTGATAGGAGTGAGATGTGTCTGGACCTTGGCTGTCAGCCCTATTCCTTTACTCTTTATTCCTGGTTGAGGAAGCACCAGTTACTTCCATGGCATGACTGGGTATTGGTGTCGACGCCTTGCATTTACAGCTGTTTTATCATGTGGACCAGTCCTGATTCCCTCCTAGCACTCTACTGGAGTTCTGCAAGGCTAACTCCCTCCCTGGGGGGCCCACCTCTCAGGGATCATTTAAGTTAAACTTTACCATCTGTTGTGCCTATAAAAATATTTCCGCTTTGAGATTTGAAAAAATGCTTTTTTTTTTCAGGGCTTAATTTTGGCATCATGATAATAGATACTGTAGTTCCAAATGACATCAAAAGCTCTCAGTATGGTGAGTTATGGAAAGATCTATTTGAGCTAGAGTTTGTGAAAATTTGGAATCCATTTTTTGCAGAAGAGGTCAAGCTTTGAGTAACCATAGAAGTGGCTCAGTGAATTGGAATACAGAGACCTCGAAATAAGAGCATTATCTCCTAATATAATTAGAGTTGATCCATTCTTTGCAAAATAATATTTCAAGGACTCTCTCACAAGTTGTCTATAAGTCTTCATAAAAGAGATGGACCATTTTATTTAAAAACAGTACTTATGAACTATGAGACAGAATACACAGAATCAGGAGAAATGCTTCAGTTATCCGCTCCCCTCTATCCTCACCTCCTTCTTGAAAAATTGAAAAAACACCACCCTGATTACTTTCCTGGGACCAGAGTAGCCTGGAGTTTCAGTGAGTCCAATGCTGGTAACAAATGTAGTTCTTTTCAATGGCCAGGGTAAAGCTGTGTTCCTCTCCTAACAGGGTCTTCAAGTTCACCCTTCTCTTTCATTTCCAATGTCTCCATGCACCCCTCCCATCTCATACCCTTTTATCTCTATTTTCCTTCTCAGAATTGTTTGTTTAAAGTTCTAAAAGAATATCTCATTGTATGTTTCATATCTTAATTCAAAATTTTACTATATTATTTTCAACTTCTACCCTCCCCAAATGTCCTTATTATAGTTTCCTATTCTGGTTTTGCAGATAGTTTATTTATTTTTCAAATATTTTTTCCAGTTACAGTTGATATACAATATTATATTAGCTTCAGGTGTACAACATAGATTTTAGACGTAACTTCAGAAGTGATCACCCTGATTGATCTAGTACCAATCTGATACCATACATAGTTATTACATTATTAACTATATTCCTTATGTTATACTATACATTCCCATGATTATTTTGTAACTACAAATTTGTACTTCTCAATCCCTGCCCCCTTTTCACTCATCCCCTCAGCCCCCTACCACCTGGCAGCTTCTCATTATCTATGAGTTTGTTTCTGATTTGTGTATTCATTTATCTTGTTCTTTAGATCCACATATAAGTGAAATCATATGGCATCAGTCTTTCTCTGTCTGACTTACTCCACTCAGCACAGTACCCCCTAGGTCCATCCATGTTGTTGCAGGTGGCAAGATTTCATTATTTTATGTGGCTGAGTAATAACTCCATTATATATATATGTACCACCTCTTTATCCATTTATCCGTTGATGCACACCCTGGTTGCCTCCATATCTTGGCCTTTGTAAATCATGCTGCAATGAGCATATGGATGTACATGTCCCTTCAAAGTAGCATTTTCAGTTTCTTACCCAGAACCAGGACTGCCGGTTCCTTCTTTGACTATTGTTACAGGCTTTGTTTTAAAGTTTATTTTGTCTGGTATAAGTACTGTTACCCCAGCTTTTTTTTTTTTTTTTTTTTTTTTTCCATTTTCATGAAACACTTTTTCCATCCCTTTACTTTCAGTCTGTGCATGTCTTTCCATCTGAAGTGAGTCTGTTACAGGCAGCATATGTAAGGGTCTTGTTTTCTTATCCATTCAGCCACCCTATGTCTTTTGATTGGAGCATTTAAATCCATTTATAGTGAAAGTAATTGTTGATAGATATGTAGTTATTGTCGTTTTATTATTCATATTTTTAATATTTTTTCCCCTTTCTTCTTCTTAAAGAAGTCCCTCTAATATTTATTGTAATACTAGTTTGGTGGTGATGAACTCCTTCAACTTTTCCTTGTCTGGAGAATTCTTTATCTGTCCTTCAATTCTAAATTGGGTAGAGTAATATCGGTTGGGACCTTGCTATTCATAACTTTGAATATTTCCTGCCAATCTCTTCTGGCCTGCAAAATTTCCCTTGAGAAATCAGTTGACAGTTTTATGAAAGCTCCCTTGTAGGTAACTAACTGCTTTTTTCTTGCTGCTTTTATGATTCTCTCTTTGTGTTTAACTTTTGGCATTTTAATTATGATTGTGTCTTGGTGTGGACCTCTTTGGGTTCATCTTGTTTGGGATTCTCTGTGCTTCCTGGGCTTGTATATTCATTTCCTTCACCAGGTTAGGGAAGTTTTCCATCATTATTTGTTCAAATAGGATTTCAATTCCTTGCTCTCTTTCTTCTCCTTCTGCTACCCCTTTGATGCAAATGTTGATATGCTTGATGTTGTCCCAGAGGCCACTTAAACTGTCTTTATTTTCTTGTATTCTTTTTTCTTTTTGCTGTTTTGATTGGGTGTTTTCTCCTACCTTATCTTTCAAATTGCTGATTCAATTCTCTGCTTCATCTAATCAATTGTTGATTCCCTCTAATGTATTCTTTATTTCAAAGAATAAAGAATATTGTGTTCTTTATTTCTGACTGGTTCTTTTTTATGTTTTCTATTTGCATTTTTTATGTTTCCTATTTCTCTGTTGAAGTTCTCACTGAGATTATTGAGCATACTTATAACCAGTGTTTTAAACTCTGCATCTGGTAGATTGCTTTGTCTCCATTTTGTTTAGTTCTTTTTCTGGAACTTTGTTCTCTTCTTTCATTTGGAATATGTTTCCTTGTCTCCCCATTTTGTCTGCATCACTGTGTTTGCTTTTATGTATTAGGTAGAGCTGCTATGTCTCCCTGTCTTAGTAGAGTGGCCTTATGTAGTAGGTGTGCTGTAGGGCCCATTGGCACAGTCTCCAGGGCCAGCTGAGCTGAATGCTTCATGTATGTCCCTTTTGTGAATTGTGTGTGCCCTTTTGTTGATGTTGAGCCTTGGTTGTTGTTTGCATATCAGTGGGAGGAATTGACTCTCTGGCTGATTTATTGTGAGGACTGGCTGTGACTACAGTGGGGCAACTTTGGTGCAGGGGCTGTACCTATGAAGCATAATTTACTTAAGCAGGACTCTGGTGCCTGCCCAGTGTGCCCTCTGGGTGTGTCAACTGCAGATGCAGCCAGCTTGTGTTCCAGCTTGGTCTGAAGCCAGCCACTGGCATGCCAGCCCCGCAGCCTCCTGGGAAAGGCCCCACCCGGCCAAGTGCAGCTGCATCCTGTGCCTTGTCCAGGGCCACCTGGAATGAGCAAGAAAGTAATCTGCAAATACCCACCACCCACATTAGACTTGGAGGCGCCTGGGAAAGGCTAAGCTGTAAACTGAGGCCAGCTGCTGCTAGTGCTGACCCTGGGGCTTCTAGCAAGAGGTATGAGGCATGCTGAGGCCAAATGCTACTTGTTTGGGTTTGTGAACCTTTGAGAGATTTTAGAAAAGTATAGCATAAGCCAAGTCAGGATGTTTGTATGGAAAAGCCATTGGAAATGGCATGGGTGGGCCCACATATTGGATGGGGCAGGGGCTCAGGGAGTCAGCAGGGCAGCCAAATGTGTTAGCCAGGTTGAAGAATACTCAGATATGGTTCCTGCCTAAGTCTGCATGCTGAGAGGTGAGGGGAGAGCTCAACAATGGAACAATGCCTTCTGCCAGCACTTCTGTCTGGAAGGAAGCTGACCTTCTAGCCTTCTCCCTGCAGCCAGACAATTCAGTTCTTGCCTGTATGTCCCTGGTGTCTTTCAGGTTGCTGTCCCATTAGAGCTCAGAGCGAATGAGTCGGTCAGCAAGTAAGTCTGTGTGTAGGCCCTTTAAGAGGAGCATCTGGCACTCCAGGAACCCTCTGTCTTATTCAGCCACAATCCCCACTGGTTTTCACAGCCAGAAGTTGTGGGGACTTTACTTCCTGGCACTGGAACCCTGTGCTGGTGAGTCTTAGTGTGGGGCTGGGGCCTTTTGCTCCTTAGGGGGGTCCTCCTCAGCCAAGACACCTCTCCCAATTTTTAATTGCTACACACAGGTGTGGTACAAGCTCATTCTGTGTCTCCACCCCTTCTATCAGTCTCGATATGGCTTTTTCTGTATATCCTTCATTGTAGGACTTCTGTTCAGCTAGATCTCAGGCTATTCTCAATGACAACTGTCCTACAGTTTAGTTGTAATTTTGATGTGTTCATGAGAAGAGGAGGCAAGCACAGAGTTTATCTACTCCGTCATCTTGACTGAAAATCCAGATGTTTTTTGTGTCTGAGGTATTATATTTTTTTCTTCTAATTTTTTCCTGCTACCAGTAATGTCTCTGTTTTTTTCCATAATTAGCTTTTCTTTTTGTTTGTGTCTCTCTTGCCTGAAAGCTTCCTAAGTGTCTGATGGGGAAGTTGTAAATGAACTCAGCATCTTCATGCCAGGACTCTCCCAGGACAGAGTGAAGCCCAGGCAGTAAAATAGCACATTTCAGTGACCGGCCTTACTGGCTGGTTTGCCTCACTGTATGGTGAATGGGTAGAATACTGCATTTTTTTCTTTCCGGTATCCCCAAAACCTGGAGGTTTATTTTTTGACTATTCAATTTCTCCAGAAAACAATTGCCACAAATACATTTATCTGAATTATTTGAGTGAATCTGTTACTATTTACAAAACAAAAACAAAAACAAAAGATTTATAAACAAAATGAATGTGCAAGTAAATCCTCTTCAACTTGTGAATAACAATAATGGGGAAAGAATTCTGGCAGTAAGAGTTAACAGAAGTGTGCTTAGTAGGTTCATCATAGTAGACTATGATCCAACTTATACTGTAAACTTCATCTAACAGAGACTTCCTCTGGAATATTTCTAGATAGCTGCTGTCTGTTTTCAATGTTAGATTGAAGGTGAAATGTTTCCTAGCAACTAATTCTCAAAAGCATCTTCTAATACAGGAAGAAATAAACCAATGTTTCTTTCTTGTCGTCAGACAGAATAACCTCAATATGTGAATGATGGAAAATCAGAATCCACTGATAGAAATAAATTGCTTTTAGTAGACAAGCTGGCTTCAAGCTTCTGTTTTCCAAATCTAGTTGGTTTCCAACTTGGGTAAATTTATAAGCCATCTTTTGGCACAAATAATAATGGGGGTGCCAAAAAAATGTATGCAAGTGGACACTTTGGTCAACGTTGCTCATGCAGTAGTTTGCTGTAATCAGAAGTGTCTGGACACTGATGGTAACCACTTTGAGCACCTCTTGTAATTGCAGAAGTCAAATGTGACTTGTATTCATCTTTTGTTATCAGTATATATTGAGTATTACAATTTTAATACAGTTTTCCTCTCTTAAAATGTGTATACATTTTTCTGGCACCCTCTTAGTATATTTTCTACCACATAATACTAAAAATATATTGAAGTTTAACTTGAATGCCCCGTGTGGAGACAGGTAAATTCAGAAATCTATGGCCAGTCGACTCTATAGGGTATCATCTTATGGCCATCTCTGCTTATAAATCCAGAGCTTCTAGTTCAGACCCTTATTTTCCAGTTAATAATATTTCATCAGGTCTCATGCTCCAGATTTTTGCCCCTGACTCTCATGCCTTGCCACATTTGGAGACTGTGAGACTAAGAAGGGAAGTCAAGGCCTCTGTACCCAGATAACACTCCACTCTCCTCTGAGATAAGAATGGGTCCCCAATTTGGTATCCTGTGTGAAAATATCCTCCCTCTTCCAACGGGACAGTTTTCATCTGTGGGTTTACAATGAATTTTAGATGTAATTTAAAGCCACAACACAGAAATTCAATTTGGCCAAAATTTTCTATATTAGCTTTAGCCACTTCTCTGTTTTAAAAACTTTTGGTTATTGCTAACATGCAGTGTTTTCATTTTCTGCTCTAGTTTTCTTCAGGAACCTGCTCAAGGGCCTTGACGTACATTAGATCACGTAATCCTCACCCAGAATTTATGAGGTAGATACTGTTATCACGCCCACTGAACAGTTGAGGAAATGAAGGCACAGGGAGGGACACTTCCTAAGAAGAGACAGGGTTAGGTGCAGAGTCAGGCAGCGGGGCATGGTGTGTGGAGCAGGGACACCGACAGAAGCCAGGCAAGTGTCTGAGTCAACCTCTGAGTGTCCTTCTGGGGCACTATAGGAGTAATTTCTCCTGGAAGCTGAAAAATTTTTTTTCCTTAAGTGATGGCAGGAATTTCTTATTGAGTTCCTTCTCATTACATTACAATTACAGTAGCACTTTTTGAGCCCCAATTCCATTCAGTCTCAACACCTGGTTTGCAAAGGGTAGCTGACTGGAGGCTAGGAGCCCAGACTTGATTTTCTGGCCATGTTAACTGTCTCTGCCTGGAGCAGCTCCTCTCTCCCAGCAGCTCGTCCACTTTAGTTCTATTCCCTCTCCCCCAGCCACCCCTAAAGGCTCTCTGACCAGGCACCTGACACCTTAGCCAGACAAGCCACCCAGAACTTTCTTCTCAAAATTGAAAACACAGCTACATCCCCCTGCCTCTGCATCTTCTCCCCACACTTACCCCTCAGTAAGCAACGCCCAATGACTCCACACTGTCACCACCCACCTGCCTTACCTGGGTCCTAGGCCCTAGGTGTGTCCCTAAACTTCCCCTCTCCTGGGCCTCAAGCACTTCCAGGCAGGATGAGACACTTCTCACCCTTCATATTTCCTCTCAGGCCAAGAAATCTTGCTTAGGGTGTGGGGTGGGAAAGCTAGGAAAATGACACGGCAGGAATACAGAAGGCACTTACTGTCCTAGGACAAGAGTAGGTTCCATACTCTGTGCAGTTCTGCCCCAGCCAAGCCACACAGGGCAAGTGGCCCCAGAAGGGGTGGCCTTATTTTACTTTTCTGAACTTTTCCCACTCTGCCATGTTTCTAACTGGGATCCTTATGTTTGTGTACTTGTTGAGTCTCTTGACTGAAAGGTGCTATCAACCCTTTTCCCCACATCCTATCACCCATCAACTCCCCTCACAGACACCCCAGCACAGCTCTGAGATGTCCAGCCAGTCCTGGGCTCTCTGTGAATGCCTCCTGATGATGACCTGATTAGAGGTAAACTGGCCAAGACCCCAGGCTCTGACTTTGGGATTATACTGAACTGGGGTGTGGCCTCAGATTTAAACTGCTGCTTAAGACTGACATTTAGATTGAACATCAGAGAATACTGTCTCCCTCTCCCCAACCCTAGGCTAACAGGCTCTGAGTAAAACAGGGAATTCTAGCTGGGAATGCTGAGAGACAGATTCCCTCTGAGGATCTTAATAAACCCTCTGACAAACTAGCCCTCATCTTCAATATTATGTTTTCACTAGAAGAATTTGAAGCCTGGGGTAACCGAGGGTAACTATAACCAGAAACTGCAAACTGAACCCAACCCCTGACTAGATAAATACAGGTACTGAACAAAAGGAAAGGCCAGCTCATCAAGCATTAAAACGCAATCCCCTCACTGTGCCTATGGCTTCCTTCTATGAGTGGCACTCAGGTGCTCTTTGTCACACTGCTCAGGATGATCACTTAGACTCCTTGGTTATGGTGGGGGCTCAGATCTAGTCTGTCCTTCTGCAGATAAGTTTTCTTACTCTTCTGTTATTATCCTTTTGGCTCCATCCGATTTCTGATTTCTGGAGTCCTGCTGTGCATAAATTGAAGTTGATGTATCTGTTCCTCAGGAATCACCTTTCCCTTTATACTTTGTATTTATCTGACTTCTGGGAAAATTTCTAAAATCCCTTTACTTTATTGTATTATCTATTTTATGCAATCACCCAGTGTCTCCATCATAGTTTTAAAATGTGTTCATCATATTTTCAACTTTATTAACATTTTTGCCTCATCAGAATGTTCCTTTTCCTCTACTGCCTGTTCCAGAAATAAATAGGCAACATTCCTTCAAATCTCGCTGACATTATAAATAAAGACATTTGTTGAAATTCCTGGTATTTTTCTCATTTAAATTCCTAGTTTTTCACGTGTGATTTTTCTCTTTACAAGTGATTGTTTTTCTAGTATTTGAACTTAAATGGACTCAGCAGATAGTGTATGGGTTTCTGCCCAAATCTTCCTTGCACAGTTAAAGAAAGAAGAAACTATTCAAATCAGTTGTAGTTTTACTTCGCTTCATCAGATGAATTCTACGCAGAAGCAGAGGAGTAAGGGGAGTAAGAAAAGGAGGGGGAGGGGAAGTAGCTGTGACAGAAATAATGTCATTACCTCTAGTCTCATTTTGAGTGGGTTGTGATACCTGATAGCTGGCCTGGAAAGCCCTCCCCTTCTCTAAGTGGCATAACTAATGCCACCAAATCCAGCTATGCAAGTACTCACTTCACCTGGCATGCTGTCTGTACCATCTACAAACTGAACGTGAGCGCCATGGTTACTTCTCATCATTGGAATCTAGCATCTGGTGAATTATTTTACTAATGAAAAGTGGTCTAGACTTAGCTTTTCCTGTAGCTCTCTTGCCATCCCAATGTTCTCAACATTAGGAGCTAGCGTGTCGGTGGAATTTGCTGAAGATGAAAGGGAGTCTCTCCCCTAAGTACTGTCCTAAGCACATTTTTCATTTGCATGAAATTAATGGGTTGGGCATCTCCTCTGACTCAATCCAAATTTCCCTACAAAACAGAGTGAAAAATTCCTTTAAGTTTGTGACAGATAGAAATCCTAGTTTCCAGCACAGGTATGGATGCTCTTTTGAAAGGGAAGGGGGTGGTAAATGTGTAAGGTTCAGAACACCATATGAAGTAATTGTTCAGTTTTAAAACAATAACATGCAAAGAAATATATCAATAATTTTTTATTTGTTTTTGATTGTTGGTGATAATAATTTACTAGTCCATTATTGCAGTTTATACTCTGATAGAATATATATGTTTAATACCTGAATGATCTCGTAACAACCATGTTCTATGAACGATAGAATATAGGCACTAAGCGTACTATGTGTACATAATTGCATCAAAAATTATAACAATACTCTAGTTTTAGATTAACTCTTTACATGTGTCTTTCTTTGGGACAGAATCGTCTTTTCATTGAAACTTACCAAAAATTAGTCTTGCCAATATAAAAATCTTATTCATAGAAGCAGATCAGCTTACAGAAGTTATAGTGTAATTTGCTGAATTAAAAAACAATGTATTTTACTTTTCTTTGGTAATATGAATAGAACATTAGTTGAACATAATTGTAAAGGAAACTGAAGTTTTGTTCATTTTTAACTTTTTTGAATATACACTTTGCAAAATAACATTAGTTGTTACCTACAAAATAAATTATAACCAGAGTTAATAAAATAATGTATAATTTTGTTAAAATTATTTTAATTTTGCTATAAAAATTGAAAATACCAGAGTATAGTTCAAAGCAATTTATCAAAGGAAGTTTAGTAGTTAAATGTTAAAATTCCTATGTTCTGTCTCTGAAATGCACAATGGAAAATAAAATGTATAAAATCAACGAAAATATATAAAAACACTTATGAAGTGATACAGAAAATAAACTATAATTTGAAAAGTAAAATAATATACCTGCATCACAGTGTAATTCACACATGCTGTTAAGTCAATTCAATAAAAAAAAGAAATTCCACTGAGTTTTACATAACAATCAATATGCAGATTTCACATTTTCTGAAGAGATTTTTATTAATCCACTACCACACGCCTGCTCTCTGTTCTCTGTTTCCACTGCTTTCAAAAAACATGAAGTCCTAAATAAAAACAAAATACAGAAATGACTTCCGGCAACAAGCCAGATATTCATTCTCAGATACACAAATGCTAAGGGATATAATGAAACACAGTAACATATCTGCTAAGCAAGAAAAACTGACTGTAATAAGTAGACCTGGGAAAAGGTGATAGCTTCAGCTTTCTATTTTAATACTAATCAAATCCTATAATTCTATTCACTTATTAATGTCTGCATGAACCTCTGGTAATTTCTCTAAATTTCACTTTTTCTCATGTCCTTCAGGATGTTCTTCTTTCAATTTTTCTTCCTCAACTTTCTGTACTCCTTCTCTAGTAATACAACTTTTCTTTATGACTGGAATCCCATGTACAACGTGTAGATTTTTTCCACGGGAATGATAACCATCTTAGAGTTAGAATGCTTCTCAGAAATTTTTTGGCCCAGGTTTATGATTTCTCTTCCAAACTTGTCCACTATGTTCCCCAGCTTGTCTCACTCCATCATCATCTAACTAGACCCTCTCCTTCATGACGTATGTCAAATCCTATGGATTTTATCTCTCACATCCACCATTTTCCTTTATTCCTTCAACAGAAATAATTTAATCCCTACTTCCAAGCACTTGCAATTGCACTACCGCAATTTTACCTCTCTTCAATCCATTTCTCAAACAGTCACCAGGATTTAGCTTTCCAAAATTTGGGTTTGTAACTATTTTACTTATACTTAGTTTAAAACTAACCAGTTAACTAAACAAGTTTCAATATCCTCCCAATGTGTAAAAGAAGTTGCCCAATCCTTAAAAGTCCTTTAGAAGAAGCCCAATCTATCCCATAGTCATTTTCTAAAAATCCCAAGTCTCATCTACCCATACACCTCAGACTGCCTTCTCTTGCCGATACACACTGTATCTTTACTTGTGCTCTGTATAACTTTGGTTATACCCCTAAGGTTAAGGTTAAATTTTACTTTTCATGTGAGATAAACACTTCTTGAAAACGCAATTTTTAAATAGAACTGTGGTTCTATTTAAAACTTTATACAGAAAATAATACTGAGCCTATCCCAAGTTAGATGGAATAACAATAAAGTCCAAATAACCAATCACTCAGATTCACTTGTTAATATGATCAATACATCCCCTAGATTCTCCTGCCTTCACCCCCATTACTTAAATGCAAATGTGTGATATCATACCATTTTATATTGAAATATGAGGTGTGATCAAAAAATACGGTGAATGTTTAAATTTATTTAAAAAATTATTACAGTAGAAGACACATTGCCATTAATCCTTTTTAAAATACCCTCCCCCACCTTGCTTCGAACACACTTATCCGATCGTCCTTGCCACTTTCTCAAGCAGTTCTGGAAGTCCTCTTTTGTGAGTGTCTTTAGTTGCGCTGTCGTGGCTGCCTAGATGTTCTGAATCATTTTGACTTTGGGGAAGAGCCAGAAGTTGCATGGTGCCAGATCCAGTGAATAAGGTAGATGAGGACACACTATAATGTGTTTATTTGACAGAAATTGCTGTACCAGAAGCGATGTGTAACGTGGAGCATTGTCATGATGGAGGATGATTTACGGGCACACTTTAAAAACACACCTTCTCTCAACCGTAGCTCACACCTGACTGACTGCACTGAACAAGTTGAAACTTGTCGCACACTATTACTAAGGTTTGACACGCCGCTTTCTGTATTGAAAATCCCTGCCTTTCTGCTGGGTGGCACTCGGCAGCAGCATTCACTGTAGTTTTTGATCACATATCGTCCTTCAGTATGTGACCCTAAAAAATATGGACTCATTTTCACATAACCATAATATATCTTAATAAGTCAATCATCAAATAGCCAGCCAATGTTCAAATTTCTGTGAATACCTGTAAATGTCTCTTTTTCAGTAACCCTTTATTACAAGTCACACTCTTATAGAAAGAAGTATGTGAACTTATGTGAAAAAAACTGTAAATGTCTTTTTATATTGGTTTGTTAGATTCTGAGTCTACCAACTCTATTAAATTGATGTCTTTTAAGTCTTTCATTTTATTTTCATATTTTTATTTTCCTGATATTTATTTGTTGAAGTACCTGGATCCTTTTTCTATATATTCTCTCACTTTTTGTTTTTTTCTATTTGCACCCTCAAGTACATGTTTAAAATAGTCACCTTAGTATTCTAAACCTTGCTGCACGTTGGAATCACCTGGGAGTGATCTGAACAACCTGGAGGCTCATTTCACCTCCAGAGGTTTAGATTTCTGCCCAGGTGCAATATCGACACAGGGACTTTGAAAAGCTACTCAGGGGTTCCTACTGTACAGCTAAGGTTGAGAACCACTACTTAGTCCCAGGAATCCTTGACTATGGCTGCATATTGAGTCACCTGGGGAGCTATACAAACTTCTGAATATGAGCCTGTGATTTAGTTGAACTGAGTTGATACTTGGGATTTTGAAAAGCTGGCTAAGTGAGTTAGTGGGAGACAAGTTCAGAACCACAATTCTGTCCCACGTAATTCCTCACAACTGACAGTGCCATCCATGGCTTGATTAGATGTTTACTCTTAATGACGGTGACATTCCTATATTAGATTATTTAATTTTAATGAATCAGGAGGAAATCACCTGTTTCACTGAGTCTTATTCCTTGTAAGCCCATATTTGAAGTCCTCTCCAAAGCACCTGTTTTTTTTTAGATAAAATCCCCAAAGACCAGGGCCTTTCCGTAATACCCCAAAGGTCCTTCTATTGCCCTATGAAACTGAATAGATTTACAGAGAAACTAGTCATTTGTGAATCCAGAGTATCAGGAGAAAATGGAATTTCAGAGCTAGGATGAAATGGGACCCCTTTAAAGAAAACTTATAAATTTAAGCAGGCCGTTTAAAAATGTACAATTTACTGAATCATTTCAGAATGCTACTAAAGAAATCATCTATACCCAAGATTAGCAAGAATGGACTTACAATGAGGAAACACGCGCCCAGCATCACAGCTTTCATTTTCACATCAAGGTCTAAAGGGAACTGGATCCCAAAGTTATCAGCATCTGTAAATGCTTCTCTCACCAAACCAGTCCACTGTTTGGAAATCTTGCCAACCACATTTTCTTCATCAAGAGATTTAATCTAAGTTGGAAAAAAAAAAAAAAAAAAAAGACGGTCTTAAATAATTCTAGAAAACTAGTAATAAAACAACATTAAAAGTTGGAATAAAATAATGTGCAATACCTAACTATGAAAATTCTACCACTCTTTATTTTAGATGCATATAAATTCCTGTATTTATTTATAGACACATGAAAAAAATGGTTTCTTTGGTACAGAGAACTAACTTATGTGAAAGTAGTTTTGCTGAAATATTTGACATTCTCCATTATACATTAAGTTCTTTGAATTGATCTAAAACAAAATTTAAGCAGGAAAAGATACAAATATGAAATGTTTCTTTGATGAAATTTCTAGAAGCCATCAGGAAAGTAGTAAACTAAACCACCATGTGACATATCTGCTTTAAGAGAAGCACAGAGAGTTAGTTGACACAGGCCGAGTGTTTCAATGTGATGGTGTTTCTCACCATCAGTAGGAAAACATGAAGTACTAAGAGCCTGGGAAAGAGGAGGAAAGTATCCAGTTAAGTAACTTGACCAGATTCCAAATGCAGGTTAAGGGTTAGGGTAAAACAGGAAGGTGGAAGAACAATGAAAAAGGAAGAGTGTATTAAAATAAGAGCTCCAAAGTAAAATTTTTCTAACTTTACAATTCTGCCTGAGGAAAGCCCAGGGCCATCAGAAACAGTTGAACAGATGGTAGCTGGACAAATGTACCTACCACGTGGGCATGTGGGATCTGAATGGAGCCACACTCATCACGGGGTGCACACGGTAGGGCTGTGTCAACCCAGGAAGAGAAGTGTCTTTTTCAAAGGTATACAAGGTAGCACACCCTTTGAAGCCCTAGCTCAGGTTGGGAGCTGCTAATTAAATGTGTAGTGTCACATCCCGTAGGACAAGAGCTGTGCACAAGGCTAAGAAAGACAGTAGACGAGAGTAGAGTGCAAGCGGGGCCAAGGGACTGCAGCCTTAAGGACTGAGCCCGGAATCGGGCTAACACATGGCTTTTATTAGTTAAGTGTGGAAAGAAGTAAAGCTTGTCAATCTCAAGATCTGTGAATCCCATACATTACAATAGGAAACTGATTTAAGCCAATCACCCTTGCCTGTAGGCAGCTGAACTGTAAGTCCCAGGATAAGTACTTCCCCAAGGGACAAAACCTTTATGCGTATGAATAGATGGAGAGCACATCATTGAATCTCTTCCCTTGCAGGTGGTGGGATGGAATGCAGCCACAGATGCAGAGGCTCTCCTTAGTCGGGGGGAAGGTGGGGGGCTGTGCCCACTTCTATTGACCCCGCAAGTTCCCCAGATGGTCCCCACGTGGCTTGTCTGGCTTGGGTTGCCCCCGCCCTGTGGGGAGTCCTACCTGTCTTTGACTAGCCAGCCATCTTTCTGGGGCCAAACAGGGAGACATAAGGTGTAAGCACAAAGGTGAAGCAAAGTCCCTGAAAGGATCAGTCTCACAGTCTTACCTGCTTTCTTTAGGGGCAGGTAAGAGAAGACAAATGGGTAGGCTGCTGCATGGCAACAGTGTGGAAACTAAAAACAATTTACTCATTTTATTTGGGTGTGAGTAGTTAAGTTCTTAACAAACCTGAAATAAACTTTCAATATGAAAACTGTGATAGCATGGATTACTGTTCATCAATATTCACTCACTCTCCCTCCCACTGTAAGCCTAGTATACTTCCCAGAACATTGATATTTAGCCTTGGCCATGTAACTTTTTCGACCAATGGAATGTTGATGTAACATGAACAGAGACCTTAACCATGGCTAAGTGGTTTGGCCTGGCTCTTGCTCTCCAGTGATCAGTTACTAGAATAGCATGATACAAGTTGTTATTCTTGCTATATAGCTCCAGAATGAACATACCTGGAGCAGGCCTGTGGCCAACTTACAGCCTAGATCAGAGCCATCTAGCTCTGGTATACCCGCTGAAACACAGCTGACATGCAGACCCATAAACATGAATATAAATGCAAGTTGTTTTAAGCTACGGAGCTTTAGGGGTTATTTGTTATGTGGCACTACTGTGGGAAAATAGACTGATACAAATTCTCTCTTTTGATATGCTAGTGTTTTACTTGCTAATAGCTGTCATCTAAGCATTTGCAGCTAGTAATAAAATCATGTTTTATTTGTTAATTTAGTTATTTTTAATTTTTGAGATATTTTACAATGAAATAGATAAAAGATAACTTATCAGCCACCATAATCCTACCACTAGACTTAACAGATATTAACATTTCCCCTCTTTGATTTCTACAGCAAGATATCTACAATTTATGTAAGAAGCAGAATATATAATTTTATAGAAAGATTCAGAAATGTGCAAAATGAACTACAGCTGAAAAGTCAACCACACTAGATAATTTTTAACTAAATTCTAGATAATATTTTAAAAACAATGTTTTCTGGGATAAATTTCTATATAATGAAATGATTTCAGCTTCTGGAATAAATAATCTGGTATTATATTAATATTAAATTTAAATTTTACTTATTTTTAAAAAATAATTGATAAAGGTATTCTAAAAAGAAGTCTATAGGCTCATCTCATTATAAAAAGTATGCAAAAAATCCAAGTAGGACGTTAGCACATAGAACCTAGGTAAGAATATACTATAATAAATTGTAAAATACTAGAAAATCATATAATTAAAAACATATAAGTGTACCCACAGATGCTGAAAAGGTATTTTATTTATTTACTAATTAAGCATTTATGTAACATCTAGTATATGAAAGCATGGCATATAAATGCTTTATGAGTATTAGGTAATTTTTTGCTTTGTAAGATATGTACTATAATTACACAAAGTTTTCACATAAAAAAAACTGAAGCAAAGAGTGGTTAAGTAATTTGTCTAATTTCACACAGAAAAGAAACTGTCAGGATGGATTTCAAACCCAGGTGTTCTGCTCCTGAGTCTGTATTCATGACCATTATGATATTCTGACTTTTAGAAAGTTAAGTATCAATTCTTAATACAAATCTAGGTCAGGGGTCAGCAAACAATGGTTAATGAGCTAAATCTAGCCTGTTTTTGTAAACAATTTTATTAGGAAACAGTTACACCCAGTATTTATGCTTTTTAAAGATTTCTTTCATGCTACAATGGCAGAGCTGCATAGTTTTAACATAAATATAAAATGTTTTCTATCTTGTCTTTTACCAAAAAAAAAAAAAAAAAAAAAAAGTTAGTTCTGCTGATATGAGCTCTAGATAAAATGAGAATTAAAAAACACTGAAAATTTTTTTAAAAACACTGAAAAAACACAGTCAATATCTAGGTTATGAAACATTTGTTATTTCATCAAAGGAAATCAAATTAAAATCATCAGTAGGTATTCCCACAACTGGCATTATTATTTAATTTTGCTGTAGTAGGCTGGGAAAAAAAAGGCTAATTGGTAACTAAATATTAGAAAAGCTAAAATGACTTCATTTGCTCTGATTTTATGCCTAGGAAAACCAAGTAAACATAGCAAAAATGACTTCTAAATTTAAAACTTGAATCCAGGCACATCACTGAATAAAAGGTAATAAAAATAAATAGTTTTCAATACTAGTAATAAGTCCCTAAAAATACAAATATTTCTTCTTAATAATAATGCTTATAAATTACTTAGGAATAAATTAAAAATAAAAGTTGTATATGCAAAAAAAACCTATATAGTCTTCTGCAGAATACAAAATTAAATATGAATAAAGAAAAATATACAACACTTGTGAGATGAAACAGGTTTAGCATCATAAATATGTTAATTAAAAATTATAAACAGATTAATATAACACCATTGTTATTGTACCAATTCTAACTTCTGAACAATGGAATGAAATGACCTTAATGTTCACAGGAAAAGAAACATTTGATAACAGCAAGGAAATATGATGAAGAAGACTAGGAAATTGTTTTGCTGTGAGTAGATATAGGATATGTCATTAAATCACCATAGTTGAATCATAAGCCACTGCTGTAGGAACAGATAGTTAGATCAATGAAACAGAGAAGAGAATCGAGAAATAGATCCCATTACTGATACGAATTTATGGTATTTCAATTTAGCAAGGAATTAATAGTTTACTTAAATAAATAGTTTTTAATAAATTGTGACAAGTTGCCTAGTCATCTGAAAGAAAAAGAATTGTTTGATCTTATGTTGTACAAATAAAATTCCAAGTGAGTTAGAGATTTAAACCTTAAAAAGATTAAAAAAAAAAAAAGAAAAAAAAAAAAAAGAGTAGATAAAGATAAGGTTGGGGAGAACTTCATAATCAAGACAGGAGAACCAGAAGCTACTAAAATATATATTTGACTATGTAAGATTTAAAATTTCTGTGTTGAGATATATACAGAAGGTGCCAAAAAATGTATACACATTTTAAGAAAGGAAAAACTGTATTAAAATTGTAATACTTAATACCGATAACAAAAGATGAATACAAGTCACATTTGACTTCTGCAATTACAAGAGGTGCTCAAAGTGGTTACCATCAGTGTCCAGATACTTCTGATTACAGCGAACTACTGCTGGAGCAATGATGACCAAAGTGTCCACTTGTATACATTTTTTTGGCACCCCAGTGTGTGTGTGTATTTTTATGATATCTCTCTCTCTCTCTCTCTCTCTCTCTCTCTCTCTCTATATATATATATATATATATATATATATATATATATCATAAACAAAGTCCAGAAAAAAATATTTGTGTAAAATATTTTCAAATCAGAGGACAGATGTCTTCAACACACAAATTACATTTATAAAACGACACAAAAAGATTAAACAACCCGATAGATAAAACAGGCAATAGGTATGGATAGACAATTCAAAAAGAATAAATACAAGTAGTCAGTAAACCTAAAGTAAAATGCTCAAAATCCCTAATGGTAAGGGAATTACATATTACAGATAACCTCCTCCCCTCCCCCCACTTGTTGATATGAGATTTCCTTTGATGTTTGCAATTTATCTAAGCTTTATCTAGGTGTCTTTTTCTTATTCAGAACTCCTTGCACTTTCTGAATCTGAGGATTCATGGCATCAAGTCAGCAAAATTCTGTCATTTATCTCTTTGAATATTATCTCAGTACATTCTGTCTTATCTGCAGCTCCTCTTTAGCATATGCGAGAAGTTGTTTATTATAGCTTCCCTGTCATTTCAATTTTTTTGAGTCCCTTCAAATTTATATTCCCCTTTATTTTCCTCATATTGATCATCCAGTTATGTAATTTTCTCTTCATCTGTATCTAATTTGCATCTCATACTTTCCAATGGGGTTTCATCAGTGACTATCCCTCATTTCCAGGGGTTCTATTTGGCTTGTTCACAAATCCTCCTGTCCTTTATTATGAGTCTCATTCTTCCTGTTATATTTCTTGTTTTGTCTCTTTAATGTTTGTTTAGGTATTTCTTATATGATCGATTGCAGATTATTCTATTATATGCAGTTTGTTCTTGGAGTGTTAGTTCCTAGAGCCTTATGTCATTTTTTAATCTGCCCAAATGAAGATCGGCTATTTCTGTAGGAACAGAGGGTGCCCTTCATGATTGATTTCCTTGCGTGTTTTTGCATTTGATTCTGCCATCTGCAGCTATCCCACTGGTGATATCTCACTTGGGATACATTTGTATGTTGTTGCTGCTGTTGTTTTTCTTCATTAAATTTTGTTTTAATGGGTCTCAAAATTCTGGGGCAGATTTTTGGTCAAGTTGTTTCCATTAAAAAGTACCAATTTTAAAAACTAATCATTTAAAAACTACCACATGCACAAAAAACCAAATGGTCCACAAAACAGTCTCCTTTCCTTCTGAAGGGTTTATGATGCATTGTCATCATTAACTAGTCTTTCACTATTAAACTTAAGTGACCAATTGAGAAAAACAGTTCTGAGACCGTTCATCCACCACTGATTAAGACTGGGGTGGCAGGTATTGGGGATAATACTCATTTAGCCTTCTGAGCTTTCTGGGCAGACGTGGTTACCTTGCCGGCTCCAGCTGCCTTCTTGTCCACTGCTTTGATGACATCCACAGAAACTGTTTGTCTCATGTCATGAATAGCAAAATGGCCCAGAGGATAGTAGTCAGAGAAGCTCTCAACACATGTGGGCCAGGCACCATATCAACAATGGAAGCATCACTCGATTTCAAAAACTTCAGGCCATCTTCCATCTTTTTCTCTGAATGATGGTCAATCTTCTTCAGCTCGGCAAATCTGCAAGCAATGTGAGCTGTGTGAAAACTGAGCACAGGTGCATACCTGGCATTGATTCGGCCTGACTGGTTCAGGATAAGCACCTGAGCCGCGAAGCCAGCTGCTTCTATTGGTGGGTCATTTTTGTTGTCACCAGTCACACTGCCATGACGAACATCTTTGACAAACACATTCTTGACATTGAAACCCAGGAAGAGCTTCACTCAGAGCCTCATGGTGCATTTCAACATTTTTACTCCAGTTATAACATTGACCGGAGCAAAGGTGACCACCATGCCGGGTCTGAGAACACCAGTCTCCACTCGGCCCACAGGGACAGGACCAATACCACCAATTTTGTAGATGTCCTTGAGGGGCAGATGCAAAGGCTTGTCAGCTGGACGAGCTGGTTGCAGGATGCAATGCAGAGCTTCAAGAGGCGTGGTTCCACTGGCTTTGCCATCTTTACAGGTGATTTTCCATCCCTTTAACCAAGGCATGTTAGCACTTGGCTCCAGCATGCTGTCACCACCATTCCAACCAGAAATCAGCACAAATGCTGCTGTGTCTGGGTTGTAGCCCATTTTCTTAATGTAGGTGCTGACTTCCTTAACGATTTCCTCGTATCTCTTCTGGCTATAAGGCGGTTCAGTGGAATCCATTTTGTTCACACCAATTAGTTGTTTCACACCCAGTGTGTAAGCCAGAAGGGCATGCTCACGGGTCTGCCCATTCTTGGAGATACCTGCTTCACATTCACCAACCCCAGCAGCAACAATCAGGACAGCACAGTCAGCCTGAGAGGTGCCCGTAATCGTGTTTTTGATAAAGTCTCTGTGTCCTGGGGCATCCGTGATGGTCATATAATACTTGCTGGTCTCAAATTTCCACAGGGAGTTATCAATGGTGATCCCACACTCACATTCAGCTTTCAGTTTGTCCAAGACCCAGGCATACTGGAAGGAGCCCTTTCTCAATTCAGCAGCCTCCTCTCACATTTTCGATGGTTCTTTTGTCAATCCTACGTCTGTAGACCAGATAGCCAGTATTGGTAGACTTGCTGGAATCTACATGTCCAATGACGATGATGTAGCTATGAGTCATTTCCTTTCCCACTGTGGCTTAGATTTAGTGGTGGTTTTCACTACACTGTGTTCTGGTGGCAAAACGTTGTGAAAAAGCAAATTTCTATGTTGTGAGATTCCTGAACCATAAAAGTGGTATAAATTCAGATTCCAAACTCATCTAGTGGGCTGGACTGGTATATCAGTTTCATGTAGGCACATTTCTTCCTACCAAGAGTCCTGGAGACAGATTCCCTTATCATCTCCATGAGATAAGAAATCTAACTTATCTTTCTTCTATTCACCCCTTGAAATAATCTTCTCACGGCTTCAATTACCATCAGTATGCTGAAAAACCCTCAACTTTTCCCTCTACATACCTGAAATCCAAAACAACTCAAATACAAATTATTAGTTTCCCATAAATCAACTGTTTCTCTTCCAAGATTCTTAACTTGGCCAATGACATCGTTATTCATCCAGCTTCTTAATCCTCAGACATCAGAATAATCTCCAAATTTTCTTTCATCCTCAACTGACAACAAATCCACGAATCAGTTTCAGTTAGTACACTCATTAAATGTCTTTTGAATTATTTCTTCCTATAGAAAGACTCCTGCTGTGTCTCTAAACCAAGTTGTCATGCCCACTGACACCCAAATGGAATTCATGTTCCACCATGGTCCCTCATATTGATAATTTCTGCTTTCAAACTTCCCATTACCTAGCTTACAGAAAATGTTTCAAGGACAATTTTCTCAATCTCCTCAAAGATGGTACTTAGTAGCACCACTGGATTTGCACAGCAGTTAATTTGGTACATATAATAGATGTTCTAAGGCCTCCATTGAGAAGGATTGCTGGATGATTTCTACATTTTTTAGCATTAAGTATGCAAGTTTCACAATTCAGTCTGCCTTGCTTCACCAGTATTTTCACTTATTTTCCACAAATATATGTTAGCCAAACTTTTTTTAATATTCCCAGAAAGAACAATCAGCTTTTTACCACTCTGGATCTTTGATAGGAATGATAATCCCTACATAAGAACTATTATTATACATAAACCTATTAAGTCTTTACTCATACACAGTATACATCCCTCCCCCACAGTCCATATCCCTTTGTAAGAATCTATACAAAGTCTCTATTACATCATATGAGTTTTCTTAGAATTGTCTGCCTCCCTCATTAGACTCTTAAGTCAGTGAGGGGAAGGATTCATTTTTATATAACCAGGGTCTAACACAGGAATTGGATATCATGTGACTAGATGACCAAACAGATAATACGAAAGAACAAGGGTGGAGAGTGGAAAACCTTAGAAAGTCAGGGGAGACTGGCCGAGTTCTCACTTATTATCACAAGGGGGCAGCAGTACTCAGGTACTGACAGGTTTTTGTCCCTTTTATAGAGATGTGCGCCTAATTTACCACATTTTCTGATTTTCCAATAGAACAAGAGAAAGCAAGATTAAGTTATAAAATCTCCTGATTTTTAACATCTGCAGTCAAATAAGGTGAGCTACTAGGCTAGATTATCTGTTGGAAACTTGCTGTAATGAAATTCTTCCAGATAGCAAGTATACAGACATGTTGTGGTTTCTAATGATTGAATTTAATACAGAGATAAAGAGACCATAGAGAAGCCTAATTGGGTAGTATGTCTTACACTATCTTCCTGAAAGCTCTCTTTGCATAATAGGACTTTTGTAGGTCAAAGATATCAGACCTTCTGAAGGGGGCCGAGACCATTGGCAGCCTGTGTTTCAGACTGAAAGATCCATACGCTTTGGCAGTCAGACTCAGATGACAAGGTTAATGTCCTACTTAAAATGGATAATACTGGAGGTGCCAAAAAAATGTACACATTTTAAGAGATGTTATCTATGCTCAAGCAGTAGTTCACCTTAATCTGAAGTGTCTCACTGATGGTAACCACTTTGAGCACTTCTTGTAATTGCAGAGGTCAAACGTGACTTGTATTCATCTTTTGTTATCTGTAAATATTGAGTATTACAATTTTAAAACAGTTTTTTCTTTTCTTACATTTTTTTGGCACTCTCTGTATGTAGTGCCTCCATACAGAAACCACCACATTTAAATGTTAGATGTTTTGCTTACATTTATTTGACGAGGCTCTGTTTTTTTCCCCCCAATTTAGCATAATCAACATTGATGCTCAATGAGAGCAATAACCACCTTTCTGATTAAAGCTAAAGATCTGAGCACATTGTCTCCCTCTTGAGATATCAGGATACACATATTTATTTGATATATTCGTAACATCCTCCAATTTATATTATTCTTACATTAGGAAAACAAAGCCTATGAACATGATCACATCTCTTACCTCAAAATCAATATCTGCACAACAGCTGCACACAAGACATGGACCTGTAATTTTAAGTACATCCTCTCTCCTCTCATTTTGAACTGTAAACTTTGGTAGGCATGGATGCCAGTTCTGAACCACATAACCTACTGGCACACCGGGAGGAGCTTGGATTTCTATCTGTAAGAGCAAAAGAACATATAAATTGTAGTGATAATTATGTCCAATAATAACTCTCATTTATTGAATACTTTCCAAGTGTCAGACATTATTCTAACCATGATTTGATTTACAACATATTTTATGAGGTTGGTATTATTATCCCTACTTATAGATGAAGTAACTGAAGAACAGAGATTAATTAAACTGTATCAGATTTCCCAGCTACAAAGTGGAAGAGCTGAGACACAAACTCAGGCAGGCTGCATCCACACTTAAGCACTGTTCTACATTTCCACACTTATGATAATTCAGTATGAATAGCTTCAGTTACCTTTTAAAAATAAGTGCAGTATTAGACTTCAAATGTCTGTGTGCTTGTGTCTTTGTCTGTATCATGTGTGGCAGCTGCTTGTATGGAAGGACTGACCAAGCAGGTCTGGCCTCAGGCCAATGGGGATACAGGGAAAGGCCCTCTCCTGTAAACTCTGCCCTGGTGTCTCCAGTGAGTTTCACGTGCTCTACCTGTGGGCTGACAGGTACTATGAAATTGACACCTGCTGTTTACGGAACAGAAGGTACTCTCGCCTATATATCCCTATTAAAGGGGACTCAAATATATTCATGCTTAGAAATGGAGAACTGAAAAACACTGGTGTTGAGATTTCTCAGAGGAAGCTTCTTTAAGTTTGTTCCAAAATAGGTTGGCCGAAATTGTGAGATGAACACGTCTGTCCTTTTCCGCATTCTTCTAGACACTTGCTCCTGGAATTACTCTGTTCTAGCATATTCTCTGTGGTGCTCCTCCCCTGGCTCTGGCCAGATTCTCACGGTTACTTAAAGGAAGGCACTTGACCACAGGGCCTTCTCTTCTCAGCTCTCTCTGGAGATCAAGAAGTCTCGTCTCTGAGTGGATGCTCAACCCCATGACACAAATAACTCAGGGACATGGGGCTCTCTGCTCACTGTTTTTCATCTTTCCTGTCTAATTTACTCTCAAGCATAAACCAATAGCTTGTGGACCAATTTTCCTTAAATCTCATTTGATTACATAGGTTCAGTGAAAGGGGGACAATTCTTGTTACACTACTTTACAGATTCCCAAGGTAACTGCTCACTGACCTCCTGAAGGCAGCAGGGGCAACAACAGCTGACACACCTCAGTGGTCTCTCCAGGGTGATGACCTCTCGGCCCATGTTATCAAGAATCCTCAGGGTAAAAGGCCTAGAAGCCCCAAGGCAATTTCGGGTGCAGCAATCAGTATCCTCCGTTGCAAAGTAAATCCTCTGCCCAAGGCTGTTCTTAATTTCGTATTTATTATTTGTTTCAAAACTTGTTATGACTAAAAAACATAACAGGGAACCATTATGTTAAAAAAAATCTTAACTCTATTCTAAGATACTGTAATATCTAGCCATACCATTTTTAAATGATACTTCAAGTAACATAGGGGAAAAGAAAGGAAAAGGTGTTCAGAGATGATTCAGACAGAAGAAAAATGGCAAAGGAAGAGGAGGAGGAGAGGGTACTAATGTATAAAGAAATGAAGAGCTCCTTTGTGAGGTATGGAAAAGAAAACGTGTATCTTCCTAATTCCACAGGCGTGTGTCGGAAAGGGAAACTCTGCGGCTGAGGGGTGGTGCAATGCTGCAGATGGTCAGTCATGCCACTGCATGCACATGTCCAGGTGCATTGGTTCAGTTTTTAGCTATTTGGTTAAGGGGGCGGATCGAGGATGATTGCTATGTATGTGCTTTATGAAACAGTATAGTAAATAAATTGACTAGAGATTTTGTCTTATACCATATTTATGGCTTATCTTTTTGCACTGTGTGAGGGAAGGTAATGAAACTGTTCACTCTCAATGCACATGTGTAAAAAGGGAATGAAAATGGAAGGTGAATTAGAACACCACACTGGCTCAGGGCACCCTTGTTTAGAGCAGCAGAAGCTGCTCAGAAGTAGGAGACCAGGATTAGACATGGGGGAAATGTGCTTGGCAACAAGGCTGCAACTCCGAATATCTAGACTACGGGCATCCTGAGGGAACTCTGCTCCTTAGAGGGGATTGGTCTCTTCACTGGGGAAACAGAGATATGCTGAATACTGACACCCGCCTGGTATCATACCGAAGGGCTTCCCACATTAAGCCATGCATTGGAAACTGCCCCTTGCTTAGAGCGAGGAAGGAGTAATTCATGGTCCCACTTGTCCATAGCCCTTATTAACGTGGGACATAGGATGTCACAAGACACCCAAATAACAAGCAATTAAAAGCAATATGTGGAGACAAAAACTACTCTCTAACATCTGTGTGGATGGGCTTTTATTCAGAGACATCCTGCACAAATTCTATCACCATGACCTCCCTAAGCATGTTTATTCCAACTCCCACAGGCCCTGGATGTTCCTTTTGTAAGAACCACCCTTAACCTCAACATCTGTCAGTCAAATGTTTCATGAGAAAAAAATTAAACTGATTTATGAGATGGGCTCTATTTACATACGTATTTCATTAAGGGCTAAATCTCAAAAATCTTCAGTTTGTCTATCTGTAAAATGAGATCAATGGGATTATACATCTCTGTTTCCTTCCTACTGAAAAAATGAAAACAAATGAATTCTATGCTATGTCTTTACTGTCTATTAAGTTTTGAATTGGGAAAGGTGCCTGTCCTAGTCTCAGATTCTAAAAATAAACCAAGTAATATTCATCTCTTTACACTACTCATAATGTTAAAATACAGACAAAAAAAAAAAAAAGAAAGACTTTCCTTTTTAAAAAACTGAAGAATTAATAACTACTAAATTTGGAACTTAGTTTATATTTCATGACTAATACCTGTATATTTCAAAAATATATAAAATTTATAAATCCAAAAACTATGACTGGAACCCTGTATAATGCACAGGGTCCTTTTGGGGGATTTTATAATCTCAAAAAAATAAATTCCCTAGAATAAAATATTTTTAAAAATTCAGGATACAAATTATCCAACATCAAAGAGCTCCTTTCCAGAGAAAACACAGTTTAAATAAACTAACAAAAATGAGAATATTATAAATAACTTTTTTCCCCGAAAATAAGACCTAGCTGGACAATCAGCTCTAATGCATCTTTTAGAGCAAAAATTAATATAAGACCCAGTATTATTTATTATATTATATATTATATTATATTATATTATATTATATTATATTATATTATATTATATATTATATTATATTATAAAGACCCGGTCTTATATTATAGTAAAATAAGACTGGGTCTTATATCAATCTTTGCTCCAAAAGACACGTTAAAGCTGATTGTCCGGCTAGGTCTTATTTTAGGGGAAACACGGTATCTAACAATGTACATTGTAAGTAATCGAAATATAATAGATTATATATTCTAATCAAATTATCAACTAGTGTAATTCATAGTATAACCTCTACTAGTGGAAAGAAGCTTTGCAGAGAGGTGAATATATATATTCGAAAAACCAGCAGAATTTTCACTGAACTCTGTATGTACAATGAAGACACTAAGGCTCATAAATCTACCCAAGGTTCTCTTTCCCTGGGCAGGAGTTCTGAGACATCTAGAGGCTTCCTAAGTTCATTATACCTGAGGAGCCCTGGACCCATGGAGACATCTGTTGGAGGCAAGCCTGATTCCCACAAGCAGGAGTGCTGTCTAGGAAGCCAGCCCTCTAGGCCTGCTGGTCAGCAACCTCCAACACTCACGGTGATAACCCTCAGCTCCTAGAAAAAGGTTTTACAGGGTTCATCTGAACTCCCAAGAGAAACTGGGGGCAGGGATACAATTTTCCAAAACATACCCATCCAAATTAAAAAAAGTGTATTCATTTTGGAAATGTACTAAGGTGTCTGCACTGCTCATGTGGCTTTGTGCCAATCTCAAGGTCATCACAAATTGTGGAGAAAACAGCTGAAATCATAGAAGGCAGATAAAGTGAGAAATCGCTTAAGGGACTTCTAGACAGAGCGGGGAGTAAAAGTAAGTTTTGACTGGTTTCCTTCTAAGTTAAAATCAGTATCACAAGGACAGATGCCCAGAGTAATAGTATTTTACCACCTGACTCCTAATTTCAAGAAATAAGCCGCTGACAATCATTTCATTATTATGACGAGAGACATTTGTAAATAACCAGGCTTATTCATTCCACATCAGTGAAAGTGTTATATTTGTGGTTGCTGATATGCCTTTATCTGCATAAATGTCTTCTCTTTCTAGAAATATAATCAATACAATAAATACATACCTTCCAGAATCTCAATTTGCTGATGAATCAGTATCTGATCTATCTATAGAGTGAAAAAAATTAGGCTGTAAATTATATCATGTGTTTATTAAGCCAATCAAATTAATATTACTGTTTTTACATTTTAAAGAATGCATATAATCAATCATCAATATTTATCAATATTTAATGATGGTTTATATTACTTCTAAGTACAACTAAAATTAATATATTTTTAATTAAAAATATTTATTGAATGTGTTCACTATTAACGTGGGCAAATTCAGGTCATATAAAATTGTCTTACACTGGAATCCCTATAAAAACAAGAAAAAAATGTTCCTTCTAGAAAAGGTCTTAAAAAATATTAAGACCTTTATCCACTTAAAGACTGTTTTTCTACAAATATAAAACATGTTATTTTCAAGTGCATTTGAAATCATTAATAGTAGTAGGTGATAAGTTCCCCTACATGTTTTGTAAGACCGTAATTTGTTGTTGTTTTTTAAAAAAAAGTCTGTTTAGGGTATTTCTTGGAGAATTTATGAAGTACTAAAATTTCTTACATCATATGCTACCCAAGTGAATTGTGGGAAATTAAATTAGTGCAGAGTACAAGAAAGACAGCTCATTTACTGAAAACTAGTTGGATATAATAGGAATATTTGTTTATAGGTTAGACACATAGAATCTCATATTCCTACTTCACCTATCGGATTTCTAACACCAAACGAAATGGAACCTCAACTTGCTGAGATAAACTATCATGTACCACATTAAAATTCAGGATTGTTTTCCTTTATTGGTAGCATTAATAAAATTGATTCTCCCAAAGAACAAAAGCATCATGAAAATGTAATGTTATTAATTACAGTAAAAAAGTGAGTTATATACAGAATATTAACTTCTTTTTTGGTAACACTTATTGAAATTCAAGAGTAAATTGAGTTGGATGTTTCTTTCCAAGTCCTAGAATATTATTCAGTGTTGGGATTAAAGAGCACAGGATACAGAACCAAGGTTCCAGAAGCAAAAAGCCATTTCCACTTCCTAAGTGTTTTGATGCTGAGCCAATTATGTAACTTCTCTGGAACTGTTTCCTCCTCTGTAAAATGGTGATAACTATAGCACCTATATATTATAGAGTTTCTGAAAGGATTAAACACGTTAATACTTGTATTATACTTAGGAACAAAGCCTGGTACTTAATAAATGTTTGTTATCGGCTATTATCATAGATTATATTCAAGATCGTAGAAAACACAATTCCCTAAGACATTTGGATTTTGCTTTAAAAGTAAACCTGACCTGGAAGAATTAGTTATTTGTTAGCAAACAATATTGTTTTACCATTTCCGACATTTGTACCTCAGGTATTTGTAAATCTCCTTTGAAAAATAAAACTGGAACAGTTTTATTTTTATGACTGTTTTATGTATTTGAAATTACCTGACTTAAATATTCCAAGCCTGGTGGGCAGTTCGGTGGAACTGGTGGTGCCGGCATCCATGGTACCACTGCAGGTCCACCTGGCTGATTATACACTGGCTGGTGTTGGACAGGAAAGCCCACGGGGCCAGCACCTGAATAGCCAGGTGGTGGGACCGAGTAGCCAGGCTGGGGGCCAGAATAGCCTGCCTGGGTCCCGGGATAGGCAGCTTGGGGGCCCAGGTAGCCAGGATGTCCTGAAATAAAAAAAGTGAAATAATTTGTAACTGCACTGAGAAATGGAAACATCAACTCTTTTAGGACCGCCCCAGTTGTCTACAAACTGAAATTTCAGCTCAGGAATCCTGTTTCTACAAAGCTTAAGGTTTTAATCTTTCTGCGATGTTTCTATTAAATATCTGTAGTTTCATATCCATGCTTTTCTGAGGGTGGTGGGCTGTGACTCAAGTAAGCCTACAGTCTAATCATTACCGTCCAAAATTTAGATTTAAATGTTTGAAACCTAAGAAAGGGAAAGAAAATCAACAATGATCTAGAGTCATCTACATAAAGATTATGGAATGCCTTCATGACATAGAATAGAAGGTCCAAAATAAACGCTTTGAGCCTGCATTTCTAGGACCAAAGCACTCTGTAAAAATGGTAATTTTTGAATTCTAACAAATGGTACCTCCTACATGCATAGGATTGGCAATGGTTTTGACCCTCAAAGCGTATTTGGCAAGAGCTGGAGATGTTTTTGGCTGTTACAGCTGGAGAGAAGGATGATCCTGACATCTGGTGGATACAGGGCAGGAGTGCAGCTGAGTAACTGCAACTGTCCAGAACAGCACCCTGAGGAAAAATAATTATTTATCCCCAAATATTATAGTGTTGCTGTTAAGAAACCAGGATATAGAGGTCAAACCACGTCATTCCTTCCAGTAATTCTGTCCAGGTAATTTCCTGGGTTAACAATTTCCCTGGAGTTTTAATCCACGGTGTATTCCAATTCTAAAACCCCCTACATGACAAAGAAAAAAAAATCCCCTATGATATTTAGGTTACAAATTTAAATTTCACATTTTAGGACCCTCAGCTCTCTGGAAATACAATTTGAGAAGGAACGGAGGTAAAAAGTTATAACGGGCAAAAGTGTCTTCAGTATTTAATAAGCAGCAGAGGGAGAAATTTACCAAGGGTGTACTCTATATTCCCATGACTTGTGACTACGATGAAGCTTCATAAGCTTCCATGCATAGTGTAATGTACAGCAATTCCATAGGAAAGGAATATAATTTCAAAGGACAGTGTTTCACAATATTTTAATAGTAAAGGCTGCAAAATTTAATACTTAGAATATGCAATTTATAAATACTTTTAAATGGAACACTGATGAAAAATACATAGTGTTCAAAAGTAAGACTTAGAAGAGAGACTAAATCTGCTACTAATGTCTGTTAAGTACTATAGCTTTTATAATTCATTCCTTCTACAATGAACCGATATTTACACATGACCAGTAATGGGACTGGCTCTGTTCCAGAATCAGAGGATACAGCTATCAACAAGGCAATCTGCTCTCATGGAGCTTACAGGCAACTTCCGGGAGAAAGAAAAATATTTTTAGAAAAGATTTCAGCTTGAACTGATGGAAAACATACATGGGGGAGAGGAAAAGGTATCAACTAGTTACTTTTAAATAGATAAAATTTAAGTTGACAATGAAAAGATGAGAAGCGAAAGCTTTGTGTGGAGATCTGGTGAGAAATGTTCCTGGAGGAAGGGAAACCAAATGCAAAAGTCCTGGACTTTTAGGAATGAATCTGGCATGTTTGAGAAAGACAGCAACATCACTAAGGAAGAGAAAGAAGAGAAAAGGCTGTCAGTGAAAAAATACAAGTGGTTTGTCTAGGGAACCCCTTAATAAGGCTTTGGCTTTCAGTCCAAGTGTGATTGACAGGCAGTAGAAGAATTCAAGCAGAAGAGTGAGTTCCATAGTCTGATTTCTATCTTAAAACGATTTTAGGAGTGCCGAGCACTGGGATTTAAAATGAGAAATGTAGATGAAAATCCCTGCCCTCATTGCTTACAGGGAGAGAGAACTTTATACTTCCCCTTACTGTAAGGAGCTATAACACCAGTGGGATTAATTGATTAATTAAAATTGGAGTTAAGTCCTCTGAAGGAAGGGACCAGAAGTTTTATCACTGTATTTGCAAAAGGAAGGCATTCGGATGGGGAGAGAGAAAGGGAAGCAGTTGTGGCAGCTTCCTTTAGGACCGAGGGATAAAAGGAGTTGAGGCGGCCAGCTGCACAGCAAGAACATGTCAGAGAGAAGCCCTGGGATAGTAACAGAGGGCTTTTCTAGCCAGAGAAGGCCGTCTACCCAAACAGTAGAGCACCAGGTTTAAGAGGCCCTTGAAGGGTAGGCAGGGGACCTCCCCGGACCTGGTGGCCAAATTGAATATTTTGGCCTCTTGCTTAGAAGTAATGGGAAGCCAACAGAGGCTGAATTCTGTCTGTAATATGAAGAGATTTCTATTTTTAAAATTTCTCTTTTAAAGATCACTGACTACAGTGCAAGGACTTAGACCACAGGCAAACCATTGCAGATGTGAAGATGAGACTTAATTGATAATAGTACCTACCAGCTTTACTGTAATAGTCTCCAACTCTTGGAGAGAAAGAATGGTTGATTTCCCCTGAAATCAATGGATTAGTCATATAAAATCACCTGAAATTTGGATATTTTCATTTATATAAACCGAAATGATTTAACATATTATATAGTCAGCAAATAGTTGTCACTTATTATTTGTAAAGCATTGTGCTAGGTGTTTTACATATGACTGATTTAATCTCCAAACCAACTGAATTGGAAAATATTCACATTTTATAGATAAGAACTGAGGCTCAGAGTTAAAGCAACTTGTTTAAAACACCACCCAACTATTAAGTAAAATTGCCAGAACTTGAAGTCTGATCAAGCCTCTCAATGTTTTCCCACTTTTATAATCGGGGTAATTAATAGTGTTCACCTCATAAGAGTATCTGAAATTAAATGAGGTAATTCACATTATGCAGAAGCTCTCACTGTTAAGCTATCACTATTGTTAGCATCACTGTCATTAAGACCTGTGCTGTATGTGGCCTTGGACTTAATAAAATTGAGCTCTTTCTCACAAACTCTCAAGTCTGATTATAACCAAATCTAATTATGTATCACCCACTTTTAATTAGCTATGGGTGGATTAAATCATGCTCCAAGTGCCTTGGATGAATATGACAGACTTGTTAATAATTCTCCAAATATCAACCATGTAAGAATTCAGAGCAGTGGTTCTCAGCCTTGGCTGCACATTATAATTATGTGGGGACACAGCCCCAGAGAGCAGTTTCCAGGCTCTCGGCCTCACGTGGAGGGGTGCTGGCTTGGGTAGTAGATGGCCATCAGCTGTGGCTGATTGGCCGTCAGCTGTAACCATTGAGCCATTGGCCACTAATATAACTGCGGCGGCTATGGAGGAGAGTCGAGGAGAGTAGGTCGGTTGGCAGCAAAGCGGACAGCAGGTCGCACATCGTGTGAACCCAGCCTCCAGTGAAACCATAGTGGTATGACTCCCTTACCTATGGCTCCGTGGGTGTTCCTTTTTGGCCTAGCCACATCCTGCATTCTTATGTGGGCAGCGGGAGCAGAGACCCCGCAGGCCGCCCCGCACAACAAATTACCTGGGGAATTTAAAACCTTACCAGTACCTGGGTCCCACTACCTGAACTTCTGCTTTCGTTTTCTTGGGAGAATGCCCTGGCACTAGTGTTCTTAAGAGCTTTTCCTTAATACTTAAGTGCAGGCTCCTTAGGACCTTGTAGTTTTTCCAGCTCACATTCTTTTAATTGCAAATATCAAATATCTGATAAGATCCAGAACCCACTGGGAGGTTCCTGGTTAGACAATTAAACAGACCATTCAGATTTCAAGCCGATTGTTCAGAGTAGATACAAAATGCATACACCCTTTTGTTTAAACTCAGTTCCTGTTGATGCTAAGTTCCTAGGATGGTCTCAAGATGAGGGTAGCCTGCCTACTTGCAAATCTGGGTGCACCATGAACTTTCCATTTGGTAAAGTTTTGGTCATTCTGATATTTTGATAACTGTACTTGTATAAAAGAAAATCACTGAAATCTTTTAGTAAGTAGCTCAAAGAAAAAAATGTACTCCCTAGTATATAATAATATGAGTCTATTACTTTTCTTACAAATGCAAAAGGAAAGCTTTCACATGTTACAAAGTGAAAATGAGAATTATCCTCAGGTAGCTGTGTCTGTATTATTTGCAGCTTCATTTTAAGCAGTCATCTTTTTGTGACTCACTGAACACAATTAACTTAACCTATACATGACTCAAAAACACTCAGGGATAAATCTTCTAAGTGTGATTACATGATCACAATTTTCCAAACTTACGGAGAATCAATACAATCTTTTACTTAATATATGTATTTTGGGATTTAACTTATATGCAGCTTTATATTTCATTTTTCAAATGTAAACTCATTACTATTTTTATTAACTCTACACCTTTATTATCTTGTATAAACAAAAATTAATGATATTTACGATAATATATAGTCAAACAAAACAAATGCAGAACTAGGCTGCCAATTTCATGATTGCACTTTCAACAAAATGCACTAATATAATAAATACACACATACACATCCTTTGAGGGATATCAATAATTGATGAATTTTGGCTTGTATTCTGCAAACAAACATTTTACCTTGGAATGCTGCTGGAGGGTACTGAGGGGGATACCCAGCTGGTAAATTTGTTCCTGGGTGAGGAGCATTCATTTGCGCATCTGTAATTCAAGGAGAGGCAATGTATATCTGCTTTAATAAATATATATTAGAAAGAAAAATACAATGTCTGTAGCTAGATACTTTTCTTTAAGCTGATCTTGTACTATATTGAAATGGAGTGAATTCGTCACTTAACAAAAGCTGTGCCTTTTATCAGTTATCAGTTATTTTGCATAGAATCCTGTCTCAAACAATTCCCTTTTGGATAAAATGTGACAGCTCAGTTATTTGGGTTGAATTTCTAGTTTTCAAATATGACTGATGAGTGTTCACTTCCATACTTTGAGTTTGTTGGTATTAGAAAAATATTGTTTTAAAACCACATATAGATTGTGAAGAAAGAGATAAATAAAAGTAGGTGGAATATGAGGATGATAATGGAAGGATTGTGGATGATTTTAAAGATATCTATAATCATTGCTATAGAAATGTTTTAAATATTTAAAATATTGCAAGTATTTTTATATTTAAATATCCTTTTTATGCTTACTCCGCAACTATCCTAACAAGGTTGAACCATAGGAATTTCCAATATTTGACTGATTTTGACCTAGAAAAATAATCACTTAATTTCAACAAACATATTAAATATTATCTGCTAATCAATGTGCCTTGAATAATCTTAATATATGTACAAGAGGTTTAACCTCCTAGTTCTTCATATTTGAGTTTCTCCAGTCATCCATTTAGCCATCATCCCAGCCAGAAAATAAATATTTACTGAGCATCTCCTGTTTCATCTGAGTTAGGCTCTGGGGCTACACTGGCTCTGCCTTCAGGGAACTTACGATCTAGTGGACATTCCACTTCTATCATGTCCTCCTTTCTTTCCTTATGACGTACTAACTGTAAATTCAAGTTTCTTTTTGAATCATGAGGACATGGTATCAATATAGAAGAAAAGGTTGGTCAAACTTTCCATCTGATATACTTCCTGTATGCTTCTTCTTCATGAATCTTCAAAGGTCATGCAACACTGTGGTTTCAGCAGGAAGGCTGGATTGTGGGCCCCATTTTTCCTCCATACAATCGCTTCATAATAATTTTAGCAGAATGGAGTCCACAGAGACTGTGCGAATTCGGGGAACAGAGAATCCTCTACTTCTATCAGGACCTTTCCCTGAACAGACACTGCAGCATACCCCGAATTGTCACAGATCTCTGAAATACCACCTCCATTCCATCCCAACCATCCTTCTGTTCGTCAGCTTCAGGTGAGCGGCATAGCTCCTACTTCTCTAGCTCTCAGCGCTCTGCCCACAGCCCCTACTCCCAACCTGTGTTGGAGACAATGGGATCGGACTCAGCAGATCTCAAAACAACACACTTTAAAGTCTCACTTATAGACCTACTCTTAAATGGTATGTTACATTTTGGCACCTGAGCAGGTACCATTGTTTGAACAACTGTAAACACACACATATATCCATGACCTGACAAGATTCAGGAAATTAGGGTCTGGTAATCTCTGAGGTTTTAGTACTGCAGCAATGATCCTGATTTCAAGATTTTCAGTGGGAATTCATACAAAGAGAAAATACGTGAATGGGTAAGTGGTCAAGAAGACCAAAGAGCATATGAATTACAGATGGATCTGTGAAATGCAACTTAAAATAACCCATAAAATCATAGTGAAGGCCTCCTGTACTCAGAATGCCTCCAGGATGCCCTGCCCCCATTCAGGTGGGCTTCACACCCGCTGTGGCTGAGCTCAATGCTGCTGGGATGGGTTCTGCCTCCTCATCTTAGAAGATCACCTTGTAGACGCTTGCTAATTACAAACTTTATAGCTTAGCATTTTTCCCAGGTTACTCTCTCCATGGTTTCTAGACCACAAGCACCACAAGAGATAAGATGACAGAGGGGGGCATCATGAAAGGAGAAAAGACCTGCAGGACGTCATGCAGCCTCTGGGAGAGTGCCCTGATTTTCCCTTAAATACCCCAAGCCGGTCTGAGAATGTTAAGGCAATTATTGGAGGTGTTAATCTGCTGCCTTCTCAGACCACTGGTGCTCTGATAATAAACGCTTATTCGATAGCCCAGTTCCTGTGTCGGTCTATTGGCTGAGCGGCGCAGGCAGTAGGAGCCCCGGACTCCGTTGGCCTTCGGTTACAACAAGGCTGTTGCACTGTGTGAAGGTGTTTGTATTTATATACATATGTAATTTCATTTCCATTTATGTGTACATATACACACATAATTTATATATATGAAACTGAAGCGTTTAAAGGTGACTGTGGCCAAAAGAATCTTTCTTAAGTGATCTGAAGCATCCTGGAGCTTACAGCAAACAAAACAGCTCAATACTATATATATTTACATTTAAAACGCTTTGAGTTTTGTTAAAAGTTAAATCAACAAGGCAAACATTAAGAGAAGACCATGAAACTTCCTGAAGGAAAGCCGAGGTTTCTGGTCCTAAGAAATGATACTGTATGTATGTAATAAGGCTGACAATGTATTAAGAGATAAACATCTTTGGCTACCTACACAAAAATATACAGACTATAAATCCTGTTAAGACAGGATTGTAACAGTGGATACAGGAAAGCTCCCTCACTATTGAAATTTTAAGTCTCCTTTTCCCTAGTTTCTTAGCTCCCTAGTCCCTGATCTTAATTCCTTTTTAAATCAGTTTGTTAATCTTAAAGATTGCTCCTAGCTTAAATCATAAAATGTCTCTCGCCCCTTGCTTCAAATAACTATCTAGCAGCCTGTGACTTAAGCTAGCTGATTGTAATCATTATGGCCCAGCATTCTCTCCAGGCCACTCCAGACCTAACACCGGGATAAACAATGCCACAACAATGCCACTTGAATTTAAGCTAAATGGACTTTGGTTCTTGTTCCTAGGGCCAGCACTCTTAATCTATGAACTAGAATCTATCTCTCCTCGCCTAGGGGCCATCAGGATATGAATAATGTCCCAGTAAGGCTTCAGTGCACTCCGACCAAGATGGAACTCAAGACCCCTTCCCGTCATTTAAGATCAGATAGGGCAAGAGTTCCATGAATCCCCAATAGGCAGGGACAACAACCACATTCAGCAGGAAGCAGATACAGAAGAGACCTCAACTTCTCACAGATTTATGGGGACCACGCCTCTCAGGGGAAATAAGGTAGGCAGTTAGAGTTAGGAATGGGGTTTCCAAACATTTCTGCATGTTTGACATGGCCTACGGGGAGCACCACCCAGAGACCGCCCCCTATGCCCAAATTCTTCCTTTAACTTAATTAGACCGGTCACTTACACCTGAGCAGTAAAGGCTACAACCTCATTATACAATCATTATAATATCATACATATGCCCAGACGTTCATTAATATCATAACAGACTGAATTCTGGGAAGGCACATGCACAATCTAAGATGAGGTAATAGCCCCTTGTCAATCACAGGTGTCAATCAAGTGGTCCCCGGCCTGAAGAGGAACAGCTCATCCTAGACGAAAGAAAATAAAAACTCCAAGTCCTTGCCAGTGGGCACCCTTTGAGCCATGCTTTTGCTCAGGCCCGCTCCTATCCTTTTGGAATGTACTTTCTCTTCTAATAAACTGCTCTTTCACCACTGTGTTCCTGTGTCTCGTTTAATTCTTTGCTCAATATGCCAAGAACCTCGACACCATGCCAAGAAGGGCCTGCTCTCTGATAACAGTGGCACAAAATCTTCTATTTTAAGATTTGGATCGCTGGTATAATTTGATTTTAACAAGTGTAATTTAACTTGGAACTTTTTGAAAGCTTTCTTGTCTTTCTTTGCCTCTTAATGATTCTGCTTCCTATACATTTACTGTGCACACCAGTTTCAATGGTTCTGTTTACCTCAGCCCAGTGCAGGCCCTGTGACTTGGGAGAGATTTTGCATCTGTAGGGGATCTACTCCTGGCTCCAACTTAAATCTACATAACAAATACAAAGGTTGTGATAACTGCTTAACTGTACCTTCCCCCAATCCCAAGGGACAAAGCCCAACTTAGAAAATTCCACTACAGGCTGAAGAGATTTACATCTGGGTTAGAAACATAAGACTTGGAGCTGTTAGGCCAGGAGCAGAAACCATCTTAGAAACCGCCTGGAATGTGCCTGAAGAAACCGCCTGGAATGTGCTGTATAGAAACCATCTTATGCTAGAAGCCCTCTTGTCCTGCTCCCTGCTTGCTTGTGATGCACTGAAGAGGAACAGACTTGCTTACCTCCCTTTATAAAACTCTATACCCCTCTTACTCGAGAGGTTATGGTCTTTTCTAATCTGACCTCCGCTGCTCAAACACGCCAAATAAATTCTAATAATAGACCAATTTTGGTCTCCAGCGACTCATTCCTCTGGCTGTGCCTAACAAAATCCTTTCAGAAAACAGGGTTTTATTTTTCATGTTTTCCCCCTTATGTATTGTTTTTCTCTCCCGAACCTTAGATTTTCAAACAGGCATATTATTTTATTACATGTTTTGTCAGTACTCAATTTATTTAGAATTTTCTTGAAAGAAAAAAAGCCAGAATAAATGATCGGTATTTATTTAAAACTATTCACATGTGTATGTTATGTCTGTAATGTATACGAGGATTTTTATTACAATGAACTGACATATTAAATTTATCACCTGTAAATTAATATAATTTGAGTACTCTTTATGTATATGAAATACACATTGAAAAGGGAAAACTGATCTGGATGGAATATAGTATAAATTATACAACATATTTTCCAGTAAGCCTAAAATTTCTTAGGTTTATCGAAGGCTTTTTTATTTTTAAAGGAAAAATTAGTGGTAGTGAATATTTGTGTGTATTTTCTCTATAATCAGAACACTGAAGTAGACTGGATTCTGGAAGCATAAAAAACAAAGTAAATTATGTCCTTTCAGAAACTGAATAAAACATATGACAAGTAACATATTAACAACAGATTTAACATTATAGGAAAAAAAACACTTAATTTACTTACTTTGTTTGTCCATGATTTAAAGAGTTCTGAAAAAGAAGTCCTGATATTAATACATTGTCTACAATTTTATAGGTCAAATATGACTGTTAAAACAAGTTATTCGGAAACTATACATATACATAAGATATTCCTCTATTCGTCTAGTTTACCAGAATCTGGTCATTTACACACACTGGTCTTGATCCAGTCCTATTGCTATGTTTCTGATTAGGACTTTTGAAGTTGTGAGTCAGCCCAGGTGGTGAACAGCTCAGGGCTGGGCTCCAGGAATGTTCCAAAATAAGAAAAAAGGTTACCTATCAGGTCACACTACTGCAAATATCTCTGGAAATTTCATCCTATGTATACGGTCTACCCAACTTGAATGGGAAATTTGAAAACGCCTCTTTTGTTCTATGCTTTAAGACATGGTTTTAGCCAGAGAACCCACTCTCAGGGATTGTCAGTTGTAGTAGCATGACAATCCAACCAAAACTTTGTGTTTGGTTGTTTCTACAGAAAAATAATAAAAACCATCGTACTCAGTGTACTGCTGCCTTCCAGTGCCTCGATCCCATCCTAGTCTTTTCCACCACTATCCAGTCACTACTTTCCTTATCTCTCCACTTGAATTCCCAACCCCCTACATGCGTGTTAATTACAATTAACATGTGAGGCAAAAACTCTGTTACGTGTTTCGTCTTGGATCCACACACTAATATGAAGCAGTCCTGCCCTTCACAGGCCCTCTCCAGCGTTGGCTTCCACTTTATTATCTCCTCCTGCTGTGTTATCTGAAACAGTACATAAAATTCAACTGATCCCTCAACAGTATATCCTTTAATTAAAATCCGGTGTTCCCAAGAAGAAATCATGTTCCTCTTTTCCTTTTAATTTTATTTTATTTATCACTGCCTACTTTAAGCATAAAATTTCATAATCTAGTAAAACTCTCAAGTACATTCCATTTATAGTTACCTCTCAATTATATGTACTCAAGAAGTTCAGCAATGGTTGAACAATTCAGAATGAGTTTACGTGGCCCTGGAATAAAGCAAAAAATTTGTTTGAGTTACTTATTTGACTTCCTGGATTTTCTGAGAATAGTAGTAACCCCAGTTTTCATTACCTACCGTGTTTCCCCGAAAATAAGACCTAGCCGGACAATCAACTCTAATGTGTCTTTTGGAGCAAAAATTAATGTAAGGCCCAGTCTTATTTTACTATAACACCAGGTTAATATAATATAATACAATATAATATAATATATAATATAATAAATATATAACACCAGATCTTACGTTAATTTTTGCTCAAAAAGATGCATTAGAGCTGATTGTCCGGCTAGGTCTTATTTTCAGGGAAACAGGGAAGTCAGAAACCACCTGCTGTGGACCTCCTCAGGCTAGAAGGGCAAAAAGATTAAAATATATGCTTTCCTTCAGTTAACCTGTAAGATGATTAATAAGCTAACAAACACATGTAACCAAAGTTGGCTAAAAGTTTTCATAGCCACATTCATGTTTTTAGGTTCTGTCATAGGAAAAAAATAAAAGGAGACTAAATTGATATGTACGAAATGCTATGATTACTTTTATCAACTTCACATTTCCATGATCAAAGATTATGCATTAATGTAATACCTATTACTTCAAATATGCTAAGAGTACGCTAACATATCTATAAAATTAAAAGACTGAAGTTCTGGAGTAGAAATAGGTAGGATCCCTTAATTAACAGGCTAGACTGGACATCGCTGAAGTTTTTATCTATTCCGTTGCTCATAGGACACCACATTTAATATCATTAGTTAAAAAAAATTTTCTATGGCCTTTAACTAACTTAACAGTCATATTAAATATTGTACTACTGCAATCATAATTACTTCAGTACAAATACAGAACTTCAAATTAAAATATGATTACTATACACGTCTTCCTACTCTGTTAAGTGAGAGCTTCTGAGATTAAGGCATCATATACTGTATTTCATATATCTCTGTCAAAATTATTCTATCAGACACCATAAAGCCCACTGGTGCTCTGGGAAATTTGATAATTACAAACTTTTATCACCAGAGAGGAGAAATAGGGCAGCTGATATCCAGTTATGGTTTCCGCAATTCACATTACAGTGAAATCCTTCATCTCTTGTGGTCCTGAAATTTCCATCTCATTGCTTTCAATAAATACTAATGTAAAATCTGGAACCCCAGGGGGAAATATCCCTCATTTTGAAAAACCCTAATACTACTCTGCCTACAAACCAGGCAAAACTAGATTTGGATTATTTATCCAAACTTACTTTCCAATTGCCTAAAAACAAACCAATTAACACTTTTTTCTCAGAGTCCCAAGATAAGCACATATGCTCTTAATTATTTTAGCAAAATGTTAACTGCTTTAAAAACAATCACAGAATTCTATGTCCCTAACTTCCTAAGAATATGTGGAGAACCCAACACTTCCTGAGGTAAGTCACAAATAAAATAATTTCCATGTTTTTGTAGCTTATGCTTATAGGTAAATTTTGTGCATCTAAAAAGCTTCAGCTAACAGATAAGCAGAACAAAAATAGATGAGTTTATACATCCAGGTGGCCCAGATGTTGAGCATGAGTACCCAAATCTACCCTATGTGCAAGGTATAGGGTGGAAGTGGGGTGACTGAAACCCATTTACAAATCAAAGTTCCTGATACCGGGAGTCTTCCTATAAAACCCAATCTTGCATTTAGAGTTCAAGGACACAAAACAAATAAGCTCAGAACCATTTGCGGGGAGCATTTTATAGTAAACAGTGAAGAAAAAAAGTAGGTATTATATCAACTGGGACCAACTGAGAGAGTGGTGCCTAAGTGTTCTACCACACTAACAAGTAAACCAAAAAGACAAAAGAAACAAAAACTAAACTTTAGGTCAATTATCCTAGTTTGATTGCGTTATTTCTCCTGAAAAGCTTTTCCTGACAACTCAGAGCTCCCTACAAATTTGAGTTGTTTCCTTTCCTCCTACACCCAAAGAGTGAATGGTCACTTAATGTTATACATCTCACTAATTAGTTGAATTAAAATGATTCATATCCTTTGCATTCATGTCCTTGATTCATTGAAAAAAAAAATTCTCCCAAATTGTCAAATTTCAGTAAAATTTATTAAAAGACTGTATTTATGGTATCTTTCTTGCAAATTTCAAACTTAAGCAAGGCTATTTTATTTTTACCAGGACAGGTGAGAGTTTTTTTTAAATTCAAAATTTGGAAAATGAAAAGTACAATTACTAGTACTGATTAACTACAGTACTTTGAATTTTTCAACTTAGCGCTGTTTAAGAAAGTATAATAGTGTGTGTGTATATACACACGTATTATAATGCACATGTTCATATATACAAGTATGTATATAAATATTCAGTTGGTACAAAGCTTGTGCCTTTTTTCAAAGAATATTGACTGAAGGCATAGTGAAAGCCACTATAGCAATCACTAGAACAAAATGACAGATTATATTATTAGAAATACTCTAAATGCTATAAATAAATATAATGGTGCTATAATAAAGAGTTACGGGGGCACTATGTAGTTCAGGTGGTGGTTGAGGGGATTGTAAAGGCAGAGATCTGAGCTGAAGTCTGAAATCAACCAGGCCATGAAGGTGTGGGGGTGGGGTGGGGTGAGGCATTATAGACAGGAAACTCAGTATGTAGAAGTCCTGAGGCTGCAGAGAGCTTGTTTCATTCAAGGCCATGAAAGGTCTGTGTGTTAGAGACCACAGGGAGAGACCATGAGACATGAGGATGGAGAGGTGCACAGGTTGTTACACCTTAACCGTCTCCCTAGCTGCACTCTAAGCTCTGAAAGGCCAGTGCATGGCCTGTCTTGTCCAGGACAAAGCGCTTAATTGGTGCTTTTTGATTCAATGATGTGTGTACAGAATTATTAATTTCATTCCTTTCAGTCAGACAAAATAGCTCTCTTGCAGATGCGAAGGCTGCTTAATCTTGACCTAGTTATTTCACATGCCACTTTTCTACCCAACTGCAGAAATCCACTCATTTCACTAACATCCCTTGTGTTTCTTCAGTGTTCAAAGTGCTACAATTGTCATACTCACCAGTGTGGCATTAGGAGAAACTTCTGCTGTTATAAAAGTTCAAAGGAGAAAAAGGGGACCGCAAAGCGCCTGACATTTCACACTAAGTGAAACCTACCTGTACGGTACTAACCCTGTTCCTAATATTACTAATCTAGGAGAAACAATAGTTTTCTGCCTCTTCCTGGAACTGGGTAGCGAGCATGCCAGCACTGCCAGGAATAAATGTATAAATAAAACCACACGGGAACCAGGTAGAAAGCTGGGAGAAGCAGGGACTTGTCAAATATTAAAAATAACAAAAGCTTTCACTGAGTACTTTCTGCAGTGCCAGACCCGGTCTAACGAAGTTACACTAATACCTGTCAGACTCTAAACTCTTCTAATAGTTACACAGCTTCAGAGATGAGGTACGGAAGGAACATATATGAAGAAACTGGCTCCGAGTCCCCAGACATAAGCAGTAGAGGCAGGATTGGAGTCAGGCAGGTGGACTGCTGAGATAACGGTCTTCTCCTCTATGCTACACACCGCCTCTATCTTTCCAATTCTTCTGCTGTCCCAGGGTGCCTAGCACAGTTCCAGCTGTGTCCTAACTCATATTTACTGTTAAGTGACGCTGGTAGGTTCTATTAACCGTCCCTTCTAATACCCCACATTTTGCTGGCAGAGACCCCGGAGCCCAGGTTCCTGCCCTGATTCAGGGCTGCCCTCCTCGCAGGGAAGAGATGTTCTCAGGGAAGGAAACACCATCGTTGGTAGAGTCTCTACCAGGTCACTCGGGGACCCTCAAAGCGCCCCCGCTCCACTTCCGGGGTGGCTTCCCGAGGCCTCTGGGACCCCAACCCCCATACTGTACCCCCCAACCTCAGCGCAAGCACATCCCGCCAGCCCTCGTGCCCCTCAGTCACAAGTCGCCCCCGGGGCCCCGCGAGGCCTGGAACCCGCACAGGTCCCGCGCCCCGTGCCCGCGGCAGGACGGAGAGCGCCCCGACCCACCTGTGGCTGCTGCTGCTCCTGGGCGGCGCTGGGCGAGACGACGGCAGCGAACCCGGGCGCCCGGCGGTCGCTCTGTCCCCTGGGCTCCTTGGCAGCTCCGCGCGGCTCGTTACACAACCTTCCCTGAAGTCACCAGGAAGGGGCCTCCGAGGGACCTACGCGGCGCGGACAACCCGGCTCTAGGTTTCGTTTCCTGGATCTTACGTACACAAAAGGGTTTGTCTAGCCAGTCCCGGGGGAGCTCGGGGTCCCGCGTGGCTGCCGGAGGGCGGGAGAGCTGCCTCCAGACCGAATACCCAGAGGGGCGGGCGCGGAGATGTCTCCCTGCCCCCTTTCCTACTCTCAGAGACTCCAAAAATGTTGGTTTTGCATTTAATGGAGAAGTCGACAATGGCTGGAATGCGGAAAGTCTTGAACGCGAGAGAGTTTGCCTGCGGGGTGGGGCCGAGAGCACTTATCGGCAGGGAAATTCCGTTACCCCGGCTTGACCTCCACCCCGCACATTCCGGTTGGAAGTAGTGACCGGCGCTGAGTACAAATGCGGATGGGTCCAGCTTGTTTTCCTTCAGGACGTCTTTTCAAGTTCGCTCTCTTGCTCTTTGTCTCCGTCTCTGTTTCTCTCTTTCCACAAAACGTGTTAACGTTTAAGAGTCAAACCGACCTGATGTGTTTAGAATGTTTAGTTTTTCAGGTCCCTCCAGGAGTGGCAACCAAGCCCAATAAACAAGTATTTGTTGAACTGAACTGAAGGATTCATTCTTTTTTTTTTTCTCTCTAAAATTTTCATTTACAAAAGCGATACATGATCTTCCACACAGTAAAGCTGAATGTGGAGAAAATAAGTGAAACATACCTTCTGCACCCCACACTTTTCTCCCCATGACACTGTTAAGAGACATTTGAAAATTTACTAAGAGAGAAGGTAGGTGGCAGGAGAGAAGAAAGGAGTTGGAAGGGATAGCGAAATTGAGAAAATATGACTGAAAAAGGAGGGAGGAAACCAAGCAACTTGGTTTGAATCCCTTCTCATCTCTGTGACTTGGTGCAAATTACAGTCTGTGTCTGCTTTTTAATCTGTAAAATGAAGGTAGTAATAATATCTACCTCAAAGTTTTTTATTAGGATTAAGGAAATTAAAATACAAAAAGTTTAGACTGATGCCTGCCACACAGTAAGTGCTCAATAAATACTATATACACATATGTACATGTTAGGCCATATTTAGGCCGGGAACAGGAACTGTAAGAGACTGTTAGCATGAGAACTGCTGTAAGGGCTGGGGGTCCTTGTTAAAACCCGCTGCTGCGTCAGGCAGAGACAGGGACCCCAGCTAGCTGGAAATAAACCTCGCTGTGTGACTTGCATTATTGTGTGTGTCCTCTGTCTATCTGAGGGGTGGACGATTCCAGGACTTAACAGAACCTTCTTATCTTAAAAGCCATCTTGTCTTTGTACCTTGTACCTGCCGGCTTGTGTTTGCTTTAGGCTTGAAGAAGCCGCCTAGAAAGTAGAAACCATCTTATCCTGTTCTAGAGGCTTGTGATCAGCGGGCCTGGGAGGGCCTGGGAGGTCTGGACCTAGGCACGAGGGGCAGGGTGTGGAGCCAGAGGGCTTGGTCATGTCCCAAACAAAACCCTTGGTTGCTAGAGACAATGCAAGGAAAACCCCCTGAAGCGTTGAAGGGGGAACAACCTCGTTGACCCCCTACTGTAAAACTCCCTACCCCTTTTTGCTCCAAAAGGTTATGGTCTTTCCTAGCCTGACCTCCCACAGCTCAAACTCGCCAAATAAATTCTAATACACCAATTTTGGTCTCCGGTGGTGACTCATTCCTCTGGCTGTGCCTAACAGTACACAGTTTTCTTTTTCACATCAACAGGATTATTTTACGCAAAATATTCTCTGTTGTGTTTCCACTTTTTGAAACTTCTTGGAAATCCCTTGCCTTTAATACAGAACTGCATCGTTGATTTAATCATTTAGGTGTACTTTGCTTCTAATTTCATAATTACAAATTATGTTGTGGTCATCGTCCTTGCACTTACTTTTCTGTACACACTTTAGAAACTTATTCTGTTCTGCCAATAAAATATGAGAATGCTTGTTTTACCACGTATTGCCACCTCCTGATTATCATTTCTAAATGTCTGTTATTCTGATTGTCAGTATTATGTTATTATTATTGTTTTTGTTAATTTGGGTTGTTAGTAATGTTGAGTAATTTTTTATATTATTGCTAAACATTTTACCATTTTATTCTGTGAAATATCTGATATTTAATACATAGTTTTCTGTTGGATTAGGACATTTTTCCCCTTGCTAATATGTTGTGCTCTGTATATATTGTAAATTCAATTCCTCATCTGCGTAATAGAGTACAATTTTTTTTTCTTTTTTTTTTTTTTTGCTCAGTGAGTCTCCAGATTGTGTCACATTTAAACTAGCTTTAACAATATATAGTTTTCATTTTTAATCATCTTTTACTGTGTTTTTCACTTTTGACTTCTAGGCGTTGCATCTTATTTTAGAAAGTTTTCTGTACCTCAGGACATCCATTATGAGTTCTTCCTTGACATTTGTTTATTTATTTATTTTTAACATCAGGACAACTTTTTAAGAATTACATTTGATATACAATATTATATTAGTTTCAGGTATACAACATAGTGATTAGACATTTATATAATTTACAAAGTGACCACCCCGTAAATCTAGTTCTCAACTGACAATATACATAGTTATTACAATATTATTGACTATATTCCCTATGCTGTACTTTATATCCCCATGATGATTTTTATAACTGGAAATTTGTACTTCTTAATCCCGTCACCTTCTTTACCCATCCTACTGTTAAGTAGAAGTTAGAAAATGTTGGGGGAGACGGGGTGGGAGGTGGTCCATAGTGCCTACAGAAAAAGCTCTTAACTAGCTATGATTAACTGCCTCCAGCCACGTATCTGGTTTTACAACAACAGATGATAAGAGGTGGTGTGGAACAAGGTAAGGATCTGAGTCAACAGACCTCCACCCATCTTAGGAGGTCATGCCCTCCTATGAAAGAGCATGCACCACGTTCCCCACCCACCTCTTCGCCCCCAAATCAATGGTAACTCTATAAGTCCTCCTGACAAAAGGTCTCTCACCCTTTTTTTTTTCACGCCTGCTCTCTTGCTCAGGAGTTCTCTCTCTCTCTTTCTCTCTGCCCCTCTCCCCCTTTCTCTCACCTCGGATAGCCCATCCTCTTCCCCGAGAACATATCACTAATATCTGGGACCTAGGCTTCTCTCTCTCTTTCTCGCTCCCTCTCCCCAACCTCTTCCCTGAGAATGTATCACTAATAAACCCTGCTTGCATATTAATCAGCTTGCTGACCTTTGATTCTTCACTGTGTCAGCAAGAAGAACTGAGACTCCGGTAACATTTTGGTGCCATGATTTGGATAGCATCCTTTGTCTCCAGTTGTTTGGATGGCAGTGAGTAAGGGTCAGCAAGCTTTTCTTGCCTTTCCCACCTTCAGAGAAGATTCTTAACCTTTTCAGACCTCTTTCTCCTACCTCTCAAATTTGCCTCTCCAATCCCTTAAGGTCTTGTTCTTTTTGAACACTATTGCCCAACAACGGGTAACGCTAATACCAGCAGACTGAGAGATGGAGGAACAAAGGGACAGTTGCTTGCATGAGGGCTTCAGTACTTCCGTCTGAATGGAATAATCAAGATCGTACCCTGGGCTTTGACCATTAGCCCTCGATAATTTTCCCCTCCTGATCGAGCCTTTTCCAACTCCAAGAAGAACACGGGAACTACCAGGACTCTCTCAACCGCCAGAAATCCAGAAAAGAGGTGGGATAGTCTTGCCACTGTCTCGAGGGGCAGTCTTGCCTCGCCCCAGCCAATTTTTCCCTTTTCTAGATGGGGAATCAAGAGTCCATTCCCGCCGGTACCCTGTTGAGATGTACTCTTTCTAATTGGTCGCAATTTGATCCTCAAAATTTAAAGGCCAACTAATCTTTTTTTTTTTTGTAACACAGTTTGGCCCCAATACCAACTAGGGGAAAGGGAGGTTTGGCCTCTTAATGGGACCCTAAACTATAACACATTTCTACAACTCAGCCCCTTTTGTAAACGTCTTGGAAAACGGTCAGATATTCCTTCTATACAAGTATTTTTCTATTAGAGGGGCGGTAGAGATTTAGGTAAAAAGTGTAACTTAGCCCTACTAAGGCAGCGCTTACTGATCCCCAAATGCTCACTGACCCAACCCTGGCCCCAGGGACTTGAGAGAAGGCCCTTTGGCTACCTTCTTCACCACCCCTGTACCCAGAGTCCCCAACACAACTGCTGGCCCCTGCTTCTCCTGCCCCTAAAGCTGTTTAGACAACTAAGCTCTTGCCTCTGATAGAAACAGCAGGAGAAATTGGGCCCCAACTAATAAACAGACTCCTCTCCCTCATTGAGCTCAGGCAAATTAAAGCTGACCTTGGGAGCCATTCGGGCAATCAGACAAATGTATAGATGCTTTCCAACACCCCACTTTAGCATATAAACCTATCTGGAAAGATGTGATGATAGTTCTGGGACAAACTTTGTCAGACATTGAACAGGAACAGGTAATTAAGGAGGCCAGAAAATGTTCTAACAATTTACATCTGTCTGACCACAAATACCCCACAGGAGAAACAGGGGTCCCACCCATGGACCCTGAATGGGATTACAATGGCAATTTCCCAAAGTGGGAGAGAAACCATTTCTTACTCTGTGTTAAGGTGGGACACAAGGTGGGCTGTCAAAAGGCCATTAATTATTCTAAGCTGTCTGTCATTAGCCAGAGCCCATATGAAACCCCTATTACCTTCTTGGAAAGGCTGAGGGAAGCTCTCATTAAACATATTAAACTAGATCTAGAGTCTTACAAGGGACAAGTAACATCAAAGGACAAATTTCTAACCCAATCTGCTTCTGACATTAGGAGAAAGTTACAAAAGTTACTCCAGAGACCTGGGGTTTCCCTAGATGACTATGTGGTGTTTTACAACTGTGACCAGGAGATGGAGACCAGGGCTCAGGAAGAATGGACGGTGGTTAGGCATGCCCACGTTTTAGCCACACTTGTGGGACATTCACAGTCAGATCCTGCAGGCCCTGCATGACTTGCTCCATAAGACACTAAGTGCCACATGTGTTGAGAGGCAGGGCATTGGGCAAAGGAGTGCCCTAATTGTAATAAACCTCCTCAAATGCCCTGCTACAAATGCAGGAGTGCAGGACTTTGGGCAGCCCTCTGTCCCTTGGGCCAAAGGGACCTCTGACCTGAGGCTGCGACTGCCTTGCAGATGGTAGCTCAGGACTGAACGGCCTCCGCAGTCAGCCCCACCTCAAGAGGTCACCATTGCTGGACTGGAGCCAAGGGTACCTCTGGATTTGGTGGCTAGGACAATAACCTTTTCATTGGATACTGGGGCCACTTACTCTGTCCTTACTGCCTTCTCTGTATCCCTTTCCTCCCAAACTTGCACTGTCCTGGGTGTGGCAGGAAAGCCCACCACTAAGAACTTCATTCCTCCTTTGGGCTGTCTCTGCGATGCATATTATTTCATTCATTTCCTTCTTGTAGTCCCTCAATGCTCAACTCCTCTCCTCCGGAGGGAGCTTCTCCAATTTGTTAGGTACCAAAATAGTTATAGGAGAAAATCCTATCCTAAGTCCACCCCTCCAAATGTTAGTTATGCAAACTGAAGGCCATCTGAATACTCTTACCCCTACATGGGAGAGTCAAATTGACCCAGTGGTCTGGGACACCGAGTTACTGGCCGGGCTAAAAATGCTACTCCAGTCCTCATTAGTCTTGAGGATCCCTCACAGGTTCCCCTCTCCACACCCTCCCCAAGAAGCAGTACCATCTAAGGCCTGAGGGAACAGCTGGGCTTCAGCCTTTAATTTCTAAGTTTCTTTCTCAGGGGCTACTTAAACCCATCAGTTCCCCTTGTAACACTCCTGTATTAGTGGACAGGAAAAAGGACAACTCCTATAGACTAATGATCCACCACCACCTATCACACAAAATGGCTAAATCATTAACTAAAACAGTGGAAACACTTGCAGCACTCCAAGAATAACCGGACTCATTAGGACGAGTCGCAATTCAGGCTTACACAATTCAGCTCACAACCCTTGGTCTTAACAGTAAATTGACTGGTAAGTGAAGACAATTAACTCAGACTGAAACATATCCAATAAAGGATAAACCTTTTCTCCATGCCTGAAAAGAGCCTATTCTAATCACTCAGAACAGACATATGGGTTCAGAATTTCAGTGAAAGGAATGAAGTAATATATGGATTAAAGTTAACTAAAATAAATATCTAGGGGTGGCCGGTGGCTCAGTGGTTAAAGTGCAGTATGCACAACACCAAGGTCACTGGTTTGATTCCCACCTGGGCCGGTGAGCTACACCCTCCAGAACTAGATTGAAAACAATGACTTGACTTGGAGCTGAGCTGCACCCCCCACAACTAGATTAAAAATAATGACTTGACTTGGAGCTGATGGGTCCTGGAAAAACACTGTTCCCCAATATTTTTTTTTTTAAATAAACAAATAAATAATAAATATCTAAATATAATTCCCTCACTTGACACAGTTTCACTTATATTTTTAAAAAACTATGTAAGAACTATTTTCTATGCTTCCACTCTTTTCCCTTTTGTTTTTACGGTTATTTTAAACCCAAACATGGTAATCACTAAGCATTGTTTAATTTCCACTGGACTTATTAACCAAACAGACTTGAAATCTAAAACAGTTTGATTTCACTTAAAATAATTGACCTGTAGCTTCAGAAACTTATTTTATCTATGAAGCTTTCTTCGGAGGTCTCTATCATCTTCCTTAATCCATAATCTAGCTGATGATTGTGGGTATATAGTGGCAGAAAATAGTCTTCGTTTCAATATTTCCAAAAGCCTTTTTTCTGCTTAGATTTATACAGAATTAGCAGTTGTGCTCAAGTATAAGAAAATCTGGGAGTAGACTGGTTAACTGCTGGTTTTGTCATTATGTTTGTGAGCTAGAATTATTTCTTTATTAATAATTGCTGTCAGACTCATATCTGGGGTTTGTGACTAATCAAGAGTTTTCTTTTTAAAATTTTTTTTGGCATTAAATATTATTTTATATTAATTTAAGGTGTACAGAATAGTGGTTAGAAACTTAAATAATTTATGCAGTGATTCCCCTGATTACTATGCATAGTTATTATAATATTGTTGACTATATTCCCTATGCTGCACTTTACATCTCTGTGACTGTTATGTAACTACCAATTTGTATTTCTTAATCTCTTCACATTTTTCATCCAGCTACCCAAACTCCCCTCCCCTCTGGCAACAATCAGTTTGTTCTTTGTATCTACGTATGAGTCTGTTTCTGTTTTGTTTATTTATTTTGTTATTTAGATGCTTCACATATATGTGAGATCTTATGGTATTTGTCTTTTTCAGTCTGACTTATTCACTAAGCATAATACCCTCTAGGTCCATCCATGTTGTCACAAATGGTCACAGTTCATTCTTTATTATGGCCAGATAATATTCCGTTGTATGTTTGTTCCACTTCTTTATTCAGTCATCCATTGATAGGCATTACAGTTGCTTCCATATCTTGGCTATTGTGAATATTGCTGCAGTGAACATAGGGGTGCATATGTCTTTTCAAATTAGTCTTGTGTTTCTTCAGATAAATACCCAGAAGTGCAATTGCTGGTTCATAAGGGAGTTCTATTTTTAACTTTTTGATGAACCTCATACTGATTCCCATAGTGGCTGCCCCAATTTGCAATCCCACCAACAGTGCATGAGTGGGGGTTGGGATTCCAACACATGGATTTTGTGGGAGGACACATTCAGTTCATAGCATCATGGGAGACATATAAATATATCCATATTTATGTGTTTTTGTTTTCCCTTCTTCTTCTTAAAGACGTCCCTTTAACATTTCTTATAATACTGGTTTGGTTGTGATGAACTCCTTTAGCTTTTTCTTTTCAGGGAAGCTCTTTATCTCTTCAATTTTAAATGACAGCCTTGATGTGTAGTCTTGGTTGTAGGTCCTTGCTTTTCATAACTAAATATTTCATGCCAATCCCTTTTGGCCTGCAAAGTTTCTGTTGAGAAATCAGCTGACAGTCTTCTGAGAGTTCCCTTTTAAGTAACTACTTGCCTTTTTCTTGCTGCTTTTAGGATTTTCTCTTGTCTTTAAACTTTACTATTTTAATTGTAATGTGTTGATGTTAGTCTTTCTGGATTTATCTTGTTTGGGACTTTCTGTGCTTCCTGGACTTGTATGTATATTTAATTCACCAGGTTAGGAAAGTTTTCTGTCATCATTTCTTCAAACAGGTTTTCAATTTGTTTTCACCCTCTGGTATCCCTATGATGAAAATGTTGTTGTGTTTGATGATGTCCCAGACGTTCCTTAAACTATCCTCATTTTGTTTGGATTATTTTTTCTACTCTGACTGGGTATTTTCTGCTATCGTGTCTTCCAAATCACTGATTCTATTCAATTTTCTGCTTCATCTAATCTGCTGGTGATTCCTTCTAGTGGATTCTTCATTTCAGTTATTGTATTTCTGACTGGTTCTTTTTTATGGTTTCTATGTCCTTTCTTATGCTTACTATCTCTTTGTCAAAATTCTCACTAAGTTCATCTATTTTTCCTCTAAGTTCATTGACCATTTTGATAACCATTGTTTTGAACTCTGTATCGGGTAGGATGCTTGCCTCCATTTCATTTAGTTCTTTTTCTGGAGTTTTTTTTTCTGTTCTCTCATTTGGGACATATTTCTTTGTTACCTCATTTTAGCTTCCTGTCTGTGTTTGTTTCTATGTATTCAGTATATTTGCTATGTCTCCCAGGGTGGCCTTATGTAGTAGGTGTCCTTTGGGGCCCAGTGGCACAGTCTCCCAGGTCACCTCATCTGGGCGCTCCAGAAATGTTCCTTGTGTGGGTTGTGTGTGCCTTCCTGTATAATTGAGACTTGATTTCTATTGGCACATCAGTGGTTTGTTTGAACCTCAGTCTGACTGGGTGTGGGGCTTGGCCTTATCCACAGCGTATGAGCTGCTGGAAGGGGGTGTATCCCACTGGAGTGGGATTCATCCCAGTGGGCTTTGGTGGCACTGAAGCTGCCCTTTGTATGTGCCATTTGTCAGCCTAATTGGCTAGTGCTCTGCTGTGGTTCGAAGATGACTTCTAGATATGCTGGTTTTGAGGCCTCTTGGGAGGGGCTCTGGTAGAGGCTCAGGTCAGCCACTGCCTGCGTCTGCTCGGGGACTACCTGGTAGGAGCTACAAAACAATTTGGTGTTGGTTGCTTCCTGTGCTGGATATGGAGGCATATTGTGAATGGAGGTTGGCTGCTACAAATAACACCAGGCCAGTGCAGGTTCAGATTTGGCCATGTTGGGGAGAGCGCAACACAGGAAAGATGACCCCTCCTGCTGAGTGCACAGGAGATGGATCCTAAACAGGGACAATGGTGGTTGCCCCTTTAGCACTCGTCCTGCAGCCACACAACTCAGTCTGTCCCTGACTACTCCTGAGTCACTGTCCTTCCATTGGAGCCCAGGGTGAGTGCCTGTGAGTGGGTGACTCTGTGTGCAGCCTTTTCAAGAGGACGTTTGGGTCTCTCACAGCCTTCTGTCTCACCCAGATGGTCAGGTGATCTCCTCACTGTTTTTCAGCCAAATCCCCACTGTTTTTCACGGCCAGATGTTGTGGAGGCTGCTCTTCCAAACACTGGTACTTTGTTCTGGGAAGCTCAATGTGAAGCTGGGGTCCTTTGCTCCTCTGAGTTGGGGGTAACCTACACAGCCAAGATATCCCTCCTGATTCTCAGCTGCCACACACAGGTGTAGTGCAGGCCTTTGTGCATCTCTGCCCCTCCTACCAGTTTCGATGTGGCTTCTTCTTTATATCTCCTATTATAGGACTTCTGTTCAGCTAGATTTCAGATAGATCTCCAGGTTGATTTTTCTATAATTTAGTTGTAATTTTGAATTGGAGGTAAGCATAGCATTTATCTACTCTTCCATTTTGGATCCTCCCCGTCTCAAGATATTTTCTGATTTCTCTTTCGATTTCTTCTTTGATCCATTGGTTGTTCAGTAGCATGCTATTTAATCTCCACATATTTGTGAATTTTCCAGTTCTTTTTTTTTTGTAATTTGCTTCTAATTTCATACTGTTGTGGTGGGAAAAATATGCATGATATGATTTTGATCTTTTAAAATTTATTAAAACTTGTATTGTGGCCTAACACGTGATATATTGTACAGAATGTTCCACGTGCACTTGAGAAAAATGTGTACCTTGCTTCTTTTGCATAAAATATTCTGTAAATGTCTTTTAAGTCCATCTTGTTTAACGTGTAATTTATGGCCAATGTTTCCTTATTGATTTTCTGTCTGAATGATCTATCTATTGCTTAAAGTGGGGTGTTAAAGTTACCTACTATTATTGTATATTGTTTATTTCTCTCTTTAGGTCTGTTAATATTTGCTTTATATATTTAAGTGCTACTATGTTGGATGCATACCTATTTACAAATGTATCCTCCTGTTGGATTGACCCCTTTATCATTATATAATGACCTTTTTCTCTTATTACAGTCTTTGGCTCAAAGTGTATTTTGTCTGATGTATGTAAAGACAAAAACCAGGGCTTCAGACATGTGCATGAGATCATTTGGGTGATACCAGTGGCCTGGTGTAAGGGCAGGGAGAGTATGATGATGGTATCTATTGACCTCCTGGTTTCTGGAAAGTATAGCAGTCAGCTCTTGATGTATGTTAAAATAAATGCTTCCCCCTAAGTTTGCAGCTATTAAGATAAGCAAATAGGCCTCTTTCATGGAAAGAATGGGAGTGTTTCAATCTGCTGCCTCTGTTCTGGGTCTTGTGGGTATAGCCATGTGCGTTCACACTAGTCTTTTAAAAACTGGCTCTGAGTTTTCTATAGTCTTGTGGGTCTTTTGAACTCAAACCCCTTTGTTTTTCAAAGTTAGATGTGGTGGAAGTAGTAAAAATTAGGGCACCACATGTGGGATCATACCTTTCATTACTCAGGGAGATGCTGAGAATTGTGAGTTCTCTCCATCGTGTGTAGCCATGCTGGTGGTGAGGTTTATTGTGAGATTATATTTTAGCCTCTTCTACCAGTTTGATATGGGTTTCCCCCCACATTTGCCTAATTGCAATAGATAATATAAATATGGTAAGTAGAATGTCTGGGTTAATGGAATGTGAGATTTGATATAGATGTACAGGAGTTACTCAGCTAGTTTCTAGATTTATTTCAGAGTGAATGTTCCATATATAGCTGTAGATAGCATGTCTGTGGGATGTGAGTTCAGGAGTCTCCAACAAGGCTATCTTGAACTAGAACCCTTCAGTCTTCAGTTTTTTAGTCATTCTTTTCCAGATTTCCACCAATTTGCCAGTGGTTATTTTTTATGTTATTTTTTTTTTACTTTATTGGGGAACAGTGTGTACTTCCAGGACTTTTTTCCAAGTCAAGTTGTTGTCCTTTCAATCTTAGTTGTGGAGGGTGCAGCTCAGTCAGCTCCAGGTCCAGTTGCCGTTGCTAGTTGCAGGGGGTGCAGCCCACCATCCCTTGCGGGAGTTGAACTGGCAACCTTGTGGTTGAGAGGATGCGCTCCAACCAACTGAGCCATCCAGGAGGCAGCTCAGCTCAAGGTGCCATGTTCAAAGTGCCGTGTTCAATCTTAGTTGTAGGGGGCGACTCAAGGAGTTGAACCGGCAACCTTGTGGTTGAGAGCCCACTGGCCCATGTGGGAATGAAACTGGCAGCCTTCAGAGTTAGGAGCATGGAGCTCCAACCACCTGAGCCACTGGGCCGGCCCGCCAGTGTTTTTAAAGTTTAGAATCTATTACTAGAGTGTTTATAATATCCAAGATCATTGACATATGCAGTGCCATAGTTACCACCTTTGTTATAGAAATTATACTTTTGTCAATTTATCTTAACAAAACTCTGACTTTTTAATAGTTACTTAAGCTTGTAGTTAAATAAAACTCTTGTTTTTCTTCTACATGAAGTGTTGACAGGACCTCCATTTTAAAATTCTGAAGATGATTTTTTAGTCAATCTGAGATGTTACATGTCTCCGTTTAAAATTTTCATTTATTCCACCATAAGAAAAGAAATATTTATTGAAGTTACCTATATGCAAGGCACATTGTTCTTGGCATTATTGGGGACAGATAAACATGATTCAGAGGCAGAGCCTGCCAAAAGGAAGCTCATAACCTAGTAAAGAAGACAAGTCATAAACAGAAGATCAATGGCTATAATGTAAATAGAGTGTGCTAATTTCCATAATAACATTATCATTTGTATTTTGGCATTAAGAGAATGGACAAATAAACACAACCTGAATGAAAGTTTCATTTGTGACAACATGGATGGATCTTGGGATTATTATGCTCAGCAAAATAAGTTAGACAGAAAAAGTCGAGAACCATATGATTTCACTGATGTGTGGGATATAAAACTGGAAACAACAAAGGAACAAGACAAACACATAAAGAAACAAAAACTCATAGACACAGACAATAGTTTAGTTACCAGATGGTAAGGGGGGTAGGGGGTGATGGTAGATGAAGGTAAAAGTGATGGAAGAACTGTCTCGAGTGGTGAACACACAATGTGATATATAGATGATGTATTACAGAATTATACACCTGAAACCTATGTAACTTTACTAACCATTGTCACCCAAATAAACTTCAATGAAAAAAAAAGCATATCAACAACAAAAAAGAAAATTAGAGAAGAATTTTGAGGCATAAACAACTTTGACATTAAAAGATGAAGAGCATTTGGACAGGCAGAAAAAATATGAGAATGTGCTAGGGTGAGAGAAAAGTACAAATAAATGTAGGGAAACAGAAATACCTCTAACATAGCTGAATTTGAATAAAGCAAATTGGCCTATGATTATGTAAAATCTAGATATTTTCATTCTTTCTGCTTCAAAATTAAATTTGAAAAGTTTCATAATGATGTTTTAGCTTTTTAATAGTAAGATTTTACTGCTTCCCTCCCTTATGAGGCTTATAGATGTACAGATTTTTTTCGTGTGTGTGTGTGTTTTTGTAATTGTCCACAAATTCATACAGGGCAGGAATCAAAATTTGCCAGTGTGGTGATTTACAGCCCTCACCACTGTCTCATTTGCTGTTTGAATAATTGATATATTATATCCTGCAAAGGGATTTGTCTTTTGGCATTTTCTGAAGCTACAACTAGACATAAGTCATTGAGTGACGTACCCATGAAAATGCTTTTTGCATTCTTAAATGCATATAGTGGACCCTATTTTATTGGAACACAGGTAGAACTATAATGTACATATCAAGGATAAAAATATGTTTTACTTTCCACAATGGGAAGAGTCATAAGACTTTGTAGTATAGAATTTACTTGGAGAGTCAATCACCATATCTGTTTTAATAATTTTTTAATAGGTGTTTTTTTTTGGTCATTTTACTTTATTCCTGCTATTCATTTATGTGAACATATGTTAATTAAAAGAATGTTTTTATACATTTGATTCATGTAAAAGTTGCATAGTTCATTCATAATGATTATTAAAAACTACAGGTAAAAAGAAAAGAACATATTAATATCCTGTGGGGCTGAAACATTTCGATAATATTCTTATTTGTTAGAATTTTGCATTTCAGAAACAGTGACATTAAAATCTAAGAACTAGCAATTCATCAATTATTTATGTGAATTATTTATGTGGATTATATGTTTATAATTTTCTTCTTTTCTTTTATAGTGCTCTAAAATAATACAGTAAAAATTAAACCTTTTTTCTTTTTTGATATGCAAATGTGGCCCCTAATTCTTGTGCCTAAGTGCATGAGTTGTACATTTATTAAGCACACATAAAACATTCAGTAAGTGATATATACTCGTACTTTGTTTAGGTATAATCTACATACCTTTGCTTTCTTTTTCTCTTTTTGGTAAATGATATCTTTATTGCTGTTATTTACCTTCATCTGAAAATGAAAATATTTAACATTTACAATTTGCTAATTCTCTCTTTCCTGGGTATCTACTCAAAATATCTGAAAACATTTATCCGTAAAGATATATGTGCTCCGATGTTCATTGCAGCTTTATTGACAGTGGTCAAGACATAGAAACAACCAAAGTGTCCTTCAATAGATGATTGGATAAAGAAGATGTGGTATATATACACAATGGAATACTATTAGGCCATAAGAAAAGATAAAATAGTGTCATTTGCGACAAAATGGATGGATCTTGAGATTATTATTCTAAGTGAAATAAGTCAGACAGAAAAAGTAGAGAACCATATGCTTTCACTGATATGTGGTGTATAAAACTGAAAGCAACAAAGGAACAAGACAAACAAATAAACAAAAACTCATAGACATAGAAAATAGTTTAGTGGTTACTAGAGGGTAGTGGGGAGGGGTGTGGTAGATGAAGGTAAATGGGATCAAATATGGTGATGGAAGGAGAACTGACTCTGGGTGGTGAATACACAATGTAGTATGTATTACAGAATTGTACACTTAAAACATGTAACTTTCTAACAATTGTCACCTCAATAAACAAAAAAATTGCTAATTCTGCTACTTATTAATACTTTAATAAATATTTCCTGGAAAGGGAGCTAAAACTATTAGTGCAAATCGAAAATTCAGATTTTCTTCAGATTATGATACTAAATCTCAGGGGTCCCAGGAATAAAGTAAAATGTTATTTTTCAAGAATTCTTACTTTTATTTTATTTTATAACGGTGGTCTGCTATCCTCACTGTGCATGGAGAAAAGGAAGGGGTTAGAAATGAAATCAGTGTAGAGTTTCCAATTAACTGTTTTTAAACATTCTTCTTACTCCCACCTTGCATGAGACTGGTGACTTTGAGCCAGGAACCTCCACGGGATCAGGGCGTTTCTCTCTTGCAAACTGTTCATGTATACACTGGGATGCCTTTTGCTGGTTCTGTTTTGTTCATCATTATCTTCATTTGCACAATTTTATTAGAGACTTAGGAAACAGGGGCGATACGTTCTTATACTGAGTTGTTTTTAACTGGAAAAGACATTTTGAGACACTTGTTTTCAAAAGTCAATCTACTGATTATGTAGAAAAATAGATTGTAGGAAAGAAAGGCTGGTGCCAGGGACATAAGTGATCAGGTTCAGAAATAGAATAGTGACAGTAGAAATGGAACTAAAGAAAGAGAAGTAAGAAGTAAAAAGAAGGTAAAATTCGTAGCAATTGGTGACTATTTTGTCATCGGTAGTTGTATACGCACAAGAAGAAATAATTGCTTCCTTTGGCATGACCAAGAGGCATAATTTTGATATAAAACAGTATGTAAAACACCAGGCTACATGTTTCTTCAGAATTACTATTTGTATAATTAGTTTCTAAGCAACCAAATTTGATCTACTGACAAATTATATTTTAACCGACAAATCATATTTTCTGAAATCTAATACAGAGCCAGGATGTCTGGATTTACATGTAAACAGTATGGAGCAGTTCATTGAGAAGTTGGAAGCCATAATTCTACATCTAATTTTTCATTTTTTTTTTTCTCTTTTTCTGTAACTCCATAAAATAATATCTGAGGCTCAACCTTCTATCTCAGATTAATCAAATGTTTATACTTTCGATTCTAGAAGAAATACTCCACTCTTATCCAAATGACAGGTTTGTCCACCTATTTTTAGTATATATATATTTTTGTTGTATTATTCTATGGGCTTGGCTTAGCTTTTTCCCCATAATTTTTCTGCAGCATGCTGAAATACTCCCTGCGTAAACTAATGCCACATTCTTTCTGATCCTCATGCTTGCTAATTGCTCTCTATAGTAATTCCAAGTTATTTTTGTTACATTAAAACAGTTCTTCACTCATTTTCTCTGTTTCCTTTCTTTTCATCATGCCCAAATGCACCAAATTAGGATCCTTAACAAAATCCATTACTACTACCTTCTCTAAGGCCTAATAATGTTTGAAGGCCCATAGCCCAAGAAAATAACTAAATCATGTCTTTCTTTTTTAACTCACTGTAACATTGAGTATGGTTAATTACCACTCACCTCATAGAAACCACTTCTCTCTTAATTTCTATAGCATCATGTTCTTGTCTTTACTACTGGTCTCCAGGCAGTTCTACTCTGTTCTTTGGGGGCTCCTCTTCTTCTGCAGTTTTAAAGGATAGTATCCCATGGTTTCCTTCCACGTTTGACATTCTTCTCTTTTCATGCAACATAGTTTCAGTGGGTTAAGTCAGGCAATCACAGCTTCAATTCCCCAATTTAAACCTTTGAGCTAGAACTCTCTCCAGATAGGCATTTGCCAATTTTCTTCACTTTGATGTTCTATAAGCACCTCAAAACCAATCCAGTAAGAGATGAACTTCCTCTCCCAATTTCTCTTCTGAATGCGTTTTTTATGTGGGTGGAAAATAAGCTAGTAATAAAAAGATTATCATGTGTATTACTGATAAATTAGATACCAAGTGATTTCAAAGTGTAAATTTTGTCCTATTTAGTATTTTGACAGAAGGATATTTATTCATCCCCATCTTGATTATTTATGTACATTGATGTCACCTCAAATCAGACTGCTACTGAATTATATAAATATTAACAGGCTGGGATTTAAATATGTTAGCTAGTATCTTAGATTCCAGGAAACTCAGTACAAGCTCATAGGTTGGACATTATGACAAATAAATCAATGGAAAAAATAGAAATACGTTTTCATTAAAGATAAACTCATTTACAATACAATTTAGAAAATTGGGAGTAGTCATAAAAGGGGGAAAAGGAACCATCATTTTTCTTAATTTGATTCTTATTTTTTCTATGAATTCAAGAAATGTTACAAATTTTTCCCTGAGGTAAATCTGAATAATTGTTTTTAAAGATAGTTGCACTTTACCCATTATGTGTGGTAGGGGTGGGGGTTGGTGGGGGAAGTTGTGTGTGTGTGTGTGTGTGTGTGTGTGTGTGTGTGTGTGTAATGGGTTTATTGTTCAAATATTTCAGAAATATATAAAGTAGTAATTAAGTACATTACGCCTGTCCGAACTGTGAATCACTATTAAATTTGAGATATGTTCTTCCAGATTTTTAAATTTAAGAATATCCTCTATAGTGTATACGTAATTACTATTTTTTTTTATTTTTACAAAAAAGTGAATCATAGCTCTGCATACTTCTGTAAAACTTGCTTTTCCTCTACCTACTGTATTATAGCTATTTTCCATCCTCCTTCCCCATCCCTTGCTCCTGTCCTCTGGCTCCCATATAAATGACTATCAATCTAATTTTTAGAAAATAAAATTTCCTTTTCTGTACGAATAATTATTTATTAACTAATCCACTACTGGTTAACATTTAAGATGCCTCCATTCACTTTATTGTGACTATTAAAACAGTTTTGGTACTAGCACCCTTGTACATATGACTTTGAAAACTTTTGCATTTATTTAACATATCTATAGAAAAATCCTGACAAAACAAAGTTGCTTGCTCAACTAATGTGTACATTTGAAATTTTTTACACCTGATGCCAAATTTCCCTCCTGATCAATATCAATTTACTCTCCCACCAAGAGGGTATAAAAAGTGCTGCTTTCTTGATCCTTCGATAACAACGATAACAACGGATAATTCAAACATTTGAATCTTTTCTAATCTGATTCATTTCTTTAGTAGACAGTTTGAACATAATTTTATTTTTACTAGCCATTAATATTTCCTTTTTAATGAATTTTATGTTCATTAAATTTTATGGTCATTGTTATGCCTGTTTCCTTTTAAAATATATGTCTCATACCTTGGTAGAAGCTGTTTCCTCATTGTTAATAAGCACTTGTCTTCTTTTATGTTACACATTTTCCCCCCTTTTACATAACAGGAAATTTTAATCATCTAGAATTTTGTGGTTTATTTTCATATCCAAATTTCTGTTTGTGTGTGACCATAAATTATATTTTAATTTTTTTAAATAGTTATATCAAATAGCAATATTTTCAGCTTCATGTTATAGTCTCCCTGAATACTTGTGGCTTAGGTACTACGTGATCTCTTAAAACATTAATGATCTCACTAAAAATTTTGTAGCTGGGCTGTCCAGGATTGGTACAACAGCTCTATCGTGTCATCAAAGACCCCCATTCCTCCTATTATTGGAGTTGTCATCCTTCCAGTATTGAACTACTGACTCATTAAGATCACTGCTGGGCCAGCCCGGTGACTCAGGCAGTTGGAGCTCCGTGTTCCTAATGCCCAAAGGCTGCTGGTTCGATTCCCACATGGGCCAGTGGGCTCTCAACCAGAAGGTTGCTGGTTTGACTCCTCGACTCCCACAACGGATGATGGATTCCACCCCTTGCAACTAAGATTGAACATGGCACCTTGAGCTGAGCTGCCACTGAGCTCCTGGATGGCTCAGTTGGTTGAAGTGCGTCCTCTCAACCACAAGGTTGCCAGTTCTATTTCTGCAAGGTGTGGTGGGCTGTGCTCCCTGCAACTAATAACGGCAACTGGACCTGGAGCTGAGCTGCACCCTCTACACCTAAGATTGAAAGGACAACAACTTGTGTGGAAAAAGTCCTGGAGATACACACTGTTCTCCAATAAAGTCCTGTACCCCAATAAAATATTGAAAAAAAAGATTGTTGCTACATTTTCAGGCATCAATCGTGTTCCAAGGAGGAAGAATTGGGTAGAAAAGTGGGCCAGCCACATCTGTTCTTTTAAACAAAAAAGTAAATGCTTTACTGGAAGCCGTAATAGACTTTGGTTATGTTTCATGGACAAGAGCTGTGTTACATGGCAACACCTAGATCCAAAAAAAAAATAAATAAAGCTGAGGGAACATATTGTTTTAAAATAGACATAGATTTGTAGGATAAACCTATATTCTGGCTGTCATGTTTTTAAACATATATCTAAAAACATTTTGTATGGTTTTTATGATTGCATACTTGTGCTTCTGCCATAGCAAATAGGAAATTTAACCTTTTGAACTTCTCTTTTTTTTACACATACCTTACATGTAGTTATTTTTTACTTTACAAAAGTGATCATAATTCTGCATACTTCTGCAGTGTAACTTGTTTTTTCTTTACTTACTATGACATAGATATTTTCTATTCTGTCTGCCCATATATCTATGTATGAGGTCAATGAATTTCATGAACTTAAAAAAAGTGCTACATACCTCATTGCTGAATATCACTACGGTCACCTTCCAAGTACTTCCCTTGGGAAGCTGTGCACTGACGCCAGCGCCTAGTCCAGGCTTCAAAGCGATTTTGGAATTCATTTTCTGGAATGGCCATCGGAGCTGTCGTCGTATTACTCTTGATGTCCTGAATGTCATCAAAATGTCATCCTTTCAATATTTCCTTTATCTTCGGGTAAAGAGAGAAGTCATTGGGGGCCAGATCAGGTGAGTAGGGAGGGTGTTCCAATACAGTTATTTGTTTACTGGCCAAAAACTCCCTCACAGTGTCGTGTGAGCTGGTGCATTGTAGTGATGCAAGAGCCGTGAATTGTTGGCGCAAATTTCAGGTCGTTTTTATCTAACTTTTTCACGCAGCCTTTTTCAGCACTTCCAAATAGTAAACTTGGTTAACTGTTTGTCCAATTGGTACAAATTCATAAAGAATAATCCCTCTGATATCAAAAACGGTTAGCAACATTGTTGCAATAAGTTTTCAAACTTAATTGTCAGACCTCATATCATTTATCTGACTTACAATCTAATTTTAAGAAAAGAGTTTTCTATTCTATGTGCAAATCATAATTTATTAATCTATTTACCATTGTGAGCATTTCCCCTGTTTATTAATAGATTTTTATGTAAAATCTGGTGTGGTAAAAAGGCCTGTGAACATGAAGTAGATGAAAGTCATTCAATTTTTCTACTTCTTATTTTCTAACTCGACTATATGGAGGTTGTACCTCATCCTTTCCAAAGTTACACACAATTGAAAACCTCTTTTTTTTTGTGAGGCCCTATGTGTGGAAGTGCTTTGAAATACTCTATGGAGTTATATCAATCTATAGATGATGCCCTACTATTATTGTGATTTTGCGATCACTCCGTAAACTGGAAATGGGTTAAGAACAATCAACTAGAGATTTGCACAAGGATTCCCGAGGGACATGATTGTCCTATATAAAGGTGTCAGACTACAAGGAAGTTTAAGTAAGTAAACCAGAGCTAGATTACCAAAGTTTTTGAATGCCAAATTCGGGATTTAGACTTAAAAATGAAGTTTATACCATTTTGTCAGCATTAAGTAATAAGCTGTTTGCAATACTGGTTGCACATTTATATTACTGGGAAGATTTTAAATAAAGAATACAGTTGTCTAGGAGACACTCATAGGGATTTTGACCTAATTGGTCTGAAATGAGGCCAGGGTATTTGTATGTTTTAAAGAATCTCTTCACAATTGGCGTTTATTAAAAATGTGATTTGAACAGTTAAACGATTTAAAGTCACCCAGACAAGATAATGTTGATTTCTCTATATTTTACACTATATTTCCCCTACTTCTGTCCCCCCCTCCTCCCATCATCCTGGATAGAATATTCATTATGGTTTTTGTGCTCCTATCACATTACTATATTAAAGCCTATTTAAAAATGGTGGAGCATTCCCATCCATGATCAGACCTACTCACCCTTGCTTGATGACCTTGAATCACCAAATCTGGAAGAGATTTGACTCCATGTATGTGGCACGGCTTTGACTATACATTTCCTGTGAAGATGATCAAGATGCAACATACAAATGACCAAAGTGAAGAGATTTTCTACATGATTCTAAATAATTTGAGATTTTGTGCATTGGTTGTTTGCTCTTAAGGGATGAATAGCAAATCAGATATGGGAATTTACTTACAATTATATTCTCAGTCTTTATGGTTGCATTTACTGAACTATTTGATAAGAAAGTGTTATTTAGTTTCCTTGGAAAAATAAGAATATCTGCATTCACTAAATTGAAATTGTATTCAGTCTGTTCATCAAAAATAGTTAATTACTAAACTTTTATGCTGTGTGTAATGCATCCATAAAAATGGTCTGTTTCTTGTTTGATAAGAAAAATAACATCAAATTCACCCTCCTACATACAAAATCAGCATGTTTTCTTTTCCAGATTATAGAAATAACAAAGTAAATACTCGATATATAAGTGTGTGTCCATGAGTCTGCTGGTATAAGCGGAGCTGATAATGTGGTGTTGCTGCCATCTGCAGGCTGAAAGACTTATTAAAAGTATATGTTACCTATATGTATATAACTGGGTTTTGAACAACTCACTTATTTAAAATACTAAGAACTGTTTAATTGCTCTATTAGGCTTTCTATGTATTTTCTACTGCTAGCTTTAAACACACTTAAAACTGTAATATATTTTAAAACACTCAAAGTACTTGTGAATATAGTATAGGTGTCAAAATGAATACTGAGATTATGTTTATTGATTATTTGATTATGCTGAAATTAATGTTGAAAAAGCAATTAAATGGTTGATTAAAATAGCCTTTATGATTTACTGATACCAGAAAATACTTTCTAAATCTTTTATGTTTGACAGTTTAAAAAAAAACAACACGAAATACTCCAATAAAATGTAAACTTTTTCTCAAAGTGATTTTTTTCAGGATTATCAATTTCCTACTTAATCTGTTGTATGGAATAGTAACCACAGAGGTATCCACAAAAATCACACCAAAGATAGACTGTCAGTGGATGAAAGATTTTAAGTTGTTTGTGTGTTACTTTTCCAAAAGCAGACCGCACATAGCATTGATGAGTCTATTACTTATTTAGGTCTCAAAGGGATGAGAACACGTCTTTCTTAGCTTTTGAATTCTCATTCTATGTATTTTAAAAGTTCTTCTCATTTTGCCATTTCTTGTCTCATCAGAGAAGGTAGACAAAAAGCTAACAACTCTGTAAAATTTGGCAAGTTCCTTTAACCTCCCTGAGTGTTGATTTCCTCTTCTGTGCTTTTGGGCTTATAATAATCCTTTTGTTTTGCTGCACTGAAATTAGATGAGAATTGTAGGTGAGAAATCGAGCACCATGTCTAAAACATGCACATTAATGTTAGCTTTGATATATTCATGAAACAAACAATTTCATCATGTTTAGTTTTGTTTCAGGCAAAATACCAACTTTCATATTTGAAATCTTTTATATTTCTATTGTAATTGATCTTTAAACCCAGATATTTCTAATTAAATAGGAAATGCCCATAAAATGCATTTCAGTTATTTTGATAATACTTTTTTGGCAGATAGTCATAAAATACTTGCTCGGTTAACAAACATAATGTGGTTTCTCCTTTTCTCTAACAAAAATTTAATTATTCAGTTGTTTTTTCTTTAAAATAAACCATAGATTCCTTACATTTTTTAATTTAAATTATTTAAATCTGTGATGCTTAAATTTAACATTTGAACAGTTGGAAGAATTACAATACATGTCACTAAGTACAATGCTCACTTGTTTTGGTAAAAAATGTCCTAGTATAAGAAATAGACAAAACCATTTGCATTTAGAGAATTTTTATTAAAAAGCGTTTTTTTTTCTTTTTAAGATAACCCACAGGTTCCAAACAAAGTATTAGAAGAAAGAAAAATAAATCAAAATTTATATAAAGGAAAAATTGATGAACTTAACTATTATAAATAATTTATTTCCCCCTAATTTTAACAATTAAAGAAACTGTGACAGAACTGTAAAACTAAGACTAAGAGTAAATTGTGAAGCATTAACATAAACCTAAAAGGTTTATTCTTATTTTGATAAAAACAACAAATCTAAAATAAATGTATATAAACCTCTAATTAAGGCTCAAGTGAATCCAAATTTTAGTGAACTTCTATATATACTATCTGGGCTATACTCTTATTCTTCAAATCACTGTTCAAAATCTCTCTTTTGAAGGGAAGTCTGAGTGATTTATCTAATGAGTTTTAATTTCTTTTCTCTAGGATATTATGTTTAAAGAAAGATATTTAAGGTGTTTTTTTGTTTGTTTTTGTTTTTCAGTACCTGTTGGTTCATTCTGACTCAGTTACTGAGTTCAGTCGAGTTTCTAAATAAATTTCAAAGCACAAAGCATGTACATCCAGGAGAAGAAGTTATCCTTTGAATCACGATCTAACATTATTACCTGGGACACAGCTGAGTGGGCAAGTGCAGCCTCATGGCTCAAGAAGAGAGTCTGAACTCATGACTCCTGGGGCCTCTTCATTCTTGGTGATAACTACCATGATTCTCACATCTATGACTTTGTGCTGTGCTCCTCTGGCTTGGAATGTTTTCCTAGCCACCCACTTCCCGGCGCTTACCCAGCCTGGTCTGGAGGACACACACTCATCGTATGTTAGCTACTCTCTAAGGGTTCTAACCTCCCACCCTAAGCATATTGAATGTTTCCTCTTTTTGTGCCTTGATGTACAGTCTTCTACTATAGCGACTGTAACATTGAATTGCAGTGTTCGCGAGTGGCATGGCCATATCTTCTGTTTCCTTCAACAGAAATTGGAGCTTCAGTGCTTAATATCCTTGACATCCCACATTCAATGAAGTGCCATGTTTTGTCAATGTCAATTCCTCTTTCACAACCTTCCTTGCAAGACTACACTATATGATCTAGCTCCTGTCTACTTTTCCTACTGCAACTTACACCTCTCTTCCTCTTGTTTACTATACTCCAGTTTCTCAGGCTTCTTGTTTCTCAAACTTGCTCATCAGACTCTGGATTCAGAGACCTTGTGGTTGCTTTTCCATCTGCCTAGAACTCTCTTTTCCTAAATATTTTTATAAATAGCTGCTCCCCCCATCCCGCCCCTTTCTACGCACAAATGTAACAGCATCTCCATTTCTATTTCTTTATTCTGAATTACTTTTCTTCATGGTTTTGGGAATATAAAGTTCTCAGAATCAGTTGTTTTCCATCATAGCAATGAGTAACAATCAAAATCAGTATTAAACTGGTTTAATCTATCAGTGATTCATTTCAAAAGTGTATGCACTTCTGAAAGAACATCCCCTGCAATCAACTTCTGAAAATCAGAACATCAGCAACAGCTTCAGTCCAGTGAACAGATTTCTGAGTCAGCCAGTCAGCAACAGTCTTACTCTGGTAGACATATTTCCATAGCTAACATCAACGCCCCAGCTTCTAAACTCCACCGTTCTCCAAAACCCTGTCTAAGCTTTCTTATTTGCTCATAAACTGTGTCTTACAATCTCAGCTCTCCCAGCCTGAGCAAGCAATACATTCAGCTTATTGTTTTAAATAGTGAGTGATAGATTCTTTATCAATATTTGATGGTCACCTATGATTGCATATTTGTGTTATCTTTTGAATTATTATCTATCTGTATTAGGATAGGAGCTCCAAGAGGGCAGGTACCTGTTGCTTTGTTTACTGCTAGAACTTAACGTGGACACAGCGCCTCACACATAATATCAACTTCACAAGTATCTGTTGAGTGCATCTTTAGCGTAGGAATAATTGCCACTAAGCATAATATCCCCCCTGCCTAAAACAGTGCCTAGTACGCAGAAGTTATTGCATAAAACATTAGTTAATGAATAAATAAATTAATTTATTTCCCATGCGTGTTTTAAAATATGTGTTAGAATATCCTTGAAGTAATCCAAATATTATTTAATATTCAGAACGCTGTGGATTCATACTATTCTCATAAATACATTCTCTTTTCAGAAATACACTAGATGAAAAGATGCCCACCTGTTTGACATCTCCTTTTGGAAGACATAAAGGCATTGTAATTTTAAAATGTTTAAAACTGAAACCATGCTTTTTGCCCTCAAACCAGATCCTCCTCGAATGATCTCTCTGTTTGTAAATGGGATAGTCCAGAAAAACCCCTTTCTCCCTCAAATCTTGATTTTCAACCCAGCATCAAGTAATGGTGATTTTATCTCCTAAATTTATCTTGAATCTGCTCACTTCTTTCCCTTTACATATGTGCCACATTAATCTAGCTACCATTAACTGTCAGCTAAACTGTTTTAGGAACCTACTAATTGGTCCATGGACATCCTCTCTAGCCCTCTCACTAATCTCATCTTTAAGCCGTAAACTCTCAGAAAAGGTGTAAAGTAAGGATGAAGAATGCTAAAGGAAACTGAACCAGGAAATGAAGGAGAAATTTTTCCTTTCCAACTTACACAACCTAAAGCCCTTAAACCAGAAAGCAGAACTAAATTGGTATATGTGGATTATTTGAGGAACTTAACTCCCACATATAATGTTATTTCTAGGTGGTAGATTCCTAACGCCAAACATCTAACAGAGTAACGGATGCTTGGAACACATTCCCTAACTGGGGGATTGCCTGGAGTTTCTCTAAACACCTTTACATGTAGATGGAAATTTGGGTGGTATTTGTGTAGTTCTAAAGTAGAGCTTAAATGGCTGCATGGTCCTTGGCTTCAAACAAATTTTCCTCATTCTGAGAAGGGGAGGAGAACTATTATCAGTCATGAAAACTTTTTCCTCTGATGTGGGCTTTGGAAATGTATGGATAACTAGCCGTAATAATCTGGAGGACTCCGAAACCAGTAAAGTGGAAGACATTGATTGGATTGACTGTGCTTCCTGACTTCCACATTTGCCTCACGTATTAAGGTTTTATGTGTGTTGGTTTGTTTTTGTTTGCATGTTTTTAAGTCCTACGTTGTCCAGCCTTAGATCACCATTTTTTTTTTTTTTACTGAATTTTCACTGCAAATGGATAAAGTCCCTGCTCTATACCATTGTTTTTACTAACTTAAAAGTCTGTTTATATGCTTATTTAAATCTCTGCCATGGATCTGTATTTAAAGTATGCTTTGGATTGCAAATATTAGCTTCCTCATGGAATGTAAGTGTGCCTTTTGGCACTAGAACAAATTGACTTCATCTATCTTCCGTTTCATCTTTAAACATATTATTTAACCAACTTTTAGCTTTTCCAATATAAAGTAAAAATGTCTCACAGTAATAAGATTAATAAACAAAGTAAAAAACGACTACTTATGGAAAAATATTTTAGAAATACAGTTCTTTTGATTAGTAACCAGTTTTGGTACCAGAAAAACTTCAAAGTGCTCTTTAAACATTGAATTTTCATCAGTGATTTTGCAAGCCTTAGTTCCCATCTTTCATGCTTACCCATGTAACAACTTCAAAAGAATAAAAAGAAAAAATGGTAATCTCTCTGAGGAACCTTGTCCTAGGACCAGCAATCTTGTTTTTAGCCATCATGCATCCACAACTGGGTAATTGCTTCATTACATTATGGTTTAATAAATATAATAATGAACATTTTATTACAAAAGAGCAACTACTCAAACCATTCATAAATGAAATCCAAGCCCAATGGATTTCTAGAAGAAAATGAAAACGAATTAGACAGCATCAAGTGTCGACATCTTCAAGGGAAAGAGATCATTTAAACTTGTCTTTTACTTACTGAAAAATGTTCTGTGTATTTTATTGTTTTTGTCGTCTTGCTTGTTATAATCCAGCCAGTGAATGTTCAAAGAACATAAAATCCTACAAATAAATAAACTGAATATGAGTGAATTTACAAAGAGGCAACAATTTAAGATCAAGAGTCTCACATGTAAGCTTTGATTATATAAAGCAATTATGTTTCCCAGTGGTGTTCCAGCAACACGTGATTTATCAGTAGGAGAAAAATAAAAAAGGTTTAGGTTTCATGACACTTGCGTATCTAATTTTTAGAGCACAGGTGACTTGGAAACCTTATCCAAATCATCAGCATGGTATCATCAAAATTTGGGGTGATCAAGCCTTTGCAGAATGCGACTGTAGGGCCTGCTGGGTCAATGCAGGCAGTTGTAATAAACACTGACCTTTGAACAAGAATTAGATATGTCACTATGGACCATGTGGTCAGTAACTAGAGTGTCATCTGAGGAAGTACTGAAAATTATACCCGAGTACCTTGGGAGGTGAGAGGTTAGAGCTGTGGGTTGTGAAGTGGTAGCCTTAAACTACAGGAGAACAAAAATTAGGATGTACTGATGAATTTTGCTGTTTGGATCTCCACACCAACAGCTTTTTAAAGGTGTCTTACAACAAGGTAATACAATGGAGGCGGTATTTAAAAATTAAAAAACATAATTCTTCCTATCAATTTATATGTAGAAGTCAGTAATTTATGTTGGTAATATTTGTGAGAAATTGTTTTAAAAGCTATGTTGGCAAAAAAGTGCAAATGTTTTATAATATTATGGTAAAAAGGAAAGAAAGGAAATGGATGGGAGCCATTTGATATTCTCAGTGAGCATGTTTCCCCCTTAGACACTAGGGTTAAGAAGCTATCTTTTCTGATGATTGGGGTATTATCTAGATCAGTGCTTCTCCAATTTATAGAGTATAGGCAATTGTTGACAGTACATTTTTGCCATCAGCCTGTTACATAAAATAGGTGGGTAGGGCAGATTAAAGATGATCACTTTTTAAATATAAACATTAAGTGTAAAGTTTAATGAAAAATGTCAAATTAAAGTTTTGGGAAGTGTGTGTGTGTGTGTGTGTGTGTGTGTGTGTGTGTGTCTGTGTGTGATGCACATGTGTATTTGGAGGGATTGGATTTGTAGTGCAGAACGATAAAATGGAAAAGGTGAGCAGGAAATGGCAAATTAAAAGCCCTGTCAAATGGATAGAAGAGAATAGGGAATGAAAAAAATATTAGGTGATAGGCAAGATTGACTGGAATTGGTTATACTTGTAGATGAAAATGGGAATTAGGTGTAAGAGACTTTTTAGTAGGGATAGAAACCTAGCATTCTACATATATAAATTCTACCTTCTACCAATGATAGGGAACCAATAAGTTCAAATAATTCCTCTGAAGTTTCTGTAGAAAAAAATCTCTCTGTATATGTAATTACTTATTCTGTATTAAACTCTAAGTATCCATCAATGATGTAACTAAGGAATTATTTTTAGTTAATATATTTCCCAAATGTCTTTAGAAGATACTGAGTAAATAGGACCATTTTTTCCCCCACAGCAGCACACATTAATATGACTATAAGATTTAGGATTCCAAAACCCTGAAGAACAATGAAATGAGAAGTAGAATACAGCCTTACATTAAAATTCCATGAGTCATGTGAGTGTATTGAAGATGCTAGGCAATGAGGGAAGTATTAGAGGGGACATCAGGAGATAGCCAAATATTTGGCACAGGTATTACTTGACTTCTGTTCTTATCACCAACCTCACACCAAAGAAGAAATATTTTTAATGAAGTTGTAAGTTGGAAAGGAAGGACAAAGACGTAATATCTTTGTAATAATTGGCGCTGATATATATTGATGCATCATGTCATCTCATGCATCTATGTACATATTGGAAGGGCAAGAAAATCGCACTTCCCACATTCTGAATATCACCTAGCTCATTGTTAAGCAATGAGACTGTCCTGAACTTTACCTAGGATAAATCATTGGGATATATACCTTTATGTATTTTTCAGTGGAAGTGAAAATAGGTGAAAAATCTAAATTGAAGTTGAAAAAGAAGGGTAACTCAGATTTTGAGGACATGATGACAAGGATGTGACAGGGCATCAATCCCCGAGGAAGAGGGAGTGTGAGGTCCCCTGGGAAGGGCTGCCTGACAGAAATGCAGGCTCTTGCATTCTGACTTCTGAAGAATGTTGGTCCTAAACTAGCCTTCTATGCATGAGACTTAGTCTTTGGGGTCAACGTTGTTTATTTGTAATGGGCAATTGAAAAGGAGAGAAATAAATCACCTACATTCTTTAAAACCACACTTACAAGGAGAAAACAAGCACCAATCATCGCTGCTTTGACTGTCACGTCCAGATCCGCGGGAACGTGAATCCCGAAATTGTCAGCGTTAGTGAAGACACCATTCACAAATCCTGACCAGTATTTGGAAATCTTCCCAATTGTAAGCTTTTCATCAATGGTCTTCACCTTTGCAAAACAAATAAGAGGTGTTAAATTTGAAGGGGAAACAGATGGTTTTAGATCTCCTCACATGTTTACTTCAAAAGAGGTATGAATTATTTTATTCATTATCTCTAAATGATAATTTGATGTGATTCATTCCTTTATATAAACATAGGTTTGTAGATTTAACTTTCCAGTTCACTCTTCAGGAATTGTGCTCTTCTGACAGTTTTCAAATCCATCATAATTTTATTTTTATCTGCAGGTGGATAATATAATAGCAATAATTAAGGTCAGGCTACCACAAGATGGCAGTAGGTACATAATCTCAATTATGTGGTCTAACCCTGAAGGTCATTCGTTTACCTGAAGTCCAGATTTTAAACCTCAATTCTTCATTAAAATAATAAATAAATAAATAAATAAATAAATAAGTAAATAAATGAAATATGTTTGAGAAAGATTTTAGAAGGAATTAGATTCACTTCTAGGTACAATTTGTTAACTTTTAAATTTTATTGCTAAGATTTTATCATTACAAACACACTTAAATATTATCAGCTGTTGTTTAATCTTATTTTTTTATTATACTCAGATGTTTATTAGACCATTCCTTTATAATCCCTACGTCTTGGTTTTGAATTTAAGAAGCCCTAATATACCATACAAGAAATTCAGACTAATTTGACATAAAAAATCTATTGTCCTTCTCAGCTAGAAGGGCCAGCTACAATTAGACTTTACCAAGTATTCATTTGCTTGCCCTGTTTCCCATTCAAAGGCTGAAAGTGATTTAGTATAAACTTTCACTTTTAGTATGTCAGTAAAAGAAAATAAAGAAAGTTACTTATAACATCCCTATGCCACAAAAACTAAAACTCTTATGTCTAAATTCTCCTTGATCATAGGGCATATTTTTATACTTCACTCTTCAGAAAGCCATGCCAAGTCCTTTTGGAGTGACGTGGAGTTAGAAGAGCTCATTTTACAAAACGTACATTGTATTCTCTGTGAACGGTGTTCCCTGAAGTCCCACAAACTGAATGTCCCAAGTGGGATATACATGAATGAATGAACGAATGAATAAAAAATAAATATACAATTTAAATCAGGCCATCTCCTCTGCCTAAGATTTATTTCTAGAAGAAGCTATTGAGATAGTTCATATTGATACAGATTGAATTTGCAACTACATATTGTATTTTAACATTCAATTTACACAAATAGTTTTATGTGAGAGCAGATTGTTTTACAAAAAAAGTTAGCAAGTCTTATGAACATAGCTTTTCTTTAAATTAGTGATATTTTAATGGAATGTGCTTCTGAGATGAGATCTGAACTGGGGTACTTGACTACCAGGGCTATAGGAAAGAAGAAACAATATATGTGATTCTAAACTATATATATATTTGCTTTATACCATGGGTGCTATACTTCCACATAAATCAAATTTATGTAGTATGTTTCAAAAAATTATTGGACTTAGTATTCTGAAATTATGAATTACTATTGGCATGTACAATATCGGCTTGTTGCATTATTTCACAGATGTATTATTTTCTAAATTTATTTCATGATTTTCACATTTTAAAAATTGAATTATGTTGCAAAAAATCAGGACCTAAGTGACAACTTCCTTAGTTTTTTCAATCATACCTCAAAATCCACATCGCCAAAACAGCCACATGTTGCACAAGGACCAACAATTTTCAAAATATCTTCTTTGTTTGCATTTTGGATTGTAAATTTAGGCAGAAAAGGGTCCCACTTCTGTGCAACATAACCAACTATAGTACCAGGAGGGGCTTGGATTTCTAACTGTAAGAAGAAATAATAATAAAGTAAGATTTTCTAAGGTTATTGTATTTTAATTTTATTATAACGTAAATTTACTTCTAAACAATATATTTTTATGAAATTATTTTTGTATTCTACAAATCATTTTAGATATGTGCTTCTAAGGAAGCAACGCAGGTTGTTGTTTTTTTTCATATTTTATAGAAGCTAAGAAATTCACTGTATAGATATATGTTTGGCACTATGTACTAAAAGTCCATGTCTTTGACCTTATTTCCCTAAAGAGAACCTGCCCCAGAACGGTTTCTGACCCTGGTCGACTGGCTTCTTTGCCACTTTACTTCCAACTACAATAGTTGGTCAAGCATAGGAAGCTGTTTCCCACGATGGACCTACTATCTCCCAGTTGCTGCTACAACACACATCTATTTTTAATCCTTAATTACCAATTATGAAGCACTCATAATTTTTTTCTCTTCAGATTGTCAACTTTCAGCTTCTCTGTGTTCAATTAAAAACAAATGATTCTGCAGAGTTACAGTTATTGCATACCAATTTGATTACTGTCTCATGTCTTCCAAAGTGTTAAAGACTAGCAATTGTGTTTTCAAGCTTTAGTATTTTACCCATTACCCTTCATTCTAATTTCTTTATTTTTCCTCATCTTATATTTCAATATACTTATGTAGACAAATCAAATCCTTTGGAAAATAAGCTGGAGGTGGGTGCCACTAATGAAAATTGTTTGATTTTAAATTAACCAACTTTCCATCATCAGATCTCATTTTGTCTTTACTTATTTATTAAGTTCATAGTCTTATGTGTATGTCTGTAGTGTTCTTGGATAGACAGAGGTGGTTTTAATAAGACTGCTTAGAATTATATAGTATTGTAGTGGGGTCACTTTTAAAGTAATTGGTTTGATTTTGACCAAGTTTTAAAAAAATTATTAACAGGTATCAAGATACAACTTATGTTTAATTAGGTGATGCTGGGCTACTATAAAATAAAACATCGATTATCAGAAATTTTTAAATGGACTTACTGCATTTTGCCATGTGTAATGCTCTCCCGTGTATAATGCACACCCATGTTTTTGGCCCAAACTTTCAGGGCAAAAGTTTTCATTTTAACTTTTTAATTCAAATTTTTATTTGTTTACATTAGGTACTTGTTTTTTTGTATTATAAAGGAATTTTAGTTTTTATTTTTTAACATATTATGATACAAGAAATTTTATGTAACAAATAATTACAAAACACAAGAACAGATACAAGGTACGAGAAATTTTATATACTGGTAACAAACTTACAATATTTATGCATCATAGAAGACCAAGAACTCTTCATCGTTGCAAGTTTGTCATAAGTTCAACAAAACTGATTATTGTATTCTAGGGTATTATTTTGCATACGAATATCGAATATCGTTATTGATTTCTAGAGTTACACTTTTAACATATAAGCATAAATAAAAGAATTAAAAGCATTTATATAGATATGGAATTAGTACTATCCATGTAAAATGTGCATCCTTATTTTTCCCTCACAAATTTGGGCAGAAAAGTACACATTAAACACAGCAAAATATGGTATATTCTGTGGTTATACTGACTATACCATGTTGGGGCATATTAGATCTTAAATATCCTCCTCAGTAGGAGGATGAAATTCTTGGGCTCTATGTATGAGTCTTTAGCTATCTTATCACTTAACCAGGTGATTACCTATAAATAATTGGAGAATTAGCTTCAATATATATTGTTGGAAACGTCCCTAATTAACCTCCTTCCATTAATATTTTTCTCCCATCATGCTAAGTTAAGTACTTATACATTTAGGTCCTCCGTAGAGAAATTTGGGCTTGAATAAGGACACCTGGATTGAGTCCAGTTTATGTTATTTCCTGGATGTGTGATCATAGGTAAGTCTTACCTCCACTCTCTAAGCCCCAGTTTCCTCAGCTGCAAGTTGTGGAAAGTAAAATCTGTTCTTTCTAGCGTATAGAGATGTCAAGACATCAAAGAAGGTAAATGTTCTGTATCAACTTAAATGTATTATGTCAATAAAAGTTATTATTATAGGTCCATTAAAGAGTAATGAAGATCTATTACATATTAAAATAAAATAATTGAATGAATCCCTCTACAACAATAGCATTGTGTTTTGCAAAATTGAAGTTTGTCGTAAATGTGTGAATGGAATGTGACATTCTGTACTAAGTAATAATACCTAACCAAGAGAGAACATCTTCAAAGAGTTTAGTGTCACTTAGCACTTCTTGAACTTAGCTACACTAAGAGAACACAAAGGGACAAAGGGTGTACTTGCTTAATGGTGAAACTCATAGCCATTGCAATTATATGGCTACAGACAAGATTCATGATGCATGAGCTGTCTTCAGCAATTAACGTCACGGAAGTCACTATCCTTTTTGGTTGGAAAGGAAAAAAATGCAGCGAATTACCAAATCCTCAAGCTGTTCTGACTCTAAAGGAGTGATGAACTAATTCAAACAATTTAAAGGTTAATTGTCCCACAGCTCCGGATGAATGCCATTTATTAAAGAAATAATTGCTAATCTTTTCAAACGTACGGGGGGAAAAGCACACCAGAGCCAACGACTCACCTCTTGGAGGTAGCAAGGGCACCAGCAGCTGTTACATCTCAGGGGCCTGTTTACCGTAATCACCTCTCGACCCGAATTGTCCGTGATCCGCAGAGTGCAAGAGCGCAGTGTAGAACAGAAAGTACGATTGAAGCAGATGCTTTCCTCCACTGCAAAGTAAATTCTTTGTCCCAAGCTGTTTTTGATCTCATATTTGTTAGAGGTCTCAGTGCCAAGTATCACTGATGGAGGAAAAAACCCCACAAAACCATCAAAATAAAGTTAGTGCATAGTTTCACACCTTCAAATAAGTAACAGTGATACTGTTATTAAAAGAGAACAAACATAGTGACAGATTAATTATTAAGTATGTGGTATATTCTTCAAACAAATCTACTTCCGTGCTCTGCAATTTGAGGACTTAGCTATCAAAATTAAACTCTGAAGACAAAGTTGTATGATTAATAAATTTTGATCTTAGATATACGATCACCTCAGAAACATGCAGTATCATTTTTCAACTAAGAAAGCAATGCTCTAAAGAAGAATTGAATACTCAAATAATGATATTATTGTTATGGAATTTATTGGAACAACCCATATGATAGTAATGATTTTTTTCCAAAACCTCTATCTGGTAATACTCATAATGTATGCCAGTCTACTATCTCTGTTTCAATTTTGACTTATTACATAAGTAATATTGAATATTAAGAACAAAAATTACTCAAGAAATTTGAATTTAGTTGGTCATACTTGTAAATTTGTGCATTGTTAAATAATTTGCCTGAATCACTGATGAAATGATAAAACAGTAGAATTTTGTTTCCATGGATTGTTGTTATTTGGGTCAACGTTGGTTTCCATTTCTGAAATTACTAAGAAAATTTAAATTATTAGGAACTATGGAAATGATCACATAACTTTTATTATTTTAAGATTCAAAATAATGTTGGATTCCTAATGGCAACATCACTGAAGACGTAGGGAGATTTATGCTTTTAGGTTTATCTATGTCAGACTAATTATTTTACTTCCAATGTTTATTAAAAAAAAAAAAAAAGAACTAGTGCTCTTTTTGACCTAAATGTATTCTAAACATTTAACTTTATAAAATATTTAGATGTAAAAGAATTTCTAATGTAATTTCAAGAGTTTTAATAAGTATAAAATATAATATACTTACTTCCAAGAAGCTCCACCTGCTGGTGTATAATTATCAGGTCTAACTGTTAAAGGATAACAAAGGAAACAAAAAGCATTACATCACAACACTCTGAAAACCTTTGGAGATATTATTAAGCTGTTCAATAGACTATATGAAATTAGGTGATTTTTATGTTCTTTACTAGAAAAACTGTTGAATACAGATCACAGTTTATAATGAAAAAGAAAGTAAAGTGTTTTTTATTCAAGTGAAAATAAAAAATTACAAGAACCTGAGAATTCCAAGGCAGAGTTGTCCAGAATAAAAATAGAAACTGGTAAACTCCATTCTCTTTCTGTGGTAGTAGAATAAAAGAGTAGCTTTTGGAAACAACACCTTGAGAAGATTTTTAAACAATCTCTGAATAATAATGCCTAAAATTTTAAAAGTCCTGCCCCACCCCAACTTTTTTTTTAAAGAAATGAAACAAAACAATGATCTGAATGCCTGGCCCCTCCTCCCAACCCTGCCTAACTTTATTTTGACTGTCATACTGTAGCTCATTTCTCACAGTGATGAAATGTCCTTGTTAAAGCCGAAAGAGGTTATTCTAGAATTTTCTTATTCACACCTTCCTTTGGACTAGAAAAAAACTGAAAATCCTGCTGATGTTAACAAAATACCAATTTTAGCAGAATAAGAATTATGCCACTAAATGTATGACATGATATAATCTGCCATATGTTATTAGAAATGAAGTTAATTACAGAGATAAAGTATCCACAGAGTTGAAAAATGACTATGTTAAAAAGTATACAGTTGTTTTTTAAAGAAAATGTTAAAAATGTGTTCTTAGAATTAATTTCACTTGTATATATTTTAAATTTGATATTCAGTACTCGAAGATTCACCATAATAAAATCATGAACACTGAATATAATGCTGGCTTTTTTCTTTTCTAACGTTTCATTTTTTAAAATTTGCCTTTATTTGCTTTTTGATTTTTAATTTTAATTTTTCAATTACAGTTTACATACAGTATTTATATTAGTTTCAGGTTTATAGCATAATGCTTAAACATCCATATAACTTATGAAGGGATCATTCCGATACTATTCTAATTCACCATTAAATTTGCTTTACTTAATTCTCCCTTCATATTAATAAACTCACTTGAACTGAAGTAGTTAAACTGAAGTAGTTATGACTAATATTTGGCATTGATTGGGCAACACAAACCCAGAAAATTTGAAGTTACATTATTTCCTTCATTTTCCTTGTATATCCTAAGGTAGAGGCAAAACTAATGTAATTTCCTCTATTCAAATAGTATTATTGATAAAAGAGTATATGTGACCTCTTTTTTAAAGACTCACAAAATTTTTTTTCCAAAAATATTTTATGATTTAAGATATTTTAAAACCTATTTTAACAATTATGGTAATTTTTTAAAAAGTTAGAATCAGTTGTTTGTAGTGTTCTGTTGTTAGTTCTGCTCTCCTCTTTTGAGGAAAATGGAGGGTTGTGTGGGAAGAGAAGACATAAGCCTCCAAAAGGATAGCCATGCTGATTTGGCAGTGCATCTGTGTAGAAGAAACTTAGGCATGGAGAACTATGAGGCAAAACTAAGGCGGGAGTTTAGGAGCTTTAGCCTTGAAATTGAGTTTTAGCCTTGAAATTGAGAGGCTATATATTGAGATCCACTCCACAAGGAAAAGGGAAATTGTACCTTTCTAATATCTAATAATAGCAGTTGTTTATTTAATGACTACCTTGAGGTAGTTACTGTGCTAGATATTTTGACATAGTGTCTGATTTAATTCTCACAAGAACTCAGAGAGATATATATCATAATGCTTTACATATGAGGAAACAATCCCAGAGAGATTAAGGATACCCAAGATTGCAGAGTTTGTAAATGGTTAGGCTAGAATTTGAACCAGGTCATACTGTAGCCAATTTTGCTGTGCTTTCTGCTCTGTTATGGTGGCATCACTAACCTAATCTTAGAAACTTGGAGAAACAATTCTTCAGGGAAACTATGGAAGTTTTGAATACCTTTCTTCCCTATTTTCTCTACTCTTATTTACCCCCTCCTCTGTAATAACATTTGATTTGATTTGATTTGATCTATCTCTGGGAGAACCTCCTGCATTTGAGGGTCTTATTTTTGGTTGCTCTAGTAGTTTCCTTTAATTAGTCTTAGGCCACTTATAAACCATGGTCCAAATAAGCCTTTTCCACCCTGTGCTATTAGTTGAAGGACTGGGAATTGTTGGAAAGTTTACACTTTAAATTTCATTTAATCATATATGTAGGTATCAGGGCAAGTAAAGCACTCCTAAAGTATGAAAGCTATAGAATGGAAATCTATGGTACCCTTAGATATATAGCTTAATAATAAATTCTTCCGTATAATTTATCAGCTTTACAGGTATCACTGATTCCATTTAGTATATGTACAGTTGACCCTTGAACAGCATGGGTTTGAATTGCGTGGGTCCACTTATATCCAGATTATTTTCAGTAAATACTGTAAATGTATTTTCTCCTTATGATTATCTTAATAACATTTTATTTTTTCTAGCTTACTTTGTTGTAAGAATACAGTATATAATACATATAACATACACAATTTGTGTTAATTGACTATGTTATCGGTAAGGCTTCCAGTCAACAGTCGGCGATTAGTAGTTAAGTTTTGGGGAGTAAATAGTTATATGTGGATTTTTTACTGTGCAAGGGGGTGGTGTCCCTAACCTATGTGTTGTTCCAGAGTTAACTGTACTTCAAAATAAACTGGATCTTTGTAGACTTTAACTCACTACTCTTACCTGTAGGTAACTAAATGATAATAGTTATCCTCTGACACTTGAAGAATAAAATGTTATTGACTATTATGAATATATTAATCCAATCTGGAAAGAGAAGCTATTAGTTTTATTCTTTGCTTTTAATTTACATGAAAAACATATACATATACACATATACATATATTTATATACATACCTGGTAATTTATTTACAAATTATTAATGGAAACAAGATTTTCCATAATCATTGGGTGGACTTGATTAAAAGGGAATAGATGCATTTTTTTAAATTTACTTTGATTTTTTTTAATTTAGAAGAATTTTGTATATTTTCCTGTTTTTTATTGAAGAATATACTATTTCCAAAAGTTCGTAATTTTATTTAATTCTTATGGCTTTTAATTAAAAGTTAATGCATAAAAATTAATTTTATGTAGTCTTTTACAGATTGGTGGCATAAAACTTTAAAAATGATCATTCATCCTATTATATATATGCTCCTTTAAAGCAAATAAATGTTCTTTTAGTATAAAGTGGATAAATTATCTACACCGTTGAAGTAAAATATTCACCAATCTGTGGCATATTTTTGTTTTCTGAAGAAGATTACCCAAGATATATTTTTGGAAAACTGACTTCATGTTAGAACTGAAACCAATGGGTTCATATCTCTATTTATTGAATGTGAAAAAAAAATGTATTCATGTCAGGCATCTGGCCCCGGGTGTGTCATCATTCATGGATGGAAGAAGAATATGTGATGACCATATGTGATCATCAAACCTCAGCCCTCTGGCACTGGTATATCACTTTTATACTTGGCAAAACCTTGTCTGACAACGTTCCCAAACAGCTTGCAGCAGTTAATCAACTTTAGTCAGCTATTACAGCTGATCCTTTCTGCAGATGGAAGACGGTAGGTTAGCGTTCCCAGCTCTTTTACATATCTCCCTGAGCTCCCCAGTCTCTGAAGTACATTTGTCTGCCAGTGGGTTACTGGAAAAGGCATCTGCAATTATAAACATTTTCCCAGGAACATATGCTGCATGCAGCTTAAACCCTATCAGGCATAACAGAAATCTCTTGTACCTTAAGGGAATTAACACAGAGATTTGATTTTGATAAAGGAGATAGACTTTATAGTTTGAAAGAATGCCAAACAAGCTGAAAATTGCGGCAAATGTGCTGACATCTCAATATTAATGTAAGTGTATCTCTACTCTTTTGTGGGATAAAATATCAAAGCAAAAATAATATATATAAATATAGTTGCTACTCATGGGCCATGTAATTCAGATGATAGTATTTCTTGATTGACTTATTGTTAGGCTTGAATCACTGCTAACACTCCAATGACTAAACTAGTGACTCTAATAATAATGTGATCTTTCAAACAAATTGGCCTGGACATGCAACAGTATCACAGACAATAGTATTAATTGGTAATTTGCTTGCCTTGGATTTCCATCCACATTCTGACATTCAGTTGAAGACATTCAACTCTCAGCTCATTGCAGAAGTCTCCAACTGAGTATTAACAATCTTCTATACACCTGCACACATTACAGTCGTGTGCTTATCTGCCTGTACTACACAGCCTTGTACTTTTTGTCAACATTTTGTGTCTTGCCAATTAATTACAGAATGTTTGGGTGAAAGCGACTAGGTTTTACATTTCTTACATGCTTTGATTATAGCAAGTCCTCAATAAATATTCTTTAATTAAATAGCTGTAGGCGTCTAGACAAATTAGACAATTCCTTGAGGGTAAATTTGCTGTCACCTTGAACAATGAACAGAAGGAGGATAAATGTGCTAAATAGCTCAATCAAAAATGTTTAGTCCTGTCACTCTGTCAAATAAATAAGGAAACTAGAAGTGGTAATAAAAGCAAACATAAACTTCTTCCCCCAAAATAGAAATAAATACCAGAAAAAAATGTATAATTTCATAGTTTATAATGCTTTTCTCACTTTAGTAAGTTATTTGTTGAAGTCCTTCAACCTTGGTTGAAAAGCAAAAATCAAGTTGTATTCATTTTAAGAGAAACACATTTGTAGAAATAGAGAAATAAAACCACCTGGCTTAAATACTCTAGACCAGGAGGGAGGCTGCCTGGCGGAGGGAGACCTGGCTGCCACACTTGGGTCCCTGGATTGGAAGGTGAGATGTGAAGGCTGTGGTCCGGGTCTGCAGCTCCAGGAAGAAAACCAGGCAGACCTCTACTTCTTTGGTTTTGTGCATCTGCAAGAAAATGAAAATCCCAGCCCATATTTCAATTTAGGTCATTTCATTTAGTTTTTCTTATAATATTTCTTACTTCTTAGTTCAGAGGACAGAGTCTCTCCTGCTGCCCTTTCCTTCATTTTCACCTACTCACTTGACCCCTAAACCAAAGAAAAAGGAAGGTAGAAGACTGCTAGTAGTAGCTGTGAGAATAAATTGGGTAATTTAGGCAAGGCACATGATTTTAGAAAATATATTTTTTGAAGACCTGTAAAACTTCTCTTCAAAGAGCTGAAAAATTATAAACTACAAAAGGAAATAAATGGTAAAAGGAGCTAGATATTTTCTACTCATAAAAAGATAACCTTATATGTAGGTTTTGAATCATAATGATGACTTTCAAGGCCTGTCCTCCCTTCCCTACATATTATGAAGGTGTCTTGTAATTTTGAAGAATATTTTGTGTCTTTATCGATCATACTGTTATGGGTAGGTTTAATTCAATGGTTCTCATTCTTTAGCCTGCACCAGAACCTCCTGAAGGCTTGTTCAAATAAGATTCCTGCGACCCATTGCAGAATTTCTGATTCAGTAGTTGGGGTCGGGGGTGGGGCTTAAATATTTGCATTTCTAATAAGTTCCCAAGTAAGCTAATGCTGCTGGTCTGACAATATACTTTGAGAACTAATGGTTTAACTCTGTATACTATGAGAATATTCATAACTAATTTATGACCTTCTTAAGGGCAGTATAATATCTAATTTAGCTTGGGTTTGCAGTATTTTGTGTAAAAGCATCCAAAAATTCTTTTAACAATATGAATCCCTTTGTAGCTCGCCCAATGTTGCAAAAGATAAAATAATTACAGAATTCTACAATGTTTGGCTTTGGTGTTTTAGAGAATCACCTGTTTTCTACAGTATTGCCAGGTAAGAATTGTTACTATTTCAATGATCACTAGATTGAAATATGGAGATTTGCTGTTTACCCTGCATTAATCTGGAGCCTGTGTAATATTATGTATAAGCCCTAATAAATGGTGCATGCAGAAGTACTCTTCTTTGTTAAAGGATATAAATTATAGCCTCTCTACTATTATTTTTTCACTTTTTCTTCTCACCTGACTGCCATTTTGATATCTCCCTCAATAGATACCTTTTTTTCCAAAGATTATCAGTGTTCTTACTTCTCACCTTTATTAATCCATTAGTTATCAGAATCCTAACATGTGCATTCATTTAATTTATCTACATTATACAGTTTTAGAATGAGTGTAGGTGTGGATCAAATCTCGTGACAGATATTTTCAAATATTAGAGGGGCCATTATTAAGACAAATAATGCAGACTATTCTAAAGACATATGAAAGTGAAGGGCAAGGAAAATGGTTCTGGTTTATTATGAGAAGGAAATTTGTAAAAGTTGCATAAAGATTTGAATAAGTACTCTCATTGTACATATATTACAATTGGAGTCACATCGACATAATTCACAATAGGCTGGAATGTTCTCTCTTCAGCACTGACACCTTAATTCGTGTAAGTTGTGTGTGTGTGGGAGAGTACTTTTCCGAAACTTTTAAATCTCTAAAAAATAAATTTGGGAAAGGACTGAGTTGTCTTTGGAGATAGTAAGTTCCCCATTATTAAGAGAATTCAAGTTTAGCCAGGATGAGCACTTGGATAAAAACAAACAAACAAACAAAAAACAAACTGGTGAAGGAATATAGACATCAAAAAAATGGTACTTTGGACACTGACATAAACTGTTTCCAGTAATGACAGGCTCATGAAGGTTGTGTGTGGATGTGTTGTTAATGAGGAACAATAGAGAGATGATTCATTTATTTATTTAACCCTAAGTTAGTAGGAATAGATGAAGATGGATTGCTGTTTGTACTGGTCTGTGATATTTTGAATTTGGAGAAGCTTTGGGGTTAGGATCATATGGAAACAAACTTGTCACTTGGCCCTACTAAAATATCTCTACTCCGATAACATCATAGCAGTCGGCTTCCCATAAGACCCCATGCTGAACTTCTCCCAGATCTGGGCAGACAGAGAGGTCGTAAGCTTTAGAACTCCGCCTGCTCTTGAGAAGGGGCCTGAATGGTACCCCAACTGGTAACCTGAGAGGAAGACTATGGAACACCATGTCAGATGTGGGAGAGGAGCTAATGGCCAATATAGCAACAAAAACTGGAAAATAGTAACAGGCAACAAACAGCCTTTCTTCAGCATTAGTGCCCAAAGCACTAAGCTATAGACTTTCAGAGGAAAGAGGCAAAATCATGAAATGTTCCACATCGCAATCTTGCTGCTGGTTACACAGCTGCATCGTTATTTAAAAATCATAGAGCTTACATTGGGTGCTCATTATACACATTACTGTACACACGTTATTCTTCAATTAAAGAAACACGTGTAGGAATCACATTATTTCTAGTAATAGCTTGTAGAAGATTACTAGATTCTGTCTCGCCAATTTTATAGTTAAAAAGATTAGCAAATGACTCCACTTTTATCTTGTAACCTATGTGTGTTGGTACAAATGCAGTATGGAACTGAGCTTCCGGCAAGTGGCTCTACACCCTGACCCAGGATGATAGGTCCTCAGACCTCATGGCAGGCCCAGAGGCATTAATGCACTTTTGGCTCAGAGCAGACATATCCAAAGTCTTCTTTTATGAGGAGTCTCAAAAGGCAGGGACTGTTGCGATCACCATTCTGAGATCCCTGGTTTCCTCTTCTGGGATTTCAGTTCACATTGGAGCAGACTTTCAAGACAGCTCTTGTTCAGTTTAGATCATCCTGGAAACTCCTGTTTTTCTCAAACTTAAAACGAAGTTTGAGACCAACCTGTTCTTAAATTGTATTTGTTGACACTAAACCAGGGGACTCGAGACCACACAAAAGTTTCTTCAGATTAAATGGCATGCAGTGTTCAGACTATCCTATGGTTTAGTGGTGCCTATTGAACTGCCTACAAAATGTGTGAAATATCCAATAAGCCTATCTTCCTTGGGAAAATGATTGTTGTTGATATAGTTTCATGGTCCAGAGAACAGTGATGATGCTATAAATAATGCCTTTAAATATATCTAAAGAAAACTGTCTACAAAAATGTTTAAGTAAATAATGATGATAATCGACTCGCCACCTCCAACCAAATTTCTAATTCCAAAGGAAGCTCCATTTCACTTCTTTTAAGTAGCACAGGCACTCTAACACATGTGTTACCTACTTACTGTGTTATTTTGAGTAGGTTGCAGAAGGAGTGTTAGTTTTCCAACTGAAGTTTTACCTCTAAGTTTAGTGTTCAGTCCTTATCATTACTGAACATCATTGCTTTTTTTTTTTTTTGGTAGATTAATCAGATTTTGATCATAATATTACTTTCTAGTCACAAGTTTCTTCAAAGACTCAGACCACCAGATAAAGAAGGAACTCCTTTGAATTTCCATCCGGCTTTGAATTTCTATCTACTCTTTTAAAAATGTATAACTAGCTTATAAATATTTCACGTACTCTGCAACTCTTTACCTTACAGGCTATAGTTGTTGCTGTAAGTCCTATTTTATAAAGTGAAGAAGTGTTTTGAACGAAGTATTAGTGTCAGTCTTAAATGAAAGAAAAGACTTGTCAAGATTTTTTTTTGTTTTTAGTATAAAAATGAAGCACACATATATTAAAATTCATAATTTTGATGTCTCATGTCTACATTTTACAATTTGTTTGAGCTTTTCCAATGCTACTCAGGGACTGGTGTACATCAAATGTGGATGAAAAATGAAAATATTATCTTATTTGTTCCCTATTAAATAGCATCCAAAGTATATTTTGATAAAATAAGCAAATAAACATACACATTTCTTTGAATGGATCATTAATTTAATTTAGGATGTTTTAAGTCGGTGGACTCCATGATCCTATTTGTAATTAGGTTAGGATTTCCACCAATTTTACTAATCATAATTCTTCATGATAAAACTTTTCATTATAGCTTAGAGTTAAATGGCTTGTTCTAATAATGGAATAAAAACACATTATAATTTCATTTTTTATATAATTTCACATGTGTTTTTAGTGAGATAGTATCTCTTTACCTTAAAAAAAACAACCACATCTCTTGTGTTTTGAGAAGTTCTTTAAAGTAAGACAACACTAATAATATTTATAGTTTTAGGGATTTTAGGAAAAACTTACCAGTCCCCACCCACTACCTAATCAATCTGCTTGCTTAAATTAATTGTTTTCTGTTTATTTTTTTATATTTAATTTACTATCAAAGACATTTTGAAACATTTTTGCTTTATAGTTCAGAAGTATTTACTTCTAGTCCATTAAATTTATTAGGAGTTACCAATAGCAGAGGTTGAATTCATTATAATAAATAGCTGTATCACATATTTTAAACAACAAATGGGAAATTAAACAATACCAAACTGTACTTTAACACTTTTTAAGTTAGGTGTGAAAAGTTTTCTTCAAACCCTTTTAAACTTGGAAGATCAGCCTGTCCTTGTGTTCGGCCTTAAATATTCAAAATCTAAATTTTGCTATGCAGCTTTTCTTATTAATTCACTATGTGCATATTCATGATAACTAAAACATTGTTTATATCTTAACTTTTCCATTCTAGTAGATAGTGTTTTTTTGTTTTGTTTTTTTAATTTAATGCAATATGCTCCTTGGAGTTAAAATTTTAAATTTCCAATGTTCAAAAGCAACAAATGACAGGTTTTAAAGTATCAATCTCACTGATTGTAACACCCCTACAATCTATACTTTTAGTCATACTAGAAAGGAAAAAGCTGGCTGTATTTACTCTTACCTTTGGAGGCCATGAAGATGTGAGTCACTTCTTCAAAGGCAGCCAGGTTAAAAGAAAAGGCTTTCCTTGTTGCAGCAAGGAGAAGAAACACAGCATGCATGCAACTTCAGAAGGTGTCTGTCTGCTTCATGTCAGCTTACAAATAACAGAGGAAGGGAGTGCCTTGCTGTTTCCAGAGTGCTGTATTTTATCACTTTGGACAACAGGGGAAGACGAAGCTATCACCAAAGGTAAACAATACTCAGAAACCATCATATCACTTGGTGGCTAAAGGAACAATTTGAAAATAATAAAAACCAGAAAGGAAAATACACAACACTCATTTTAAGAGTCTTGTTGCCACTGAGTTGTTTTTGCATTTCTTGGAATATATACTTTTGCATTCATATTCTAGTTTTCTAGAAATCTCCTGTGCCAGAATTTATGATAAAGTATTCTATCATGTGTAAGTTTCTGTCAGTTCTAAATGTAATTTTTTTTATAATTTGAAAATGTTTGAACGTCAATTTTCTTATTTTTCTCTCCGGATTTCTACCCACTCTCTCCCCCCCAAAAAACCTAATAAAAAGAGGATGTATTCTCTACTATTTATGTACATAAATTCATCTTTCTTTTCATTTTTAATTGAATTTGATGAATCAGAGGCATTTGAAAATACAAAACTTCAATAACCTTGCAGTTAATTGAAACATACAGATGATATTTAACTACATATAGAATAGAAAATAAAGAAAAAGAAAGCCCTGTAACCTTGACTAGACAGCTCGTATTTCTAAACGCCGCTTACCAGGTGACCAGGGAGGTTTTTCTCACCAAGCCTTGGATGGCATGATTTGCAAAGGTTGGAACTGCAGGATATACAGCATTATCAGCAACACCGTCTACTTGTAAAAATTGTTAAGTGTCCTGAGAAGTCATGGAGACTGATGACAACTTATAAAGTGAGACTCACAGGTGGTAGGTAGCCAAAAGTTGAGGTTCTTCTGATTTGGCAAAAACATATTTCTTTTTATGTTGCCTTACAGGTGCCAAGCTGTTCCCCCACGCTCTTCCCAGGATTTCACAAGGGAGTGCCTCAGCAAACTGAGGCCCGATGGAATTATATCGGTCCCTCCCCTTCAATGGATTCCTTGGAGATATGCGTGCGTGTGAAGGCAAAGTTCAGGCTGGAACACAACGGGGAACTTTCGGAGAGACAGCCAGCAGGCTACGTAACACACAGATCTTGAGATAAACAATCGTTACCTCTTTAGAAGTTTACCAATAAAAACTACACGTTGGCTTGATTCGGGGTTCAGTCTGTTGAGACTGTTCCCCTTGGCCCGTGCTTATAATCTATTCGTGGCTACTGTCTTTTCTTAACCCTGCACTGCCCTTCTCCTTCCCTACAACCCACATCGTGCTGGACGTGACATTTTTATTTTTGTTGTTTTGAAGTGTTTGGCATTGAAAAGAGCTGCCATTATTTAAGTTATTTTGCAGAAACAGTGTATAAACATGATTAGTATTTTTAAATTAAATTCCAGTTCCTTAAATTTCTTAACGTTTGTCATGGGCACTTGGAAACATTTTAAAGAAACTAATTTGTTATCAACACTATCAAACCTGGCATTTTAAATTATGGTCGTAATTACGCCGTTAATTTTGACTACAGAGCACCAATTTTGAAATAAAATAAAAATCTAAGTAAATTAACGTATATTTTGGCCTATACAAGGCCAACCATCTACGTATTTGGATTGACCATATGACTGACTGATGGAATTTTTCAATGTTTAACCTGCAACGGAGACTTTCTAGGCCATCTAACTTGGTAAAGTGTAGGCACTGCCCATTTCTTCCTTCACGCTTTCCCCCTATGTCTTGCCAAAGACAGCACCAACATTGTTTTTTTCTTTTTAAAGGCCCAGCTCATACCAACCTGAAGTCTCGTATCCCCTTCCTTCCACTCCTGTTTGCCAACCTTTCGCAAGGATTGGCTCACAAACCCGCCTTAATGAATGATGGGACGTTCAAGTTTCCTGTTAACGAGTGCTCTGCTCATGCAGCCAGCCAGGGGATGTCACTCTAGGAGCTGGTCTCGCTTCCTTTGCAGCTGCTGCTGCTGCTGCTGCCCTTCACCTTCACCTTGACAAGACTCAGTCCTCCTCTCCTAACACCTGCTGCCTCCACAGAAAAAGCAGGACCACTACAGATTACTCAAAATGGTCACACCATCCTCTCAGCTATGTGCTATGAAGCCTTGACTTTTTCAAGGAGCATCACTATCAGTTTCACTTTGCCATCAGTCTGCAATTTTCGGGTCCACTTCTTTCATTATAGGGGATAGATAGCAATACAAGGTGGGCATGTCTAACAGACATAACCCAGGGCTTGAAGATGACATGATGGAAATGCGGTACAAAAACACAGACTTACAAATGAGTATGGGAACATAGTCACGGGCCCATCCGTTCACAGGAGAGTCCCACTCGCCCTGGGTCTGCTGAGCCTTGGCTCTGTGGCCCTGCGACGTGGTGTGCTCGTGTACTCAGGGTGTTCTGTTTTGCTGTCCTTGTCTCTCCTCCTAGAAGGGCCTCTCTATGCTCACTGTTTTCAGTTTCAGCCAAGAGGAAATGGAAAAAATTACATCATAATGTCACCCAAGTCATCCCCTGTCCGTGGCCTTTTTGCAGGACACATCACACAGCTATTTCTGAAGGTCTATCCATTCAATATGTCATCATTTTTCAGAACTTTCCTCATTAGTTAATTATTTAAATGTTAGAGATTTGACTTAAATTTTCATGAGTGAAAAAGCTCAACAAAATTTTCTCTCTCAGTACAAAAGGAGAGACTGCCAATTTATTTAAATCTCTACATTGACCGAAAGGCTAACTGTTATAAAACAAAACAAAAACATCAATATGTTCCAGGTGGCATTTTGATTGTTTCCATTAGGTAAGGCAGTGGTTCTTATGCTCATGTGTAGCAGTCTTTTGAAGGTATATATCCAGAAACAAAAATGCTGACTTACAGAGTATGAAGATCTTTGTCTTTACTAGGTATCACTGAATAGATCTCCAATGTAACTGTAAACAATTCACAGGCAACAGTAATGGATAAGCATTCCCTTTTCCACATATCCCTTTCAAAACTGGCTTTTTCAGTAGAGTGGGAAATTAAGTAGGGGACTCCCAAATATTAATTTATGAGAAGGCAGCATCCAGAGGTCTTAATTACATTATAATCTGGGTAATGTAAACATCTTTATGTGTATTTAGGTTTTCAGCCATTTCTATTATGCTGTATCATGTGAGAATAACTAACAACAAATTTTATGAATAGCTGGCTATAAAAGTAACCACTACAGGTGTGAAATGGTTTGTAAATGGACTGTAATTTAGTGATAAGGTAGTTTCTTTCATTCAGTGATTCTCATGGGATGATCTGCTAAAATGTGAACTGTGCAACCATGTAGCACATAATACATGCATTTCTATGCATAAATCTTATCCCTGGATATATAACATCCCAATTCACTGTGGAACAAGGCAGGGAGTGTATATAAATAAAATAATAAGGGGAATAAAACAAATATGGGGAAAATATTATTTTTATAATATTTTTTCTAGTCATTTGATTGAATACTACATTATAGGACATGAAATGTCTAACCTCTTAATGTAAACTTATATGTTTCTTCTCTGGGAATGTGCAGCTCCTATTTAGGCAGCCATTTATCACACTCTAGGAGCCTCCTATCAAAGTACATTTCTATACTGTTTTATTCAAACCTGAGCTTTGATATAGTGCTTCATTTGTTCACTCAATAAGCATTTATGAACTCTTCACTGTGTGCATAGCCTTATAGAGCATACTGAGATATAACGCCCTCCACCCTGGGGGAACATGCACTCCAGTGGAGCATCACAGTATGGCACGCAACATTCTTTTTGATTTTTAAGATTAAGAGTAAGTTACCACCTTCTGAAGATAAAACGATGTAACTCATTCTCTCTCTGTAAAACAAGGCTAATTAGAATCAGTAATGCATCATTCAAATGAACCATTCTTTGTTTCACACATACATGTCTAATTTTCCTTTCCTCTGTTCCTTTAAAACAGAAAAAAATAATACTATTAGGATATTCTTTCTCAAATAATGAAAGGACAGTAAACTGGATCATGCTTCTTAGCCATTAACAAGAGATGGATTTCTTAGCCTCTCTCTTTCTGCCTACTTAAAATGATATTGATTTAAAGGACTCGGGGAAAAAAAAAAAAAAAAAAGGAAAGAATCCTGGATACAGAGAAGAATTTATGTGAAACTAAGAGAAAGCTGGTCCTGGATCAAATATAGCTAGAGGGGTCCCCACTCACCAAGATGACATGGAAAAGACTCCTAATTTAGAATCCACAGACCCTAGGGGACAAATCCATATTCAGTAGATTGTAAAGCCCAGTGCAGAAGCAAAAGTTTAGTTTGTGTATAGAAGTTCTTTTTTCAATTTTCAGCCTCATACTGTCTTTTTCTTTTGGTAAGACTAAGTTATGTTGAATGGAGTTATTTGAAGTAGTCTGTCTTTATTGTGCTCTGTCTTCTGACATTTGCCTGATCTGTCATGCATAATGCAAACTTTTAATAGTTCACAATGGTGTTTTCCTTTAACGAGTCTAAAAGTAGAGAGAATGTTCTCAGAGGTTCTGGCTTATTCTAGGCTATATTACTAGAAAAAGAGACAGAAATTATGAGCATAAAGCTGTACTCTACAGACTATGACATATCAGCAACTACTTAGATGTCCTTCAGGGTGGATGTTTATGTGTGTATCCAAGAGGTAGAGATAGAGAGAGGGAGAGACAAAAGGGGAGGGGGAGAGAGAGAGAGAGAGAGAGAGGAAATTGGAGCTAGTAAGTAGATTGAGAGGGGCAATGAAGACCTTGAAAATCTTGAGACCCCAATTTACCCCACAAAGAACTACTTTACATTTTGAAAATCTCATTTCTACTATTATGTTAAATATACTTACCTTGTGCCTTGGTTCTTGTGCCTTGCTCAGTGTGGTCACTTTGTCTTCTCTACATGTGCCTGCATCTTCAGACGTCACCAAAATACTGCAACAATCCCTTGGGTGGTTGCAGCTGACAGCCCAGCAGTGCTCTGTATACAGCTGCTCTCGCTGACAGCAGCCATAGCATGAACAGCTCGTGCAGCTGCAATTCAGTCCAAGCTACAGACATCAGTCGTTTTCTGCAGCACATTTTCTTCACATTTCCAGGATTGAAAATAAACTTCCCCAAGCCTAGATCTTCCCAAGAGCAAAGTTCCCAAGAAATGGAGATAATTATTATAACAAATCTACATTAAGCATATCAACAAAGTACATTAGAGCTAATTTAGCCTTAATAGTGCATGTTCAGTGTTTTCTTCTGATGCTATTTATAGGCTAGATCACCAGAAAATATTATCGCCTTTGAATGCATGCCTTGTTAAATGGTGACTAAAAGAGGAGGATGTGTCCTATATGCCATGGAGAATGGTGCTTCACTGAATGGGAGTGGAAAAGGAAGGCCTGTTTTTGTTATTTGTGCATTCTTTTTCTTGTTGTTTTTGCCCAATGCAGATCCTGACCTATTGCAGGCATTCATGAATGCTAACTGAAAGAATGATGGAAAAGATGTCACCAAAACCATTGTTTTTTGTTTGGGTCTTCTTCCTTTGATTATTTTGTCTGCAAACAAATATGTGAACTGTGAAACATGGATGAGAATTATGATCTTGCTCCTGACTTCAAATTAGTCAGTCGTGATTTGAATAAGATGTATACAAGTATGTTATTATTTTTGGTGTAACAAGAAGTAATTGTGTTTGTTTAAAGTGAAGTCTATGTTTTGTGTAGGTTTTTCTTTTGAAATCACTTCAGTCATGTTTTTCTTAAGTTACTAAATAGATTCTAGCGCACTGTGGTCAATAGAAATATATTTTTAGCACATACGTAACTTGAAATTTTCTAGGAGCCGCATCAATGTCAAAAAAACCAGGTGAAATTAATTTAAATAATATGTTTTATTTAACCAACTATTTCAAACATGTAATTTCAACATGTGGCACTAGCCAATTTTCAAGTGCTCAGTATCCATATATGGCTAGGGGCCACTGTGTTGGACATGGAAATCTTAGTGTATTTATCCAGCAGAAGACTTGGCTGGTGACAGATCAATAATTGTTTGCTAATCTTATGTTTTCATATATACATATATTTTTTTCACACACACACAAACACACACACACACACACACACACACAAACTTCTAGGTAATTTCAAACTTCAATTTTTCATTTATTTTTAAAATAAAAGTCACACATTAAATTGATAGTATACTGGAAATAATAAATAAAAAGTAAAAGATTATGTTTTCCCCAAAGCAGTTCTTTATCCCCAAAGTAATTACTGTTCACTCTCATATATATATGAGATGCCAGGTAAAAAATATGCTTATACATATAAAATGGGAATATATATTTAGAATTTCTGCCCATATGAATTTTTTTTTTAAATTAGTTTCAGGTGTATAAAACAATGTAATAGTTAGACATTTATACCCCTCACAAAGTGATAACCCTCTTCCCCCAATCTACTATCCCTCTGACATCTTATATAGCTGTTACAGTTCGACTGGCTTTATTCTTTCTGCTGTACTCCACATCCTGTGAACATATATATATATATAAAATTATAGTTGACATTCATTATTGTTATTCAGCTTCAGCTTCAGGTGTACACTGCAGTGGTCAGATACCACACTGTCCATGAAGTGGTCTCCTTAATAAGACAAGTGTCCATCGGACACTCTACAAAATCTTTACAACATTATTGATTATATTCCCCAAACTGTCTTTCATATCCCCATGGCAATCTTGTGGTTACCAATTGTGATTTCTAATCCCCTCACCTTCTCCCTCATCCCTACACCCCTCCCATCTAGCAACCCTCAGTTTTTCTCCCTATCTCTGAGACAGTTTCTAATTAGTTTGTTCATTTATTCTATTCTTTAGAGTCTACATATAAGTGAGATCATATGGTATTTGTCTTTCTCTGTTTGATTTATTTCACTTAGCATAATGTTCTCTAGGTCCATCCATATCGTTGCAAATGGTAACATTTCATTCTTCTTTATGGGTTAGTAATACTCCGTTGTATAAATGTACCATTGTTTCTTAATCCAGTCATCTACCTATGGGCATTTCGGTTGTTTCCATGTCCTGTATATTGTGAATAGCGCTGCAATAAACATAGGGGTGCATACATTTTTTTCAAATTAGTGTTTTGTATTTCTCTGGATAGATATCTAGGAGTGGAACTGCTGGGTCATAAGGTAGTTCCATTTTCAGTTTTTTGAGTTACCTCCATACTGATTTCCATAGTGGTTGCACCAATCTGCAATCTCACCAGCAGTGCATGAGGGATCCCTTTTCCCACATCCTCACCAGCATTTGTTGTTTGTTGATTTATTGATGATAGCCATTCTGACTGGAGTGAGGTGATATCTCATTGTGGTTTTTATTTTGCATTTCTCTAATGACCAGTGAGGTTGAACATTTTTTTACACGTCTGTTTGCCATCTGTATGTCCTCTTTAGAAAAATGTCTCTTCATGTCCTCTGCCCATTTTTTAATTGGATTGTTTTTATTTTTGTTGTTTTTTTTTGGTGTTGAGTTGAATAAGTTTTTTATAAATTTTGGATATTAACCCCTTATCAGATATATATCATTGACAAATACCTTCTCCCATTCAGTAGGATGCCTTTTTGTTTTATTGATGGTTTCTTTTGCTGTGAAAAAACTTTCAGTTTGATATAATCCCATATGTTTATTTTTTTCTCTTCCCTTGCCTGAGGGAAAATATCAGTAAAAATATTATTAAGAGTAATGTCTGCAAATTTACTTCCTATATTTTCTTCTAGGAGTTTTATGGTTTTGGATCTTACATTTAAGTCTTTAACTCATTTTGAATTTATTCTTGTATGTGGAGTAAGGAGGTGGTCCAGCTTCATTTTTTATTGCATGCATCTGTCCAGTTTTCCCAGCACTATTTATTGAACAGACTGTCTTTACCCCAATGTAAATTCTTGCTTCCATTGTCATAGATTAAATGACCATATAGGAATGGATTTATTTCTGGGCTATCTATTCTGTTCCATTGATGTATGATTCTGTTTTTATGCCAGTACCATGCTGTGTTCATTACTATAGCCTTGTAGTATGATTTGATATCAGGTATCGAGATACCTCCCACTTTGTTCTTATTTCTTAAGATTGCTGTGGCTATTCGGGGTTTTTTATGGTTCCATATAAATTTTAGGATTATATGTTCTACTTCTGTGAAACATGTCCTTGGTAGTTTGATAGGAACTGTGTTGAATCTGTATATTACCTTAGGCAGTATGGACATTTTAACTATATTAATTCTTCCTATCTATGAGCATGGTATGTGTTTCCATCTATTTGTATCTTCTTTAATTTCTATTTTCAGTGACTTATAATTTTCTGAGTACAGGTCTTTTACTTCTTTGGTTAAATATATTCCTCAGTATTTATAGTTTTTAAAGCAATTGTAAAAGGGACTGTTTTCTTAATTTCTCCTTCTGTTAGTTTATTATTGTTGTATACAAATGCAACTGAATTCTGAATATTAGTTTTGTATCCTGCTATTTTACTAAATTCATTTATCAGTTCTAATAGGTTTTGGTGGACTCTTTGGGGTTCTCTCTATATAGAATCATGTCATCTGCATATAATGACAGTTTTACTTCCTCCTTTTCAATTTGGATGCCTTTTATTTCTTTTTCTTGCCTGATTGCTGTGGCTAGAACTTCCAGCACTATGTTGAATAAAAGGGGAGAAAGTGGCAATCTTGTCTTGTTCCTGATCTTAAGGGGAATGGTTTTAGCTTTTCCCCATTGAGTATGATGTTAGCTGTGGGTTTATCATACATGGCCTTTATTATGTTGAGTTATGATCCCTCTATTCCCACTTTCTTAGAGTTTTTATCATAAATGGCTGTTGGATTTTGTCAAATGCTTTTTCTGCATCTATTTATATGATGGTATGATTTTTATTTTTTATTTTATTAATGTGATGTATCACATAATTGATTTGCGAATATTGAACCAAACTTGCATACCAGGAATGAATGCCACTTGATCATGGTGTATGATCTTCTTAATGTGTTGCTGAATTCTGTTTGCTAATATTTTGTTGAGGAGTTTTGCGTCTATGTTCATTAGGGATATTGGCCTGTAGTTTTCTTTTTTTGTAATGTCTTTGTCTGATTTTTGGGATGAGGGTGATAGTGGCCTCGTAAAAAGTGTTTGGGAGCCTTCCCTCCTTCTGGGTTTTTGGAATAGTTTGTGGAGACTAGGTGATAATTCTTTTTTGAATGTTTTGTAAAATTTACCTATAAAGCCATCTGATCCAGGACTTTTGTTTGTTGGGAGCTTGTTGATTACTGATTCAGTTTCATTGGTAGTGATCAGTCTACTTAGAGTTTCTGTTTCTTCTTGAGTTAGCCTTGGAAGGTTATATGCTTCTAGAAAATTATCATTTCTTCCAGATTGTCTACTCTGTTGGCGTATAGTTGCTCACAGTATTTTCTTAAATATTTTTGTTTATATAGAGGCCTTAACTGGGTTCAGTCACATATACTGTCCAGATGGTCTCAAACCCATATTTCTATTTCTAGGCTGTGTCTTTGGGGCAGCTTCTGGTAGAGGGAAGGCAAGTGGAATGCATATTCCAAGGATGGGGGTGGGAGCAAGGGGGGTGGGGAGCCACAGATTGCCTGGGTCCAGCTTGAGGGTCAAAGAAGGTTATGTCCTCTCAATTACCTCCTCCAGCACAACCAAAATGGCCATTCACAAAATATTTGATAAACAGTTGCATACTAATATAATGAAATGCTACACATAAATTAAAATGAATAAACTGTAACTATGTGCATGCAGTATGGGTATTCCTTACAATCAGGGTACTGAATGAAAGAAGAAGTCACAGAAAAATGTGTGTATGGAGTGATTCCGTTTCTATAAAGTTTGAGATAGGCTAAACCAAAGGCATGTGTAACTACTGAAACTATATGTTTTTAAAAATAAAGTGAATATGGGATTTCTATTCCATCCTTTAAAGAGAAAAGGAAGATATGTGACTAGGTAGGGACCTACAAGTTGAATTTTAGGTCCTGGCAACATTTTAACTTTTAACTGGTGTGGTGTGTAGATTTTACACCTTCTCTCTAAACAAGCATCAACCCCTGATATCTTATCCTTCTTCTCAGTTTATGATTTTACATCCCTCTTCATTGAGGGAATAAAAGTTTTCAGAAGATGACTTTCTTTTTTTTAAATTAAAATTTATTGTGGTGACAATGGTTAGTAAAATTACATAGGTTTCAAGTGTATGATTCTTTAATACATCATCTATATATCACATTGTGTGATCACCACCCAGAATCAGTTCTCCTTCCATCACTATGTATTTGTTAAGGGGAGAGGGGGGTGGTAGATGAGGGTAAATTGAAGATGACTTTCAAAAACTCCCATGTTCTTATCTACTCTCCTGTGAACAGCTACAAATGCACATAGTTTGCCTTCCTCCATGTATCTGTAGATGATTTATCCATGCTACTCTCTTCACATGTGCACCACCTCTGATGCTGTCTTGCACATTTACGTGCAAAACAAAACTTACGTCAAGTTTTCATTCTCATAAACTGCCATCATAAATACTTTTTTTTTCATTGACTTGCTCTTTTACCAGCTACAGACCATTTCTTTGCTCTTCTTAGGAGCCAAAACTATTAAAAGAGTTCTGTATTTGCAGCCTCTGATTTCTTACCTTCCACGTTGTCTCTGGAGTTTGCCTTAATCATTCCACAAAACACTACTTTTGTTAAGGTTAATGATAATTTCCATGTGCTTAATCCAATTTTTGCCACTCTTTTTGCTTGACCTATAGACAACACTTGACACAATTGACCTCGCTCCTTGACACACTTTCCTCAACAGGCTTTCAGTATATCACATTGTTTTTTGGTTTTTACTGATCACTCCTCAGTCTATTTTGCTGATGACACCTCTTCTTTCAAATGTCTACTTTAGAGTACCCCAAGTCCCAAGTCTTAGTCATTTTTTTCTATAACATTCACTTCCTTGGTGATCTTGTCTACTCTCGTGGCTTTAAATACAATATATATGTTGATTACTCCAAAATAACTCTCTAGCTCAGGCTGCTCTTCTGAACTCTCTGTATATTAACACCTCCAACTCAACAAGTTCAAACTGAACTGCTAATCTGCGTTGCCCAGCTAATCCATGGCAACCCTATATTTCCAGTTATTTAGGCCAAATCTTGTGGGTCATTCTTGATTCCTCTCTTTATCTGTTACCTTACATTTCACACAGGGAATTCTTGGCTCTTTCTTCAAAATATATCAAGAATCCAACCAGTTTTTATCACCTCCACTGCTTCCGTCTTAGTCCAGCCTGGATTATTGCAGTAGTTTCATAAATAGACTCCTTGTTTCTACCCTTGCCCCATACAGTTAATTTTCAATACAACTACAAGAACAATGCTTTGAAAATGTATGTTAGATCACATCACTCCTCTCCTCAAACCTAAGAATAATATAGATAGACTGTACTACTGGTCTCTACTGTCACATATTCTGATACCCTTCTCCTTATTTGCTGAAAAGTCACACTATTCTTAGAACATGCCTGGGATTCTTCCACTTTAGACCGCTGCTCTAACTATTCCCTCTACTTAGAAACTCTTCTGCAAGATATATGCAGAGTAACTCCCTCATCTCACTTATGTTTTTGCATAAATGTCACATTTCCAATGAAGTCTATCTTAATCACCCTATTTAATATTCCTACACCACCACTCCCATTTAACAGTTTATTTTCCTCTCTTGGCTCGGAAATTAGAGATTCTATTTCTATTCTTCAAAGCCTAACCTTACACACTGAGCATGTATACATAATAAAGTCTAAACCTATCATCTATAACCATGTATCTTAACAAGATTTGGTCTTAGTTCGATATATAAAATTCTTATTGCTTATGTTTAGCCCTTTACCACAGCTTCACCATATCATGGGTGGTTAATTGGTCATGATGTTGTGTTTTCAAAAAGAGGCTCATGGGTTCATGTTTTTTTAATTCATGCATATCTGAAAATTTCTTTCTGTTGACTTTACACTTACTTGATAGATCAGCTTGGTATAACATTCTTGGATTACACTTTATTTCCCTTTAGATCTTTGTGACTCTGCCTCACCCCTCCCCTGCTTTTTTTTTTTTTTTTTTAATATTTGTGATAGTCTGAGGACAACAGGTATTTTCCACCTCATAAGTGTCTTACTTTTCTTGCCTAGATGACTGAAGAATTCTTTCTTTATCCTTAAAGTTCAAGAAGTTGACTATCATGTATTTAGATGGTTATCTGTTTTGGAAGACTTCTTTCAGAAGCACATAATCTTTTGATCCATACACCCATTTATTCTTTTATATGAGGAAATTTTTTAAAAATATATTTTTTCTGTTCCACTAGCTGTGCTCTCTACTTCAGATATAAGGATTATCCTAGGTTTCGTCCTGTTACCTGCTCTATATCTATTATCTTCTCATTAATTGCTTTAACCACTCTGTCCAATTTCTCTGCATTCACATTGTTACCTTAAGAGTCTCTATGTTAATCTTTTCTGTTATCCATTTTACCAATGTTACTTAGTATTATATAATCTAGTTACTTGAGTTATCTGTTATTTTCAAATTATTTCTTAGTTCTGTAAAGCTGTTTAGCCCTCTTAATTTGGTTCTGAGCCCTGCATTTTCATTTTATTCAGCTATTTTACCATTAGTATATCGATACCTTGGATTTGTGTTTTCTTTCAATTTTTCTTTGGGAAGAAACAGTAATTTTTTCTTTGAAAGTTGATTTTTTTTTTCATTTTTGTATGCCATTATTTCTTTCTATCTCCATTTCATCCAACTTCTTTCCTTCCTTCCTTTCTTTTATTTTTCTTTCTCTGTCCTCCTTTCCTTTCTTTTTTCTTTCAATAGCTTTTTTTACAGTGTTAACATGCTCCTTTCTTCCTTCCTTCTCTATCAAGGCCTTCTAATTCTTTTGATGAACTCTGGATAAATCCTCCATGATTTCCTTTTCCAACTTAACATCTTGGTTTTTCACAGTCTATTACTTTTAGGTAGCTTAAGGCCATGAAGGTCAAGGGGGGAATTTATCCTGGGCTCTGTGATATCTTATTTAGAGGATTTGTTCTCTGTATTCCTTTTTCCATTTTTGTGAAATATTTTGTATCAGTTTCAATGTCCTAATTGGCTGTGTATCCTGTTTCTGTTCTGTGGTGGAGTAAAGTGAAATCCTAGCACCCCACTTAGCTTCTGAGATGATTAGCCTACCTAGTTCTCTTGTCATTTTTTCCAGACTCCATGTTCACATTCTCCCCACACTGGGACAGAAACACAATTGGAAACTATTGTTTGCCCACAGAATATTTAGATTGACCAGTCTACTGTGGGGGTTACAGTATGAGCAGTTGGGACACGGCATGGTAAGGGATCTAAGAGACTGCTTAAAGATGTCTAGACCCATGGCTGTTAATACTCCCATTTCACCTATGCCTCATTCCCCTCTCTCAGAGGATCAGCTTTGCATTTTTAAACTCTTTGTCTTTGACTAATTTGCCTTCCAGTTGGAGACAGTTAATTCTAGGAAATACTGTTCATTCTATCTTTCCTTCAAACATCCTTCCTGCTGGGAAAATCTAAATGAAGAGTCAGACATTTTTCATGCTCTGACACAGTAGGGAGGGGCTAATATCTAGAGCTTCTGTCCATATTTTTCCTAGCCTGCCTATACATCTCTTCAATTTGCTTGTCAAATTGGGAAGAAATATTTTTAAATTGTAGGATTCAAGACACAGAAAGAGCTCTTAAATCATGTATTATAGTGTTTATTAACCAGTAGCTTAGGTATTTATTCAGTTTGTGTATTATTTTTGATAGTAGGTACTGATAATTACTTAGCAAGAAGAAAAACAAGTTGTGAATAAAATAATTTGCCTAAGTACATCTAACTAGATATATATCTCCTGACTCTAGATTTCCTAATGCCCTTATTACTATATTTCTATTACACTTTTTTTTTTCCTTTTTGCCTACTAAAGCCAATAGAACAATACAGAGACATAAAAATTATTTATTTTAGCCTTTTGTGTCATTCACAATTTAAGCTGATTGGTAAATTTTTAAGCTGAGTTTTTAAGGTTTTTTTTTTAAATTAAAAAATCTACCATATTTTGGTCAGTTAATCAGGAACAGCAAATTTGATTTGCAGACTCATGCTGTTATAAATTGAGATATACTGTCCAATGTTTTAGAAAGGAGCAAGGGGTGATTTCATTAAATTTCTAAGGCCTGTCTTGTGTCTGACCATCAGTGTGCTATTATTACACATAAAGTCTTGTTTCTTGTGAGGAAAATCTTTTTCTTTCTTTCTTTTTCAAATCCCCTGTCACTTTCCAAATCATTTTTGAGAATCTACCAATCAAAGGAAATTGTTCTTTGAGCTTCTCAGCTGTATTCTTTGTCACCATGGAAACCAAGCCAAACTGTTACCAAGGTAACCTTCCTGAAGCCCCGATTTCACTCTCATTATCAGTTCTTCCTCAGATTAATGAATTCATTGCTAGTTTAACATAAACAATGCTGTATTTGTATATAATATATGGATTAATGTATGATTATTTTTAATTCTCATTTCAAATTATATATAAATGAATTTATGGTTCAAGATGAAGGAACAAGCACATTCATGTGGCAGTATTCTGAGAAATTGATTGTCTGAAAAGAGAATTAATTTGACCTTGATCCTGAGAATATTTTCCCTTTAGTGGCACACATTTTGTAGCTTAAGGTCACTTGTTCTTTTTTCTCCCCACACAACATGGTTCTGCAGTATTGTATTTCATAATATTATACATACAATTATTGGGCTTTAATTTGTGTAATCAACCTGTGGATAAAGCACAGAGGACAAGGTTAAAGATAAATAACAGAAGGTAAATTATAGACACCTTGAAAACATAAAAGCAATTGTATATCTTTATAATGTGGTGAAACAATGTGCAATTTTATTAAATAGCTAATCTAATATTGTTGAGAGTCCATAGGTACTGATTAAATTGATAAATCAGGAATTTGAAGCATAAGCATATTTTGGAATAATAATCTTCTAAATATTTTCAGATAATTATAGTACTTAGATATTTGAATATTTTAAGGTAACTTAGACATCTTCTCATATCCATCAAAGAGAAAAACAGTAAATTGTTAAAAGGAAAGTGGAACGGGTTGGAAGTTAGAATCTAAGACTCACATTTTAAGACTTCTGCATAGGAGGACATTTATGTTTTAAGCACTAAGCACTATAAGCTTCCAATCATGTTGTTCTATAATTTAAAGTGGTGATTTTCACAGTAAAAAGGAATGTCTAAGAATTTTTATTTCTCTCCAAACTGAATACAAATATACACACGTGTGCTAGCTTTTCTGGGAGGGTTCTATTCCCTACAAACACTTCTCCTTTTCTTAGATTGTCCATTTGTTTCCTTTTTCTAGAAGGGAGAAAGTACAGGGGCATTTGTCAGCGGAGCGGAGGTCCTGAATTTGGAGCATGAGCAAAGCGAGGGTTAGCACCTGCCCTGCCTGCATGTGAATGAGGGAAGAACCCCAGCAGACAGGGTACTGAGAGGAAACAGATGGCACCTTCAACATCAAACAAGATCAGGAATGTTTGTTTACAAAGGCATTATTTCTCAATTTGTGGGTATGGGACAAAAATCCTCAGTCTCTTTGTCAGGCACAAAGGGACAAGTGTGTGACTTACCACAGGCACCCAAGAGAGTCACAACAGGGTGGCTGCCATGAGAGGAACAAGACAGGGAAATAGTTACTCTGACCTCACTCTCCCTGGACCTTCCCATCTCCCAACTCCCCACTGGCTAATCGCCAACAAGAAGCCAGAGGGCATACAGGTTCTGTTTTGTAGAACAAAGAAGTCAGCTTCTCCGGGTAGAAAGGAGGGTAGGGAGAGGTGGAGATGGGCCAAGAATGGATTTTTAGGGGTAAAAGGAAGATATGCCTACCTTGACATCCTTCTGTGATTTGGTAACATTAGGATTTTACTCTCACGTGTTGGAAAAATTGTAATCATTTTACCAACCTGCCATATCTACAATATGAATGGCCTTCTCTGAGGGCAACTTTGTACACTGAACAACCTGCAAAGCCATGGGTTGCTGGCTTGACTCCATGCACAGGGTCTTTTATTTATAATGCCACACTAACCAGTAAAATTAAGCTACTATGAACTTAAATTTCATTACATCTCCAGCATCACATGATGAAATTCAGAAGGTACCAGCTCACCCCGTCAAAATGCTTCAGGTCCAAAAACTCCACCATCAGAGAATTCCTTTGAATTTCCTTTTCTACAGTCCTTATTTGGAATACTTATACTCCTGGTTGGGGAAAAACAACAAAATAATTCTTATTATAGGAATAGTAACCTCAAATAAAGATTTAAAAGTTCTAGGGCATCACTAGAGTCCTTGGTTCACTTGAAAAAGGAAAGGAGGAAAATTCACATGCCCTTAACATCTTTTGCATCAGATGCTATGAGAAGAAATTAAATGTATGTATTTACTTCAGTTTAGCTCATCACAACAAATTGATAAGGAGAATAACTTTCTCTGTTTTACAACTGCTGTGTATGTTTTCTGCAAAATATGGTTCCAATCATGTTCTTTGATTGCTATTCAGTTGAAGGTGATTATGCCATAAAATAACCAGTTAGTAGAGGAAAAGAGTGTGAGAAGGTAAGAGACTAGATCAATGAATATCAAAATGTGTCTTGGGAAATCCTCACGTTCTAGGAAGAGGGCTCTGGGGCTTCTGAGTTGGCAGGGGTAAGGCAGGACTGGGGCTCAAGTGAGGCTGAGCAGGGATATTTTGGACCCTTTCTTCCCTTCTTCAAACAAACGTTGATTCAAACTGCTTTCAAAAATTTCTTAAAAACAACTGGTCTACAAATTCTAAAAATTGTATTACCAGTTTCTTAATATGCATTCAAAATCACTTCTAATATATAAGTGGCATAAAGCTTTCAAAGGGTACTACAGTACAGTAGAAATGAAGCAATAATCCTCTTGCTATCCACGTAGAAACCAGTATTGCCTATTTTGCTCCACAAAGGTTCGTTAACTCATTTAGAGCCAGACACTTCGTTAAACAAACATGTAATCAGATACAAGCAGTTCCTCTGAACATGAAAGTGAGAAACAGCATAGAATAACCTCCCAGGCTAAAGACCTGACGTTTGAGTATTCTTTTGGGACTCTTTTTTTTGATTGCCCTCTTACATTTATCACGAGAACTGTTTGGAGGAATTTGTTAAATTAATAAGCAACTGTAATCTGTCCACCTACCATGTGAGTATTGTGTTTTGATGCTGATGCTGAATCTAGAAATAACCTGTAATTTTGCCCACGCAGGTAGAGGTGTGAACTGTACCTATCCAGTTACACAGAGAGCGTTATGTGACCTGCCAGCAAGCCGTCTTGATAAAGTAGTGAAGGCTAAAGAATTCAAAACAGTTTCTTTCCTCATGTAAACATCTTTATTACATGTGCTTTTCATTGAAATATAATTGACAAATAATAGTGTGCAAGTTTAAAGTGATATATTTACGAGTATATATTGCAATATGATGAAGACCTGAGCATTACCTACCACCTCTATCACATCACATAATTATCATTTCTTTTTGTGGTGGGTACAATTAAGATCTAGTCTCTTAGCAGCTTTGAAGATTATAATAGAGTATTGTTGACTATAATCAGTATGCTGTGCATTCGATCTACAGAACTTATTTATATACTAATTGCAAGTTTGTAACCTTAAATCTAATAACCCCCTCCCCCAGCCTCTGGTAACCACCATTCTACTTCATGTTTTTATGAGTTTGGCTTTTTTTTAGATTCTATATACAAGAGATATACAGTATGTATCTCTCTCTACCTGACTTACTTCACTTAGCATAACGCCCTCAAGGTCCATCCATGTTGTTACAAATGGCAGGATTTCACAACAGTTTTTTTTGTTTGTTTGTAACTAAAATGGTATTACCAAAGTAGAAGATGCTAGGGGATCTCACAGAAGCCCACCACATTCCTCTTCTTTGTGTGCCAGGAGAAAGGAGACCATTAGCTAGTCTACTAGTTTAAAGTAAGAAAAGAAAAAAAGCTATATTTGAGAGTGTTCAGTTTTAAAAATTAGTATATTTAGCAAAAAAGGAAATGGAGGTGAAGCACATGAGTTCTAATCTATTTCATTATATTTGCACATATTAGCATACAAGAGAACTAACAGAATGAAACTAATTAATTAAGTCAAGTAGAAGCAAATAAACAAACCAATGGCAAGGATGGAATGTGAAAGCTGTAGAATTTGACTGCAAGTATTTGTAGAAAAGGAAATTGAGAAAAGGGCTATACCTATATCATCTGTGTTAAATATTTCCCCCTCATACTTTATCTCCTTTATAATGAGGAAAAGTCTGAAAAATATTACATTGGCCTAAGTTACTACTCAGAAGGCTATTTAACATAGAAAACAATGAATGACAATGCTGCTCAGTTGTAAGTCATCTCCAGGTTTTGGCCGCTCACCTCCTTATCCTTATGCATGTTTTACAAGTAATTTAGAAAGATAAATTTAGAGCAAAGGTGATTCCACAAAACATTTCTTGTAATTCGTTGCAATGTTTAATTGACCTCCCCTTACTGGCGAGAAGTTCTTAAATTTGTGTGAAATGCTTTGCTCAGCAATTTAAATATCACATGAAACAAAATCTGAAGTACTATTTCTCTCATTTGTCTCTGTGCCATGCCAGGGCCTTTGTCTCCTTCCTTTGAATAGAATCTTCCTGAAATACATGTCAATATTTGCCTTCTCCTCTTCCTCTCCCCACCCACTACCTGCCATTCTGAACTTAGACAGTGCAATCTGGCTTCTGCTTCCCAATTCAAAGGCTTGACACTTCTCTAAAATAGCGGTTTCCAAGGTGACATATGATCCTCTGGTTTCCAAACCTAAATATGCTTTGAAAGTTTTATTCATTTGACCTCTCTTGGCAGTTAACTGGGTTGACAACTCCCTTGTTTGGACACACATTCCTCCTTTGAGTTATTTGACATTGTTTCCTTTTACTACTCTAAGAGCTTTCTTATATTTACCTAACTGTTAATTTTGGTTAAAATTATGCTACATCCTTGGTTCTCTCTCTCTTCTCATTTTATGCTCTCTGCCTGAACAGTCTTATCTATATGCTGACTCTAATCTCTATCAAATCCAAAATCTGTGTTAGTCCATATCTCTCTTCTGGTCTTTAGATTTGTATAACACACGTTTTATATAAAAACATACCCATATTGACAACTCAGAAATCTCTGATGTTCTGTAAGTTGTACACATATACACCCCACCACCACCACTACCAAGAACAACATCAACGACCCCATGATAAATCAGATTTTCACCACTAAATCTCTATAATTTGTCTTTCTATTGGCTAGTCATCATGCTGGACATGGGGCTTAGAATCAAATAAAATACATATTAATACATGGCCCTCCAGGAGTAATAAGCCCAGCAACCTTCAGCTCTCTCTTTAGTTTACCTCTTAAGGGCTACTGTGCCATCTTGGCTTACCCATGCTGTGCTGTAACAGCCTGTTTCCTCATATACATCTCTCACACAGATTGTCAAAAGGACAGAGACTCCTTTTATACGATATATGTTTCTTTCTAACTCAATATAGATTTGTTGACTTAAATGAATGGATTATCCCAAGTGCCATATAACCACCTAAATATTATATACATTTGATGTAAAAGAAAATTCTTATTTTCTCTCTTGAGTATCATTTTCATACTTGTGTAACTATTCTCCTAGCAGGTCAAGAACTTTCCATGCATTATTTCAAAGTATATATTTTGTATTTATGAGCAAAATGCAAGGGATCATGTAAAATGCAGGTGACTTTTGATGATTGTATTGATCAAAGAAATATATTTATAGAAATATAGCCTGAAATATTAAAGAACTACCAATTTAAAAAGGCATCTGGAATTTTTTTGGTATTATACCATTCCATCTAGGATAAGAAAGAAGTGGCACTTTTATTTCATCTTTTCTTAAAGATTTTTTATTAAAATATTTTATTTAATAAAGATTTTTATTAAAAGATAGCTAACATACAATATTATATTAATTTCAGGTGTACCCAATATTTCAATATTTATATACCTGAAGAAGGGATCACCATGATAAGTCCAGCAACCATCCGACACCATACCAAACTATCACAATATTATTGACAATATTCCTTATATTTGTTTTATACCTGGGAATTTAAACTTCTTATTTACCTTTTTCCCCCATTTTCAATTTTTCAATTACAATTGACATATGATATTATTTTACATTAATTTCAGATGTATAGCATAGTGATTAGACATATAATTTAAGAAGTGACCCCCTGACTAATCTAGTACCCACCTGGCACTATACATACCGTGTTTCCCTGAAAATAAGACCTAGCCAGACAATCAGCTCTAATGCGTCTTTTGGAGTAAAAATTAATATAAGACCCGGTCTTATATAATAATATAATATAATATAATATAATATAATATAATATAATATAATATAATATAATATAATAAACACTGGGTCTTATATTAATTTTTGCTCCAAAAGACACATTAGAGCTGATTGCCTGGCTAGGTCTTATTTTTGGGGAAACATGGTAGCTATTACCATAATATTAATTATAGTCCCTATACTTTACATCCCCATGACTATTTTTGTAACTACCAATTTGTACTTCTTAATGTCTTCACCTTTTTCACGTTGCTCCCAACCTCCCTCCCATCTATCACCCCAATAAATCTATTACCCATCTGACACCATACATAGTTGTTACATTATTATTGATTATATTCCTTTTGCTATACCCTACATCACCATGACTACTTTATAACAACAAACTTGTACTTCCAAATCCTTTTCCCTTTTTCACCCACCTCCAAACCCCTTCCCAATCTGGCAACCATCAAAATGTTCTCTGTATCTATGAGTTTCTTTCTGTTTTGTTTGTTTGCTTTGTCCTTTAGATTCCATATATAAGCAAAATCACGTTGCATCTGTCTTTCTCTGTCAGACTTACTCCACTCAGCACAATACTCTCCAAGTCCATCCATGTCACCACAGATGACAAGAACCCGTTCCCTTCCCTGGCCGAGCACTATTACATTGTATAAATGCATCACATACTCTTTCCATTCATCCATTCTATTTATCCATTCATCCATCATCTTGGCCATTGTAAACAATGCTGCAATGAACTTACGGATGCACGTGTTCCCTCAAAGTAGCATTTGGGTTATTTCAGATAAACACCTTGAAATGGGATTAGTGGGTCCTTCATTGTCTCTTGTTATAGCCTTTATTTTAAAGTCTATTTTTTATGGTATAAGTCTATTTGTTTGTTATCCCTTCATTTTTTTATTTGTTTTCATCTTCATGAAATATGGGGGGTGGGGGGTGGGAGATGAGGGTAAGGGAGATCGAATACATGGTGATGGAAGGAGAACTGACTCTGGGTGATGAACACACAATGGGATTTATAGATGATGTAATACAGAATTGTACACCTGAAATCTATGTAATTTTACTAACAATTGTCACCCCAATAAATTTAATAAAATTAAAAAAAAAAAAAAAAAAAAAAGAAATATCTTTTTCCATCCTTTACTTTCACTTGGTGTGTGTCTTTTGATCTGAAGTGAGTCTCTTGTAGGCAGCATGTGTAAGGGTCTTATTTTCTTTTTTTTTATTATTATTTAAAACTAATTAAAGTTTATTGGGTGACAATGTTAGTAAAATTTCATAGGTTTCAGGTGTACAATTCTGCAATACACCATCTATATATCACATTATGTGTTCACCACCCTGAGTCAGTTCTCTTTCCATCACCGTATATTTGATCCCTTTTACCCTCATCTATCACCCCTGTCCCTTACGGCATTTTATTGTCTTATCCATTTAGCCACTCTATCTTTTGATTGGAACATTTAATCCATTTACATAGAAAATAATTGTTTATAGATATGTAGTTATTACCAATTTACTATTCATATTTTTTGTTTTTTTTTCTTTTCATCTTGAAGAAGTCCTTCTAAGATTCCTTGTAATAGTGGTTTGGTGGTGATGACCTCCTTTAGCTTTTTCTTATCTGGGAAGCTCTTTGTCCTTACATTCTAAATGATAGCTTTGCTGGGTAGAGTAGCCTTGGTTGTAGGTCCTTGTTTGTCATCACTTTGATGATTTCCTGCCAATTCCTTCCAGCCTGCAAAGTTTCTGTTGAGAAATCATTTGATAGCCTGATGGGAGCTCCCTTGTAGGTAACTAACAGCTTTTCTCTTGCTGCTTTTCTGATTTTTTGTCTTTAACCTTTGGCATTTTAATTATGATGTGTCTCGGTGTGAACCTCTTTTTGGATTCATCTTGTTTGGGACTCTCTGTTCTTCCTGGGCTTGTATGTCTATTTTCTTCACCAGATTAGGGACATTTCCTGTCATTATTTCTTCAAATAAGTTTTCAATTCTTAATCTCTCTCTACTCCTTCTCATACCCCAACGATGCAAATGTTGGTACACTTGTTGTTGTCCTAGGGGCCCTTTAAAATATATATCTTTTTTTTTTTTTTTTTTTGAGATTTTTCTTTCTTTTTGCTGTTCTATTGGGGTGTTTTTTTTAACCTTATCTTCTAAATCACTGATTCAATCTTCTGCTTCATGTAATCTACTATTAATTCCCTCTAATCTTCATTTCAGTTATTGCATTCTTTATTTCAGACTGATTCTTTTTTATCTCAATTTTTATGTTTCCTATCTCTTGGTGAAGTTCTCCCTGAGTTCACTGAGCATCTTTATAACCAGTGTTTTGAACTCTCCATCTGGTAGATTGTCTCCATTTTGTTTAGTTCTTTTTCTTGAGTTTTCTCGTTACTTCATTTGGGATGTATTTCTTTGTTTCCTCATTTTTGCTGCCTCCCTGTGTTTGTTTTTAACTATTAGGTAGGGCTGCTATGTTTCCTGGTCTTTCTAGAGTGGTCTTATGTAGTAGGTGTCCTGTGGGGCCCAGTGGCACAGTATCTCTGATCACCAAAGCTGGACGTTCAAGTTGTGCCCCTATGTAGGTTGTATGTGCCCTCCTGTTGTAGTTGAGCTTTGGTTGCTATTTGCATGTGAATGGGAGGGATTGATCCTCTGGTTCATTTATTGTGAGGACTGGCTGTGACTACAGTGGAGTAGTTGTTTTGTAGGGACTGACCCTATGGACAGGATTTGCTTTAGCAGGACTCTGGTGCCTGCCCAGTCTGCCCTTTGGGTGTCTCATCCTTGGAGGTGGCCATGTGATGCTTTGGCTAGGTCTGAAGCTGGTAATGAGGTGTGCCAACCCCCTAGGAGTGGCCCTGCTGGACCAAGTTTAGCTGTCCCCTGTGCCTTGCCAGGGGCCACCTGGTATGAGTCACAAAGAAATCCAGAGATGGTTTCCACCCATGCTGGGCTTGGAGGTGTCTTGAGATGCCAAGTTGAGATCCAAGGGCAGATTTTATGAGTGCTGGGCTAGGGTTGCTCAGTCAAAGGTACGGGACATGCTGAAGCCAGATGTTGCTTGTTTAGGGTGAACCTTTGAGAGATTTTAGGAAAGTCTGCTGCATGAGCAAAGGCAGGCAGTTTATACAGAAAAACCACTGGAAGCAGTTTGGGTGGGCACAAAATTTGGGTGGGGCAAGATATTAGGGAATCAGGGCAAATAAATTGTGTTAGCCAGTTTGATGGAGACTCAGATATGGTGTCTGCCTGCATCTGCATGATAGGAGGGTGAAGGGTCAACAAAGAAGCAATGACTTCTGCCAGCTCCTCCATTCCTCTCCCTGAAGCCAGACAATTCAGTTCTTGCCTCTATGTCCCTGGTGCCTTTTAGCTGCTGCATAAGTGCTGGAGCTCAGAGTGAGTGAATCTGTCAGCGAGTAAGTCTATGCACAGGCCCTTTAAGAGGAGCACCTGGGACTGCAGCCGCCTTCCACCTCACTCAGACACAATCTCTGCTGGTTTTCACAGCCAGAAGTTATGGGGACTTCTCCCTGGCACTGGAATCTTGGGCTGGGGAGCCTGGTGTGGAGCATGGATCCCTTGACCCTTGGGTACCTCTGCATCTGAGATATCCCTCCCAATTTTTAACAATCACAGGGGTGTGGGACCAGCCCATTCCACATCTCTGCCCCTCTTGCCAGTCTCGAGGTGGCTTCTTCTGTATATCCTTTGTGGTAGGGCTTTGGTTCAGCTAGACTTAAGGTGATTCTCAATAATGGTTGTTCTGTAGTTTAGTTGTAATTTTGAAATGGCACAGTGTTTACCCATCCACCATCTTAACTGGACCCACATTGCATCTTTTTATTTAGAAGTTCTTATCACATATTTTTATTGGTCTTGTTATTATAATGAAAAAACTTGTTTATTAATATCACAGTGAAAATCTTGATCATAATTCATAGGTCTTTTACTTGTGTTAGGGTATGGGGGAGGAAAATTAATTTTTCCTTCTACCCGTTTAAGTTCTTTTACTGGACTAATCAAATGAACATGAGATAGAGTAATAGGAGAAAATGACCAAATTTATTATGTATCTACATATGGGCGTTCCCTAAGAATATGAGACCTCAGGACAGATGAGGTAGCTAAGGTTTATATGGCATCTTGAGTTAAGAAGTGGGTGGTGGTTGTTCTCTGGTATTTCAAAAGGCAGGAAGGCACTTTACATAGAGATGGAAAAGCAAATGCTTAGTAAATAAATGTTTGCGGTTTTTTTTTGGCTAACACTAACAATGGGACATTGATCAAATGGACCTTGCTAGGTTCCTTCCTGTCTATCACACTTATTTCATATTAAACTGTAGTTATCTATGATGATAACTCCTTTCTTGGAGCAGGTCCTCTATCTGAATTCTTTTAGGCAGTTAGGGGAAAACCCAAAGTTTTTCCTTGAGTCTTTCATTAAATATAACCAGCTTAAAATGATCACTATCCCAAAGAGGCATATTTTGGGGTGGCAAGCTCTGCTCTCCCTCAATGTTCAGGGTATTGTGTAAAGTCTTGGACATCGTATACAAATGTTAGTGTATGTACATAAGTTAATTTTATGGGAATGGCTCTGTAGCTTTTATAAGAATTTCAGACGGGTCTGTTTTCCCCAAAATGTTAAGAATCATAATGACATGCACTTTGCTGTATATTATATCTGAAAATTATTAATGAGAAAATTTTTTTTTCCAGAAAATGTCAAATGAATACTTTAAGCTAAAAAAAAAAAATCATTTTGTTTTTTGAAATTGACACTACACAGAAATACAAGCTCTCTTGATGCTGACCTTACAAGGACATTACTATTTCTATCTGAATAGATTCACTTCCAATTTGGAGCATAGCCCATGTTCCATTACCATGCAGCCCACAACATGCTTGAGATTGGTAATTAGGGTGCAAATTGTGGTGGTATTTCTGGTGACTTGGACATGTGTTCAATAGAAACAAAAATGAGCCCCTTAACTCATTTCACACGGGCCAGAAAACATCTGCCAGATGGTTATAGCTTTCAGTAACTATTAGACTGAAGCACATTTGAACAAATGACTTAGATATATAGTGTTTGAAAGCTTATTCTGAAATTTCTAACATATCCATGGAGATTAGTCTTAATGAAAAACTACATTAATCTAGTTCATGTATTGTGATTAGCCTGAAATGGATAATTCTGTCTCACTTTCACCAAAGTCAAGCTAAAAATGCCTTTATCCACTTTCGTATAATACTAACAAAATATCAGGGCGATTTATTGATATAAGGGTATTTATTAGGACATGAAAATTAATTTCAGTTCCCTGAGGTATCTCATTTTAATTAACCAAACCATGATCCTGTTTTATTAATTAGTATGCTGAAGGAATTAGTTTGAGATGAATTTCATTCTAATAAAGCACTTATCTTCTAAAATAATAAAAAGAGCATTAACAATCTCAATCTAATTTGTTTTATACTTTTAATAACAGTTTTGAAATTCCATTCAGAAGACAAATATTCATTATTTTTAATTTAAAACTTTATTTGGGTGTGCATATTTCTTTTTTTTTAACTTTTTTTATTAGTTTCAGGTGCACGAAACAATACAATAATTAGACATTTAACATTTATATCCCTCACACAGTGACAACCCCCCTCCCCCCATCCACTACCCCTCTGATATCGCACACAGCCATTACATTTCCACTATCTCTATTTCTAATGCTGTACTCCGCTTCTTGTAACTATATATATATATATATATATATATATATATATATATATATATATATGTGTGTGTGTGTATATATATATATAAAATTGTAGTTGACATTCATTGTTGTTCAGCTTCAGGTGTGCTTATTTCTTACAAGCCTCATTATCAGTGGTACTATAGTTCTAGCATCATATCTTTTAAAGATTATTAATGTGAGCACAAATTCACTTAAACTGTTATATTAGTAAACTTTCTGTTGAATATAAACCTCATATTTATCTCACTCCCAGTGTTTTTCTCACTCACTTATGAAAGTATCTGGGTATGCCACAGAGTATGACTAGTAGGCAAGCCAGGTAGAATCTGTAAATAACACCCTGCTCTACCCAAACATGTAATTTCTGCATAGTCATATATTTTATTTTAGATTGCTGTTATTGGTATATTCTTGTATTTTGAAGCTTATCTTAAATACAACTAAAATATTTAAAGCAACAATATAATTCACATATTAGATGAATAGTGTATGGGATATCACATTAAGACTACTATTATAATGCAGCATGTTGAATAATTTCAAATACCTTTGTCTATGTTAAGCCACAGCGATGGCTTCAGGTGGTATAAAATTCTTAAGAGACCTGGATTATAACAAGCTAAATGGTATAGAAACTCATCAGAGAACTTTGCTGCTTACATATTTGTTTTGCTGCAAACATGTTTGTATTTGAGGACATCATAGGTTGTTCTCAAATACAACATTGGAAAATGGAGTATTTTCAATTAATACCAAAATACAAGAAAAAAAATCAAGATTTTGTATATGGTTTCTGTTTTTAAATCTTTCATACTGATAACCTACACTGTAAAAAGTCAGATAATAAATATTTAGGCTCTGTGGGCCAACAGGTAAAATTGAGAGCATTATGGAAGTCATTGCAAAACAAAACAAATGAGAAAACATGATTCCACAAATCATTTTGACGAAATTCAAAATATAATAATCGAAGACAATTTTTGGTAATACAAGCTACTAAAGAGAAGAATGGAATTATCCTTTAGGAATAATCTTTTCCTTAATTGTGGTTCAAAGTTAGTGTTCCCTGTCATCAAAATCAATAACTGATTTTCATCTGTCAATGCTAATCTGTAATGAGATTTTATGTATTTCTTCATTGAAAATGTCTTTTCACAGAAATAGATACTTCCAAATAGTGACATCAACCTATGAGAGCATATGTATATGTAAGGCATTTTTGGAATTGTTAGATTCTTCTCTAGTATTTGCCTTTTGGCATGTCATTACATTTCAGATTATTTGCTTCCAGTTGAAGGTTAGGTAGCAGCTACTCACTTACACAGTTAAATGAATTTTGAAATATGGAAATTTCCTTTGAACTTAGAGCTATTAGAACTTAGTTTGAACTTGAAAAGTATACTTCCCACAAAATTGTGTGGTAATACGGAGGTATTTCTTTTTATCTTAACTTTTGATAACCTAGGAAGTATATAAAGCAGCTTGACATTACTTATGATTCAAACAATATTAATTGTAATAAAATTGACATTCCTGCAGTATAAGTTTTTCATATAAATACTATTATCAGTACTTATAATTTTGCCTTGTAATTTTAGATGAAATTAATTAAGCAACATCATCAAATCTACAACACAAGGTAATTTCAAAATCCATTCAGCATTCAAAAACAGTAGTTCAGGGTGGTTCTTTTTGATCACAAAAATTTTAATTTTGTCTCTGACCTCAAAAAATAGCAATAAAATGTCCCTGAAAAGCTATAAAATTGCTTTGTGGTAGAGCAAGTCAGGGTAGTCAGCTTCTCTTTCTGACACACATTCACAGAATTGATAATGATTACATCCATGAAAGCCAATGAAAATCACTGTTGATACTAAAAATCACCAGTAGTAGCTTACCTAATATAGTCTTTTATTCTTGATGCGCTTATTAATAATGAGTCACTGTGTTAGTTTGGGGACTCTAGGAGGCAGACACCAAAGTGGGATTAGGTGTGCATGAAATATATTGCTGGAAACATGTGAGATGGACAAATGGGAAGGGGATGGAGGAGGTGGGGAGAACCTTCAGACTCTGAAGCAGTTATGACTCCTTCCAGAGAGAAGAAAGAAGGATCTTGCATTGCAGTTTAAAGAAAGTTTTGGGCAAACCAAGGGGAAGTACTTGAGTCAAAGTCACCCATCAGAAGGGTCCCTTCTGTGTTCAGCCTTTGGCTGGAAGCAGCCCCTGGGTAGTATGGCTTCAGCACACTCATGTTGGTAGATTTTGAATGCAGCAGCTCAGGTCACCAGTAAATTGCATTATCTTCAGCAACGGATCTGTGTGTGCATATTTATGGCTGCCACAGCCCAACACTTACTCCACACAAATTTGCTTCTTTACACTTATTTGGAGAGAAGCTTCTCTGTGATTCCCATGGGTCTGTCTTCCTGAGGGGAAACTTAAAAGAGAGAAATTTGAACTAAAGCCCCAGTCACTGCACTTAATCTTGTCTGCCACTGGTGTTCATCCCTTTCTTCCTACGCAATCCATTCCTAATTTCCTTTGCCTTCAGTTATCAACTCAGAATATCTTGTGCTTGCCTGGTGTTTTACCCAAACCTTCATTTCTGAGGGTCTGAATGCTTGATGATCATACTTTTCTCAGGCCTGAATTGCTGTATGTATCTGTTCAGTGAGGCAAGGCAGTACCAGGAGGGGCTCAAGTCGATAACTTGGGTTATACAAGTGTTCCTTCCTGCCCCCACTGTGTAAAAAGCAGCCCTACCTTCTCCTACCACTCAGAGTCAATTATCCTTGTTAGTATGGTGGTTTCTATTCTTGTCTGCTGGTCTCTGGATACAAGGAGTCCTGGTGGACAAAGTGCCCTGGTGGCAGCTGTAACTTACAATTAAATGGAATCCTTGCTGATTCCCTTGGTAAGAGTTATCTATCTATCATCTATCATCTATTGTCTATCTATCATCAATTTCTCTATCATCTATCTATCTATCTATCTATCTATCTATCTATCTATCTATCTATCTATCTATCTATCTGGATGTGGGAGTAGGACAGAAAGGATAGGATGGCAATTAGGCTTTACTGAATATACTTTGTTCTGTACATTTGACTTTTTAACCACCTATATATTTCAATAACTATAAAACTAATTTAAATTTGAAAAATTCAATTCCTAAAAATCAAACTCAAAATGCAATAAATAAATCTAACTGTGTATTTATAGATGGCATAACCACACAGAAGGTAGAAAGGTCAAGCCTTTCTGATGATTTGAACTCCCCTTCTTTAGCTTCTATATACTAGAATAATTCAAAGTTTTCTGCTGGATCCCTTTGGAAACATGTCCTACCACTTGGGGAATTTTCCTGGGTCAATATGGCCCACAGGGAAAACATAGGAGTACATGCTTGCCCAAACCCATTATGCAAGATGCCTTCTGCTGGATTTTTAACTCCCACACATCTCCAATTGAAAATCAGGCATCAGTTTCAGCATTCCATGAGCTCCAGAAATCCCAGATCAAGTTATGCAAGTGGTTGAGTTTAATCCCTCCCACTCGTTTTGAGATGAATAGGAAACACATTTTCCCCCTCCTCATATTGCTCGGAGATTGCCTGGCCCTTCGGCAATACTTTCAAAAAATTTTTCTCACCCAGTCATCATTGAATCACTCTCTGAATTGCCTTTTATATGACTTTGTGTGGATGAGGTACTAAGATGTCTGACTATTTTGCGATCATTACGTACCAAGTTCAGCATAGCTTCTCTATCCCTCTTTTAAAATTGGGAAGAAATTTCCTCTTGAGTTGTCAGCTTTGGAGCTTCAACTGAAAGTAAAAGTCCAGGTATTACAGGCAAATGGTTGAATGACCCTGGACAAAGTTCTACAATAGTCACAGTAGACAAGACCACAGAACTTTGACAAACCACAAGACTGCCATCATTGGGCTACTGGGCCACCTTAAAGAATAAATACCTAGTAGAGTACTTCATGCTGAATGGTTATGAAGCCATGTGTTCTCTTTATGAAGTACTAATTAAAGATCAATATAGATTTTAGCAGAGTGACATGGAGAATTTCCCTATTGCTTGTGAAGCGCCATCTCCCAGTCAAGAGACTAGAAAGAGAAGGAGAATGCCTGATTCTTGATTTAACATTATGGGAAATAAATAGATAATATCTATAATGTAAACAAAAAGTCAAGAAGTAGATGTAAAGGCATGTAAATTAAAGAAGCGTAATAAATTACAAAAAAGAAAAGAGAGGTAACAAATTGGAGATGACTCTCACTGGGGATTAGGTAATGCAAGTGGGAGAATTCTTTGATAATATGGAGAAGAAAGTAATTTAACTTGTAGTATAGATTTCTTCCTCTCTTTCAGATAATCTGTATAGTTTTATTTTTTTCATATTGTGAACTGGTAAACATTAGCCTCATTTTGCTGTTACATTTATGTAATAAAATAAACCTAAAACAATTGGGAAAAATAAAATTAGTCTAAGAATCTGATTTGCTGTAACTGTAATTAATCATGACTGTGCAATAGTAAATATTTGGGTTAGAAATTTTAATTAACTATTGATGAACAAATATTATATGAAGAAATAGTATATGCAGTAGAGGAATAAAAAGGAAATACAGAAAACATGTGACTGATCTTCATTATGTGCAAATGTCAACCAGCTGGACCTCAAACACTATATGATGCTTCTAAAAACTCATGTTTACCCCAAGCAGGCTCTTTATTATCTTCTGAATACCCTCTTAATGACAAACCTTGTTTGACACAGTCTAGGATAATGCATAAGAAAATTTACCTGGAAAGGATAATTAATTTAACATCTAAATTATCTGGAAAACACTTGTATACAAATAAATATACGATACTATATGTTTAGAGTAGAATTAAATATATTTGCTACTTTGAAAGTGAAATATTTTCTTCATGTCTATTCTATATGATCAGGTGTACATTTTATTTATATTATGAAAGGATAGGCTCAGGAAATGAAGGCAACTTTTTTTTTGAGAAGAAAGTCCTTTAGAGGAAAGTCCTCTTCTAAAGAAAAGACTATCAGAATATAGACTCAGAATTGAGATGGTAAATATTGGGTATGAGAGTTAAGTAATTTAGGGTAGATGTTATATTTATTTAATGGCACATTTGTGATTTTGGTTGACTTCCCAACATTTGTGCGTCTCTCACCCCCACTGTAGCTGCCATGCTGTTTGTCAAACTGTCTAAATCCAAGAGTAAACACTTGAGAGGTCCAAGGCAACTGTGAAAATTCTGTTTCTCTTTTCAATGTTCAGGAACTCAGGCATACGCCAGCCAGTTCACTGCATTCATTCCCCTGGTGACAATGATTGGTTTAGGAATGGGCATGTAACCCAAGTGCTTTAACTAGTCCAAAGGAATGGAATTTTTTTGTGCTTTTAGGGCAGAGGCCTTTTCTTTCTCTTGAGCTGGTCATGAATGAGGAAGCATTCATGGCTTTGATTAGTACTGGTAACTATCTTAAAACCACAAGGTTAAAAGCTGCTTTTAGGTTGAAGCCATTGATGGCAGAATGGAGAGACCAAAAGTGTTGGCCCTTCAGGACATAATAGAACAGACAGATTATTTAACCCTGGACTGCCTACTATGTTGGCCAATACATAACCTTGTTGTTCATTATGAATCAGCTTTTGTGTAACAACTAGTTAGAATTATCCTAATGGATCTCTAATTAAGGGAAAAGTTTCATTCTCTAATAAGAAACAGTTGTCATGGAACAGTTAGCTAATATTCATTACACTCAAATAAATACTGTGTATTTATTTATTTAATTAGTTTATTTACTTTGGCTTTTTCTTATGATACACTGAAAAGAATTATAAATATTCATAATTTAAAAACTGAGGGGGAAACTTTCATAGTAGAGTCACCTAGTGGTGAGAAGCACATTCTATGGATACAAAGAAAAAATATTACACATTTTGAGATTTCAGAGCAATTTTAATAAAATAATATTTAAGACAAGCAATAATTTTATTTTTGTAATATATAAATAATATCAACACCAATTATGAGTTCTAAAATTATGATTATTTATAGATATATATATGATATTAATAAATGATGAGAATACCAATGTTTATATGTGTGTGCTTCCTATTGCCGGTAAACAAAATTTCCCTGGACAAAATTTTTGTGATCTTTTCCTTATCTTCTCCCTACAACAGGTCATCAGCACAAAACTTAATGTTTGCTTCTTTACATCTTATTGCCTTGCATGCAGATTAGGGTTATTGATATTTCGACATGTCACTGATCTATAGAACAACACTGGCCAAGCATCCTAAAATTCTTGGTTGCCTATAAAAGAAAATTACTAATATCAATTTTCTGTGTGAAATATTTCTTTTTAGGAATACTTTACAATATCAGTGTTAAACAGAAAATACACTACACTACTATTTCACAAATACATATATATATATATTTTCTCTCTCTCTCTCTCTCTCTCTCTCTCTCTCTCTCTCTATATATATATATATATATATATATATATATATATATGGTGGTCCTCTGTTATGTTTGAATCACTGTACTATATTTACTCTATCAGTTTTCCATGAGAGTACAGATTTTGGGATTTTGAGTACAAGTAGCTTCAGAGAGTATGAAATATTTTTATGAATAATTCAGTATGTCTTCTTTCACCTTTGCTCTGTAATTTCAAATATGTATTGTGTGTTTGTATATAAATACTTATATATTTACATATATTTGACTGTGATGTTCACAGTAACCTAAGTTACTTGTTATGTGGAGAACCATTAACTATTTCATGTCTAATGATTTCCTTGGAATGCATTAATTACTAACATCCTCTTGAACCATTATTAACTTGTTACATAAATTGTAATTTAGCCTCAATTATATACTTTTTTTACACTCATTATTTTTCATCTTGGGTTTGAGTAATAGGACATGATATATTTTTAAAGCCAAAATGCTGTTATCAGTCAATTTTTGGAATGTGGTAGTTGGATTGCTCTTCCAGTAGCAGTGCTGAGTTTGTAAAAAGTGTTATTTTTCTTACCTAACTCTTTCTAATGACTCAGGGTACCCATGTATGAGAGGGTTGGGCCCTATTCTCTGACCAATGAATTATAAATACATCAGGTCCTTGATGTATCAGGAAAAAAAAAAAAAGTTAATTCCGACTGGGGTCACTGTCTGTGTGGAGTTTGCACATTCTCCGATGTTTATGTGGATTTTCTTTAGATGTTCCGATTTCCTCCTCCAACCCACAGATGTGCATGTTAGGTTAAAATTGACCTGTCTCAATAGTCTCAGCCTCAGCGCGCGTGCGAGCCCGCATGTGAGTGTGAGAGTGTGTGTGTGTGTGTGTGTGTGTGTGTGTGTGTGTGTGTGTGACCCTGTGAGTTAAGGGCATCCTGTCCAGGGAAGGTTCATGCCTCATGCCGTAAGCTGCCGGGATAGGCTCCTGCCACCTGTGACTCTGAACTGGAATAAAATAAGCGGGTTGGAAAAGAATTCTACTCCTTGTTTTTATTCATCTTTCTTAAATGTATGCATTGCTTACATTTACTTCAATGTTTAATATTAGAAGTGTTTTTGGTCTTTATTTAGAAGTTTGGGTGATGTTTTTTTGTGACCAGAAATATGCCGTAGGAACTTAACTGTTTATGTCAGTTAGCCTGTGGCAGAACTGGTTTTGTTACATGTCACTTCACTTAAGTCACAATTTCCAAGAACCTATGAATGACATTAAGTGAAGACTTACTGTACAAGGATGCTAGAGTATTGCATCTTGATCTGGCCTATATGCTAATGAATAGCAAAGTTATTATCCATTATCATCTTATAGATCAGTGCATGAACGACTAGTACATGGGTTAAGAGACTTCAAAACATGGGTTTAACCTCCATTGTATATAAACTTAGTAGAAAAGGATAGGTATCACTTGCTTTTATCTTTATCACAGTATTTAATCAAATATTACTTTTAAATGTTGTGGACCTAATTGTTTAATTGTCAGTAATATCACAGTCAACTAAAGGTTCTCTTAGAAAACTTTAGGCCTATCTGTCAGGAGATGTGGAATGTCTTATTTCCTGATTTTAGGTGTTTCCACTAAAGCATAATCAGATCCCCTCTAATCATAGGGCTATTTGCAGTTTGGTTGCCAGGAATAGCTGTGGAGTCCAGAAGGTTTCTGTAGTGTTCTCCCACCACGGAGGGGTTTGGGAAGTAGTGGAACCGGGGCATAGGTTTGAAATAGATTAGGGAAGATAGCACTGATCTAAAACAGTCTTCAATAGTACATAACAGTTCCAAGGTGAAAAAAAAAAAAAAATCCTTCACATATTTAAATTTAAATTTAATAGAATATTAAAAAGGTTGAAATAAAATATGCATTTCACGTAAACCAGATTATATGTGGGAACTGACATACTCGGTCATAAAATAAAATTAGTATCCTAATATTATACTACTACTATTAAAATACTAGGTAAGATTTTAGGTAATATTTAATTTACTATAGAGGAAGTAAAGTAGTACTATAAAAGTAGCAAAGTACTGTAGAGAAAGTGGGCCTTTATTTACTCTATATTTTAGTCATTTTCTTTTTAATTCAAGCGGATTTCCACTCTCAAATCAGGATTATTTGCATTTATGTGGTGAAATGTTGCCATCTTGTGGCCAGTCAATCTATCACACCTTTCTCTTTCTTTGGATAGGCGTTTTTTTTGTTTTTGTTTTTTGGTCATTTTCATGTGATGCTTGAGTATTTGGGGGCAGATATGCAGATATTGTATCTATTGGGGTAATTATTTTAACTAAATAAAATTTAAGCATATTAATTTAAAATATACGTTAAAATAAGTTTACTGGTATTGTCACACAATGAGATTTTCATCTGTATCTTCTGGAGCTCTTAGAATTTTCCTTTTTGTGGGCAGATTATTTAAATTACAAACCTTAAGCTATTTGGAAGTGCTCTCTTAAGAGTCCACATGATTTTAAAAAAATGTTTATAGCTGCTCTGAAAGTCACCACAAGTTACCAAAATGTCCATTTGTATATAATTTGGGAACTATTTCTAATACATACCCCATTTTAAACAATAGGGGGCATTATAATGTCATGTTTTGGTTTTCTCTATGTAGGCAAGTGTTTTAGTTCATGGTACAACCCTGGGTTTTCTTCTTGAAAAGAATACTCCTCTAAATTAAAAAACATATTTATTGTATTTTGACAGTACTGACAATGAATACAAACCTCATTATATATCCTTGAGGGATATAATTTCTTAAGAGAAAATACCATTCCAGTTTATCACTATTTCAACATATGCACACATTACTAAATTGATGTAAAATTCAAACCAATTTATATTTAATCCCGAGATAATAGTTTTAAAACATAAATGCTTCCTCATTAAACTGAAAAATGTTGCCATTTTCAAACATTTTAAAATAATTTTTTCGCTATGTATTACCATGCATGCAAACTTTTAAAAAGTTGACCTTTATTTAAGGTGAGAAAATCATGAAACTGTGTTCTTAGCAGTTTGAAATATTTTGACAACTAGGGTGTAAATTGTCAAAACAAAAATACTTTCAAAGTTAGTGATTTTTCTGAAGTTAATTAAGGTGTTCTTTTAATGTGGGTATTCTATCTTTGGGTATTTTATCTTTTCAAGTTTTTCATGAAATTAAGTTTCAGACTGAATATAGAGTGAAACAAGATTTAGTAGATTAAATATTTAAATTCAAAATTATAATTTTTGCATAGAAGAACATATCTTTTTTTTCAATGGGAAGCATCTCTTTTATGTTTCATCGAGCAGATATAAGGGAACAGGATAGAATAATTTATAAGACCATCATTTCTGTCTCCTTTCAAAATAGTGTAATAGTTATCAATGCTTTCTTTTAAGTTGTATTGAAATTATATGCATATACACACACAAATATTATATTATTAAATTCTCTTTATTTCTTTATACAAAATTAAAACATTAAAGAATAGTCTAAAGTCAAATTTTAATTGGCTTCCTCAATCTTAGTCCCCTTCATGAGATAAAAATAATCATCATTGTGAATTTGTTGTAGGTACTGAATTTTTAATGATTCAGGCAAAGATGATTATGATATATTTTTTTGCATATTTATAGATAATAGGAGCCACATTTAACAGAAATTTTATATCCTTTTTAAAAAAATATGTCGGTAGCTCTAAATTAGTCGTGGTGGGAATATTTACATCATGGAAATCAGCAAATTCTACAAATCCGGAATTTATTTTTTCCCCAGAGAGCTTGTTGCCAGTAGACCAATGGGTGTTTCTTACTGGGGACCATAGTGGCATTTTGTTTAATTGTGTAGGGTTTTCCTGCCTATTGCACAAGGTTTAGCATTCTTGGCCCCTGTCCATTAAATACCAAAATAGCAAACCCTAGTCACTGAAACCACTAGAGGGATTACCAAGCAATACGTGTATGTGGCAATACAGTAACAAAGTATTAATGAAGTAATAAATTCCAAGGGCAGAATTAGACACAAAAATAACGCAACAAGTTCGGTTTAAAAACAAACAAACTGGGACTGATTGATAAAGGGTTTTAAATTATCATCTACTTTGTTTAGCTTCTTGGTCATATTGTTGGTCTGCTTATTGATAGGACCAGAATGTGGAGAGACGGAAAACAGGGAAACCAATTAGAAAGCTGTAACATGTATCTGTTGTTTTGCCAACCAATAGCATTCATTTTTTTCTCCAATAACATTATACTTCAAATGCCCCCTAGGCTCTTAGAGCTGTGCCGCCCAGTATGATGGCCACTACCCACATATGGCATTGAGCGCTCAAAACGAGGGTAGTACAGTTGAGGAACTAAATTTTTAATTGAATTGATTTATGTTGGAAATTTAAAATATGCCCTGGGGTTTGAAAACTTACTCCAAATTTTCCAGAAATGCAAAATATTGTATTAATAACTTTAGTTTGATAAGATGTTTAAATGACAATATTCTGGATTTATCGGGGTAAAGTGTATTATAATATATGCTATAATAAATTCACATATATTAACTTCACCAATTTTTTTTTACTTTTTTAAATGTGGCCACTAGCACATTTAAAATTCCATATGTAGCTCACATAATATTTCTATTAGACAGTGCTGCTCTAGAAAGAATCATCACTTATTCATGCTGAGCCCATGCAGTCCTGAGGTTCTAACTCCATCACAGCTCTGGAGCTAGGCATTGATTTGGGCCCAGCCAATCAGGACACTCAACCAAAGAGAGTAAGGCACAGAGCTGTAAGGCTCAAACTGCTGGGAAGGAACAGTTCTCTGTTTTTGATGAACTTCCTGTCAGTTAGAAACCTAGAGTTGGTAGGGGCCATATTACCACCTTAAAGAAACTGCCAGGTTGGAAATGAAGCCAATATTGGAATGCAGAGCCAAGGAGTAGAGAGAGCTGGACTCTGAAAACCAGGACGTTTTAGTTACTTTCGGCAGTAGAGCACTTTTTAGCTCAAGCCTATTTGGGTAAAGATTTTCTGCTACTTTACAAACAAAAATTCCTTACGGGTACAGAGGCAGGAGATATTTAAAGGCTGGGGCTTTGGCAGGGGCAGTGGGGATGGAGAATATCAAATCTAAGACACACTGTTTTGACTTCAGGAATACAAGAAGTAGAGACAGGAAAATGTTGGGAATATTAAAAAACAGCCTGATTATTAATTGATTGTGTTAAGTGATAAAAACAAGTTTTATTAGCATGCGGTATTGAACTTGTTTTGAAATTCAGTGTTTTCTAATGGTAAGCTAAGTTCAAACCGCAGTAACCTGGTTGTCAGCATTTAAAAGTGACTTTTATTAGTTTACCATGTGACCGTCTAGTCTTTATTTAAAATGCTAGTGAATAAGTGAGATTAGGAACTAGGATCTATACTTTAAGCTCTAAGCTAGAAAGAGATTGACAGTGATTAATATGCACTCAAGTGTTACAGCTTTATATGATCAACCAACCATACAACTCTGCTCCTCTTATGAAAGAGACCCATAAATTCATGCATGGCTTAGTCACTTGGTGCAACTATTGCATACTAGCTCGGAGTCAAGTGAAAGCATTTATCCTTTCAGTCAAGTACCTTCTGATATCCATAAACTTACAAAGTGTAATGTTTGTATTTTTTGTTTGTCAGCGTTTATTTTTTGATAGTCTAAGTTTCAAAGAAATCTCCATTCCTCAGTAAACTTAAAATGTTTCAACTTTTAAAGGTTTATTAATCTCTAGATTTTTGATATCTGTTCTAAATTATAAAGGGGACGTGAAAACATATTTCATCTCTGTGCTTTAGTTTTCGCTTCTGTCTTGAAGTATACTTAGTTTATATAGACTCCAAAAGAGCTGATCCCTGGGAAGAAGAGAGAAAAAAGTTGAAAAAAATATTTACTAAATGATAACTGAAATAAGATAAGCTTTCTTATTATGTAGAAATTTCTCAAAAGGCCCAAAAATTACATTGAAAAAATAAGCCCCAATAATGTGCTGGTTTTATTCCACTCAGATACAAGTGATTGAACAAGTAGAGATAGTTCAGTGCTCTTGACACCAACAGAAACATTACCTACTGGAAGAAAGAAAGATAGGTCTTTCTAATTGTATAATAGTGGAAGGATACTTGCATAATTACAGGGCTACAGTGACAGCTGCTCACCGTGTAGGCTATCAGGCTCTGCAGGCGGTAATTTACCCATGTGCTTCCCATTCGTTTGAATGGAAAACAGTAGGGGGTGGCCCTTATGCATTCCATATAATTGCAGACATTTTAAGCAACTATCATTGAAAGTTTCTCATTTTAATATTGTGTAAAAATATGGCTTTTTTTTTTATACTGGACTTTCCTGGCAGAACCTTTTAAGTACCATGACTAGAGTTGTCGTCTGACTTTTTCTCTGAAGTTATGTATTATTTTCATAGTCCAAGGTATATGTGAAGAGGGAAAACAACAGCAACAAAATTTCTTTGGATAAGATATGGGTCGAATGAAATTATTGGACAAAATTTTGTCTTTTCATTAGCATTCCTATATGTAGTAAGTACAATAGCAGAAAAAAGCTAGATAGCAAATATATTTTGAGTTCAGAAGGCTTGTATTTCATAAAATTGCTTTTAAGGGTCATTTTACTTGCAAATATTTTTGGAAGGCATTTAGTAGCCACTTACTCACAAGGAAGTTCCTCGCTCTCTCATCTCAACCAACCAGAAGAGACCTGAGGACCAGTAAATAAACAAACTGGTACCTGCACAACTGAAGCTGTTGACTTAAGATTTCAAGGCCAAAGCCATACATGATCTTTAGGAGAGGCGCTCCACTTTTGATCAGAGACTCTTTTCTCCTACTTAGCATACCGTTCTTACAAACAAACAAGCAAACAAACAAATAAACAGACCCAGGCAAACAAATAGCTTTATTTCCTAATATAGGGGCAATTAGAAACATCAAAGGAGAATAGACTAGGTAGAAGAAGAAAGATTTGTTTTGGTTACTTTTGGACTCAACTCGTATTTCAACTGCTGCCTATAGACTTCCTAAATCTCCAGTGTTGGAGTGAATCACCTCATCCCCTGGGCTTCCAGAATGCTTTTTAAAAATAAATTGACGTCATGGTCAGGGTTGATATTAGAAATACTTTACAGCTGGAGCAGATGCTGGCCCAATACAGAAGCTAGAGCTGGGAACACAGCTGTGCTGCACATTAACCCATTAGTTGCTGGATCCTGAGGCATTACAGGGCGTCCCAACACCTTGGCAGCTGCGATGACTAGGAAGCACTCATGGAATAATGGCGGTGGTCATTGGCCATCAGTTTTACTTCAACAACCAATGAGGATGTATGAGTTCAGGGCCTATTTTTTATTCATCTTAACATCCCCAGCTGGCAGAGAACAGGACAAGATATTAGTAACTCAAACAAGTAGTCTTTGCGTTTAATGTGTTTTTTAACACCAAACTGAGAAACGATATTAGTGTATATTTTACTTAACGTTCTGTCCGTATAATTTCCCTAAAGTAGGAGATAATGAATGTTTACAACATAAATAGAGTGGAGAGAAGAGGACGTTGCAGCCAGAGGACTTGGCTTGGCCAAGCAAACTTTGGATTACAAATTCGATTTACCAGGAATTGCTCTTGTGGTTAAACAGAGATGCCAAAGTGGAAGTGAGCTGATAAAAGTAAAAACAAAACAAAACAAAACATTATTTTAACAGATGTGGTGTCTTGTCAGAAATTAAATAAAACAAGGACATTTTGGAATGTTTGGGTTTTATTCTTTGTTCTTCGGATAATGCTTTATTTTTTTTTACTCAAAATGTAGTTTTCATTTACCTCGTTTTCCTGCCTGTTTTATTTAGCAGAAATGGATGAAATCATGTGGAAGAAATTAAGAATTGAGTAAGAAAAAAATTCCAATTACAAAAAAGCCTATAGAATACCAAAAGTTATCAGTGTATTTTTACCTATAAATTATGATCAGTACAGATAATAGCCTCCAAATAATAACAGGCCACAGCTAATATCATACAACAAGGATTATATTGCATAATTTTGCCAGAAGCTGAATTATACCGTGAGACATGTCTTAGATACTTAGAGTTGAAGGTGAGATGGATGTACTGAATATTTACATTTTAATTATAAACATGGTAGATAAGATTCTTTTCACTGTATATTAAGTTAATGAACATAGTGAGCAGAACTTGAACAAATCATCAGTTTCACCCCAATTCATTATAAAATGTAGGCTCATTAACGTGGATTTCTATTCCACTTTACTTAAAGGAAGGGCAAACAAAGCTTACTTCTACTGTCAGCCCAACTTGCTTCTCCACCATGTAAATGGTCATCTCTGCATCTCACACTACAGTGAGCCTGCAGTTTGGCCTTTTATTGTTTTCATTCCTAATCAATTCAGACCTGATCACCATTTAGGAAATTATGAAAGTTTTCTTACTTTTCCTTTTTCTCTTCCTCCTTCCTTTTCTCCCCTCCTCCCTTGCTCTTTTCCTTCCTTTCTCCCACTTTCCCTCCCTCCCTCCCTCCCTCCCTCCCTCCCTCCCTCCCTCCCTCCCTCCCTCCCTCCCTCCCTCCCTTCCATCTTTTCTTTTTCTTTTTTTCTATAGTCTTTTGAGTCATAATTGACACACAATGAATTGCACATACTTAATGTATACAATTTGATTATTTGACACATATATACCCCCATGGAATGATCAGCAAAATCAAGATAGTGAACAAATTCATCACTTACAGAGTTGTTTTGTATTCCTCTGTAATCCTTTCCTCACACCCCTCCCCAAGATTCATCCCCAAGCAACCACTGATCTGTTATAAAAGTTGTCTTATTTTGAGAGCTTACTGTTGTCGATTGTGATTTTTATAAATAAATTGATAGTCAATTTTAACATGCACAGTGTGCAGAAGGATTGGCTTCATGCAGTAAGCAGACCTGCCTGAGTGCACTTCAACCAAATGCGTGTAAGCTAAACAAGGCCCTGTGGGGACAGAGCCCCAGAAAGTAGTTTCCAGGCTCTCAGCCTCACATAGACAGGTGCTGGCTCAGGTAGTAAATGGCCAACTGTGATTGCATGGCCATCAGCTGTGGCTAGTTGGCCGTCAGCTGTAACCAGTGAGCCATTGGCCACTAATATAACTGCTGTGGCTACGCTAGAAGAAAGAGAAGGATGGGGGCTAGCAAGAAGATGGCGGCTGGGCTGGCAAGCATGGATGGCGGTTTGCGGACAGTGTGGATCCAGCCTCCATTGAGAGTATAGTGCCGCCAGCGAGAATATAGTGGTATGACTCCCCCACCTATGGCTCCGTGGGTGTTCCTTTTCGGCCTCACCATATCCTGCGTTCTTGTATGGGGAGCGGGAGCAGAGACCCCGCCGGACGCCCTGCACGACAGGTCCAAATAAAATGAAATAAATATGCTCCTTTCATAAAAGCAGTGGCCATTTTACAACTGCAGACAAAATGAATGGTTTATATTAAATGTTTTAAAGTAACTACTCAGAAACACAGATTCTGACACTTGATATTTTTCCTGGGTAAATGGGTTATTCAGAAAGCCAAACTTTCTAGCCTTACATTAAGACATGGATTTGTATATCAAGGCATAATGGATAGAAAAACTACAGTAAATACTGACCCTCTGAAATCTGGGTCTAAAATTTATTGTTATTAAATATTAAAGAATTCCTATTGGGTGGTATAAACTACCCTTTATTGTTAAATATTATTTTTTTTCTCTCTCTTCTTCTGCATACTCTTATTTTCATGCAAAGGTGAAAAGTGAATACTTTATAATGTGTATTATAGTCACTGCATTAAATGTTGCATGCTTTCTGGTGAAAAGACAAAGTGTCGACTGGCCTGTTTCTGTCCTAGTGAGGAATACTATTTGTGTGTGTCTCTGTGTGCATGTGTTTGTGAAGAAATATAATTAGAATAGAATTCCAGTGCTGGCAGTCTTCTGTTTCTATATCTGTAAAATAAGAATAATAGTTACAGAGGTGTATTAAGGATGAAGGGCATGTGTAGAAGAAACCTGGTGTGTGATATATAGTACTCAAAGAACATTAGTTATTAAAGAAAAACATTTATATTTTAACGCTATTTCAATCAAAATGTACATGTCTTCCATCCCTTACCTACTTGCCCTTTAGAAAATGGTTATCGATTTTTTTGGACTCTGGAAGCTATAGCTGTATCTGGTCAAGAAAACCTCCTGGATTGGCAGGGTATTGAGTTAGCTACTTGGAAACAGCCATGAGAGGGTCACTTGTGATTAGAACTGACATCTAAGATTTTTTAAAATGAGTTCCTTCCCAGCCTGCTCATGTACTCCACTTTATTGTTTATAGAATTGCAAAGCCTGTTACTTAAAATAGCACAGACACTCCATTTACTTTCTGCTGACAATTAATGCAATTAAGAATAATTAAAAGTTCAGGCACTATTAATTCCTTCATAAAGTGTCCTCGAAGCTGACACAGCTACAAGGATTTAAAAATATGCTAATCCCACATGGTGTGGAGACCTGTGCCCTGTCCTTGAATTGTTTCTTTCTGTTCTATGAGGAAATAAGTACAGGAATTGAAAGTGCCAGCAGAGGCCTGTGCATGATTTAGTATCTAACAAAAGTATTGCTCTGGTGAGAGTTGGGAGAGGAAAGAAACCCCGGGTCCTTCGCTTCAGCAATTCACAAAGCAGTGGTTTAAGATGGAATCTTTGTGCAGAAGCAGGTGACAATTTGTATGGTTTAATATGTAGAGATCTGGGCTGTCCCCAAACACCTGTCATAAAATCTGGTTTTATAATAAGAATTCCATTTGCTAGGATCATAGACTTAAAGATCAGAGTTTAAGATTCTATTATCATATTTCTGAAAAGAGAGGTGGGGACTAACATTTATTGAACAACTATTATCTGCTTAACTTTTACATTTATAATTACAATTTCGCAAAATGCTGACATGATGCCCTAAAAGAGTTTAATTACCAAGAAGGCCACTTAGCAGTATGGTGAGCAAATGTTAGCAGAGAACAGAAATGTGTGTGTGTGTGTGTGTGTGTGTGTGTGTGTGTGTGGTCTTTAAATAATTCAATATCTAAATTAGAGTGGATTTCTGGTTTCGCCCTTTCTGTAATTCCTCAGATGCTCTGTTTGTGTGGCCACTTTGAGGTCTCATGGAGAGCATAACGTTGGCTATATTCCTGCTGCTAGTGAGCAGTCCATGGCCCAGTAGGGAAGGTGAGGATGAAGGGAAAGCTGTGGATCTAATCTGATGCTTATGCAGAGGGAGTTGAACTTCTCCCCACTGATCTTCACCAGTCTTTCATTCTGTAAAGCTTCCCATCATGCTTCACTCTGTGATGCTCTCATTTCCTGGATGTTTTAGGGAGTGAGTTCTGCATGGAAATGTACTGAGCTATCAGAATGGCAAAGGACGCCATGTATTCTAGGTTAGCTATTTTAGTTCAACTATTATACATTTCCCATTTTCTCTTGAGAATGTTTTCTTGATGCTTCAGGCAGAATTTTAAGATGAATAGAGAAAACAAACAAATCCTCAAGAATTCCTAAACAAAGATTTCTGCTAGAATGATTTAAAAATATTTTCAACTTTCTTCTCATTTATTTTATGAATTTAGGCTTCCTAGCTAGGTCAGAATATTCTTTTAAATGTTTAAGATAACTAGGTTGCAAAAGGCATAACAGCTTTTTTTAAAACAGCTTTCTCCTGAAAGTAATTTGGTCGCGGTACTGATATTTGTGTTAGTGCATCCTGACCTCATTCCCATCTGGAAATGAGGAAACAAGCACTCTTTAGGGTACAGGACTTTTGGTCACAGACTCTTGAGCTCTGAAGTCATATATAACTTCTAAACTGGAGAAACTAAAACTGCACTGAGCTGACGTGGAATTTTCTCTCATTAAAATGCTAATAGGCTTTAATGACACAGAGTAACTTAAGAAGGAAAAACCTTAAAGAGTTCAAAATTAAAATAACGTGATTGATTTTTTAAACATTCTAATAAACAATAAAATCTCCAAAATTGTTTTTGCTTTAAGTTCTTGAACTCAGACACTATTTGCTTTACTTCCATTTCCTTTTCCTACTTCCAGTCCTTTTATTCCTTTTGGAGCTATCATGTATAAAATGTGTTAACACATTTACTATGTAGATAGGAAGTAAAATAAAATACTTGTGTTCTCATTTAATCCTCACAATATTCCTGTGAAGTATGAGAGAGCTTTCCTTCTCATTTTACTGTTTTACTGGATGAAGAATTTTAAGCATAGTATTCTGATTTACCTCCACAAATGAGGCAAAAAAAAATTACATCGTCATATCTAAATTTGTCATTTACCTGTGTCGTGCGGGGCATCGGGCGGCTCCCGCTCCCCACACCAGAACGCAGGATATGGTGAGGCCAAAAAGGAACACCCATGGAGCCATAGATAAGGGAGCCATACCACTATATTCTCACTGGCCGCTGGGCCAGAGACACAGGAAGCAGGAGCCACACTGTTTGCAACCCTCACTGCATCGCTTGCTATCTCAGCCACCATCTCCTTGCTAGCCCCCATTTTTTTGCTAGCGTAGCCACAGCAGTTACATTAGTGGACGATGGCTCACTGGCTACAGCTGACGGCCAACTAGCCACAGCTGATGGCCATGCAATCACAGTTGATGGCCATTTACTACCTGAGCCAGCACCTTTCTATGTGAGGCCGAGAGCCTGGAAACTGCTTTCTGGGGCTCTGTCCCCACAACCTGTCACCTGTCAGACCGTCCATTTGGCATTAGGTAGTGAACGTAGTGTGGCCAGTTGTAATGAGGGCACAGTGGCAGGTGGTGACTCGTTGACTGAGCTCTGATGGAGGGAGTATGAGAGAATGGTGAGGTGCCGAGTCTAGGGGAAGGCATTTAGGAAGTGGATGTGCCTACTCCACGTTCTTTTCCACTTTTTCCAACAGGCTGATGATTAAAACAAGGCCTTCGGAAATACTGGAGCCGCAGTACAGAAGGAGCCTTCGTTGCCAAGGAAAAAATCTGCCCATGAACCAGGCGCCTGCAGTGGATGATTATAAAAGCTAGAAATACACTTCCTATTGTGTTTGGGCTATTGTACTAGTTTACATTTATTTGCTAAAGCAGCTAGTATTATATTAATGCAAGCTTATTTTCTTTGTTTCCTTCCCCAAATTCCATAACATACTCTGTTAGGGGCACTTAACTCTCTTCATGTTGATGTAACTTAGAAGATACAGGTTTCTATTTGCTTTTATAGTACAGATTGCTCTTATTATTGTCCTTCCACTAACCTTTTCATAGTTTTTGACACAAACTCAGTAGACAGATTATGAAATAATACTAATTTATGATACCACTATCTTAAAATAAAAGATATGAGAAGCTTGCTATTTCTTAATAATTTTCTTGAAAGGTTGGTGATACCCTTTTCAGTGTATATCATTTAAAATGCAAAATGAAGATTCAGGCTAAGACATATATATTGTAAAAATACTGTATATGTATGTAGTTAGTCTACTACTTGGTCATTTAGAGAAAAATATGGTGATTTTCAACAATTCCCAGCTGTGAAATAAACAGCATGTATCAGTAAGGAAAACTGGGGTTTTTATCCCTTAAGTGGCACTAGTTGTATGACTGTGACCAGGTCATTTACTTTCAATAAAACTTTCAAATATATAGTAACAATTGATAACATTCACTGAGTGTTGTCTCTGTACCCACAAATGGCTTAGGTGCTCTCCAAGTATTAATTCATTTAATCTTCACTACAATACTATGAGATAAAACTACTTTTGCCCTATTTTACAAGAGGGAAACAGAAGAGCAATATATTCGAGTTGTTTGATGAAAGTTACTCAGCTAATTGGCAGCAAATTTGACATTTGCACTGTCAGCCTGGCTACAGAGTAAACATTAGTAATCAGTTTACTAGTGTTTTCTCACACTAGAGTGTCCCAATCACTGGGGGAGCTATAAAAACACAAATGGTTGGGCCCCACTCCAGAGGTATTTGTTTTTTTAAAATTAATTTTTATGAAATTTATTGGGGTGACATTGGTTAGTAAAATCATATGTTTCAAGTGTACAATTCTGTAATCCATCATTTATGTCATAGGTCTGGAGTAGTGCCTGGGAATTTGCACTTCTAACCAGTTCCCCAGGGATGGTGATGCTACTGGCCCAGGGACCACATCGTGAGAAGCACTGTGGAATATTCTACTGCCTTCCTTCTTCAGAATTTTGGTCATCTATGATTTCTTTTACAAGAGTGCTCATTCAAAAATAGTTAAATCACATTATAAGAAAATGTTTTCAGTACTAAGATTTCATATTTCAAAAACATAGTTTAAGCTCTACCAAAATGAATTTTTCTTGTCTTTTTCTTTAGATTCTTGAAACACTTTAAATGAAAGAAGAATTCTCTTATTTGAGTCAAAAGGTACAGTAATGGTGTGATAAGTTATTTTCTCCACTGCCTGTTTACTGTTATTTGAATCACACTTGCACTTTTAATGTTCATCTTTGGAAACATTTTAATTTCAGTTTATGGTGGGTTTTTAATACTTGCCACCTTTTTCTATTTTTGTAAAATTTTCTTCAGAAAACAAGTAATTTTTTCCCCAACAGCTTATTCCATACAGCTAGTTTACAAGAATTTCTATGTATAGTTTTTGAATTACATTTTGAATATTGTGTTTAATTTTCCTTGGGTGTTCATTATAAAATCAGAGATATAGTTTTAGATAGTGTGAAGCAAGGAGATAGAAAATAGAGATATAAAGTGATACCACAAAAGTGTGAGAAAAAGTAGAAATATAAATTAAGAGTCTATAAAGTATAGAGGAAAATATTTTTAAAAAATACAAATTTATTATAAATTTAAGAATTCTTTCTGTCATAAATGTATATATCATATATATCTATATACTATACACACATATACAGTGATTTAGGACACAATGTGCTTTCATGTCTTCAAGCTGTCATAAATTTTAAAACATTTTCTATTGAGTCTTTTTCATAAATTCCATTATAAATTTTAGTTTATTTTCAACTGAGAAAGTTTGATACTCATAGCCTTAGATTATAAATAAAATAAATAACTCTGAATAGAAATTGATGACATAGGGATAATACGCATGTTGATTTTTCTGATGTTAAGGGTTTCTGGCCTTAGGGTCCAGGAAGAATGTCTTCCTCATGATTATTTGCCTTCTAAAGCATCTGGGGTTTGGAATCATGAGCAGGGAGAGAGTCTGAAATAGGAGAAGGATGTGGGTTGGATGGTCAAGAGAAAAGAATTAAAAAGTAAAATAAGTGAAGAGAACATGTCCTAATTAAAACCACTTTTCTGTCTTTTAGAAGCCCCAAAATGCACATAGATGAAAGCAGGGCTGCTTGTTTTATTAGTTGCCTAACCAGTCAATACCATCCTGGAAGCAACAACTGTGTAAACACAAGCCTGCAGCAAATGCTTTGTAGAGACACCTGCACTCTGATCTAAACTGAACCGCACTGACATTTCAAACATTCTCATGAGAAGTTTTCTACTTTCTCAGGATACAACATTCCACATAACCCGTAGATTACTGGAATATGTTCAGCAACATTTTCCTATTCCAGTAGGTGCAATACAGATTTTCAAATCGTAGCTGGAAAACACGATCATCCTTGGTTGTGAAGATATAAAGCTCAGATAACAATGCTGTTACTATTTTAAAAGAACACGTAAGAATTGCAATCTGTTCCTGATAATTACTATTTCATGTCTTCCTGATTTGTATTAATATTTCCTTATTTCTTTAGTGTTTTTCCAAGTTAGAATGATGACTAACAAAGTTGTATTTTGTTATAAAGTTCATCTTCTTGTGGACTCTCATATCAGAATCTTATAAAATAGTCAGGTCTTTGCATAAAGCCAGACCAAAATGTCCTTTTAATAATTAGTCCAAACTTTTAAATAGAGTTTTTCCTTTGAATAAAACATAGGAATTATCTATTTGTTACTGCCAAAAAGCTTAGCCTGATTGGAACTATGAGTTAAAATTTATTTAGCTTTAAAAATAATAAGAGCTAACAATTAACGAGCACTTTGTCTTAGCTAAGTATCATGGTAGGGTTTTTTTCATTGCTTTATTTAATGTTTACCAACAGCAACGTGAGGTAAGTATTGTCACGATTTTATGAGGACACTACAAGTTAGAAAAAAATAAGCAACCAACTTTATTCAAATCCTCAAACTACCAGGTGTCTGAACTAAAACTTGAACCCACTTCTAACTGAATTGCAGCAAGAGTTTGAAGAATATTTTCTACTCATTGTTATTCTCAATAGCTACACACCAACAGTTGAATTGATGGCCTATTTATTGAATTTGGCCTTTTTTGCATAAGATGAATTGTGTGGTAATTGTCTCTCTAGTAATAAAAAACACACACCCACTAATTAAAATAAAATCCACATATGAGGTCAGATAATTAAGTTCGTGAACTCATCCTAGAAAAAGTGCTACATACCTCATTGCTGAATATCACTACAGTCACCTTCGAAGTACTGCCCTTGGGAAGCTATGCACGGATGCCAGCACCTAGTCTACCCTTCAAAGCAATTTTGGAACTCTTTCTGGAATGGCCATCAGAGCTGTCATTGGATTACCGTTGATATCCTGAATGTCATCAAAACGTCTTCCTTTCAGTATTTCCTTTATCTTCAGGTGAAGAAAAAAGTCATTAGGGACCAGATCAGGTAAGTAGGGAGGGTGTTCCAATACAGTTATTTGTTTACCGGCTTAAAACTCCCTCACAGACAGTGCTGTGTGAACTGGCACGTTGTCGTAATGCAAGAGCCATAAATTGTTGGCGAAAAGTTCAGGTTGTCTTAACTTATTTATGCAGCCTTTTCAGCACTTCCAAATAGTAAACTTGGTTAACTGTTTGTCCAGGTGATACAAATTCATAATGAATAATCCCTCTGATATCAACAAAAGGTTAGCAACATCATTGAAACAAGTTCGCAAACCTAATTGTCAGACCTTATATATCCACAAATGAAATAATAAGGAGGAATTAGTCAGTAAAGGAAGAAGCATAAGACAGAGCAGAAAAAAGTTTTATCCTATTTAATTCTCTTCACAAACAAATGCTTTTATTATTAACATCACGGGTGGACAAGTTTTATAGGAGAGACATGAAGCTCATAAACTTTGGGGGAGCTCTTTAAGAAAAAGACAAAGATATCTTACTTTTACAAAGTCTTACAGAAATAAAAGAACTTATGAACACATTATGGGGTCCTCCTCCTTAGGGCCCCAAAAGTAGTCCATTTGTGATGAGTCCTAAATCTTAAGCTTCATTATCCACATTATGCTTGCCTCAGGTATTTGTCCTGATATTATAGATGAGGAAACTTAAGGCAGTAAGTGATGAAATCAGTATTCAAATACAGGTCTCTCTGATTCTAAAATCAACTTTTCTAACAACTCTGTCATACATTTTAAGCACTTCCCTAGGAAAACTGCAAAACCAGAAGTTATATGAGAATATAATATGGTAGTGGCCATATTTTACTTATATCTATGTTCACCTCAGCACAGCTCAAATAATTGAAGTGGTATACGTGTGTTAAACGCAATACATTTCTAAAACTATGTGTCACAAAATATAACATATTTTATCTAATAATTAGTGAAAAGCAGAAAAAAAGGGCTTAGGGTAAAGGATGCATTGGGGAAGAAACAAGGATTCAGGGAGGCTTTGGAGAGAGGAATCCTGCTAGATAACAAGCCCTCCCACAGAGCATGTTGTATAAACCCCTGTGAATTCACAGTGTCTGTGAATTCATAGAAACCTAGAAACACTTTCTTCTGTCTTTAACAATTCATTGGTAATTCTTCCAGGAAGAATAGCTGAAAAAGTATCTACACATCTTTCTTTGGGAAGCTAGTTATGATCAGAAATAAGACAGATCACGGATCATGTTGTGTAAACACACTTGACTGTTACTAGCCTACCTTAAAAAGACTAGATAAAAATCACCTCACATTTATACATGTGTATGGTTAGTGATACACCTTTTACACAAGGAGATTTCAGGAAGTTCCTTTAGACCTCAATTCAGTGTAATTTTCACTTCTTCCATTCAGTCCCCAGTTCTCTTTACCTGTTTGCTGATGACAGAAATTCTTTTAAATAGTTGGAAAAATTTTCATCCCACTGATTGAGAGAAAGAATCAAAATGTAAATGCTAGATCATGAAATATCTTACCTGAAAGTCATTTACCCTAACCAGAAATAGTTGGTTCTTTCCAGATTTAATCAACCCAGTAGAATGCTGCAAGGAAAAGGACCAAAGTTGGCTGACCCTTAAGTTTGAGGCAAGACCAGGGCTCAGAAATGATGAATGTTATATAAACAAATCTCTCATTCCATGATTCACAACAGTACCTGGTGTTTTTCATGTTAACTTACATATGTGTATACACAAACAAGCTATATAGAGAGATATTTTCGGCAAACATGATAATAATAGATATGAGTTATTAGGTGGAAATGGTTTTGAGTCTCATGAACATGGCTAGGGTGCTTCCAGTTCCTTATGGAGTCTCCCCTCCCCCCCCTTTTAAAGCGGTCAACCATGTTTAGAGGAAAATGTATCCTGAGAAGACATATTTGAAAAACATCAATTTTCAGATTCAATACAACTGATAAATCCAATGTGAGATGAATGTAAATGAATCCATACTTACACACATGCCAATAAATTTATAGAACACCAAGATAAAGAGAATATCTAAAAACAAAACAAAACAAAATGCCAGAGAGAAAAAGAGAATGTACAAAGGAATAGCAATTAGAATGACGAATGATTTATCAATAGCAATTCTGGAAGTTACATGACAAAAGAATATCTTCAAAGAGCTGACAGAAAATAATTGTCAACCTAGATTTTCAGCAAAAATATCCTTCATGATTAAGAACAAAATCAAGATATTTTCAGGAAAAAAATGAGTTTACTACCAATAGATTCTCATTTTCAAGAATCCTAAAACATATAGGAAGAAAAGATTGAGTTTAGATGTAAAAAGGAATAGTGAATAAAGATAACTATGATCTACTGATAAAACAATAATGATTTTATATTCTATATATATATAATTAATATCCTGTTTCCAACAAATTTTTCTGTCCCATCGAAACTTTGAACCCGTTGATCATGATACTTTTCACTGACTTCTTCTCCTTACTTCCACAGCTTACACATTACAAATATGACTATGTATCTACGCTCCTCTCTTGACTTCATTGACTTCTTTACATTTTCATGGCAAAACCAGTATATAATTTAAATCTAACTCACCAGGATTTTAATACCTATTTTCTCTGCAGCTGAATTGTAAGAGAAAAACAATCATCCTGATTAATTTTGCTTTCATTTTTATTTTTTTATAAAGATTAATTAAAAAAATATTGGGGAATATTGGGGAACAGTGTGTTTTTCCATCAGCTCAAGTCGTTGTCCTTCAGTCTAGTTATGGAGGGCGCAGCTCAGCTCCAAGTCCAGTTGCCATTTTCAATCTTAGTTGCAGGGGGCACAGCCCACCATTCCATGCGGGAATTGAACTGGCAACCTTGTTGTTAAGAGTGTGCGCTCTACGCAACTGAGCCATCTGGCTGCCCTAATTTTGTTTTTAAATTAATGACTACTAAACATAAGCAAGACTTAGAAATTACCTGACAATCACATTTCTATCTATATTTTACTCTCTCTACCACTGTCTTAGCTGACTATTGCTTACTTTTCTCTACCTCTTCACATCTTCATTATTTCCTCACTAGCCTCTTTTTCTGTTGTTGACATTGCTTCCTATTTCACTAGGAAAATCAAAGAGTTTTAAAGAAAATTTTGTATACATCTGTCATCCACAAACTGCCTTCTCACTTATTACAGTGATGAACTATCCATGCTCCTATCTGAAACCACCGTCTTCTCTTGTGTGCGAGATCCCATCTTCTCTCATCTACACAGGGACATCGACTAAATCTTCTTTCTCTCCTACATGATCAATTTTTCTCTTCCTAACTGTACTGTCCCGGTTGCATAGAACCAGACTCTTTCTCCCACCAAACAGAAAAGAAAACAACAAACACAAATCTGGAGTTCATTTCCTCTACCAGCTACCCGTTCATTTCTTTGCTTCCATTCACAGCTAGTTTCTCTAAAGAGATTCTATATTTCTATTTCCAGTGCACACATTTTCTTTGTTTTGAAAACAGAAAAATGTACATATTATAAGTGTATAACTTGATTCTTTTTTACAAATTGAACAAACTCATCAAAATGCACCCCGGACATAACATTATCAGCACCTTAGAGGCCTCCTTTATTCTCCCCTCCAGAAACAACTCCCCAAAACTATCAAATTTCCTGAATTTTAACACCATAGATTGGTTATGTTTGTTTTTGTTTTTATAAATGGAGTTATAGATCATGTACTCCTTTGTATCTGCCTTCTCTTCCTTAAAATTACATTTGTGTGTGTGTGTGTGTGTGTGCGTGTGTGTATACTTTCTCTTTTAAATATGCTCCAGTTAGGCCTCTGTCTCCAGCACTCCACCATACTATTCTCGAGTCACAAACAACGTCATATTCCTCAAATCACTAGTCAAATATCATCTTACTTGACCCACTTGATTTCTCTTTTTTATTTTATACATATTCTTCATTTCACTGCTAGAACACTTTAGTGTGTGGTTTTCTACTTTTCTTACTTATCAGTCTTTCTCTGTCTCTTTGGCTGGTTCCTTCTTTTCTCAGTTTTCTCTTAATGTTGAACTGTTCCAGGGATTAATTCTAGGTCCTCTTTTTTTTTTCTCTACATCACTCACTTCTTGGTTGATTCATTGTTCTGAATAACATTAAAATGTCATAAGTCCCAAATTTCTACCTCAGGCCCAGATCTGTTCCTGGAAACCCATTGATATGCAATGATGTACTCAACAGCTCTTCTTGGATGCCAAAACCCAAGAGCTACAAAATTGAGTTCTGGATTTCATTCTTTCTATTTTTATTTTTTTACCTTTTCCAAAATTTTTAGTTGTAGTAGAAATCACATAACAAATTTTACCACCTTTATTTATATCTTTACAAGTCTTTAAGCATACTGTTCAGTAGTGTTATGTATATTCACAGCTATCTGGAACTTTTTCAACCTACAAAACTGAAGCTCTGTACCCATTGAACAACAGCTCTCCGTTTCTCCCTCCATCCCCAGCCCCTGGTAACAACATTTTACTTTCTGTTTTTATGAGTTTGACTACTTTAGATGCCTCAGATAAATGCAATAATGGAGTATTTGTCTCTTTGTGACTCGCCTATTTCACTTTGCTTAATTCAAGATTAGCAAAGTGAATTCACCCATGTGTAGCATGTGACAGTATTTTCCCTGATCCACCTAAAGTCTTTTCCATCTCATTTGTTTGCAACTTCATTCTTCCAGGTGCTTAAAGAATTATCCTCGAATCTCCCCTTCTCTGACAGCACATCCAACTTATCAGCAAATCTGTTCACTCTGTTTTTAAAACATATGGTGTAACACAGACTATTTCTTATCATCCCCTCTCCTGCCATGTAGGAGTCAGCATCATTCAGTGCTTGGCTTACTGCAATAGCCTGCTTTCTCATCTCCTTCCTTCTACCCTGGACTTCATTCCCAGTGTATTCTCAGTACACTTAAAGAAACACGTCCATGTGACATCTCCAGGAAAAAAGAGGTAGATTAATGTGAGATTCCTCCATGTAATCGCAAAGTTCATCTTATTACAAAACAGTATTCCATTATGTGAATATAGCCAATTTGTTAGTCAATTCTATTATCAATATGTATGATTATTATTTTCAGATTTTGATTGTTATGAGTAATGCTGCTAAAAAATTCTTGAACATTTTTTGGACACATACATATTCATTTCTCATAGACATATAATTACAAATGAATCTGCTAAATATTAGGTCACAGAGTATTTATGTTCAATTTTAGTACATAATGCCAAAACCTTTTCAAAGTGGCTTTACAAATTTACATTTACACCAGAATGTGTGAAAGTTCCAACACTCTCTTGCCAGGACTGGGTATTGTCAAACATTTTTATTTTAGCCATCCAGAGTGTTCATGTTCATTTTTATATTTTCATGTTTATTAGTCATATAATATCTACTCTTATAGAGTACCTATTCAAATATTTTACCCATTGTTTTATTATGTTGTCTGTCTTTCTCTTACTGATTTGGAGGATCTTTTTTGATAAACACTTTTTTATTTTACTTTTTTATAATAAACATGATTTTATGTTAATTTCAGGTGTACAGCACAGGGATACTTATAGAATTTATGAAGTGTTTCCCCAATTAGTCTAGTACCCACCTGGCAATATTAATATTTATTACAATATTATTGACAATATTCTATGAGCTGTACTTTACATCCCTGTGACTATTTTATAACTACCCATTTGAACTTCTTAATCTCTGTACCCTTTTCACTCAGCCTTCCAAAACTCCTTTCATCTGGCAACCATCAGTTTGTTCTCTGTATGTCTGAGTCTGTTTCTATTTTGTTTGTACATTTATTTTGTTCTTTAAATTTCACATATAAGTGAGATCATACGATATTTTTTTCCCCTCTGTCTGACTTCTTTTACTTAGCATAAAACTGCCACGTTCATCCATGTTGTTGCAAATGGCCAAGTAATATTCCATTGTAAAAATGTACCACGTCTTTTGTATTCAATTGTCTATTGATGGGCCCTACATCTTCCATATCATGGCTGTTGTAAATAATGCTGCAGTGAACATAAGAGTGCATATATCTTTCCGAATTAGTGTTTCAGATTTCTTTGGATCAATAACCAGCAGTGTGATTGCTGCATCATAAGGTAGTTCTGTTGTTAATTTTTTGAGGAAACTCCGTATTGTTTTCCATAGTAGCTGTAATAGTTTGCATTCCCACCAATAGTGTACGAGGGTTCCCTTTTCTCCACATCATCGTGAACACTTGCTGTTTGTTGATTTATTGATGATAGCCTTTCTGACAGGTGTGAGATGACATTTCACTGTGGTTTTAATTTGCATTTCCTTGATCAGTGATGTTGATCATCTTTTCATATGTCTATTGGCCATTTGTATGACCTCTTTGGAGAAATATCTATTCAGTTCCTCTGCTTATTTTTTAATTGGATTGTTTGTTTTTTTGTTGTTGAGTTGTATGAGTTCTTCATAAATTTTACATATTAATCCCTAATCAGATGTATTATTGCCAAGTATCTTCTTCAATTCAGTAGGTTGTCTTTTCATTTCATTGATGATTTCCTTTGCTGTGCAAAACCTTGTTAGTTTGATGTAGTTCCATTTGTTTGTTTTTTTCTTCTGTTTCCCTTAATGGAGGCAACATATAAGAAAAATTATTACTAAGAGTAATGTCAGAGAGTTTACCGCCTATGTTTTTTTCTGGGTTTTATGGTTTGGGGTCTTAAATTTAAGTCTTTAATCTATTTGGAATTTATTCTAGCATATGGAGTAAGAGGTGGACCAGTTTCATTGTTTTACATGTAGGTATGTGTCTAGTTTTCCCAACACCATTTATTGAAAAGACTGTCTTTATCCCACTGTATATTTTTGCTTCCTTTGCCATAGATTAAATGACCATATAGACATGGATTTCTTTCTGGGCTCTCTATTCTGTTCCATTGACCTATGTGTCAACTTTTATGCCAGTACCATGCTGTTTTGATTACTATCACCTTGCAGTATAATTTGATGTCAGGTAGCATGATACCTTCAACTTTGTTCTTCTTTCTCAAGATTTTCATGGCAAGATTTTCATGGTCATTTATGGTCCCATATAAATTTTAGGATTATTTGTTCTAGTTCTGTGAAAAAAAAATGCCATTGATATTTTGATAGGGTTTGCATTGAACCTATAGATTGCTTTGGGTAGTATGGACATTTTAATGATGTTAATTTGTCCTATCCATCAGCATGGCATATGCTTCCATTCATTTATGTCTTCTTCTATTTCTTCCTTCAATGTCTTATAATTTTCTGACTATAGGTCTTTTACCTCCTTGGTTAAATTGATTCCTAGGTATTTCATTTTATTTTTTGGATGCAGTTATAAATAGTATTGTTTTCTTAATTTCTGTTTGTGATAGTTCATTATTGGTGTATAAAAAGGCAACTGATTTTTGAATATTAATTTTGTATCCTGCTACTTTACTGAATTCATTTTTCAGTTCTAATAGGTATTTTTTTTCTGATGGACTTTTTAGGGTTTTCTCTGTATAGTGTCATGTCATCTGTGAATAATGAGTTTTACTTCTTTCTTTTCAATTTGGATGCCTTTTATTTCTTTTTCTTGTCTTTTCACTGTGGCTAGGACTTCCAATACTATGTTGAATAAAAGTGGTGAAAGTGGACATCTTTGTTTTCCTTCTGGTCTTAAGGAAAATATTTTTAGCTTTTCACTTTTGAGTATCACGGTAGCTATGAGTTTACCATATATGGCCTTTATGTTGAGGTATTTTCTCTCTAGTTCCATCTTGTTGAGAGTTTTTATCATAAATGGATACTGGATTTTCTCAAAAGCTTTTTCTGCATCCATCACCATATATTTGATCCCCCTTACCCTCATCTCCCACCCCCCACATCTATTGATATGATCATATAATTTTTATCCTTCATTTTGTTTATGTGGTGTATCACATTAATTGATTTGAGAATATTGAAACAACTTTGCATCCCAGGAATAAATCTCACTTGATCATGGTGTATGATATTTCTAATGTACTGCTGAATTTGTTTTACTAATATTTTGTTAAGGATTCTTGTATCTGTTTCATCAGCAATATCTAATTTTCTTTTTTGTAATGTCTTTGGTTTTGGAATAATAGTAATGCTGCCGTTGTAAAATGGGTTTGGGAGCCGTCCCTCATTTTGAATTTTTTGGAATAGTTTGAGAAGGACAGGTACTAATTCTTCTTGAATGCTTTGTGAAATTCACCTGTGATGCCATCCATTTCAGAACTTTTGTTTATTGGGAGTTTTTGATGACTGATTTGACTGTGTTAATAGTAATCAGTCTGTTCAGATTTTCCATTTCTTCTTGATTCAGTCTTGGAGACTGTATGTTTTTAGGAGTTTATCCATTTCTTCCAGGTTGTTCATTTTGTTGGCGTATAATTGTTTGTAGTATTTTCTTATAATACTTTGTATTTCTGTGGTATCGTTTGTCACTTCTCTTCTCATATCCGATTTTATTTATTTGGGTCCTCTCTTTTTTCTCGATCAGTCTGGTTAAAAGTTATCAATTTTGTTCATTTTTTTCAACGAACTTGTTTTTGGTTTCACTGATCTTTTGTATTGTGTTTTTAGACTCTATTTTGTTTAGGTCTACTCTGGTTTTTATTATTTCTTGCCTTCTACTACTTTGGTCTTTGTTTGCTGTTCTTTTTTAGTTCCCTTAAGAGTAAGATTAGATTATTTCAGATTTTTCTTGTTTTTGCTATAGAGCTGTATTGCTATTAAATTCCATCTTAGGACTGCTTTTGCTGTGTCCCATAGAATTTTTTTTTTCTTCATTTTCATTTGTCTGAAGGTATCTTTTGATTTCTTCCTTCATCTCATGTTAACACATTTGTTATTTAGTAGAATGTTATTTAGCCTCTATGTGTTTGTATGTATTTCAATCTTTTCCTTGTCATTGACTGCTAGTTTCACACCACTGTGGTTGGAGAAGATGCTTGATATGATTTCAATCTTCTTAAATTTATTGAGACTTATTTTATGTCCTAACATGTCCTATCTCAGAAAATGTTCCATGAGCACTTGAGAAGAATGTATATTCTGCTGATTTGGGGTGAAATACTTAAAAATATCAATTAAATCCATCTAGTCTAGTGTGTCCTTTAAGATCACTGTCTCCTTGTTGATTTGCTGTCTGGAAAATCTGTCCTTTGGTGTCAATGTTGTGTTAATGTCTCCTTGTATGACTGACTGTATTACTATCGATCACTCCCTTTTTGTTGGTCAATATTTGCTTTATATATTTAGATGTTCTTATATTGGGAGCATAAATATTTACAAGGGTGATGTCCTCTTGTTGGACTGATCCCTTCATCATTATGTAATGTCTTTCTTTGTCTCATTATTATAGACTCTTTTTTAATGTCTATTCTGTCTGATACCAGTATTGCTACCCCAGTTTCTTTGTTTGTTTCCATTTACATGAAATGCTTTTTTCCATCCCTTTACTTTCAGTCTATGTGTGTCTTTCAATCTGAAGTTGGTCTCTTGTAGACAGCATATGGATGGGTCTTGTTTTCTCATCCATTCAGCTATCATATTTCTTTTGATTGGAGCATTTAACCCATTTACTTTTAAAGTAATTATTGCTAGGTACATAGTGGTTGCCATTTTATTCTTCATACTTATGTTCTTTCCCCCTCCACCCACCCCAATTCTTCTTCTTCAAGAAGTCCCTTGAACGTTTCTTGTAGTACTGGCTTGTTGGAGATGAATTCCTATAGCTTTTTCTTGTCTGGGAAGTTCTTTTTCTTTCATTCTATTTTAAATGATAGAATACTCTTGATTGTACATCCTTACTTTTCATAACTGAATATTTCATGCCAATCACTTCTGGCCTGCAAAGTTTCTGTTGATAAATCAGCCGACAATCTTAGGGGAGCTCCCTGGTAAGTAACTAGCTGCCTTTGTGTTTATGCTTTTAGGAATCTCTCTTTTTTACCTTCGCCATTTTAATTATGATGTGTCTTGGTGTGTGTCTTTGGGTTTCTCTTGTTTGGGACTCTATAGGCTTCTTGGACTTGTATGTCTATTTCCTTCACCAGGTTAGGGAAGTAATCCATCATTATTTCTCCAAGTAGGTTTTCAATTCCTTGCTCTCTCTCTTCTCTTTCTGGTACCTCTATAGTGTGAATGTTGGTACACTTGATGTAGTCCCAGAGATCCCTTAATGTATTTATTTTTTGCTTTGTTTTGTTGCTGTTCTGATTGGGTATTTTCTTCTACTTTAGCTTCCAAATCACTGATTTGATTCTCTGCTTTATTTAATCTCCTATTGACTTCTTCTAATGTATTATTCATTTCAGTTATTATATTCTTCATTTCTGACTGGTTCTTCTTTATGGTTTCCATGCCCTTTTTTGTGTTCACTATCTCTTTGCTGAAGTTCTCACTAAGTTCCTCAAGCATCCTTATAGCTAGTGTTTTGAACTCTGTATCTGGTAGTTTGCTTGCTTCCATTCCATTTAGTTCTTTGTCTGGAGGTTTCTCCTTTCTTTTATTTGGGACATGTTTCTTCATTTTGGCTGCCAATCTTTGTTTGTTTTTATGTATTAGGTAGATCTGCTATGTCTCCCAGTCTTAGCCCAGTGGCCTTGTAGTAGGTGCCCTGTTAGGCCCAAAAGTACAGTCTTCCTGATCACCTGGGCTGGGTGCTCCAGGAGTAGCCCTGTGTGGCTTATGTATGCTCTCCTGCTGTTGTTGAGACTTGATTGCTGTTGGCATGTCAATGGGTAGAATTAACCTTCCGGATGATTGGTTGTGAGGATTGGCCTTGCCCACAGCATATGTGCTGCTGTGTGGGAGCTGACCCCTTGGTGTGGGGTTTGCCCAAGTCGGCTCGTGTGCCTGTCGAGATTACCCTTTTTGTGTGCCACTTGTGTAGCTAATTGGGTGATGCTCTGTTGTGGTCTGAAGCTTGTCTCCTAGTGTGTTGATTCTGGGTTTTTTTGAGTAGGGCTTCCACTCAGACCAAGGTCAACCTCAGCTTATGGCTGGCCCAGGGCTACCTGATAGGAGCTACAAAGTGGTCCATGGTCGGTTGTTATTTACCTGGACCTAGAGGTATATGGGAGAATTCAAGCTGAGAACCAAGGCCAGCTTCCACTAGTGCTGGGCCTAGGGCAGCTCAGCAAAAGGCCCAGGGCTCCCAAGGCCTGCTGTGCCTGCCTGCTGCCTGTGAGTCTCAACCTCTAAAGGAGCCTGGGGTGGTATGTGAGATGGCTGAGGCTGCGTCCCAGGGAGTCACAAGGGTGGGACATGTAGTATTCAATAGGTTAATGAAGATTCAGGTTTGGTGCCAGTGCCGATACTGGAGCCACTCTGAAAATTGCCCAGAACACACTGAAAACAGCTCCACCTGCCTTAGGTCTACAGACCCACAAGAGTTTTCCAAGAAAGACTGCAGCGCAGGTCAGGGCTGGTTGCCTGCCACCAAAAATGCCTTTGGTCACACAGGAGCTGAAGCCAGCTATTTGCTGCTGAGAGAGACTTCTGTGGTGCCAGGGGTAGGGCAGAGTTCCAGGAAGTCACTAGAGTGGAACTAGCAGATTTCGCTAGGCCAATGCAGATATAGATTTGGCCGTGTGGGTGGAGGACTCGACACAGGAAAAATGGTATTTGCCTGTTGGAAAGATGGCTGCATAGGAGGAGAGCTTAATACAGGGACAACGGTGGCTCTTCCTCCAGCCCTCACCCCAAAGCTACACAACTCAGTCTCTCCCTATATGTCTCTGGTGCCTTCTGTGTTGCCATCCCTCAGGCAGAGCCAAGGGTGAGTGCCTGGAAAAAAGTGAATCTGTGTGGGCCCTTTAAGGGGACACTTGTGTTTCTAGCAGTTTTCCATCTCACCCGGGCAGATGGAATCCCTGTTGATGTTCATAGACAGATGGTGTGGGAACTCTTCTTTCCCCCACTGGAACCCTTGGCTAGGGAGCACAGTGTGGGCCTGGAGCACTTTGCTCCTCAGAGGATCCGCCACAGCTGAGATATCCCCCTTCCGATGCTCAACCACCACATGTGGGTATAGGGAGAAACTGTTTGGCATCTCTGCCCCTTCTACCAGTCTTGACATGGCTTCTTTATATCCTTAGTTATTGGAGTTATTTACAGCTAGTCTTCAGATTGTTCTCCAGATTGATTGTTTATAATTTAGTTGTTTTTATGTGGTTGGGGAGGAGACGAGCACAGGGCTTTCCTCCTCTGCCAGAACTCTCAGACACTCTTGTAGGATCTTAATAGATTCTGAAAAAGAGCTCTTGTCATATATAAGTATTAAAAATATCTTATTCTACTCTAAAGCTCAACGCTTTATACTCAGTGGTAGCTTTGATAAATGTTTTAAGGAAGTACAATTAATCAATTTTTTCCTAATAAATTTGTATTTATTAATCTTTTTATTGGTGCTCTGTTTAAAGAAATCTTTCCCTATCCAGTGGTCATAAAGCTTTTCCCCCAAAAGTTTTTATATTTACAGACCCCTTGGGTTCCATTTTTATGGATTCCATTTGAAGTAGGAATCAGGATTCTTTTTATTTATTTATTAAATTTATTGCGGTGACATTGGTTAGTAAAATTATATAGGTTTCAAGTATATATTTCTATAATATATCCTCTATATATTGCATTGTGTGTTCACCATCCAGAGTCAGTTCTCCTTTCATCACCATATATATTTGTTTTTTTCATGCCAATAATCACTCCTTTCTCCAGTGTGCTGTAATAGAACCTGTCTCATAATTCAAGTAATATAAATTTGCGGTTCTGTTTCTGAACTCTGTTTTATTCCACTGGTTACTTTTTCAATCTTTTTGCAAATATAAAGCTTTCTTAATTTATTAGCTCATAATAAGTCTTTACCTCCAGAAGTATAAGTCTTCAATATGCTCTTCATCTTCAAGTCTGTCTTGGCTATTTTGATTCTTTCAATTTTCTTATATAATTTAGAAGCTTTTTGTCAATTTAAACAGACAGACACACACACACACACACACACACACACACACACACACACACACACACACAGCCCTGATGGTATTTGGCTTGGAATTTTGGTAAATATCCTATGTACACTTGAAAAGAATATGTATTTCAGTATTTACAGTGTATATAAGCCAACTAGGTCAATTTGGTTAATTTTATTTAAATCTTTTGTAATTACTTGTTCTATCAGGTACTATGAAATGTGATTGTAGTTTAGGTTATTTTTCCTTATAATTTTGTTAGTTTTGCTTCAAGTGTTTTAATGCTATGATACTAGGTATATACAAACTTAGGATTTTATACATTTTTCTTGAATTGATTCTTATGATTTTAAAACACCCTCCCTAATCTCCAATGATACTCTTTGTCTTAAAGACGTTTTTGATATTTTATAGGCTGTTTCTTGTTAGTGTATACATGGCATAGTATATATTTTTATATCCTTTATTTTCATCATTTCTGTGATTTTATAATTAAGATATATTTCTTACAAGCCAAGTATGTATTTTTCCCCCCCACTGGTCTTAGAATCATAGACTTTTGGGGAGAGGCAACTTCTCTGTTGATATTTTATATAATGTCTAATCTATTTGGATTTAAATCTACTACCTTATATTTGTTTTTGTTGTTCCATTTGTTGTTTTGTTTTTTTTTACTCCTCCTTATTTCATTTTAGGTAAAGCATGTTTAAAAAAATTATCTCATTTTTCCCCTTCACTAGCTTGTTAGTCATAAAATCCTGTACTCTTTTGTAGTAATTTTTCTAGAACTACATTGTTTAGTACAGTAACTACTAGCTGTATGTGGCTATTTAAATTTTCAAAAGTTAAAAATTCAGTTCTTCCATCACCCTAGCAGCATTTCATGTGCTCAATAGTCCCACGTGGCTAATGGCTGTAGTGTAGGACAGCACAGATTATGGAACATGACTGTTATGCAGAAAGTTCTATTCAACAGTGCTGCAGTAAGCATACCAACATGCATTCTCGGCTTATTACAGCTTACCTTAAATTTAGTAGTATTTCTATTTCCTGGGCAATTCAAGAATATTAAAAACTTTTAACTTTATTGAACCCCTTCTTGCCTTTTGAGATGCTGCTTCATAAAATTAAATTAGTTCAATATTGTATCCCTTTGTGGCATTTTTATTATAATTTTAAAGGTTCAATGCTTATTTAGAATCTCTCAAATATTTGTCCTTTCTTACATGATTGTGCTTTTTTCTGGGAATTTTTTTTTTTCTACCTGAAGACTTTCCATTAATATTTCTTTTATAGGAGGACTGCTGGTGATGACCATTTTTAGTTTATTTTTTCCTGGCAATATCTATATGTGACATTTATTTCTGAGTGTTGGTGAGGTACAAATCCTAATTAGCAATTATTTTCTTACAGCACTTGATGTTGCTACATTGTGGTTTCTTTTTTTTTTCTGTAGAAAAGTTGGTTGTCATTGTTGTTTTATTTTTGTTGTTGTTGTGTTGTTTGTTTTGGGGAGTATCTGTTTTTACAATTCTTTTCCTTTCTCTTTAGTTTTCAACACTTCTACTATAATACCCCTAGGTGGTATGTCTTTGTAGATATTTTTCTTGGTGTGTGCAGATATCTTGAATCTCTGGCATGATATCTATTTTCTCATTTGGGAAATTCTCATCCACATTTATTTTCAAATATAGTTCTGCCCCATTTTCTCTTTCCTGTCCTTTTGTGACTTAATATAATCATATTTGTCATTTGTCATTTTTGTTTTCTTATTTAAATTTCCATCCTCTTCCTTTCTGTGCTTTATTCTACATATTTTCTACTGATCTATCTCTAACATGACTTATCTGATATTAAGTCCATTCATGTAAAATTCATGTAAAAATATAATACTCTTTTCCTGTCAGTTTCATAATTTCAATTTATTACTTTTAGTAGTAGTCTATGTTTTGATGAAATTATTATTTCCTCAGTTTTTTGAAAATGTATCATAGTTTTTAAAAGTCTGGTAATTCCAATATATGGATCATTTGGAGTCTGTTTGTAATGGCAATTTTTTTTCTCTTGATTTTCAGTTATTGTATATACTTTCTTGGCACAACTAGTAATTTTTGATCAAATGTTGGACACTGTGTATGAGAAACTACAGAAGCCCTGATTTTCCTCTTCATCAAAAGAGGATTTAATTTTCTTCTTGAAGGCTGGCAGATTCTACACAGATCATTTTGATCTCACTGAGTATCCTTCCTTTCTTTCTAGTATGCTTGGTTGATTTCAAATATCTTGGGGCATTTTAGGCTTTATTAGGCCCTGAGCATTTTCTAATTTGCGTTTAATCCTAGGGAATACCTATCACTTCTATGTTGTAGCTCTTCTTGGTCTCCATTGAAATACTCCACAGCAATCAGGTTTGTTTCACCTCATTGAGTCATATTCTCTGCTTGACTACTCATATCTTTGCTCAGTTCTTCAAGCTCCCAGCTTCAGCACTCAATTTATTTCCTGGAAATTTACACTGAACATAAGAGGAATCAGCAAATGTCTTGACAGGAAATTGTACATAAAATTTAGAGTTCACTATGCTTAAGTTTTCTTCACTTCTCAAAGACTGACCTCCTAGAAAATGCCAAATCCTGCTTTTGCCTCCTAAGAACAATACGACTTTGTGAGCTCTTGCTAGCACACAGTGCTGGGCCTCTGTTTCCCACACTGCAAATCAACAAATCCCCCAGGGAAAAGGAGTGGCATGTGTGGAGCTCATTTCACAGAGTATCTTTCCTTTCTTTCTAGTATTCTTGTTCTTGATTGATTTCAAATATCTTCAGATAGCTGCATTATATATTTTGCCTAGATTTTATAGTTGTTGTTGGCAAGAGGGTTAGTCTCATAAAGCTATTCTACCATATATAAGAGTGTCATGTAAGATTGGTGTTATTTCTTGAATGACTGATAAAATTTATGAGTGAATGCTTTTTGAGGAAGATTTTAATTAAGTCTATTTTGGGGAGAATGTTTTAATTAATTTAATTTATTTAACAGATATAGGACTTTTCATATAGTCTATCTTTTCTTGAAGCTCTTTTTGTAAATGGTATTTTCTGGTAACTTATCCATTTTTGTGGAAATACTTAAATTTGTTGGCATAAATTTCCATATCAGTAATCTATTAATGCATAACAAATGGCCTGAAATCCTAGTGGACCTGTTACATTAAAAGAACAACAAATTCTTGTCATACTTATTGGTCTGCAATTTGGGCTAGACTCATTAAGCCAGCTTGTTTCTATACATGTCAATAGCTGGAGTGGATCTATTGGGCTTGAGGATTAAGTTTCATGAAGACTCATTCAAATTGGTACTTGCTGGGAGCTCAACCAGAACCGCAGGCGAAGGAACCCTGGTTTCTCTCTGTGCAGTCCTCTAAGTCTACTTAGACTTACCCTGACATAGTGGTTGGATTACATGTTATGACTTTGTTAAATTAACATCTGTTAAGTGAAACATAGGGTGCTGGATAATGAGCTATGCGTTCACCAAAAGACTACAGGAGAAATTGAAATAGAGAAATTGTTATTCATAAGTCCTAGAGGAAGTACATGGAACACCATGAGGGGCCACATTGGGAGGTCAAGGCATGTTGCGGGCAGAAAGTCAGGACCTGGGACACTGTCATCATTAGGACCTGCAGATAGAATGCCTTGGAGTTCCTGGGCTAAGGCCAGATCGGTCTATTCAAACTGAAAGAGTGGGGTTTTGGTAAACTACCAGGGTATCTTATCTGACAGATGCACAAGGAAAAGGCCTGGGAACAGAGGTGAGGTGGGGAGACTGTTGATCACAAGGGCTATTAGGGAAGTTATAACGAAAAGTTACATTTGCTTGTGACCCTGCAGCCTGTCATCTAGGGCATGCGTTTACCTGTGGGAGTGACTGTCAGCTTAAGGCCCCTGCAGGTCGCTGGGCCTAACAAAGTGGATAACAAGGCAGCAATATCATGGAGTAGCTTAGTGAAACTCTCACCTTTACAACAGCTATCTCAAGAGAAGGAGCCAGAAACTTTTGATCTTCTGTGACCTAGTCTTAGAAGTCACATAAAATCATATTTTCTGTAGTCACAAATCCACCCACACTCCAGGGAGAGAACACAAACCATACCCCTGAATGTGAAGAATGTCAGAATTATATTGGAAAAAAGGGCATGTGGAATGAAGATATTTGAGCCATTTATAGAAAATATAATCTTCCCCTTCACCCTCTTATTAGTTTTTTAATTAAATGAGGGTTTCTCTCTTAAAATTTCTGACATTAGTAATTTGTACCATCTAAACATATTTTTTGCCCCATCTTCTCAGAGGTTTACCAATTTCACTAGATTTTTAAAGAAACATCTTTTAAATTTTTAAAATCTTTCTACATTGAATGTTCCCCATTAATTTCTATATTTTTTTATTTCTACAAAGTTTATTGGAGTGACAATTGTTAGTAAAGTTACAGATTTCAGATGTACAATTCTGTGATACATTATATATCATATTTTGTGCTCGCCACCCAGAGTCAGTTCTCTTTCCATCACCACATATTTGATCCCCCTTACCCTCATCTACCACCCTCCTCCCCCCTTACCACTAAACTATTGTCTGTGTCTATGAGTTTTGTTTTTTCATTTGTTTGTCTTGTTTTTTTTTTTGTTTTCAGTTTTATATACCACATACCAATGAAATCATATGGTTCTCTACTTTTTCTGTCTGATTTATTTCACTGAGCATAATAATCTCAAGATCTATCCATGTTGTCTCAAATGGTACTATTTCATCTTTTCTTATAGCAGAACAGTATTCCATTGTGTATATATACCACATCTTCATTATCCAATCTTGTTTCGAAGGACGCTGATTTTTTCCATGTCTTGGCCACCATAAGTAAAGCTGCAATGAACATCGGAGCACATAAATAGTTACAGATAAATGTTTTCAGATTTTTTTGGTAGATACCCAGGAGACGGATTGCTGGGTCATATGGTAATTCTGTTCTTAATTTTTTGAGGAATCTCTACACTGCCTTCCATAGCAGCTGCACCAATCTGCATTCCCACGAACAGTGTATGAGGGTTCCTTTCTCTCCACAGCCTCTCCAACACTTGTTATTACTTGTCTTGTTGATGATAGCCATTCTAACTGGTGTGAGGTGATATCTCATTGTGGTTTCTATTTGCATTTCTCTGATGATTAATGATGTTGAACATTTTTTAATATGTCTATTGACCATTTATATGTCCACTTTGAAGAAATGTCTATTCAGGTCCTCTGCTCATTTTTTAAACGGATTGTTTTTTTCTTTTGTTGTTGAGTTGTATGAGTTCCTTGTATATTTTGGATATTAGCCCCTTATCGGAAGTGTTGTTTGCAAAAATCTTCTCCCATTAAGTCGGTTGTCTCTTTATTTTGTCGATGATTTCCTTTGCTGTGCAGAAGCTTTTATTTTGATATAATCCCATTCATTTATTTTAGCTTTTATTTCCCTTGTCTTTGAAATCAAATTTATAAAATCCTCTTTGAACCCAAGGTCCCTAAGTTTAGTACCTATGTTTTCTTCTATGCAGATTATTGTTTCAGGTCTTCTGTTTAGATCTTTGATCCATTTTGAGTTAATTTTAGTACACGGTGACAGACAGTAGTCTACTTTCATTCTTTTGCATGTGGCTTTCCAATTCTTCCAGCACCATTTATTGAAGAGGCTGTCTTTTTTCCATTGTATGTTTATGGCTTCTTTGTTGAAAATTATCTGTTCATACATATATTTTGGTTTATTTCTAGGTTCTCAGTTCTATTCCACTGGTCTGTGTGTCTGTTTTTCTGCTAGTACCATACTGTTTTGATTATTATTGCCCTGTAGTACAAGCTGAAGTCAGGGAGTGTGATACCTCCAGCATTGTTCTTTTTTCTTAGGATTGCTTTGGCTATTTGGGGTTTTCTGTGGTTCCATACAAATCTGATGATTTTTTGTTCTGTTTCTTTAAAAAATGCCATTGGGATTTTGATGGGGTTACATTAAATCTGTATATTGCTTTAGATAATATGGCCATTTTAACTATGTTTATTCTTCCAATCCATGAGCATGGAATGTCTTTCCATTTCTTTGAGTCTCCTTCAATTTCTTTGAAAAATGTCGTATAGATTTTAGTGTATAAGTCTTTCACATCCTTGTTTAAGTTTATTTGTAGGTATTTTATTCTTTTTGTTGCAATTGTAAAAGGAACTTTTTTATTATTATTTCTTTTTCTGATATTTCATTGTTGGTATTTAGGAATGCAGTGGACTTTTGTATGTTGATTTTGTAGCCAGCAACTAGATTGTATTCGTTGATTGTTTCTAATAGCTTTCTGGTGGAGACTTTAGGGTTTTCTATATATAGCATCATGTCATCTGCAAAAAAATGACAATTTAACTTCTTTATTCCCAATTTGGATGCCTTTTATTTCTTTCTCTTCTTGTCTGATTGCTCTGGCTAGGACATCCAACAATATGTTGAAAAGCAAAGGTGATAAGGCACAGCCCTTTTGTGTTGCTGACTATAGAGCAAAGGGCTTCAGTTTTTCAGCATTAATTATACTAGCTGAGGGTTTGTCATATATGGCCTTTATTATGTTAAGGCATTTTCCTTCTTTACCTATTTTATTAAATGTTTTAATCATCAATGGATGTTGTATATTGTCACACTCTTTTACTGCATCTATTGATATAATTATAAGGTCTTTGTCCTTAATTTTTTTATGTGGTGTATCACATTGGTGGATTTGTGTATGCTGAACAATAGTTGTGCCCCTGGGATGAACCCCACTTGATCGTGATGAATAATTTTTTTAATGCATTGTTGCATTCGATTTGCTAGAATTTTGTTTAAGATTTTTGCATCTGTATTCATCAGAGATGTTGGTTTCTAATTTTCTCTTTTTGTGTTATCCTTACCAGGTTTTGGTGTCAGGGTAATGTTGGCCTCATAAAATGAGTTAGGGAGTATTGTCTCTTCTTCAATTTTTTGAAAGAGTTTGAGTAGAATTGGTATTAGATCCTCTTTGAATGTTTGGTAGAATTCACTAGTGAAGCTATCAGGTCCTGGACTTTTGCTTTTGGGAAGGTTTTGGATGACTGATTCAATTTCCTAACTGGTCTGTTAGATTTTCCAATTCTTCGTGATTCAGCCTAGGAAGGCTGTGTGTTTCTAAGAACACGTCCATTTCTTCTCGGTTATTGAATTTGGTGGCATATAATCCTTTATAGTATTCTTGGATGAGCCTTTGTATTTCTGTGGTGTCTGTGATAACATACTCTTTTTCGTTTCTGATTTTATTTGTGTTTTTTCTGTTTTTATCTTAGTGAATATAGCCAAGGGTTTGTCAATTTTATTAATCTTTTCAAAGAACCAGCTCTTTGTTGCATTAATTTTTTTCTATTGTCTTTTTGTTCTCTATTTCATTTAGTTCTACTCTGATTTTTATTCCTTCTGCTGACTTTGGGTTTCATTTGTTCTTTTTCTAGTTCTTTAAAGTGTATTGTGAGGTTATCTTTCTGAGATTTTTCTTCTTTCTTGAGATAGGCCTGTAACGATGTATACATTTTCCTCTTAAAACTGCTTTTACTACATCTCCAACATTTTGGTAGGATGTATTTTCATTCTCATTTGTTTCTATGTACCTTTTGATCTCTCCTCTTATGTCATCTTTTTTTTTTAAATTTATTGGGGGACAATTGTTAGTAAAATTACATGGATTTCAGGTGTACAATTCTGTATTACATCATCTATAAATCCCATTGTTTGTTCACCACCCAGAGTCAGTTCTCCTTCCATCACCATATATTTGATCCCCCTTACCCTCATCTCCCACCCCCCACCCCCCTTACCCTCTGGTAACCACTAAAATATTGTCTGTGTCTATGAGTTTCTGTTTCTCATTTGTTTGTCTTGTTCTTTTGTTGTTTTTGGTTTATATACCACATATCAGTGAAATCACATGGTTCTCTGCTTTTTCTGTCTGACTTATTTCGCTCAGCATTACACTATCAAGATCCATCCATGTTGTCACAAATGTTCCTATATCATCTTTTCTTACCGCCGAATGGTATTCCATTGTATATATATACCACAACTTCTTTATCCATTCATCTATCGAAGGACATTTTGGTTGTTTCCATGTCTTGGCCACCGTAAACAAAGCTGCAGTGAACATTGGAGCACACGTATCTTTATGTATAAATGTTTTCAGATTTTTTGGGTAGATACCCAGGAGAGGGATTGCTGGGTCATATGGCAATTCTATTCGTAATTCTTTGAGGAACCTCCACATTGCCTTCCATAACGGCTGCACCAGTCTGCATTCTCACCAACAGTGTATGAGGGTTCCTTTTTCTCCACAGCCTCTCCAACATTTGTTACTATTTGTCTTGTTGATGATAGCCATTCTGACTGGGGTGAGGTGATATCTCATTGTGGTTTTTATATGCCTTTCTCTGATGATTAGTGATGTTGAGCATTTTTTCATATGTCTATTTGCCATTTGGATGTCCTCTTTGGAGAATGTCTCTTCAGGTCCTCTGCCCATTTTTCAATTGGGTTGTTTGTTTTGTTGTTGTTGAGTTGCATGAGTACCTTGTATATTCTGGATATTAGCCCCTTATCGGAGGCACTGTTTGCAAAAATCTTCTCCCATTCAGTTGGTGGCCTCTTTATTTTGTTGATGGTTTCTTTTGCTGTGCAGAAGCTTTTAAGTTTCATATAGTCCCATTCGTTTATTTTCGCTTTTACTTCCATTGCCTTTGGAGTCAAATTCATAAAATGCTCTTTGAACCCAAGGTCCATAAGTTTAGTACCTATGTTTTCTTCTATGCAGTTTATAGTGTCAGGTCTTATGCTTAAGTCTTTGATCCATTTTGAATTAACTTTGGTACATGGTTACAAATAGCAGTCCAGTTTCATTCTTTTGCACGTGGTTATCCAATTCTCCCAGCACCATTTATTGAAGAGGGTGTCTTTCCTCCATTGTATGTTTTCAGCTTCTTTGTCAAAAATTATCTGTCCATATTTATGTGGTTTTATTTCTGGGTTCTCAATTCTATTCCATTGGTCTATGTGTCTGTTTTTCTGCCAATACCATGCTGTTTTGATTATTGTAGCACCGTAGTACAAGCGAAAATCAGGAAGTGTGATACCTCCATTATTGTTCTTTTTCCTTAAGATTGCTTTGGCTATTCGAGGCCTTTTGTGGTTCCAAACAAATCTGATGATTTTTTGTTCCATTTCTTTAAAAAATGCCATTGGGATTTTGATGGGGATTGCATTGAATCTGTATATTGCTTTGGGTAATATGGCCATTTTAACTATGTTGATTCTTCCAATCCATGAGCACGGAATGTCTTTCCATTTCTTTGTGTCTTCTTCAATTTCTTTCAAAAATGTCTTATAGTTTTCAGCATATAGGTCTTTCACATCCTTGGTTAATTTATTCCTAGGTATTTTATTCTTTTTGATGCAATTGCAAAAGGAGTTGTTTTTTGTATTTCTTTTTCTGAGATTTCATTGTTAGTATGTAGGAAACCAATGGACTTTTGTACGTTGATTTTGTAGCCAGCAAGTTCACTGTATTCATTGATTGTTTCTAATAGCTTTTTGGTGGAGTCTTTAGGGTTTTCTATATATAGCATCATGTCATCTGCAAAGAGTGATAATTTAACTTCTTCATTCCCAATATGGATGCCTTTTATTTCTTTGTCTTTCCTGATTGCTCTGGCAAGGACTTCCAACACTATGTTGAAAAGCAGAGGTGATAGGGGACAGCCCTGTCGTGTTTCTGAACGTAGAGCAAAGGGCTTCAGTTTTTCACCATTAATTGTGAGATTAGCAGAGGGCTTGTCATATATGGCCTTTATTATGTTAAGGTATTTTCTTCTATACCTATTTTATTGTTTTAATCATAAATGGATGTTGTATCTTGTCAAATGCTTTTTCTGCATCAATTGATATAATCATATGATTTTTGTCATTTATTTTGTTTATGTGATGTATCACATTGATGGATTTGCGGATGTTGAACCATCCTTGTGCCCCGGGGATGAACCCCACTTGGTCGTGATGAATAATCTTTTTAATGCATTGTTGTATTCGATTTGCTAGAATTTTATTTAGGATTTTTGTATCGGTATTCATCAGAGATATTGGTCTGTAGTTTTCTTTTTTTGTGTTGTCCTTACCAGTTTTTGGTATCAGGGTAATGTTGGTCTCATAAAATGAGTTAGGGAGTACTGTCTCTTCTTCAATTTTTTGGAAGAGTTTGAGCAGGATTGGTATTAGATCCTCTTTGAAGGTTTGGTAGAATTCATTAGTGAAGCCATCTGGTCCCGGACTTTTGCTTTTGGGAAGGTTTTGGATGACTGATTCAATTTCGTTACTGGTGATCGGTCTGTTTAGATTTTCCAGTTCTTCATGGTTCAGCCTTGGAAGTCTATATGTTTCTATGAATTTGTCCATTTCTTCTAGGTTATTGAATTTGGTGGAATATAGTCCTTCATATTATTCTTGGATGGTCCTTTATATTTCTGTGGTGTCTGTGATAACGTTCCCCTTTTTTGTTTCTGATTTTGTTAATTAGTGTCCTCTCTCTTTTTATCTTAGTGAGTCTAGCCAAGGGTTTGTCAATTTTGTTAATCTTTTCAAAGAACCAGCTCTTTGTCACATTAATTTTTTCTATTGTCTTTTTGTTCTCTATTTCATTTAGTTCTTCTCTGATTTTTGTTATTTCCTTTCTTCTGCTGACTTTGGGTTTCACTTGTTCTTCTTTTTCTAGTTCTTTAAGGTGTAACATGAGACTATTTATTTGGAGTTTTCTTGTTTCTTGGGATAGGCCTGTAATGAGATAAATTTCCTTCTTAAAACTGCTGTCGCTGCATCCCAAAAATTTTGGTAGGATGTATTTTAATTGTGATTTGTTTCTATGTATCTTTTTATCTCTTCTCTAACTTCTTCTTTGACCCAGTCGTTCTTTAAAAGTATGTTGTTTAATCTCCATGTATTTGTGTTTTTTCCCCGCTTTCTTTTTGCAGTTGATATCCAATTTCAAAGCCTTGTGATCAGAGAATATGCTTGGTATGATTTCAATCTTCTTAAATTTGCTGAGGCTAGTTTTATGTCCCAATATATGATCCATCCTCGAGAATGTTCCATGTACACTAGAAAAGAATGTATAGTCTGATGCTCTAGGATGAAGTGCTTTATAAATGTCAATTATCTCCATTTCATCTAATGTGTCATTTAGGGCTAATATTTCTTTATTTTCTGTTTGGATGATCCATCCATAGCTGTCAATGGTGTATTTAGGTCCCCTACTATAATTGTGTTTCAGTCAATTTCTCCCTTTAGTTCTGTTAGTAGTTGCTTGGTATATGTCAGTGCTCACTGATTGGGGGCATAAATATTGGTGACTGTTATGACTTCTTGTTGTATAACCCCTTCTATCATTATGAAATGTCCATATTTGTCTTTTGTTACCTTTTTTATGCTGAAGCCTGTTTCATTTGATACTAGTGTGCTACACCTGCTTTTCTCTGAATACCTTTTGCTTGGAATGTCAATGTCCACGCTTTCACTTTAAGTCTGTATTTGTCCTCGTAGCTGCGATGTGTCTCTTGAAGGCAGCTTATGGCTGGGTTTAGTTTTTTGATCCAATTTGCTACCCTGTGCCTTTTTATTGGTGAGTTCAGTCCATTTACATTTAGGGAGAATATTTATATATGAGCATTCCTGTCATCCTATCTTTGGTTTTCTGGTAGGACTGTGTCTCCATTGTTTCTTTGCCTTTTTCTTGCTGTCTATTATTTCAGTGTGGTGGTAGTCTATGCTTTTTCCTTCTATTTCTTCTTTTTGTATGTTATATATTTCAGTTCTGGATTTTTTTTTTTTTTTTGAGTGGTTACCCTTACATTTATGTAAAAGAAAGTTTCATGTTTAGAGTGTTCCGTTTTCTTCAGCATGCTTACTTTCTCCATTCCTTTGTGACAGTTCAGACATTTACTCTCTCCCCTTTTATGTTTTTGTTGTCACAAATTATCCCTATTTATGCTGTGAGTTGATTTTTTGCACTGCAGTAGTAAGTTGTCTTGTCTCTCTCTCTCTCTCTCTCTCTCTCTCTCTCTCTCTCTCTCTTTAAGTGATTTCTTTTTCTTCTTTACTCTATGTGTTATGTTAAGTGTATAGTGTCCTATTTGGTGTAGAGGTTGCCATTTCCTCTTTCTCTCTGTCTGTCTGTAAGACTATTTGTGTTTTGTATTCTTTTGTTTTTTTGTTTCAGGTCAAATAGCCTCCTTCAGTATTTCTTGCAGTGTAGATCATGTGTTAGAAAATCATCTCAGCTTCTGTATATCTGGAAATGTCTTTATTCCTCCTTCATATCTGAAGGATATCATTGCTGGATATATTATTGTTGGCTAATAATTTCTCTCTTTCAATAGTTTGAATATTTGATTCCACTCCCTTCTGGCTTGTAGAGTTTTTGCTGAATAATCTGATGATAATCTAATGGGCTTTTCTTTGTAGGTTACCATCTTCTTTTCCCTGGTTGCCTTGAGAATTCTTTCTTTGTAATTAATTTTCAACAGCTTCTGCAATGTGCCTTGGAGAAGGCCTGTTGGGATTGAGGTGTTCTATTTGTTTCTTGGATTCAAAGATCCAGTTCTTTCCGCAAGTTTGGGAAGTTCTCACTAACTATTTGTTTGAATATACTCTCTGTTTTCTTTTCCCTTTCTTCTGCTTCTGGTATGCCCATTGTTCTTATATTGCTCTTCTGATGGAGTCAGAAAGTTCTTGTAGAGTTCTTTCATTTCTTTTAAGTCTCAAATCTCTCTCTTTTTCCAACTGTGTCATTTCCAGATTACTATATTCGATGTCACTGATTCTTTCCTCCATCTTGTCAGCTCTATTACCTAAGCTGGCTATTTCATTCTTCGTTTCTTTTATTGAGTTCTTAATCTTCAGAAATTCTATTTGGTTCTTTTTAAGATTTCAATATATTTGGTAAATGTTGATTTTGTTCTTTGATTGTGTTTCTGAGTTCATTAAACTGCCTGTCTATGTTTTCTTGCCTCTCATTGAGTTTTTTTTTTTTTGTGAACTGCAGTCTTGAATTCTCTGTCATTTAAGTCACATATTTCTATGTCTTTAAGTTAATTTTCTGGAGACGTTTCATTTTCTTTTTGAGCTGCCTTGTTACCTTGGTTATTCATGGCAATTAATAAATTATTATTTTTTTCCTAGGCATCTACAGGAATGGTCTCTGCAACAGGTTGATAGGAAGAGGTCTTCTTTTGCTTTCCAGTAAGTGTTGGTAAAATGTTTTATTTTCTCTCTGACTGCAGCCTTTTATTCTCTGTCAAGCTGTAGTGTTATATTTACTGCACTGTTCTGGCTTCTCACACAATGGATGGATTCCCTGGAAGGCAGGCTTCTCTTCTGAGAGCAGGTCACCTGGGTATCAGGGCACTGTCTCAGTGGGGGAATTTGGAGAGCTTCTAAAATTCCAAAGTTCTTCCTGCACCAGTTCCAGAGCCTCTGTGTTTCAGAAGCTCTGTTTATTGCTGCAGGGATCCACACAGATAAGTGGGTGCAGGGGCGGGGTGGGTTGTGAGAGGTGGCTCTAAGCAATGGTGGTGACCACCAGCCCAGCCAGTCCTGCACCCAAGACTCCTTCCCCTTCACCAGAACTAGTTGGGCTGTGAGTCCATGGCTGTGAGTTGAAGTTCTCAGAACTGCAAATATTCTGTTCTTTTGATCTGACACTGGTACTTTTCCACTTCTAGCACTGGGTGTGGCGAGCTCTGGGAGGATAGATTGGGGTCAGATAGGGTCCGTGCAACTCATCGTCTTTCAATCTAGTTGTGGAGGGCGCGGCTCACTGGCCCATGTGGGAATTGAACCGGCAACCCTGTTGTTCAGAGCTCACGCTCTAACCAACTGAGCCATCTGGCCGCCCGCCCCTCTTAGTCTTGCCTGTGTTCTGTTCAGGGAGTCCTTTGTGGAATTATAGCTGTTCAATTTGTTATAAGGTGCAGGGGAGATTTCAAGGGGCTCACTTCACATTTCCATTTTTATGACATCATCAATTTCTACATTTTTAGGCATTATCTATCCTTACTATACTTTTGCTCTATGTTATTAAGATTGGGTAATTTTTACCAACCTCTCTCAGCTCACTAATGCTTTTTCTAGTCATACTCGCCTCCTGATCATACCTCATAGATATCAGACGTGTTCCCATTTAGTGCTGTGTCCAGGTTCTTCACTTGCTTTGTGTGATATTTTCTAAATATCAACATAACTTACCCTCTGACCTAAAATCTGATCAAATGTCACCTTTCAAAGAGGGCTACACTGATTACTCTGAGATTGCAATGTACCCCTCAGTTCCTGTGTTCTCAGTCCTCCTTTCTCTGCTCTACTTATTCTTTTCCTCATGGTATTTTGTATTTTCTATCATCTCATGTAATGTAATTGTTTATTATTTTATTGCTTTTTTTCCCTAATGATTCTTTGCTCGAGCCTAAACCCTTTATATGAGGGAAACTTTGCACGTTTGGTCACTCAAGTAGCCCAAGTACTTAGAACAGTGCCTATCACAAAGTAACTGCTCAATAAATACTTACTTGTTGAATAGCTGAATAAAGACCCTCTTGTACATCCTTGAAACTTTTTTCTTTTCAATTTATTTTTTAAATTTATTGGGGTGACAATTGTTAGTAAAATTACATAGATTTCAGGTGTACAATTCTGTATTACATCATCTATAAATCCCATTGTGTGTTCACCACCCAGAGTCAGTTCTCCTTCCATCACCATATATTTGATCCCCCTTACCCTCATCTCCCACCCCCCAACCCCCGTACCCTCTGGTAACCACTAAACTGTTGTCTGTGTCTATGAGTTTCTGTTTCTCATTTGTTTGTCTTGTTCTTTTGTTGTTTTTGGTTTATATACCACATATCAGTGAAATCACATGGTTCTCTGCTTTTTCTGTCTGACTTGTTTCGCTCAGCATTACACTCTTAAGATCCATCCTTGAAACGTTTGAGTTTTAGACATGGCAAACATCTTCTCTCCACACTACAGCATGAATAGAAGCTCTGGGAGCTGCTGACTCAGGGAGAGAGAGGGGCAATACAAGGAAGCCTGATGTACCCATTCAATGTAACTCCACAATGACTACACATTACCCAAGGCTGAAATTTCCTCTTTCTCTTCTGAATCTCTGCAGCATTCATGGTCTTAAGTGACTCCATTTAACACTGATGTTTTTACAGTTTTTTACTGCATGATATTTATGTCAATAGGAGTTTAATCAGGGATACAGAAGTCACTGTAGTTTGGACAGAAAGCCTTTTAATGCAATAAATTAAAAGCTTATAGAATTTTTTGAAAACTCTTTCAGCATGCAGCACTGAAGTGAACAGCTACGTGGGCTCTCAAAGCTCTCTGGGTAGTTCCCATAGACCAGTTCAGCCAGCAGGATCTATGTGGGTTATTCTTAAGATGCTCATCTGGAACCTGCTTTGACACTCACATCTGCTCAGGGGAATGAACACATCTTCATCCAAGGAGTAATGGCTTTCTTGTCTTTTCCTCTTTCCAAATCTCATGTGAATGCCACTCAATAGAGGCCTCTAACTCAGAACTATGTGTGCAAGGAGATTCTGGAAATGTAGTTTCTAGCTTGTTCTCTGCTGAGGTATTTTTACAGTAAGAAATGATGATACCTAGCTAACCATATATAATCCAGTACATATTTTTTCTTGTGTCTGTATATAAAAATTATTTAGGAAACAGTATATTTTTGAAGAACAAATCATAATATTCAGATCATATTAATTTATTGGAGATGTAATGCCATGTGATAAATGGATTGCAATGAATATATATCTGAAAGTGTTTCGCAAAAATATTACAAAATTATTTTATAATAATAGAGTTGACTAAATCTGTTTATCTATAAATAGTAAACTGACCTGTTTGGAGGATATTCAACTGATTTACAAATCAGGGAAAAAGAAATAATAAATCAGGGAGAGATTAGTTAAAGACACTAGCTATTAATAATAATAGAAAACTAACAATAAATTCCTGGCTGTATAATGAATAATTTAAATGATAACAAATTTATCTATTACTTCTAAAGGCTTAGAAGAAAATTGTGTGGGTAACTAACATCCCTTCAAGCAGAACTAATTAATTCTGTTTAAAGTTCAGCCCAGAATTTTAGGGAATAATCTCTGTCATTGCATTTTACAAAGTATTGATTTGAATCACATTCAAACCCATTGAAGAACAAATTGTCTTCTATTTTTAAAAAAGCACCTAATTGTGATGTAATAAAGTAAAATATAGAATTTACTTTTAATTTTTCCATTCTATATACAAGATAGATTAGAAAGACAATCACTGTGGCACAAAACTTTATACCTCTGATAATTAAGGTTGCAAAGTCCATGAAGGCAAGAATAGCATCTCATATTCATCAGTTTATCTCCAGCACCTAGAATAATGCCTTAGAAGAAGCATACGCTAACCATTTTCTATTTAGTGAATGGATTATATTCATCATGCTTGATTGCAAATTTGTTGGAAAATAAATTTTCCTTCTGTGGAGTTTGCATTTATGGATATGTATCTTTCCAATTGCTGAAAATTGTCCATTTGTCCTTATGTCATTAAACTAAACAATTGAGAATTTTAATGTTTTACATTTATGTCTCATTTCTGGATATAATCCAAATTGGGTAATAACCAAAAATTCTCTTTGAGAGTGATGTTAGAAATATGGCAGCATAAGAGGTCTCTTTGGTCTCTCCCCTTGAATGGACAAGTTCTTACAAATGTATAACCTTCATAGACTGAATCACAAAGTACTGGGAAATCTAAATAGACTGACCAACAGTAAGGAAATTGAAACAATCATCAAAAACCTCCCCAAAAGTAAAAATCCAGGAGCAATTACTTCACTAATGAATTCTACCAACATTAAAAGATGAAAGATTAATTAATACCTGTCCTTCTCAAACTCTTCCAAAAATTAGAGAAATGACAATACTTCCTAACTTATTTTATGAGGCCAACATTATCTTAATACCAAAACCTGGTAAGGATAACACACAAAAATACCCCTACAGACAAAAAAAACAAAGCAAAACAAAACAACAAAACAAAAACAAAAACAAAAAAACCAGAAACAAAAAAACAAACAAAAAACCCCTCCAGACCAATATCTCTGATGAATACAGATGCAAAAATCTTAACCAAAATACTAGAAAATAAAATACAACAATACATTAAAAAGGTTATATATACATCACGATCAAGTGGGATTTATTCCAAGGGCACAAGGATGATTCAACATATGCAAATCAATTAATGTGATACACCACGTTAAAAAATACAGGGTAAAAATCATATGAATATATCAGATGCAGTAAAAGCATTTGACAAAATACAACTTCCATTTATGATCAAAACACTCAATAAAATGGGTACAGAAGGAAAGTACCTCAACATAATAAAGGCCATATGTGACGAACCCTCAGTTAATATACTCAATGTAGAAAAACTGAAATATTGTCTTTTAAGATCAAGAACAAGACAAAGATGCCCACAATCACCACTGTTATTCAATATAGTACTGGAAGTCCTAAGCAAAGCAATCAGGCAAGAGAAATAAATAAAGGCATCAAATTGGGAATGAAGAAGCAAAATTGTCACTTTTTACAGATGACATGATTTTTTACTAAAAAATAACTATTAAAAACCATAAACAGCTACAGTCAAGTTCTCTGATACAAAATCAGTGTAGAAAAATCCATTGTGTTCCTATAAAGTAACAATGCAATTTCTAAAAAAAGAAAAAATGAATTGCTTTTGCAATTGAAACAAAAAGAATAAAATATCTAGGAATAAACTTAAAGGATTTAAGTTTATACAATTAAAAAACTACAGATATTATTAAAAGAAATTGAAGAAGAAGCAATTGAAGAAGAAATGAAAAGATGTTCCATGTTCATGAATTGGAAGAAGCAATATAGTTAAAATGGCCATATTATCAAAGCAACAAACAGATTTAATGCAATCCCCATCAAAATCCCTATTTAAAGAAATAGAATAAAAATTATTTACATTTGTACAGAATCACAAAAGATTCTGAACAGCTAAAGTAATCCTAAGGAAAAAAGAGCAAGTCTGGGGGTATTACAATCCTTGTCTTCAATTTATACCAGAAAGTGACAAGAATCAAAATAGCATCCAGAAAAACAGACACACAAATGAATGGAAGAGAATTGAGAACTGAGAAATAAACCCACATATACATGGGCAAGTAATTTTTGACAAAGGAGCCAAAAACATGCAATGGAGAAAAGAACACCTCTTCAATAAATGGTGCTGGGGAAATTGGAAAGCCACATGCAAAAGAATGAAACTGGACTGCGGTCACCATAAACCAAAATTAACTCAAAATAGATCAAAGACCTAAATAGAAGAACTGAACAATACATTGCATAGAAGAAAGCATAGGTACTAAATTTATAGACCTTGGGCTCAAAGAGGATTTTATAAATTTGACCTCAAAGGCAAGGGAAGTAAAAGCAAATATATTTATATTTGCTTTTGGGACTCTATCAAACTAAAAAGCTTTTGCACAGCAAAAGAAACCATCAACAAACAAAGAGGCAACGAAGCAGATGTGAGAAGGTATTTGCAAACAACACCTTTGATAAGGGACTGATATCCAAAATACGTAAAGAACTCATACAACTCAGCAACAAAAACCCAAACAATCCAATTATAAAGTGGGCAGAGGACCTGAACAGACACTTCTCTCAAGAAGACATACTAACAACCAACAGATATCTGAAAAGATGCTCAACTTTACTAGCTATTAGGGGATGCAAATCAAAACCACAATGAGATATCACCTCATAGTTTTAGAATGGCTATTATCAACAAGGTAACGAGTAATAGCAAGTTTTGAGAGATTGTGGAGAAAAAGGAACCCTACTATGGAAAACAGTATGGACGTTCCTCAAAAAATTAAGAATAGAATTACCATATGACACAGCAATCCTTCTTCAGGATATCTACATAAAAATTTGAAAACATTTATCCGTAAAGATATATGTACCCTTATGTTCATTGCAGCATTATATATGGCTGCCAAGACATGGAAAGAATTGAAGTGTCCTTCAATAGATGATTAGATAAAGAAGATGTAGTACATATATACAATGGAATATCACTCAGCCATAAGAAATGATGAAATACTGCCATTTGCCACAATGTGAATGGATTTGAGAATACCATGCTAGGTAAAATAAGTCAGATGGAAAAAGTCCAGAACCATATATGGGATGTAGAATTAAAAGCAACAAACAAACAAGAAAAAAACAAAAATTCATACATATGTGGATGGAAGGAGATTTGACTTTGGGTGGTCAACACACAGTGTAATACACAGATGATGTGTTATAGAATTGTACAGTTGAAACCCATATAATTTTATTAATCAATGTCACCACAATAAAGTTAATAAACTTAAAATATTAAATAGAGATAAGATTTCTGGCAAAAAAAAACATTAACAATGAATGACTTCTAAAGAAGTTAAGACTGTTGCTAACAGTGTCAACAAGTCAACAATATGGGCAGTGATGACATCAACAACATCAACACTAGCGCCACAGTAGCAACAACGTGTACAACAATGTCAACAACTCAACAACAGCTTTGACAAGTCGACTATTAGCAGGTGAATAACAACAGCATCAACAACCATATCAACAATAACAATTGTTAAAGATTCTCTCTTGTAATTCTCACAATAACCTTCTGTGGCAACTACAATTATTATTACCATGATATAGGTGAGGAAAACAAGATCCAGGGAGGGCAGAATGCAGGCAGTCTGACTCCAGGTCTGTATTGTCACCCACAATGTTTTTCTGCCCTTGTTCTCAATAAGTACTTATTGCCTAACTAGTCAACAATGAATTTTAGGGGATCGTTTAATTAACACAGAAAGGAGGACACCATCCTTTGTAGCTTACCTGATCTTCTTTCTACTTACGAAATGTAGGAAGAAATATCATGACCAGGAATCTCTTGTAGACTTAACTGCTGGTCTTACACAAGTCAGTAGTCCTTGGTGAAACAGGGTGTCTGCAGTATAACAAACCTCGATTTAAATATTTACCTTGTCACCAACTTGCTCAGGAAGCTCCAAGAATCTTCTCACTCAACTTTAGCTTCTTGGTCTGCAAGAAGCAGGTATTGTGGATCCATAGACGAGGATTAAATGAGATTGTGCATATAAAGCACCAAGCAGAAACCTGGAGCGCAGGAGAGAGCTTGCTGCTGCTCAGCTCCCTTTCCTTTTTATCTTCTGAAGATGATTACGCTTACTTTGGATGAATTTCATACCCAAATATGTCTCAGGAAGTGAAACTTCTGAATGCTTCCCATGTCCCAAACATTAGTCCTTAACTCCAACAGTAAACTGTGATCCCTTCCAAAAGGCAGGGATGCTTCCCTTCTAAACTAGTCATTGTCTGCAGGGTGTCAATGGAATATTAGTCAACCCTCAGAAACAATCACTGTAACCGCGTCATAACATGGAAAAGTGTTAACAACACGTCAAGTAAAAAAATGGGCACTAGAATAATTATGATGTGTTAATGTAGCTTCATTGATTGTCACAAATGTGCCACACTGGGGTGGGATGTTGATAATGGGGGAGACTGTGCATGTGTGGGGTAGCAGGTAGATGAAAAAATTTCTACTTCCCATTCAATTTTGCTGTGAACTTAAAACTACTCTAAAAAAAATAAAGTCTATTTTTTAAAAAAGGAGCTGAAAAAATTTTCTGGGTTGGTCTTTATTTTCTATGCTTAAATTCTTTTCCTTAAGGTTACTGGAACATAGTGGCAATTCTATCATATCTGAGAGGCGACATTTAATTTCTATATTTAGACAATGTAATCTATTCACTGCTGTAAAAATAAGACCTGCCTCTAGCTGCCATGTAACAAAAGGATGCGGATTATTTCCTGGCCATTAGCAGTGCGGTTAATAATGTCACCGTGTCTAAGGGCTAAAGTGGGAGGCAAGTGAAGAAAAGAGGAAGGAGTTAGTGTGCCGAACAGAATTGGATTTTCTGCCATTTTCCCCTTTTCCTGTTGAAGATGATAATCTATATCTCTGGTGAAATGTGTTAACTAATATATTGTAGTTTTGCTTTTGCTTAATGCTATGTGAGGGAAACATTAAGATAGCAGTGAGTATTTTTAATCTGCTTTCAGTCTTTCTAGCCTTCAACATTGGGAGCTGTATTACTACAGGCTATTACTAGAAAAAGGCTGCTAACTGCCCAGTTCTAAAGATCTGACTGTCATTTCTGCTAGTTTGGCCAGACTAAATGACCCCAATTCAGAACATCCTGGTAATATCTTGACATTGCTAAACCTAGAGAATTTTTGTTTTGTTTTGCTTTAAGTAAGATTTATTGGGGTATAATTTACATACCGTGTAATTCACTCATTTTTGTGCATAGCTCTGTGAGTTTTGATAAATGTACATCATTGTGTAACTGTCACTAAAATCAATTTGTGATGTGCTAGGTCCATCACATCAAAAAATTACTTGTGCTTATCTGTAGTCAACTTTTTCTTCCACCTCCAGCTCCTGATAACCCTTAATCTGCTTTTTTGTCCCTATATTTTTGCCTTTTAGATAATAATATAAATGGAATCATACATTATGTAGCTTCTTTCATTTCATACAATGCATTCAATATTTGTCTATGTTATTGGGATATCAGTAGTTTGTTCCTTTTATCCCAGAGTTTAAATGATAGAATCAACAACAGTCTCTTGTTCGAATTCTTTGAAAGTTGATTTATAAATTGGGAGTATATACACATACCAACTCTCGAATCCTTGAGCAAAACATCTGTCTGTTTCATTGGAAATTCACAATGAGAATACAAATTTAGGGGAAGCAATACCATTAAACTAATTAAACTAAATTAGAAAACTCTAAATATATACATTCTATACTTTTTTCAGGTTAAAAATAATGCTTTATCGTTTTAGACTGGCGAATATACAATCTATGAAAGGCATCTGAGTCTGCCAGAAATTGTTGTATTCTCTACTATGCCTTTAGAAAAAGTTTAGGTTGGGTGATTGAAATTAATATTTATCAGAGTAGTTGTTGCTCTAATAAATATCAAAGGGATTAATTCACCATTCTTTACAAAGTGTTGCCCTAATTTTACTTCTCAATCCCATATCATCTGGTTATAATAAATTATAATCCCAGTCATATGACAATATTTAATTAAACATAAATTTGACTTTACCTTTTAGAGTAACAAATAGACAGCAGAGTTTCAACTGTAAGACCAGGCATGTCTTTTTTCCAATTGTGTTTTGTTTTGATTAATCCCATCAAGTATGTGATATTGAAGTATATTCTATTTCTGCTCATTGTAATGGGGTTATTCAAATGCATTAACCAGAATGTTCTTGCACATTATATTTGAACCAAGAAGGTGCATTGTCTTACATTTTAATCAAATTTTAGAATTTTTAATGCTCTCTGGGTTGTGGGTTTAATTATGGGATTATAATTTTTTTTTCGCCTCAGAAGCAAGATCTTACAATTTAATTGAAGAGCTCACAGAGATCAAGTAAGGAAAAATAGGATATTAAAAAAAATCTCTATATAAGGATTTTTCTACCATGATGAGATAGAATGAAAAACAAAACCCTTTGAGAGGGCCTACCCCACTTGGCATCAAATCATTTTGCAAAAACATCTTTCCCTTTTTGTTCCCTTGCCTGACAGCCTTGTGTATTTTATTTGTATGCAAGTGAATGGCAGTTTATTGTGTCCCAGAGGACAGGGTATTAATGATCATTTGCTTCCTGCTGTGGGGCCTGTCATAATTTTGTAGTCAGAAGAGTGACAGAAGTAACGGCCAATCAGTATGTTAATACTGCCTGAGAGTGGATAGTTAGTCTATTTTAACCAAGGTGTTTTGTTGTGTTTTTTTGCCAAATCCTTAGGTAATTTTCATTAAAAATGCAATTTTTGATAGCACTGCAAATTGCTAGATGGAACCAGTTGAAAAAAACCATATATTTCTTTTGTGTGGCAGTCAGACTTCTGTCTCAGCAGGTGTCTTTTAAGGAAAAAAAGAAAGATGTAATCTAAAAGCCCATTTTGGTCAGCAAGAATCAATCACTAAAACATTCACCAATTTGTTATATCAATATCTTAACATGTAGAATTCTATGCAGCTTACAAAAATTAAATCCAGTCTCTGACAAGTAGATGGAAGGCAGAATCTTTAAAGGCGATAGTTGAAAGCCAAATATGAAAAATCCTGCAGATTTATACAATGTGATGTCATTTATTTTCCCTTGGTGTCCTATTTATTGCTTCAATTTTCATGGCATTTTGAAAAGAAAAGATATGCCCCAAAACGATAGCTTTCAATGTTAATATTGATAAATAGAAATAATATAAATATATGCAAAGATTTTACAGCTACTTTATAACGTACAGCCTGTAGAGTGTACTATTGACTAGGGGAAGAAAGAGTTTTTAAAAATGATTTCTGAGTATTTGCACAGCACGTGAACACATGATTACAGAGGGGATTAGTGGATTAAGGTATCGACAGTTGGAGGCCTTAAGGCTACGGACAAAAAGAGCTCCACTTTCTCTCCATAGAATCACGTTTTATTCTAACACACATACAAACAATGCCAGCTATGTAAACTATAAACAGAATTATTTTGAGAACACTATTGTCACTTAAATATTCTCATCATAGAAAGCAAAACAATAACAAAAACAATAACAACAATTTCACATATGTATACATCTACATGAAATACAAGGTAATATCGTTTAACATCACAAGTATGTTTGAGGAGCTCTGATTCACCCCTGAGGCTGGAGAAAGAGTTCTTTTCTGTATATCAAGATTTGAGTTTAGTTATTTCAAAATGTGAGTTTGGTAGACTATAGTGATGATCAATGTTATTGCCAGAAAAATATTTAATGTACTTTAATAAAAATTGAGTAGATATATCAAATGCAATTTTACTTTTTGGAAATCAGAGAAACAAACCTTGTTTGCTGCCTGCTGTTTCTTTTTTTATATATGCAAATCTTTTTACATTACAGAACAACCTAGCTGCCTTCCACAACCCCATAAATGTTTGCTGTTTTATGAGATGTTTGTAATAAATGTGATTGATGATTTTTTTATAATTGCATATTAGAAATACACTATTTTCCGATTAAATACTGAGGGATAACTCAATTCCAAGTCACAAGATTACAAGCCAAGAATTGATATAAATGCCAAAATACATGTTTAATCTACCTCTTAAATTTACTTCTATATTTATTTTACATAGTAGTTTTCCTAGGTTATAGGGATTTTGCATTTCAGTCAATTGCAAACCTATCTAAAAATACTGCTAGTGTGGCTTGGGGCAGGAAAATAGCTTTAAGCTGCACACACATATAGTCACAAGGGTGAATAGCTATAATTATATTGGAGTGCATCCAAGAAATCAGCAATTCTGTTTACACTTACTGCCTCTTCAAATTTATGTGCACTTCAAGCGAACATACTGTAAATTGATTTTAATACTAGAAATCGTTGACCTTGATAGTACAGTTTGTTGACTGTTTTTAATGTTGTTGTTATCTTCTAAAAATTTAAAATTAAGTTAAACATTGATAACAATTTACTGTAATTTCAAACCATAGCTTTTCTCTTAATATTTAAAAAGCCTATTGACTTAATGGAATAAAAGATAATTCATGAAAATATAAAAATAAAGTCTTATCCTATGGTCCTTTAAAATTGGAATGGTCTACCGCAGACTATAATTAGAATAGACTGCTGAGGTATCCTTTGAATTAGCCTGGAAACAGTTTGATTTATGTTGAAGCATACACACTCGGTTGAATTTAACAAGAGAATAAATGAAAGCAAATTTTGAACTACTGTAGTTTTAGGTGATGGAGAAAGGAATGCCATATTTATTCAAGTATTTGCTAAAGTCTAATTTTGCCATTTAGGTCTATGAGGTATTTCAAAGTTTTCTTTTCCTTCAGTTTACCTTTAAAAAGAGACATACTTATCTGGGCCATGGTTAAAACCCAACATCAACTTTTGGATTTTCCTTCAAGTTATGCCCCTTTGGAATTTCATATGCTTGTCATAATAAGGCAGGTCTAGAATTGCCCTCCGTTTTAGGTTTATGTTCCAACTCAGAATCCAAATTGAAAGCCTGAGGAAAGGAAGCATGAAGCAAGAAGCTGGCCAGGTGATAGAGATGGTCTGTGCGGGAAGCCTTCTGGGGCTAATTCTGATTCACCCTTTCAACCAGTGTGGCCACTGGGTTTGGAGTCCATAGCCACAGGCAGTAATATTTTTTTTCCACTTTATTGAGATATAATCGACATACAACATTTTGTAAGTTTAAAGTGTACAATGTGATGATTAGATACACGTGCATATTGCAGAACATTTTTACCACAGTGGGGTTAGTTAACACATCCTCTACCTCATAATTACCATTTTGTAGTTGTTATGGTGAGAACAGTAAAGCTCTACTTTCATAGCAACTTTCAAGTATACAATACAGTATAGCAGTAATAAGTTTATTTCCCTGTGGTTTCAGCTGTTTTGCATAAATCTTTTAAGTTCCTAAGCAGGACAATCAGCAGCAACAGCACATATTCTAAAGAACGTTCATGTTAAATCCCTCTCCATTTCTTTTAAAGTAACACAAGATTACGCACTTTGTGTCTATATTTACTAGAAGGATGCCCTTACATGTTATCATAAAAAAAGAACTACCCATCAGTTAATAGATCCTTTACCCACCATAATGATTTATTCAAGGTAATGTAAGGGTAAAAAGCATTGATTTTGCTTGGATTTGAAGCCTGTTCTACCATTAACTAGCTGAGTGACTAGGACCAGTTACTTCACCTATCCAGGTATCTTCATTTATAATTCAGTAAAATATAAACTCTATATTATAGGGTTGTTTTTAAGATTAAAGTAGCAATGCATGCCTAGATTTTAAAACGATACCTCTGACATAGTATGTGCTATGTAGGCATTTGCTATTAATAATACTATAATTTATTTGGTCACCCATTCATTCACTGACTCTAACTTTCTATCATTTTGTTCATCAATTTATTCTGGCACTAAGCTAAGCACTGTGGAGAATTCTGCAATGTATATACAGATGGTTCATGTCACTGAAGAATCCATTGTCTGGTATGAGAATCAATACAGATGCCAATCTGCGACACAGATACTTAGACAATATTGTGTGAGTTCAGAGGTATAAAAATAAAACAGAATAGGTGCAATTTATTATGTCAAGCACCATGCTAGACACTCCACATAAGTTATCTCATTAATCCAGCTTATAGATGAGAGGAAAAAGATAGATTCTGTGCAGTAAACAATGAGTGAGGTAAATAATAAAGGACTTAATTTGGGTTTGCATTTATAAATCACTAGTAAAATAGGCATATAAGGCAACTAGTTAAATATTATAGAGAATACCAAAATCACCAATAAGCATCATTTTAAATGGTGGATCATTAAACCCATCTCTACTGAAAACAAGGTCAATGCATAACTGGCTGCTTTCTCTTTTATTATTCAACATTGTTTAGAGGTTGAATGGTATATTGTTTATATATAATAAAACAAAAAAAAAATCATTGTAAATATTGGATCTCAAAATAGATACATGGAAACTTGATATATGATAAAATAGATATTTCAATATGGTAGGATACAGATGATTTATTTACTCAATGGTAATGATACAATCATCCATCGGGAATGAAAAATAAGTCTAAATAGACTAAAATTTAACTACATAAATACAACAAATATTTTAGAAAAAAGTAGTAGATATCAAGAGCATGAAACAATTCTCTACCTGTATGGTACCTGTGGGGGCAGAGCCCCAGAAAGTAGTTTCCAGGCTCTCAGCCTCACATAGAGAGGTGCTGGCTCAGGTAGTAAATGGCCATCAACTGTGATTGGATGGCCATCAGCTGTGGCTAGTTGGCCGTCAGCTGTAACCAGTGAGCCATTGGCCACTAATATAACTGCTGTGGCTATGCTAGGAGAGAGAGAAAATGGGGGCTGGCAAGAAGATGGTGGCTGGGCTGGCAAGCGTGGATGGCAGTTTGCGGAGAGTGTGGATCCAGCCTCCAGTGAGAGTATAGTGCCACCAGAGAGAATATAGTGGTATGACTCCCCTACCTATGGCTCCGTGGGTGTTCCTTTTTGGCCTCACCATATCCTGCATTCTTGTATGGGGAGCAGGACCAGAGACCCTGCAGGCCTCCCTACACAACAAATGGCGCAGCGAGCAGGGTCTCCCGCATGACAGTACCAAGAAACTCTAAATTATAGTAATAAAGTTGTATCACTTTATGTACTTCATATTGGGAAAATTAAATCAAGTGATGTGGGGACAGAGACCCAGAAAGTAGTTTCCAGGCTCTCGGCCTCACATAGACAGGTGCTGGCTCAGGTAGTAAATGGCCATCAACTGTGATTGGATGGCCATCAGCTGTGGCTAGTTGGCCGTCAGCTGTAACCAGTGAGCCATTGGCCACTAATATAACTGCTGTGGCTACGCTAGCAGGAAAAATGGGGGCTGGCAGGAAAATGGTGGCTGAGCCTGCGAGCGGCGCAATAAGGGTTGAGAATTGTGTGGCTCCTGTTTCCTGTTTCTCCAAGCCAGTCGCCAGCGAGAATATAGTGGTATGACTCTCCTATCTATGGCTCCGTGGGTGTTCCTTTTTGGCCTCACCATGTCCTGCGTTCTTATGTGGGGAGCGGGACCAGAGACCCCGCATGACTCCCTGCACGACAAATGATAACACCTGCTGCTTACAGTGATGTAGTATTCTCATACCTTGCTGATGAAAACGTGAATATGTTTTTTCTTTTGTTTCTTTGTTTTTAATAATCAGGAGAATTTTCAGCTTTTTCAATTATGGGGAAGGGAAAGTACACAAGCTTTAGTAAAAATCCTGTTTGAGAAAAGTTTAGAAACAAAAAATTGTGTTAGCATGGGGAATAGAAACTGAAAATGTGAAGAACCAGAACTGGCGAATCCTCTCTAAACAATGACTGGTGAAAAGGGGCCAAGTTCCAAAGATTCAGGAACAGGGAACTAGGTATTTCCAGGAAAAAGGTGAAAGATTATCAAATCTTGATGCCATTAACCTTTGTATAACTAATATCTGATCATTAAGCATCATTTGTAGCTAAACTTCACATCTACATCTTTCTGCAGTAAAGAATAGACTGATTATGTCCACATGAGCCTGCAATTCAATAGAAGTTGTCTTTTTCCTTTGTTTCTTTTTTGTGTTTTTTTTTTAATTTATTGGGGTGACAATTGTTGGTAAATTACATAGATTTCAGGTGTACAATTCTGTATTACATCATCTATAAATCCCATTTTGTGTTCACCACCCAGAGTCAGTTCTCCTTCCATCACCATATATTTGATCCCCCTTACCCTCATCTCCCACTCCCCACCCCCCTTACTCTAGCATTTTAGTAGTAATTAAATGTCTTATGATCTAGATCAAGGAGAAACAAACAAACCAACAAAAAGTCCTGATTCTTAGATCATAGAGCGGAAGTCCTGATGTGCTGAAATCTCAAAGATAAATTGTATATTTTGAGGTTCTTAGCTGTGCAGATTCTTCAGTAACATTTCAATCTCTGAATTCATCTTCTAAACTAAAACACACCCATCTTTTTCTTCTTTTTTCTTGTTTATTCTTCAAGTAAACCTTGGATAAAGCTTCTCTCCTTAATTAAATCTCTAGTCTAGATATCTCCTCTGAGCTCTATAAATTTTATCTAAAATTTTATGTGACATCTCTTCTTGGATGCATCAAAATCCAGTACACCAAAAACCCAAACAATGATCTACTCCATCATCCACTCCCAAATTTTATCTTCTTCTAGGTTTCCCAGTTTCAGTAGGTGACATCACCAGTTAATCAAGCTGGAAAATACCCAGTTACCTTTGACTCTCCCCCCACATTGGACAGTTCTTTTGACTTTTTCACTTAGACAGCTCTCAAATTAATCAATTTCCAGTCCATCTGCACTTCCAGCACAGCATGTCAATCCATGTTACCACAACCACATGACTGAGCTATTGTAATAGCCACCTAGCTGGTCCCCCCTTCATTTCAGAATCCCTCCACTAAATCTCCACTCTACAGCTTGAATAATCTTTTACAATGAATCACCTCTGCATAAAATGTGTCAGTAATTTTCTCTTATAATTAGAATAAAGATCCAAATGCTTCAATGGCCAAAAGGACTCTGCATATACTGATTCTCAACTACCTGTTCTCAGCTTTGATGTTCTCTGCCCCCTTTTAACATTTCAGACATGTTTCTGTCTCTTCTCCAGTTGTGCTTTGCTGCTTCCTGCTTCAGAACATCTTTCCATGCCATTGTCCCCTTTCCTGGAAACATTTCCTAACCTCATCCTCTACCAAATGTACCCAGTATCTTCTGTTCACACTTAGATCTCAGCTGAGCTTAGATTTCTCTGTGCTTGCAACCCAACATTTTTCACAGTTAGTATCCCTGTCTGGAATGAGTAGTTAGTTAATATTGTCTCCCTCACTGCCGGCAGCTCTTAGTTCTACCACAGCAGAATCTGCCTCACTTTTCTACCACTTGTCTCCCAAAAAGGACCCAACACAAGGTCGGTGCTCAGTACCTACCTGCTACACAAACATTTGGCTGTGGTCTAAGTGGGACATCCCCAAATTCTCTTTTACTTACACCCTTGGGTACATAATCTTGGGCCTGTTCATCTTGATAATTCTGTTGCCACACCATTATCAGTAAGTACACTATGATCTTTATGCATTAATTCTCTGTTTTGTTGTTTTATAATTTTGTGTATTACATGTTAAGATTCTAAATTATGGTTCTTTTTTTATAAATATGGATAGTATGTAAATATTCTATAAATGTGGGTTGTATATAGTCTCTATCATGAAATAAATATGAAAGTTAAGCAAATGTGATATCATATACAGAAACCATGAAATAATAGTAACTTACATTGAAGAAATATATGCAAATTAATAGAAGCTATCTTCATGGATTTGAAGATCCTGGGGAAAGTTTTTGATTTTTTGTTTTTAGCTGTAAATAGGAAAATTTTATGCTGGGTTATAGATAGGTCCCAGTCCTCTCCCCCTTACTCATCTTCTGGAATTTTAAAGGAAGGAGACCAATATTTTTACCTTCGCTCTCTTCACCTTCTACAGTTCATTTCTTCCAGGGAAGCATATGGAAGCTAGTGTGTTGGGAGTAAAGTATAGGAAGGAGAGATAACTCATTTGTTGTGTTTTTTTTTTAATGTTAAATACTATTTTATATTAATTTCAGGTGTATAACATAGTGCTTAGACATTTATCTAACGTAAGAAGTGAGATAGGAAAAATGTTGGATCATCCCGATTAGTCTAGTACCCACCTGGCGCTATACATAGTTATTACCATGTTGTTGACTGTATTTCCTATGCTTTACTTTACATCCCCATGCCTATTTTGTAGCTACCAATTTGTACTTAATCCCTTCACCTTTTTCACCCTGCTCTCAACCCACTCCCATCTAGCACCCCAACAAATCTCATACCCATCTGACACCATAATTATTAAAATATTATTGACTATATTCCTTATGCTATACCCCATATCCCCATGACTAGTTTGTAACAACCAATCTGTACTTCTTAATTCTTTCCCTTTTTTCACCCAACACACCATCCCATGTGCAACCACCAAAATGTTTTTTGTATCTATGAGTTTGTTTCTGTTTTGTTTGTTTATTTTGTTCCTGTCGTGCGCGGAGGCCTTCTCGCAGTGCCATCTTTCATGCGGGGCGGCCTGCGGGGTCTCTGCTCCTGCTCCCCACACAAGAATGCAGGATATGGTGAGGCCAAAAAGGAACACCCTCGGAGCCATAGGTAGGGGAGTCATACCACTATGGTCTCACTGGAGGCTGGGCCCACCGGACGCGTGACCTGCCCTCCGCCTTTCCGCCAACCGACCGACCAACGACTCTCCTCCACTCTCTCGACTCTGTTCCTCTCTCTCCGCTCTCCTCTTCCGCTCTCTTCGGCTCTGCTCGGCTCTGCTCAGCAATCCTTCGTAGCCGCAGCAGTTATACCAGCGGCCAATTGGCTAACCGGCCACAGCCGACGGCCAATCAGCCACAGCCGACGGCCATTCACCACCCGAGCCAGTACCCCTTCACGTGAGGCCGAGAGCCTATAAACTACTTTCTGGGGCTCTGTCCCCACAGTTCCTTAGATTCCTTAGAAGCCATGCTGTGAACTGAGAACAGCTGCCAACAGTACCAGGCCTATGGTAACTCTGCAGAAAGCCTAGAGGTCTGCTGCCACCTCCTAGTTCCCTTAAGATTCAGCCACTAATAAAGCCTCATGTGGTGTGTGAGTTGGGTAAGGCAAGGTCTCAGGGGGTTACTAGAGTGGGAAGAGTTATGGTCACCAGGTTAAAGAAGACTCTGGTTTAGTGCCAGTGCTGAGCCAGGAATGACTCAGCAAACATTTCCAAGCACACGAGGGCAGTTGCTGCCCACTTGGGGCCCGTAGACTCTTACAGTTTTTCAAGAAAGAATACAATATGGGAGGAGCTGGCTGCTTGGGGAGAAAGTGCCTCTGGCGATGCAAGACATGAATGGGGTAGGTTCCCAGCTGAGTCAGCAGGGCGGAGCAGCAGAGCTCATCAGGCCAATGAGATTCAGATTTGGCCTGTGAGGGTGGGCCCAACATAGGAAAGATGGCACCTGCCTGCCAGCTGCACAAGAGGAAGACCCATCACTGGAAAAATGCCGATTGTCCTCCAGTACTCCCCCTGAAGTCACAGACCTCAGTCTGCCCCCCATGTGTCTCCAAGGCCCCCCAAGTCACTGTTCCTGCTCTGGAGCCCAAGGTGAGTGTCTGGGAGTGAGTGAGTCTGTGTATGAGCCATTTAAGAGGATTTGTGGGTTTCCTGCAGCCTTCCTTTCCACCCAAACAGTCAGAATTCTCACAGTTTTTCACAGCCAAATGTGGGAACTCCTCTTCCTGGCACTAGTACTCTGGGTTGGGGAACCTGATGTGGGGGGCTGGCGTCCCTCACTCTTTGTGGGGTAACACCTGTGGCTGAGATATCCCTCCTGATTCTCAACTGCCACAGGTAGGTTTGGGGCCCATTCCACATCTCTGCTCTTCCTACCAGTCTCAATGTGGCTTCTTTATATTTTTAGTTCTGTTCGCCTAGACTTCAGATGGTTCTTCAGGTTGATTGTTCTATAATTTAGTTGCAATTTTAATGTCTCCATGGAAGGATACAGGCACAGTGTTTATCTACACCACCATCTTGGATCTCTTGCCTGAAAGTTTTGTATCCTAGCTATGGCCGTATATTTTATAACACCTAGAATAGGGGCTTGCACTTAGTGGGCAGTCAGACTCGCACATGATGATTTGCAGGTTGCATCCTAAAAAACTTTTGCAAGAAATTAGCATTTGCTATACAAGCATTACATACTGAACTAATTCTTGTTCTTTTTTAAATCATCAAACAAAGGAAGTCAAATAAGGACCCTCATATATAAGAACTACAAATAACATATTTCTGTAATAATACATGTTTTCTTCAAGATTCATTTAAATGTGAACAAATTTGTCCCTATAAAAAAATAAGTCAATTTAGATTTAACATATTAACTTGGGAAGACATCAGATCAAACTTACTGGGTTCATTAAGCTTAGGGAATTAAATTTCAGAAATCCGTATTTCTTACTAATAGATTCCAAGAGTAATATTTAGCAGTCTGTCAAATATGTGTTAATTTATCATGTAAATTGGCATTAGAGATTGAAACAAGCAGCTAGTTTTAAGTAGTTTTTTTTTTTTGCAGACTCACCAAGTGTTTATAATCTTAAATTTTAATAAAGTAGTACACTACTTAGCATAAGTCCTCTCTAGCTTCAACTATATAAAAATCTCAGACTACCACTGAGTTACTCTATTACCATTCTTGATTTACCAGCTATATCTTGGTTGGGTGGCTTGCTATTGGATGGTATTACTTAGAGTGAGGCTGAAAATACTTATTAATATTCATTTTTCACATAAGATCACACAGTGAGTTTTTCTTTAATTGCCTGAATTTTGTGACATATGCAATAAATGCGGAATAAATTATTGGTATATTTTCTAGGAGTATCTTGATGGGTATTAAAGTAACTCTGAGATTGCAAGGAATTAAAGTAGCATGCAGATGAAAACTACAGAGGGTGCTGAAAAAATGTATGTACATTTTAAGAAAGGAAAAAAAAACTATTAAAATTGTAATATTCAATATACACCAATAACAAAAGATAAATAGAAATCATGTGTATACATTTTTTTGGCAGCCCCAGTATATTTATGTTTTAAAATAAAGAGACACAGATTATAAAGTGCTAAAATCTCTACTGTCTGTCATAACTAAAGAGCACAGGTAGATAATAGGTTTCAATCACAATACTCAGATTTTTAGTGCCACCTCTTTATGTTGTCATTTCCTTTATATGAAGCTGGGGACTATATTGTGAAATGCTGCTGTGACTTCTCTGTCTTCATAAGAAGCAGTTGTTTTGACTTAACACTAACATCTCCTTTTCATTCATTTTCTCTTTCCTTCTTTGATTAGTCATTGCCTCTATCTAAAATAATCAGTATTTAATGCCTACTAAATATAGGTACTTTTTCATTTACAATGTTTGAATTAATGCATTTGAAATAGTCTAAAGACAACATAAGTTTTAAGAACAGCAATGGATTTTATAAAGATCTGTTTAATCAGTCTACATAATTCGGGACAGGTAAACGAAACTGCATCTCAAAATAACAAAAAACTTTCAGTCATCGGTCATTTCAAACATCCATTCTCATCCACGATTTTGTGATTTCAGAGAGAATCTGATTATTAGTTTTCATCATTCACTATTTAGATTAAACCATGAACACAGGGGAGTGAATTGGTATAGAAAGTTTAGGAAATGAAATGCATATGAAATGAAATAAAATGACAGACCCTTTCATTAATTAACACATTCAGCTGTACTAGAACTTTACATTTTCTTTTTTTAAATTTTTATTAAATTTATTGGGGTGACATTGGTTAATAAAATTATATAGATTTCAAGTGTACATTTCTATAATATATCATCTGTATTCTGCACTGTATGTTCACTACCCATAGTCAAATCTTCCATCATCATATTTTTGACCCCTTTTCCCCTCTTCTATTACTCCCCCGCCCCCCTTACCCTCTGGTCACACTAAACCATTGTCTGTGTCTATGACTTTTTGGTTTCTTTATTTGTTTGTCTTGTTCATTTGTTGCTTTCAGTTTATATCCCACATACGTGTATTGTTCTGGACTTTTTCCATCTGACATATTTTGCTTAGCATAATATTCTTAAGACCCACCCATGTTGTTGCAAATGGCAGTATTTCATCTTTTCTTATGGCTGAGTAGTATTCCATTATACATATGTACCACGTTTTTTTACCCAATCATCTATTGAAGGACACTTCGGTTCTTTCCATGTCCTGGCAACCATAAGTAATGTTGCAATGAACATAAAAGTATATGCATACTTATAGATAAATGTTTTCAAATTTTTGTGTAGATACCCAAAAGAGGGATTGCTGGGTTATATGGTAATTCTATTCCTAATTTTTTGAGGAATTTCCATTCTGTTTTCCATAATGGCTCTACCAATTTACATTCCCACCAGCAGTGTATGAGGGTTTGTTTTTCTCCACAACCTCTCAAAACTTGTTTTTACTTGTCTTGTTAATAATAGCCATTCTGTCATGTATGAGGTGGTATCTCAGTGTGGTTTTGATCTGCATTTCCCTAATAACTAGTGAAACTGAGCATTTTTTCATATAGCTGTTGGCCATTTGTTTGTCTTCTTGGAGAAGTGTCCGTTCAGGTCCTCTACCCATTTTTTATTGGATGTTTTTTTTGTTGTTGTTGTTGAGTTATGTGAGTTCTTTATATATTTAGGGTATTAGCCTATTATCAAAGGTCTTCTTTTTTGCAAATACTTTGTCATATTTAGTTCATTGCCTCTTTGTTTTGCTGATGGTTTCTTTTGCTATGCAGAAGCTTTTCAGTTTGATAGAGTCCCATTCACTTATTTTTGCTTTTACTTTCCTTGCCTTTGAGGTCAAATTCATAAAATCCTCTCTCAACCCAAGTTTCATAAATTTAGTACCTATGCTTTCTTTTATGCGATTTATTGTTTCAGGTCTTATTTTTAGGTCTGTGATCCATTTTGAGTTAATTTTCATATATGGTGACAGTTAGTCCAGTTTCGTTCTTTTGCATGTGGCTTTCCAATTTTCCCAGCACCATTTATTGAAGAGGCTTTCTTTTCTCCATTGCTCATTTTTGGCTCCTTTTTCAAAAATTATTTGCCCATATATATGTGAATTTATTTCTGGGTTCTCAATTCTGTTCCATTGGTTTGTGTGTTTGTTTTTCTACCATGCTGTTTTGATTATTGTCACTTTTTAGTATAAATTGAAGACAGGGAGTATAATACCCCAAGACTTGCTCCTTTTTTCTTAGGATTGCTTTAGTTGTTCAGGATCTTTTGTGATTCTGTACAAATGTGAAGATTTTTTATTCTATTTTTTTAAATAATGCCATAGGGATTTTGATGGGGATTGCATTAAATCTGTTTGTTGCTTTGGTAATAAAGCCTTTTTAACTATATTGCTTCTTCCAATTCATGAACATGGAATATCTTTTAATTCCTTTGTGTCTTCTTCAATTTTTAAAAATAAAATCTTAGTTTTCAGTGTATAGGTCCTTCACTTCCTTTTTAATTTATTCCTAGGTATTTTATTCTTTTTGTTGCAATTGCAAAAAGAATTGTTTTTGTTTTTGTTTTAATTTCTTTTTCAGAAGTTTCATTTTTAGTATATAGGAAGCAATGAATTTTTGTACATTGACTTTGTACCTTGCACTTTACTGTATTTGTTTATTGTTTCTAATAGTTTTTTGGTGGAGTCTTTAGAGCTTTATACAGAGGGTGCCAAAAAAAATGTATACACATTTTAGGAAAGGAAAAAACTGTATTAAAATTGTAATACTCAATATATACCAATAACAAAAGATGAATGCAAGTCATGTGTATGCATTTTTTGGCACCCCAGGTATATAAAGAATAATGCCATCTGCAAAAAGTGACAATTTAACTTCATCATTCCTAGTTTGGATGCCTTTTATTGCTTTCTCTTGCCTGATTGTTCTGGTTAGGACTTCCAGTTCTATGTTGAATAACAGTGGTGACAAGGCATCTCTGTGTTGTTCCTGATCTTAGAGAAAATGCTTTTACTTTTTCACCATTAAGTATATTAGCTGAGGTTGTCATCTGTGGTCTTTATTTGTTGAAGTACTTTCCTTCTGTACCCATTTTATTAAATGTTTTAATCATAAATAAATTTTGTCTTGTCAAAAGCATTTTCTGCATCTATTGATATGATGATATGATTTTTATTCTTTGAAATCATTTTTTAGAAATTACTCTTCCCTATAGCACATAGTTAAACATTACTGACTTCAAAAGCAAGAAAAGAATGAGATTCAGTGGAGAATGTTCAATTTAAGTGGGTGTGTAGATTGTCAGTGGTCAACATATCTTTTCTTACTGTTTTGATAGATTCTCAAGATTGCTGCAAGATAGGCTGCTCCCAACCCTTGGTTACTACCCATAAATGTATGTATCTGTGGGGAAGGGGTGTTCTTAAAAGTTTGGGAATATGTACTTTCTGGTTTCTTTGTAATATGTCTTTATATATCGCTCAGTAAAAATTTTGTATAGTAGGAAAAAATTCAGAATTTAGGTGTCATTTAAATGTTTATTCATGTTGACTTGTTCTTTACAGTTATCAGAATACTGTAGGACATTCCTTGTATACAGTTTTGGTCAAATACATACACAGGCACCCTATCATGAATCAGTTTTGTATACACAATCATCACTAGAACATGAAATTATTTTAGAGGTTTTTCTGGACATAATATAGCATAAAGCACAACACTGGACTAAGAAAGACCAAAGTTTGTGTCCAAAATCTGCCACTGAGTAGTTGTATGAATTTAGATTCATCATGTATCTCCCTGAGACAAAGTGCCTAATCTATAAAATGTGGATTAATGATACTTCTCTTCAGTCCCATAATAAGGTTTAGTAATAATACATATAAAGAACCAAGCATATAGTGAGGAATCAATTGTTTAACTTACATTTATCATTTGAAAACAAAGGCCAATTATTTTTGGTGTGAATGTTGAATGATAGTCACATTGATTACAGGAGTATTCTTACATATCATTACAACTTTCTCCTCATGAACTACTAGGAATCTTTACTTATTTGTGCCAATCTATTACCACTTTGGATTTTATTTGTATCTATAGGTATATGAGTATTTATGAGGTGTTATCAAACAATACGATGAATATTTAAATTAAAAAATTATTACAGTAAAAAATGCACTGCCATTAATCCTACTCAAAATACTCCCCCTCACTTCAAACACACTTACCCCATCATTCTTGCACTTTCTGAAGCAGTTCTGGAAGTCCTCTGTCATGAGTGTTATAAGTGGAGCTGTCATGGCTGCCTCAACGTCCTGAATAATTTTGACTTTAGGGAAGAGCCAGAAGTTTCACGGTGCCAGATCTGGTGAATAAGGTGGATGAGGCCACCTTAAAAAACCATAGTGGTGCAGCCGTTATGGAAGGCAGTGTGGAGGTTCCTCAAAGAATTACGAATAGAATTGCCATATGACCCAGCAATCCCTCTCCTGGGTATCTACCCAAAAAATCTGAAAACATTTAGAGATAAAGACACGTGTGCTCCAATGTTCATTGCAGCTTTGTTTACTGTGGCCAAGACATGGAAACACCCAAAATGTCCTTCGATAGATGAATGGATGAAGAAGTTGTGGTATATATACATAATGGAATACTATTCGGCAGTAAGAAAAGATGAGATAGGAACATTTGTGACAACATGGATGGATCTTGAGAGAGTAATGCTGAGCGAAACAAGTCAGACAGAAAAAGCAGAGAACCATGTGATTTCACTGATATGTGGTATATAAACCAAAAACAACACAAGAACAAGACAAACAAATGAGAAACAGAAACTCATAGACACAGACAATGGTTTGGTGGTTGCCAGAGGGTAAGGGGGGCGGGGGGTGGGGTTGGGAGATGAGGGTAAGGGGGATCGAATATATGGTGATGGAAGGAGAACTGACTCTGGGTGATGAACACACAATGGGATTTATAGATGATGTAATACAGAATTGTACACCTGAAATCTATGTAATTTTACTAACAATCGTCACCCCAATAAATTTAATTTAAAAAAAAAACACACAAAAATACCATAGTGTTTTTATTTAACAGAAATTGCTGCACCAGAAGCGATGTGTGACATGGAGCTTTGTCAAGATGCAGGATGATTCACAGCACGCTTAAAAACACACCTTCTCTCAACCATATCTCACACCCAACTGATAGCACAAAACAAGTTGAAACTTTTCACACACTGTTACTGAGGTTTGAAGTGCCACTTCCCATATTGAAGATCCCTGCCTTGGCAGCAGCATTCACAGTATTTATTGATCACAATGGAAAGGCTCCATGTCATACATCACTTCTAGTATGGCAATTTCTGTCAAATAAAAATACTGTGGTGTGTCCTCATCCACCTTATTCATAGGATCTGGCACTGTACGACTTCTGGCTCTTGCCCAAAGTGAAAATGACCACGAAATGAAAATGTTTTGAATCGATTCAGGACATCGAGGCAGCCACGACAGTGCAACTAAAGACACTCATGAAAGAGAACTCCCAAAACTGCTTTAGAAAGTAGCAAAAACAATGGGATAAGTGTGTTTGAAGCAAGGGGAGTATTTTGAGGGGGATTAATGGCAATGTGGCTTTTACTATAATAATTTTTATTTAAACATTCACTATATTATTTGATCATACCTCATATGTATATTTAACAACCATCAATCTCTTGTTTTTTATTCAGGTAGAGAAAGAAAGATACAGCTACTTTAAATAGTACAAAAACTTGGCCACATATTGATATAATAGCTTTTTTTAAAATTGGTGAAATGACCTATAAGACTGTAAAATGAGCCTATCGTAGAACTCAGCATTTAAAGTTTGATAATATTTTCAAATTCTGATATAACTTTTGGGCCACATCAAATACATCTTTTAAATCAGCTATTCTCAAACATTTTCTTGTTTTGGATCCCACATATTATTCCTACTGCCCTACAATTACCTCAAAATATTACTATCATTTAGGTAAAATATATTTTAATTAACATAAACAATTGTTCGGATGCTTGCTATGCTGAGTTTCCACCTATCATGATAGAAACTTCACAAAATTTTAGAAGTCAGGAGTTTATTGGAAGTAACAAAGGTCAGTCGATTCTAGTCACATGCATATGAATTAACTCCTAGGGAAAAATTCACTCCCAGTGAATTAATCTTTTGGTGAGTTCATTAGAGTATTATGGACTTATAACCAAGCCTTGTGATATGTGGAATTTAAAAACCAACTAAACACTTCCTCTGTCTTCCACAGCATGAAACATGGGACCCTCCAACTCAATCTAGTGCCTTACGCTGCTATACTTCATTAAGAAAATCTGATAGCGTTTAATCAATGTTATGGAAATAACCTGATATAACAACTTCCATCAAAACCTGCATGTAAACCAACATTCTCAGCCTTCTGTCAGATTCTGATAGAATATGTGGGCTTCCATTTCTATCACTTCATTGAAACTGCTTTTGTTAAGGTGACCAGTAACCACCATATTGCTAAATTCAGTGGTTATTTCTTTGTCCTCATTTTATTTGACCTTTCATAACCTTTGACGTAGTTTCTTCTCTTAACTTCTTCTGAGTCTCTTAAAAAAAAAAAAAAGTCCTTTTTTATTTAGTCTCTAAATATTGATGTACCCTAAATGCTCCATCCTGGGCATTCCTCTTTTTTCTAAATACCGCCTTTCTTAAGAGATATTATGCAGTTCTATGAGTTTAAAATATTATCCATACTCTGATCATTTCAAATATGTGTTTTTGGTGCTGATATCACTCCTGAACTCTAGACTAATATATATAACGGTCCACTTGATATGTTCACCGGAATGTCAAATGGGAACCCTAAAATTAACAGGTCCACAGAAGAAACTTTGATTTGGATTCCTCACCTGATCTTCCTGAAAGCAGCTGAGGGAAACACATCCACCAGTAGTTCATGGCAAACTCCTGAGTCAGTGTTCACTCCCCTCTTCATTTTCACCTCACACAAACAAAAGTCTAGCAGGACACCTTGTCTTGTTTCCAAATATATCACAATCTCTATCTCTACTTTCTGTTTCCAATGATAAAAAAAGATCACTATTCCCCACATCCCTACTTCCACTCTCTTCCACCCCAAATTTATTGTCTACAGAGCATCCAGAGTAATCTTTTTAAAACATGAAGCAGATCATAATGCCTTTCAGTGGCTTCCCATTTCACTAAAACAAAAACAAAAAACACACAAACAAACAAACAAACAAACAAAACAAACAAAAAACAAAACAAAACAAAACAAAAAAACAACAAAAAATATCCCCAAAACCCTTTATTATTCCCTACCTTTCTTTACTGTCTTATAGATAAAACAAGTACCTTGCTTTTCTTTCTGTTCCTAGAAAAAGGCAATAGAATCTAATATCAAATCACTTGGCCCAGAGAACCTATCTTTCCAAGCTTTGTGTGACTGATTCATCTCATCACTGAAATCTCAAAAATCACTTCCTTTCATAGAGAGAACATATATGACCATTCATTTAAAGTATGTTCCCACGTATAAGCATCACTATCACATAGTCCTTGTTTATTTTTCTGAGTAAATTTTAGTAACAACTGAAATTAATTTGTTAATTTTTGGGGGGTATATTTGAGAAATATGTTGAGGGAAATGGTGAAGACATGGCTTAATTAAGGTTTAGGCCTCAGCAGGAGGCACCAGTATCTATCTTGTAAACCACACTATTTCTCAGGAAGCCCATAAGGCCCATGAGAACGAAAATGGCCTCTCTCCCCTGATAACCCTTATAGCTTGTTTAAGAACAAACAGACAGCTTGGTAACTTTCAGCCAAGTAGCTTGTCCAAGGTGTAGAAAAACAAACAAGACTCTTCTACACACTGTCTAATTTTTATTTTATAAATGTTGTCTTTACATTTGTTAAGAGAGACTATCTATATACAATTGATCTCCCTCAGATACAAGTGTGGCTGACTATACTGTAACTAAATGTCTCTGAATTATTCTTTGACACTTTTTCCTGGAGGCCCTACCAAACTTTGGATGCCTAAGTCCATTCTTTGGAACTGACCAAAAGATGTAGCTCGAGAGGTGCTCCATTGGTGATTCTCCTGAATAGTGATCAAACTCTTTAGGTTTTATGAATCTGGATCTTGGTCAAATCTGGTTTTTGTTTTTTTGACACATCCTTGTTAGTAGCAATAATCTTGGGAAATTTAATGTATGCCTTTTGACCACCAGGTCACTGTCATTAAGAAAATCTGACCTCTGCTGAAACAACTTTTTATTGTCTGTATTTGCTTCTGAATGACACGTATGAAGATAGGAAGAAAGAAATGGGGTTTGGTCAGAAGACTCTGAGACTGCAGTGTAATTCTAGGAAAGCTGAGTCATCAATTAGAAGAGTCATGCATCTGTAGTAATGGATCAGCACTAATAGCCCTGCTGTGCTCAGACAAGCTGGAAGCAGCCTGTGGAAAGCGTGGTCTCTATAAATGCTGCAGTACATCCAAAGTGGCACGCAGATGCTATTGAGAAATTCTCAGTAAGCTGGGTTATCACCTATAGAATTATTTTACTGTCTGCTTCCTACATAAATAATAAAAAAGAGCTACATTATTTCCTATTGAAAGTTAAACTTTTGATGACTTAATATCTGCATGATGTTCATTCTGACTTGTCTGATCTTTCTCTAGTCAAACCTGATATGGAATTATTTGTTGATATAGCTAGGAGTGGACTTACTGGGTCATGAGAAAGGTACATGTTTAGTTTTCATATATAATGCTAAATAGTTTTCTGAAGTAGGTGAACCAATTTCACTCTCACCAGCAATGTATGAAACTTCCATTTAACTCACAGCTCTAACAAATCTTGGTGTATGCTGTCTTTGAAGTTTAATATAATATACAGAAGGTGCAGTGATATTTCACAGGCATTTTAAGAATTGTTCATTTCCCTAATGACTAATAAATTTGGTTACCTTTTCATACATATATTGGTCATTTGAATATCTTATTTTGTGAAATGACTATTCAACTATTTTGGGAATTGTTTTCAATTGAGTTGTCTTTTTCCTATTGATATGTATGAGTTCTTTATATATTCTGGCTATATATTATTTGTTGGGTCTATGTGTTGGGAATTGCTTTCATTCTGTGTAGCTTGCCTTTTTTAAAAAAATTAAGACTTTTTAGAGCAAATTTAGGTTCACAACAAAGTTGAGGGGAAAGTACAAAGATTTTGCACATATCCCCAATCCCCACACATACCTAGACAGCCTCTCCCATTATCAACATCCCACACCACAGTGGTACATTTGTTACCATTGACAGATAATAATCACCCAAAGTGCACAGTTTGCATTATTGTCCACTCTTGATACTATAAATTCCATGAGTTTTCACAAATGTACGAGTATAATGACATGTTTCCCTCACTAAAGTATCATACAGAGTATTTTCACTGCCCTAAAAACATCTGTGCTCCACTTATTCATCCCATTTCTCTCCCCCAACTCCTGGTAACCACTGATCTTATTGTCTCCATAGTTTTGCCTTTTCCAGAATGTCATATAGTTGAAACCATGCAATATGTAGCCTTTTCAGATTGGCTTCTTTGACTTAGTAAGATGCATTTAGTGTTCCTCCATGTCTTACCATGGCTGATAGCTCATTTCTTTTTAGATGTGAATAATATTCCATTGTCTGGATGTCCATGGTTTATTTATCCCATTCCTATTGAAAGACATATTGATTGCTTCGAAGTTCTGGCAATTATGACTAAAGTTTCTGTAAACATTCATGTACATTCATGAACACTTTTGTAAAGTTTTCACCACCATTGGGGAAAATATCAAGAAGTATAATTGCTAGATTGTATAGGTGAGAGTATGTTTGATTTATAAGAAACCATCAAAATATCTTCTAAAATGTGTGTACTATTTTGCTTTCTCACCAGCAATGAATGAGAATTCCTGTTGCTCCACAACCTTGCAACCATTTTGTATTTTCAATGTTCTGGATTTTGATCATTCTAATAGGAGTGTAGTGGTACTTCATTGTTGTTTCAATTTGCATTTCCCTGTTGACATAGGATGTAGAGTACCTTTTTATATGCTTATCTGCCATCTGCATATCTTTTTTGGTGAGGTATCTGTTAAGGTCTATTTGTCAATCGGGTCGTTTGTTTTCTTATTGTTGAGCTATAAGAGGTCTTTGTATATTTTGGGTAACAATCTTTTATCAGATGTATCTTTTTATTTTATTTTATTGGGGAAGGGGAACAGGACTTTATTGGGGGAACAGTGTGTACTTCAGGACTTTTTTTTTTCCCAAGTCAAGTTGTTGTCCTTTCAATCTTAGTTGTGGAGGGTGCCATTCAGCTTCAAGTTGTTGTCCTTTCAGTCTTAGTTGTGGAGGGCGCAGCTCAGCTCTAGGTCCAGTTGCCATTACTAGGTGTAGGGGGCACAGCCCACCATCCCTTGTGGGACTCAAGGAATCGAACTAGCAACCTTGTGGTTGAGAGCTCGTGCTCCAACCAACTGAGCCATCTGGGAGCTCAGCGGCAGCTCAGCTCAAGGTGCTGTGTTCAATCTTAGTTGCAGGGGGCGCTGCCCACCATCCCTTGCGGGACTCGAGGAATCGAACTGGCAACCTTCTAGTTGAGAGCCCACTGGCCCATGTGGGAATTGAACTGGCAGCCTTTGGAGTTAGGAGCATGGAGCTCTAACCGCCTGATCCACTGGGCCGGCCCCCAGATGTGTCTTTTGCAAATATATTCTCCCAGTCTGTGCTAGCCTTATTCTCTTGACATCATCTTTCACAGAGGAGAAGTTTTTAATTTTAAGTAAGTCAAAATTATAATTCTTTCTTTGTGTCTTTGGTGTTACATCTAAAAGGCAGCATCATACCTAAGGTCATCTCAGTTTTTGCCTATTTATCTCCTATGAGTTTTATAATTTTGTGTTTCACATTAGATTTATGAAATAGTTTTTCCTCTTCATCTTTTCCCCCTTTTTAAATTTTTTCAAATATAGATGACATCCAATATTATTTGATATGAATTTCAGGTATATAACATATTGGTTAGATAGTTATACAATTTAAGAAGTGATCCCTCTGACTAGTCTAGTACCTACCTGGCACTACATATAGTTATTACCATATTATTGACTATGTTCCCTATGCTTTACTTTACATCCACATGACTATTATGTAGCTACCCATTTGTACATCTTAATGCCTTCAATTTTCTCACCCTGACTCTCAAACCCCCTCCCATCTAACAACCATCAAAATGTTCGCTGTGTCTTAGTTTGTTTCTGTTTTGTTAGTTTACTTATTTTGTTTTTTAAGATTTCACATATAAGTAAAATCGTATTGCATCTGTATTTCGCTGTCTGACATACTTTACTCAGCACAATACCCTCCAGGTCCATCCATGCCACCGCAGATGGCAAGAAACCATTCCCTTCCATGGCTGAGCAATATTACATTGTATATATGTAATATTACTCTTTATCCATTCTTTATCCATTCATCCATTGACAGACACCCAGGCTGCCTCCACGTCTTGGCCACTATAAACAATGCTGCAATGAACATATGAATATATATGTCCCCTTGAAGTAGCATTTTGGGTTTCTTTGGATACTCAGAAGTGGGATGACTTGGTCTTTCTTTGTCACTTGTCATAACCTTTGTTTTAACATCTATTTTGTCAGTTATAAATATTGCTACCCCAGCTTTTTTTGTTTGTTTGTTTCCATTTTTATGCAAGAATGTTTTCCCATCTCTTTACTTTCAGTCTTTGCGTGTCTTTTGATCTGAAGTGAGTCTCTTGTAGGCAGCTTATGTATGGGTCTTTGTTTCTTTTCCATTCAGCCACCCTATCTTTTGATTGGAGCATTTAATCCATTTACATTTAAAGTGATTATTGATAGATATGTGGTTATTGACATTATACTACTCATATTTTTCATCTTTTTTTTTTTTTTTTTATCTTAAAGAAGTCCCTCTAAGATTTCTTGTAATACTGGTTTGGTGGTGATGAACATTAACAATTTAATTAAACTCTGCAATGCATTCCCCAATCTTATGCAGCGAAGAGATTTGAACTTCCTGAAGAGGATGATATATTAGTATAAGTCTAGGTTTTCAGTTCTATGTGAAAAAACATTTATAGTCAACTAATTTTTCCACACATTCTTAGCTGTTATCTAGTAAAAAAATACGAGGTGATTAAAAGAACATGATGAATGTTTAAGTATATATAATAAAACAGTTTAGTTTTGTATGTTAACTTTGTATCCTGCAACCTTGGTATAATCACTAATTCCAAGAGTTTTTTTATATCAATTCTTTCAGATTTACACTATTATGTCATCTGTGAACAAAGGTAGTTTTATTTCTGTCTTCTCAATTATTTCCTTTTCTTGTTTTATTGTATTAGCTATAAATTCCAGTATGATGTTGAAAGAAGTGTTAAGAGGGGGAGACAACCTTGACTTGTACCTGAACTTAGTGGAAAAGCTTTGAGTTTCTCATTATTAAGTATGATTATAGAATGTTAGCTGTAAGATTTTTAAAAATAAAATTGTTACAAAATATTTCTCATGTGGGAAATGGCAGAGATCTGGGCTGAAAAGGTCGGCGTATAAAAGGAAGGCAACAGCAGCCATCACATTGAGAAGAGGGCATCACTTTAATTTCATAGGCAAAACTGCAAGGTTTCTTGAGAAACCCACAAATGACTATAAGTGTTTTTTCTGATAACTTAGCTTCTTCAAGGACAATGTGTCTTTCCCAGTAGCTTTCAGTCAATCAGTATAATCAAGAGGTGTTGCGACCCAAGCGACGAGGGTTGTGGGGAACGAGGGGGATGAGGGCCACGCAGGGTTAAGAAAAGACAGTAGCCATGAATAGAGTGTAAGCAGGGCCAAGGGGCCTCCAGCCTCAAGGACTGAGCCCCAAATTGGGCCTACGCATATTTTTTATTACTTAGGTGGGGAAGTAAAGGAGATAAAGCCTGTCAATCGCAAGATCTGTGAATTCCATATACTATAATAGGAAACTGATTCAAGCCAATCACCCTTGCCTGCAGGCAGCTGAACCGTAAGTCTCAGGATGTATGTACCTCCCCAAGGGACAAAAACCTTTATGCATATGAATAGGTTCTCCTGTTGGTCCCCACTCGACTGCACCTAACTTGAGTTGTCCCCACTGTGGGGAATCTTACTTGTCATTGGCTGATCAGCCATCTTTCTGGGGCTAAACAGGGAGACATAAGGTGCGAGTACAAAGGTGAAGCAATGTCCCTGAAGGGATCTGTCTCACAGACTCTCCTTTCTTTAGGGGCAGGTCCAAGGAGACAGATGGGTAGGCTGTTGCATGGCAACAAAGAGGGAAAAAGACTATAGAATATCTGTGGATTTAGCTTTTATAAACACTGACTTTGTTTTTGTTTGGAGACACAATCATTACATGATTGAGATCCTTCAGATATGAGTAAACTTTGGTTGTATTCTAACTACCGTCTTAAAATTATTCTTTAAAATTTGTTTAATTTTTACCCTCTCTTTGTAGAATATAAACTGAGAGAACAGGGGACAAAACTATCTTGTTAACTGCTTTACAGTGAATGCATAGGATGATTTCTAGTATACAATATGTGCTTGGTAAATATTTGTCAAATAAATCAACGAAATCTGAACTAACAAGCATATAACTCACTTACATTTTTTTTTATTAAAAGTTTATTGGGGTGACAATTGTTAGTAAAGTTACATAGATTTCAGGTGTACAATTCTGTATTACATCATCTATATGATGTATTACAAAAATACATCATTGTGTGTTCACCACCCAGAGTCAGTTCTCCTTCCATCACCATATATTTGATTCCCTTTACCCTCATCTCCCACCCCCCACCCCCCTTACCCTCTGGTATCCTCTCAACTATTGTCTGTGTCTATGAGTTTTTGTTTCTTCATTTGTTTGTCTTGTTCTTTTGTTTTCAGTTTTATATACCACATATCAGTGAAATCATATGGTTTTTGACTTTCTGTCTGACTTATTTCCCTCAGCATAACAATCTTAAGATCCATCCATGTTGTCGCAAATGGTACTATTTCATCTTTTTTTATGGCAGAATAATTTTCCATTGTGTATATATACCACAACTTCTTTATCCAATCAACTTAAATTTTTCTGACATGAACAATCAAACAGAGAACTGGACTTGGTATTTTGTAATTTATTTCCAATTATAAAACCATATATTATGACTTACTGCATGAAATTCCATGGCTTTTTAAAGATTTTTCAAATCCAGACTTTCCCACTCTCATATAAATATCTTTATTTCTATCTGTATCTTCATAATTTAACTTGAAAAAATTTTAATTTAAATACTTGGTGCTAACTGAGTAGTCTATAGAGATTGTACTTAAATTAAAATTTAGTTATAAACAAATTCCTAATAACCACCTGTTGGAGATCATGGCATAATGAAACTGCTAATATGAGTAGTTACATTTTTGTTGGCAACAACTAACCACCACGTGGCTCCCTGTTCCACCATGAGCTTTTGGTTACTTGAAGGCCACAATTTAACTTTTTTCTCCAGAGTAATTCATAGAGTCAAATGTACAAATATTTAAATGGAACATACACCTACAATAGTTTGCTTCTATGATTATTATTATATTCTTGTAATAGGGAAATATGTAGCACACAAAATATACTGGGTGTTCCTACATAAAATTAGTGAAAGCCATATTTATGTATCCATATAACAGACTAGATTGATAGAATTGCTTGAACATAACTAGTTTAGGAAAGAAAATCTATTGGTTCATAATTTTTTAAACATAAATACATGCAGTTAAAGAGTTGAAACCACTATGCAGTTGGGTAATACACAGCTCTCAGACTTGAAAATTTTCTGGCATTCTATGACAGATATGCAAAACCATAACAATATAAACACAGCTTCAGTGAAGAGAACAAAAGAAACCCTCCAGGTCGGGTTGAGTAGAGATTATACTCATACTTCTAATTAAATGCTGATAAGAATTAGAAGAGAAAGTCAGAGAAATAGGATAACATATCTACTACTTTTTTATGTATTGTAAAAAACAATAGTTCTAAAACCACACAAATTCACATTAACAATTTAATTAAACTCTGCAATGAATTCCCCAATCTTATGCAGCTAAAAGATTTGGATTTCCTGAAGAGGATGATATATTAGGGTAAGTCTAGGTTTTTAGGTCTATGTGAAAAAATATTACTAGCCAAGTAATTTTTTCACACATTCTTAGCTGTTAGCTAGGAAAAAAATACGAGGCGAGGTGTGATTAAAAAATACGGTGAATGTTTAAATGTAAAAAAACAACAACAAAAAAATTAGTGCAGTAAAAGACACATTGCCATTAATCCCCCTCAAAATAGTCCCCTTCACTTTGAACATATTTATCCCATCGTTCTTGCCACTTTTAGAAGAGTTCTGGAAGTCCTCTTTCATATCTTTAGTTGTGCTGTCATGGCTGCCTCAATGTCCTGAATCATTTTGACTTTGGGGAAGAGCGAGAAGTCACATGGTGCCAGATCCAATGAATAAGGAGGGTGAGGACACACTGTAATGTTTTGTTTTTGTTTTTTTTGTAAGGAGGGTGCAACTCACAGTGGCCCATGTGTGGATCCAATCAGCAACCTTGGTGTTATCAGCACCATGCTCTAACCAACTGAGTTAACTGGTTACCCCACACAGTAATGTTTTTATTTGACAGAAATTGCTGTACCAGAAGCAATTTTTAAAATTTAAACATTCACTGTATTGTGTGATTCAGAGTAACCTAGAATCTTCAGGTTTTAAATAAATGTCTTTACAATCAATGTCTATCATAACAGATTCCCATGAATTGTAGTCTCAACATTATGCATCCTATATAGATAGATGATAGATAGATACTTTTTTAGAATAAGAGACCAAAATACCTTTCTCCTTAAAAAAATCTTTAACTGGACTATGTCACTCAGAAAACAACTCTTCCTTTTTCTCTTTGATTCATGCTTTATTACAAAATTTTGAATTTATGGAATGAAATAATTTATTCATTTATAGAATGTGTAAAGATAAAATTTGGGGGAAGACTGGCTTTATTAAAATAACTATGCAGGAAATAGTAAAAAATATAGTCTGGGGTAATAAAAGTATCCACTGATTTTTTTTTTTTCTCCCTGTGGAAAGCCATAGACATATAGTGACAGTCTGACTAACAGAATCTTACTTCTCTATGAAGATGCTAACTAAAGCCAGCTAAAGCCAGAAGGTAGGTGAAGTTGATGCTGTTTCAGTATTTCAAGGACCATTCTGACATCACAAGGATTTCCACACTAATCTTTGACAATTTTTATTGACTGTCTAATCTGAGGTTTTTTTTAAGCTGGATTTTTTGGGAATAGAGTGGAATAATGCACGACTCCTATATCTGAGTACACAACACACACATGCAAACACTAACTTCAGTTGGTGATAGAACTGTGAGTGGAATCTCTTCAGATCTCAGGCAGTATTCAGATTTCCCTAGAAGTAGTCTGCACATAAGAAATTGAAAAAGAGATGAATCCCTTTCTTGAAATTAGAGTTCTGACATGAACAACTGGATGAATGATGGTGCTGATTACTGAGGTGAGAAAATAAGAGAAAAATGTCATCAGTAAATTTTTACAGTGCATTTCAGACATCCATGGGATGTCGAGGATGGAACTAAATACATGTGTCTGAAACACAGGGTGAGAATATATTGACAATAACCATTGGCTGCAGTATAGATCATAATTGAAACCATGGACCTGATTGAAAATATCCAGGGAATGATGATAGAGGAAAAATAAGAGAGTACTGAGAAATTCCATCATTTAAAGATGTGATAGAAAAGATGATATTAGGTGACAGAAAAAGCTATCATAGAGGTATAAAGAAAACCAAGAATGTATGGTGCCAGAGATATTAAGAACAGAGAGTGTTTCAAGCAGAAAAGAGAGGTCAATAGTGCGTAATGCTACCAAGAGTTCAAATAAGATAAATAACAAATTATGGATATTGGATATAAAATAGCAGCCTTAGAAAGATATATATATATATATATGAGATGAAGCAAAACTTGAGGGGGTTGAGAAGTGAGTAATGGAACTGACATACACACACACACACACACATATATATATATATATATACACACATGCATATATATTCTTCTTCTAATATAGTAACTGCTCATTTTCATTGCTGCTTGAGATCCCAACTTAACTATTACTCATTAAACCCCTCATACTATTCCAGGACCAACCCTAAACTCTCTCAAGCAAAAAAAATAAAAAATAAAAAATAAAAAATAAAATATATATATATATATATATACATTTTATTTAATATATATATATATATATATACACATATATATGTTTTATTTTGTTTATTTATTTTTGCTAGAGAGAGTTTAGGGTTGGTCCTAAACTCTCTCAAGCAAAAAAAAAATAAATATATACATATATATATACATATTTTATTTAATATATATATACATACATATATATGTTTTATTTTATTTATTTATTTTTGCTAGAGAGAGTTTAGGGTTGGTCCTGGAATAGTATGAGGGGTTTAATGAGTAATAGTTAAGTTGGGATCTCAAGCAGCAATGAAAATGAGCAGTTACTATATTAGAGGAAGAATTTTTAACAACTCTAGGAGACAGGGTCATCAGTAACATACAATTTGCTAGGAAAGGATATAATAAAACAACAAATGAAGGAATTGCCATTAGGATAAAAAACATTTGTTCTTAGTAACTAGAGGAAGAAATGTTAGGTGCATATAGAGTAGTTGTTCTCAACTTTGCCTGTAATGTTTTCCCTCTCACGTGTAGAAGCCAGGTAAAAATGACCAAGTCCTAAACTACAAAATTAGTCTGGGGTATAAAAGCAAGAATAAACTAATGACATAATAGGCGGTAGAAGAAGTAGAATTTGATGGCAATGTAGATGAGTTTTCATAATAAAGCAACAGGAAAAGTTCATTTTCACAAACACTGTACTCTGTCCCAGAAGGCCATGGTCTTCCAATAGGCACTAAAGTTTAAACTGTTTGTCATGGAATTGAAGACCATTTGTAAAATGTCACCTCCTCAGTTTCCCTCTTTTTCTGATTTATTCCTAGACTCTTTCTATGTTCCTGTGATACAGACTTATTTGCTATCTCTTGCACATACCATGCTTTACCATGGTTTATTATCCTCCCCTTTTAAAATTATCTCTGATTCCTCACCCTTACTCATGTTGACCTAGGGAAAGTTACTGAGTGTCTCCATGTCTTTATTTATAAAATAATACAATTTCTTTTAGAAGGATTTTTGAGGATTAAAAAACAGCATATGTAGAACATTTTGAGAAGAGAATCTAGCACATAACTGCTTGATAAGTGATATCATAGTTTTAAGCTGTAAACATCTGATTTAAGTTTTCCAAACTCAGTACTACCTTGGGTCTTAGAGCACTGTTAGCATAATATACATATGTGGTCTGAAAATTATGTTCACGTACTTGCCACTGTGCACTTACATTGACAGCACTGTACAAACAGCTCACTAAGGTTTCATAATCTTGGTATATCAGTGTCTCAGAGCTGTGTTCATATTGACGTGTGGCGGTGTCTTGCTGAGTGGTGTTCATTATGGTTGTTGTGTATTTTTGGGCGCCATTGTGAGAATGTCTGAGCTTGAATTAGAGCAATGAACACATTAAATTTCTTGTTAACTTGGCAAGAGTGGAAGTGAAATCAGGGAAATGTTAGGCCAAGTTTATGGGGATAATGCCATGAAGAAAATGGCAGTGTACAAATGGATTAAATATTTTTTCTGAGGGAAAAGAACACGTCACTGATGAAAAGAGGTCAGGGAGGCCAGTAATGAACAGAAGTGATGAAAACATTGCGAAAATTCATTGAATTGTGTGTCAAAATCATCAGCCGACTGTGAGAAGCATAGCAGACCAAGTAAACATAGAGAAACAGTTAGGAAAATCTTAACTGAAAATCTTGGCATGAGAAAGGTGTGTACAAAAATGGTTCCGAAGGAGATCACTGGTGAACAAAAGCAAAGGAGGGTCATAATTTGCCAAGACCTTTTGGAGAGGCAAGATGATGTTTCGGGCCATGTTATCACTGGTAATGAAACATGGGTGTATCAATACGACCCTGGAACAAAGTGTCAAAGTGCACAGTGGAAGTCAGCCAATTCTCCATGACCAAAAATGTTCCGTCAGTCCAAATCAAGAGACAAAACAATGTTGCTAAACTTTTTTGATATCAGAGGTATTATTCATTATGAATTTGTACCAACTGGACAAAGAGTTCACCAAGTTTACTACTTGGAAGTGCTGAAAAGTCTGCATGAAAAAGTTAGACAACCTGAACTTTTCTCCAGTTCATGGCTCTTACATCACAACAATGCACCAGCTCACACGGCACCGTCTGTGAGGGAGTTTTTAGCCAGTAAACAAATAGCTATATTGGAACACCCTCCCTACTCACCTGATCTGGCCCCCAATGACTTCTTTCTTTACCTGAAGATAACAGAAATATTGAAAGGAAGACATTTTGATGACGTTCAGGGCATCCAGGGTAATATGACGATAGCTCTGATGGCCATTCCAGAAAAAGAGTTCCAAAATTGCTTTGAAGGATGGACTAGGCACTGGCATCTGTGCATAGCTTCCCAAAGGTGACCATAGAGTAGTGATATTCAGTGATATCTGTGCATAGCTTCTCAAAGGTGACCGTAGTGATATTCAGCAATGAGGTATGTAGCACTTTTTCTAGGATGAGTTTACGAACTTAATTGTCAGACTTCGTACTCTACTGCAGAGATTGAACATTGATTGGACAGGTCACATATTCAGCTCTCACAATCCAGTGCCCAATAGGGTGTCACGAATCTCTCTCTTCCTCTTGTCTGTCTGTCTGTCTATCATCTAAGATATTATATATATAATACATATGTATATACAATTTTATTACTAAAAGTTTAACATCGATGTTGATTTTATGTTTCTGTAGGCCTTTCTGTTTTTCACTTAAAGGTTGATCTTTAGCCTAATAAAGAGGAAATTAGGTAAGAAAAGTCATAGCATTAACTCCTGCTTAGAGAGTTATGTTCACTGCACTCAGTCAAGCTTTAAAGCAAATTTTCAAAAAAATTCCTTGTTCTTTATACCTGGAAGTTCTTACTTCAACATATAAATCATAAGGCTTTTTCCTTCTATCCCAAACTTTCCCATTCACCTCAGTCTGAACACCCTCTGAACAGCCACTTTCTCTCTTTCTCCACAATGTTAGGCACTTTTTACTTACCTTTTTATAGATGCGATCACAACATTTTATAATATTTACAGTATTATTTTATAACGATATTTATTCTCTCCCACTGGGCTAAACTCTTCGGAAATTGATATCATGGCATATTCACTTACTTATCTTAGCTCCTCACACAAAACCTGACACAGTGTAGAAACTCAAAATTTTGTTAAATTAATAAGTAAAAGAAAACTTTGGCAAAATAAACAGCATTTCAAGAGAAAAGTTCCTACTTTTTATTCAACCAGGGTCTATGCAGGCAGCGTTTATTCTTCATTGTTCCATTCTTTCTTTGTTCCTTAAATTATATTCCTACTTTTGGAAGAAAACTACCTTTCACAGCAATTTATCTCATTCTTCGTTAAAGAAATTGGCTTGGGTTCTGTGAAAATTTCATTGCCCTATATAAATGTTTTAGGGATGTAGAAACAAAAAGATTCAGGCCTATGGAAAGTGTAATGAGTCCCAGCATGACCATTTGTGATGGGGATTTAACTGCTTTGTTTGTGAGCTTCAGCTAAGGAAACAGATTACCTTTATCATGTGCTAATACCCCAGAGTCGATCTAAACTGCTCCACTATGGAAAGGCATCATGGGGATGCCAGCAAACACTCTAAAAGCTGAATCCTGTAAACCTGTCAGCTGGGGAAAAACAACAACAAAAATTATTACTGGTGCCAAACTTCCACTCAACACTCTTATTCCTTATTCAGGAGTTTAATCAATAAATCATTGGGATGCATTCCAAAATTGAAATACTATTTCCATAATAATGGAAATACTTGCATAGAAAATATTGCTTACTGAATGTCTAGGAACCTAGGGAATCACAGACATAATTGAAGAGAATATTTTTCAAAGGTATTAGATTAAATTATTATAGTGTCACAAATGTCAAATATTACTTAATGTCACTTTATCACCAAAACTTTCAGTGTATCTTTGTGTTTCTCATAAATTTTCACTTGGCTTGTTTTCAGAATTTATTTTTCACTGTTAAGTGATGTTATTTTTCCACTAAAAGCTTTAAGAATTGTGATAGCTCTATTTAAATCTTTGGTGAATATATTTCTGCCCTCTTTTCCACCACCAACACGCAATACTAATCCATTAGGAAGACAGTACTCAGTGTACATTAAAATTAAAGGAAAGGAATACGGTTGTCATATGTAAAAATATAAGCCACGTGTCAAGAAAGAAATTCTTTCATGTTTGTTCAATAAATGTTTCCAGAAGATTTTCCTTTAAGTAAAGCAATTTAATTTTCCTTTTCATATTATTCTCAGTGGTTATATAGTTAATTAGCTTTATATGTTTCACATTTATTTGCATTCGTGATAAATTTCATCTTAGCATAACTTTTTGAAATCAAGATATGAACTAAAAAGATGTAAGTTTGATTAGTGGAAGAAGAACAATAACAAGTAATCATAGAGATGAGATGTTAATTGGTGTCTGGGCGGTTCTATTCATAGTAACAATAGGACGTAATATTTCTGTGTCCTTCACTGTTCAACAACACTTTGCCAAATCACTTGTAATGCCAATTATATTGCACTTGAAATTCGCAGGTATTTTAAGAGTATAATGGAACAGGGATAGAATAAAATTTTGTTTTTTTCTAAAGGGAAGCTGAGCTTATTTTGCCAAAACTTTCGTGTCTCAAATTTTGAAGTTCAAGATGAGAAAGATTTGAGGATTTCAATTTCTCAAAAATCCTGGTTAGAGTGTATTTGCATTTAGAGATTGACTAATTTTCTGAACAAGAAGTGTATAAATCAAAATGCACATAAATTTTCTTTTCATAGAAATAAGCTTGAATAATTTTAGCATGGAGCAGTATCTTATGTTGACGAAAGCATGTCTAAACCTATAGAAAAGTTTTATAAGCATTTATTTGAGCCAAATCCTTGAGAACATGCCCAGAAGCAAGAGCTCAACAGATTGAGAAAATGCTCCAGAGAATGACAGTTTTCCAGTCCCTTTTATGCATTAAAATCAAAGGAAAAAACGTGAGAAAGGTACATGAAATCCATTAGTGGTAGATTAAGGAAGATGGAGAAAGCTAAGTAGGGAAATCTCTGGGATTGGCTAAAAAAGTAAACCGGAGAAACATATACTTCTTTTACATTGGTGGGTACAGGATAGTTAATAATTAACATTTACAGCACATAGAAATGTTATGGATGAACAAGATAACAATGAGGCATTCTGCGGTCTCGTGCTCTGGTGGTCTTGTGCTCTGGTGCATGCAGTTGTGATTTCAAGAGGTCTAGAAAAGAAAATTACTCTGACATTTCAAAGGTACATTATCCTAGCTGCATAATAGTGGACAGGACTCACTTCAGGAAAGACTGACATTTGCTGAGGAAGCTGTAGGCCTGGGACATGACTACCAATCATGGCCTGCCCAGTCAGGAATATATGACCAGACTATCCTGTGTAGTTATATCTTGTGTGGTCACTGAGCTTGTCAGGCCTGCCATGTACCCCTCCTGAGTTTATCGGGTTTATTACATAGACCATTTTAATTCACACTTAGATACAGATGCTGAGCGGGAATCTTGATCTGTTTCTTTGTGTGCTAACATAACTAGTGGATATTTATAACTATTTCAGTTCACCCAAAAGTAAAACAGAGTTGGCCATTATCTGGTAATTTATATTTTTCTATAGCAAATTTAGACAACTTCAGGGTGAAAAGGGAATGAAAACATTTGCTGTTAGAATTCAATCTACCTGCCTGTATAATTTAAATTCCCAAGTAATGATCAATTATTAAACATTTTTGATGATTTTTATAAATCTGCCTTCAACCTGTTAAGAATATAGAGAAAAATCCACTGGAAATAAATAAGTTTAGCTAAATTCAATAAAAGGTACTGTTTATATTGTCAAAATATTAATTGCAATTATAATTTGGGTCCCTCTGTTTACGTATTTATTTATTTGTAACAAGCCTTGAATAATATTGGTAAACTTAGATTTTATAACAGCATTATAGCATGGGTAATAATACTATAACAACTATAATTTGTTGAATACTTTCTATGTTGCAGACACTACGATAAGCACTTTAAACACATTATCACATTTCATCCTCCCCCAAACTCCAAAGAAGCAGTCATTATTCCCAATTTATGGATGAAAAACCTGAAGCTTAAAGATAAGTAAATTGACAAACCCTTGGCTAGACTCACTAAGATAAAAAGAGAGAGGACACTAATTAACAAAATCAGAAATGAAAAAGAGGAAGTTATCACGGACACCACAGAAATACAATGGATCATCGAAGAATACTATGAAGGCCTATAGCCACCAATTCAGTAACCTAGAAGAAATGGACAAGTTCTTAGAAACATATAGCCTTCCTAGGCTGAACCATGAAGAACTGGAAAATCTAAACAGACCAATCACCAATAATGAAATTGAATCAGTCATCCAAAACCTTCCCAAAAACAAAAGGCCTGGACCAGATGGCTTCACTACTGAATTCTACCAAACCTTCAAAGAGGATCTAATACCAATCCTGCACAAACTCTTCCAAATATTGAGGAAGAAACAGTACTCCCCAACTCATTTTATGAGGCCAACATTACCCTGATACCAAAACCTGGTAAGGACAACACAAGAAAAGAAAACTACAGACCAATATCTCTGATGAATACAGATGCAAAAATCCTAAACAAAATTCTAGCAAATCAAATACAACAAGCAATAAAAAAAGTTTATGCATCACGATCAAGTAGGGTTCATCTCCGCGGCACAAGGATGGTTCAACATCCACAAATCCATCAATATGATACATCACATAAACAAAATAAAGGACAAAAATCATATGATTATATCAATTGATGCAGAAAAAGCATTTGACAAGATACAACATCCATTTATGATTAAAACACTTAATAAAATAGGTATAGAAGGAAAATAACTTAACATAATAAAGGCCATATATGACAAACCCTCAGCTAATCTCATAATTAATGGTGAAAAACTGAAGCCCTTTGCTCTATGTTCAGGAAGACAACAGGGCTGTCCCCTATCACCTCCGCTTTTCAACTTAGTGTTGGAAGTCCTTGCCAGAGCAATCAGGCAAGAGAAAGAAATAAAGGCATCCAAATTGGGAATGAAGAAGTTAAATTTTCACTCTTTGCAGATGACATGATGATATATATAGAAAGCCCTGAAGACTCCACCTAAAAGCTATTAGAAACAATCAATGAATACAGTAAAGTTGCTGGCTACAAAATCAACGTACAAAAGTCCATTGCATTCCTATATACTAACAATGAAATCTCAGAAAAAGAAATACAAAAAGCAATTCCTTTCGCAATTACAGCAAAAAGAATAAAATACCTAGGAATAAACTTAACCAAGGATGTGAAAGACCTATATGCTGAAAACTATCAGACATTTTTAAAAGAAATTGAAGGAGACATAAAGAAATGGAAAGACATTCCGTGCTCATGGATTGGAAGAATCAACATAATTAAAATGGCCATATTACCCAAAGCAATACACAGATTTAATGCAATCCCCATCAAAATCCCAATGGCATTTATTAAAGAAATAGAACAAAAAATCATAAGATTTGTTTGGAACCACAAAAGATCCCGAATAGCCAAAGCAATCTTAAGGAAAAAGAACTATAATGGAGGTATCACACTTCCTGACTTTGGCTTGTACTACAGGGCCATAATAATCAAAACAGCATGGTATTGGCAGAAAAACAGACACATAGACCAATGGAATAGAATTGAGAACCCAGAAATAGAACCACATAAATATGGACAGATAATTTTTGACAAAGAAGCAAAAAACATACAATGGAGAAAAGACAGCCTCTTCAATAAATGGTGCTGGAAGAATTGGATAGCCACATGCAAAAGAATGAAACTGGACTGCTATCTGTCACGATGTACCAAAGTTAATTCAAAATGGATCAAAGACTTAAGCATAAGATCTGACACAATAAACTGCATATAAGAAAACATAGGTCCTAAAGTTATGGACCTTGAGTTCAAAGATCATTTCATGAATTTGAGTCCAAAGTCAACGGATGTGAAAGCTAAAATAAACGAATGGGACTATATGAAACTTAAAAGCTTCTGCACAGCAAAAGAAACCATCGACAAAATAAAGAGGCAACCAACTGAATGGGAGAAGATTTTTGCAAACAGTGCTTCCAATAAGGGGTTAATATCCAAAATATACAAGGAACTCATGAAACTCAACAACAACGAAAAAAACAACCCAGTTGTAAAGTGGGCAGAGGACCTGAAGAGACATTTCTCCAAATAGGACATACAAATGGCAAATGGACATTTGAAAAAATGCTCAACATCACTAATCATCAGAGAAATGCAAATAAAAACCACAATGAGATATCACCTCACCCCAGTCAGAATGGCTATCATCAACAAGACAAAAATAGTAACAAGTGTTGGAGAGGCTGTAGAGAAAAAGGAACCCTCATGCACTGTTGGTGGAAATGCAGACTGGTGCAGCCGTTATGGAAGGCAGTGTGGAGGTTCCTCAAAAATTACGAGTAGAATTACCATATGACCCAGCAATCCCTCTCTTGGGTATCTACCCCCAAAATTTGAAAACATTTATCCATAAAGACACGTGTGCTCCAATGTTCATTGCAGCTTTGTTTACGGTGGCCAAGACATGGAAACAACCAAAATGTCCTTCGATAGATGAATGGATAAAGAAGTTGTGGTATATATACACAATGGAATACTATTCGGCGGTAAAAAAAGATGAGATAGGAACATTTGTGACATCATGGATGGATCTTGAGAGTATAATGCTAAGCGAAATAAGTCAGACAGAAAAAGCAGAGAACCATGTGATTTCACTGATATGTGGTATATAAACCAAAAACAACAAAAGAACAAGACAAACAAATGAGAAACAAAAACTCATAGACACAGACAACAGTTTAGTGGTTACCAGAGAGTAAGGGGGGTGGGAGGTGAGAGATGAGGGTAAGGGGGATCAAATATATGGTGATGGAAGGAGAACTGACTCTGGGTGGTGAACACACAACGGGATTTATAGATGATGTAATACAGAATTGTACACCTGAAATCTATGTAATTTTACTAACAATTGTCACCCCAATAAGAAAAAAAAAAAGATAAGTAAATTGTCTAAGATTTCATAGTTAATCTATGTGGGAAATGGAATTTGAATAAAGCCCAGTATGTTGACAAAACTTACATTCTTTATAAATTAATTTTTAAAGTTGAAGTTGCACTCAGTTTTTATAAAAAAAATATAACAGTCAGAAAATATGGGCATGAATAAAGTGAAAAAAAATGGAATCTAGAGATAACTACTGTTAACAACTTGGTGCTTTTTAAAATCTATGTACATATAAACAAATTTCTAGTAAAATGGATTGTGTGATACTAATCATTTATGCTTTTGTCTTATTTCCACCTAAGAATTATTTTGATTATGTTTCATTGAAAGTACATATGAAATTAGTTTGTTCTTTCTGTTGGCAACCTAATGAAATATTGCATTGATTTATCATGATTTATTAAACTAATACCCAGTTCATTGACACTAAGGTTTTTTTCACGTTTCCTCCTACAATAATTGTGCGTTCGCACTTGTGTGTGTGCACGCATGCGCGTGTACATTCCTATTTGACAAGGAGTCCTTGTCAGATAGCTACCAGAAATTTTTTCAGGTGGAAAAGCCGAGTCAAGGATTATACAAACATTTAAAATTTTGATAAACCCTTCCAAATTGCCCTCCAAAATGATTAAATAAATTAACATAACATAGTCTCCAAAAGTTATAAAAAATCTGGTCTCCCACACTTTCCAATATTGTCTCTCTTTAATCTTGTCATAAGTGAAAAATAATTGTTTGAAATCTGGCATTGTACATTACAAATAATTTTCTAATATAACTATTATTTTAGTTTCTCCCTTTCCTTTTTATATTATTTGGTGCAGGTTATTTATAATTTTGATTTGAAAACGTTATTTCTGTTTGGATATTAGTCCTTTTTTTCATGTCTGTTGCCAACATTTAATAAATTTTCTTCTCCCTTTGGATGTTTTTTTTTTTAATCTATGTAGAAATTTTAGGTAGTCAAACTTGTTGGTATTTCTTTTATAGTTTCTGTGTTCTGTAGTAAACTTAGAATGGCCTTATCCAGTCTTAAGATTATAATTAAGATTTATTCACCTTTTCCTCTGGTACTTTTACAGCTTACTATTATTATTTTTTATTTTAAAAGCATTTATTCATTTGGATTTTAGTAAGCTGTAGGCAGTGGTGTAGTTCTTTAGTTTTATTTTTTCAAGGCTAATCAGTTGCCCCAACACTATAGATTCAATAGTTTACCTAGTCACATTGATTTAAAATGTCACTTTTACCTTCTTCAAAATCCCTGTATGAACTTTGAATTATTTCTGTTCTTTAGAGGATGGGGAAGAAGCTCACTCCTGCCCATGTTTCTCCCCCACACACTCCTATAGGGGAGGGGGTCTAAGACAACCTGGAGTGTATGCTTAGTTTTAAAAAACATATTCAAATTAACGGGCTATAGTTGTTACCATGCCATTTACACTGAGATCATTTACAAATTGGCAGCACGATAGGCTTGATTTTGAAGTCAATTAAAGTACTCCATTATTCAATTTCTAGATTTGACACACATCTGTCAAGCCAGATTAACTCGCCACATTCAAAACTAAAGACAAAGGTGAGTTTTGGTAGTTTTAAAAATTACCTTTCCATTGATTTTGGTACTAGTTTATGACATGCTTTTACTAAATAACATTGACTAAGAGTATGAGATTTTAATTTTTGTCTAATGGAAACTTGAATTTTAAAATTTGAGAAGTTCTGATTTGAATTAATGCTCCTTCCTAAGTAAGCAGCAGAATAACCTCTAGCTAACAGTTTATAAAGGAAGGTCTGCCCTGCACTCCCTCTGCTGATCGGCCTCTTGTCAGATCTCCAAATTCTGAGTCCGTCTTGTCACACAAGGAAAACATGAGGCTGTGTTTCTAAGCATGAAACTCCAGTGAGAGGAGTAGAAATAAACCTTTCTTTCGGTAAATATCTCTTATCCCTCTGTGACGTACCTTTCTATCCTTGCCTTTTACAGCCATCTGTGTGGTGATATTAGTGTGTGAGCCTTTGGGAAAAGGGCCAAGTGTCGTAGCAGCTTGCATTAGGCCCAAGACTTACAACCAATCCAAGCGAAAGGATTCCTTGTCACATGCCTATTGCTTAACTTGCCAGTACTCCATATAGGATGTGAGGCCAAACTCACGTGTAGTAAAATGCATGTAGTATTAACTACATATCCTCTAACTGGCAAGTCTTTTGGTATATCTCTCTCCCAAAGCAGTGGAAGGCAGCAAGGGCCAACGGAGGGCCTGGGGCTGCAGCAGACCGAATAATTTTTGTCTGTCTCATGCATTCCCTCTTATTTTCCTAATAGTATCTGTTTTTTTTCCTGAGGAACCACCCCTTCAACTTTTGTGCTTTGAATGAACTTAACTTCATTTCTGACAGTAGGCACGTGCATGTGGTGTAGGCTTTGCCAATCAAAGCATCACATTTCCCTTGCTTAACAATTGATTCAGAGATGAGCAAGTGACCCTACTCACCCAAACAAGACATTGAGGTTTTTATGAGACTTATCGGAAAAGAGACTCAGACTAACATTCTGATGAATATGAATCCACAATATGTCAGGGGAAGCATGAGTTTGAAACTACTAGAAGCCACTTAATGGATCCTGGATATGAAGGAATGAACCAAGGAATCAAGACAAACCAGATCCTGGTAGCTTAATTGCATCCCTGAATTAATGCATGTATACAGACACTGGAGTTGAACTTTTCTAATGCGTAAACACATTCCTTTTTAAATTCCCAGTTTGAATGGTAGTTTATATGCTTTTAAAGAACCCTAACTAATATAGAAAGTACAAGATTACTGCCAAATACATTGGCATTTCAACAGGACAAAAAGGTGCATTTTCTCTTTTTGTCAACTTGGTATTTTCATAGATCAGGGATACTTTAAGCTAGTCCTCACCCGGTGCTATTTTATGGTAAGTGCACTGTGTCTTGAGACCAGATAATTTACATTAATTTTATGGAATTTTTAGAGTGCAATAGACTAAAATTATGACTATTTCCTTTAAGGCATTTCTAGATTGGATGAACAAAATATTTATAATTTCATGTAAATACTGTCAGTATTAATTCTTGCTTTATAAAATGCGGGTTCCTTGTTAATTCTGAAATGGCTGATCTCTTCTCATTATAGCCTCTTCTTTTCCTCAGACATATATATATATATATATATATATATATATATATATATATATATATATATATATATACTTTTTCTTTTTCTTGTTTCCCTATCTCTCTGCCTTAATGGCAGGAGTTTGGTAACTTCTGTAAGTTAATATCTCAACTTCATTCCAGGTAGAAAGTGTGAAAATCTTGCTCCCTTGAAGTTAGATGCCTATATGCAAATAAAGTTCTGGTCATTATTTAATCTTATGTGAGAGGTGGAGGATGGGAAATAAAGTGGAGGTTGTGCTTTTGCTGATCTGGAAGTTGGTCAGCAATATAGTGGTGATATGAACATTTAGAAATAAAGGCAGTGGCCTGACTTTCCATTCGTCATCTAATGTTATGTTTGTTTGATGTTGAAGTTTCAGCCACATCTTCAATAATAACAGCAGCAGGCTCCAGATTGCTGAAATGCCATGAAGATAACCTGATTTCTGATCTTTCAGTCCTTTCAATAAATTTGTAAGTAACTACTTCTCTGTATTAAATGTCTTTCTGCTTGAAATACATACCGTGGTTTTTATTTTCTGCCTTCTTCTGTGACTGATGTGTGAGATTATAGATTATGGCCTTTTGGAAGGGACATTGGTAGATAAAAAAATAACAAATAGTGTGTTAAATGTGATCTGAAAAAACAAACAAACAAACAAAACCCCTCTGCCATACTGTGATGTTATTGACAGGTTTATATTTCTTGAAGTGACCTTCCCTGGTATTTCTGTAAATATATGCAAACTCTCTATGTCTATAATATAGAATGTGCCCAGACTATACTGTATTTCCCCGAAAATAAGACCTGGCTGGACAATCAGCTGTAATGTGTCTTTTGGAGCAAAAATTAATATAAGACCTGGTCTTATTTTACTATAATGTCAGACCGTGTCATAATATAATATAATATAATATAATATAATATAATATAATATAATATAATATAATATAATATAAATATAATACTGGGTCTTATATTAATTTTTGCTTCAAAAGATGTAGTAGAGCTGATTGTCTGATTAGGTCTTATTTTTCATGGAAACGGGGTGTCTATCTGGGAATACTATCATTGTGCCATATTGTCATACAACAATAAATGGTTTTATTTTCTATGTAAAATTCTGAATCGCTTATTGAGATATACGCTTAATTATAAACGATTATTATTACTGGAATGCCAGCAAATAACTTATCCTATGTAAAAGTAATAGTATTTTTAAATTCATGAAATGTATTTAATCTGGAAAATGGATTAAGTTAAAAGTACCAAGGTTTTTGGCAAGGAATAATTTTGTGATACAGGAAGTTTGCCTCCCTCAAGCTGCACTTACTTTACTTTTCCTCTGTAAAATATTACACATTGCTGGAGTCCATAGAAGTTCCTGAAAAAATCCATGTGACACTTAGATACTTGTACTAGGTTAATACTGAATCTTGAGGGAAGGGAATATGTTTTATTTAACCTATGTCCTCTGATGTAGAAAATGATGTGACAATAAGCATGCTGTGGTAGGCTGAAAGACGATTCTCCTAAGACATCTACTCCTTAATTGCTGGAATTTACGAATGTTACCTTATATGGCCAAGGGGGATTTTGCAGGTGTGATTAAGTTAAGGATCTGAAAAGGGAAATTATCCTTGTATTAGTTTGCTAAGGCAAACGACATACCACACGCTAGGTAGCTTAAACAACAGAAACCTATTATCTCACAGTTGTGGAGTCTCAAAGTCTGAGATCAAGGTGTTGGCAGGCTAAGTTCCTTCTGAGGGCTGTGAGGGACAGTCTGTTCTAGGCCATCCCCCTAACTTCTGGTGCTTTGCTGGCCGTCATAGGTGTTCCTTGACAGTAGAAGCATCACCCTGATCACTGCCTTCGTCTTCACCTGGACTTCTCCCGGTGTGCCTGGTTTTTGTCCCTCTATCCACATTTCCCCTTTTTATCAAACATCAGTCATATAGGATTAGGGCCTATCCTAATTATCTCATCTGTGTTAATTACAATATGCAATGACCCAATTTCTAAATAAAGTCCTATTCCAAGGTCCTGAATTTTAGGTGACACAATCCAACCCATAAGCATCTTGAATAATCCTGATGGGCCATAAATATCATCATAAGCGTCCTAATGAAAAGAAGGCCAGAAGTAGGACATGGGTGATGTGATGATGAAGTTGGAGTGATGTGAGGAAGGAGTCACCAGCCAAGGAATGCAGGCATGTCCCAGAGTCTAGGAAAGGCAAAGAGATTGTCCCCTAGAGCCTCCAGAAGGAAGTGCAGCTTTGTCAACACAGACTTCTGTCCAGTGAAACTGATTTCAGACTTCTGGATTCCCGAACTGCAACAAAATATTTATGTCATTGTAACAGCTAACTTTGTGGTCATTTGTTAAAGTAGCAATACAAAACTAATAAGTTTAATGAATTTTTGTTGCAAAAATTATTTTTACTAATTCATAGTTTATAATCTAAAAATTCATTTTAATTGTTTGGATAAATGGGCATTAATATGCCACCTTAGGAGAACTCTGCTTTCTGCATGATATATCTACTAAATTGTGTTCTTCTCAAAGAAAATGCTTACATTTTTTATATGATTTGTTCCTATCTGTTTTTCCCAAGACCACAAATCAGTTACTCTATTCTAGTGAATGTGCTGTTTCATAGTTATTCAAAGATTTCCTACTTAGCAGCCCATGTGTCTTGGATTTATTTCATAAAACCAATTTCCCTTTGATTAGAGCTTTATATTATTTATCCAGAAACATGTTGCATTATTTATATTGATTTCTGTTATTTTAAAAAAAAGAAAGATACACACACACAAGGTTGGACAATTACGTTCGTGAACTCATCCTAGAAAAAGTGCTGTTTAGGTTGGTACAAAAGTAATTGCTGTTTAAAAGGTTAAAAACAATTGCAAAAACTGCAATTACTTTTGCACCAACCTAATACATACCTCATTGCTGAATATCACTATGCACCTTCGAAATACCCCCCTTGGGAAGCTACGTACCAATGGCAGTGCCTAGTCCACCCTGCAAAGCAATTTTGGAACTCTTTTCCTGGAAGAGCCATCAGACCTGTCATCATATGGCTTTTGATGTCCTGAATGTCATCAAAATGTCTTCCTTTCAATATTTTCTTTATCTTTGGGTAAAGAAAGAAGTCATTGGGGGCCAGATCAGGTGAGTATGGAGAGTGTTCCAATACAGTTATTTGTTTACTGGCTAAAATCTCCCGCACAGACAGTGCCGTGTAAGCTGGTGCATTGTCATGATACAAGAGCTGTGAATTGGTGAAAAGTTCAAGTCATCTAACTTTTTCATGCAGCCTTTTCAACACTTCCAAATAGTAAACTTGGTTAACTGTTTTGTCCAATTGGTACAAGTTTATAATGAATAATCCTTCTGATATCAAAAATGGTTACCAACATTGTTGCAACAAGTTCTTAGGTTGGTGCAAAAGTAATCGTGGGTTTTGCAATTGTTTTTAACCTTTTAAGTTGCAATTACATTTGCACCAACCTAATAATTATCAGACCTTGTGTGTGTGTGTGTGTGTAAGAATTTGGAAGTAGATATAAATATAATTATGGGCTCAAAGAACCTGAGGAATAGATGATTTGTGTCTATTTTATAGCTAAGAAATATGAGTTTCAGAAAGCTTTCTACTTCATTGATGACACAGTTAGTTAGTGCTTAGCTATGGAAGTTATATACAAGGACCTCTGCTTTTTAATATTTTTTTCATAAGTGCAATTTCATTTTACTATAACTGATAATACCATCTTTCTGTACCTTCTCTAATATGCTTTACTTTTGCAAAATATATGCAAGAGCTTTTGATTTTTTGTATTTTTTCTGTAACATATCATTTTGCTTTCTAATTGATAAAACAGCCTGTCCTCCAATCATTTCTCAAAATGTTTTATTATAGCAAAATGAAGTAGTGAAAAGATTGTGGTTGGTTCTAAAATTAGACAGATCATGATTCAATTTCTAGTTCAATCATTTGTTAGTTGTGTGACATTTGGGAAATTATTTAATAACTGTGTTTCAATTGTTCTATCTATAAAGAAGGACAATAATAATATTTGCCAATTACAGTTGCTGTTAAGATTTAAAATACTAGTTATTGTTAAGGTTTGAAATGCCTGGAGCCTTCATTAGAATACAGGCAACCTCTGCAAAACTCAGCACTTCTATAACACGGCTTCGCTCTAACACGGTCCAAGAGTTGGGCAAAACCCTCGAACAACACAGCATCCCTAGAACATGGTTTCACTCTAACACAGTTTGAGAATTAGAGAAATCCCCGAACAACATGGAGTGTAATAAGAGCTTTGAAGAGCAAAAGATATCTCATTTGAAATTTTTCATTCAAGTGTGCATGTCCTATCAGATTTGACTGCAGAATTTTAAAATTTATTAGAATTTTAAATCTGTTTTGTTTGTGGAGTACTAAGTTCAGAGGATGAAGATATCTTGTCAAAAAGAAAACACCCTTGGTTAATGGTGCTTAGTAGTGATGACGAAGAAAACATTATTTAGTATATATTAATATGTTATACTTTTGGTGAAAGTTGCTTTAATGAATATATTTCTCTTAATTATAAAAATATAATAGTATGTGTGTTTTTTTCAATTTTTGGATCCTAACCCCCTTTTTTGTACTACTTCTTTGTTTCGTATAACATGGATTCGCATAACACGGGATTTTTTAAGGAACCTAACAACTGTGTTATATGGGGGTTATCTATATAATAGGATCTAAAGAAATCATGACCAATATATCACTGTTGGGATCACTCCATGGGGCATGATCTTTTTCGTGTTTATCTGCAAGTTCTCTTGCTTTTACTTGACTCTCAAAGTTTCCACATCTGCTCATTCTATTCTTTTGAGATTTACTGAATAAGATTATACAAAGAAAGGAAACTTTGTATAATTATATCATGGTCCATTGTGCACTAGATCTGGGGAAGATTCAAGATAGGGATGATTCAGAGCCAGGAATGGAAGAAAATCATGATCGACAAACTATATCAGTATATTATTATAGTATTGAACTATGTCAGTATTTAATCCAAACTATATCAGTATTTACATAATTAAATGTGCATGGACTAACCCCTTCCATTTAAAAACAAAACAAAAATTCTAATACTGGATTAAAAATGCCTAACTATATGCTATTTACAAGGATGATTTTAAATATTAAGACCCTACATTGCTTTGAAATAAAATGATGGTTTATATATATATATATATATATATATATATATATATATATATATATATATATATATGTGTGTGTGTGTGTGTGTTTACATATATATACACACATTTTAAAAAAGGAAAAAAATATTAAAATTTTAATACTCAGTATATACCGATAACAAAAGATGAATACAAGTCACATATGACTTCTGCAATTACAAGAGGTGCTCAAAATGGTTACCATCAGCATCCAGATACTTTTGTTTACGGCAAACTACTACTTGCACAACGTTGACCATCTCTTAAAATGTGTATACATTTTTTGGCACCCCTAGTGTGTGTGTGATATATATTATATATATATCAAACACTAACTGAAAACTCTCTAGTGTTTATATAAATATCAAACCAAGAAATTTTAAGGCAAGAAGCGTTACAAAAGATAGAGACGTTTCATAATGATTAGAGAGTCAATTCAACTGGAAAATGAAACAATCCTAGAGTCGAATCAACCTAATAACATACTTTTGAAATATGTAGCAAAAGTTGACTAAAATCAAGGAAGATATGGGTAAAACCACAATCATAGTTGGAGATACATTTTTTAATTGTAGCTTTATCAAAATATAATTGCCATAATAAAATGCATATATTTGAATTGTACAATTTAATATATATATATATATATATATATATATATATATATATATATATATATGGTCATGAAACTATCAGCACAAAGAAGATAACGAGCATATTTAGCAAACCCCCCAAAGTTTTATCATGCCCCACCATTACCTCTCTTCTGGCTCTTCCTTGTCCCCCGCATCCCCAGGCAAACACTGAATAATCTGCTTCTTGTTATTAAAGCTCTGTGACCATTTTCTAGAACGTTATATAAATAGAAGCATGCAGTATGTATCTTTTTTGTCTGACTTCTTTTACTTAGCATAATTATTTTGAGATTTATCCATGTTGTTGTCTGTATTATCAATTTCTTTTTAGTGTTGAGCACTGCTCCATTGTATTGATAAGCCAAAATATTCTTATCTATTCACTGTTGATAGACATTTGAATTGTTTCCATTCTTTAGCTATTACAGATAAGACTGCTAAGAACATTTATGTACAAATCTTTGAGTGGACACAAGCTTTCACTTCTATTGAAATATCTAGGAGTAGGATATCTGGGTCAATAGAAGGTGTGTTTTAACTTTTTAGGAAATTGCCAAATTGATTTGCAAAGTGATTGTATCATTGTACATTCCAACCACTATTGTATGATAGTTCTAGATGTTGAATATCCACATCAACACTGGGTATAGGTAGTGTTTTTAATTCTAGCTGTTATAGTGGTAATTTAACAATATCTGACTATGGTTTTAATTTACATTTCCCTAATAATTAATGATGCTAAGTGCTTCTTCTCTGCTTATTTTTCCTCAGCATATCATCTTTGGTGATATATATGCTCATGTCTATTTCCTATTTTAAAAATTAATTTGTTTGTCTAATTTTGGTATCAGTAATGCTGACCTCATATAATAAATTGGAAAGTATTAAATTTTCCTCATTTTTCTGGAAGAGTATGTATAATTTTGGTATTACTTCCTAAAATGTAGAATTTACCAGTAAATCCATCTGGACCTAGAGTTTCCTTTGTGAAAATTTTTTTTTCTTAAAACTATAAATTCCAATTAATTACTAGATATAGATCAATGCATGTTATTTATCTTTTCTTTAGTGAGCGCTAGTACTTTGTCATTCAAGGAATTAAACCATGTCACTTCAACTATCAAGTATATTGGCAAAATTTTCTTCATAATATTTCCATGTTATCTTTTAATTACCTGTAGAATCTGTAATGATGTTACCATCTCATTTTTGACATTGGTAGTTCGTCATCTCTCCTTTTTCCCAATTATTCTGGCTAGAAGTTTATCAATTTTATTGATAGTTTCAAAGAACCAGCTTTTAATTTTACTGAATTTTCTCTATTGATTTTGTTTTTTTCTTTTTTTGTGGTCTTATAATTATTATTTCTTTCTACTTTGGGTTCTATTTCCTCTTCTCTTTCTAGTTTTTTTCTTTTAAGGTAGATTATGAAGTTATTGGTTTGAGATTCTTTTCCTTTGTAATGTAGATGTTTAATTTTACAATTTTTCACCAAGATATCATTTTGTTCTGGTGGATAAACTCTACTTGATAATAATATATAATCGATTTTATAATTGCTGGATTTGTTTTGCTAGTGTTTTTTTTTAAAGGATTTTGCATCTATGTTCATAAGAGATATTGACCTATTGTTTTGTCACGTCTTTCATTTTGGTATAGGGTAATGTTAGCCTCTTTAAAATGAGATGCAAAGTATTTCCTTCTCTAGTTTTTGGAAAACTGTAGGTAGAATTAGTATTATTCCTTCCATAAATTCAGAATTCACAAAGCAGGCATCCAGGCAAGGAGTTACATGTGTGAGAAGATTTTTCACTCCGTCTTCAATTTCATCAACTGACATAGAATTATTTATTTATGTATCTCTTCTTGAGTGAGCTTTGCTAGATTGTGTTTCAAAGAATGTATTTGCATACAACTGTGTATCACATTCTCATATTATCTTTTCATGCCTATAGAATTTGTAGCAACCCAGTCCAGCTTTTACTCCTGAAAATAGCAATTTTGTCTTCTCTCTTTTTTCTTGGTCAGTCTGGCTGGAGATTTATCCATTTTATCGATCTCTTCAAAGAGCCAACTTTGTATTTCATTGAGTTTTCTGTTTTTCTCCTGTTTACTATTTCATTGATTTCTGCTTGTATCTTTATTATTTCCTTTTTTTCCTGTTGATTTGGGTTTAGTTTGCCCTCTTTATTTTTAAGAAGAAGCTGAATTAGTTGATTTGAGACCTTTCTTATTTTCTGATATAAACACTATTCCCTAAATGTCCCTCTAAGCCCGCTTGAGAGAGCTCCCTGGCCTCCCCCAGTGATAGCACACATGTGCTTTGAATCAGCGCAGTGCAGGCTTCGGCGCTCCGTCAGGCTTCCTGCCCTACCTCCAGGGGCACTTGGCTCCTGCTTTACTGCTCTCTCAGTAGCAATATACCTTTGCCTGGGACTGGTGGTGGGCGGGATTGCTGTTTGTTTCTCTGTTCAGGGCTTTTGGTGTGGGTAGATGGGTATTCCTGTTTCCCACTTAAGTGGAGGCAGCTTTTACTTGTTAGCTTTCCCTCAGTAGCAATTTCCCCTTCATGAAAGCAGGCATGACAGTGTTGCTTTTCCATTCCCAAGGGGCAGACAGCTTTTGCTTCTACTCCTTCACCATTCAGCAGATCTTTTCTTTCTTTGTTTTTTTCAGTATTTTTTTTAAATTAAAGTTTATTGGGGTGACAATTGTTAGTAAAGTTACATAGATTTCATGTGTACAATTCTGTAATACATCATCTATATATCACTGTGGGGACAGAGTCCCAGAGAGCAGTTTCTAGGCTCTCGGCCTCACATGGAAAGGCGCTGGCTCAGTTATTAGATGGCCATCTGCTGTGGCTGGTTCGCCATCAGCGGTAACCAGTTAGCCATTAGCCGCTGATATAACTGCCATGGCAATGCCAGCAGGTTGGTTGGTTGGCAGAGAAGCAGACGGCAGATTACGCATCGTGTGGCTCCTGCTTCCTGTGTCTCCAACCCAGCCACCAGCGAGAGTATAGTGGTATGACTCCCCTATCTATGGTTCCACTGGTGTTCCTTTTTGGCCTCACCATATCCTGCGTTCTCATGCGGGGAGCGGACCCGAGACCCTGCATGACAATCACATTGTGTGTTCACTACTCAGAGTCAGTTCTCTTTCCATCATCATATATTTGATCCCTTTTACCCTCATCTGCTACCTCCCTCCCCCTTCCCCTCTGGTGACCACTAAACTATTGTCTGTGTCTATGAGTATTTGTTTCTTCATTTGTTTGTCTTGTTCTTTTGTTGCTTTCAGTTTTATATACCACATATCATTGAAATCACAGAGTTTTTTACTTTTTCTGTCTGACTTATTTCACTCAGCATAATAATCTGAAGATCCATCCATGTTGTCGCAAATGGTACTTCTTCATCTTTTCTTAGGCAGAATAGATCTTTTCTTGAACCCTGGTGGTGAGTGTTTCCTGCCTCTCCCTGTACAGCTGAAGTCTTTTGCTTTTGAAGAGAGCAGGTTCCAGGAAGTGACTGGTGTTTCAGAAAGCTTGCCCCAAGAAAGGGGACTCACTGAGGCCTCCTGCTCTGCACCTGGGAGCCCAAAGTTAGAGCCAGGAAACAATGATGTGAGGGAGGGAAGTCTCCACTTTTGTTGGGACTCTCGGGGATTCTAAACTGTCACACTATTCCAGCTATTATGGATTCATGAAATCGTTATTTTTCTTCTTACTCCCCTAAGGTGGTATAAACCAAAATTAATTTAGACTGTAATAAAGAGTAAAAAGCATTTATTTGAGCAAAAAGGAGCTGCAGCCTGGGAAACACATTCAGGTAGCAACCTAAATTTTGTTCCACTGAGACAAAGGGGAGGCTGCCTTTTATAGTGAAAGTTCCTGCCCAGGTTCTCAATTAGGTCCATTTTATTTAAATAAGGTATCCAAATTGCGCAGTTCTAATTGATTCGTATATGTGCAAAAGAAGATACAAATTGTGCAGTTCTGATGGGATAGACAGGTCTCAGTACGTCGGTAGAAAGATGAAACTAGGATTTCCCTAAAGTTGTTGACTCAGATAGTAAAATAGTGGGGTATAGTGCAGGAAACCGAGAATTCAATCTTAGGTTCTTCCTGGTTTATAGAGTACATGAAGAGCCCTTGTCAGAAAATGGCCCCTAGACTCCTGTTATTCATAAAATTTGGGTCTCTGATAGACCACGGGGAATAGACCTCAGCAGATAAATTTCTTCTTGGGTTCACATTGAATGAATTCTGTGGGTCCACAGTGGCTATCTCTTCCTCCAGTGCTCTGTAAAAGGTAAAACAGTTTATATTTGTATCTCCACAGAGGAGTTTATAACCCTTTGAAATTCAGTTAATCTGGTTACTTTTGACTTAGCTCTCTTAATGCCTAAAAAAAAAGTTACGACTTTTCTCACTGTTTGTGTTGGAGTAATGTTTTCTTGCAGCTTTCTTCATCTAAGGAGAAACAGAATGATCTATTTGATGTATCTATTAGAAAAGACTAAAGCCTGAAAATCTAATTTCTAAATATATATCTCAAGAAATTAGAAGAAAACCATACATTTAATACAAAGTAGACAAAATAATATAGCAAGAAAAAAATAATAAAATAGAAACTACACGTACACTTGAGATAATCCACCAAGTCAAAAGTACCATAGTTGAAATCACTATTAAAATGTATCAACTTCTGTCCAGAGAAAGAAAAAAACTAAAGTTTACCAAAATCAGAAATGAAAAGGGAAACAGTAGTACAGTTTCTGCAAGAATTAAGATAATAAAGCACTTAACAAACACTTGCTAGTGAATTTGACGATATAAATTTGATGGACATTTTCCTTTAAAAATCAAGTCACCAAAAGCAAAACAAGAGGAAATAGAAAATATGAATAGTCTTATATGTAGCAAAAATATTGGATCCATAATTAAATTGTTCACATATATATACCTCCCATGCATAAAAAGTAGATCTAGATAATTTATCTTTGAATTTATGAAAATTTTATAAAAAAATAACATTAAAGAGAGTAGAAAAATAAAAATTTTCCTACCTTGGTTTATGCATAATCTTTTTTTTTTAATTTATTGGGGTGACAATTGTTAGTGAAATTACATAGATTTCATGTGTACAATTCTGTATTACATCATCTATAAATCCCATTGTGTGTTCACCACCCAGAGTCAGTTCTCCTTCCATCACCATATATTTGATCTCCCTTACCCTCATCTCCCACCCCCCATCCCCCTTACCCTCTGGTAACCACTAAACTATTGTCTGTGTCTATGAGTTTTTGTTTCTCATTTGTTTGTCTTCTTCTTTTGTTGTTTTTGGTTTATATACCACATATCAGTGAAATCATATGGTTCTCTGCTTTTTCTGTCTGACTTATTTCACTTAGCATAATACTCTCAAGATCCATTCATGTTGTCACAAATGTTCCTATATCATCTTTTCTTACCGCCGAATAGTATTCCATTGTGTATATATACCACAACTTCTTTATCCATTCATCTATCGAAGGACATTTTGGTTGTTTCCATGTCTTGGCCACCTTAAACAAAGCTGCAATGAACATTGGAGCACACGTGTCTCTATGGATAAATGTTTTCAGATTTTTTGGGTAGATACCCAGGAGAGGGATTGCTGAGTCATATGGTAATTCTATTTCTAATTTTTTGAGGAAGCTCCACACTGCCTTCCATAACGGCTGCAGCACTCTGCATTCCCACCAACAGTGTATGAGGGTTCCTTTTTCTCCACAGCCTCTCCAACACTTGTTACTATTTGTCTTGTTGATGATAGCCATTCTGACTGGGGTGAGGTGATATCTCATTGTGGTTTTTATTTGCATTTCTCTGATGATTAGTGATGTTGAGCATTTTTTCAAATGTCCATTTGCCATTTGTATGTCCTCTTTGGAGAAATGTCTCTTCAGGTCCTCTGCCCACTTTACAACCGGGTTGTTTTTTTTGTTGTTGTTGAGTTTCATGAGTTCCTTGTATATTTTGGATATTAACCCCTTATTGGAAGCACTGTTTGCAAAAATCTTCTCCCATTCAGTTGGTGGCCTCTTTATTTTGTCAATGGTTTCTTTTGCTGTGCAGAAGCTTTTAAGTTTCATATAGTCCCATTCGTTTATCTGAGCTTTTACTTCCATTGCCTTTGGAGTCAAATTCATAAAATGCTCTTTGAACCCAAGGTCCATAAGTTTAGTACCTATATTTTCTTCTATGCAGTTTATTGTGTCAGGTCTTATGCTTAAGTCTTTGATCCATTTTGAATTAACTTTGGTACATGGTGACAAATAGCAGTCCAGTTTCATTCTTTTGCACGTGGTTATCCAATTCTCCCAGCACCATTTATTGAAGAGGGTGTCTTTCCTCCATTGTATGTTTTTAGCTTCTTTGTCAAAAATTATCTGTCCATATTTATGTGGTTTTATTTCTGGGTTCTCAATTCTATTCCATTGGTCTATGTGTCTGTTTTTCTGCCAATACCATGCTGTTTTGATTATTATGGCCCTGTAGTACAAGCCAAAGTCAGGAAGTGTGATACCTCCATTATAGTTCTTTTTTCTTAAGATTGCTTTGGCTATTTAGGGTCTTTTGTGGTTCCAAACAAATCTGATGATTTTTTGTTCTATTTCTTTAAAAAATGCCATTGGGATTTTGATTGCGATTGCGTTAAATCTGTATATTGCTTTGGGTAATATGTCCATTTTAACGATGTTGTTTCTTCCAATTCATGAGCACAAAATGTCTTTCCATTTCTTTGTGTCTTCTTCAATTTCTTTCAAAAATGTCTTATAGTTTTCAGAATATAGGTCCTTCACATCCTTGGTTAAGTTTATTCCTAGGTATTTTATTCTTTTTGATGCAATTGCAAAAGGAATTGTTTTTTGTATTTCTTTTTCTGAGATTTCATTGTTAGTATATAGGAAGGCAATGGACTTTTGTGCATTGATTTTGTAGCCAGCAAGTTTACTGTATTCATTGATTGTTTTTAACAGCTTTTTGGTGGAGTCTTTAGGGTTTTCTATATATAGTATCATGTCATCTGCAAAGAGTGATAATTTAACTTCTTCATTCCCAATTTGGATTCCTTTTATTTCTTTCTCTTGCCTGATTGCTCTGGCAAGGACTTCCAACACTATGTTGAAAGGCAGAGGTGGTAGGGGACAGCCCTGTCGTGTTCCTGAACATAGAGCAAAGGGCTTCAGTTTTTCACCATTAATTATGAGATTAGCTGAGGGTTTGTCATATATGTCCTTTATTATGTTGTTATTTTCCTTCTATACCTATTTTATTAAGTGTTTTAATCATAAATGGATATTCTATCTTGTCAAATGCTTTTTCTGCATCAATTGATATAATCACATGATTTTTGTCCTTTATTTTGTTTATGTGATGTGGCACATTGATGGATTTGTGGATGTTGAACTATCCTTGTACCCCGGGGATGAACCCCTCTTGGTCATGATGAATAATCTTTTTAATTCATTGTTGTATTCGATTTGCTAGAATTTTGTTTAGGATATTTGCATCTGTATTCATCAGAGATATTGGTCTATAGTTTTCATTTTTTGGGTTGTCCTTTCCAGGTTTTGGTATCAGGGTAATGTTAGCCTCATAAAATGAGTTAGGGAGTACTGTCTCTTCTTCAATTTTTTGGAAGAGTTTGAGCAGGAATGATATTAGGTCCTCTTTGAAGGTTTGGTCGAATTCACTAGTGAAGCCATCTGGTCTGGGACTTTTGCTTTTGGGAAGGTTTTGGATGACTGATTCAATTTCGTTACTGGTGATCAGTCTGTTTAGATTTTCCAGTTCTTCATGGTTTAGTCTTGGAAGTCTATATGTTTCTAAGAACTTGTCCATGTCTTTTAGGTTATTGAATTTGGTGGCATATAGTCCTTCATAGTCTTCTTGGATGATCCTTTGTATTTCTGTGGTGTCCGTGATAACTTCCCCTTTTTCATTTCTGATTTTGTTAATCAGTGTCTTCTCTCTTTTTGTCTTAGTGAGTCTAGCGAAGGGTTTGTCAATTTTGCTAATCTTTTCAAAGAATCAGCTCTTTGTCACATTAATTTTTTCTATTCTCTTTTTGTTCTCTATTTCATTTAGTTCTGCTCTGAATTTTGTTATTTCCTTTCTTCCGCTGACCTTGGGTTTCACTTGTTCTCTTTTTCTAGTTCTTTAAGGTGTAACATGAGGCTATTTATTTGGGATTTTTCTTCTTTCTTGAGATAGGCCTGTAATGAGATAAATTTCCCTCTTAAAACTGCTTTCGCTGCATCCCAAAAATTTTGGTAGGATGTATTTTCATTGTCATTTGTTTCTATGTACCTTTTGATCTCTCCTCTAATTTCTTCTTTGACCCAGTCGTTCTTTAAAAGTATGTTGTTTAATCTCCATGTATTTGTGTTTTTTCCTGCTTTCTTTTTACAGTTGATATCCAATTTCAAAGCCTTGTGATCAGAGAATATGCTTGGTATGTTTTCAATCTTCTTAAATTTGCTGAGGCTGATTTTATGTCCCGATATATGGTCTATCCTTGAGAATGTTCCGTGTACACTAGAAAAGAATGTGTAGTCTGATGTTTTAGGATGAAGTGCTCTATAAATGTCAATTATGTCCATTTCATCTAATGTGTCATTTAGGGCTGCTATTTCGTTATTTATTTTCTGTTGAATGATCTATCCATAGCTGTCAATGATGTATTTAAGTCCCCTAGTATAATTGTGTTTTGGTCAATTTCTCCCTTTAGTTCTATTAGTAGTTGCTTGGTATATTTGGTGCTCCCTGATTGGGGGCATAAATATTGATGACTGTTATGTCTTCTTGTTGTACAGTCCCTTTCACCATTATGAAATGTCCATCTTTGTCTCTTGTTATCTTTTTCACCCTGAAGTTTATTTCATCTGACATCATTATGGCTACACCTGATTTTCTCTGGGTACCATTTGCTTGGAGTGTCAATTTCCACCCTTTCACTTTGAGTCCATGCTTGTCCTTGTAGCTGAGATGTGCTCTTAGAGATAGCATATGGTTGGGTTTAGTTTCTTGATCCAATCTGCTACTCTGTGCTTTTTTATTGGTGAGTTCAGTCCATTTACATTTAGGGTGATTATTGATATCTGAGGATTTCCTATCATTCTGTCTTTAATTTTCTGGTAAGGCTGTGTCTCCATGGTTTCTTTGCTTTTTTGTTGTTGTCTATTGTTTCTGTGTGGTGGTATTCTATGTTGTTTCCCTCTGTTTCTTCTTTTATTACAGTATATATTTCAGTTCTGGATTTTTTTTTTTTTTTTGAGTGGTTACCCTTACATTTATGTAAAAGAAAGTTTGATATTTAGAGTATTCCATTTTCTTCAGCACGCTTACTTTCTCCATTCCCGTATTCCGGTTCAGGCCTTTACTCTCCCCCTTTTTGAGTTTTGGTTGCCACAAATTGTCCCTGTTGATGGTGGTCGAATAGCCTCCTTTAGTATTTCTTATAGTGCAGGTCATGTATTAGAAAATTCCCTCAGCTTCTGTATGTCTGGAAAGGTCTTTATTCCTCCTTCATATCTAAAGGATGTCTTTGCTGGATATATTATTCTTGGCTCATGATTTCTCTCTTTCAATAGTTTGAATATTTGGTTCCACTCCCTCCTGGCTTGTAGAGTTTCTGCTGAAAAATCTGATGATAATCTAATGGGCTTTCCTTTGTAAGTTACTGTCTTCTTTTCCCTGGCTGCCTTGAGGATTCTTTCTTTGTCGTTGATTTTAGACAGCTTCAATACAGTGTGCCTTGGAGAAGGCCTATTGGCATTGAGGTAATTAGTTGTTCTATTTGCTTCTTGGATTCGAGGATCCAGTTCTGTCCACAAGTTTGGGAAGTTCTCATCAATCATTTGTTTGAATATACTCTCTGTTTCTTTCTCTCTTTCTTCTCCATCTGGTATGTCCATTATTCGTATATTGCTCTTTCTGATGGAGTCAGATAGTTCTTGTAGAGTTCTTTCATTTCTTTTAAGTCTCTAGTCTCTTTTTTCTTCCATCTGTGTAATTTCCAGGTTTCTATCTTCGATGTCACTGATTCTTTCCTCCATCTGGTTACCTCTACCTCTAAGGTGGTTATTTCATTCTTAATTTTTTCTATTGTGTTCTTAATGTCCAGAAATTCTATTTGGTTCTTTTTCAAAATTTCAATCTCTTGCATAAAATGTTCATGTTGTTCTTTGATTGTGTTTCTGAGTTCATTAAACTGCCTTTCTGTGTCTTCTTGCATCTCGTTGAGTTTTTTTCAGAATTTCAATCTTGAATTCTCTGTCATTTAAGTCACATATTTGCATACCTTTAAGTTCCTTTTCTGGAGACTTTTTAGTTTCTTTCTTAGCTATCTTGTTGCCTTGGTTATTCATGGAAATTACTGATTTATTATTTCTCTTCCTAGACATCTACAGGAGAGGCTTCTGCAACTGGTTGATAGGAAGAGGTCTTTCTTTTGTTTCCAGTACTTGTTGGTAGGATGTTTTATTTTCTCTCCAACTGTAGCCTTTTTTTTCTCTCACACGGTAGTGCTATGTTTTCTCTGCACTATTCCAGCTTCTAACACAATGGGGGGATTCCCTGGGAGACGGGCTTCTCCTCCATTAATAGTTCACCTGGGTCACAGGGCACAGTGTCAGTGTGGGTATGCGGAGAGCTTTTGAAGTTCCAAAACTCTTCCTGCACCAGATTCAGAGTCCATATGTTTCAGCAGTTCTGTTTACTCCTGCAGGGATCCACCCAGTTTAGTGGGGCCAGGGGTAGGGTGAGTTGTGAGAGGTGGCCCAGAGCAATGGCGGCGACCACCACCACAGGTGGTCCTGCTTCCACAGCTCCCTCCCCTTTGCCAGAACTAGTTGGGCTGTGAATCTGTGTCTGCGGTACACAGTTCTCAGAACAGCAAATATTCTGTTCTTTTGATCTGACACTCTTACTGTTCTGCTTCTAGCACTGGGCAGGTGGGGGCGGGGCGAGCTCTGGGAGGGTAGGGAGGGGGTGGCTAGTCTCAGTGCCTAAGGCTTCCGTTCTCTGCTTGGCAGTGAGGGCTTAAACCACCGTTTTCAGCCTTTTTCCTTCAGTCTTTTCTCCGAGGTCTCTGCCGTGAGCGTTGGGTTCAGCCGTGTTATATGCTGCCCCCTCGGCCCTGTGAGCCATAAACAGAGCCCTAGCAGTCCGAGTTCTTCCCTCTCCCACAGCTGTGGTAGTTCCGGGAAGCAGCGAGCTTGGCGCACTGACCTAGGTCTGCGTCCTGCGCCTGCGCGGCTCCGTCTCCGCACTTCTCTCTTCCCTCCTCCCCACTTGCGTGATTAGCACACTTTTAGGTGCATCCAGTAGTAGGCCTCTTCGTCTTGCTTGTCTGCTGTGTAGGGAGTCCTTTGTGGAGTTATTGTTGTTCGATTAGTTGTAAATTCCAGGGGAGCTTTACAGAGGCTCACCTCACGCCACCATTTTGATGACGTCTATGGGTTTATGCATAATCTTGATAACAAAACCTGGATAGAAAATTTTAGAAATCTACAACTCAGTGACGCTAATAAATAAGGATGTGATGATTCAAAGCAAAATACTATGAAATTAATTAAGCAATGTATAAAAAGATGAGATTTGAGGAACAAGTTGGGGTTATTCCAGGAAATTTGAGGTTGCTTTAACATTTAAAAATTAGCCAGTATAATGTTCCACAATAACAAAATAAGGGAGACAATTATATAATGTTTTAAATAGGCGCAGAAAAAGCATTTGGTAATTTATCATAACCCGTCTTTTGATTAAAAAAATTCTAAGTGAAGGGTAAGCTTCAAATTACTTTAAAGATATCTACAAAAATATAGTATATAGCATACTAACTGTTTATAAATACCGTGTTTCCCCAAAAATAAGACCTAGCCAGACAATCAGCACTAATGTATATTTTGGAGCAAAAATTAATGTAAGACCCAGTCTTATTTTACTGTGATATAAGACCGGGTCTTTATAATTATAATGTAATATAATATAATATAATGTAATATAATATAATATAATATGTAGGTAGAAAATAGTTATGAAATCAGGTGCTCTTTTTATTTAATTTTTATGAGTTTTGGGTGTACCAAGCAACATAATAGTTAGACATTTAAACCCCTCATGAAGAGATAACCCACCCCCAAGCCACCACCTCTCTGATGTCTTATATAGCTGTTACAGTACAATCAGCCGGCTATATTCCCTATGTTGTACTCCACATCCTATGACTATATGTACCTATATATTTAGTTATTCTACTTCAGCTCTTCAGGTGTACAGCACATTGGTCAGGCATCTATACAGTCTATGACATGATCCCCTTGATAAATCCAGTGCCCATCTGGGACCTTACATAATCTTTACCAAATTGTTGATTATATTCCCCATACTGTATTAACTATCAATTTATATTTCTTAATGCCTTCACCTTTTTCACCCTGACCCCAACCCCATTCCCATCTATCACCCTGGTAGATCTAGCACCTACTTGGCACCATACCTAGTTATTACAATATTGTTCACTATATTCCTTGTGCTATAACCTACATCCCCATGACTGTATAATACCCAATTTGTTCTTCTTAATTCCTTCCCCTTTCACCCATTCTTAATTCCCTTGTCGTCTGAAAGAAGTCCCTGTAAGATTCCTTGTAATACTGGTTTGGTGGTGATGAACTCCTTCAGCTTTTTCTTGTCTGGGAAGCTCCTTGTCTATCCTTCAATTCTAATGACAATCTTGCTGGGTAGAGCAATTTTGGTTGTATGTCATTGTTTTTCATCATTTGGAATATTTTGCTACTCTCTTCTTTCCTGCAAAGTTTCTGTTGAGAAGTCAGCTGACAGTCTTATGGAGGCTCCCTTGTATGTAACTAACTGCTTTTTCTCTTGCTGCTTTTAAGATTCTCTCTTTATATTTAACTTTTGGCATTTTAATTAAGATGTGTCTTGGTGTTGGCCTCTTTGGGTTTATCTTGTTTGGGACTCTGTGCTTCCTGGGCTTGTATGTCCATTTCCTTCATCAGGTTAGGGAAGTTTTCTGTCATTTTTCTTCAAATAGGTTTTCAATTCCTTGCTCTCTCTCTTCTCCTTCTGGTACCCCTATAATGTGAATGTTGGTACACTTGATACTGTCCTGGAGGCCCCTTAAACTCTCCTCAATTTTTTGGATTCTGTTTTCTTTTTGCTGTTCTGGTTGGATGTTTTCTTCTACTTTCTCCATCGCTTGTTGGATCCTCTGCTTCATCTAATCTGTTGATTCCCTGTAATATATTCTTCATTGCCATTATTGTATGCTTTATTTTTGACTGGTTCTTTTTCATGGTTTCCATCTCCATTTTTATGAGATCACTGAGCATTCTTATAACCAGTGTTTGGAACTCTGCATCTGATAGATTGCTTATCTCCATTTTGCTTAGTTGTTTTTCTGGAGCTTTGTTCTATTCTTTCATTTGGGACCTGTTTCTTTGTTTCCCCATTTTGGCCTTCTCCCTGTGTTTGTTTTTATGTATTAGATAGGGCTGCTATGTGTTCTCATCTTAGCAGAGTTGCCTTATGTAGTAGGTGTGCTGTGGAGTTCAGTGGTGCAGTCTTTCTGGTCACCTGAGCTCCAGGTGTGTGCCTTGTGTGTGTTGTATGTGCCCTCCTCTTGTAGTTGAACCTTGGTTGATAACTGCACATCAAGTGGAGGGGCTCAGTGGTTGTGAGGACTGGACTTGACTACAGTTGAGGAGTTGTAGTGCAGGGCCTGACCCTACAGAACAAGATCTGCCTCAGCAGGACTCTGGTGCCCAATCTACCCCTTGCATGTGTTGTACTTGGAGATGGCTAGGTGATGCGCCAGCTCATTTTGAAGCTGGCCACTGGGGGAGCCAGCCCCAGGACCACCTTGGAGGTCTACTTCAGCCACAGCCTGTGTCCTACCTGGGGCCACCTTGCTGAAGCCAGAAAGAAATCCACTGATGGCTGCTGCCTGTACTGTGCCTGGAAGCACCTTTAGAGGCCAAGACCAGCTGCCACTAGTGCTGGCTTAGGGCTCCTCAGCCAGAGGGACAGGACACACTCAAGCCAGATGCTGCTTGTCTGGATTCTGTGAACCTTTGAGAGATCCTAGGGAAGTCTGCAGCTTGAGCCAAAGCAGGCAGTCTGCATGAAAAAAACCACTGAAAGCAGCCTGGGTGTACCAGTATGTTGGGCAGGGTGGGGTCTCGAATCACCAGGGTGGGGCGAATGAAAGGCAGAGATTCAGAAATGGCGGCCACCTATTTTCGCATGCTGGCGGGGGGAGTGTTCAACAAAGAAACAATGGCCTCCATCAGCTCCCCTGTCCAGGAGAAAGCTGCCTCTTCAGCCACTGTCCCAAGCCAGACAGCTCAATTCCCCACCATTTGGCCCTGCCGCCTTTCCAGCTGCTGCCCCAATGCTGGAGCTCAGAACAAGTGATTTAACTGGTGGGTAAGTCCCTTTAAGAGGAGCACCTGGGAGTGCAGCTGCACTCAGTCTCACTCAGTCACAATCTCCGCTGTTTTTCACAACCAAAAATTATAGGGACTTCTCTCCCTGGTACTGGAACACTGGGCTGGGGTGGGGCTAATATCTCTCACTCCTTTAGTGGATGGGGGGACCACCACCGCCGAAACAGTCATCCTGATCTTTAATGGTCACATGCAGGTGTGGGACCAGCCCGTTCCACGTCTCTGACCTTCCTAACAATCTGGAGGTGGTTTCTTTTGCAAGTCCTTAAGTTGAAAGTCTTCAGTTCAGCTTGATTTTAGGCCATTCTCAATAATGGTTGTAGATTAGTTGTAATTTTGATGTGGTTGTGAGAAAAGGTAAACATAGCATTTACCCACTGCGTCATCTTGGTTGTCCAGAAGAGCTGAATTCTCAGTCGGGTGCTCTTTTATTCATATACTTTATAATTTTATGTTTTCATAAATTGACATGTTATATAATTACAAAATACTAAATAAAACTAACAAAATATCTAGGGATATAATATAAAAGTGTCATAGAGTAATGACAAATAATTTTTTTAATTAAAAATTAATTTTATAAAATGAGTTTACACAAAGCAATAATTAGGAAATGAACAGAAATAATTTTTAATACCTTAAAAAACAAGCATCTTACTGAAAAAGTATACAAATGGATTATACACATACAAAAAAGTGGCCAATTTTGCATTTAATTGAAAAATACATAAAGTAAAAGATTCATGCAAAGATAAGTTTTCCCCTAACAGTTTGGTCAAAATTTTTATAATATCTAGTGGATATGTATATAGATACTGCCATAAAATAGTAGTAATATTGTAAAGTGGTGGAACTTTCTTTAGTATAATAGGACAATATCTTTCATTATTTAAAAAGACATGTACTCTTTGACCTAGAAATTTATTGGCCAGAATGTATTATTATAAAACTTAGAAACAGTGTTAAATAATTTGTGAAAACAGAATAATCTGTTTTCTGATTAAAATTTTTCAGTATAGGAGGGCTAGAGATTTAATTCATTTTCAGTTATGTGTACAAAGCTAAAATCAATATTGTACTAAATTGTGACATAGTAGAAGATTTCCCACTGAAATTAGGTATAAGTCAAGAATCTACCGATTTAACCAAATAAGGTACCTATGTACTTGTATGTATGAATATGGAGTGGTCTTTAGGACATGTTAGTTTGTCTCAGTGTTGATACAACTTGATATAGATTCTGTGGAAGGAAATTAAGAGATCTTCCCTTTGAAAATTCACATTTTCATGGTGAACTAGGTGACAAGTCATTTACTAAGATATGTTTCACTATTAGAAATTTGAGGAAATTAAAGAATATGTACAATGGCTTCTATGAACAATAAAGGAGAGCGCTGAGTAGTGAAACAGAAGAATGTCTGAAAAGCATTTAAATTTATGTTCATTCAACAAATATGTACTGCTTGCCTACTGTGACAGACACAGGATATATCAATGAGTGAAAAAGACAAAGTCCCTTTCTTCATGGAGCTTCCATGTTATGAAATGGGATTATGATGTGAACTCATACTTGATTTCAGAAACAGGGAATTTCTTTTATCCTGTTGCTATTAAGCCAGGAGGCACTCTCTCACACACACACAAATGCTGGTTTCAAGGGAAGCATCACCTGCAAAAAACTTGTGGTCTTTCCGGCCAAGAAGATATCACTTTCATCAGCACATCAAGTATTGTGAATTGATGGTCTGGCTTTCCATTATTTTAGGCTCACAATCCCAAGTTTCACAGCACATCAAAGGGAGACTCTCTCAATGGCAGATTCATATTAACTAGTCTCTCAATATAAATGCCTAAAATCAGATTGCCAATTTAATTTAGATGGGAGAGTAGCTTTCCCAGTGACTTAAGTACTCATGCTAGCATACTCAGTGCAATTTCTTTGTAATCAGAACTCTTGGAAAATCAAATCAGTCAGAGGGTGGCTTAGTGAATATTAAACCAGGATAAAAGGAATTACGTTGATGGATTGCTTAATGGCAGTCTAAACTGCATGACACATGTAGGACACTTCGAGTCATTCATGTGAAATATGCCTTGGAACTTATTGGTGGAAAGTCTTTGCATTCTTTCCTACTTAAGGGAAAAAACTTTATTAGTGAGTCTGGAAATCAAAATGTAGTGACCGTTGGTCTTGGTCTCTCTCTGCTGCTATTTTTAGTTGTTTTGTTAGTTATCTATAGGTGCATAATTGCCCTAAACCATAGCAGCTTAAAACCACCAATATATATTATCTCACACAGTTTTTGAGGGTCAAGAATCTGGGATTGGCTTTGCTGGGTGGTTCTCAGAGTCTCAAGACTCAAGTGCCTCTCAACGAACCAGGACTGTAGGCCATCAGGACTTGAATGGGGCTAATGTGATAGAAGGAAGTTTCAGCTCCTCACCACATGGACCTCCCCACAGAGCTGCTTATGACATGACTTCCCCAGATCCAAGGAACAGAGAGAGGGGTAGCAACCAAGATAGAAGCCTCAGTCTTTCACAAACTAATCTTGAAGATGACATACCATCATTTCTGCCATTTTCTATTGGTCATATAAGGATTTGAATACCATAATAAGAGGCAGAAATATTGGGGAATGTCTGGGGGACTACTTACCATAGATGGGCACAGCTTCTATTTTTCTCTTACTTTCTAGATTAAGCAAACTTGCTTTGACACATTATTTCTCATGCTGTATCAAAACTGTCAATAGATTATTATAACATCATGTGTACTTGGTCTGAGAATCATCCCACCCCTTTGAGAAGATTTATTATGTTATTCTTGAAGTTTAATTCTTAGATGAAAGTTTTATTTTTTCTAAGTTCTTGGGGGACAAATACTTTTTGCTGGCTAATATGAAAATGAAGTCATACATGTGCATTAATGACTAGGTCTTAAGGGATTCTAATCAATAAATCACATTTTAATTTGATCATTTTCTTTACACTTGGGTCTACTCATTTACCTTGTTGTGCTTACTTAACACTAGTGATGAATGCTAAACCTTATTTTTCCATTGCCTTTTTTTGTGAGGGAAGAGCAGAATAGGGAAAGTAATTTTAAATTAACCTCTGAACTTTTATGTAATATTTAGAAATATATGATTATAAATTAATATTAAGACGGAAGTTACATAACATGAGAATAAAAATATGTCTAGGCATAATATATGTTATGTAGAAATATATACAAATACACGTATAACTTTAAAATAATACCTATATTATGTAGTCACTATTTGAAAATCTATAACTTAGATAATATATATTCTGTTCACCTTACATTAAAGGGCACTATTCACAAATACTAAGAGCAAAGGAATATTTTCATAAATTACTCTTTAATGACCTGTTTTTTGTAAACACTAGTTTTAATGGAGGCCTGTGGATCATGAAAGAGAAAAAATATCCCTTGAGAAAGTAAATGCACTAAATATTGATGTGAACTAAAAAAAAAAGAAGTGATTTGTTTAAGAAATATAACTTCTCAAGTAAAATGTTATACATTATTCATGTGACCACAATATGACATTTAGTTTTTACAAATAATTTTGTATTTCTTACTGTATACACCAGAAGAAATAACATATGAACATATGAGATTTTCAGTAATTCAGCTCCTCAAGAGAACACTCCATCTTGATTATATATACATATATAATCATTGTTCTTATTATGATTGAAGTATATGTGATTTCTAAAACCATAAGAAATTACACAGAAGCTGAAATAAAAGTAACCAGGAAACTTAAGGAAAACTTAAGTAGCAATATTCAGAATGACAGGTTTATTAAGAAATACCAAGCTCTTTTACCCCATCTCTTGAGAATGATATAACCAGAAAGTAAGATTAATAGAAAAGAAGTAAGAAATGCATATGAACCCTCTCTCTCCAGTCATGCCAAGAATTTGCCACATAGTATTTCTAAATTTATTCTTAATTTTTCTGAAAGAATTGAATCACTGTTTTTAAAGATGACTTCAATGATAGTGATTGCTGCATCAAAGTAAAAATATTTTCAAAGAAAATATTTTTTCTTTATAGTTTTCAAAATAATGACTTGTTACTGACAAAAACATATAAAGAATATATTTATTGCATAATGATATGCTCTGCATATTTATTCATTGATAATGATTTTTTGGCGGGAGCAGGATATATAGGACAGTGTTTGCCTCCTTCGCTTTTTTAAATTTCGTATCTATTGAGCTATAAGTGACACATAACATTGTGTCAGTTTAAGGTACACTGTGATGATTTGATACATTTATACATTGCACAATGATTAAAACAATAGTGTTAGTTGACAAATCACCTCACGTAATTACCTTTTTTGTGTGGTAAGGACATCTGCTCTTTTAGCTGCAGTGTTGTGAGCCATAGTTACCATACTGTACATTAGGTCCCCAGAACTTATTCATCTTGTAACTGGAAGTTTGGACCATTTGACGAACATCTTCTCATTTCTACCACACCCCAGACCCTTGCAACCACTATTTTACTCTCTGTTTCCACGGGTTCAGCTTTTTAAGAAGCCACATATAAGTGATATCATACACTACTTGTCTTTATGTGTCTGACTTATTTCACTTAATTTAATGCCATCAAGTTTCATCCAAGTTGTCACAAATGGTAGGACTTCCTACTTTCTCACTGCTGAATAATATTCCATTTTATATATGTACAGAATGACATCATCTTTATCCATTCATCCATAGATGACATTTAGGTTGTTTCCACTTTGGCTATTGTGAATGTTGCTGTAAGAACATGGAGTGCAAAACTGGAAAGAAAAAAGAAAAAGAAAAAAGGACATGGAGTGCAGATATCTCCTTGAGATCCTAACTTCTTTTCCTTTAGATACATATCCCAAAGTGGGATTGCTAGATCATATGATAGTTCTATTTTTAAAATTTTAACAAACCTCCATTCCATTTTTCATGGTATCTGTACCAATTTAAATTCCTACCAACAGGCATAAGAATTTCATTTTCTTCATATCTTCACTTGTTATCTCTTTTTCTTTTGCTAAAAACCATTCTAATAAGTGTGAGGTAGTATATCATTGTGGTTTTGATTTGCATTTCCCTGATGATTAGTGACAAGGAGCATCATTTTATGTACCTGTTGTCAATTTGTATGTATTCTTTGGAATAATGTCTGTTCAGTTCCTTTGCTCATTTTTCAACTGGATTTTTTAAATGTTATTTATTCATTCATTTATTTATTTAATTTATATTAGTTTCAGGTGTACAAAACAACATAATGATTAGACATTTACACTCCTCATGAAGTGATCACCCCAACTAGTCTAGTAACCCTCTCACACCATATATAGCTATTACAATACTATTGACTATATTCCCTATGCTGTACTTTACATCCCATGACCACATAGGTAGATGTATATAGACAGATATATATATATATATATATATATATATATATATATATATATATGTATTTTAAATTACAGTTAACATTCAATATTATTTTATATTAGTTTCAGGTATACAGCACAGCCGTTAGGCATTTATATAATTTAAGTGATGCCCTCGATAAGTCTAATACCCATCTGACACCATACATAGTTTTTACAACATTATTGACTATATCCCCCATACTGTATTTAACATCCCTGTGACTATTTTTTGACTACCAATTTGTACTTCCTAATCCCTTCACCTTTCTCACCCATTCCCCCAAACCCTCTTTCATCTAGCAATCATTAGTTTGGTTTCTGTATCTATGAGATTATTTGTTTTGTTTGTTTGTTTATTCTGTTCTTTAGATTCCTAACCCCACTTGTTGAATAGGCTCTCTTCTCTCCACTATATATTCTTGCTTTCTTTGTCATAGATTAATTGACTATATAAGTGAGGTTTTATTTCTAGGCTTTTTGATCTATGTGTCTGATTTTTTAAAAATGCCAATACCATACTGTTTTGATTACTATAGCTTTGTGGTTTAGTTTGAAATAAGGGATTGTGATACCTCCAACTTTGTTCTTCTTTCTCAAGTTTGCTTCGGATATTTGGGATCTTTTGTGATTTCACATACATTTTAGGATTATTTGTTCTAGTTCTTAGAAGAATGTCTTTTGTGTTTTAATAGGGATTGCATTGAATCTGTAGATTCCTTTGTGTAGTATGGACATTTTAACAAGTTAATTCTTCTAATCCATAAGCATGCTATATTCTTCGATGAATTGTGTCCTCTTCAATTTCTTTCTTTAATGTCTTATAATTTTCAGAATACAGGTTTTTCATCTGCTTAATTAAATTTGTTTCTAGGCATTTTACTGTTCTTCATGCATTTGTAAATTGAATTGTTTTTCTTAATTTCACCTTCTGGTAATTAGAAACCCAACAATTTCTGTATATTAATTTTGAATCCCACAACTTTACCAAATTTATTTATCAGTTATAATAGTTTTTGGTATCATAGTAAAGGCTTTCTAATTGGTGTTATATCATCTGCAAATAGTGACATTTTGCTTCTTCCTTTCTAATTTGGATGCCTTTTTTTTCTTTTTTTCTGATTGCTATGGCTAGGATTTCCAATACTATATAGAACAAAAGTGGTGAGAGTGATCATGTTTATTTTTTTCATGATCTTGAAGGAAAAGCTTTCCACTTTTCACTGAGTAAGATGTTAGCTGTGGGTTTGTCATATATAACTTTTGTTATGTTGAGGTATATTTCTTCTATACCCACTTTGTTGAGAATTTTAGCATAAATGGACATTAAATTCTGTCAAATTCTGTTTCTGCATATTTTAAGGTGATCATATTATTTTTATCCTTGCTTGTGTTGATGTGATGTACCATATTGATTCATTTATGGATATTAAACCATCCTTGCATCCCTGGAATAAATCATCCCACTTGATCATGGAGTATAATAGTGCTTTTAAAGTATTGTTCAATTTGGATTGCTAATATTTTGTTGAGAATTTTTGCCTCTATGTTCATCAAGGATATTGGCCTATAATTTTTCTTTTTTTTGTAACATCTGTCTGGTTTTGGTATTAGGGTGATGCTGGCTTCATAGAATGAGTTTGGAAGCATTTCTTTCTTTTCAAATTTTTGGAATAGTTTGAGAAAAATCAATGCTACTTCTTTGAATGTTTGGTAAAGTTTACCTGTGAAGCCATCCAGTCCAGGACTTTTGTTCATTGGCGGTTTTTTGATTACTGATTTGATTTTGTTGGTAGTAATTGGTCGGTTCACATTTTCTGTTTCTTCTTGATTCAGTCTTGGAAAACTGTGTTTCTAGAAATTTATCCATTCTTCCAAATTGTCAAATTTGTTGACATATACTTGTTCATAGTATGTAAATACTATAGAAATACACCTTTTGTATTTCTATGGTGTCAGATGTAATTTCTCTTTTATTTTTTATTTATTTGGGCACTCTCTCTTTTATTCTTGATGAGTCTGGATAAAGATTTATCAATTTTGTTTATCTTTTCAAAGAACTAGCTCTTAGTTTTGTTGAGCTTTTCTACTTTTTTTCAGTCTCTTCTTTATTTCCACTCTTGTCTTTATTATTTTCTTTCTTCTACTAATTTTGTGTGTATGTGTTTTGTTGTTGTTTTTGTTCCTGTTATTTTAGTCTTTTTGGGGGTGTAAAGTTAGATTGTTTATTTGGGATTTTTCTTGTTTCTTAATGTAGGTCTTTATCACTACGAACTTCCCTATTAGAACTGCTTTTGCTCTATTCCACAGATTTTGGAAAGCTCTTTGTTTGTTTTCATTTGTCTCAGGATTTTTCTTTTTTAATTTCTTGTTTGAGTTTCTTTTTTATTCATTGGCTGTTTAGTAACATGTTGTTTAGTTTCCATGTGTTTTTGCTTTTCCCTCCAGTTTTTCTCTATAGTTGGTTTCTAGTTTCATGCCATGCGGTCAGAAAATATGCTTGATATGATTTCGGTCTTCTTTAATTGATTGAGACTTGTTTTGTGGCCTAACCTGCAATCTATCACGGAGAATATGCCATGTACACTTGAAAAGAATGTGTATTCTACATGTTTTGGATGGAATGTTCTATAAATATCTACTAATGCCATCTGAAATAATGTAATGTTTAAGGCCATTGTTTCCTTGTTGATTTTCTGTCTGGTTGTTATAAGTGTGGGTATTTAAATCTTCTGTTATGATTGTATCACTGTCAATTTCTCTCTTTATGTTTGTTAATATTTGCTTTATACATTTAGGTACTCCTATGTTGGGTAGATATTTATGGAAATTATATCCTCTTCTTGGACTGACCTCTTTATCATTATGTAATACTGTTTTAGTTTCTTTTTAAAGTTTTTGTTCTAAAGACTATTTTGTATCTTATATATATTGCCATCCCACCTTTCTTTTCATTTCTATTTGCATAGAATATCTTTTTCCATCCCCTCACTTTTAGTCTCTATGTATCTTTCGATCTGATGTGGGACTTTTTTAGGCAGCATATAAGTGGATCTGTTTTTTTCTTTTTTTTTTTTTTTGTATCCATTCAGCAATTTTATGTTTTTTCGATTGGAACATTTCATTTATTTACTTTTAAAGTAATTGTTGATAGGTATTTACTCATTGCCACTTTATGAATTGTTTTTTGGTTGTTTTTAGAAGTCTGCTTCTATTATTGCATTATCAATGTCTTCCTTCAGATCTGTTAGTATTAAATTAATATGGTTATTTAATATTATGTTATGTATTATTAATGTTGGGTATATATATATATATGAATGCTATATTCTTTGATGAATTGACCCTCCTTGTTATTATGTAATGATCATCTATGTCTTTTGTTATCATTTTTGGCTTAAAGCCTCTTTTGCCTGATATAAGTAGAGCTAGCCATGTTCTCTTCTGGTTTTCACTCACATGAAATACCTTTTTCCATCTTTTAACTTTGGACCAATATGTGTTCTTAAAGCTGAAGTGAGTCTATTGTATGAGGTAGATAGTTGGGTCTTGCTTTTTTATTCATCCAACCACCCAATGCTGTTTGATTAGATAATTTAATCCATTTAAACTTAGAGTAATTATTATTGGTAAGATTTACTAATGTCATCTTATTAACTGTTCTGGATGTTTTGTAGATTTGTGTTACATTCTTCATCTCTTGCTGTCTTCCTTTGATAATGATTTTTAAATAATGGTACACTTTGATTACTTCTCTTTATCTTTTACATATCTAGTATGGGTTTTTGCTTTGTGGTTACCATAAAGCTTATATAAAACATAAAACAGTCTATTTTATGCTGATAACTTAACTGATCACATACAAATACTCTATGATTTTACTCATCCCTTTTATGCTCTTTATGCCATTATTTATCTCTTTTATATTGTGTATTCATCAACAAATTATTGCAGCTATAGATAGTTTTAATTCTTTTGTCCTTTAACCTTTATACTAGAATTAAGTGGTTAATGCACCACCATATAACAGCATTAGAGTATTCTACATTTGAGTATATAGTTAACCTTTATTAATGTGTTGTATATTTTCCTGTTTTTGATTTTTGTCCCTTTATTTCAGCTTCAAGAGCTTCTTTTAAGGCCAGTCTAGAGCTGATGAATTAAATCAGCTTTTGTTTGTAAAGGAAATTCTTTTTCTCTCTTTTGTTTCTGAAAATCAACTTTGCCAAATATAGTATTCTTGGTTGGCAGTGTTTTCTTCCAGTACTTTAATATATCATATCCACTCTTTCCTGGCCTGTAAAGTTTCTACTTTAGATAAATCTGTTGTTAGCTTTATGGGGGTTATATTGTAAGTTATGGGCTTCTTTTCCCTTGCTGCATTTAAGATTGTTTATTTGTCTTTTATTTATTTATTTATTTATTTATTTATTTATTTATTTATTTATTTATTTATTTTTAATAATGTGTCTTGGAAAAGAGTCCTTTAGGTTGAGTTTGTTTGGTTACCTATGGACTTCATAAAGTTTGGATGTCCAAATCTCTTTCCAGATTAGAAAATTTCTCAGCCATTATTTCTTTAAACAAGTTTTCTCCCCACTTTTACCTCTCTTCTGCTTCTTGGACTCAAATAATTAGCAGATTTGTTTCTTTTGCTGATATCCCATAGATCACACAGTCTTTCTTCACTTTTTTCTTTGTTTTTCTCTGAATAGGTCCTGTCTTCTCATTCACAGATTCTTTCTTCTGCTTGATTCATTCTTCTGTTGACTCTCTCTATTGCATTTTTAAATTTCATTCATTGTATTCTTAAGCTCCAAGATTTCCCTTTGGTTCTTTTTTATTTCTAATTTCTATCTCTTTGTTAAACTTCCCATTTTGTTTGTGTATTGTTTGTCTGATTTTGTTGAGTTGTCTTCCTCTGTTTTCTTGTAGCTCAATGAGCTTCCTTAAAACAGTTACTTTGAATTCTTTATGGGGTAAATTGCAGATACCCCTGTCTTTAGTGTTGGTTACTAAAATATCATTGTGTTGTCCCTTGCTGATGTCATGTTTTCTTGATTTTTTTCTGTTCCTTGAAGTCTTGTATTGTTATCTTCACATGGGAAATAGCAGTCACTTCTTCCAGTTTTTACTAACTGACTCTGGAAAGAAATGCCTTCTGTCGACACTCGTAGTGATTCTGCAGCATTTTCAGGTCTTCTATGTATATACCTGCACTGCATTTTTTTGTTCCCTCTTGTGACAGAATTTTAAAGCTTGTTTTTATTGATATAAAGCTGTGTTTTTTGTTTGTTTGTTTGTTTTAAAGTTGATCCTGCAATGCATATAGATAGCCAGGTGCTAACAGTCTCCTTTTTGTTATCCCAAGGGCAGAGCTAAAATCCAAGTTTTTGTTTTCTCCCCATCCTGCAGGTTTGGGCAAACTTTTTTCATGTCCTCACTAGCTGTCTTCCAAAACTCCCTGTGACTGCCACGGAGAGTACAGTAAAGGAGCTGGCCACAGGTTTGGGGGTATTTGTTTAGATACATGGAGTGCTGGTGGTGCTTGTGGGCCAGCTGAGGGGATCTGCAGGCAAAGCATCCTTCATGCTTATGGGTGGACTTTTGATGGAGTCTGAGACACAGTTAGTAGGATCCACTTCCCTTTAATGCCTTCCAAGAGTCTCATCTGCTGCTGTCTCAGATTCTTCACACCCCAGAGTCATGCAACTCATGACTTAGTACTTGCATGGAGTAGGAGAGAAATGGGCCTGTTTAACAGCTTTCTGCTTATCTGGAGAAGCTGCGCACTCACTCACTCACTTTCCCCTGCAGGAGAAATCATGTACCGAGAAGATGTCTTTTAGCACTGACCTGTGCTGCCTTGAGAAGGGGTGAGGCAAATAAAGTCAAACTGTTCCTCTTACTCTCTTTAATGCAGCCAAGTTCGTTTTCAACCAGTGGTGTGCTGGAACTTCTCTGCTAGAAAACTGGACTTCTACAAAGGCTCTGTTTCTTGTGGGTGATTGTCTCAGACAGTGTCCCCAAGAGGCTCCCAGACTGTGGCCAAGCTAGCTTGAGCCAGGACCAAGGTATCTACATATTACCCATGGCAGGGGTGTGTGAGACTCCTCCTGGGGTCCTTGGCATAAGATGCTAAATCTCACACCTTCCACAAAGGCACTTTTGTCCATGAATGGATGCCAATTTTTTTGAGATAGGATGTGATCAAAGGAATGTCTTATTTGGCCATGTTGCTGATGTCACCTGTAAAGCCAATTTTTAGTTAACTGAATATTTACTTTATCTCCACCAGGTTAATGTTCTGTGATGGGGTAGAGATTAAGTAGGCTTAAGTGTCAGAGAGGCTGCAATGTGCAAAGCCATAACAAAATCAGAGAATGTTTATTCTTAACTCCATTACAAGATAGAACTATTGACCCCCTCAAAAGGGCTATTTCTAAAGGTCCCCGATGTCAGCATTGTTTCATATGTAGAGAACTGGTTCCATATGTATTAAAATATTTGGATCAGTTCAAGTCAAAAAATGTAGTCTTAGTATCCTTCCTCCCTACACCCATAACAGAAAGGAACAAACCATAAAATTGGTGATACAGGCAATTAAGAAGAGGGTTTTTAAAAGTTAATTGTTAATGTAATAAAACCATGCCCACACCAACCAGCCAATTGATATCACAAACAATGATAAAAAAAAATATATATATATACATTTCCTCGGACTTGCTGTGCAAGGGCTTTTCTAGGTCTATGATACTGGCCGAATGTTCTCATGAAGGGCTGAGCACCTTCAGCTTTGCTAGATGTCACCAAATTGCTCTCAAAGTTGTACCAGTTTAAATTCTCACTGGCAATATAGGAGTTGCTATTTTTTTTTTTACATAGTTTCAAATTTTGATATTATCTGACCTTTCTATTGCTGCCAATCTGAAGATATGGAATAATTCCTCGCTGTTATAATTTGCTTTTCTTGATTACAAATGAGGTTGAACATCTTTTGGTGTTTATTGGTTATTTTGAGCATATCTCATATCTCTTGATCATTTTCCTATTAGGATAGTTGCATTTTTTATTATTGCTTTAGAATAATACTTTATGTATTACACTTCTATAAAAAATTAATTAACTGTATGATAAGACCATATGAAGACTGGGAGAATTTTATGGAGAAAACATCCTCCTTTTTCACTGCAGCAGACACTATTGGTTTATAATCTAATATTTACTACCGTCTTGTAGGGACAGTGATGAATTATCTACTAGTTGCCTTATCTTTATTCATTCTGTCTCACCAGAAAACCTGACTTAAATGGAGATGGAAATGTATTTCTCTAAAAAGCTACATTTTTGGCTCTCTTTGTAGTATAGGGGCAATCATGTGACATAATGCTCCCCAAGGGATACAAGTAGGAGTTGCTGTGTAGAATTCTGGAAAATCTCCTTAAGTGGGTTCAGAATTAACTGGGATGTGTGTTTGGCTGTCAGCCTAGTTACCCTTCCTGCTTGGAACATAGCCTCAATGATAGGGGATGGTGGGGGATACATTACTAGGATCATGAAGTGAAGGTACACACACCATGAGGACGGGGGAGAAGAAAAAGAACAGGAACACAAGTTCTGACAGTGTTGTGGAGGGGCTGCATCTGTCCTAGACTATTAACTTCAAATTTCTTGCTGCAGAAAAAATAGTTCCTAATCTACTAACAATGCAGCCCATAGTGTTGCTGCCGCATGTAGCCCAGCACAATTCCTTAGAGCAGAGGCTATAAGGACTTTGATTTTGTTTGGGACAGCAATTAACTCCTGCATCGCCATAGATTATTTACTAAGGAGCCTTTTCACATTTTATATAATGTATCCAAATAAGGATTCTTCAGAAAAGAATACATTACTCTAAATTATCTTAATTTTGATTAAATGATGAGAGTAGGGTTCATTCCAATAAAATTTGCCTATTTTTTGATATATGTGGGCTGGAGATGGGATGGGTAAACCCTTGGACAAGTCTACACAGTTGGGCTGATGGTGTATACTAGGTCACAGGTGGCACTCTAGAGTTCTCAGAGGTGGGGATGTCACAGAAAACAAAACAGGTGAAAATTCCTGTTTCCCTGAAACTTAGGTTCTAGCTTTAGGAGGCAGACTATAAATGGAGCACTTATTAAATATGTACTATGGGGGATGATGAGTTAAATAACGAAAAATTAGACAGAATAAGGGGACCATGAGTCTCAAGTGCTTGAGAATCGGCAGAGAGGTGGTTTCCTCTAAGACAGACTTGCCAGTAAAGCTTTCCTGAGAAGACCGTGGCTGAGAACCCGCAGGAAGTGCAGAAATCAACCCCAGAGCAGCTATGCAGAGGAAGTGGTCCAGACAGAGGCATTGCCAAGTGCAGAGGCCCCCAGGAAAAGTGAGGAGCAGAGGAAGCACACACGACAGGAGGAGGAGAGGAGAGAGAGGGCAGGCTTGGGGACCACACTGTGTTGGCCCTGATAAAGACCTTTCATTCTTCTGAGGGCTAAGGAAGATATATATGCTATATAATGTGCCTGGCACATATGAGGGACGGACAATTATATTCACGAACTATCTACTGTGCATTTACCCAGTGGAAAGTTTGGGAACTTAATTGTCTGACCTTGTAACATGCTTCTTACATGGAAAAGTAAGTTTTCAATAAAGTTTTGTGCTTGACACACCAATATTTTTGAGCTACACAGAGGCCAGAACATTTGCAGTATGACAGTGTGGGTTTAAAAATGTGTCCCCTCTCTGTGAATTAAAAACAAACATGTCCCCTGTCCCTTCCCCACTGGGTGGGTATTGCACTGTGAGCCCATGGCTTGGTCAGCAGAGCATGGCTGTATTATAGCCCCACTTCTGTCCTCAGCTTGGGAATCCCTGGGGAGTTTGCAGTCAGCATAATTGCATATTGTGGCCCTGGCAAGGACTCTGCTAGAATTATTTTATTTCTAGCGCTTAATATAATTTACACTCCTAAAATAATGGACATAGAATGAATTTACAGATGTCTCAAGTTATTACAAAGTCTAGTCATTTGAATATCACATAAACTGTATATCATCATTTTTGCCCTTATTCTTTTGAGAGTACTTTTAAAGAATGATATGTGAACATCAGCAAAGCAGTCATATAATTTTATTTTTCCATTCAAGTGTTTTTTTCTTAAGAATGTGAATGAGGTTTTACACATCTTCCTGACTTCTTTGTCAGTGAAATAATAGATAGGGGAAAACCAGGTGGCAAAGCATTCTTTCTTTCCTTTAGTTCCAGGACATCTTTCTTTTTCTTACATCAGGTAGTTATTATCAGACACTGGTAACACCGTAGTTCCCCTAGTCCCTTCTTGAAACATCATTTAAATTTTAGTGCCAGTTTTGAGTTCTATAAGCATTTTAAACTCAAGGAAGATGTAGAGATTGTAAATTCCCATGATTTGAGGTTCTTCCTTTCACCATGATTAATACTTGTGGCAGGAAGGATAGACTAAAGAATATTGTGCATGCCAGAATTTTATAGTCACTCACTGTACCCTGGGGGGTGGAAGTTACAAGGAAGCTCAGATCCCTGCTCTCTTTATATGTACATCATTTTTTTTTTTTTTTTTTTTTAAGTTCAAGAGGTCCAGGGAAGAGATTACGGAGTCTGCTCCGTCCTGCTGGTGTATACCTGCTGTGATGGGGTAGAGGGTCACACAGCTATCCTTGCCATGTTCCAAGGAGGAAGCCTGCTGTGGCTAAAGTATGTGTTCTTATTAAATATATATCATAATGTACCTCTGTTGATATTGTTAAACTCCTACCATAAAAAAGTTGCATATAAACAACACAGCTAAGTTAATGTTTCCACAGGAACCTTAGTGTTAAAAGTTGCTTAATGTGATATTAACTTAATGTGACATTTTTCTTTGTCCAGACACATGTATACATTGTTTATATATGTAAACTTTTAAGTATTTGTAAAATCCTAACAAACTGCATTGAGAACATGTAGTTTTATGCTGCCAGTTTCATTGGCCAAACCTTGGTTTCCATGTTAAGAACAACATAACAAATTCTCATCGCCTTCTGACAGTTTGTAGGAATGTCTTGAGTCCTATAGTGATTCCATTTTCTTTGAAGGGAAAACAAGGCAAACCTAATTGGTTACGTGCTACATATGTAACAGGCTCAGATGGTACATTGTAAATTCTTTTGACTTGAATCTGACTTAAATAAGATTATTTATTTACAGTGGTTTGTATTGAATGGTTGTCCTTAATATAGGCAAATGAAAGCTGTGGTATTAAATCTATTTTTTTTTAATGAAACCACAAGGTCACACAGAGCCTGTCATTGACTTTCTACAGCAAATATTTCTGATTCTAAATTCAAGAGTCAATATATTCTAATGTAACTGCAAAAGCTCTAAGAAACTATCATGCCAATAGTTGATATGTAAATAGTGATATTCATCTTTATATATTTTATTGTCAAAAAGTATTGAAACCATAAAAAGTCAAAATTATCAATGAATTAATTTATCTGCATGTTCTATGACTTGTTTATAATGCTAATATTAAAGCGAGTTTTTTTTTTTTTTTTTGAAAGATCATCATTTAGAATTACCGTAGTTAAGATTAAATCTTGCTTAGATTATAGGTTTTCTCATCCTGGCATATAAGCCATTTATTTCTAAAATGAAGTTATTTATCCCTTGTCATCACACAACCATAAAAACTGCAGGCAGGCAGGCAGAAGTCAGCAATGGCTGCTTGGCAGACCCACAGCAATACTTAGTAACAGATTTTCAAAGCAGTTCAAAGAGTCCAGTTTCCATCTGTGTTTGGTGAAGGGTGCACAAACCTTGAGGCCATCTGAAAACTCAGCTTCATCTTTAACACTTGGAATAACAAAGGTGTTATTTTTCAAAGCTGCATTCTCCCCCTCCTGGGGTAGCTGCACAGATTCAGTTCAGGGAAGGTGGGAAAATTCAGAGCAGGTATTTTCCTTCTAGACTTGGTGAAGTTCTTTGAGGGTGTCACAATGGTGGCCTCCTGAATGTGGGTTATTGCCAATAGAGGTCAAAAGTTAATGAAGCTTATAGACAAATTCTTTCTGATTTTATGAGTGAAATACCTGCATAGAATCAGCATCTTTCTTCCAGACAAGGAGTGCTATTTAACGAGGAGAAGGTAGAGGGTGCTCTCTGCCCATTTTACGCTGAAGAATGCAGCATGAACATGGTAACATCGTTTCATTCAACTGCATGTCTAAAACTAAGGCAGCAAATTGTTAGGAAAGGGATGGTTGAATGTCATTGTCCTTGGTTTGCTACAAACATGAATAAGATTTCAATATAATATATATATATATAAATATATATATATATATATATATATATATATATATATATATATATATATATATTCTGCTTATTTTGTTTAATATCTCATTCATTAATTGTCTGGCACGCTTTTTGCTACAGTGTCTATAAAGACTACCTAACATAAATACACAATTAATGGGATAATAATGGAAATATAGATATTTGCTATTTGTTATCTTTTTGTGATATACTTCTGTCATTCTAAGAGTGAAAAGTCAAGAACAATGTAAGTTCTTTAATTTTTTAACTTTATGAGTTATTCTGATGTCTGAAAACATCAAAAATTATATTCCAAATTATTTTTAGCTACTAATTCAAAGCCATACCAAATTATTCTTTCATTTACTCTAAATTCCAATAACTATGTGGGTAGTATTATTTGAGAATATGTTATCTCAAAATTATATATGTTTCATAAAAATCACTGATTGATAATATCATAAAACAAGTTTATAAGAACAAAATAATTTTATTTTAAAGAATTGACAAAAAATACACTTTAACATGAGAAACGTGAGTTTGAGTGATTAAAGTAATAGAATTTATATATAAAGATTATATCCTTATTATATCAAAATTTTCTTATTTTTAAAGCCCCTCCATAGATAAAAACTTAGTTAATAAAAATTTACTTCTTTACTGAGTAAAAGTACTTTACTTAGTAAAATCAAATAAACAACAAAAATTCTTAGAAAGTAAAAAAAAAAATGTGCTTTTGACTTCAGAATTAAAAAATTAGTTTAATATGACAAAGCCTTCTGTCTGAACTTAAAGAAGAGATTTTTTGTGGAAACTTTTACATTAATTAAGATAAAAACAAACGTATTAGTATCGAGCATGAGCTAATTTTTTGGGAGAGGGTAGGATAGAGAGGGATTCAGCAAGGCTGTACTGCTTCCGGTTAAGTTTCCAGTCATGTCCCGCTCACCCTAGAGGCATGGTGGAAGCAGCCATAGCCCTCAATGTGGGATGGTAGAGCAAGACTGCTGTGCAGAGCGTACCAGTGTGAAAGAGTATATGATGGCGAATACATTGCTACTGTTTTTGCATGTGACACTTACTTTCCTGTCTTAGCAGTTCTTCACGAGCAATGCCTGGACAAACAATACTACAATAAAGTAGAAAGGAAGGGCATATGAGGAGGTCATAAACAGATTATACATAAAAAGTGAGCCACAATAAAACAATGCAAGAGCAAGTACCTAAGAGCTGTTGGGATACTGAGTATATAATCATCTTCAATGCAGACGTATGCCTTCCCTCTCAGCTCTTACAGTTTAGTGAGGACAGAAAACATTTTAAAAATAACAGTGTTGAGTATAGCAATAGTAGAAATAGTAAGAGTGCATGAGGCAAGGACACTGGACCATATAATTACAGAAAATGGATTGTCATTTGAGAATCCAGTTTTTGAAGTTCATTTCATGCTAGGCCAGTTGGGCCAGTTGATTTGAACATATCATGATTTTTTTTATTTTTATTTTTTTTAAATGATTTTTCTACCTGCTGGATTATTTTTTTTTATTCTCCCACATCTCTGATACCTATTTTTTTTAAATTATGGTTTCTGCTGATAAGCCATTCCTTATGTGATCATTCTGCTATTAAATACATAAAGGTAATTAAGAATTTACTTTAGAAATCCTGTTAGGTAACATCAATTCATAACCTCCTACTGGATTATGGCCTTGATGAGGGCCCAGGTTGTTGCTTCTTTGCCTCCCTATGTGTAGCTCCCTGTAAAAATTATTAATACATTCATGAATAAGTCTATAAATCAGTTAACATTGGAATTTTATTAGCTTAATTTCAAAAAGATTCAGAAAAGAAAAGTGATGCCAGGAGAGTGAAGCAAAGTGACATCCGAGGCACAGGGAGTTTGGGGAAGCGATTCAATTAAAACCTAAACCTCAGAACTAACTGAGATTTAGGGTATTAGGCATGCATACATTTTCATGGAGTGATACTTTAACCCAAGGACATTGGGCATAAGAAAGATCAGTTAGGAGTTATTTTTGACCATTCAGCACCTTCTATCATGCTATGCAGACAGCTCACTGGCAAACCTATTCATAAATATGGCCAGTTGATTTTCTTTCATTGATACAACCGTTTTGTAGTCATAGTTTTCGACACTTGTGCATTTAGAAATAGTGAGGGCATTTTATTTATCTCAGTGACGTGGAGTGTGCTACTAGAATTTCATGAAGGGGAACCAGGAATGCTACATGTCCTACAGCCCCTGGCATAATCCAGCCCCTGGAAGAATGGCACTGCCCGAAGTGCCAATAGTGTTTTTCCTGAGAAACCTTTTTTAAAGTCTTTATTACTTTTCTAGAAGATTTATTTTAGTTGCTATATCTTTTACATTATAAGGTATATTTTATGCCACATTTCTATGCATTACCCCAACATTAAATATACAGTATATGTTTGTAAAGCTCCATTTTTATGCTTATGAGTTAGTTTTTTTCTGATTGCAAATATACTCAATAGTCACAACAGAAACACACAAAGAATAAAATTAAAAACAAATGTAATCTCTCATCCAGAGATTCACACTATTAACATTTTGTATGTCTGTGTATGTACATTTGAAATGTTATCAAATTACATATATTGCTTATAATATTTTTGTTAACTACAAAATAAATCAAGAATATTTTTCCCAGCCATAAGAGAGGTTTAATGAAATTATTTTGGACATCTGCATAGCATTTTATCATGTAAATATACATCATTTGTTTCATGTTATAAATGATGTTGAGAAGTCCATCATTGTAACTAAGTAATTCAGCTTGCCCCATGGTATATTCAAAAGGTAAATCCTAGAAGTAAAATTTGTGATATTTCACAATGACTTAATGGCATTACTTAACTATTTTGTTTCTCATCGACTGTTACAGAAATTCAATTCCATATACTTCCCAAAGCACACTAGACGTCAGTAGTGAAGATGGCAAAGCAAAATGATGAGCAAATGATAGAGAGAATGAGAGATGGGGAGAGAGAGGGAACGGAGGGAGACAGAAAGGGTGAGGGGGAAGGAAGAATAAGGAGAGAGGACGGAGGGAAGAGGCGAGAGGGAGAGTGGGGGAGGGGCTGGGAAGAGCGAGCTTTCAGAATATTTTACTTTTTGAAAATGTTTTCTTTGTGTAAGACTAATAATCAAAAGAGTACTTTATTTGTATTTGTGTCAGTAATCTCTGATTTGTAATATGTAAACATTTATTCAAGTTAACTCAAGTAAAAAGAGAGTGATGTTTAAAAGACTGGAAGAATATCATGACTAAGAATTGAAACGAGAGCTGAAGAGTCGGATGCCAAGGCTGTTGGTCCAGGCTAAGGATCCCCAGGTCCACTCATCTTTCCTTCTGTACAGGAATCCAACTCAAGGCAGACTGAGGAATTTGATAAAAGATCAGTGAAGGAAACAGAGTTAGAATGAAGGTCTCCTGGTTTCAAGGCTCAAGTTCCTTCTTACTCTCAGCATATTATTGGCTTTTTGACTCATTGCTGTAAGGGAAAATTCTTGGTGAGCAGCTACTATCTCTCTTATTCATTCTTAGGTCTCAGGAATTAAGACATTAAGGACACACACACACACACACACACACACACACAAATGATTGCTGCATGGATAAGTTCATGCATAGATAAATAGGTGAATTTATTATGTAGGTGTAAGAAGAAGTATTTGGAAATGAAATGTGCAAGTCCAATCCAAGAATGACACCAACTGGGCTATCAAATTTGATTATCTGCATGCATATAGAGTCATTGGGTTATTTAACTCTTTTGATTTTCTCCCTAGCTAGTTGCTTTAGAAAATGGCCATGAATGTCAACTCTTATAATAATGATAGAAAAATACAAATTTTATGCATTGTGAGTCCAGATAGTCTTGGCCATAATTCCTACTAATGCTAGAATTTTGTGTATTTTCAGGTAGATAATGAATGACTCTTATAAAGGAATATAGTACTGTGTAGTGGAAAAGATCACTGGATTTGAAATCAAGCATTAGGTGCCAATCCCATCTCTACCGCTAAATTACTTTTTGACAAAAAATTTCTAATTCTTTTCTTAATTTAAATTTCCTCAGTATTTAAATAAGCAGATTAAATAAGATCCTTCTAATTAAAAAAATTCCCTCAATAAAATAATTAGAAATGATAACATGTGAACAATTGGATTCTCCACTTTTCCTCCTTGAGAACCCGATCACCTGGTGCTCTTCAAAAAAGTGTTTCTACAAGAGACTAAATCTCTGCTAACTAGAGTCCAGATTTCTAATATCCTCTAGCTTCCATAAGAGGCAATTCAGGGATTATAAAAACACCCAACACTGTATTCACCTATCTACGACTGTCTCTATGACAGAGACAAATAATACTCAGTAAATACCCATGTGCTGCTCTATGCTGTCCAGCATCTGTTGCAGTTGGGTTATGATCATGGTGTTCTGGGAAGCAGGAAGGTAAGCGGAAGTGATGAGTTACTCTTGTTCTGTACCTGTTAGAGACCATGTTTCTTCTTGATCTTTCTTTTCCTTGTCAAGAAAACATAGAAGGCCACACGTTGGGATTGCAAATTTCAGACTACCATGGGAGTTGGTCTGGACTACTATATCCTCAGAGAGAGGACATCCCTATTTACCCACAATAAACTTTGTATGAGTGAGAAAGATAATTTTTGCTGTGCTACACAACTTAGTTCATCTCGATTCATACAACCTTTATATTATGGCTTTCTTGTCAGATTACCCTTTATCAAATTGACATAAATTTAGCAAGGATATAAAATTAAGACAGCTAGACTAGAATTCAAAATGTTAAAAACTTTATATAGTTTCTAAGGATTTGCGTATTCATCTTACATTTAAGACAAACTCATCAAAGTGTCTGGGACTCGTACTTGACTCAAGACAATTATAATTGCTCACTCACTGCCCTGAGCACTCATAAAGTTACCATTGATCTGTAGAAAAGAACTTAATGTGATGCCATTTTAAAGATAGAGCAACTAGTTAAATGGAGACTTTTCAGATGTTTTTCTGTTTGAAATAGTATAGGAACAGTTCATCATCAATGACTTATACATGCTGATTTATGGAGAGCATTTTATATGGAAAACATTTATACAGAAAGGCTCTGTGTCACACGTTGTTTCTGCTATGGCAATTTCTGTCAAATAAAAACATTATGGTGTGTTCTCATCCACCTTATTCACCAGATCTGGCACCGTGTGACTTCTGGCTCTCCCCCAAAGTCAAAATTATTCAGGACATCGAGACAGCCATGACAGTTCCACTTATAACACTCATGACAGAGGACTTCCAGAACTGCTTCAGAAAGTGGCAAGAACGATGGGATAAGTGTGTTTGAAATGAGGGAGAGTATTTTGGGGGAGACCAATGGCAATGTGTCTTTTACTGTAATACATTTTTTTTAATTTAAATATTCACCATATTATTTGATCACACCTCATATCTCTCACTTGGATTGTTGAAACAGGTCATCTTGTTTCTCCTACTGGATCTATCCTACACATTTCTGCCAGAATACTTACATCATCATATCTTTCCTCTGCTTAAGAACCTCCCAGATAGCATTGTCTTTTGGGTAAGGATGTTTCAGCCTTAGAAAGATCTATGTGTTAAAATCTGTATAGTCAGCATTGTTTCCTGCCACTCTTCCCTCTAATACTCAGGTTTCAGTCACACCCTGCTCTGTGCTAATCTGATATACTTGCTTGTTCACACCTCTACACTTTTGCCTATGTCTCTGTATAGCTACTGTTTTCTCCTTGTTTAGCAAAAGTTCTCTTCCTTCAAGATTTTGCTCACTGTATCTCTGCTATGTTACCACAAATTCCTTTAGACACTATAGGTTCTTTTCTTGTGCCACTCCCATGGTGAACTTCCCACACCTCCATTATATCTCTTATGATATTTATTTATTCATTCATTTAAAATAATTTTTAAATTTTCAATTACAGTTGACATACAATATTATATTAGGTTCAGGTGTACAATATAGTGATTAGACATTTATATAACTTATGAAGTGATCACCCTGATAAATATAGTACCGGTCTGACACCATACATAATTATTACAATATTGTTGACTTTATTCCTTATGCTATACCCTACATCCGCATGACTATTCTGTAACTACAAATTTGTACTTCCTAATTCCTTTCCCTTTTTCACAAATTCTTCCAACCCCTCCCATCTGGCAAACCTCAAAATGTTCTTGGTATTTTATTTTGTTCTTATATTTCACATATAAGTAAAATCACATGGCATTTGTCTTTCTGTGTCTGACTTACTCCACTCAGAATAATACCCTCTATGTCCATCCATGTTGTTGCAGAAGACAAAATTGTATTCATTTTTAGGGTTGAGTAATATTCCATTTTATATATGTACCATCCCTTCTTTATCCATTCATCTATTGATGGTCACACTGGTTGCCTCCATATCTTGGCTGTTGTAAATAATGCTGCAATGTACATATGGATGCACATGTCCTTTTGAAGTAATGTTTTGGGTTTCTTCAGATAAATACCCAGAAGTGGGATTACTGGGTCCTTCTTTGTGTCTTGTTATAGGCTTTGTTTTAAAGTCTATTTTGTCTGGGATAGGTATTGTTACCCCAGCTTTTTTGTTTGTTTGCTTGTTTGTTTCTATTTTCATCAAATATTTTTTTCCATCCCTTTACTTTCAGTCTGTGTGTGTCTTTTGATCGGAAGTGAGTCTCTTGTAGGAAGCATATTTAAGGGTTTTGTTTTCTTACCCATTCAGCCCCTCTATCTTTTGATTGGAGCATTTAATCCACTTACATTGAAAGTAATTATTGATAGGTGTGTAGTTATTGTCATTTTATTATTCACATTTTAAAATCTTTTTTCCCCTCCTCTCAAAGAAGTCCCTCTAGCATTTCCTGTGATACTGGTTTGGTAGTGATTAACTCCTTTAGCTCTTTCTTGTCTGGGAAGCTCTTTATCTGTCCTTCAATTTTAAATGATAGCTTTGCTGGGTAGAGTAATCTTGGTTGTAGATCTTGGCTTTTCATCACTTTGAATATTTTGTGCCAATCCTTTCTGGCCTGCAAAGTTTTCTGTTGAGAAATCAGCTGACAGTCTTATGGGAGATCACTTGTAGGTAACTAACTGCTTTTTTCTTGCTGCTTTTAAGGTTCTCGCTGTCTTTAGCCTTTGGCATTTTAATTATGATGTGTCTTGGTGTTGACCTCTTTGGGTTTATCTTTTTTGGGACTATCTGTACTTTCTGGGCTTGTATATGTCTCTTTATACAAGGTTAGAGATGTTTTCCATCATTATTTTTTCATATAGGTTTTCAATTCGTTGTTCTCTCTCTTCCCCTTCTGGTACCCCCTCTGATGCAAATGTTAGTATGCTTGATGTTGTCCCAGAGGCCCCTTAAACTGTCCTCATTTTTTTTGGATTATTTTTTCTATTTGCTGTTGTGATTAGGTATTTTCTGCTACCTTATCCTCTAAATCACTTATCCTCTGCTTCATCTAATCTACTGTTGGTTTTTCTCTAATATATTTTTTATTTCAGTTGTTGTATTGTTCATTTCTAACTGATTCTTTCTTATGTTTTCTATCTCCATTTTTATGTTTCTTATCTCTTTGTTGAAATTCTCCCTGAGATCATTAAGCATCCTTATAACCAGTGTTTTGAACTCTGCATCTGGTAGATTGCTTGTCTCCATTTTGTTTAGTTCTTTTTCTGGAGCTTTGTTCTGTTTTCTTATTTGGAACTTGTTTCTTTGTCTCCCCATTTTAGCTGCCTCCCTGTGATTTTTTTCTGTGTATTAGGTAGATCTGTTATGTCTGCGAATCTTAGTAGAGTGACCTTATGTAGTAGGTGTGCTGTGGGACCCAGTGGTACAGTCTCCCTGGTACCTGAGCTGGGTGCTGCAGGTGTGTCCCTTATGTGGGCTGTGTGTGCCTTCTTGTTGTAGTTGAGCCTTGCTTCGTGTATTCACATCCATGGTAGGGATTGACCCTTGGGCTGATGTGTTGTGGGGACTGTCTATGACTACAGAGCAGGATTTACTTTAGTAGGGCTCTGGTTCCTGCCCAGTCTTCCCTATGTGTGTGTTATTTGCAGAGGCAGCTGGGTAGCTCAGTTCAAAGCTGGCTACTGGGAATGTTGGTTCTGGTACCACCTGGCATGAGCCATAAAGCAAGCTACACAAGGTCACCACCCATACTGGAAGGTGCCTGGGAGAGGTCAAGCTGTGAACTAAGGCCAAATACTGGTAGTGATGGACTTGGGGCTGCTCAGCAAGAGGTACAGGGCATGTGACAGCCAGATGCTGCTTGTTTGGGGGTTTGGGAATCTTTGGGAGATTTTAGGAAAGCCTGTAACATGAGCCAAGACAGGTCATTTGTATGGAAAAGCCATGGCAAGGGACTTGGGTAGGCCTGCAAGTTAGGTGAGGTGGGGTTTCAGGGAATATTGATGGTGGGGCCAACAGTGTTAGCCAGGTTGATGGAGACTCAAATATGGTGGCTGCCTGCATCTGCACACTGGAAGGGGGAGGGCTCAACTAAGGAACAATGCTTCTGCCAGCACTTCTGTTCTCAAGAAAGCTGCCCCTCCAGCCCTCACTCTGAAGCCAGATAATTCAGTTCCTCCCCATGTGTCCCTGCCACCTTTTCCAGCTGCTGCCCCAGCACTGGAACTCAGAGTGAGTGAGTCCATCAGTGAGTAAATCCATATACAGGCACTTTAAGAGGAATGTGTGGGACTCCAGCAGCCCTATTTCTCACTCAGCTGCAATCTCTGCTGCTTTTCACAGCCAGAAGCTGTGAGGACTTCTCATCCTGGCGCTGGAACACTGCACCAGGGAGCATGGTGTGGAGCTGAAAACCCTTTCTTCTCAGGGAGGACCTCTGCAGCTAGGAATACCCCTCTTGATTTTTAACTGTCACACGTGGGCATGGAACCGGCCTGTTCTGCATCTCCACCACTCCTACAAGTCCAAACATGGCTTTTTCTGTATGTCCTTACTTATAAGACATCTGTTCAGCTAGACTCCAGGTAATTCTCAATGATGGTTGTTCTGTAGCTTAGTTGTCATTTTGATATGGTTTGATATGATGTGGGTAAACATTTTGACAGTGTTTACCCACTCCGCCATCTTGACTGAAAAAATCCAATACTCTCTCACTTAAGATTTTTAAATTAACTTTTACAATTTACTTTATTCTATTTTTATTGTGGCTTCTGGAGAGCATGTTATACATATAATTCATCCTTGTACTCTCAGGACCAATCAATAAGAAGCCTTCAAAAATAAATAAAATATTATATTCTTTTATACACTTTTAATAAGCAGTTATTGCTGGTGGCTATGACAGGAGACTGACAACTGGAAATCCCAGTTGAGGGAGGAGAGATTTACTTTGGGAGATAGGCACTTTTATATACTTTTGTCCAGAAATTATGGCAAAAAGGATTCTGAACTATCTGTTGGAATTTAAGGATGCAACAATTACTAATTGGATATAGTTCAAGTAATGTCCAGTGATACAGAAGTTATGTGGAATTGGAGCTCAGATTATACATTTTACATAAGAATACATGATGTATTGCAAAGATGAGTTTTGATATTAGCTTCTTGAGCAGGTACAGGAAATCTTGAAGCCATGGCTTCTTGGTGCTTCTAGTGCTTTCTTAGCCAGAATTTCTCCATGTGAACTAATCTACAATGGGGCATAAAATAATGAAAGCTCCATGAACGTATCACAGTGCTAAAGTTCTTTGTGATGGGACCAACTTGGAGGGGACATATTTAAATTGTGTCAGTAGTGATAATGCATCTCTGGAGGATTTAGGCATTAGGTCTTCAGGCTAATTGAGGATCATGATACTCAACACTACCCTTTGAAAATTCCTTATAAAGATGCCCCCTTTGAGCTCAACAAACATTATCAGTATTTCCAACCTAGCTATCCACACATTAGGGCATATTGTTGTATCTTCACTTGAACACTGGATGAAGAATTTGATCTTCATTAGGAGTCATTTTGTATTAAAAAGTATATACTAACACCATGACAACAACATTAGAATTAATAGGGAACAAGAGCTGAGTTATGCCTTCAGTTTTACACTCACAATGGTACAAATACTCATTGAGTAGAACTGTGGGCTGAATTTCCTTCATCACTTGTTTTTCTTTTCCTCTTTAGGTAAAATATGCATTTAATGACATTCATGATGTATAAAATTTAATGACTTTATTATTTGCGGGCATACTGTAATCTTTTTGCTGATATGGTGGAGGCCATGATGTCAAACTCTTGTAAAATACATTCTGCCCCTTAACATGAGCTTCTTGTTTCAAAAATTCTTGATAATGAGGGAGCAGGGTAGGATCATGTCCTCTAATTCAAGCAAAGAGCCAGTCTGAGAACACTAGTTCAAGAATATCATCTTGGAATAGAAAAAGGCCAGTATAATTATTTAAATATGTTTAATGAGTACTTTTTTGTTATCTGGAAATCACAAATTTCCTATATCAAGTTAACCTATGGAACTCAAATTTTAAAAAGAAATAAAACTGCTACTTCAAAGAAAAAGCACAGTTGACATTTAATAATAATCTTGTTTGAATATGATCCATGCCTAAGGCCAACTTATTACACTCTTTTCTCCAATTTAATTTTAATTCACATCCAGGGGAGTTTTGCATAATAACATCTTCAGTAAAATATTTAATTCTTCTTATCTACACTAGGCAATTATTTTTGTTCTTTTAATAATACACTCACTAGAGGAGAAAAAGAAGAAAAAATGGAGTAATTATTGTTTTACAAGTAATACTTTATCATTTTAAAGCATGAAAATATTCCTAATTTATGAAATTAAAGCAGGAACTATATGTGGAAAGCTATGTGATACATTGATAAGATACTCATATAATATGATTAATATCAATCAAACTTTCATTTAAAATATTAATTATTTGAATTCAGTGTTTTTTGTTGCTGATATGCTGATAATATGACTGATGCATTTTAAAAGAACTTATATAAACAAATCAAATAATCCTTGAGAATTGGTGGCACATGAGAAATCATCAGAAAGATAAGTGATTATTAGTTCTAGCCCAATCCTAATGGTTATTTGAAAGAGCTAAAGTCTATTTCCACTTCTGAGATATGAGTGCATTTAAGTCACAATGTGACAGAAGGAAATAACCATGATTTAACTTGGACAGTTGTTAACAGGGATCTTTCAGAAGCAACAATATATTTTAGAAAATTTTAAGAAAATTATAATGATAGGATCTCTATGAGTCCAAAGCATTTTGAAGAGTTTTGGGGTAGAAAATGGAGCTTGCTTTAGATGTATTATCTGATGCAGATGGATGCAGTGACAACAGGTAGTAGTTGATATGGATGTGTAATTACATATATTTGCTCACTGAAGTCATAAAGCCTACATAGATTTTAGAGTTTTTGTTATGGAGTCCTCTTTTCATCCTCATTACCTATACCAGAATCTCTACGTGAGGTAAAGAAGAGGGCAAGGGGGCGGGTGAGGAAAGATGAAAAGGAAGAGCCGAGGGGAAGATCCACAATGCATTTGTGCACCTGTATATGATTTCAATGTGACATCCTATGTGTCTAACCAAATAAATAAATTTATTTATAATTTTATTTAGTTGGAGCTAACCTAGCCTTACAAAATTAACAAATGGCTTAAAATGATTCTGGTAAAGAATGACACAAAACAAACACAAGCAAACAAGAAAATAGCAGAGGAATAATGCTTTCACTCCCTGTACAAATTCTTTCAGCTGCAGAGTTAAAAAAAAAAAAAAATGACAATGACAAGAAGTGAGCAAAAATAAGCTAAAATTATCAAGACTGCATTAAGACTCTGAAATATGGATTTATATTCACTATCATAAAAACCGAACCTCATTTCTTGTGTTTATTTTATGTTGGTCATATGGTGCGATGATAGGTAGACCATTTTCATCTATTACCATAATTACTACCAAACACAGAAATAAACTAAATTCAAAACCGGATGTTGAAATTTATTTATCCACAAATATTAAACAATATTTTTGAAACACATAAAGCATATTAATTAAACTGCTCATATGAAAATATATAATTAGAGATCATACTATTTTCAGTTAAAATATTTTGTGTTGTTAGCTAGCAAATAGAAATAAAATGATATACAAATAATATTAATTAATTAATTAATAATAAATAATATATAATTAATTTTTTAGATCACCTTAAATTTGTATGTTTTTTTGTAATTTGCATAATAATTGTAACAAACACTTGTTTGTCTATCTCCTTATCTCCTGGGTAATTACTGGTACATCTTTAGGATTCAACTTCAATGTCACTTTTCATTTTTCAATCTAAGTGTCACTTTCTGAAAGCAACCTTAAACTTGTTTCCCACTAACACCTGTTCAAAAACACACTCACCTAGCTGAGATTGAGTGCAACTTCTGTAATCCCTGGACCTGACTACTTTCCATATCATATAGGAAGTACTTAACTGTATAACAAACATCCATTTTATTATTTTTTTAGCTCTACTGATTGTGCTTTAAATTATGTATCTTTTTCATTATGCCATTCTTGTGGCATAGTGCAGTGCTGGATATGTAGTATATCTTCAATAAATTCATATTGAATTGAATGAAGACACAAGAGGCAGTGTGGGACTATTCTACTGAATTTCCACATGCCCAGCACATCCCTACCACTACCCACTACTGTGGCTTAACTGAATGTGCGTTAAATGCTGTGGGAATGGCTCACCACTGATGCACCACCAGAAGTAAATATGACAATCAACTCTAGTAAGTAAAAAGGACACTGTTTCTGCTATAAGACCTTGCGCCTGAATGTGATTTCCTCCCGGTACAGATTAGACAGGAAACAGTGCTAGGAAATAGCACAACTTGGAGGAAATATAATCTAGTTAGAGGAAATGTAACACCTAGGCACTTTGCCTGTCATCCCCCCCAAAGCTGGAAAAGTAAGATGAGAAATAGGGACTTTGGGAGTGAAATTCATGTACTCTTGTTTTCCACTTACAGAAGCAGCCTCAGTGCTGCGTCCTAGAGGAAGTGGCAGGACACCAGAAGTGGTCCAGTCAAGTTTCTGTGTTTGCTATGAGTTTGGAAGAGGTGTTAATGTTCCCAACTATCCAAGGCAGACAAAGAAGTGAGCTGGAGATAAGATCTGCTCAGCAGGGCAGGGAGGCATGCAGCAGATGGGTGCCAAGGACAACCAGTTTCCTGACACAACGGGCATTGAGATTGTTCTGCCCAGAGAGTAGGAAGGAGCTGGCCAGGATGGGGGTAAAGAAAACACCTGCAAGTGGGAGAAGTTTGAATCTTGGAAGATGTTGACTGACTGATTAATAGACTTTACATTGAATCCTAGAATTATCAGATTGGACTGTCTGATATGTATGCATTTTCATGTTTGAAACCAAAATGAAATGGGGGCTTGTGAATGCATACTACATCCATGACTCTTGTGAAGGTACTTGTCAGTTGTAATATGAAGACTATGGCAATGAGACAACCCAACTAGCTCTGATATGGAGCCATTATCACTGTACCATTTTAAAGAAAACTGAGTTTGTAAGCAGATAATTCAGATTTTCCCGATGTGTACACACACACACACACACACACACACACACACACACACACACATTATTCCAGCCTTTTAAGTTTCTGTCATATAATTGATGGTACACTTTCAGGGAAAAATTTTATGACTGCAAACTACTTTGCATTTAAAGTTTTTGTTTGGTGGGTGCTGCCTACTTTTCAACCTACATATAATTTTACTCATAGCAAAAAGGTATTTGAGGCAGAAAACTTCTTTTAAACCTGAAAATTAGAGCCTAAGTTATCCACAGGTTAAAATACTGTTAAAATGAAAATGGTTGGTCTATTTCCATCTTAAACCAGCTGTTTCTATTGAAGCAACATGGAAATAATAAAAAGCACGTTAAAAGTATGCAATGAGCTCCTTAAGGGTTTTATTTCATTCTGATTATCAAATTTCGAAATCTAATATTGATCCTTTTGAAGCCTGCAAGTGAAGATTAAAGCACTCTCACATGCTATCTACAGGTGTGCCAAGGTGAATTATGATTCTCACATAATCCAGAGAATGGAAAAGCTACAGTAAGTAACAAACTGTTAATCAGTGCAGTGGCACAGAAGATCAATCTTTGGTTCTTATATTCACAAATCCTGTTTATTTGGTCACATTAGAAAACAAGCTGGGGTGTTGGAATGGATTCCTAGAAATGATGGATGTAATTGTCAAAACTGCCAAGGTCAATGTATAATGTTCATAAAAGAACCAACTCAATTCAAGCACCTTCCATTTATCACTCATGCCGTTTGACCCCCAGTTCTCTTTATAACAACATACAAAGGAGGAACAACTGCTGTGTTCATTCCAATGGAATCTTGTGCACTTTTCACTATCATTCAGATCACAGCCTTTCTCAGACTGGGATCATTTGGACATAACTTTCCTTTCTCTGAGGATGTTGGAACTATGAGATGAAATGAAATATGGATTTAATAAAGAAAAAAAACTAATTAAGGAATCTGTATGTACTTGCTGTGTTGCTATGTAGAATATTTTGAATTTTTAAATTGGAATGATTTAGATGATTCTGAATCATCATCTACTCATACTTAGAATACATTCTCAACTTTGACATTGACAGTATTTTGTTGAAAACTATTCCAATACCAGCATTTTACAGATGGGGCTTTTGTATGAAAGTTTGCAAATGCTAAGGTGTTGGGTGTATTTAAAATTGAAGAAAAAAATACTAAAGTATGTATTGTTGTCAAAAGAAAAAAAACATAAGGGATTTTCACTTATTTTGCTTGAACAACAAGTCTTCTATTATAATTAGCGAATTCATGAACACTATCATAGAGGCTGCCAATTAAAATTTATGTATTATTATTTCTATGGTCTTATTAAAGCAGCTGTTTGATATTCCTGACCCTTTCTTGGTCTTTATATTTGTGTATTTGCAATACATTATTGAAGTGGGTTCGTACTTGATATTAGCTCTAGAATGTAAGCTCCAGGAGGGTAAATCCTGTTCTTGGCTGTATCTCAGATTCCTAGAAGGATGAGTACATTGTAGATGCCCAGTAATGTTGTATTAAAAAAAGAAGAAAATAAAGAAAAAGTTACATAAAAAAGAAGATAAAGAGGGAAAAGTAAAATGTATATTTATTTAAAAATATGTGCGTATTAAAGTGATTGTGGTGGTATTACCAAAATTACAAATATCTTATTATGATTAGTACCAGTGAGTGAGTCTATATTACTCAACATTTCTAAAAATAAAACACTTTATTGCTTAAATTGGAATAGATATCACTTAAAATGAAGACATAAAATGATATTAGGGAGGATGTAGGTAACGTTGCCATCTAAGAAGAAGCCCTCAAACTGAAATGATATAAGATAATATTGAATACCCTAAGCGGTTCTTTTTTTCCCCTTGAGAGTAAATATATTAAAATGAACTATTAAAAATGTTAATAAGAAAAACAGCTCTCTAAACCCAAATGCTAACTAAAATTATTATTAACCTAGAGTGTATACTTACATAAAAACATTACAAACATTCATCAGGTACTTTAAATGTCAAGCTGGGCTTGGCACTTTGTGAGATGCTCAGAAAGCATGGCCCTCTCCTTACTGAGCATGCATTTCCAGCAGGCAGAGAGAAAAATGAGAAATAACAATAAAGTGTGATAACTGCTGTCATGGGCCAATATAGGAAACACATAATCAAAGGCAAGGGTAATGACTTTCATAAATTTAACATTAACAAAGAATTGAAACTGGAAAAGAAAAGGAGAACAAATGCCCTGCTTCATTGGCTGACATGATCATAAAGAGATGTAACAGCTCTGATTTATATTACTGACTTTGTTTCCTCATTTATGAAACGGGTTTAAAAATTCTTTTGAAGGTCAAATGAGAATATTTGATACTCTGTGAACACTGTCAAGTGCTACACAAATATTAGTTATTACTCTTAGAATTATCTCTAGCATGTGAAAGTCACGTGCTTAATCTGTAATTCTCACAATAGAACTTTGAAAATATCTGTTCAGTGCAATTTTTATATTATATATTATAACTATATGTTTATAGATAGTTATAATATGTTTTTTGAGGGGCATTTACAGTTTAAAAAGAAAAAGACTAGAAGATAGAACAATTAAATTATGAGACCACAGTCGATTTGTTTGAAGTAATTTAATCAGGAGGCTAAATTATATTAATCCGAAAAGATTATCTTAGAAATTCTAAAATGGTGCATATCCATTTGAAATGGTTATACAACTATTGCTTAGGGTAGAGGTAACATTTATTATAAAGTCTGAAGATACAGTGATATTTCCATATGATAAAGAGGTAAAAATAGGATTTAAAAAAAAATAGTGCCACTTTCTTTTACCAGAAATACTCATAAAACTTAAAAATATATTTTATGCTAAATTAAATTATTTTTATCACCTCATGTTTAGAATGAGATATTTATTTGTTTATTTAGTTAGTTAATTTTCATGCTCCTCTTGGTCTTCTATGATAAATAACTAACATATTCATAGCACAATTATATTTTAGTTTTATTTTGTCTGTTTCAAAAGTATCAGAGAATAAAGTCATATTTGTGCTTGTATTTTTCACCAACCTATGTCAGATAATGATGCATGTATTACTGTAGAAATCAGATATATGATTCCAAAGAGAGATGGAGACTAGGAAGAAGAAAGTAAGCTTTCAAGTCTGTCTGTTCCCCAATACTTCATTAAGGACTCAGCACCCATTGTGAAATCAAAGAGTGATCACACTCAATTTCATGTCAGACCTCGACTGCAATATGAGACTTTAAGAAAAAGAAAGTTAAGATAACCAGTTCAAGCAAATAAAAATTTTCCAGTAGAAATAACTTTATCAGTAACTTTAACTTACTAAGAAACGTAAGTAAAATTCAAATTTCATATAAATAAATGAAATATTTTTATTTCTATCAAAAATCACATTCAACAAACCCAGAGAATAAAAAATAAAAAACACTGAAAGTACAATGCAGTAAAACACAGGAATATCTCAGTCTCAAGAAATAAAGCCACCGAGACTATTAATTTTAAGAAAACCATAAAGAATTTTTCATGTAAATTTTATACAGTAAATTTTAATATGTATATTTGAAACGATTAACAAAGGTAAACCTTAAATATTGATTTTACCAATAGTTTTGTTCTACTTGTAATCTCTTGAGATTACATATTTTTAATAAAACATTAGACTAATTTGTGCTTTTGGTGAAATCATACTTTCATATCCATAGTGTTGTCTAGTTTCATTTTCTCTCCACATACAGAACGCCTATAACACAAATGTTATACTTTACCTGCCACAGGCACTATGATATAGTTTTACCATATCTATATATTATGTATCTCAAAGAATAGAGTTCAAGTAGATGGGGGAACAATATATTTGACAAAATTCTCAGAAAGGGAATGGTAAAGTACAAGAATTTCTTACTTTTCTAACTTTGGGTCAATGGATTTGGATGCATTTAAATATGCATATACCCATTGTGGCAAACCATAAGCTTTCCACAAGGTGTATATATATATTTATTTGGACTTACCCAAACCATATATATTGTATAATCATTTTATAATCCACAGTTTACATTTATGGAATCTGTTGAGGGACTACCTTATCTGTACTAAGTTTGATATAAAGCCAACAAAATCTCTGTCCATATTCATTTTAATTAATTCCCAAATATTAACTTCTAATCATGGTTTCCTTCTCTCTGTACCCTGTTGGCAACCTGAAAGGCAATTCTTACTCTAACTCAGGTCCCACGGTGCCATCCACAAGATTGTTACCTTGCTGTGGACTGTGACCTCTGACCCTGCCACTTTCTTTCTGTAACAGTACTACCTTTGCACATTTAATGAACTTTGTAGAGTTAAAAAGATGTCAGCACAAATCAATGTTAGGTCCTGCTATGAAAGTTCCATTGTTTCTGTACATCTAATTGACCTTCTACATTATAGAAGATAAGAAAAAAATCAATAAGTTTACTTAGTGGCCAGTCCAATGCAATCTGTATTATTAATATGCTAAATACATTGCTTTCAAAGCATTGACACCTAAACACTGCTAGAAGTATCAAAATGACTTCTCATTAATAACCATTATATTAATCACTGTTGCCCAGAACTAGAATCTGACTGCGAAATCCCCTGGTGGAAATTGCTATAATCGTTCAAACTACAGGAATGAATATTTTTCAGCATAATTACTGCTGTCATCTTATTGAAAAATATCCCATTAGATGGCAGCTTTTAGTTACGTAAATCGTGTTGATTAATTTTTAATTTCCAGCATTTATATGACACTGCACAAGTAAAGATCTTTGATAATTTAAATGGTTAGCTGAGCAATTATTAAAATAACTTACAGCAATTCAAACATTCATTTACTTACTAGAAGTGCTATACATCATTAACTCCTGATTAAAATAAAGTTTGAAAAATTGCAAGTGCTGAATTGATCACTAAGATATGGATTTCAGGGCATTTAATAAAAATATTCATGCCATGTAGGATGCCTCAGCTGCAATGATAAAGCTCTAGCATAAATGTTTCAAAGCAAGGCAATCTAAATTATACTGGCAATATGGCATACCAGCCGTGTGCTCAAGTACACATTTGTGCCTTTAGGCAGATAATTTAAATGGTTTATAACATTACACTTTTTAGCCACCCTAGTGCCTCTTTTAGTTAAAACAAACAAAAAGTTTCAGTACTTACGAGCAAAGAATGAATTTTCAGTCTTAGTAGTTGTGCATTTTATGTTTTTTATTGACTTGTTGAATCTTCATATTAACTGAATTCTTAGACAATCTTCAGTTTCTTTATCTGTAAATTGGGAAAATAACTGTTCTTCGCTCATAATGCTGTACTATGGGTAACATGAGTCAAGGAATACAGCGTGTTTAGATAGTATATCATATATATTAAGCAACAAATAATGTTCTCATAATATTTCATTCCATAATCCTGCAACTATGTGGCCATTACACAAAGATAAATCCGTTTGTATGCAAATATAAATGTCTTTTTGAACCGTAATATCTCTGTATATTAGTCTCCATAATTAAAAACAAAGACAAAAACACCCATGTACTTGGTGTTCAGCTGAATTGCCTGCCAATTCTTATGGTTTAAGTAAACAGAATAAAGACTCAGAAGTAGAAGACTAGCTAATAAGAATCCACATTTTTTACTACTAATAAGCAAGTATTCCCAAGTCCCATTGGAACTACAGACAAATTTGAAGGAAAAATTAAGTCCAATATATTGCAATATTTGAATATCTAAAAATTTATACTTTGAAGTATTTTTCTGGAAGTTTGTGTAACTGCTCTGAAAAACCATGGACAGTTTACATAGTAGAGCAGTTCAAAAGAAATTGGCAGGGACAGAATTGTTTACCATATTTTTTTCCCCCAAAATTAGGATAAATGTATTTAAATTTTATATACAGATATTTAATAAGCTTTTTATAAAGTGAATCTTGACAAAGTCAAGAAGTTTTCTTTATAGTATTTCCCCTCAAAATATTCATAGCTCAGTTGAAGATAAGACCAATTATTGTCATGTACTGTGACAGGTGCTAAAATAGATACAAAGTTAATATCTTAAGTGAATAGGAAGGACATTCTTAACTGAGTTTACAGGTGTTTGAGAGACTTTGTGGGGCAGGGACAGTTGACCGGGTTTTGAAGCATAAGAATTTGCAAGTAGAGTGGGAGAAAGGCATTCCAGGAAAAAGAAACATGGTGTATAATGAATAGAGTAGTAAGAGTGCCTATGATCCCGTATGTCTAGTTCCTGGAAGGTTCTAGGTGCTAAATATTTGTTGAATGAATCAATGAATAAATGAATCAATGGATGAAAGTGAGGAGAAATGTCCTGGAAGGGATAAAAGAAAAGTACCCTAAAAAGGGAGGATAAAGACCTATGTCTTTATATTTTGCCTGTTTTTCTCTACATTCTTGTGATTTTTTTCTATTTCACAAGCTCTGTTTTACTCTTTTGATCATTTCACAACTATTATCTGTAAGTGCTTCCTAAGTCCATTCCTCTGTTAATCCCTTGATATTAAATTCATTTCTAATATTCCTTTGTGTGTGGTTCTGAACCTATATGTCCAGATGTACCCTTCAGCTCTCCTGTATCTGTGAATGTAAATGTTTACTCAGTCTGCTTGCAGTGCTCAAAACATTTGTCACCGTACCCAAATGAGAAAGCAAGAGACACACTTTTGCACAGTTAATTTATTTGAAAAGTTACACCTATTGCATAAATCACCTGATTTAGTTTCACAATAAGCAAGATGATAAAACACATGAGGTGTTTCCAGAAGGTACAGGACTGAGACTGAATTGGTAATTTTGTTAGAATTATAATGTTACATGTTAACTTTAGATTGTTTGCTCTTGATTTAAAATTATTGTTCAAGTAGCTTTATAATCAATATTTTATGGTTTTAATCTCATAGTTTGATATGGGGGTGGGGTCCAGAGTTACTCATGCTAGTTCTAATGTTTCTGAAGTGGTAATATCATTAAGAGAGAAAATATTCCTATCAGAAATAAGTGATATATGTGACTCCTGTTATCTGTTGGAACAGTCATGTATTCTCCTAGGTTTCCAGTATTGCAACCAATTCCCCATTTCCCATGGGTAGTCTTCCCACAAACCATCTCATGTTCCCTCTCATGAATCTGCTGCTGGTCAATGTTGAATTTCTTAGATCTAGCATCCACTTTTTGTCTAATCTTGATGTTCTCCCTGAATATAATTGTGCAATAAACAATCAAAAGAAATAATGTAACTGTGTACATTTCATACAAAAAAAAGTTTGCAATATATCTTTATAATATGCATTTACTTGTGATTTCTTGTCCATGCCATGATGGTGAGCTAGCAAGGGTTGGTGGCTTCCTGCCTCTAAAATCACCTCTGAGAAACTATAGCAGAGAAAGGTGAATATGCATTCCAGGAATTAACAAAAGCTACCATAAAATACTCCCTTTCAGAAACCCTTAGAAAGAATGAAAGGTGCTTTTATCTGGATTTGTGGCTGTAAACCGGGGACCAAAATTGCTGGGAAATCTACGAAGACAGGCTAGAAGAAATCCCTTTAAACTCTGCCCTCAACACCCACCCCCCCCACCCCCCCCGCCAAACACACATACCAGATGGTGTCCTTTGGTTAATATTAGGATCCTGAATGGGTAAAAAATTTATTCAAAGATGTCTGGACTGATCAACTTCTACATTCACTCCTCCCAAATCCTCTAGGCAGGGTACAAAGCTTGCCACCAATGCTGCTGCACCATCGAGTTAAAGGTGCAACCCTGCTCATAGTTATTGCCTGATGCAGTGGCTTCAAACAGGTAATCAACTTACAGGTATGTCCTGGACCCACACTGCAGAGAGAGTAGCTAATAAATCAAGAAAAAAATAAATTCACAGTAAAAAAATCAGTAATTTTAATGTTGTCACAGGAGGAGGCAAGCACAGCATTTATCTACTTTGCCATCCTGGATCTCCCAGCAGATATTTTTTGAGTCTTCCAAAAAATAAACTTCACGAGGGCAGAGACTTTTTGTGTATTCTTCTAGCATCTTGGAAGTTTTTGGACATGCTGGAAGCTTTCTCCCAATCTGGCTATCCTTGTTTGTTCTTTCATATCCAAGAAGATGCAAGAAGACGCTGACTGAAGTCTGGTATGAGGCAGGGTTTGAAGACTAGAATTTTAATGCTCAGTGTCTGAGAGTCAAACCAGCTGTTTCATTTTGTCCAGTTTTATTGAGATATAAGTCACATATAACATTGTATTGGTTTAGGTGTACAGCATAATGATTCTGTATATGTATATATTGTAAAATGGTTACCCCAATGAGTAAGTTTAGTTAACATCGTCACCTCACATAGTTATATATATATTTTTTCCTGTGATGAGAACTTTTAAGATCTAGTCTCTTAGCAACTTTCAAATATACAATATAGTACCATTAACTATGGCTACCATGCTGTAGATTATATCCTGAGAACTTACGTATCTTATAAGTGGAAATTTGTATGTTTGACCACCTTCACCTATGTTCTTCACCCCACACCCTGCCTCTAGCAACCACCATTCTGTTCTTTATGTCTGTAAGTTCACTTTTTTTAGCTTCCACATATAAGTGAGATCATACAGCATTTGTCTTTCTCTGTCTGGTTTATTTCACTTAGCACAATACCTTCTCCTTATAACCATGTTGTCACAATGGCAGGATTTCCTTCTTTTTACGGCTGAATAATATTTCATTGTGTATTCCAATTAGCATACCACATTTAAAAAAAAAAATCCATTCAATCATTGATGAATACTTAGGTTGTTTCCGTGTCTTGGCTATTTTAAATACTACTGCATTGAACATGGGGTGCACTATCTCTTTGAGATAGTGATTTCATTTCCTTCAGATATCCACACAGAGGTGAAATTGTTAAGAATCTAAATTGGTATAATCATTATGAAAAATAGTAAGGAGATTTCTAAAAAAAAAACAACAACAACTGGACTTACCATATGATCAAATCAACTGTTAAGCTGAGATTCCCCTAAGTGAAAGGGGATGTAGGACTTCTCCCTAAGCAGATAGAGGTTGGAGGCATGTATAAGATGCATTTATTTAATTCAATAGAACGGAACCATTCTATTATCTGCTTTGGTGGAAAATGGGGACAAGACATACTTGATTTCAGATATGATTCTTTTAGAGTAGGGTAAAAGGTGGAGGGTTCAATTGTTCAGTGTTGGTGTCATACAGCACTAGACCTTATTCTTATTCTCAGGCCAATATTCAGTTTTCTAGTCTACAGGATGTCAGGGATTCTGCAGGTTTTAGCTTCCTCCTTAGCTGTATTTGCTTCAGGCATTTTCTAAGCTGTGGCTTTAACTGTTCTGTGGGTGTAGGTGGCTTTCTCCATTTGTTTTATGACATCCAGGTTGTTTGTCATTAGAAGTATAGTTGTTTTCTTTCTTTCTTTCTCTCTCTCTCTCTCTCTCTCTCTCTCTCTCTCTCTCTCTCTCTCTCTCTCTCTCCCTCCCTCCCTCCCTCCCTCCCTTCCTTCCTTTCTTTCTTTTACTGTCATTTAAGATACTAATGTGGGTGTCAGAAGGGAGAGGGTAGTAAAAACATGTGATAGGTCTGTCACTTTTATCGGTCGTTCCAGGAAATGTTTCTGATATGGCTCATTTTTTGAGTTTTCACACCACTGTGTAGCTGCCATTTGAAGAGACCTTACTTGAAACCATCAGTTTACGTTCACTTCAGTCTCTACTAAGCAGAGAGGGGCATTAGGGTTCTCCACAGAACTATCAAAATAATTAAATAAAGGATGGTGACCAATTAATTAGCAGTTGCATTTCTAGTGCTTAAAGTAGAAGGCAGAGAAGCCAGAGAGCAGGAGCAGGAGCATGGGTGCTGTTTCTGATGGTTCTAGGAGCTAATGTTTTACACAGAGGCCTCCAGGCATCACTGACGATTTGAAAAAGAAGCTGACCATTTCAAACAAGGTTTTATTTTTACCACTCTATTAAATAGACAAACAAAAACAAGCAATTAAAAATACAATGGGAATGTGAAAATGCGGTCTCAGATCATAGAGATGTAATAGATTAATCAACATATTTGTTCTTATTACCTAGCTGATTCTAAAATAAAAGGACATTAGCTGCTTCAAAAAAAGGTGATATGTAATAAAGCTACAGTGAGAAAAAGTGAAGACGATGGAATGGATTAAATAAATTTGCCATTTACTGCGGTAATATTTTGGTAGAACATAGATTGGACTCCCAGCAGTTAGTAAGCAAAGGAAGGCATGGTAAATTTCACAGCCTCTCCGATCAGAAATAAAGTAGCATGCCACTTACTTATTTTAAATTTTTTCTGGACCTTATTTTTAAATTTCTCTGATATCAGCAAATTTCTCATCTGTGAATCAATAATTCTGGAAGAAATACAGAAGGGCTTGGAGGAAAAAAAAGAGATTTGGGAGTGAGATAAATTTGATCTTGGCACTTCCCATGTTACCTCTACCATCCTTAGGAATCTTAAAGTAGTGATTTTTCATCTTTACCTTGTATGTTGCGCATCTGACACAGAGGATCCAATAAAGGCTAGCTAAGTTTTTACAAGCTGAAGTATATACCACCACAACTATCACTTCCCCACCTCCCTTCACAACCTCACACTTGTAGATTTTCATCAAACTCTGTATCCTGAAGTTTGATTGTAGATGGCCATTGTAGATTGGTGGGTTAAAGGTACATACATGGAAAGGCTCTTTGAGTCTTCTTGCTGAGAAGTAGCATAGCCACAATTTCTGTTTTCATGTTCACAAATCCCAGCAATGTAACATGTTTTTCCTGTGTATCTTATTTAACAATCTTGTTACAAATTAAGACAATAAGAAAATAGAAAGAAAATGAGCAATGGGAGCTCCCTGTTTTTATGAACACATATCATCTGAACACACTGACTTACTTTATTTACATGCACAGATACTGATTCTATAAAATACAGGGAGCACTGACGACTTTTTCAAGGTACCCTTGAAAATAATTATTCCCATGTCCTCTTTCTGCCCTTTCTCTCCTTGGTGGTCCTTCGACATTCTTTTTCTTTAATAGCGCTAGAAGTAGTAGGGGGTAAGAAGGGGTAGACAAAGCGATTTTGTGTACAGTTATAGATATGGCCTTTTGTAGTTTAATTTTTGAAACTGCAGCCTTCGGTTCTTTGAATGTATTTACACAGATGTTGGGGAAGACAGCTTGTAACCATCTACCACTGGCCTTCTGGTCACCTTTGCCTTAAAGCAATCTCTGGGAGGTACATTAAAAATGATTGTATTAGACACTCATTTCTAAGATACCAGATTTTTATTCCACGTTGTCCTTTTGGAATGTAACCCAACCCATATTCTTAAGACAAGTCATGTTTGCTTAGTATTATATGATTAGCTCAATTGGAGACCTATGGTTTTCTCATGCTAATATCAGTAGTCTATACAGTATATATGGGGCAAGCTAATGCATATCTATTATGCTACTTAAACGAACCTAAAATAGGTTGGAATTGAATTTTGACAAAATGTCAACAATTAGCATTAAAGAGAAAATAAATCTTACCTGATTTTTAAGTTTCAAACTTTGATACTAAGAAAAATATTTCAGGTCATATTGAATAAAACACTAACAAATATAAAAAATATATGAAAACAGATAATCACTTGGCAATATCATTAAAATTAGCAGGAGGTTTTGTTGTAGCTTTTTCATCATGCTGCTATATTAGCTACTATAAGTCACATATGAAGATGCAACGATACCTTTAAATCTTGCCTTTAAGATCTTGCTTTCTGTCTTGTTTTTTTAACATATAAACTAAATGATCAGGTCCTTGCTGGTTCTTCCTTTCAGGGATGCTTTCTGTGCCTTCAGATTTTGCAGGTGGACATGTCCTGCTGCTATGCCAAATGCTTCATCCTACCGTGAGTTTTAACTGGCTAGGTGTCCTTGATGACAAGCTGAGGGAAAAACACGAAGTCCAACAGTCAGGGAGATGTGTGCAGTGTAGTTTCCACCCACCAAGTCAGAGATGTTACATACATAATGGCACTGCAAAGCCTGCAATGGTGACTGGGCAGTTTCTCTACTTTAGCAAACTCTGATCTTGCTCACAACTGGTCATATGGGCCTCCTGCTGCTGTGTGTAACAACTGCACCTCAGATGTCTATGTATTTTCTCACCTTTTTACCAGGAAGGAAGCATCGTCTTTGATTGTCCATCAGGACTAATCCTTTCTCAGCATGATACTTGTTAGCATAATTGCAGAGAAAGGACCAAAAGTTACATTAGAAGTTGTTCCTTTTTAAAAGATATATGTAATTTGGATGAAAAAGGCCCTGTATATATTTCACTAATTCTAGAAGTTAAGGTTTCTTCCATCTTCATATTTTCAGCCTTTGTATTTACTTTATTTGTATGTATTAGAAACCCTTCTCCAAAAAACTTTCATAATAATCTCTACTAACATTATCATTAGGCAGAGAAGTTTCTAGCTATATTTTTAAAGACTCGCAAGAGAATATGAATTATGAACAATTCCAGTTACTTTTGAATCACCTTTGGTCATACAATTGGGTTGTTCATGACTTGTGCAAAAATAGCATGGAAGAACTTAGTTTTGTTTTGTTTTTTAATTAAATTTATTGGGATGACAATGGTTAGTAAAGTTACATAGATTTCATTTGTACAATTCTGTAATGCATCATCTATATATCACATTGTGTGTTCACCACCCAGAGTTAGTTCTTCCATCACCACATATTGGATCCCCTTTACTCTCATCTACCACCCCCGCCCCCCTTACCCTCTGATAACCACTAAACTGTTGTCTGTGTCTATGAGTTTTTGTGGAAGAACTTAGTTTGGAGATCTCTTCCTAAAAGAGGAATGAAGTCACTAAAATCCTTTTCTACTCAGTCTTCAGGCAATAATCTGAGACATGAAAGTGTACATGTCCATAAAGGGCGTATGCTGCCAGCCTAGAGATCAAGAGGAAATGAACAGAAAATATATGTTTGAATGAATAATGAATGTAATTTCTATTTAGTAGAATAATGATATACTTAAACTTCTAAAATACAGAAAAGGCTTCAAAGTTTTTATTGATAAAAGAGAAGGAAAACATAATTTTTATCCCTGTTTAAAGAAAAGATAAGAAGTTAATGTCATGTCCTTCGATAGATGAATGGATAAAGAAGTTGTGGTATATATACACAATGGAATACTATTCGGCGGTAAGAAAAGATGATATAGGAACATTTGTGACAACATGGATGGATCTTGAGAGTGTAATGCTGAGCGAAATAAGTCAGACAGAAAAAGCAGAGAACCATGGGATTTCACTGATATGTGGTATATAAACCAAAAACAACAAAAGAACAAGACAAAAAAATGAGAAACAGAAACTCATAGACACAGACAATAGTTTAGTGGTTACCAGAGGGTAAGGGGGGTGGGGGGTGGGAGATGAGGGTAAGGGGGATCAAATACATGGTGATGGAAGGAGAACTGACTCTGGGTGGTGAACACACAGTGGGATTTATAGATGATGTAATACAAAATTGTACACCTGAAATCTATGTAATTTTACTAACAATTGTCACCCCAATAAATTTAAAAAATAAATTAAAAAAAAAAGAAGTTAATGTCAATGTTCAAAGTAAACAATTATTGACTAAGAAGATTGCAGGAATGGAGATTCAAAATATATCATACATTTGCTCACCTATTATTTTTATTTTTTGTGTGATGTAGTGATATTTATATATCTCTATAGTGATATTTACTTTTTATGTTTCTGCACAAGGTTCAGCCACAGGCACAATCTCAGGAAAGTGATTGGAGTTGTCTGGGGCTTGGTTTGACCCAACTTGTAAGTAAAGAAAAAAAAGATTTTAAAAAAAGTATTTAAAAACTGTAATTGGTGCCTAGGACACATGTTGACAAATGTCAAAAAATATAATTAAGATTCCCTGAATATTGCTCAAGTGAGAAGTTTCTACTTCCTTTTCACATTCTAATAAAAATGTGACAGTATCTTTTGGTAATATTACCCCTGCCAAAGTTTTGTTGTTGTTATTTTTTAATGGTATCATTTAGCTCTTGATCTTTGAAAACATCATTTTCATACTCATAATGTAAAACAACTCTTGTTCTGAAGAGAAGCAATCTTGTTTATTTTGCACAGTGTTTATCATTTAGCATCATGGCCTTGACACCAGACAGTGAAAATTACAAGGAGGTTCTGGTTTAATCCTATCATCTTAACACTAAAAAACAACAAAATTCATGTGTTTATCCCAATTTAAGTAAGTTTTATTGAAGTTAATAAAATCTCTTACAATTTAAGTTTAGGTTCCATAAGGTTTGCGTTTCAATTAAGGATGGGAAGCAATTGGAAATAGAACGTCTCTCATTTAACCCTTTTCAACCATGTTTTCTGATATCCCTTTGATTTGGGATTTGGGGGATTTACCCAAAAACCCAGACTGGATTTATATGCGCGGTCTCACTTTTCTGCTCAGTACACTGTAGTCTGTGATGTTATTTTGTTTAATTTTACAAGAGCATTAGTTAACCAGTTTCATTTCCCAAAATGCTCCTAGGAATCCCTGATAGGTTTATGTCTGCCCAGGCCAAGAAATCTGGCACTAGACCACTGCTCACTTATCTGCATGCCATTTATTTCTATGTTTATATTAGATCACCCCAGGGAGCTACTGCAGGGGTCCTCCCTATTTAGACAGACAAGACCAGGATCTAATGTTTAAGACATTTAAATTAAGTTTTTGAGATAGCATAAAGGTTTTACAGGAGAGATGACAACAAATTGGACACTGGAGACTCGTCTTTTGTTTAGCTTTTACTTATAATCATTTTGTAATTTGCCTTATCACAAATAAGTGACCCAGAGAAAAGAAGATGTCCCCTCTCACTCTAGGCTAAACCATCTCACAAGACCCAAATTCCTGTCTCATTGACCTTGCATGAGTTCTCCATGTCTAACCTCCCATAAACAAATGTTGCAGGACTCATATAAGCATACAGTCACAAAACCCAATAATAACAATTTGTAGAGATAAATCCACATTGAAAAATGAAACATTTCAATATAAGAAACAATCTATGGAAATGCGGCATTGGCCATAATCCAGACAAACTTAGATATTAAAGTACAATTATACCTAGTATTTTCCGTGAAGCCCATTGTCCTGTCTGCAGTGCAGTCCAGTTTTTTTTTTGTCTTGTTTTGTGTGCGTTTTAACCATATCATAACCAAATGTTCCACTAGGTTAGAATATCCAGGTTATTTGACTAAAAAGTCAACAACTCTTACAAAAGAGAACCCCCTTTAGGTTTTTAAATTAGTTCAATGAAGGTCAAAGATCCCAAGCCCAGTCACTAGGTTCTAGCTCCAAATCTGGTTATGTCTTCCCACAACAGTGGCTGTATGTAGGCAGCCATCTTGAAGTTGTGATCGATCTATTGTTGGGGAGACAGGTCCTAAAATTATGAGTACTAGGTATGTTTTTCCTTTCTATGACAATTCTGGAACTGGATTAGCGGGGGTAAAGACCTTGTCTTTACTATGAGAATTCATTAATAATTCTCTATCTTTCATTAGCTCTCTATACATAGATGAAATCAGACTATGCATATATATGAAAGATATTTCAATACACATTAGATCTTACAAAATTTCCTTCTCTGCTGTAATGGTTACTTTTATGTGTCAACATGGCTAGGTCACACAACGCAGATATTTGGTCAAACATTATTCTAGATGTTTCTGTGAAAGCTTTCTTTTTGTAAGATGAGGTTAGCCTTTAAAATCAATAAATCTTGAGTTAAGCAGACTATCTTCCATAACACTGGTGTGCCTCATCCAACCACTTGAAGGCCTTAGATCGAGACTAACCTCCCTATAAGAAGAGGGAATTCTGTCAGTAGACTGCTTTTGGATTCGAAATGCAAAACTACCCTGTGTTTCCAGCCTGCTTGTCTATCCTGCAGATTTTGGACTTGCCAAATCTCTACTATTGTATGATCCAATTCTTAAAAATAAATAAAGTTCTCTCTCTCTCTCTCTCTCTCTCACACACACACACACACAAACACACACATACACACACGCATCCTATTGATTCTATTTCTTCTGACAAAACTAATTAATACACTTGTGAAAGCTTTTTATCATTTCTACTCTTTAAAAAATAACTTTATATTCTCTATCCTGCTTTTATTGAGATATAATTGACGTATGACATTGTGTAAGTCTAATGTGTAAAATATGATGATTTGTTACACGCATAGATTGCAAAATGATTACATCAATAAGGTTACATCTATCATTTCATATAACTACCATTTTTTGTTTTGTTTTGTTTTGTTTTTGGAGGAAGGAGCGGGAACATTTAAGATCTATTCTTTCAGCAATTCAACATTATTGTTAACTATAGTCATCACGTTGTACATTAGATCCTCAGAACTTACTCATCTTAAAACTGGAAGTTTGCACCCTTTGACCAAATTTTCCCATTTCCCCTAACTCCTAGCCTCTGGAAACCACCATTCTACTATTTGTTTCTATGACTTCAGCTGTTTTCTAGATTCCACATGTAAGTGTGGAAATAGAGTATGTGTCTTTCTCTGTTTGACTTACTTCACCTAGCATAATACCCTCTAGGTCCATCCATATTGTCACAAATGCAGCAATGTTGTTTTTTTATGACTGAATAGTATTCCATTGAGTGTGTGTGTGTGTGTGTGTGTGTGTGTGTGTTTATTACCACAATTTCTTTATCAGAAAATTATCATCAGTAGACACTTAGGCTGTTTCCACATATTGGCTATTGTAAATAATGCTGCAGTGAACATTGGGGTGCAGATATCTCTTTGAGACAATGATTTAATTTCCTTCAGATACACATACAGAAATTGGATTGCTGGATCATATGATAGCTCTATTTTTAATTTTTTGAGGAAACTCCATACTGTTTTCCACAATGGCTGTATCAAGTTACATTCCCATATCATTTTTACTTTTGATTTAAGACCTCAGTCTTCTGTGGAAAATCTTTGTGACGCTATACGCAAACTTTCTCAATTTTATATTCCAACCCTACTTTTGCATATCTCTATTAAGATAGAGGAGGAGGAAGAGAGGAGAGGAAGGATAAATTTAATTGTACTGGAAGGAATCTGAGCTTAGTGTCTGTAAAACTCTCAATTGTTTTAAGGTAGATAGATCCATGTAAAAAACTCTTAGTTTATTTTCCCTTACTAATGAAATAAGTCTTATTGTCTAAAGGACTCAAATAATATATCAATAGAGCATGTTAGCTCTTTAACTAGTCTATATAATTTTGTTAACTTAAGGAAAAACTGAAATGACCTAATGTATTGTTTACAGTAAGAAATCAAATCTTTTCAGCTGACCATTTTTCATTCTCGTTAAATGCTCAACATTCTATCTTAGATTAATTTAAATAGAAAAATGCTTAGAACTTGAAAACAGAAAAATAAATATTTTTTTAAAAATTCAAGTTTAGCCAGTATCTGTCTTTGACAGTAAAGATGACCTTTTTAAATGTATAGTTACAAAGAAAGTGTGTGCATGTAGAAATCATGTTTCTCACATTGTATATACTTAACTTCAGTGATGTTCTACGGACGTTAGTAAAATAGGTCATCCATTGAATGATAACCGCAACCTCAATGCAAATAGTATACTAAAGAATTTTAAAACCAGAGCACGTGTGTACACTGGATGTTCTTCCAGTTGCAGTTTTTTGTTTTGTTTATTTTTGTTTTGTTTTGTTTTGTTTTGTTTTGTGTGTGTGTGTCTGTGTCTGTCTGTAATTTTAGATATTAATAAAGATTCAATAAGGGCCAAGAATTTGAAGGTAAATAGAATTTCTTTGAAATGAAAAGAAAAGGGTTAATTTTTAAATGACTTTTCAGTTAAACAGGACAAGTGGATAAGGATTTCTCCTGTTTTAGCAAAAAGATGTAGACCACTTTGTAGACAGAAAGTGCTCTCCCCTGCGTGACCTGGTGTTGGCCTTTACTGCAGGAATAGATTTGTTTTGGTAGACTTTTGCAGCCAGCTACCTGCAGAGAGAAGGGACTCCTGGTAGAAAAAATCTTTAATACAGTAGTTAAATATTCTTTCATTGGAGTGAAGCTTTCCCATATGGTATTCTTTGATACTCAGCATAATTTATAGACTTAATTTTAAAATACTTTGTTTCAGAATAAATATGAATAATGTGGAAATTAACAAGATAATTGTATATCCTCTGTGAAAAAATATTAGACTATCCAAATCTAACAAGTCCACTTTGGCATAGCTGAGAACAAGATGTAAAAAGAATGAGAAAAGAAAATACAACAGAATGTACCAGATGGTCTTCATGTGTTGGTTGTACATATATCTTTCTTAGCTTTTAGCTGCAGATTGAGTGCAACGTACATCATTTTATTCACAATAGACAGCTATGCATCATATATTCACATATGGATATCATTTCTTTCAAGATTTATTGAAATAGAAAGATAGGGAAAAAAACAACATTGCGTATATGCTGAATTCTATATAGGCAAGTGTGAATTATATAGTTAGATTCTCTCTTCAAGGGGTTTCTTATCACTATCTCACGGGGTAGTGTAAAGATTAATTAGTTAAAGTTTGTAGGCTTTTTGAAGCTAGGAAACACTATGCAAGTGCTAAGCATTATTGTGGTAACTCGAGAGTGAGGTATAAGTGATTTGCAACCTCATCAGCTCTTTGAAATGTGTGTCTATCCTGATTCACAGTTTTCTCTTAGTGTTTTATGGATTGGCAAGTTCTTACCAGATTTTGAAGATGAAACATATTCTATTGAAATCATACTAATCTGCACAGTCTTTTTTCTCCGTATTTATTAAAGTAATGTTTCTCAAAATAGAAGGAAACTTGGGATATGATTCCAAAGCTAATTTAATAAAGTAGGATTTTGACATCCATTATAACTCATCTATTATCATTTGATTGACTAAGCTTTAGTTCTTTTAATTAGTGCAACTAAAGTCTAGTTAATTGGCATGAAGGTTGCTGTTCTCATCTTTTTTTATTCTAAAAGACAGGCAAGTATTCATTGTTTCCATAAAGCTTATATTGATGTTATTAGCATGTTTCAATCATTTCTCACTATAATAATATCAATTGTGAAATGTTATTTATGTCTTTTAAGAAGATATTTTAAGTAGTTAAAGATGAACATCATTTTCTTTATTTGTAAGTCAAATTCTACATATCTCCTCTCTCCTTGTACTGTATGATTTTATACAAATAATGTGTTAAGAATAGTGATGTGTTCATTATTTTATTCCATATTTATATTTATAAATTTTTTTTATTTAATAATCTACCACAATTTCTAATTTTCCTTTCTGAAACCCCTTGGAGACGGCAATGGGGGCAGGGAATTTTTAAAGCAATATAAATATGTAACAAGGTGATTCTAAGTTAAACTGAAAATTGTTCATTGTGAAATTATTTTGGTTTTGAATGAAATTTGAAAAACATAAAATATAAAATAATATATTAAATATCTATTTAACTCCATCCAGAAATAATGACTATGAATGCAAACCTTGTTCTATATTACATTCAGTTATAATTGGAGTATGTACACCACCTTGGGTTCACTCCCTTTTCTCCCTGTCCAAAGGTGTAAATATTATGAACCTGACATTTAACTTTACCTTCATATTTTTATAGTTTCATTAGAATATGTGGCTTTATAAATAGGTACCATATAAAAATGAGAGATGAAATACATTGAGTAGTTGAGATTTACATGCTATTATGGACAAAGAAGAAAGGGGGAGCAGGGGTCTGAGATTTCAAAGAAAATAGGCAATTTACAGGTAGTTGAGGAAGAAGGGAACACATACAGTTAGGCAAATTCTTGTTAGGCAACCCAGAAACAGTGGGACACGGGGTGATTTAGTCAGAGGTCCCGGCTTGGAGCCTTTCTATCTACCATACTTTAAGCAGGAAAGGGGGAGGGTCAAAGGTTCTGAGTCTTTTTTTTCTTAGTAACCACCTTAAAATCAATTTCCATAAAGGCAGTTTTAGGGTGGCAAAACTTTGGTCTCCTTTCCAGTTTTCCAGAATAACTATTGTTCTTTTTTATCACCAGGAAGGTATTTCTTAAAAATCACCACCTGAAGCTATACAAAGTAACTAAGTTAAATGAGATCTTTGTATTTAGCTAAAAGTAAAGAAAAATATAGTTAATTGTCATTAATTTTATTATGTAATCTTTATAAACACCCTTTCAAGTAGTAAATGTTTTTAACCCCATTTCTACAAACCTGAAATTTGACACTTAAAATAGTTCACTAACTTAACCAAAATCCGTTGTCTGACTACAAAATTGGCAACTTTTTATAATATTGTGGTATCTCCCCTTAGCAGCCTACTCAAAAATTAATGAAGAATCAGAAATATCTTTATTTATTTATTTTGTTTTCAAAATCTTCCAGCTGAGATTAGGTCTAAATTTCTGGTGGAGATCTTACCACATGCAATCTCACCAAAGTTTTAACTTTAACTACAGCTATGCTTCAGTGACCTATCTATTCATCCAATACCTGCATATCTACTTTAACACAAAACAATTTAGAAATTAATAAGAATAAAAACTCTTCTTATTATAGCCTCTGATATCTCAAGCTGCTTTCCCATCACCTAGGAATATCTCAAATTCAAAATGTCAGTCTCCAAATTTTAGTTGCAGTGGAATATTTACACAGGCTATTTAGCCACGGTGGTAAAACATTTTTGTTAAATACTACTATTTTATAGCAAGAAATAAGCATTGAGTGACATGAGGGTATAGCCAGAAATTTTATTTTCCCAAGGAAAGTATTTAGAAATAGGTTTCCTACTCTTTGCTAAATTGCAAACCAACAGATTTCTGACTCATAAAATGCTGAATAGCTGGAATGTATATATCTATACATCTTCAGTATTCTATAAATGTGTGTATATATATATATATATATATATATATATATATATATATATATATATATATACATACCTTCAATACTTCAATATATATATTTCTATATGTATATTCAATGTATTCAATATATGTATATATATTTCTTCAATATTGAGAAAGAAAATTTGGAAAGGAGGGTGTGGGAATAAGATAAATTTCTTTCTGATTCTAACTTGCTTTCCATTGTTTATATTATTTCCATTTGTATGTCAGAACAGAGTTTCCAAAACTACCAAATATAAGAACAACTTGGGTGTGTTTTAAAAATCCAGAGGTATTTTCCTTGGAAATTTTGACTCAATGAGCATAAATGGGACTTGGAGAACCTGCATTTTTAACAACTATGCTAAGTGGTTATTTATTACCAAAAAGACAATTGTGGAATATTTAGTAGACCATCTAGGAGCTATGTAATTAACATTTAACAAGTAGGAGCTTTCTGTAAGTATAATGGATTTTGTTGAAATCGCCATTTAAATGCAGTATGTATTAAGATGATAGCATTTCGTGCTTTAGAGCATTTTAATGAATATCTTCAAATGTGTTTTGCTAAAATGGCAAATACTTTTTAGTTCACTTGATGAGAACATTGTGATGTAGGAAATTTCTGTGAGTGCCGGGATCGTGGTCTCGTGAAACAGAAGAATGGAAGCACAGACCAGAGAGAGGTAAGGACTTGCAAAAGAAGATAGTTTTTTAAAAGTAAAGAGTCACAGCTCTCGAGCAAGAGGGGGTCCTGACTGGGGTGCCCACTGACTAAGGCAGAAGGCTTGGAGAAGGGAGCTGGCAACTTCTAATGGAATTCGTCTATCAGGTTTGCTCTGTTTGTCCATCCTGAAGAAATTAACAAAATAACCTGTTTCTATCTATCAGATCTGCTCCGTTTGTCATGCCTAAAGGGATTTACGAGATAATTTATTAACCTCAGGGCGCCATTACATTTTTGTCCTGGAGTGAATGAGTTATTTCAGAACTTGGAGTTTCAGGATATGGTTGCCTTTGTTTATTCCACCAGGGACTTTCCTGTCTTCCTAACAACATGCTAACTAACCTGTCTCAATTGTAGCCTCAGAAGAATCTGAGTTGACCTTCTGGAGATCTTCAGATCCTGGATTCCAAAATGTATCTTGGGGGTCTATGAAACTCCAGATAAGCACCATTAAAATTATATGGAAAAGGTAATAATATCTTCCCCAAAATCAAAATAATTCTTACAAATAAACAAAAAAATACATAATCTAACCTAATAGAAGAAGAGGAAACTTTAATGACCAATAACAAAAAATGACATGATGCTCAAACTCATTAGTAATTAGGGAGAAACAACTCAAAACCACATGAAGTTCCATCTTTCATTCATTACCTTGGCAACTTTTACAAAAATAATACCAACTGTTGACAAAGAATAAGTTTTGTTACACCAATCCACAGAGTAATTTAATGATATGTAGTAAAGTTAGTGTGAATATAAAATGTATTGGTAAACTGTCACTTTTAAAAAATAAAACAGTATGCTAAAATATATAAAATTATATAATATTTAATGTACGTATTTACTGACTGACAAATCATTTTTTATTACATTGATGGACCCATAAACAGCTCTGTTCAAAACTGTGTTTGAAAACGAAATTCTTCAAAATTTTGAAATTGTGATTGTGTACCTTGAAGCAAAACAAAAAATAACTTCTTTATATTTCTTGTTTAAACATTAAAAACAGCAAGCGGAATGATTATTATGGAATATATTTATATACTTAAAGCAGTTTGTTCACCATCGTAATTTCTGTTTATTTTCTGCAAAATATATTTTAATGTAGTTTATTATTGATTTTTATAAAATTATCTACAGTCATCACTAAAGTTGATTCATAGCATCACCAACAAGAGTTATCATCGATATTTAGCTTTCAGACTGAATTTTAAAAAGCGTTTATAATGTTACCAAATGTTTCATTTGTAGAAGAATGAACTTCCCAGAGCTTTTTTGGGGTCTATTAATTGGATGCTCAACTGAACCGTTTTTGGGTCCAGTTTTCTATATGAAACATCTCTATGGCATTATTTAACTGTGAATTCCCTGTGATGCTAATGGAGCTAACCTATTGACAGCAATTGCTGCGTATTTCATAAATGCAGAAAAGATTAGACAAAAATGAACATAATTTTTTTAAGAAAACAGTAATTTGATCTAAATTAAAAGCCATGCTTTTCAGAGTGATATTCTTACACACTTTCTGTGAAAACAACATCTTCAGGCAATTTTCTTAATGTAACTATTAACTTTTCAAGTAGCAGCTAATATTTTTTTCCTCAGGTTTGTATCTTCTGGGTTTCAGGAGATCAGAGTTACCTTTATGAGCTCATAGTGGATTAAAAAAACACCAACAAGTATATTGTACAAGTTTTACGGTTGCTATAAACTTTCTTGAAAGGGAAATTAAGCACTTAGTTTTTAATTAAACATGTACTCATTTTCTAGCTCACTGTGGAAACATTGTTTCAAACTAATAATCGCTACCAAGAAACTCAATAAATAAATAGTTGTAGGTGTCTGAGAGATGACAAAACTGCTGTAGCAAGACCAATTAACTATCCTTTATGTGCTCAGCTTCCATTCCCTGCCTATCATTCACGTATGCCAAATCTCCTATTTCCTTTGTGTTCCCCCAATCCAACATATGTTGGCCTGCCAGTTTCTAATAAGTGGGCAGCATGAAAAACTGTGCTCAATACTTCTATCACGATGCAAGATTGGAAGGTTAGCTGTCCCTTGTCACTACTGACCCAGTGTACATGGTTTTATCATCAAGCACTCTGCATGCTGTCCTTGAAAGGGAGGCATTAGCCATGTTTTTTTGAAATGGGTCAGGAAAATAAAATCAATTTTCAGATTTGACACCCTACTGAGGTTAGAACTCTGTTCACACCTCATTCGTTTCATATTTTCATACAGCCATGACAAAAGCTGGAAGTAGTAAGCAAAATAGACATTTAACAAACTCATGTTAGTTTTTATCAATGCAATTGATAATAATACTTCATTAGAGAAAGAAAAATCCAGGAAACATACTAAGCCAATCAGGCAGTGTGGACAAGAGTAGTATAGTGGCACTCCTGGGAGCAAAAGAGAATGCTTGGTCTCCCCCAAACTGAAATTATGCATACCCTGCAATCCAGCTATTCCTTTTCTATACAGTCATGGGAAACTCTTACACAGGTGTGTCTTGAAGCACAGAGAAAGGTTTTCTTTATAACATTTGGGAAAACACATTATAGAACATGGTGGAATACAGCAGACTGGGTCTACAGTATTAATATGGGTAGCTCTCAACAAGACAAGTAAATGGGGAAGAAAGATACTATTTACATCAACATTAAAACTCACAAAACATTAAGTGATAAACTTTGGACACTTTCTCTTGTTAATCTGCCTCTGTTAATTTGAGTATTAGCCCAGCTAGAAGAAATTAGAAGGTGGGAGGAAAAGGTAATGAATGAAATCACATTATATTTAGTCCATCAATGACTTTTCACAACTCCACTGTTCTATAAAGAAATTGATACGACTTGTAAAAAAAGAAAGTGTATAGTTGTAGGTGGTTTAGGAGACGTTGTTTACTACGTTTATATAATTCTTGGGCAGGACATGCAGCCTGAAGAGTTAGATGTGAAGGAGGAAAAATCATTGGGGAAAGGTTGTCTCAAGGATAAATCCCCTAAATTTCTAGCTTGGAATATTGGGTCTATGGTGCTGCTAATTTCTGAGCTACAGGAATACTGTAGGAGGAACCAAGTTTTGTGGGCAAAGTAAAGGATCTCGTATTAATATGTTGAGACATAAAGTAGATAAATGGAGATGTCCCATCTGGTGGTCACTGCAAAAAACTGGCCTGTAGATGTAAATTTGTTCATGGTTAGCATAGAAATGGTGTTTAAAGCCTTGAGAATTCCTACACTCAGAAAGAAAAGCAAAGAGGGTCCAGGATTAAGACTTGAAGAACTCCAATATTTAGAGATTTGATAAAGGAGCCAACAAGATACATATAAATTTCATTTTAAAATTAATGGGAGAAAAATTATTTAATAAGAGGTATTGAAACAACCAGTATTAGCTAGCAAATTGGGAAAATAATAAAATTTTTAGTGTATCTTTGACCAGGTATCCACATGTAAAACAGTGAAATCACCACATGCTAGAAGTAAATCTATAAAAATTAAATAAATTTTAATGGCAGTGTTTTTTAAGCAAAAATTAAATAATTATTCTAAATTCTATTAACAGCTGTTTTCTATCACTTCTTGCTTTTCTCTATTTTTATGTCATTTAACTCACCAAAAGTGATGTCTTTTAACCCACTTGTTTTTTGTCTAACACTCCCTCTATGCTTTTAATATATACAACATTACATTTCCCAGTGGAGAAGAAATGTAGAATTTGGACTGTTATATTTAAAACACCTTTGCTTTTTAGAGTTGGGCTTCTGAAATGTCTTTTATTTAGGGATACTCATTAGACCGTGATTTTTCAGATTCCTGTGATTGCTTCTTCAAAATATTCAGTGCCTGAAGGTGATGACTACAATAAAAGTAAAATTATGCAGGCTTTTAAGAAAATTATGTGTAAGAGTTTGAAGCTTTTAAATTTGAAGCCTTAATAACATTGCTTTCATTTAAGTGAATTCTCTACTCACTTGCCCCTGAATTTCAATATTTTCCCTCTCAGACCAGGTATTCCAACTAAGAACATTGTTAAGCTTGAGACTCTTATCTGTAGAAATAAAGATGGCAGAAAACTTTAAAAATTAAAATAATTCTGTGAATTCTCAATATAAAATTTTGTCAGAAGTAAATTGTGAAGTAGATAAGTTTTACCTTAGTGTCCTTGCCTCACCTTCTGCCAGGTGTCCCCTTTCCTTCTCCTGGGCACCTGGTGCCTATGTGTGGTGTGGTCTACAATGAATGTACATGTTAACTTAGGGAGAAATGTTGTTTTAATCATCTACAGATTTCCTTATCATTACAGGGTATATCTCTCCATATTTATTTAAGCTATCTTTTATTACATGTTTTAATAAAGTTTAATGATTTTCCTTGAAAGTTAAGTATAGTTTTTGCTGGATTTATTTTTATGTGCCTGAAGATTTTGTTTGTTCTTGTAAATAGTATCAATTAAAATTTACATTTTCTAATTATTTCTTGATAATGTAAATAATTACAATTAGTATTTATTTAATATTCTAATTCAACTTCACTGAACTCATACTAATAATTTATCTGTACTTGCTTTCGTTTTTTCTATGAAAATAATCGTCACATCTTCTATAAATAATTTGTTTCTTACCTTTCTTTTAAATTTATGCAAAACATTTTTTAAAGTCTTATTGTATTTATTAAGAGCTACAAAATGATGTTGAATAGAAGTGTTGATATTGGGAATCTTCATTGCGTTCCAGTTTTTCAAGAGAAGTTCTTAAGGCTTCATCATTAAGGTGTGATGTTTTATGTGAGATTGTGGTCCATGTACAGAGGGTGCCAAAAAAATGTATACACATTTTAAGAAAGGAAATACCTGTATTAAAATTATGCTGATGGTAACCACTTTGAGCACCTCTTGTAATTGCAGAAGTCAAATGTGACTTGTCTTCATATTTTGTTATCAATATGTATTAGTACAATTTTAATACAGCTTTTTCCTTTCTTAAAATGTGTATACATTTTTGTGTCACCCTCTGTATTTTCTGGTTAAGGAAGTTCTCATTGGGTTCTAGTTTGCTAAGGTGATTTATTTTATTTTATTTTAAAAGAAACGGGTATTGAATTCTATCAAAGGCTTTTTTTTTTTTCTGAAATGGCAACATTACTTTTTCTTTATTATTCTATTTAATGTAAAATACACGATTACATTTTCTAAAGTTTGCTTTTCCTAAAACCATCCCTCCACTGGCTGTGGAAAAGGACATCTTATAATAGGATATTATGTATTTTATTTATTGCTGCATTCAGTTTGTCACTTGATAAGTTTTAGATACTGATTGCAATTCTTTAATGGATCTAAGTTTGATTTCCCATTTCTTATGTACTTAATTTTGGTAAGTAATCTTTACCTAGAATTGTTCATTTCAACAAAGTCACATTTTATCAGCCTTAGTTGTACTTTTTAAAAAAGATTTTTATTAAAATATAGCTAACGTACAATACAATATGATATTAGTTTGAGGTATACACTATAGTTATTCAACATTCATATATTAATACCTAAAGAAGTGATCACCATGATAAGTCCAGCAACCATCTGACATGGTACCACGCTATCACAATATTATTGACTTACTTGTTTTATACCTGGAAATTTGGGCCTCTTATTGCCCTTCATTTTTTTCCCTTTAAAATTTTTTCAATTACAGTTGACATTCAATATTATTTTATATTAATTTCAGGTGTACAGCATAGTTTATATATATATATTTCTTAAATTATATATATTATATATATATTTCCCTCTATATATATTTCATATATATATATATATATATATATATATATATATATATATATATATATATATATTAAGAAATTTTCCCACTGACTAGTAGTCTAATACTCTCGTGACACTATACATAGTTATTACTATGTTATTGACTATATTCCTTAAGCTTTACTTTACATCCCCATGACTATTTTGTAACTACCAATTTGCACTTCTTAATCCCTTCACCTTTTACACCCTGCCCCCCAACCCTCTCTCATCTATCACTCTGCAAATCTAGTACCCATCTCCACCATACATAGTTATTATAATATTATTGACAATATTCCTTATGCTATAACCTACATCCCCATGATTACTGTCTAACAACCAATTTGTACTTCTTAATCCCTTCCTCTTTTTCACTCACACAGAACCCCACTTCCATGTGGCAACCATCAATATGTTCTCTGTATCTATGAGTTTGTTTCTGTTTTGTTTATTTCTGTTTTGTTTGTTTACATATAAACGAAATGACATTGCATCTGTCTTTCTGTGTCTGACACTCCACTTAGCACAGTACACTCCAAGTTCATTCATTATGCCATAGATGGCAAGAACCCATTTCCTTCCCTGGCGGAGCAATATTCCATTGTATATATGTACCATCAACTCTTTATCCATTCCTCCATCAATAGACACCCAGGCTACCTCCACATCTTGGCCATTGTAAACAATGCTGCAATGAACATATGGGTGCGCGGGTCCCCACGAAGTAGCTTTTGGGTTTCTTCAGATAAATACCCTGAAGTGGGATTACAAGGTCCTTTTTTGTCTCTTGTTATAGCCTAGCCTTTGTTTTAAAGTTTATTTTGTTTGATATAAGTATGGCTACTCCAGATTTTTTTTCTTTTCATTTTCATGAAATAACTTTTTCCAACCCTTTACTTTCCATCTGTGTGTATCTTTAATCTTATAGGCAGCATATATAAGGATGTTTTTTCTTCCCATTCAGCACCCCCGAGTCTTTTTAATGGAGCATTTAATCCATTTACATTGAAAGTAATTATTGATAGATATGTAGCTATTGTCATTCTATTATTCATAATGTTGATGTTTTCTTTCTTTCTTTCTTTCTTTCTTTCTTTCTTTCTTTCTTTCTTTCTTTCTTTCTTTCTTTCTTTCTTTCTTTCTTTCTTTCTTTCTTTCTTTCTTTCTTTCTTTCTTTCTTTCTTTCTTTCTTTCTTTCTTTTTTTCATCTTAAAGAAGTCCCTCTAACATTCCTTGTAATACTGGTTTGGTGGTGATAAACACCTTTAGTTTTCTTGTCTGGGAAACTCTTTATCTGTCCTTTGATTCTAAATGATAGCTTTGCTGGGTAGAGTAATCTTGGTTGTAAGCCTTGCTTTTCATAATTTTGAATATTTTGTGCTATTCCTTCTGGCCTGCAAAGTTTCTGTTTATAAGTAAGCTGACAATATTATGGGAGTATCCTTATAAATTACTAGTTGCCTTTCTCTTGCTGCTTTTAGGATTTTCTCTTTGTTTTTAACCTTTGCAATTCTAATTATAATGTGTCTTGGTGTGGGCCTGTTTGGGTTCATTTTATTTGGGACTCTCTGAACTTCCTGGATTTGTATGTCTATTTCCTCACCAGGTTAGAAAAGTTTTCTGTCATTATTTCTTCAAATTGGTTCTCAATCCCTTGCTCTCTGTCTTCTCCTTCTGGCACCCCAATGATGTGAATATTGTTACACTTCTTGTCCCAGAGGTCTCTTAAATTATCCTCTTTTTTTGAATTCCTTTTTTTTTTTTTTTTTTTTTTTTTGCTGTTCTGGCTGGGTGTTTTTTGCTACCGTGTCTTCTAAATTGCTGATTTGATCGTCTGCTTCTTCTAGTCTGTTGGTGATTCCTTCTAGTGCATTCTTCATTTCAGTTATTGTATTCTTCACTTCTGACTGGTTCTTTTTATGGTTTCTATGCCCCTTTTTATGTTTGCTGTCTATCTGTTGAATTTCTAACTAAGTTCATTGAGCATCCTTATAATCATTGTTTTCAACTCTGTATCTGGTAGGTTTGCTTGCCTACATTTTGTTTAGTTCTGTTTCTGGATTTTTCTTCTGTTCTTTGATTTGGAATGTATTTCTTTGTTTCCTCATTTTGGTTGCCTCTCTGTTTGTTTCTACGTAATAGGTAGATCTTCTATGTCTTCCAGTCTTGGGCAGTTGGTCTTAGGTAGTAGGTGACCTGTGGGGCCCTGGCACAGTCTTTCAGGTCACCTACGGTGGGTGCTCCAGGGGTGTCCCTTGTGTGGGATGTGTGCCCTCCTGTTATATTTGAGCCTTAATTGATTGGCACATCAGTGGTTGGGATTGACCCTCAGGCTGATTGGCTGTGGGGTTTGGCCATGTCCATAGCTAACATGCTGTTGTGTAGGGGACTTACCCCACTGAGTGGCATTCACCCCAGTGGGCTCTTGTACATGTTGAGACTGCCCTTTGGGTGTGCCACTTGTGGGCCTATTTGTTGGTGTTCTGTGGTCTGAAGTCAACCTCCAAGTGTGATGTTCCTGGGGCCTCTTGGGAGGGGCTCCAGTGCAGACCCAGGTCAGCCACTGCCTGTGACCAGCTGGGGACTACCTGGTAAGAGATACAAAGTGATCTGTGGTTGTTCGCTGCCTGTGCTAACCCTGGAGGTGCATGGGAGAGGCCACACTGCAAACCAAGGTTGACTGCCACCAGTACCAGGTCTGCAGTAGCTCTACAAATAGCCAGAATACCCAGAGGCCTGTTTTCATCTGCCAACTCCCTTAAGGTTCGGCTCCTGATAAAGCCTCATGGGATAAATGAGTTGGATGAGGCAGAGTCTCAGGGAGTCACAAGAGTGGGAAGAATTGTGGTCACCAGGTAAATTTAGACTCTGGTTTGGTGCCAGTGCTGAACCTGGAACTACTCAGCAAAAGCCTCAGAGCCCACCAAGGTCAGCTGCCGCCCATCTGGGTCCAGTGGACTGTGATAGTTTTCAAGAAAGAGTACAATGTGGGCAGAGCTAGCTGTTCTCAGAGAAAGTGCCTCAGGTGTTGGGGGAGTTGGGTGCAGTGGGGTCCTTGTGAGTCATCAGGGTGGAGCCAATCAGATTCAGATTTGTCTTGTGGGGGTAGGCTCAACACATGAAAGATGGTACCCACCTGCCAGCTGCATGGGAGGAGGATGGCTGTCTTCATTGCTCTGGCCCTATATGCCTGTGACACCCCCGGAGTTATTAGTTATCCAGTCCCTCCACGGGAACCCAAAGGGAGTTCTTGCACATGAGAAAGTCTGTGCATGGGTCATTTAAGAGGACACCTAGGTTTCCCACAGTCTTCCATCCCACCCAGATTATCAGAATCCCCACTGTTTTTCACAGCCAGATGTTGTGCGGGCTCTTCTTCTCAGCATCAGTACTCTGGGCTGGGGAGGCCAGTTGGGGCTAAGGTCTCTTGATCCTCTGGGAGAACCTCCGTGGCCAAGATATCCCTCCATGTTCTCAACCACCAAATGGAGTTTTGGGGCCAGCGCGTTTCATGTCTCGGCACTTCCTACCCATCTCTATGTGGCTTCTTCTAATATCTTTAGTTATAAAATGTGCGTTCAGCCAGACTTCAGAAGGTTCTTCAGGTTCATTGTTCTACAATTTAGTTATAATCTTAAGGTGTTCACAGAAGGAAGCAGGCATAGTGTTTATCTACTCCGCCATCTTGCATCTCCTCCCACAGTATTTTTTAAGATATAAAAAAAATATTCTATAGTTTTTTCTCTTTTTGTCATTTATTCCTAAATTTGTTTTTGTCTTTTATTTTCTTTTTATTTCTATATGTTTGCTTGAGGAGCACCTATTTTATTAGCTTTTCCAAAGAAGTAGTAGCTTCTGCTTCTCTTCATCTTTTCTATTCTTTGTTTTTCCTTTTTATAATTTCTTTTCCTTTACATATTATATCCCTTCTTCTGCTTTCTATTCGTTTGCTGTATTATTTTTATATTTTTTTTAACTGTGGAGATAGGTCATGAATTTTTGTTCCATTTTTTCTTTGTAATATAGTTACATAAAGCCTCAAAATGGACTCTAATTACTTCTTATCTGTATTGTATAAGTTTAGTTAGAGAGTGAGCGTTTTTTTGTGTGTCCTTTGTCTCTAAACAGTTTTCAATTTCCTCCTTAGTTCTAGGTTTAGTTTGTTATTCTGTTTAGGTGCAGTTTTGTGTTTATTTTGTGCTTGTGAGACTGAGTTTATTTTATACTTTATCAATTCTAATAAATTCTCAGTGATTATTTCCTAAAGCATTGCCTATCATCTCTTTTTTCTATTTTCTTCTTCTGGAATCCCCAGTTAACAGATATTAGACTTCCCATACTCTCTTCCAAGCCCCTTAATCTCTTTGTCATATTTTTTATCTCTGACATTTTGTTGCAGTCTAAGAAATTTCCCTAACTTATTTTCTAGTTTTTATTTACTGTCCCCACATTTATAAGTTTTACCTTTAAGCTTTTTTAATGTACTTGAACATATATTTTATTTCTAGAATTTTAATTTAGGTGATTTTTAAATCTTCCTGTTCTTTTTTAAATATTATTTTCCTACTGTACCTCTTAATTGAAAAAAATCATTATAAGCCTATTAATTTCATATTGTCTTTCAGATTATCATTCTATCATTTAAATACTTGTTATGTCTGGTAGGCTATCTGCTGTTTCTTTGACTTTCCTCATGGATTTGCATACTTCATCAAATCTAAAATGTCATAAATTGTAAGATGGAAACTTTCCCTTTATATTCTTTAAAAAAAACTGTTTCCAGATATCTAAAAATGTGAAATATGCATCTAAATATGAGTAAATATAACATACACACATTATTTTGTGTTTTGTACATTTTTAATTGTGAATGCACCTTTAATAAGGATTTGTGTCTGTGTGTGTGCATGTCAATCATATGTGGCTACATTTTGGGAACATCTTTCCAGTTGTTTTGCATATGCTTATACCAAAATCTCTTGGAGTAGAGTTGGCTAGACACCAATTTTTACATGAATTTCTATACTTGTAAGTTCCTGTACTATGCAAGCAATATAAATTTTATCTTAAACTCATGAGGTCCAGATCTACTGCTTAGAATTCTCAGGCTCTATAGTTTTACTTCCCCTGAGAATTATGCAGAGATAAATAAAATTACCTGCAATCTCACTTCATGCAGGTCCTAAGATCTTCTCCCCTGTCTTATATGGACATTGAAAGCTATGCGCATTAATTTCTCCAAAGCAACAAACCTCCCATTGCCCAAAACGGCCCACAGCCTCAGTTCCACGTCCTTGGCTGTGCTTATAGGTTCCTCTTTATGTCCAGGTTCTAAGGATTTTTCTTTATTATTATCAGTGATTTTAGCCCTATTTGAAATACTGTCCATTAACCTATCATTTGTAATTGATTGCAGCATTAATTTGTACATAATCTAGTTTGCAATACCAACCAAGTGGTTTGTTTGTTTAGTTATTTGTTTTATAATGAATATGAATCAGCGCTATATGAGTGAGTTATTTCACATTTGAAAATACATTTTAGCTTCTCAAGATGGCGCTATACTCAATGCGGAAGGCGTGTGGGTGCTGGAGAGTCATCCCGGCACTTCACACAGGACCTGAAGCTGCTCCGGCTTCCCTGAAAGATGCCGTGAAGCGAGTGTTCTCCACATTCAGCCTACAGGGATCTCCCACCTCGGCAATTACAAATAAAATTACCTGAGAGACACTGAGAGCTGGGTGAGATCACAGGATGAGTACAGCTCTGTGCTGTACAGCATCGTTGATCTACACTCCATCACTGTCCCCCAAGACCCAGCTGTCCTTGGTAGAGCATCTTGGACACGACTGCTGCTCTTCTTGCCTGTGGCATAAACCCAGTGAAGAGCGTCATTTTTCGACCTCAGGTGTCTGAACACACCCAATTAAGACGCATGGTCAGACTACCCCGATTACAATACTTACACCAGTGGAAGGCAAAGACTGCCAAGCAGAAGCAGGATGGAACTGGGGGTTTACTCACGTACCCAGTGCTCAAGGCAGCCGACGTGCTGTTGAAAAACTCCCAGACAGGTCCACCACTAAACCGGAACCCTACTGGAAGGCAGTCTGAGAAATGTAGCTTCCAAATTGCTATCCCCTGAAAATCAGGAAATAGCACAGAAGGGAGAAAAGGGTGCCTAGATGTCAACAGACAATCCAGTACACTCTTCTAAAAGCAATGGGTAGCCATTTATGCATCTTCAGGACAGAATGAATTTATCCTTTTAAAAGAAAACCAATTGGGGGGCAGACGGGTGGCTCCTGTGGTTAGAGCTCGAGCTCTGGGCAATGGGGCTGCCGATTCCCACATGGGTCAGCAAGCTGCGCCCTCCGCAACTAGAAAGAAGTCAATGGGCTGCTGCTCAGGTTCCGGGTGGCCAGATGGCTCAGTTGGTTGGAGCGTGGGCTCTCCACCACAAAGTTGCCAGTTTGACTCCCACAAGGTATGATGGGCTGTGCCCCCTGCAACTAACAACGGCAACTGGACCTGGAGCTGAGCTGCGCCCTCCACAACTTAGATTGAAAGGACAACTTGACTTGGAAAAGTCCCGAAGTACACACTATTCCCCAATAAAGTCCTGTTCCCCTTCCCCAATAAAATCTTAAAAAAAGAAAAAAAGAAAATACATTTTTATTTTATTGAACTAGTATGAAATCATTTTTCTAAGGATTTTGTGAACATTACTTCATTATGTTCTTGAACTTTTTTCTCTTCATTGTCTTGAGAATCAAATCTATTTTATTTATTTATTTATTTATTTATTTGTTTATTTATTTATTTATTTATTATATGTATATTTTTTATTGGGGAACAGTGTGTTTTTCCAGGACCCATCAGCTCCAGGTCAAGTAGTTGTTTTCCATCTAGTTGTTGAGGGTGCAGCTCATGGCCCATGTGGGAATCAAACCAGAGACCTTGGTGTTACGAGCACTGTGCTCTAACCACTGAGCAAAACTGCCGCCCTAGAATCAAATCTTTACTTCAGAAAATATTTCCTTTACATCACTGAATATTATTTTATTTGCTCTCCTTTTCCACCAGGGCAACAATCATATATGTGGAGAATGAGAATATCCTTTGTGTTTTATTTTCTAATTGTTTTAAGTGTTTTCTTTTTCAACATCTCTTTTGATTTGTCTAAATTTTCTCGTCTGCCCTTGGTGTCTGTTTATATTTTAATGTCTTCAATATGACTCTCAAGTTCACAATAATTTTCTTTTTGCACTTCTTTCCATTTCCATCTCGCTATTTCCATTTCTTTCCTGAGATTTTTTCAGCTCTCTTTCCTTCTCACCTTCCCTTGAGCCATTGCAACTCATCTTTGAATTTCATTTCAGAGAGGCTATGCTTTTTTAATGTTTCATATTTTATTATGAAGTATTTGCTCCTTTTTTTCTGTTTCATGATATAATTATTCTATTGTGCATTTTTCATTTATTTTTTTTTATATTATTAATTTGGTGCAAAAGTAATTGCAGTTTAAAAGGTTAAAAATAATTGCAAAAACAGCAATTACTTTTGCACCAACCTAATATTCATTGCTTTCCACTCCTATATCCCTACAGAGCTTCCTTGCTGGTTTCTTTCTGATAATTACTCATCTTGCATGTATCCCTTCTTTTGGCATGATCTTTACTATGGAAGATGATGCAGAGGAGTGTCCTGGAGAATGAGCCGGATGAGAACGTTTTCTTTTCTATACTCTAAACTTGGAGTTAGTCTTTCCTTTGGTTAGGGGAATGTTTGTGTGCACTATCAGTGAATTTCCAGGTCTCAAGTTTTGGTGTATATTATGAATTTTCTTCTCTCCAGGTACTTTAGATCAGAAATTGTATGGCTTACTTCTCTTCCTGTAAAAATGACACTTCTACACTATTCCTCACTCAGGTCTACATTCTCTGCTACTCTACAAAGTCCCATAAGACTTAGGAATGTAATGCACTCCAAATAGCATAAAAGACCTGACTGTTTCAGGGAAGGAGGTGTTCTTTATACAACTCAAAGAATGTTGCTTTTTTTGAAAAATACTTTCCCTTCCATCTGATGTCTACAGGTAGATAACTGAGTACTCATTCTGAATGTTCTACATGACATCCAGTGTCTGGTTTATGCTACCCCTGAAAGCATTATCTCAGTGTCTGGTGCAGGACCAGTGCAGCGGAAAGGGTTGGTTTCCTAGCACTTCTCACCTAATGTATCAAATATAAACTAAGTAAAAACAGAGGCTTACTATGTAAATGCAGCTTTAAGACTTGTCTCTCAGGATCCTATGCATGTCCATTTAAGTTTAGTGCTTACAGATTTCCCAATGACACTGTTTAGACTTACCCCTTACTTTTGTTGAAAAATGATTGTGTTTTCTTTTGTTTATTCTTGTTCTGCCTGTGTGTTTACTTTTTCAGATAGAACAAATTGAAATATTTTTGTACAGTCTTTACACAGAGTAACCTTTTAAGTCACTTAAAGTGTGTGTGAGTGTGTGTTTGTGTGTGTGTGTGTGTGTGTAGAAAATTTTGGTATGTTAATTCCTTTTTTATTATTTTGTCAGTAAACCAGTAGGTAGAACTTGTGTTATTTTCTAGTAACTAACAGAAATATCTGAGGGTGTGTGATATTAAAAGTGAAAACAAGGTACTTGTTTTTAGAAAGATATCAATTTATTGATAAGTAATTTTATTTTTTTGGTGAAATCAAAGATAATTTCATAATACCTTTAAAGCGATGTTAAGATATCTAACTCCTTTATAATTCAATCAAGCAGCTCTTTCTTGCTTGATATGTTTTACCTCTGCTTGATCTCAAACTCTAACTCATTTTATTGGTAGACTTTACTGTCTTTGTTTCAACTAAGTTCTTCAAGATTTCAAAATGAAGTGGTTGAAATTTGGTTTCTGGTACAGCATGTAAGGTACATTAGAAGTCACCACACTGCCCTAACAATAAGTAAAAATATGTATAAACTGAAAAATCAGCAAGTCTTCTTAGAACTATGAGAGAAGTGATATCACACAGCAAAACTCTGCCCTAAAAATTGGAGAGATAGACAGATACATACAGAAAAGCACAATTTACCAGACCAGAAACTTCGTAGAAACCAATGCCAGGATAGGAAAACCCAAACTGTAATTGACAAATTACTGGAGGCTCAGTACGAACAAGTCTGAAAGTTAAAAATTCCAGGGCAATCCAGACACAGGAAGACCCACCTGCTTTTGTGAGTTTTACCTCCAAGAGCTCAACCAGATCCTCAGTTAATCTCATAGAAAAAAATCCCCTTGAGCTTTCAGCAGGGGTGGGAAAGGAAACATTTTGAAGTACACCAGAACATTCTGTTCTTAACAAGAATTACCCTCAGGAGAAAGTATTTTACCAGGGTCTAATCCGCTGCTGGGATTTTATAAGAGCCTAATCTACCTGGGGGAAGGGAAACACCCAACTTCAGCCAGTTCTAGCCTTCCACTTAGCAGGAAGGAAATACCATACTCCAGCTCCCGCTAGTGTATCTGTTTCACCTGGGGGTGTGGGGAATTGAGAAGTATTGGTGAAGTTTCAGTCCAGGAGCACAGATTCACCAAAAGAATGAGACCTAATCATCTAGACCTAAGCATATGAACAGAATGTTCTCCTCCCCCCACACCTTACCATCGCATCACTAAAGGTCTATTTATTAGAATTCCTTTTACCCAGTACATCTAGTCCACTCTTAAACAAAAAATTGCAATGTATAGTAAAAGGTAAAAAAACATTTTGAAGAAGCTGAACAAGCATCAGAAGCAAAATCAAATATGTCAGAAATGTTGAAATTAATTATCAGACCAGGAATTAAAAAAATAACTATGATTAATATGTTGATGGCTTTAATGGAAAAAGTAAACAAAATAAAAAACACACAAATGGATAATGTAAATAAAGGTGGAAATTCTCAGAAAGAACCAAAATGACATGCTAGAGATTAACACTAACACACATAAAGAATGCTTTTGGTGGGCTCAGTAGTAGACTGTACTTGTTGGAAGAAAGGCTCTCTGAGCTTGAGGATATGACAATAGAAACTTCAAAAACTGAAAAGCAAAGACAAAAAAGATTAAAAAAAAGAACAGAATATTTCAGAACTGTGAGATAATTGCAAGAGGTATACCATACAGATAAAGGGAATACTAGAAAAAGAAGACATAAAGACACAGAAACAATGTTTGAAGTGATGATGACTTACAATTTCCCAAAAGTAATGTCAGATACCAATCCACAGATCCAGGAAGCTCAGAGAATAGCAAACAGGATAAATGCAAAAAACCAAAACAAACAAAACACTGCATTTAGCAAAATCATATTCAAACTTCAGATAATCAAAGATAAAGAAAATATCCTTAAAGAAGCCATAGCACAAAACACCTTATCTGCAGAGAAGTAAAGATAAGCATGATAGCTGACTTCTCTTTAGAAACGATGCAAACAAGAAAAAGTGGAGTGTTAAGAGAAAAAAACACCAACCAAGAATTCTGTAGTCTGCAAAATTATCCTTTGATAGTGAACGAAAAATAAAAAATTTCTCAGACAAAAAATCATTGAGGGAATTTTTTTGCCAGTAGACCTACATTGTAAGAAATATTAAAAGAAGTTCTTCAGAGGAAAGGAAAATAATATAGAAACTTGGATCTACATAAAGAAAGGAAGAATATCAGAGCAGGAATAAGGGAAGATGAAATAAAAACTTTTATTTTTCTTCTTAATCTAACAAATGACAGTTTGTTAAAAATAATAGCAACAATGTTTTAATATATATGCTTATGTATAAATAATATGAATGACATCAATGATATGAGAAATGGGCTTCTTGGTATTTACCCAAATGAATTGAAAAGTTACGTCTACATAACAACCTGCACACATGTTTATGGCAGCTTTATTCATAATTGCCAAAACTTGGAAGCAACTAAGATGTCCTTCAGTAGGAGAATGGATACATGAACTGTGATACATCCAGATAATGGAATATTATTCTCCACTGCAATAAATCTATGAGGCCATGAAAAGACATAGAAGAGGGCAGTCAGATGGCTCAGTTGGTTAGAGCTCGAGCCCTGAACAACAGGATTGCTGGTTCGATTCCTACATGGGCCAGTGAGCTGCACCCTCCACAACTAGATTGAAGGACCATGACTTGGAGCTGATGGGCCCTGGAGAAACACACTGTTCCCCAATATAAAATTAAAAACTAAACACACAAACAAACAAAAAACAGTTCAATTTTTCCCTTAATAAGCTGTGCTTTAGCATGTATGAACAAGCATTATTTGGTTCGACTAAACTAAAAAGCCTATTTAAAAAAAAAAATGTAGAGGAAACTTGAAACACAATATTAAGTCAAGGAAGCCAATGCACAGTGGTTACATATTATATGACTCCAACTATATGACATTCTGGAAAAGGCAATACTATGGAGACAGTAAAAAGATTAGTGATTGCCAGGAGTTAGGGGGAGAGAGACCGATGTATAGGCACAACACAACAGATGTTTTAGGGCAGCGAAACGATTTTGCAGGATACTATCGTGATGGAGATGTGTCATTATAAATTTTTCACAACCCATAGAATATAGTATACCACGAGTGAACCCTAATGTAAACTATGGACTTTGGGTGATGATGACCTGTCAATGCAGGTTCATTGACAGGGGAGACAGTGTGTGTGGAGAGAACAAGGGGCGATATGGACGCTCTCTGTATGTTCTTCTCAGTTTTGCCTGGAATCTAAAACTTTAAAATTTAATGTTCATTAATTTTAAAAAACCCAGTAATTTAATATGTTAGTTATCATCTGGTTCTTAAGAACTACTCAGTTAGGGTGCTGTAGATGATATCATTTCAATGACTTAAGTTTTGAATCAAAGAGAAACTAAACCAGATTGAGTCCATCACTTCTTCTCTGGACCACGGGACACTTAGCCCAATCAGGAACACTATAAATCCAGCACTGCATGTCAGAATAAGCACAAGGCATGGTACAAATAAGCTGCTGTTTTAAACCAAAAGAAGAAGGTAAGGCGCTTTAAAAATAAGTCAGACAGAAAAAGCAGAGAACCATGTGATTTCACTGATATGTGGTATATAAACCAAAAGCAACAAAACAACAAGACAAACAAATGAGAAACAGAAACTCATAGACACAGACAATGGTTTGGTGGTTGCCAGAGGGTAAGGGGGGTGGGGGGTGGGGGGTGGGAGATGAGGGTAAGGGGGATCGAATATATGGTGATGGAAGGAGAACTGACTCTGGGTGATGAACACACAATGGGATTTATAGATGATGTAATACAGAATTGTACACATGAAATCTATGTAATTTCACTAACAATTGTCACCTCAATAAATTTAATAAAAAATAAATAAATAAAAATAAAAAAATTTAAAAAATAAAAATCTAATATAACTGAAAGCTTGCCATCAGCATCAACTCTGTTCCTGTATTACTCCATTAAATCAGAAAGCTAACACATGCAGCATGAATAAAGTACAAAATAGAAGTGGATAACCTGTTATCCAGGCATTGTTCACAGTTTCTGATTTCAACTGACCTAACCAGACCCAACTTGCACCTTATTGTGTAACTGACCACATCCTTGTCGTTTCTGAAATATGGTTTATTTTTCTGTTTATGGTTTTATTTCTTCAGTGACATCTCATTTTACTGACCAAATTCACTCTCAGCCTCTTAATTTACTATTCCTAGAATCCAGTCTCTTCTCTGAAACTCTTATGTCTTAGGAGAGACCTAAGATGGCTGTCATCTCCTTTTATATTCTCTGACATCAATTTGATCTTGGACCACAAATCCTCTGTCTCTATAATCATACGTAATCATAGTACCTAATAAAAAATGACTTTGATTTGAGCCCAATTATTCAACAAAAACTTTCAATCACTCCCAGATATTTTCATTCACCTCCTTTTCCTACTCTGCTAATTGACTTTCTCATCTTCTACACGCTTTTCCAATTGGACCTTGTCAGCCATCTCCCCTCTCCTAGTAGGAAGTTTCTTCTTCAGCAGTGTATGTGGGACTCTTATCTTCATTGCAGTGATGGATCTAATCAGGCCTTCACAAAGCTTTAATAAACAAAACTTAAGTCGTTACCTAGGTATCATTAAAGCTACTTATTGTCAAAATAAATCTCGAAGTGGGGGTGAGGGGAGGAGTGCTTTCCAAAAAGCACCATTATTTGCTTCATTTTTGTAAAAGTATTTTTTTAGGGGTAGTGGAAGGGAATAGCTGGGTGTCTTCAATTACAGTTGGGGTAAAACAAACATCACTTCAACCTATAATTGTAAGAACTCCTGAAGAACATGTACACTGACTATAAACCAGGGTCACTTTGCATCACTCTTCCTTTGGTAATATAGTCTTTTAACCCACAGAACACTCTTCTGTGATTTGGGTCTCTGTACTCTGTGACTGGCTTTAGAAAGATTAGTGGTTTTGAATCAGCAGTTACAATAACTAGAGTAGAGTTATTGCTTCCTTAACTTTGTGGCTCTGTCTGTCAACAGAAAAAAATAGCTAAAATATAATCAAAGCCAGATGGCTCCAGAGGAAATGCTTCTAATGTTTCAGCTGTTGTTACAACACCCTGAGAAGAACTCTTTTATGGCTGGTCACCATCGCTGTGCTTTACTGGCCCATCTGTTCCCTAGATCTTGTGTAAGAGCACTTGTGGCTTTGGTTAACTTTAACTGAGCAGCAAAGTACCTTGTTCCGGCTCCACAGTACCTAATTTTTAAAAAATGACATTAGGGCATAAATGAGGAAAGCACAGACAGGCAATATGTTGTCTATGCTCACAGACTAAGCCCTCAGCTAAAACCAAAGGGAAACATTGAAGACAAATTGATAGATCATTTTGAAACCAGAAGAACTGTCTCCTATTTCTTCATAAGAAGTCACCTGTTGGCAGTGAAAACTAAGAAAAGTTGTGAAAAGTAATTTCCTTCTCTAGTATCCAGCAGAAAACCATTTGTTATAATTGTGCTCAACCACTTGCATAAGAGTGATAAGGCGTAAGAGTGACAGTCTGTGTATGATCCACAAATTCCTTAGTTTCAATAAGATTAATAGTATTGTTAAGAAATGATCACATCTGTCGGTAAACCAGCTCTTTAAGATTGAAAAAAGCCTCAATTTGGAGGCTTTGCAGAGTTTCATCATGTAACCTGTGGTCCATTTCAGCTATCCATGGTCTAAGAACAGGCTTGCAAAATTCATGAATATTTAAAATTCAGCTCTCAAAGCCTCAATTTAGTGAGCTCCTGCTCACTTCCGGATGAGTTGCAAATAAACAAGCACAGTCATGGTTTATAGCAGGTGTGTTTTGAGATGAAACATGTTTCTTGCAAAGTCATGATGAGCAGGGATTCAATACATACAATAAGCATGACTTTCCCTGAATTACTCCATTAAATCAGAAAGCTAACACATGCACCATGAATAAAGTACAAAATAGAAATGGATAATCTCTGTTACCCATGCATTGTTCACAGTTTCTGATTTCAACTGACCTAACCAGACCCAACTTACACCCTATCTTGTAAACACACACACACACACACACACACACACACACACACACACACACACACAGTTTGATTCAAAGGCTTTGTATTGCTTTTTACAAACTAATGAGAACATTGTTAGACTATGTTGCATAGGAATTTTCCTATATAATTTCAGTGTTTAGGATAGCTTAAAGGATTTATGTCAAATTAGAGCGTAAGGGTGGTTGTCAGTTTTAGTAAATGATACAAGGTAAAATGCACTGAGTATTCCTAATATATAACAATACAAATAATAGTAGGAAACTAGGTAACTTCACCATTTAAATAGTTCTCTGTCCCTCTAAATTCAGCTGTTGCCCTTACTGACAATGTTTCTGCTTCCAATGGAATTTAAGAATAAATGGGTAGATAGCTACACAATTTAGGAGCTATTGACATCTGATTGACAAAATAAATGTAAGAATTGACAAGAGATGTAAACTATAAAGCACCTGAAAGTTTTCAGGTTGTTTAGAATTGAACAGAGGGGTTGTGATTACAGAGGTTATTGGTATTTCATTTCCTGCTTTGCAAAGTTGTGTAAAAATTATCATCTAAGTAATTAATAAGTAAAAAAAAAACCACAAAAATAAAAAACAGTATTTTTTTAATACTGTCATGTTGTGTCGACAAATCCAGGACTTGTTCTCCAAGAGTACAATCCTTATATTAAAAATGACTAAAAAGAGATGTGTATAGTCTTGACAAGTAGCAGGTAGATTTCACATACGCATGCCATTTTTCATCTTTTTGTGTTTTAAGAAGAGATTTTATTTATTTTTTTTTATTTATGTTAGTTTCATGTGTACAAAGCAACATAATAGACATTTGCACGCCTCACAAAGTGATAACCCACCTCCCCCGAGCTACTACCCCTTTGACATCATATGTAGCTGTTACAATACCATTGACTATCTTCCTTATGCTGTACTCCACTTCCTGTAAAGATATATATATCTTTTCCTTAGAGTTAACATACAGTATTATTCTACTTCAGCTCATCAGGTGTATTAGTCAGGCATCTACACAGTCTATGAAGTGATCCCCTTCCAGTGTCCGTGGGGAGAAAGTGAAGGGATTAGAAAGTGTAAATTAAAAGACAAAATATAGTCATGGGGATATGAAATACAGTATAGGAAATTTAATCAACAACTTTGTAAAAGGGTTTATTTTATTATTTGAATTGGTAGCATATAACCAGAAACATTAAAAAAATATGACTTGGAATATTATGAGGAATTTGGTTTGAAGTCAGTGTAATGTATAAAAATGTATTTTGTTATAAATTGGTTTGAGGAATTTTTGAAATGAGTTTTTATAAATTGAATATTGAAATATTTTGTATTTTTATAAACTTGTCATATATTCCTTAACTCAGAGAAATCACCCTTCTTCTAATACAACAATGAGTGGCTAAATTAGGAAAGTTATACTCTAGTACCAGATTGCCTGGTTGTAATTCCCGTCCTTGTGCATTTTTTTAAGCTTATTTGTATTTATTTATCACCTCTGTAAATAAATGTTATAATAATAGTATCTACTCCAAATGTTTGTTATAAAGAATAAATGTGTTAATGTATAGATTTTAACAAAAATAATGCCATATGAAAAATAGTCTTCTGAAATTTGCTCTTCTGACTTAGTACTGAACTTCATTTTACCTGTCATCCTGATTCTTTGTATGAACTTCCCAATGATATGTATTTAACGTAAATTTTTCCAAACATTCCATTATAAATAATACTGACATTATTATACTAACTTAATTTAAATATCCTGTACTTCAAGTTCTGATAGTTACTTACATAGCTAGATCCAACAATCAATATATGTTTTAAACACTATCAATAAAGAGGGCATTTGCTTAATGGTTAATACTATACTTGCATTTTAACTAGAAATTGAAGGTTTACAATATATTTTGGATTACCAAAAAAAACAAATAACCACTATTTCAATTGTATTTCATTTGGATGTGATTGGGAGAGTTAAATACATGATGTGTGGAAAGCACTGTGCAGTCATGTTTTCCTGGTCTCATGGAAAAGTGATCTAAACTATTTAAAAGAGTTGAGTCACTGACCCATAGGTCTATAAATGGAATAAGTGAAGCTGATATCCATCTTGAGTGGCTTTTATCCTTGTAGAGGCAATGCCAAGGAGGCAGTACCCTCCCTCCACAATCTTATGGATCTACTACGTTCCCAGCAAACCAAACTAGAGCTTTAGGACTACTAGAAAGATCTCTAATCTAGGATTCTTGAAGTCCTACTTTTTGTCCTTCCTGTGAGTTACTGAGTCAATTATTTAGTGAGAAGTCTTCTATTTAATGGTGATAACTGCTGAATGATTTTGTGAAGTAAAACTAATCAACCTTCCTGGATGAAAAGTATTAGAAAAAAGAAGATTGCCGAAAGGGTCTGTTTTTAACCAGGGTAAAAGAAACACTAACATGTGCATGTATTGAAGGCATAAATACAGAGTCTCTTTGTGGTTTCACAGGAAAAGGTGGCAACCCAACCTCAGCATGAGAGCAATTATATTTAAAGAATAATGCCTTCTCAACTGCAGTGTGATAGTGTTTATATAGTTAGGTACAGTGTGATTTTTAACTTTGTTGGGTTGGTAATTAAAATTAAGATAGGTGCATGAGAAACTCATGATGAATAAAAATGGGTTATGTAGAAAATAATACTACTGGTCAGGTATTTAGGAATTTAAAAAAAAAACTGTTCTTTCCTTTCAGAGATTTTATTACTTCCAATGAATGAAAACTGTTGAAGAACACATGTTTTTAAAGCAAAAGTAAATCTGTCTCTTGAAGCATTTCAGTGTTGTTGGAATTCATCGATTCATATACTCCTAGGGGTTCCTAATGGAGAAATCACTATTGAGGCACAGATCACAATGAAATCTTAAAATAATTATATTTATGTCAACATTAAGAAGAATTTTGGAGATGCTTGTAGTTACTTCAATGTCTACTAATTTTTTTTTTAACTTAGGGTAACTTTATATTTCTTTGTAACATTAAAGAATCTTTAGATTAAAATTTAAATCTTTTTCTAGTTTTATTAAATTTTGGGGGTGACATTGGTTAGTAAAATTATAGAGGTCTCAAGTGTACATTCTGTAATATATCATCTAAATATTGCACTGTGTGTTCACCACCCAAAGTCACCATGTATTTGAGTCTTTTACACTCTTCTATCACTTACCCTCTGGTAAACACTAAACTGTTACCTGTGTCCATGATTTTTTGTTTGCTTGTTCCTCTTATTTGTTTGTTGCTTTCAGTTTTATATCCCACATATGAGTGAAGTCATACGGTTCTCAACTTTTTCTGTCTGTCTTATTTCACTCAGCATGATAATCTCAAGATTCATCCATGTTGTCACAAATGGCAGTATTTCATCTTTTATTATGGCTGAGTAATATTTCACTGTGTATATATACCACATCTTCTTTATCCAATCATCTATTGAAGGACACTTTTGTTGTTTCCATGTCTTGGCCACCATAAATACCGCTGCAATGAACATAGAGGTATTTATATCTTTCCAGATACAAGTTTTCAGGGTTTTTTTTGTTTTTGATTTTTTTTGTAGATGCCCAGAAGAGGGATTGCTGGGTCATATGGTAATTATATTCTTAATTTTTTGAGGAACCTCCATACAGTTTTCAATAGTGGCTGTATCAATTTATATTCCCATCAGCAGTGTATGAAGGTTCCTTTTTCTCCATAGCCTCTCCAACACTTGTTATTATTTGTCTTGTTGATAATAACCATTCTAAGAGGTGTGAGGTGGTATCTCATTGTGGTTCTGATTTGCATTTCCCTAATAGCTAGTGAAGTTGGGCATTTTTTCATGTATCTGTTGACTGTTTGTATGTTTTGGGAAAAGTGTCTGTCAGGTCCTCTGTCCATTTTTTAAATTCGATTGTTTGTTTTTTTATTATTGAGTTGTATGAGTTTTTCATATATTTTGGCTATTTCCCCTTATCAAAGGTGTTGTTTGCAAATATCTTCTCCCATTTGGTTGGTTGCCTCTTTGTTTTGTTTTGGTTTCTTTTGCTGTGCAGAAGCTTTTTAGTTTGTTATGGTCCCATTCATTTATTTTTCTTTTACTTCTCCTGCCTTTGCAGTCAAATTCATCAAATTCTCTATGCATCCAAGGTCCATAAGTTTATTAGGGTGGTGCAAAAGTAATTGCGGTTTTGGACTGTGAATTTTAAATCATTATAACTAGGCTCAAACACATCTTTATTAATCAAAATAGAAACCATTGCAATCAACACATTTTTGCCAATGAGAAATAAGTTTGTTTATTCCTGTGGCCTGAAAATCCATGCTTTGGGATTCCATGAACTTTTGGGAAGCATTTTCTGCATCCTGCTGGTTGTGGAAGCATTTTCCCTGCAAAAAGTTGTAAGATGCTAGAAGTGGTAGTCACTTGGTGGAAAGGTCAGGTGAATATGGCAGATGAGAAAAAATTTTGTAGCCCGATTCGTTCAACTTTTGAAGCGTTGGTTGTGCAACATGGGATGGGGAATTGTCATGGAGAAGAATTGGGCCCTTTCTGTTGACCACTGCCAGCTACAGGTGTTGCAGTTTTCAGTGCATCTCATCGATTTGCTAAGCATACTTCTCAGATGTAATGGTTTCGCTGGGATTCAGAAAGCTGTCGTAGATCAGACCATCAGCAGACCACCAAACAGTGATCATGACCTTTTTTTGGTGCAAATTTGGCTTTGGGAAGAGCTTTGGAGCTTCTTCTCAGTCCAACCACTGAGCTGGTCATCGCTGGTTGTCGTATAAAATCCACTTTTCATTGCACGTCACAATCCCATCAAGAAATGGTTCATTGTTGTTGGCATAGAGTCAGAGAAGATGACACTTCAAAACGATGACTTTTAAAACATTTTATTTGTGGCACCCACAGCTCATGAGGCACCATGAGGCACCCACTTATTGAGTTTTCACATCTTTCCAATTTGCTTTAAATGCCGAACGACCATAGAACGGTTGACGTTGAGTTCTTCCACAACTTCTGGTGTAGTTGTAAGAGGACCAGCTTCGATGTTGCTCTCAATTGGTCATTGTCAATTTCTTTAGTGTGGTTGAATTATTCCCACTGTAGACACAGAAGTAAATTCTATCTTTGAAAAATTTTGTTTCCTGGATGAAATAGAAGTGACAAGAATGAGTTCTCCTTGGCACTGATGCTATATCACTCTGCCTTTGTATCTCTTTTATTAGTGTTTATTATTTTGGTTGAACAGTTCTTAACTCTTCAAACAGACAGATAACCTTGGACAAAAATGTATTGTTTCATCCTTTCACTGCATGTAACATGATTTGCTTAAGTATTATAGGAATATAGAGGTACTCCCATCTATCCACCCACTACCGAGAGGGCGGGGAAGACAGAGATAAAAAGAGAGAGGAAAGAAATAGGGAAATACATGATTACTTTTACCTAGAGTTAAAGAATCTTCAAAGAAAGGGGGGCGGGGTTGTTTGTGCATCTTAGATACATTAAAATTTAATGATGTGGAGAACAGACGTTTAGTCACAACCTAAGCAGAGAAAAGAGAGTATTCAGAGCTATAGAGCCCACTGGAGAAGAGTGGAAAAAGTGGTAAGAATAGAAACTACATTAGATCATGTGTGGACCAAGCCAGGGGCATAGGGCTGTGGAGACAAAGGGTGGAGAAGAACACTGGTGGTGAAAGTTGAAAGTGGGAATGCACATACTTTAGGTACGTTGAATTTAGGCACTTATTGTTCAGTCAATGTATAGCTTTTAGAGAGGGAAGGGAAACTTGACTTTATTATCTCTTTTTTAGAAATAAACTCTGATGTTAATGTGGAAAAGAGATAGTGGTGGAGAGAACCTAGAAAGAGAGATAGCAGTTAGGAAGAGAAGAGATTATTATAATATTTCAAGTGAGACATGGCACTTTGGGAACCTAGTAGAGGCTGCGAGGATGGAGAAGAGAGATAAAATTGAGAGATCCAAGAAAGCAGTGGAAATTCCAAAGCTTAGTAGCAAACTGATTTAGCCTGTTTCCTTTTTGTGGTCCCCCCTCCAATACTAATATCTAGACCAATTTCTGCCCTGTGTTACCACATGGGATGAAAAGGAAAAATGTGGTAATCTAACCTAAGCAAGACTAAAGTTAATTTAAATTTTTTTTTTTTTAAATCAGTGCAATCCTGGATTCACTAGACCTTATTTAGCCTACAAGCTATTTTTTAAAGAATGTTAGTAGTTTAATTATTGATGAACAAATAAATACCAATTCCACATGAATTTGACCCATTCATCAGCACTAGCTCAGAAGGTCTTACTTAAAATACTGTTGGTTGATTCGTTATTGAATATATTTGAAAGACAAATATTTTAAAAATGTAAAATTGACTTAGTGCAGACTGTTTTCCATTTTCACTCAGATGTTTCTTAATTTTTCAATGTATAAAGTAGTTTAATGTATAAAGTTATATTTTCATTCACCACTAAATAGACATGGAAGATACATCTCAGAAAGAAAAGGACTACATCCTACCAAGTATAGTTCTGAGAGTGTTTTATTCTGTATTGTTAATCATATGCAAATATGTATTAGAACTGTTGATATATTAATCTTCTTAATGTCTTTTCAGCTTGTTAAATTGAAGTTTAAGAAGCTCCTGGAGGAGTAATAGCCTGTATATAATTGACTAGGGAGTGAAAAGTTTGGTTCTACATTCTTAATTAGTTTCTAATTTCTCTGTAATCTCATTATGAGTCTCTAACAGAAAATAATATTGACCATACATATAGACAAGTGGGTGCTGGCATTTTAAATCATTCTCCAGGGGGCTAGCTAAATTATTTACTGATTCAAATTGAACTTCACCTCCAGCGTAATTTTAAATTCAATGAGTAAATAGCATCCTATGAACATTATAGGCTTGTTGTTAAGAATTAGATGAAATAAGGTGCCGAGCATAATGTCTATGAAGAAATACTCTGACAACTTGGCCTGCTCCATGTACAGAAGAGTGGTTCACATCATATTCAATATTGGTGAAAGAAAATGAAATAATTTGCACCCTGAGATAAACAAAAAGAAGTAAGTAAACAACAATGACAACAACAAATAACAGAATCATTCTGTCTAGCTCTATGTCCCAAATTAAACCAAATCTTGAGCTTTCTTATGTTACTGACCCCCTAACAAAATAATTTTATCCTTACCTTTGCAATGTGATGCTGCACATGTGACAATATTTATTAATAAGATAATCATGTAAAATACTGATTTTCTTCCATAAACACTCACTAAAATCTTGATAACTACCTACTCTATTTTACTTTTTTAAATTTTAACTAGTTTTGTTAAAATTTATATTCCAATGAAAACATTTTGGCAAATGAACTTATTTTCTTTTCTAAATACTTTTGTCTCTAAGCCTCTGTTGGACATCTGATTTTTAGTAAGTGCTTAATAAATTGTTGCTGTTTTTACTGTTTCAATTATGGCAGACCATTTCATCATATCTAAATATACATGGATCCACATATGCATTCTCTATGATAAACTTTTAAACTACAAGTGTTCTGGTGGTCTTGGCAAAGCTAAGAGACGTGGGAAAAAAGTACTTCAATTCCCTGCTATGTTAACTAGTGATGTGTGTTCCCCCAACGTTCAACCGAGCATGGTATTTTTATAGGAATACAGTGATCATATAAAGCCATACCTGGCTAAAAATGTGGGGAAACATTCCTGTGAGTTTTGTATTTATCATTTAACGCATATTTACTCCAGGAACTACTATATATAAAGAAAATGGACAACATATGTCCACCAGTCTTTTTTTTTTTTTTTAATTAAATTTATTGGGGTGACAATTGTTAGTAAAATTACATAGATTTCAGGTGTACAATTCTGTATTACATCATCTATAAATCCCATTGTGTGTTCATCACCAAGAGTCAGTTCTCCTTCCATCACCATATATTTGATCCCCCTTACCCTCATCTCCCACCCCCCACCCCACCGCCGCCCTTACCCTCTGGCAACCACTAAACTATTGTCTGTGTCTATGAGTTTCTGTTTCTCATTTGTTTGTCTTGTTCTTTTGTTGTTTTTGGTTTATATACCACACATCAGTGAAATCACATGGTTCTCTGCTTAATGGACTGACCCTATAGTGAGTTATGTAGGCCACTTCCAACAGAAAGGCTCTTCTGGCCGGGACACATTATCTGTTCCAGATACACTGACGACTTTAAATGTTCTGAAGATTCTAGACACACACAGTCAGATGAATCAGACTGGCCACTCCAGATAAGACACAATGACGGAGTCACATGAGTGGCCTTAGAAACTGACAGTTCTAAAACAACTGAACTGACCTGGACATAAGGACTGTCTCCCCAGCAGCAGCCCAGGAGGACCTGGTCTTCCTCACACCACTGTAGGGTTGTAGGTGACCAAGTTGGAATAACAAACAATCTCTAGTGAGTCTTCTTCTATCTTCTAGGTATGTAAAATGCTCAGGTATGTCTCACGTAATCAATCCAATGAGCACGCAAGCATCTTGTGATCTGGTGAGAACCCTGCTATTACCTTATCAACATTGTCTCTGGCTAATGAAGAATAAGTAATGCTTGTTTTTTATTTTTTTTCATTTTAATGGATTTCTTAGTGCTCCAATCTTTTAAAAATTTGATAAGCAAATGTTTATAATGTGTAATATTAATGTGTCCCTTCTTTGGAACTTCATACAGATCAAACTTGTGTAAGAAATGTGTTCATTACTAAGTCTTTCACAAAGACAAACTTGGACAGAATCTATTTATACTCTTTGTAACTTATATTTAGTAACAAAGAATATAAGCTACCTCTGAATAATTTTATTACTGAACTAATCATTGTATCTGAAATGAATGAGATTGTGTTTGTAATGAGTTATTTGAGGAAGTAAAATTATTAATATTTTAACATTAACAATAAAGATTTGTGAGAATAATGTATGTTACACTGAATACTGATAATTTACTAAATATTACAGTTTGTCTAATTCATTCATCATTCTGTTCAAGAAAAGTTTGAACATGTACTACATGTTTAGAATCTGGAGATCAATATGTTGATATGATACATATGAAAATTATCATCTCTGACACCAAGTATATAATCCATTTTGAAAAAACAAGTGACACCAAAGTGTGAAATGCAGACATCTTATCAAAGCACACTTTTAATGGTTCTTTAAAGTCTGAACTCTCCTTAGGCTGCCATCCAAATCTCTTAGTAATGGAATACTCACATAATTGTTTATCCTCTATCCATTATTTTCTATGTTACTTTGCCACTAAGTATTTTATTTCACAACCTACTCAATGTTTTATACTTCTCCACATGATTTTATTCATGCCAGAGGAAGTAAAGTTATATAAGGAAAAGGTAGAGATCACAGAGGAGGTGGGACCTGAGCTGTGTCTTAAAGGAAGAATGGAACTCTAGCCTATTGTAAAAAAGTTTTGACTGTTAGGCAAAGGAGCATAGAATAGATTTAATGGACACCTCTGAGCCTCTGTATTTTCTCTCTCTCTCTCTCTCTCTCTCTCTCTCTCTCTCTCTCTCTCTCTCTTTCTCTCTCTCTCTTTCTCTCTCCCTCTCTTTCTATTTTTAGTTTCAGGTGTACAAAACATGTAATATGTATTTTCTCTCTCAGTCTAACTTGTGTGTGTGTGTAAGCCATTTCTCTGTTTCCAGGCCTCAGGACCTTGGTTATCTTGTTGCTTTGATTCAGAGGCCGTTCTGAAATTAAAGAGGAGGTTCAATTCACCAGTTAGTAGAAGGAACTTGAACAATAAAACAGCAAAGACTATTTATTACTGTCCACTTTCACAAAACTAAGAGAAACACTTCAGTTTTGAGAAATTCTCTTCTTTCTTTAAGGAAAAATTTAACTCATGGTTTAGAGGTAAGTAGAAAATCAAGCCTCACCTCCCCTCTTGCTACAAACAAAAGAAAACAAACTTGGAGCCAGGACAGCAGGAGCCTGGCTTTGTGGAACTGCAATCAAAGCTGTTCTGTTGATCAGCCAGCAATGGATCTTAAGTGGTAATCTGGGAGCATGCCACCACCATGATGCTTTCAATCCTAGTTAGCAAATACCCCCTTCGAAGATGAAATCTGTCTCCTATGAGTAACCACTGGGGCCATAAGGTTGATAAATCTAAACAGAATTGTATTTTCTTCTCCAAATTCTATTATAAGTTAGGCACATTTGAGGAACAAATAGTAACTTTACTTATTTTTTACTTATTTTAACTTTACTTATTTTTAGTGACATACAAGAAGTTTGTTGACATACAAAAAATATGACCATATGTTTTCTAGGATATGTGTACCAATATAAAATATATCATGGTATGCTATTCATGTTTTCAAAGGTAAAATGAATATGCACTTACAGAATCATATAATTAAACTTTCAGAAGTATACAAAGACATAGAGATATACAACTAAGCCTTCTGGCATGAATATAAAGAAATGGCAAAAGATGTGAAGAAAAATCACAGACTGTGTCAGTATAATAAGGTTTATATTTGTTTTCTTTTATCCTTGTGAAAAATCAATGTTATTTTGAGTGTCTGAAAAATGTGATACTAATTCCCTTAATACATGGTATTTTAAATTTTCTTCTGATGTTTTTGTAGGACTTTGTTTAGCTAGAATTAAATGTTGCTGAGGCAAACTTTGTTTTAAGTAAATATTTATTTAGCAAATACTATTTTAGAATTTTAGGGAAAGATTTTCAAAAATTATATTCCATTTACTTCAGTCAGATTTTAAAAATCATGAAAATATGAGTAACGACTTAATTCCTGTGTAAGAAGCAAATATCTCAGTGCATTCATATCTAAAACATCTTTCTCTTCCTTTTCAAAGAGGTAAAATTAGATCATGACAATCAAAGAATTTTAAAATATATGCTTAAGAACTATATGAAAATTTAAGAAAAAAAATTAGCTTTCTATATTTAAGAGAAAGTTATTTTTATAATCTATATTACATATAGGAGACTCAATGAGAAAATGGTCTTTAGAATTTTTACCTTTCCTTTCATGTGATGGAGTTTAAAGATGAAAGGCAAGCTTTTGTGTTTACATCTGGAGTATAAAAGCAGCTCAGTATGAGAAAAGGACATTCCATGAAATACTATGTCAGAAACATTCTCAGTTAGAATTCCAGAAATAGCAAGATGTTAAATAGATAATTAAAATGTCTTCAAGGTTTAAACCATGGGGACTTAGGGTTTTAATCACGTAGTGTAGATTCATCAGAAGTTTTTGCTTTTATCTTGATCAGATTTTGATGCTGTCTTTGGAGGAAGAAAGACCAAGCTCCATGCTTCTGAAATTCTTTGGTTTGATAGGGTCTGATATTAGCATGCTTAGCTCAAAATAGCTATCATTTTATTAGCTGGCAGAGGCCTTCAGCAATGCTGTCTTGCAGAAACATAATGGGCTTTTCCATTTCTGATGAAATTGGAAAGCTGTGGGAACTTCTTTGTCATGGCATAGGAATTGAGTTACCCATGGGGTAAGATTTTTATTTTCAGGGAAGGGAGCAAACAGAATGTTGTTACTAATCATAGCTTTAATGTAAATAAGTTTTAGTCCAAATAATTTTAGTAAATGTAATGCAAATGTAAGAGCATAGGTTTGGCAGCAAGGTGCTTATCGGATAAAAAGTAAATATCTAAATATGTCCTGGAACATTTATATTGTCAAAGATGTACACCTTCGAAGTTTATCCATTCCTGTCTCTTGGTGTATGTAGCATTTTTTTTTTTCTACTACGTTCTCTACGTCTGAAAATGGCACCTTAAGTATACTTGATAACTGTGGGTATAAAAATTAGTTTATGAGAGATGTTCATGTATATGTCAATAGTATATGTCAATAGATTGACATACTATTAATTTTACATTCAAATATTTATTTCCTAAAGTTAGATTTAAGACCTAATATGAAATACAGTAGTGTATACCATTGATAGAAAAGATCATAAGCTCATTAAATATTTTTCTATACCAATTCTCATATCAGTCCTTTATTACATTAAACAATAGATGTGAGTTTATTTATGGTAGCCCTTAATATCATAGATTAAAAACAAAGCAGGCAGGTATTCCTCCAAGTTAATAGTGAATGAACACATTGTAGATAATATTTAAATAGTTCTTTGTATTCTTGCTAATGAGAAATAAATTAAAATCATTATAGAATAAGATGTTTCAAGTAATTGAAACATTGTAAAACTATATTTTACATAAAGAAATCAACTTATCTCACTTGTGTGTTGCATTGTGTTGATAAAATGATAGAAGTAGATATAGAAATCACATCAGTGGAAATGTTCTTATTCACAAATGAGTTTCAAGTAGTAAAACTGCAGATGCTGTTTATACTTGGGTTCAATTGCTTTAATACACATGCAGGTGGAGAAAATGCTAATTTGTACATATTAGACAGGGTGATTGTATTATAGCAAAGCAAAATACCCTTCACATATAGAGAGAATTTGTAGAATAATATCAGTTAAATGAAGAAAATAAATGAAGAAGAAATGAAGACAATTGGTGCCTTTAAAACTTCATTCACATATGAAAATTGATTTCTGGATTTTTAATAATAAGGGGTCAAACATAAAACTTTCTAAACATAATATTTTATAGTATAGAAATATATTTATATGTAAATATATATATTATGTTATACTACATATATTGTACAAAATATAGTACAGGTAGACAGAACTTTTGATGAAATTAGTTTAAATTTATTTCAAACTTCTTAAAATGTCAGATATACTAAACAACTGATTTTCCTGTTGACAATATTCTCTTTGAGTTTCTAATCTCGTAAACAACATAGCTGAAGCAGAGTGAACTTTAGATTTCCTTTACAGACATTACTAAAACTGAGATCTTTTTAGCTGTCACACAAAAAACATCAGGTTGGAAAGTAGGATTTAAATGGTGATGTAATTACAAAATGTGTAAAACAAAACTCAAATCCACTATAGAAATATGAGAGATTTAAAAAAGCCATCAGACAAAAAGAATAATTCTTTTCAGTATTTTGTAGCTTTATATTTCTAGAATTAAATGTCTAATTTTATCATTGATATCCATCAAAATTACAGTTTTCTTCAAATGTGTGATTTTGTGAATTTAATCACATATTCTAATGCTGTGGTTCCAGAGCAGGCAGAGCAAGTGTGCAAAGGTCTCTTTATTCTGTGAACACCAAGTCTTCAAATTTCATCTACTATCAGAAAATGCTCATCATTTTATCTATTCCATCCAAAACTCTTAGAATTGTTTTAAGCTCCTTACAAAATCTCTCTCAGCATGAAGTCTTCCTGGAGGTTTCTAAAAAAATATTTTGGACTTAATTTGGAAATCTTTTAGAAAAGCAATAACAACATTGTGGGGTTTTAGCTAAAAGAATATTTGGAATTAAATGTTCTAATGCTAAATCAGTTAAAATAAATATGTTATTGTGTTTCAATTCCATTGAATTATTGGTCTCAGATGTTGAAGAATATCAAAACATATTTAAAGCCTGAGGCTGTTTTTACACACACACACACACACACACACACACACACACACACACACACACTCTTTAAAAACATTCAGTTGAATAAAATAACATTGACAATGCTTTTAAAGTTATGAGCCATATATTTATCTGAATTTGTCTTTTATTTAACTACTGAACTAAACTTTTTTATATTTTAGCAGTCATTCATATATAAACATATCATACATATATAAATACATTTTGTGAGATTTTATTAAAATAATATCACTTTGTAGTAGCAACTTACCTATAATATTAAACAATTATATTGTAGTTAATATTAGTGAAAAATAAAATTGATTTATTAGCCATCAATTCTTCTACTTCAAATAGGGAATTTTAAATAACTAAGCTTGAATATTTAAAGCACAAACTCATTCATATCAATCAGACATAATTTTTATTTTGCCTTTTTGAGAAATGATCTAAATACTCAATCATTTAGGAATGGAGATTATAATTAAAACAGTATGCAATTTAATGTTAATCAGAAATTATATGATGTACAGTAGCAGCTAAAAAGATTAAAATGACTTCCAAATATCAGAAGTAAAGCTGAGAGCAGTCTTTTAATAAAGGCCATTTTGCCTGGTAGGAAAAGATTGTTAGTTGTAAAAAGAAACCTTTTAAACTAATATGATGAGGTGCATGTAAAAATTAATATTATGCTCTAATGTTCTCTCTAGCGAGTAGCCTAGGTTGATTTATTCATTTAGGTAATTATGTTCAGCAATATTAGTAATTCACTGTTAAATTGAATTTGGAGAATGCACAATAAATTGAAACTGTAGTCATATTTCTTTCTCGCTGTGTAACAAACAGAGATGTATTGATGTAGGTTCTGAGTGTACTACATAAGTTAAATTCCCTAGACTGCAATTTTATAAAAAAGCTTTAGACATTTACTTGAGCTATATTAGACGGCTGCCATTGGATGGCAGTAAAATTCTACATCAATCACTTTAGCAAAGTGAAGCTGGGAAATAATGGGACTTTTCTTTTATTATTTAACAACAGAATGCTGATTTAAAAGGCAAAGCTCAGGGGATTGTGTATATTGTAGCAATACCAACTTTAAAAAAAAACTGTTTTGTTTTCTGTTCCCCTTAATTTAAAGGGAGATGCAATTTGAGAAGAATCATTTATAGCACATTTCATCACTACAAGAATTAATGTTCTTGCTTTCCTTTTATGTAATAAAAAAATTTCATTTTATACTTTAAAAAGAAGTCAATAAAAGGAAATTAACAAATGTATATGATTTGAACCCTTTTCACATTATCAATGACCATGACCATTTTTTTATGATTATAAAGCACATTGGAATTTTTGTTATACTCAGGCCTTGAAAGGCTGATTTATTTAAAGAGATATAAACAGCATAATGTTCAAAATTTACTTAATAAAATTTTAAACGGAGAACAACCTTTCAAAGTACATAGTAAACATTGCTAAAGGTGATACTACAGAAGAAATGTTTCCTTCCAAGGAGGCTTTAAATTCTGTGCTTGCGTATCCCTGAAATTAGTCAGTATTTTGCCCTTGATATTGTAAAGACAGTGTTGAATACTTCTGGCTTTTTGCTAATATATGGTTATCCCAGAAAGATTCACAGAGAAGGCAAGTCTTTAAAGAAAACCTTTGTTGCCTTAAACCGGTTATGTTTATCACAGGAATTGAACAGGAATAAATACTGCAGAGCACAGATAAAATGAGGCACATACTAGATCTCACATAAGAAATACATGTTCTTCTGTCCCTTACCCTGCATTTAGGTTTTTATTTGGTGAGAAGTTGGTAAGTTCAGTTACGATGTATTTGGCAATACAATGAAGCAATTGTTTCCAGAAAATATTCAGGATAGTCTGCCACAATCAGAAGGCTATTAATCAGGATTTCCTGGGACAAACCACAGACTTCCTATTTATCCTCTCCCTCACTTTATGTTTAAAGTCTATTAAAAGTTTATAGTCTTCCAAAGATCATATAAGGCATTAAAATTCAGGCATCTCATTCTTACAGCAAAGATTGTTAGAAGAAAAGAAAATAAATGGGTTATCACGAATCCATTCTCATCATGAGGAGTGTAAAAAGCATGCACAGTGGAACAATATTCATTTATTTTTATGACAGTGCTTGAGAAAAGAAAAAAGGAAGTGAAATAAACCCAGGGATATATAATATTATTACTTCCACGCACAGGGAGTAAGGAAGGCTGGAACGAAACACCTCAGCCTGCAGAGAAGCGTATATTTAACTTTGTGTGTGAGCGTGTATTAGAGAAAGTGATTTTTGCAGGTCTTGGTTTACTGAGTCAATGAGTTTATTTCTGATGCAAGAAAACTGATTTAACATATATTTAAATTGGTATTTGGCAATATTATAGAAGGCTAGCCTGCATAACTTTTGTCAGAATAAAAAATATTTACATCTTTTTCTGTGTGTGCCATTCTCAAAGAAGACACGGTTGAAAAAAACATATAAAAACGAATCTCAATTATTTGTAGACACAGAGTTTTTTTAAAATCAATTTTAAAAACTTAGATAGTTTACATTTTTATACCATGTTAGAAACAAAAACATTTCTTTCAATGGAGCACAATATTGATGCTTGAATCTTACTCTCTATTTGGTTATTCAGGGCTATGCTATACATTCAAAGAATAAGCTGATTCTAACCTGAAATTTAAGAAAGAATTGAAGTGCATAGATTGAATTCTTTGTATTGAGACACTATCTATCCAAATATAACTCTTTGATTATTTACATTGATTTAGAAAGCTAGTGATGTGGTCAAATTTATTCTCAATAAGCAGGGCATGTTGCAGATACTTTCTTAAATTTAATGGTAAAAATTATTGAAAACTCTTGTTTACTAGTTCATAAATGTTATAAGAGAATTGCTACAGATCTTTCAAGAAATAAAGCGGCTTTGTCCTGTTCACTCTGATAAATATAGCTTTGTATATATTAAATGTTGGGATAGACACACAAAAAGAGGTAGCTTGGAAACTGTGATGCCTACTTGAGAATTCACAGTATGCTTTACACTTTTCTGATGAATATTCATGGAATCAGTGTTATCTAGTCTGTACTTAAGCATAGTATTCAGCACACAGCTGAACTCCTTGAGTTTGAATATTGGTTCTGACAGTGACTAGCTGTGTGACCTTGCTGATTTTACTTGAACTCTCTGTGCCTTCATTTTCTTTTTTTTTTTAATGTATGGAATAATTTTAAGTATCTCACAGGTTTGTTGTCATGAGCAGATGAAGAAAAATATGCAATTATTACGTAGAAGATTGATGGCACAGTATAAATATTGTAATTATCATTACTATGTGCTAAGAAAACAAAGGAAAAAGACCCACGGTCCCTGCTTTCAAGGAGCTCATGAATGAGCTTAGGAGATACTGAGTGTTTTTCACGTATTAGCACGTATGAGGCACCAGAGATACGTAGATGTGCACTTCAAGATGTTCACAGAAGGCTTATAATGCAGTGCACTAAACGGCGTGACAGAGCTACCTCTGGTTAGAATACAACACATACAAGGGGAAGCCAGTTAGCAGGCAGGTTGCACAAGCAGGTGGAGGTTGAGATATCTAGGACCAACTACAGGAAGAGGCATGACTTTCAGTGGGTCTTGAAGAATAGGAGTCAGTCCGGAAAGGAGGAGTCAGATCTAAGCAGAGACATCATCCTGCGAGAAAACAATGAACACAGGAAAATGGGAACTGTCTGACGAACTCTAAGTAATTCATCCATGATATAGCAGAAGATGCTTATGAAAAATTAAAAATGATTCTTTCTCTCAAATATATTTAAATGTAACAAGAAAAACTAAAATAATAATGCCTTTTATATTTATGATCTTGTACTGTAGTAGAATTGTACTTTTTTTTTCTTGCTTAGATTTCTGTTTTTTTTAATGAAAGTTTTTTGGGGTGACAATGGTTAGTAAAGTTACATAGATTTCAGGTGTACAATTCTGTATTTCATCATCTATAAATCCCATTGTGTGTTCACCACACAGAGTCAGTTCTCCTTCCATCACCATATATTTGATCCCCTTTACCCTCATCTACCACCTCCCTCCCCCCTTACCCTGTGGTAACCACTAAACTATTGTCTGTGTCTATGAGTTTTTGTTTCTCATTTGTCTTGTTCTTTTGTTGTTTTTAGTTTATATGCCACATATCAGTGAAATAATATGGTTCTCTGCTTTTTCTGCCTGACTCATTTCGCTTAGCATTATAATCTCATAATCCATCCATGTTGTCGCAAATGGTCCCATTTCATCTTTTCTCTAACTGCGGAATAGTATTCCATTGTGTATATATACCACAACTTCTTTATCCATTCGTCTATCTAAGGACATTTGGGTTGTTTCCATGTCTTGGCCACCGAAAATAAAGCTGCAATGAACATTTGAGCACACGCTGTCTTTATGGATAAATGTTTTCAGATTTTATGGGTAGATATCCAGGAGAGGGATTGCTGGGTCATATGGTAATTCTAGTCTTAACTTTTTGAGGAACCTCCACACTGCCTTCCATAACGACTGCACCAGTCTGCATTCCCACCAACAGTGTATGAGGGTTCCTTTTTCTCCACAGCCTCTCCAACACTTGTTACTATTTGTCTTGTTGATGATAGCCATTCTGACTGGGGTGAGGTGATATCTCATTGTGGTATTTGTTTGCATTTCTCTGATGATTAGTGCTGTTGAGCATTTTTTCATATGTCTATTTGCCATTTGTATGTCCTCTTTGGAGAAATGTCTCTTCAGATCGTCTGCCCATTTTTCAATTGGGTTGTTTGTGTTTTTGTTGTTGAGTTTCATGAGTTCCTTGTATATTTTGGATATTAGCCCACTATCAGAGGCATTGTTTGCAAAAATCTTCTCCCATTCAGTTGGTTGCCTCTTTATTTTGTCGATGGTTTCTTTTCCTGTGCAGAAGCTTTTAAATCTGATACAGTCCCATTAATTTATTTTTGCTTTTACTTCCATTGCCTTTGGAGTCAAATTCATAAAATGCTCTTTGAACCCAAGGTCCCTAAGTTTAGTACCTATGTTTTCTTCTGTGCAGTTTATTGTGTCAGGTCTTATGCTTAAGTCTTTGATCCAATTTGAATTAATTTTGGTACATGGTGACAGATAGCAGTCCAGTTTCATTCTTTTGCACGTGGCTTTCCAATTCTCCCGGCGCCATTTATTAAAGAGGCTGTCTTTCACTGATATGTGGTATATAAACCAAAAACAACAAAAGAACAAGACAAACAAATGAGAAACAGAAACTCATAGACACAGATAATAGTTTAGTGGTTGTCAGAGGGTAAGAGGGGTGAGGGGTGGGGGGTGGGAGATGAGGGTAAGAGAGATCGAATATATGGTGATGGAAGGAGAACTGACTCTGGGTGATGAACACACAATGGGATTTATAGATGATGTAATACAGAATTGTACACCTGAAATCTATGTAATTTTACTAACAATTGTCACCCCAATAAATTTAATAAAATAAAAAATAAAAAAAGAGGCTGTCTTTTCTCCACTGTATGTTTTTTGCTTCTTTGTCAAAAATTATCTGTTCATATTTATGTGGTTTCATTTCTGAGTTCTCAATCATATTCCTTTGGTCTATGTGTCTGTTTTTCTGCAATACCATTCTGTTTTGATTATTGTTGCCCTGTGATACAAGCTGAAGGCAGGGAGTGTGATACCTCCAGCATTGTTTTTTTTTCTTAAGATTGCTTTGGCTATTCGGGTCTTTTATGGTTCCAAACAAATCTGATGATTTTTTGTTCTATTTCTTTAAAAAATCCCATGGGATTTTGATGGGGATTGCATTAAATCTGTATATTGCTTTGGGTAATATGGCCATTTTAACTATGTTGATTCTTCCAATCCATGAGCACGGAATGTCTTTCCATTTCTTTGTGTCTTGTTCAATTTCTTTTAAAAATGTCTTATAGTTTTCAGCATATAGGTCTTTCACATCCTTGGTTAAGTTTATCCCTAGGTATTTTATTCTTTTTGATGCAATTGCAAAAGGAATTGTTTTTTGTATTTCTTTTTCTGAGATTTCATTGTTAGTATATAGGAATGCAATGCACTTTTGTATGTTGATTTTGTAGCCGGCATCTTTACTGTATTTGCTGATTGTTTCTAATAGCTTTTTGGTGGAGTCTTTAGGGTTTTCTATATATAGCATCATGTCAGCTGCAAAAGTGACAATTTAACTTCTTCATTCCCAATTTGGATACCTTTTATTTCTTTCTCTTGCCTGATTGCTCTGGTGTGGACTTCCAGTCCTATGTTGAAAAGCAGAGGTGATAGGGGATAGCCCTGTCGTGTTCCTGACGTAGAGCAAAGGGTTTCAGTTTTTCACTGTTAATTATGAGATTAGTTGAGGGTTTGTCATATATGGCCTTTATTATGTTAAAGTATTTTCCTTCTATACCTATTTTAAGTGTTTTAATCATAAATGGATTTTGTATCTTGTCAAATGCTTTTTCTGCATCAATTGATATAATCATATGATTTTTGTCCTTTATTTTGTTTATGTGATGTATCACATTGATGGATTTGCAGATGTTGAACCATCCTTGTGGCCCGGGGATGAACCCCACTTGGTCGCGATGAATAATCTTTTTAATGCATTATTGTATTCGATTTGCTAGAATTTTATTTAGGATTTTTGCATCGGTATTCATCAGAGATATTGGTCTGTAGTTCTCTTCTTTTGTGTTGTCCTTACCAGGTTTTGTGTCAGGGTAATGTTGGCCTCTTAAAATTAGTTAAGGAGTACTGTCTCTTCTTCAATTTTTTGGAAGTGTTTGAGCAGGATTGGTATTAGATCTTCTTTGAAGGTTTGGTAGAATTCACTAGTGAAGCCATCTAGTCCCAGTCTTTTGGTTTTGGGAAGGTTTTGGATGACTGATTCAATTTCGTTACTGGTGATCGGTCCGTTTAGATTTTCCAGTTCATGGTTCAGGCTAGGAAGGCTATATGTTTCTAAGAACTTGTCCATTTCTCCTAGGTTATTGAATTTGGTGGCATATAGTCCTTCATAGTATTCTTGGATGATCCTCTGTATTTCTGTGGTGTCCGTGATAACTGCCCCTTTTTCGTTTCTGATTTTGTTTATTAGTGTCTTCTTTCTTTTTGTCTCTGTGAGCCTAGCCAAGGTTTGTCAATTTTATTAATCTTTTTAAAGAACCAGCTCTTTGCCACATTAATTTTTTCTTGTCTTTTTGTTCTCTTTATTATTTCCTTTCTTCTGCTGACCTTGGGTTTCATTTGTTTTTCTTTTTCTAGTTCTTTAAGGTGTAATGTGAGGTTATTTATTTGGGATTTTTCTTGTTTCTTGAGATAGGCCTGTAATGATATAAATTTCCCTCTTAAAACTGCTTTCGCTGCATCCCAAAAATTTTGGTAGGATGTATTTTCATTGTCATTTGTTTCTATGTATATTTTGATCTCTCCTATAGTTTCTTCTTTGATCCGGTCATTCTTTAAAAGTATGTTGTTTAATCTCCATGTATTTGTGTTTTTTCCTGTTTTATTTTTGCAGTTGATATCCAATTTCAAAGCCTTGTGAACAGAGAATATGCTTGGTATCATTTCAATCTTCTTAAGTTTGCTGAGATTAGTTGTATGTCCCAATATATGGTCTATCCTTCAGAATGTTCCACGTACACTAGAAAAAAATGTATAGTCTGATATTTTAGGATGAAGTTCTCTATCAATGTCAATTATGTCCATTTCATCTAATGTGTCATTTAGGGCTGCTATTTCATTATTTACTTTCTGTTTGGATGATCTATCCATAGCTGTCAGTGATGTATTTAGGTCCCCTAGTATAATTGTGTTTTGGTTCATTTCTCCCTTTAGTTCTGTTAATAGTTGTTTGGTATATTTCGGTGTTCCCTGATTGGGGGCATAAATATTGATGACTGTTATGTCTTCTTGTTGTATAGTCCCCTTTACCATTATGAAATGTCCATCTTTGTCTCCTGTTACCTTTTTCACCCTGAAGTCTGTTTCATCTGATATCAATATAGCTACACCTGATTTTCTCTGGATACCATTTGCTTGGAGTGTAATTTCCACCCTTTCACTTTCAATCTATGCTTATCCTTGTAGCTGAGATGCATCTCTTGGAGACAGCATATGGTTGGATTTAGTTTTTTGATCCAATCTGCTACTCTATGCCTTTTTATCGGTGCAGTCAATTTGCATTTACGGTGATTATTGATATGTGAGGATTTACTATCATTCTGTCTTTAGTTTTCTGGTAAGACTGTGTCTCCATTATTTCTTTGCCTTTTTGTTGTTGTCTATTTTTTCTGTGCGGTGGTATTCTATGACATTTCCCTTTGTTTCTTCTTTTATTATAGTATATATTTCAGTTCTGGATTTTTTTTGAGTGGTTACCCTTAAGTTTATGTAAAAGAAAGTTGATATTTGGAGTATTCCATTTTCTTCAGCATGCTTACTTTCTCCATTCCCATAATCTGGTTCAGGCCTTTACTCTCCCCCTTTTTATGTTTTGGTTGCCAGAAATTGTCCCTGTTGATGGTGGTTGAATAGCCTCCTTTAGTATTTCTTGTAGTGCAGGTCGTGTATTAGAATATTCACTCAGCTTCTGTATGTCTGGAAATGTCTTTATTCCTCCTTCATATCTAAAGGATATCTTTCATGGGTATATTATTCTTGGCTCATAATTTCTCCCTTTCAAAAATTTGAATATTTGGTTCCATTCCCTCGTGCCTTGTAGGGTTTCTGCTGAGAAATCTGATGATAATGTAAGGGCTTTCCTTTGTAGGTTACCGTGTTCTTTTCCCTGGCTGCCTGAGGATTCTTTCCTTGTTGTTGATTTTTGACATCTTCAATACAATGTACCTTGGAGAATGCCAATTGTGGTTGAGGTAATTAGGTGTTCTATTTGCTTCTTGGATTCGAGGATCCAGTTCTTTCCACAATTTTGGGAAGTTCTCATCAACAATTTGTTTGAATATATTCTCTGTTCCCTTCTCTCTTTCTTCTGATTCTAGTATGCCCATTCTTCTTATATTTCTCTTTCTGATGGAGTCAGAAAGTTCTTGTAGAGTTTTTTCATTTCTTTTAAGTCTCAAGTCTATTTCTTCTTCCATCCGTGTCATTCAGGTTTCTATTCGATGCCACTGAGTCTTTCCTCCATCTGGTCAACTCTGCTACCTAAGCTGGTTATTTCATTCTTAATTTCTTCTATTGAGTTCTTAGTTTCCAGAAATTCTATTTGGTTGTTTTTTTAAAATTTCAATCCTTTGGTAAAATGTTCATGGTGTTCTTTGATTGTGTTTCTGAATTCATTAAACTGCCTTGCTCTGTTTTCTTGAATCTCATTGAGTTTTTTCAGAAGTGCAATCTTGAATTCTCTGTCATTTAAGTCACATATTTCCATATCTTTAAGTTCATTTTCTGGAGAATTTTCACTTTCTTTCTGAGTTGTCTTGTTGCCTTGGTTATTCATGGCAATTAATGATTTATTATTTCTCTTCCTAGACATCTACTGGAGTGGGTTCTTCAACAGGTTGATAGGAAGAGGTCTTTCATTTGTTTTTCAGTACGTATTGGTAGAATGTTTTATTTTCTCTCTGACTGCAGCCTTTTTTTTCTCTCTCACACTGTAGTGTTATGTTTTCTCTACACTATTCCAGCTTCTCACATAAAGGGGGGGACCCCTGGAAGGCGGGCTTCTCCTCTGTTAACAGTTCATCTGTGTCATAGGGCACCGTGTCCATGTGGGGATGCAGAGAGCTTTCGAAGTTTAAAGCTCTTCCTGCACCAGATGCAGAACCCGTGTGTTTCAGCAATTCTGTTTACTCCTGTAGGGATCCAACCAGATAGGTGAGGACAGGGGTGGGGTGAGTTGTGAGAGGTGGCCCAGAGAAATAGCAGCAACCACCACCACAGCCAGTCCTGCTTCCACAGCTACCTCCCCTTTGCCAGAACTAGTTGGGCTACGAATCTGTGTCTGTGGACCACAGTTCTCAGAGCTGCAAATATTCCATTCTTTTGATGTGACACTGCTACTGTTTTGCTTCTAGCACTGGGCAGGTGGGGGCGGGGCGAGCTCTGGGAAGATAAGGAGGGGGCGGCTAGTCTCAATGCCTAAGGCTTCTGTTTTCTGTGGCAGTAAGGGCTTAAACTGCTATTTTCAGCCTTCTTCCCTCAGTCTTTGTTCGGAGTTCTCTGCTGTGAGCATTGGGTTCAGCCGTGTTATATGCTGTCCCCTCAGCCTAGTTGGCCATAAATGGAGCCTTAGCAGTCCGAGTTCTTCCCTCTCCCACAGCTGCGGTAGTTCCGGGATGCAGCGATCCCGGAGCACTGAGCTAGGTCTGCATCTTGCACCCTCGCATCTCCGTCTTCACACTTCTCCCTTCCCTCCTCCCCGCTTGTGCAATTTACCCACCTTTAGGTGACTTCAGTAGTGGGTCTCTTTTTCTTGCCTGTCTGCTGTGCAGGGAGTCCTTTGTGGAGTTATAGTTTTTCAATTTGTTATAAATTCCAGGGGAGATTTCCAGAGGCTCACCTCATGCCGCCATTTTGATGACGTATCTGAACTTTTATCATTTAATTTGACATGCAGATTATACAATGAGGAAAATACAGCTGAGCTTCTATCGTAAATTACATCTATGTTTTAAATCTGGAAATACCAGATATTTGACTTCCAATGATTTCTGCTAAAAAAAATTGTATCTGGATGAAAAATCACTTTGTAACACAAATAATAGTTCAACAATGCTATCTTTAGAACACCTTATTATCAATAGGGATATATAATTTTAAAAATAATCATTAGTTGTCATGCTTGATTTATAATTAGGAGTATGTACTGGTCTCCCTCCTCCTTCCTGGTACAAAGATCCTAAAATCTTTGGAATTTGCTAAGTGAGGTATCGTAAGGATATCTTTTCTTATGTTAATGTGGTGACATTAAAAAAGTACCTAAGAATGGTGGCTGGTTGCCAGGAGAACCAACCAAGTGATCTGAGAGTTGGACCTCAGGGTTAAAGGGGGAGGAGTTGGCGATTGAGTTTACCAAGGGCCAATAATTTAATTGATCATGACTAAGTGATGAAGCCTCCATAAAATCCGAAGAAGAGTGTTTAGAGAGTTTTTGATTGGTGAACACGTGGAGGGTGGGTAGTTTGGGAGCGCCTGGAAGCCCTAAGCCCTTTCCCCATACCTTGTTCTATGCCTCTCTTCCATCTGGTCGTTCCTGAGTTATATTATTTCATAATAAACCAGTTAATAAGTAAAGTGTTTTGTGGTTTTGTGTGCTGATGTAACAAATTAATTAAACCCAAGGAGAGGGTCATTGGAATCTTTGATTTGTAAATAGTTGGTCAAAAGCACAGGTGACAACCTTAATTTGCTGTTGGCCTTTGAGATGTGTGTGTGTGGGGGGGATGCAGTCTTGCAGAACTCAGCCCTAAACCTGTGGGATCGGATGCTATCTCCAGGTAGATAGTATTAGAATTGAGATAAATTGTAAGAATACCCAGCAGGTATTGGAGAATTGCTTGGTGGTGTGGGGAAAAAAACCCACACGTGGAAATTGGGTGTCAGAACTATATTAGTGTAACGAAAAGATATAAGCAAATATATTTATCTGAATGGAAACTGCCATGATAATCACTTATGTTGAGGAAATTAGAATGGAGCCAGGAGGTCACAAAGATTTTACCTTATGCTTGCCCCTTCTATGATTTTTTTTAGCTAGCTGTGAGACCACATCCTGAACCATGGACATAAGACCATTTGTACTCTTCATCTTCAAAGGAGCCAATCCAGTTTACCAGCCAGTATTCTTCATTTACTTAGAGGACCTAAAAGAGGTTAGAACTCTTGGACTTTTGTGCTTACTGTAGAGGCACATCTGGAACTTGTTTACCTCAGAATCTCAACACTCAGACATGTCTATCCTCCTTTGAACTACTCATCATTTCATGTTAGACAGCCAATAGGAAAAGTTTCCTGTGTTGCAGACTTTGTAGTTTTTGCCTTTATAAACCCTGCCTTTCTTTGTTCTCTTCAGAGCACATTTTAAGTTGCTAACTGAATCTGCATCTCCCAAATAGGAATCCTTTAAGACCCCAAATACATTTTTATATGTTTTAGAGCCTCAGATCTTTACTGGTTAACACTTAGCATATATATACTTAGTATAGCTCTCTCTCTCTCTTATGATTTCATACACACACACACACACACACACACACACACACACACGGTCAGACAATTAAGTTTTCTTATTCATACTAGAAAATGTGCTACATACCTCATTGATGAATATCACAGGTGTGGGGACAGAGTCCCAGAGAGCAGTTTCCAAGCTCTCGGCCTCACGTGGAAAGGTGCTGGCTCAGGTAGTAAATGGCTATCAACTGTGATTGGATGGCTATCAGCTGTGACTAATTGGCCATCAGCTGTAACCAGTGAGCCATTGGCCACTAATATAACTGCCGTGGCTATGCTAGCAGAAAATGGGGGCTAGCAAGAAGATGGTGGCTGAGCTAGCAAGCGTGGATTGCAGTTAGCAAGTGAAGTTGGTTGGCAGAGAGAAGTGGATGGCAGGTTGCAGATAGTGTAGCTCCTGCTTCCTGTGTCTCCAACGCATCCACCAGCGAGACTATAGTGGTATGACTCCCCTACCTATGGCTCCGTGGGTGTTCCTTTTTGGCCTAGCCACATCCTGCATTCTTATGTGGGGAGCGGGAGCTGAGACCCCGCAGGCCACCCTCCACGACACATGGTGCAGCGAACAGGGTACTGTGCTGGCCAAAGCTCTCCGAAGGGCAGTGGAGCAGTTTGTGCATGAATACCCAGTCTCAGGAAGACCAGGAGGAGCAGCTGCTGGAGAGCTGGACCCCCGTGGAGGGGTGGGAAGACATGGACGGTTCTCCAACCAGCATAGACCAGAGAAAGCAAAGGTCATTGTGGCCCTGTGGGGTGGGAAGAGCTTGCTGAGGCCCTCACCCCCAGGTTGAGGAGGACTTGGAGCCCTAGCCCTGCAGAGAGGGCACACATTGTGAGGCCAATGCACAGCCCTGGTGAATGACTGTGGACTATGGGGAATTGCCTTCCATCTCTAATTTAATGGACCGCTTGACTGTTTGCTTGGGAACATACCAGCATGTAATGGAACTGGTGGATGTTTGCTTTTGTGTTTTGACTGGCCTTCTTTGAGAATATGTAAGCACCTTGACTGTGAGTCGCTGTTGTTCCAGCATGTATCCTGAAAGGCCCAGAGAGAGAGTGGCAGTGCCCTGAGAGGCCCTGGCTGAGTCCAGGAAGTTTGGCTGTGCCCAGAGAGAATGGCAGTGCCCTGAGAGCCATGGCTGAGTCCAGGAAGTCTGGCTGTGCCCAGAGAGAGTGGCAGTGCCCTAAGAGCCCTGGCAGTGTCCGGGGAGACTGGTGGTACCCTAAGAAACCCAGGAAGTCTGGCTGTGCCTAGAAGTACTGGTGGTGCCCTGAGAAACCCTGGCTGTACCCATAGAGCCTGGCTGTGTCCAGGATGTTGCATTCACCCCCAGGCTCCTCACACAGGGCCCCTCGTGGAAGACGCTTGTCACATAGATTGTGAGGCGAGACCCTGTAGGGGTGGAGTGTGGGGACAGAGTCCCAGAGAGCAGTTTCCAGGCTCTCGGCCTCATGTGGAAAGGTGTTCACTCGGGTAGTAAATGGCCATCAACTGTGATTGGATGGCCATCGGCTGTGGCTAGTTGGCCGTCAGCTGTAACCAGTGAGCTATTGGGCACTAATATAACTGCCGTAGATATGCTAGCAGAAAATGGGGGCTAGCAAGAAGATGGTGGCTGAGCTAGCAAGCATGGATTGCAGTTAGTACAGTGGATTGCAGTTAGCAAGTGAGGTTGGTTGGCAGAGAGAAGTGGACGGCAGGTTGCAGATTGTGTGGCTCCTGCTTCCTGTGTCTCCAACCCAGCCACCAGCTAGACTATAGTGGTATGACTCATCTAGCTATTACTCCATGGGTGTTCCTTTTTGGCCTCACCACGTCCTGCATTCTTATGTGGGGAGTGGGATCAGAGACCCCGCAGGCCACCCCACAGACAACAGGTCACCTTTGAAGTACTCCCCTTGGGAAGCTATGCACTGATGCCAGCACCTAGTCTACCCTTCAAAGAAATTTTGGAACTCTTTTTCTGGAATGGCCATCAGAGCTGTCATCATATTACCCTTGATGTCCTAAATGTCATCGTTGTATTACTTTTGATGTCCTGGATGTAATAAAAATGTCTTCCTTTCAATATTTTCTTTATCTTTGGGTAAAGAAAGAAGTCACTGGGGGCCAGATAGGGTGCGTAGGGTGGGTGTTCCAATACAGTTATTTGTTTACTGGCTAAAAACTCTCTCACAGACAGTGCCGTGTGAGCTGGAGCATTGTCGTGATGCAAGAGCCATGAATTGTTGGCGAAAAATTCAGGTCATCTAACTTTTTCATGCATCCTTTTCAGCACTTCCAAATAGTAAATTTGGTTAACTGTTTGTCCAGTTGGTACAAATTCAGAATGAATAATCCCTCTGATATCAAAAAAGGTTAGCAACATCATTGAAACAAGTTGATAAATTAATTGTCAGAACTTCGTGTATGTATATATGTATGTATATATGTGTAAGATTACATTTATATAAAATCTTAAGTAAACCAGAAAGTATGAGGAATTACTATAAGATAGCAAAGAGATGGAATTGAATTAATAGAAAAAAAAAAAAAAAACTGACCTGAATAAACCTCGACAAAGAATATCTGCAAGAAAAAGCTTCCAGAAAGGCAAAATGAAATTTCTATTTTGGCTGAAGAAATGCATTATTTAAACTGAATCTCAGTAGATAATAAGAACAGATAATGTAAAATCACCCACCTTTTGAGAGAAAGCAATACCATGAAAGAAAGGGACCAAGTAAGTAAATTAGGAAATAACTCCCAATGAATAGAGTTAAAAGGCAAATCGGATACCTTAAAATAAGTATAAGCGATAACCTTTGAGAAAGAGAGAAAGGCAGTGTAATAAAGCAATCATTAACAACAATAATAAGAATAAAATTTGGTACGAAAGAAGAAATAGCATCATCAAATTATAAAATTCAGTTATGGAAAAAGTAACTAAATTGTCAGAGCAGAAGATAAAATTAGTGAGCTAAAAGATTGTGCTAAAGAATTAGAGCCATACCAGACAGAATGTCTCTCTAATATCCCAACTTCATAGAACTTACCTTTTGGTTAGTGTTTATATAGTAAAAAAATATATTTAGTTACATAAGGCTAAATACAACATTTTTAAACAAATTAATGTGAGGAGGATTTTGAGTTACAATTTGGCAGCCATTCCTAATTATGTGTTAACATTTTTAGAGCACATTGAGTGTCAACAAAGGGGATGATAGTATTGGTTATCCTGGGTGCTCAAAGAGGTTACTGAAATTAATTTTAGCCCCTAGGTTCACATTTTCATACAGATCAATATTTAATGGACTAGAATCTTGATATTAAGATAGAAGATATTCCTCAATATGCAAAACACAAGCTCAAAGAAGTGGATGAAAACCTGTGTATAGATTTAGAAGTCTCAGTATGGACTGACTGTGCATTTCAAAAAAACAAAAACAGCAAATGAGAGGAGTAAAATGCTTCAGAGTTGAAGGAAGAGATTTTCACATTGAAAGTGGCCACAAAGATACAATAAAAAAACAGACAACTAGATTCAATGCAGTGAAATTTCAGAATAAAGAAGATAATGGTACAAATAGAAGATGATGCTGTAGAAAAAACAGAAGGCATGCAAGCAAATGAACACACCTGCATCTACAAAGAAACAAGAATCAAAGTGGCATCAGATTTTCTCTCAGCAAAGCTGAATTGAGAAAGCAATGAAGCAATACCCTCAAAGTTCTAAGGGAAATTATTTTGAACTTGCGTTTCCTTGCAATATCTAAACACATCTATCTATCTGTCTGTGTGTTTGGCTGTCTATCTACCTACCTGCCTATCTCTGAGAAGCAGATTTTGAAATGCAACCTTTCTGATCCAGTATTTGAGCAATATTTCTGATCTAGTATTTGTTGTAGAACCTCAGCATTCCCCATAAAAAGATGAGACTATTCTCCATGATCTTGAACCTGGAAAGTATTTTTTAACTGCCATGATAGGATGGGGGCAGAGATGACACTTAATATCATTGATTACATAAAGCTTTTAAAATGTTATAGAATAAAAGACACCGTTAACAAAAAGCAACAAATTTGGAGAAAACACTTGAAAAATATGAGACAAATTATGTAATTTGTCTGAAAGCTTTTAAAAATTAATAGAAAAATTACAAAAATAGAAAAAATAAGCTCATAAGAATACATAGATCTATGCAAAATCATTTGGCAAGGTATAGACCAATCCACGTATCACTAGAAATTAATTTTGGCAGGGGAGTAGTTGTGTGTGACCAGCAAATGAATAATTTCAATTTTTATTTATGTGATCTAGTGTTGCTTGATTTTTCAAAAGGATGAATATATATTGTTTATTTTAAAAAACTGAAAATAGAGAAAAATTAATTCTGTAAGTTGGACAAGGCTTTGTGGGAACAGATTATCTTTGCATCATGTAGTGTCACCTGGGAAAACTCTAATGGGACTACAGAATTTACTTCCAAAATGGCTAATTTACATGACTGTCAAGTTGGTTGTTCATTCTCAGCTGGAAGCTCAGCTAGAGCTGTTGGCCTGGGGTCTTGTTTCTCCTCCATGCCACCTCTCCATCTGGCAAGGTTGGTCATATCACAGTAAGACAGTCTCAGAGTACCTGACTTCTCATATGGTAATTTGTACACCTAGAGAGAAATAGAACTCTGCAAATTTTCTTTATGTCTAGGCTTGGAGATGCTAAAATATCACTTCCTCCACATTTTATTGGTCAAAACAGTCACAGGATCAGTGTAGATATAAGGGGAATGAACTACACAGGGGCATGAATAAAGGAAAATATGGTTCACTGGAGGCCATCAAAGTAACAGAGCAACTGTTATTACAAACAGCCAAAGGATGGAGGTTGGGACAGATTAAAATAGCTGGAGAATTGAACAGAGATTGATCCAAGAAGGAAGAAAGCCAAAGCAGGAAGGATGCCATATCTACCTATAAACTCCCCTCGAAACCTTAACTGTTCTCTGAACTCAACATGTCCAAGGAATACTTAGAGAAGTCAAGCAGAAAGGGACAGAATGAAGTTAGAAAAAGCTGAGCAGAACTTCAGTTGTTTTTCATTGCCAGGCAGAAAAGGGGAGGAGTTTGAGTCTCACTAAGTTAGAGAGGCTAGACAAAAACCTCTGGCTTTCTACTGAAATCAGAAAGACCACTGTAGGGACAGTGCCAGGAGTGCAGTTTCCAGGCTCTCGGCCTCACATGGAAAGGTGCTGGCTCAGGTAGTAAATGGCCATCAACTGTGATTGGGTGGTCATCAGCTGTGGCTAGTTGGCCGTCAGCTGTAACCAGTGAGCCATGGGCCACTAATATAACTGCTGTGGCTACGCTAGCAGAAAATGGGGGCTAGCAAGAAAATGGTGGCTCGCAAGCGTGGATTGCATGGCGAAGTTGAGGAGAGTTGAGTCGAGGAGAGTCGAGTTGGTCGGTTGGCAGAAAAGCGGACAGCAGGTCACACGTTGTGTGAATCCAGCCTCCAGTGAGACCATAGTGGTATGACTCCCCTACCTATGGCTCCGTGGGTGTTCCTTTTTGGCCTCACCACATCCTGCGTTCTTATATGGGGAGCGGGACCAAAGACCCCGTAAGCTGCCCTGCATGACAAATGGTGCAGCGAGCAGGGTCCCCTGCATGACAACCACATTTTAGGAAGAAAATCTATATGCAAGGAATAAGGATTCATCGTAAGAATAAGAGTAAAACCCAAGCTGACTCACCTTAACAGAGCATAAAACCGAGGTTCCATGAGATCAGTGTCATTAGTCAGTCATTTTACTGTCTGCTAGAACGCATGCTAAGTTTCTTCAGAGGAAGATAAAAGAATCCAGAGTTTCTATGTGGGGACAGAGTCCCAGAGAGCAGTTTCCAGGCTCTCGGCCTCACGTGGAAAGGTGCTGGCTCGGTTTTTAGATGGCCATCAGCTGTTACTGGTTAGCCATTAGCTACTAATATAACGACCATGGCTACGCTGGCATGGGAGGTTGGTTGGTTGGCAGAGAAGCGGATGGGCACCTGCTTCCTATGTCTTCAACCCAACCACCAGCGAGAATATAGTGGTATGACTCCCTTCTCTATTACTCCATGGGTGTTCCTTTTTGGCCTCACCACATCCTGCATTCTTGTGCAGGGAGCGGGAGCTGAGGCCCCACATGACACTCTAAACACCTGTTTCCCTGAAAATAAGACCTAGCCAGACAATCAGCTCTAATGCGTCTTTTGAAGCAAAATGTAATATGAGATATGATATGATATGATATGATATGATATGATATGATATGATATGATATAAGACCCAGTCTTATATTATAGTAAAATAAGACTGGGTTTTATATTATAAATAGACCCGGTATTATATTATATTATATTATATTATATTATATTATATTATATTATATTATATTATATTATATATGTCATATTATAGACCCTGTCTTATATTATAGTAAAATAAGACCGAGTCTTATATTAATTTTTGCTCCAAAAGATGCATTAGAGCTGATTGTCTGGCTAGATCTTATTTTCGGGGAAGCATGGCATGTTACTCAAGTTTACAGTAGAATATGACTCATAGTCAAGATAAATAAATAGTCAATGGTACAAAATGATTCAGGTATTGGAATTAGCAGAGAAGAACTTTAAAGCAGATCTTAAAAACATGCTCAAGGACTTACAGGAAAAGATAAATGGAAAATATTAGCAGAAAAAATTAAATATCTGAAATAAAAATATGTATTGAATGATTTTACAGGTGATGAGAGAAGCAAGAAAATAAGGTCAGTGATTAAGGATGTGGTAGACAGAATAATGTCCCTCAAAGTTGTAATCCTCAGAACACGTGAAAATGTTACCTTATGGGAAAAAGGATTTTGCAGATGTGAGACAATTAAGGATCTTGAGATGGAAGATTATCCTAGATTACCTACACGAATGCAGTGTAATCAAAGGTGTCCTTATAAAAGGAAGGTGTGAGGGTCAAAGTTAGAGATTAGAAGGTGCTAAACTGTTACCTTTGAAGATATAAGAAGGGAACACAAGCAAAAGGTGAAGGTAACTTCTAGAAGCTGGAGGAAGCAAGAGAAGGGATTCTTTTTGCTAGATTCTCCAAAAGCAATGCAGCCTTGCAGGCTCCTGGATTTTAGCCCAGTAAAATTCATTTCAGACTTCTGACTTCTGGAACTATGAGGAAGTAAATTTTAATCTAAGACTTGAAGAGTAAGAAATCACCAGTCTATGAGAAGAGTGAATGAAAAGACTTCAAGCTGTGGGAAAAAGTGAGAGGAAATGCCTTGCTCCAAGAAAGAACTTGACACACCTGAGGAACCTAAATGAAACAATATTAATTCTGGACTAGTGCATGGGTGTGAGAGATGAGACCAGGATGTAGATGCTGAAGGGCTCTATAGATCATGGTAAAGCATGCACAATTTTTCCTGAGAATTATCCTCCATGGAGGTCTTCTAAACAGAGGAGTGACTTGATTTGATGTATATTTTAATAGTAGGGAATATTACAGAGAATGAAATTTTAAAAGGTAAGAGTGAAAAGAGGTTGAACTTTTGGGAAGTGATGGCAATAGATGAAGCCAAATATAACGGTGGCTTGGATTTACAGTGTCTATGGAGGACACAGACTGATTAGAGATATTCTGGAAGATATTCAAGGACTTCATGAATTTGATATGAAGTGTTAAGAAAGGAGAGCTTGAAGATAAACCTTAGCTTTTTGGCCTGAATGGTTGATAATGACGGGAAGTGTTGAGATGTTCATTGGTGAATGTCACTTTGTTAATAAATGACTTAGTTAGGAATTGATGCTTGATCTCGACTCCAAAGCACTTGATTTTAATTGCTAAGCCATGCTGAAAATGTGATTCTCCATGTCTGAGGTTTTATTGACTAAAAAGGAAAGACATTAAAGATTCCTCTCAGCTTTGTGGTTCTCTGAGATACCTATGACTTGCACCCTATTTCTGGGTCTACATGTCCAAGAAACATGAAGTAGATCAAGCTGGCCAATTTAAATCACCCAATTGTGTCAGCCTGAAAAATTCAACACACACAGAGTCAAGAAACAATGGGATGAATTAAAAAGTACATGGATTTAGGGACACAAATACCTGTGTTATTTTTCTGTTTTTAGTTTATTTTTTTATGTATTTTATTTTACTTTTATTAAATTTATTGGGGTGACATTGGTTAATAAAATTACATAGGTTTCAAGTGCACAATTCTATAATATATCATTTGTATATTGCATTGTGTGTTCACCACACAAATACCTGCTTTTGAGTCTTAGCACCAGCAGTTTTTAGTTTGTGTCATGGGACAAGTCATTTAATTTTTCTGAAATTCAAGGTTTTCATAGGTAAAATGTAAATATTACTAATTACCCACATCATTGTTGTAAGAATGCTAACCAAACTATTTTAACCATTTATGAAATTAAAAACTGGAAATCTTTACTTACCTCTTTTCTCAGTGGTCTAAGTTACAAAATAATTACTAACATATATTTGAATTGAAGCATATCTCCATGATGTGTACTCCTGGGAAAAATTTGGAGAAACATGGATGGAAACATAATTTAAAAAGATGAAATGTAAGGTTTTATTTTTGAAATTAGGGAGAATTATCTGTCACATATCACTATTTCTATGAGACATTGAACGTGTGTGGATAGCTGAATGGACATTATCTTCCTTCCAGATTACTTAAGTAGCATGTCATTTTAGAAATAATGAAACACAAGTATGGATTTTGTAATTAACAAAATACCCACAAGAAATGATGTCTGGTGTCCATAAGGCCTCAGGATACCAGGGATCCTCTCTAAGCCTCCTAGCCCCAAATACGCCACTTTGTTTACCTCTCTCCTGTAATTCTTGGGTTCTTGATTTCCATATTGACTACGTAATTCTTGCTCTTGAAATTCATCCCATGTTTATGCCCCACCAACAACTGTCAACCTCTGAGGCACTCTCCCCAAGTCCTTGAATTTATGCTCCCTTTCTGTTCCCCTACAGTCCCTACTAAGGGAATCACAAATGCGTTTGAGAGTAGCATCAATAGCATCTTCTTTAAAGAAGATACATTTTTATATCTGAAATGAGCAAAACTTCTTGGAGTTTTCATAATGTAAAGCAATAAAAATAATTATAGAATGTCTGTATGTTAATACACCACATATAGCAAAATGAATGCTATTTTATGATAGTCAAAAGTATCCCTAGTGTTTTGTAAATTAGCTTTCATCTTTAATAAATATTGAATATAAAATAATAATATATAACATAAATATATAATAAATAATACATAATATTGCACATATTATAATCCTATTATTCAAGCTCTTCTACAATGTCTTCAGATTGTCTGTTTAGGAAGTCATTAGTTAATATAATCTGACTTAAAACAATATAATCTGATTTAAAACATTCTGCTGCATTGGTCTATATTAAACAGCAAAACATTTTTAAGAGTTTTTTTGGTAGAATTGCATGCCAATAATGGATCTCAAGAAGTTGCCAGTATATTTATAATAAGTTAGTGGTGTACTATCTTCTTGAAAAGTTCTGAATGATTCCAAATGGCAAGTCCATTTTCCTTTATAAAAAATTTTTCTAACCAAAATAATTGATTTCAGGTTTTTTCTGTGTTTATTGTAAAAATGAAATTTGATGTGGAAATTTTGAGGATTTAACTATCTTCTTCCACAGATGAAGTTTCTATTAAAATAGAAATAATCCCTTTGCTTACACAATATCATAGATTTGCATGTAATGAAAAGAGCTCATTTGTAATTTTTGAATCACAATTTTTATAATGAGTACAGATTTTGTCAGATATTTACATAAGGCTTATATTTAAGTTTAGTGTACCTTATTTGTTTTTAGTTTTATTTTACAAAATCATTTAATCTTGGAAAAGATTAAATAATGTGCTTAATATCAGAAATCTCTGCTATATATCTAGTACATTTGTTACTGAAATGAAGTTTTGACAGATTAAAACTTTGGGAGAGTTAGGAATTTTCAGATAAAATACAATATATAAAATAGGAAATGGTAGCATGCGCCAACATTTTAAGTCAAATGAGATTGCACTAATAAGGCATGTAAACTCTTCTCTCATTAAAAAACTTATTTCATCTAATGCCAAAATAAATGCCAAAAGATGTCTTTTCTCCATGGCCTATGAAAGGAAAGCAAGTGACTATTGATTTTTATTTTGATATAGAAATCAAGAATAGTAGAAATAAGAGTAAAAATTATTCACCTTTTTATTAAACAATGACAAAAAACAAACTTAGCTACCTTGAATTTTAATCTGCAGAAGTGAACTGAACTGTCCAGATGGTAGGATTGGATTGAGTATTGGACAAAAGATACTGATGCTTCATGACAACAGTGCATGGATGGTGCTGAAATGTGATAATGTGAACAGAAGAATCCCTCTTTCTGAGTCTGCTTTTCCTCTTCTTTCCTCCAACCTCATCTAGCTTGACATTTGACAGTTGGCAGATTCCGCATCCCAAGAAGCACAGCCAAATATTTGATTTGAATAATCACACAGAAACTGTCTTATATTAATGCCCATGACCAATTTGTTTGCATTTTCTATGTCTTGGATAATATAAAAATGTTCATTAAAAATAATCAGAACTTTGGGAAGGAGAACTGACTCTGGGTGATGAACACACAATGGGATTTATAGATGATGTAATACAGAATTGTACACCTGAAATCTATGTAATTTTACTAACAATTGTCACCCCAATAAATTTAATTAAAAAAAAAAAAGAACAATGTTGGAGGTATCACACTCCCTTACTTCAGCTCGTAGTATAGAGCAACAATAATCAAAACAGTATTGCATTCGCAGAAAAACAGACACACAGACCAATGGAATAGAATTGAGAATCCAGAAATAAACCCACATAAATATGGACAGATAATTTTTGACAATAAAACCAGAAACATACAATGGAGAAAAGACAGCCTCTTCAATAAATTGTGTTGGGAGAATTGGAAAGCCACTTGCAAAAGAATGAAATTAGACTGCTATCTGTCACCGTGTATCAAAATTAATTCAAAATGGATCAAAGACCTAAACCTAAGACCTGAAACAATAAACTGCATAGAAGAAAACATAGGTACTAAACTTATGGACCTTGGGTTCAAAGATCATTTTATGAATTTGACTTCAAAGTCAAGGGAAGTAAAAGCTAAAATAAATGAATGGGACTATATCAAACTTAAAAGCTTCTGCACAGCAAAAGAAACCATCGACAAAATAAAGAGGCAACCAACTGAATGGGAGAAGATTTTTGCAATCAGTGCCTCCGATAAGGGGCTAATATCCAAAATATACAAGAACCTCATACAACTCAAGAACAAAAAACAAACAACCCAATTGAAAAATGGTCAGAGGACCTGAAGAGACATTTCTCCAAAGAAGACATACAAATGGCAAATAGACATATGAAAAAATGCTCAACATCACTAATCATTAGAGAAAGGCAAATCAAAACCACAATGAGATATCACCTCACCCCAGTCAGAATGGCTATCATCAACAAGACAAATAGTAACAAGTGTTGGAGAGGCTGTGGAGAAAAAGAAACCCTCATACACTGTTGGTCGGAATGCAGACTGGTGCAGCCGTTATGGAAGGCAGTGTGGAGGTTCCTCAAAAAATTACGAATAGAATTGCCATATGACCCAGCAATCCCTCTCCTGGGTATCTACCCAAAAAATCTGTAAACATTTATACATAAAGACACGTGTGCTCCAACGTTCACTGCAGCTTTGTTTAAGGTGGCCAAGACATGGAAACAACCAAAATGTCCTTTGATAGATGAATGGATAAAGAAGTTGTGGTATATATACACAATGGAATACTATTTGGCAGTAAGAAAGATGATATAGGAACATTTGTGACAACATGGATGGATCTTGAGAGTGTAGTGCTGAGCGAAATAAGTCAGGCAGAAAAAGAAGAGAACCATGTGGTTTCACTGATATGTGGTATATAAACCAAAAACAACAAAAGAACAAGACAAACAAATGAGAAACAGAAACTCATAGACACAGACAGTGGTTTGGTGGTTACCAGAGGGTAAGGGGGGTGAGGGGTTGGGGGTGGGAGATGAAGGTAAGGGGGATCGAATATATGGTGATGGAAGGAGAACTGACTCTGGGTGATGAACAGACAATGGAATTTATAGATGATGTAATACAGAATTGTACACCTGAAATCTATGTAATTTTACTAACAATTGTCACCCCAATAAATTTAATAAAATTAAAAAAAAATAATCAGAACTTTGGATGAGTTATTAGGTTCTGAATGAAAGTAGTCAAATTTACTTTCTTGTGCTTTCTCATAGTTGTACACTATAACAGTTTCAGTTTTTAAAAAGTGCTTTGTTGAGAGATTTAAACTTTCAGAATTGTTGTCTTATTTGTGCTTTTGGCTTTTGGACAATCTCAAAATTTTTAGAGATGTCAGTTTGACAGAGTTTGACAGTCAATAGACAAGGCTTCAATTTTTATGTAGCTGCTATTCATTACATTCTTTTGTATGTTAATATTGGAGATAATCTCTGTCTTTGGTATTGATAGTGTAGACATGATTTATGGTGAAATAATTTATTTAGTCAACAAATTTTGTTTAGCACATATACTGTCTTTTTTCCTTTAGATGCAATGAAGTGGCTAAGTCAGTCTTTCTCCAAAGAGACTTACTGTAAAGTGGGAAGATTGGAGACCACCTCTGATTTCATTTCTCTATGACAGAAAAAATTTTTTTAATGAAATAAAAAAAATAACATTTATATTAGCATACAAATTACCCAACCCCTAGGCATAAATCTAATAAAGATTTACAAGACTTCTCACAAAAAAATACAAGTTATTATTGTGATAAGTTAAAGAAAAATTGAATAATTCCATGTTCATGGATTGGAAAACAATATTTTTAAGATCTGAATTTGTTACAAATTTATTTATAATTTACTACACTCCCAGTGAAAAACCTCTGTTTTTACCCTCGTTCTCAGTCATCCCACTCTTGGATATATACTCCAGAGACACTTGCATATAGGTCTTAAGTGAAGAATTGTGAAGATATTTATCAAGAAGTATTTGTCTTAGTAAGGATATGGAGGTACCACATAGGTCCTCATTACAAAAGGAATGAATAAGTGAAAATTGTTGGATGAATTCTTTTGAAAAATATTACATCATTTGGAAACAATGAGTTACAAATGTACTCAACAACATAGATGTTGAAACCAAATGTTGGGACAAAAATTAAGAAACAAAGTGAATACTATAGAATGAATCTATAGAAAAATACAATTTATGTACATTTAACAAGCACACACAAACACACAGCATATATTTCTCAAAATTATATATATATTCAAGAGCATATACCAGGTATATTATAGTAAGGCCTATTGTGGCAATAAGAATAAGGATGGGCTTGGAGAAGAAGATGAAAATAAAAAGAAAACGAGAAGTGCTTTGCATAGATTGATGATAATCATGAACAGAAAAGTATCTTAAGTCAAGTCTGTTCTTTAGATAAATATATGTAAATATAATGTAAATTATTGAATGGATGAAAGGTGTCATCAGTTAAGTTCACTGATGCTGAGAACCTGAGAAATATCAGAGGGGGAAAAAATATTGCTTGGATTTGACATTATGGATTTGACATTATCTTTAAAGATCTCAGCAAGAACAGTTTCAGTAGAATGCCAAGCCTATAAGTCAGAGTGGATGGCCATCAGGGATGAAAAGAAAGGGGAAAATTGGTAACAATAATGTATGCAAAATCTTTCATACCTTGAAAAGTTAAATGGAAATTTCCTGTGAACCTCCAAAGAAAAACCATGACATATAGAATCTCTCAAATATGTATGATCCTAGACCCCTTATCCCAGGGATGATGTCCAAAAAACAAAACAAAACAAAACAAAACAAAACAAAACAAAACAAAACAAAACAAAACAAAACAAAAAAACAGTTTGAAAAATGTTAAATTAAGCAAAGGGGTGACTCACTGAAGTTGATAAATTTCAAACATGGAGGGCCAGATAAATATATTTCATTCCAAATTTAATTTAAAAAATTACTACTTAAATCTACATATATTTAATCCTCAGATCTGTTTTCATAAACTGAGACTCAGGACAGAATGAAAATGAATGGAAAAATAACTCTTCACTGTTTGATGAAATGTGTGATTTCAAGCACATTTGCGGCAGTTTTTGAGAAGGGCATAAACAATAATTACGGAAAAAGAGTCATGGACTCTCTATTAGTTTCCTATTGCTGCTTTAGCAAGTTACCAAAAATTTAATGGCTTAAACAAAACAAATTTACTGCCTTAGATCCTAGAGATCAGAAGTCCCCAAATCAAGGTGTTGGCAGGGCTGCATTCCTTCTGGAAGGTCTAGGGGAGAATTCATTTTCTTGTCTTTTCCAGCACCTAGAGGCCACCTGCATTCTTTGCTCATGATCCCTTGCTTTGTCTATCTTCAAAGCCAAGAGCATAGCGTCTTCCAATCTCTCTCTCTCTCTCTCTCTCTCTCTCTCTCTCTCTCTCTCTCTCTCTCTCTCTCCTTCATTGATGTATAATTGACATGTAAAGAACTGTACGTATTTAATGTATACAACTCAGTGCATTTGGGGATAAGTATACATCCATGAAACCATCACCACCAAGGCCATAGACATCCATCACCTCCCAAAGTTTCATCTTTCTGTTATTATTATTATTATTATTATTATTATTATTAAATTTGTGTGTGTACAGTAAAGAGACAACATAAATCTACATTCTTAGAAAATTTAAGTGTACAATAAAGTATTGTTAGCTATAGGCACTATGCTATATATATAGTATAGTAGATCTCCAGAATTTAATTATCTTGCACACTGGAAACTTTGTATCCTTTGAGCATAACTTCTGCCTTTCCTCATCACCCAGAACCTAGCAATCAACATTATACACTCTGCTTCTGTGAATCTATTTTAGATTCCACATGTAAATGAGATCATACAATATATGTCTTTCTGTGTCTAGCATAATATTTATGTCTTCTCTTACAGAGATTCTGTATTTTCTTATAGGACTCCATGTCTTTTTTCATAAGGAAACACCATTGGATTTGAGGCCCACCCTAAACCAGGGTGATCTCATATTAAATATTTCATCTACAAAGATGTTTTTTTTCTAAATAATGTCACATCCATAAGTTTCAGGGTACAGACATATTTTTGGGAGGGTCACCGTTCAACCAACTACACATGTGTTTATCAATCAAGCACATTTAAGTTAGCAGATATATTGAGGGCAAAAACTATCTTCCCTTCGTCTTTGTGTCATTGTATATTTTGCGGCGTGTTTGCATAGAATAGGTATTTAATTATTGCAAGGATCAGAATAGTATTTGTGACCAATAATTAAAGTTATTATCGAATTTTGTTAAATAATAAAGTTAAGCTAATTCTTAAAAGTTAAAAAATCAGTAGAACACCATGCTTCCACATCATTTAAAATGTGAATCCAGATTCTACTTACATAATTCTACTTACACAATAATTAATTGTCTTCGTTAGCAACATTATAATTGTATAAAAAAGAAATTGGCCTCAGTATAATGTGAAATATGTGGCTATAGTAAGAAAAATTATCTCTAAGTATTGGCAATCACAGATAAATATTGCTTTACAAAGCGTATGTTAAAATTAGCTCAATTTACTACCATGGTCAATTACATAGCCAAATACATTCTTGATGGGACTTGTGTAATGGGCCATCATTCTTTCAAGAACAAAATTGTTTCCTAGTCCTATGATTTTATAATAAGTAATAAACATGTAATATATCAATTTACAAAGTCAATTACATAATCAAGAAGAGTGCCAACTGCAATAACCAAATTACTCTGTACAGTATTTACTTTCATATACTCTACCTTCCCTAAGGCACCAGGCCTGGCATTTTTCCTACTTTCTCAATTTTTTTTGCATAATTTTCCACTTGGTGGACTGCCATTGTCAACAACAACACTCTTCAACTTCTGGAAGTCTGGTAAGAGCGGTTGACGAGAAGATAACTATGGATATGTTTAATTAAATCCAGGTTGCAGATGTAAATTTGAAGGTGCTTAATTATTCAACATTGCTAGTGAAGAAAGTCACAAGAGTGGATCCGGAAGAAATTTGGTATCTCATGAGCTTTGAGATAGAATACTGAAGTATCAATTTCTTCTTTATCTCCTTTAAATAAAAGCTATTTTAAAAGAATGCAGATGAAAGTATGCAAAACTCATAAAGTACCTTGCTGACTAATTCCAACTGCTGAAAAAGACACATATAGAAATAGATAAGGTGGTCTTGTAATTATATGTAGGATATGCTTCATGCAAACATCTACAGGCTTTGTGATTCATGTATATTTAAGGAAAATCCTTAAGTAAAATCAAAAGAAAAAAGGAGGAGGTTAATTTGAATTCTAGGACAACAAACTATTCCATTTAAAATTGATTTTCCGTTTCTTTCAAAACTTGTTTTAGTTTTTAGGATCTCAATTAAAGTCGTTCTATAAATTTAATATAGTTTTAATTATTAATTCCTAAAATGTTTTTGAGTAAATATGAGCCTACCATCTCTCAGAAAGAATTGCTACCAAGTTATTTGTTAAACATAAGCACAGATATGTTAGGCATCTACTAGAGCCATACAGTCCTATTTTTTAATATGCATATCAGTATTGAAGAGATAGAATTCTTCAAGTAAATACCACATTTTACACAGCATTGTAGATGAACGCTTTGTTTTTTTTTTATTGATTATTTAGTTTTTACTGACAATATTGCTGATAACATTTGGATAAGGTAGCATTTTAAATTTTACTAGAATACCAGCCACAAATAGATTAAATTTTATACAGATTTAGATATCCCCAGATGTGAATATAGGAAAAACTTAGTTTTGTCTTTGGGTATTTATTCACCATATAAATCTACTAGCACATTCTTATCCGTTATGTAAATAAGATGTGGAATTCCAATAGTGTATCAGTGTTCCACAGCAGATGGTACACTGAGATTTACCACACCATTACATTTAATGGGTTTGAATTCATTTGGATTTCTTGATGTTCTCTCTGTCCTTCTCATAGCAGCAATGTTGCCAGTGTTCCTGATTATATATGATTTGAGAGAGTGCTTAAAGAAGAAAAACTCCTTTCTTTTAGAAATATGAGTATTTTATGTCAAAGTTTAAAGTGTATATGTATTGCATTTCAGAGGATTTATGTGCCCTGTGAGAAAAGTATAGTTAATGAATATTCAACAAAGTATTTGCAGTCATTACACTCAAAGATATTTTATAAAATGAAAATACTCAATTAACTATTGTAGTGCTAGTAGGGAGTATTCATCTGAAAAGCAAAAATAAAATTTCATCCTAGATCATCATGGATAAAGTAAAAAAAAAAATGTTTAATGTAAAGTAATACAAAGACTTAGCAAGGCACATGTCTTAGTTGTATTAAGTAAAGATGCTCATGACCATTTCTGTTAACAAAAATAGTTTTGGGTTCACTAATTATTCTAGATTAATAAGTAATATCCCTAAAAGTGTTTCATCTATGAAAGGTCAGACCTCAGTGATAATTGAAAATGGCAGTATGAGTAGCATGAGTCATCGGGGCTTTTTGTCTCTGAATTTGCTCTAGTTATGATCAGAATGAGTGCTGGTGTGGCTTTAATTAATTAGTTACAAAGATTACTGTGGATTAACAAAAAATGAAACAAGAATAAAGAATCCAATATTATGGATATTACCTGGCATTTCTAAGTCAATATGTCTCAAAAGGTGGCCAACAAAATACCAGCACTAAAATCTCTATATGATTTTATTAAAAATGGAGATGTCCAAGGCTGATCCCAGACTCATTAAATCAAAATTTGCGGGGGGTAGAACTTAGGTATCAAAACTTTTTTAAAAATCTCTGTGATGATTCTCATTGTGCACATACTGAAATATATATTGTAGGTCAACATTCAAGTCCAGTGCTCTGAAGCAGACTACCTAGGTTTTAATTGGGCATCTCACTCACTTATTCTGTGATCTTAGGCCATTACTTATCCTCTCTGTGTCTTAATTAGTTTCCTCAACTGTTAACGGGGCTAATCTACCTACGGCACAGGATTGCTATGAAGATTAAAGGAGTTAATATTTGTAAATCAATTAGTACCTGGCACATGGTAAGCACTACTAAAACAGGAATTTGTCAAAAGATAATAAAAAATAATACACATGTTTATTGGAACTGCTAGATTATAGTTAACACAAGTTTATTCAGACAAGAAAAACAAAAATTCCCTAGTAAGTATCAAAGTACTGAATATAACATTATAATTTCATGTTTGAAATTAGTAGAAACAAAAGTTGCATTCCATACTGTTTTTGCTTTCTTAATTATTACAACTTTATAATACATATTTTTTAATATTGCCAGTTCAGCTTTTAGTCATATTCTGAATGAAACAGACTTCCAATCTTTTTCAGTCATGCTGAATACTAACTCTGGTGACACACACACTCTCATGAATGGTGAACACGATTTTCGTTAGAGTAAGATATGGGACTTAAATACAGTATCATGGTGTATTTATGTGCCAGGCTGTTTCCAGCAAATCACTACAGTCATGCAGCATGGCAGTCATCTTAAAGTGACACTGCAGATACACTATTCCAGGCACTTTGTTTTCAGTTTATTTGTGGGACACTGGATTCTTTTAGCAGCAGTACTGAAGTCACATTCAGTTACAGACCCGTCAGAGACAGCCACACAACATCCCCTAATTGCATTACAATGGCGTGCCATCGCCATGTGTTCATTGATTTTCAGTTCTTAAAAGCTTTTCTATTATTACCTGTAAACTCCTTAGATTTTCAGTCATTTGTCTACATTTAGAACAAGAAAGGCTGAGTGCTAAAGACAGAAGGAGACCATGATTGTATTTCAATTGACTAATAGCTGGCTTTTTATCTAATGGCAACTAATTCCAGAAATAAACCATAATTTTGGATATATCATAATGTTACCATCATTTTACCCATTCTAATATCAAGATCTTGAATTTTACATACAACCCATCAGAATCAGTAGACAAGTTTTTCTATATTGAAAGCAGTAAGTCTGGGCAGTTCATAATTGTACTTGCAGTATTATTCACACAAGCTTCCAGTAAGTCTAATTACTTCCTCAAATTGGCCTGAAAAAGCATTTAGACAGTAGGGTTTTCCATTGGCCCAGAAGTCATTTGATCTCTTTATGACTTCTCTGCGCTAGCATCAGCCATTTCAGATTGGCTCTGACTGTGAAACAGGCAATGGTGCATCTGTTTTTTGGTTTGTTTTTTAATGGGGAAAACACTTTCTAAGAAAGCAAACTTCATATCCTTACTTATGTAAGAGTTATATGTAACCCTTTAAATATATTGAAATGGGAGCATCCCTGAACAACAACAACAAAAAGATTTTTATCTGAATCTAATTCGGAAACTGGAAAATGTATTCAGGTCAATTTTAATATAAAATCTATTTATTTTGAGGTGTGTGTGTGTGTGTGTGTGTGTGTAAAATAATAAAAATACTACCAAGTTCGTTCAAGCTGACTTTAATAACCTAAATATATATTTTAACAGTAATTTGGAATGTTTTAAATTGTGTGTTTTAAGTGGTGATATAACTGAAATTTATGCTGTGTGACATGATCTTTGCCTTCTTGGAGCTTAAAAAAATAACCATTATTATTTTTTCAAATTAGCAGATCAACATTTTAATATCCTTATAAAGGTGAATACTTCTGGATTGCAGTTACTTGGGAAAGTCTTTAAAAACACCACTTATTGTATATTCCAATCTCTGACCAAATTAAAGCTAACATATTCTTATGAAATTGAAAATGGTACAGTAATAAAATCCTAGAGTCATTTACAAAAATTATTTTTATCCACTCAATCTTTTCCCAGTATCACCACTTAAAAAATTCCAATTTATCTTAAAATTTGGGGAAGATAATCTAAGAGGGGTTTGTTATCAACTGTCAAATCTATTTAATTATGATTTCATATAATAATTTGAATACCTCTTCAAGTACTTCAAAGCTATCACCGAACCAATTAGTAATAATAAATAAATTCAATTACTGAATATAAGTATTTTCCTTTATTTATGAAGTTTACTGCTAATATAAAATAATTAGAAAAACTGAAATTTTAGATTATTTGTTTTAGTATTACATGAAATCTGGTATTGATTCTGTATTTATTTGTCATGAATTTTAAGTACCTATAGATATTTAAATATCCATGAATCAACTACTATATATGTATACATACACACACCACGAAAATGCTTAATTTCAGTTTTAATTCATGATAAACCTAGAAATATTTTGTTTAATGCCAATTACAACTCCATGAAGATCAACAATTATTTTAAGAAATTAATTTTTCCAATATTTATGGCTGAGAAAAAAATATTTAACTTAATATCTGACATAGGTACATCATGATTATAATCTTTTATCCCTTACAACCATCTTTGACTTCTCCATATTGTTTATATTTTACATCCAATCAAATTCTGAATCATGTCAATATCATTAAACTTATTTAACAAATATTTATTAAATACCTATCATATTCCCATTACTCTAATAGATAGTAGGAGTAATAAAAATAAAATAATTAGTATTATAATAAAAGCCCTCAAAAGTATGATTCTTAGTCTCATAAGACTTATAGTATACCAGATACCAAAAAGAGAAATTACATAAATAGAATTGCAAACTACTTTGTGCTATGAAGAAAAGTTATAGAAATCCATAAGGGGACAAAATCTAGTCTGATAAATTCAAGGAAGGTTTCCTTGAAGAAATTATATTTGAGCTCATATCTGAAGATGAGTTAGAGTGAATCAGGAACAATGGAGTAAATCATTCTAGGCCCTGGAGCCCTGAGATCAAGGGGGAAAAAGTCAATACTCTATGGGTCAGCACAGAGAGTGAGGAGCAAAATAGTAAGTGAGAAAAGAATTAGGTAAGGAGAGGCTCATAGGGCAGGAGATGTTTAAAAAGCACTCTAGCTGCAAAATATAGATGAATTAGCAATAAGCCAAAGTAGATGTAGGGAGAACAATTAGTGAACTACTGCAATAGTACACACAGAAGGTGATGACTATTGCTTCATGTAGGATATTGAGGGCAGTAGAAATACAGACATGGATAAAACTGAGAGATATTTAGCAAGGGAGACTCAAAATTACTTGGATGTGGTGGAGAAAGAAAAGGAGATGTAAAGGATGATTCCTAGATTTCTGGCATGCCAGCTGATGGATAGTGCTAACATGCATTGAGACACAGTAATATAAAGTAGGACCAGGACAGGTGGAAGAAAATGGTAGGAGGATGTAGCATAAAACGTATAAGAGAGCTTCTTGCTCCTTTTGGTACAAAAATAAAATAAAATAATAAAATAAAATAAAATAAAATAAAATAAAATTGTAGGAGTAGGAAGAATAAGAGATACAAGAGATGGTAGGGATCTGGTTCTTCCTTTTTTTTGGGGGGGGGGTTCTTGCCTAGAGAATGAAAGATATATTAAAAAGAAGTTGACAGTAACAAAAAGGGGAGGAAACTGCTCAGTATAAGTTTTAGGATTTAAGGACATTTCTTTTCATATTAGGTTCTCCTTTCCCTAAGTCCTTACACCCAAATCCTGCCCTCGAATGACCACAGAGAACAGCTCTATGGCAAAGAAACTTGGCATCTCAATGTGCTTAACTGTCTTAAATGTCACCTCTTTTTTGTCCTGTGTGCATGGGACTCTGATGTTCTCATGGGCTCTTTGGGAATGGGGTGCACAGTAAGCAGTCAGAGGCTTCCATGGGCACAGGAGAGGCTGAAAAGAGAACATATTGGCCAGGGTCTAGACACAGGTATGGTGGAGCATGAGAACAGCCTTTGTCACCTATGAATGTTGGGAGAGCTGGGTTACCTGAAGATAAAGAACAGGCTCTGACAAAGCCTAGAGGGGTGGAACTAGACCACACATTACATTGAAACCAAATATAGCAAAAAGGTGAACACTTACCAGGAAGGGATGGATAAATATAAGGATAGAGGTGGTTAAAGTGCTCAGAAAATGTCACAATAACTAACAACAGCAGTAGAACATTTTCTCCACTAGGACAACATCCTTTTCATGTATCAGATGCCATTTTGAGTAAGAAAAGGAAGAGAGGTAAAATGGGGAAATTGAGAAGTTTGCTTAAGGTGACTATTTCTATTATCATATTGAGCTAAGACTATTTGATTTACTGAGTAAGAGTTTTCCCTCTTCGGAGGTTCAGGAGGCTCAAGATGAAGGTCAAATTACTTAAAGTCATAACAAAAAAGCTACTTTTTCTTTATATGTCTGAGTACCCAAATAGCCCCACAAATGTCACACCCAAAGAGTGGACTTGGCTGGCTCCAGAGCCCTGCAAAAGTGAACACCACTCAATGGGGTCAGCTCCTGACCTACAGCTGTCTGCTACAGTTACAGTCATTCCTCACAGCTGGTCAACCTGTGGGTCAATCCCTCTCAATCACATCACAATAGCAATCAAGTTTCAACTACAACAATAGGGCACACGCAATGAACACAAGTGACACCTCTGGAACAGCTGGCTCAGGTAACCAGAGATACTACACCATTAGCCCCACAAGACACCTACTACATAAAACCACTGTGCCAAGACCAGGAGAAATAGCAGATCTACAGAAAACATAGAAACAAACATAGAGACTCCACCAAAATGAGGAAACAACAAAAATGTCTCCAAGGAAAGAACAGGACAAAATTCCAGAAAAAGCACACAATGAAATGGAGACAAGCAATCTACCAGATGCAGAGTTCAAAATACTGGTTATAAGAATGTTCAATGAACTTAGGGGTAGAGTAGATAAACTCAGTGAGAACTTTAGCAAAGAGATAGGAATCATAAAAATGGAGGTAGAAAATATAAAAAGAAACTGGTCAGAAATGACGAATACAATAACTGAAATGAAGAATACATTACACAGAATCAACAGTGGATTAGTGGATTAGCAGAGGATTGAATCAGAGATTTGGAAAACAAGGTAGCAGAAAACACCAATTCATAACAGCAAAAATAATTTTTAAAATGAGGAGAGTTTAAGGGGCCTCTGGGACAACATATAGTAACAACATTCACATCATAGGGGTACCAGAAAAAGAAGAAGAGAGAGCAAGAGATTGAAAACATATTTGAAGAATAACAACAGGAAAATTTTCTAACCTGATGAAGGAAATAGACATGCAAGACCAGGAAGTACAAAGAATCCCAAACAAGATGAACCCAAACAGACCCACACCAAAACACATCATAATTAAAATACCAAAGATTAAAGACCATGAAGGAATCTTAAAAGCAGCAAGAGAAAAACAGTTACCTACAAAGAAGCTCCCATATGATTGTGAGCTGATTTCTCAATAGAAACTTTGCAGGCCAGAAGGGATTGGCAGGAAATATTCAAAGTGATGAAAAATAAGGATCTATAACCAAGATACCTCTACTCAGCAAGGTTGTCATTTAGAATTGAAGGAGAAATGAAAAGCTTCCCAAACAAGAAAAGTTAAAGGAGTTCATCACCACAAAACAGTATTATAAAAAAATGTTAAAGGGACTTTTTTAAGACGAAGAAGAAGAAGAAAATATGAATAATAAAATGGTGATAACTTCATACCTATCAATAACTAATTTAAATGTGAATGGATTAAATGCTCCAATCAAAAGGGTGAATGAATGGGTCAGAAAACAAGACCCATACATATGCTAAACCAGGGCCCAGCTTTAGAGGCACAAGATTCAACACACCCAGAGGCCAACTCCAGACCAAACCAGAGTACTACCAGGTTTGACCTACAAGTGACACACCCAGAGGGAATTCTCTACAGGTACAAGAGCCCATAGGGGCCAAACCTCATTTGAGCAGTCAACCCTCACGCAGCAGAACATCCACTGTGGGCAGAGCCAAATCTCACAACTAGTCAGCCTAGGGATCAATCCCACCTACTCACAAGCCAAAAGCAATTAAAGATCAACTTTAGCAGGATAATACACACAACACAAGAGTCACCTTAGAGCACGTGCAGGGTTGAAGAAGGAAGTGGTGCAAGTCAAATATAAAGGCTATAAAGGAGACATACTACATAAGATAACCCAGCCAAAACTAAGAATCCTAGGGGTCCGACCTAATACAACGAGTCAGCCAGAATGAGGGAACAAAGAAACATGTCCCAAATAAAAGAACAGAAGAAACCTCCACAATTGGAACCAAACGAAATAGAGGTAACCAAACTATCAGAGACAGAGTTCAGAACACTGATGATAAGAATGTTTAAGGAACTTAGAGATGACATAAAGAAGGATAGAGAAATCATAATGAACAACCAGTTAGAACTAAAGAACACAATAACTGAAATAAAGAACACACTTGAAGGAATTACAGCAGGTTAGATGAAGCAGAGGCTCAAATCAAAGACTTAGAAGACAAGTTAGCAGAGATCACCCAAACAGAACAACAAAAGAAAAAAAGAATAAAAACAATGAAAATGGTTTAAGAGACCTCTGGGATAACATCAAGTGCAACAACATGCGCATCATAGGAATACCAGAAGGTGAAGAGAGGCAGCAAGGGATTGAGAACATATTTGAGTTAATAATGTCTGAAAACTTCCCTAACCTGGTGAAGGAAACCAACATACAAGCACAGGAAGTGCAGAGAGTTCCAACCAGGATAAACCCAAACAGGTCCACACCAAGACACATTATAGTTAAAATGACAAAGGTTAAAGACAAAGAGAGAATCCTAAAAGCAGCAAGAGAAAGACAGAGGGTTACATACAAGGGAACTTCCATAAGACTATCAAATGACTTTTCTACAGAAACACTGCAGGCCAGGAGAGGGTGACAGGAGGTATTCAAAGTGATGGAAAACAAAGGCCTACAACCTAGATTGCTTTATCCAACAAGGATGTCATTTAAAATTGAAGGAGACATAAAGAACTTCCCAGAAAAGAATGAGCTAAAGGAATTTATTACCACCAAGCCAGCATTGCAGGAAATATTAAAAGGGCTTCTGTAAACAGAAGAAAGATGAAAACAATCTAACTACAAATTTAAAAATGGCAATAACTATGTACCTATCAATAATCACTAAAATGTAAATGGATTAAATGCTCCAATCAAGAGACATAGGGTGGCTGAGTGGATAAGAAAGCAAGACCCTTGTATATGCTGTATACAAGAGACTCACCTCAGATCAAAAGACACACACAGGCTGAAAGTAAAGGGTTGGAGTAAGGTATTTCATGCAAATGGAAATGAGAAAAAAGCTGGAGTTGCAATACTTATTTCTGACAAAATAGACTTTTAAAATGAAGACCATATTAAAAGACAAAGATGGGCACTGTAGAATAATAAAGGGATTGATCCAACAAGAGAACATAACCCTAGTAAACATCTATGCACCCAACATAGAAGCACCTAAATATATAAAACTGATATTGACTAACATAAAGACAGAGATCAACAGTAACGCTATCATAGTAGGGGACTTCAACACACCTCTGACAACAAGGGACAGGTCTTTTAGACAGAAAATCAATATGGAAACAACGACCTTAAATGACACATTGGACCACTTGGATTTAATTGATATTTTCAGAGCATTTCACCCCAAAGCGGCAGAATACATGTTCTTCTCAAGCACACATGGAACATTTTCCAAGATAGACCACATGTTAGGCCACAAAACAAGTCTTGATAAATTTAAGAAAATTGAAATCATACCAATTGTCTTCTCTGACCACAGTGCTATGGTCAGAGAAATTAGAAACCAACTACAGGAAAAAAACTGGAAGACACATCAATTCATGGAAGCTAAATAACATGTTACTAAATAATGAATGGGTCAACCAGGAGATCAAGGAAGAAATCAAAAGATATCTCAAGACAAACAAAAATGAAAACACGATGACCCAAAATCTATGGGATGCCACGAAAGCAGTCCAAAGAAGATACAGAATTGTGCACCTGAAATCTATGTAATTTTACTAACAATTGTCACCCCAATAAATTTAATAAAATAAAATTTAAAAAAAAAAAGAAAAGAAAGAAAATTCATAGCATTGCAGGCCTACCTAAAGAAACAAGAAAAATCACTAACCAACAGTTTATCTTCACACTTAAGGGATCTGGAAAAAGAACTGCAAAATAAGCCCAAAGGGAGTATAAGGAAGTAGATAATAAAGATCAGAGCGGAAATAAATGAAATAGAAACCAGAAAAACAATACAAAAGATCAATGAATCCAAGAGTTGGTTCTTAGAGAAGATAAACAAAATTGACAAACCTTTAGCCAGACTCATTAAAAAAGAGAGAGAGAGGACCCAAATTAATAAAATCAGAAATGAAAGAGGAGAAGTGAAAACAGACACCGCAGAAATACAAAAAATTTAAGAAATTACTATGAGCAACTATATGCCAACAAATTTGACAATCTGGAAGAAGTAGACAATTTTCTAGAGCCGTACAACCTTCCAAGACTAACTCAAGAAGAAACAGAAAACCTGAATAGACTGATACCACCAGGGAAATTGAATCAGTAATCAACAATCTCCCAACAAACAAATCCCCGGACCAGATGGCTTTACAGGTGAATTTTACAAAACGTTCAAAAAAGAATTATCACCTATTCTCCTCAAGCTCTTCCAAAAAATCCAGAAGGAGGGAAGACTCCCAAACACTTTTTATGAGGGCACTATCACCCTGATCCCAAAATCAGACAAGACACCACAAAAAGAGAAAACTATAGGCCGATATCTCTAATGACCATAGATGCAAAAATCCTCAACAAAATATTAGCGAACAGAATTCAGCAATACATTAAAAAGATCATACACCATGATCAAGTGGGATTCATTCCTAGTATGCAAGGGTGGTTCAATATCCGCAATCAATTAATGTGATATACCACGTTAACAAAATGAATAATAAAAGTCATATGATCATATCACTAGACGCAGAAAAAGCATTTGACAAAATTCAGCAGCAATTTATGATAAAAACCCTTTAGAAAGGGGGAACAGAGGGATCATATCTCAACATAATAAAGGCCATATATGATAAACCCACAGCTAACATCATACTCAATTGGGAAAAGCTAAAACCATTCATTCCCCTTAAGATCAAGAACAAGGCAAGATTCCCACTTTCTCCACTTCTATTCAACATCGTGCTGGAAGTTCTAGCCACAGCAATGACAAGAAAAAGAAATAAAAGGCATCCAAATCGGTAAGGAGAAAATAAAATTGTCATTATATGCAGATGACATGATACTATAGAGAACCCTAAAGACTCCACCAAGAAACTATTAGAGCTGATAGATGAATTTAGTAAAGTAGCAGGATACAAAATTAATATTCAGAAATCAGTTGCATTTGTTGTGGGGACAAAGCCCTGGAGAGCACTTTCCTGGCTCTCGGCCTCACATGGAAAAGTTCTGGCTTAGGAAGTAAATGGCCATCAACTGTGATTGCATGGCCATCAGCTGTGGCTAGTTGGCCATCAGCTGTAACCAGTTAGCCATTGGCCACTAATATAACTGCTATGGCTGTGCTAGCAGTGAATGGGGGCTAGCAGGAAGATGGTGGCTGAGCTAGCAAGCAGTGGTGTAGTGGCGTGGCGTGGTGGAGTGTGGATTACGGATTGCAGAGAGGCGGATTGCACTAGCAAGTGAGGTTGGTTGCCAGAGAAAAGGGACGGCAGGCGGCGGATCATGTGGCTCCTGCCACCTGTGTCTCCAACCCAGCCGCCAGTAAGAATATAGTGGTATGACTCCCCTATCTATGGCTCCATGGGTGTTCATTTTTGGCCTCACCACATCCTGCATTCTTATGTGGGGAGCGGGAGCTGAGACTCCGCAGGCTGCCCCACAGGACATTTCTATATACCAATAATAAAATATCAGAAGGAGAAATTAAGAAAACAATTCAATTTACAATTTCTTCAAAATACCTTGGAATAAATTTAACCAAAGAAGTAAAAGATCCGCACTCAGAAAGTTATAAGACACTGAAGAGAGAAATTAAAGAAGACACAAATAGATGGAAACACATACCATGTTCATGGATAGGAAGAATTAATATAGTTAAAATGTCCATACTGCCTCAGGCCATATACATGTTCAACGCAATTCCTATCAAACTACCAAGGACTTTTTTTTCTCAGAAATACAACATATAATCCTAAAATTTATATGGAACCATAAAAACCCCGGATAGCCTCAGAAATCTTGAGAAATAAGAACATAGTGGGAGGTAAAATGATACCTGACATCAAAAAATACTAGAAGGCTACAGTAATCAAAACAGCATGGTACTGGCATAAAAACAGACACATAGATCAATGGAAAAGAATAGAGAGCCCAGAAATAAATCCATGTCTATATGGTCATTTAATCTACAACAATGGAAGCAAGAATTTATGGTGGGGTAAAGACAGTCTATTCAATAAACGGTGCAGGGAAACCTGGACAGACACATGCAAAAAAATGAAGCTGGACCAGCTCCTTACACCATATACAAAAATATATTCAAAATGGCTTAAAGACTTAAATGTAAGATCTGAAACCATAAAATCCCTAGAAGAAAATATAGGAAGAAACTTTACAGACATTATGTGGAGTAAGATTTTTACTGATATATCCCCTCGTGCAAGGGAAGTAAGAGAAAAAGTAAACATGTGGGATTACATCAGACTAAAATGTTTTTCACAGCAAAGGAAATCATCAATAAAACAAAAAGGCATCCTACTGAATGGGAAAAGATATTTGTCAATGATATATCCGATAAGAGGTTAATATCCAAAATTTATAAAACTCAACTCAACTCCAAAACAAACAACCCAATTAGAAAATGGGCAGAGGACATGAAGAGTCACTTTTCTAAAAAGGACATACAGATGGCAAACAGACATATGAAAAAATGTTCAACCTCACTAACCATTAGAGAAATGCAAATAAAAACCACAATGAGATACCACCTCACCCCCGTCAAAATGGCTATCATCAATAAATCAGCAAACAACAAGTGCTGCCGAGGATGTGGAGAAAAGGGAACCCTTGTGCACTGTTGGTGGTAATGCAGATTGGTGCAGCCACTATGGAAAACAGTCTGGCGGTATCTCAAAAATCTGAAAATGGAACTACCTTATGATCCAGCAATTCCACTCCTAGGTATCTATCCAGAGAAATCCAAAACTCTAATTCAAAAAAATTAATGCACTCCTATGTTTATTGCAGCACTATACTTAATAGTCAAGACATAGAAACAACCGAAATGCACATCGGTAGATGACTGGATTAAGAAACTGTGGTACATTTATACAATGGAGTATTACGCAGACGTAAAGAAGAAAGAAATCTTACTATTTACAACAACATGGATGGACCTGGAGAACATTATGTTAAGTGAAATAAGTCAGAAAGAGAAAGACAAATACCATATGATATCACTTATATGTGGAATCTAAAGAAAAGAATAAGTGAATGAACTAATCAGAAACAGTCTCAGAGACATAGAGGAAAAACTGAGGGTTGATAGATGGGAGGGGGGTGGGGATAAAGGGGAAGGTGAGGGGATTGGAAAGCACAGTCAGTAACCACAAGATTGCCATGGGGTTATGAAAGTTAATTTGGGGAATGTAATCAATAATGTTGTAAAGATTTTGTAGGGTGTATCAGATGGACGCTTGTTTTGTTAGAGAGACCACCTCAAGGATGATATAGATGCCTGATCACTGCACTGCACTCCTGAAGCTGAAGCTGAACAATAATGAAAGTTAACTACAATTATATATATATAGTTACAAGAAGTGGAGCACAGCATTAGAAATAGAGACAGTGGAAATGTAATGGCTGTGTGCGATGTCAGAGGGATAGTGGATGGGGGGAGGTGGATTGTTACTGTGTGAGGGATATAGATGATAAATGTCTAACTATTACATTATTTTGTGCACCAGAAACAAATAAAAATAAAACAGTCAAAAAAAAAAAAAGGGCAGATTGCAGTTGGCATGGTGAATTGCAGCTAGCAAGTGAGGTTGGTTGTCAGAGAGAAGTGGAGGGCAGGTTTCGGATAGTGTGGCTCCTGCTTCCTGTGTCTCCAGCCCAGCCAGCAAGTGTGTAGTGGTGTGACTCCCCTATCTGTGGCTCCATGAGTGTTCCTTTTTGGCCTCGACATATCCTGCGTTCTTACGCAGGGAGTGAGAGCTGAGACCCTGCATGACAAGAACTATTTCATCTTTTCTTATGGCAGAATAGTATTCCATCCTGTATATATACCATATCTTCTCTATTCAATCATCTATCGAAGGAAGGAGAACTGACTCTGGGTGGTGAATACATGATGTGATATACGGATGATGTAGTACAGAATTGTACACTGGAAACCTATGTAACTTTCCTAAGAGTTGTCACCCAATACACTTTAATTATATATATATATATATATATATATATATATATATATATATATATATATATATATATATATATATTTGGTACAGAACTACTCTACATTATTCAGCAGCCATATGAACATAAGGATAGAGGTAAGGACCAAATGCAGTCTTTTAAGAGAACCATGTGATTTCACTGATATGTGGTATATAAACCAAAAACAACAAAAGAACAAGACAAACAAATGAGAAACAGAAACTCATAGACACAGACAATAGTTTAGTGGTTGCCAGAGGGTAAGGGGGGTGGGGGGTGGGGGGTGAGAGATGAGGGTAAGGGGGATTGAATATATGGTGATGGAAGGAGAACTGACTCTGGGTGGTGAACACACAATGGGATTTATAGATGATGTAATACAGCATTGTACACCTGAAATCTATGTAATTTTACTAACAATTGTCACCCCAATAAATTTAATTAAAAAAGAAAAAAGAAAAAAAAAAAAAGTAATTGTGTGTTTTGCAATTATTTTTAACCTTTTAAACCGCAATTACTTTTGCACCAACCTAATAAAATCAAAGATTTCATGATATTAAAACATATGCATTTCTAGCTATCTATGCTATCCCTTTATCAAATAGGATTAAATCATTTCAAAATCTTTTAAAAACTGTTAATGATAATGATGATACATGACAGAAAGGTTAGTTGTCTGCATATCCATTCTCATCTTTTTATGCAAGATAATTTTTTTGCTAAACACAGAGATATACTTCATATCACATGTTTGCCTGAAGTTAGGTATAACCATGTGATAAAGTGCTGGCTAGTGGAATAGATCAGAAGATGTGTATGTAATTTCTGGGCAGTGGTTTTAAAAGGAGGGAGCCAGCATTCCATGTCCCATTTCATTCATTTGGCTGTGGCCATGACACTGAGGAGCTTGAAGAACCTTCCTGGACCACGAGACAGAAGCTGTCTGTTGAGGATGGCAGCGCAAGAGAATAGGAGGAGCCTACATCTCTGACAGCTGTGAGGATTAGTGCCACCACACCACCTTAGAATTGTATATGAAAGAAAAATAAATTCCATCATATGTAGAATATTGCAGATTTGCATAACAATAGCTAAAATAATATTTTGAAAAAGCACACTACAATTTAGTTATTCTACTCTTGCTCTCACTATTACTACTACTTTGTGTATACATGTGTACCCTTCATTACAGAACAGTACAGGTTAGCAGGCATCAACCAGACTAGTGTCTTCCGACCTCCATCCCATATTTGTCAAGTAAAGAAACTTAGTCCAAAAGCTAACAAATTCTGGGATTTTAAATAAATCTCCTAAATTGCAATTTAATTTATAGTTCAGGTTTAATGTACAGTTCAGATTTCACCTGAACTATGCTTAAGTTTCTGTTTTCGCTTTGCTTCACCACTCTGTAAATATAAAAAGCATATAATGACAGTAATTTGAATGTCATGTCTCTATAGCTTGTTATACCTATATTACTTATTTCAATAATTTAATTTTAAAATAATTTAAGAACACTGATATCTGTGAAAAATTATTTATTTAAAAAATCTAGGTTTAGAACGATATGTAGTCTATGATCCAGTTTTTGCTTAAAATATGTATTTATTTGTTTATTTTTGCATGAATGCATCTATGTACATTTAAAAAATATATTATGGAAGTATACACCTATATACCTCTCCGTAATGTCCTCTGGGAGATTAATTAAAGATGTCAAGGGAAGAACTTTCACTTTTTTCCTTTATATACTTTTGTATTAATTGAATTTTTCGATGGGAATTTAAAAATTTTGTACTCTATCTTTTTAAAAGTTAATTTAACAATTTTATATGATCCCATCTAAAACAACAGTAAAATACCCAAAATTTGGGGGTATAAATACATCTAAAAGCATTTTAGTTATTTAAATTTGTCATTAACTTTTATTCAGTTAAAATACAGCTGAATGAAACAAACAACCAAATTCTATATACAAAGCACTACTACTCCACACTCAAGAGACTACAAGTAAGAATAATGCAGGTGGTTGTCAAGATTGACTGACAAAGAGAAAGTCAGAGGGTATACAGATGCTGTCTTCCTCACTGTAAATAATGCAAACAAAAGGTGGGGGGAAGAAGACAAAAGCAAAGAAGGAGGAGGAAAAGAATAGAAAAAAAGAAGGAGGAGGAGGAAGAAGACAAGTAGGAGAAAAGACGAGGAAGAGGAGAAAAAAATGAAAGATGAAGAAGGAAACATAATCAGATTTTTATTATACTAATCTCATATAGAGATTTTTTTGAGAATGAAAAGCTAAATCTAACCTCACTAGCCAATGTCTCAATCAGTTGGTGATCAGAATGTCTACATGTGTTATTTTATATTTATTTTTGGCTATGTGTGATCTTGATGTGATCAAAGATCTTACCAAACGTGAAAACTTTTATAAAATATGGAGCATTACTAGAATAATAGCCTCTAGCATTAGACCTTTAATATATTCATTAATTTTAATTTATTTTTAAAAAATATCTATGAGTTTTGCCTATTTCAAGTTATGTGTCAATATTTTGCTAGACTTAAAGTAATCATGAAGAGAAAATGATTAAAAGCTGTTTTTTTTTTTTACCATGTACAAAAGACAGATAAAACAAAGGTCTATAAAATTACCCTATAAATACCATATATTGTACATTCATTGAGGGCAGGTCATAAGACTGATCTTCCAGTTAAATTGACCATAGGAGATTGTGAAGAAATTAATACTCAATGTTTTTTTCTTAAAATAAATGTGTGTATACATTTTGAAAGTAAATAAAGAACGAAGTTCTTTTTTTTTTTTCTTTTTAATCACTGTGGTTTGGAAAGAAAATAAAATTTAAATTATCAGTGATGTTTGCAATCAATGATTTAATATCTGTAAATTCTGTTTTCAAACAAGGCTGTGAGAAATGAATGAGGAGCTAGAAGACACCTAGAAATAAAAGGACTTTTCCTCTGTGAACAAATATTGTTACACAGTTGGACTAATCTCCTCTTCTGTTTTTGTTTAAACATCAATTCTCTTGAATCATATATGGAACCAAGATAAAATTGAGTTTTGTTTTGTTTTGTTTTGTTTTGTTTTGTTTTTTAGAAAGGCTGAGAAGGATACAGGAACAGGAAAACACCAGTAGAAAACATCATAGAAACTTAAACACCAAGAAAGCTGAATTATAACTTGAGTGATTAAAATTGTCACCCTCCAATGCAACCGGACACATGTAAAAATCTATTGTTTCAAGGTTGAAACTATAAATCTATAACCATAAAAAGTAATGGTTAATTAAAGGGGAAAAACTACAGAAATGAATAGTTTATCCAATACAGTAAAATTACTTTCTAAGTAGGTAATTGAGCTAAAAGAGATAAACAATGGTTTAATTCTGAACAAAGGACAATTGAAAGAAAATTACAATGTAACCGTGTTACAAAATTCTATTAAATCTTGCTCCTTGTGAGTTTATCTTTACGTATATACCAGTGGAGTAATAAAATTATTATGTTAATAACATATTTTCTGTTTTTGTTCTAGAAGGAAAAGAAAAGGATACAAAGGAGGTAATGAAGAAATCACCATTGTTTAATCATTTTTCTATCAGCTTTATCTGAAAAAACTGCTTTGATGTGATTCATTACAAGGTACCAAAGACATCAGGAGGCAATTACCCTCTATTTGCGGTACCAATATACATAGGTACAGCAATCTTTATGCCATTTTAGTGTAAAGTTCCTTTTTAGCAAAATTTCCATACTTGTGTGCACATATGCATGGGTTTATATAGATGAGAAACAACACTTAACTATCATTTATTAGGAGAATGTTGACAAACTTTGTGCAACAGAGATAATAGATGTTTTATATAACATAAACTACAATGAAGAACAGAAATGTTGAAAATTAAATAGTAATAAAATTGACAAATTAATTAGATAATAAGATGCTCATTTAAAATATAGTGAAGTTCTAACATTTTTTTCTTTCTTTCTTTTAAACATATGTCATGTAGTCTTTTTTTGAAGACCATATCCTTAGTCAGAAAAACAATCACAAGATTTTGACAGTTCTTAAATATAATAGTCCTATATTAATTATGGAATTTATAATATCCTCAAAAGTATAAATGATCTAGGTACATAAGGAAATGTCAGCTTTATAATGACTCCTAGCACATCAACATTTATTCATTTATTCATTGATTCCTTACTTATTGAGCATCTACTATGCTCCAGGCAGTATTTAGTTCTAGGCATAAAATAAACAAGATAAGCAGTGTCTGGTACTGTGCATTCTCTATTGAGAAACAGACAAATGAATAAATGTGCAAATAAGAAAAATTGTTTCACATTGTCTTAAGCACTATGAGGGAATATAACCAAGGTACTGTACTAGCTACAAATGGCTGGAGGGCATGGGTGGTTAGTTCAAAATCTTTCAGTAAGATATTCAGGGAATTCCTGTTTGGAGAGGAGATTTTTAATCTGAGACCTAAAGGATAAAAAGAAGCTGGGTCTGCAAAGGTCCAGAAAAAAAGAGAATGAGAAAAAAAGACCCTGAGTGGGGAATCAGCTTCCTTGATATGATGTGTGTTTAGGGGGCAATGACGAAGGGGGAGAGGGTTGAGATGAAGATGGAAGGAGGAAAGGGGAGACCAAACCCTACAAGTTGTGGTAGAAAATTTGTATTTTAATCCAAGTGAAAAGAAAAATCTTTGAAGGTAAGCAATTTTTTGATGTAGATATTAATATTATGTGTCCTAATTTAACACTAGTTTCATTATCATGAACCTAGCCTATTTGACTCAAATCATAGATATCTAAAATTATCCAAAGTATAGAGAAGGAAATTATGTCAGAAGAGGAATTTTGGGTAGACTGAAGAAGAAGGGTAATGAGAATTTCTTATGATTCAGGGAAGTCTGGGAAGAAAGACCCCAAGGTGGAAAAAAACACACCAAACAATCAAAGGGCAAGATGTAAAGGGTCATAGTTTTCACCAGCTCTTCCGAGTCCCAGTAGGAGGTGTACAGCTAAATGAGGGGAAAGCCAAATCAGAAGGGTTTTGCCCACTTCCACTTGGAACTCTGAAAAGACAACTTTACAGTGTGGCATTTGCAGCAACATGGGCCAGCCACAGAACAGAAAGAAGAAATTAAGCTATGGCAGCATTAAGCAGAGAGGTGCTGAGAAACTACGTAGAGGTGCCCTTGTCTCGTGGGGCTTGGATGGGACTGGGAAGTGCAGCACATGGCAGGGAGGAGATGGAAGATAGCTGAGCCCAGAGCAAAGAGGCCTGCCTGGGGCTACCCTGGCAAGAGGCAAGGTGGCCATGGCGCAGAAGCCACAGTGAAAATAGCTTCGTCAGCCACCAGATGGAGGATGTTTTTGAAAATAAGAGAGGGAGGGGACAGCTAAGCCCAGAAGTGTCAAAGAAAACAAGTCACAAGTTTATACTACACCTCAGAAACTAGTGCAAGAATCGTGGGGGTGCAGCATTGGGAATAGAGACAGTGGAAATGTAATGGCTGTGTGCGATGTCAGATGGGTATTGGAAGGGGGGAGGGGGATTGTCACTGTGTGAGGGATATAAATGACAAATGTCTAACTATTACATTGTTTTGTGCACCTGAAACTAATAAAAAAGTTACAAAAAAACACAAATTATACCAAACTAAAAACACACACGCACACATAAAGAATCTCCGGGGCAGACCAGCCATCCTCCTGCTGATACTGGGAGGACGCAAACAAACTAGAGGTCACCCCAGGATCCTCGGATCTCTCCTCCACTTCTGCAAAGGCAAGAAGCCCCTATGACTCCTCCCAACATTCCTGTTTAGCCATTTCGAGACTTGGCAGTCTGTAAAACAAAGCACTTTTCCTGAAAGAGCTTTTAGTCCAGAGTCTGAGATGCTATTAATTACCCAGTTAAAATCTCTACCATGAACCCATCCCTATTCGGCAAGGTCAGGGCTTGTGAGGAAGATTAGATTTGTTAGAGACAATCAGGAACCTTCAATTACTTCGTACATTGGGTTGTCTTGAGTAAATGTGCAGCACTACCACCATACTTAGATTTCATAATTATGTCATTTATTTCAGTTCACTGTCTACATGTAATTAGCATACATCTACAAATACATGTTTATTAAGGCATGTGTACTGCTATTAATGAAGTTCTCTGGAATGAAAAGTATTCTGAACCGAGTAAGAAATCATATGTTCTATAGCTGACACTGTCACTGCCACCAACTGGCTCTGTAACCTGAGGCAAGTCATTTAATTTCTCTGGGCATTAATTTTCTCTGAAAAATGAGTAGACTGGACTAAATCATTGCTAAGGTCAATTTTGATTTCTGATGTCTGTCATGTGAGTGCTGAAATAAGGCCTGCTGAGATGATGGTGGCTAGATTTGCATTAATCAAGAAACAATGATAATAAGCATAGAACCATTTAGTGAGTCCAGGCCGTTTGCCTGGCACAAAGTTAGTCATTTTATATAGTTTATTTCTAATAATCTAAATAAACTCACGAGGAAATAGAGGTTCCAAGAGGCTGTAATTTGCTCCATGCTGCACAACTGGTAGGTGGAAACTCTGTTTTCTCTGAGGTTTTTGAATGAGATACTTTGGTACTTATTATCCATCTCTTTATCTTATTTGATTTGAAGATTCCACCTTCCAGGCACAGTTAAAACCACAACCTTAAAGATCCTCATGTTATGAAGTTATTTTCATAGCATTAAGGAATGCAAACTTTCCCCTGAACATCTAAAGAACTCACTTTTATCATTCATGTAGCATATATATATATCTATATGTATATATATATATATATATATATATATAGATATAGATATATATATATACATGTGTATATATATACATGTGTATATATATATATATATATATATATATATACATATATATATATGTGTATATACATATATATATATATCCACTGTGTATCCAAAACTAAACAATATATGCTCTGAATGAAGACTAAGAACCTGGACTAAGAAATACTGTGTGGCACCAGTTGGGCTGGAATTCAGATGAGGTGAGTGAGGTGACTAAGGGGCAAAATCTCAGGAGGCACTAATGTTCAGGGTCACTCATGCTCAGGGTCATGCCAGTGCAGGATCACCTCATCCTCGTCATGGCTCTGGGTAGCACAAAACAGCTGGTGGATGGACAGTCCATTGGGATCGTTTGAAGTTCAACACATTAGCTCTCAGTAGTGTGGCCTACTGAAGTTTGGCTGCCCAGTGAGACCCTGTGTAATGCCTGGAGAATCAAAATTGTGGAAAAAAGTTGCCCAGAAAGACAAGCAGAGGTAAGTCAGGGTGGGAGAATCTTTCCTGGTAGGATAGCCTTATAGTGAAATAATGGGTCACCAGAGAAGCCGAAACAAGGGTAACTGAGCAGATATCTTCTGATGCAATCATTCCTTGTATCTGAACCTGACAATGCAATGTTATAAATGGAAATGTTTCTGAAGCAACTGCTGTGAGTTGTTTCAGGCTTTTACCCATGTGTATTAGTCTTCTAGGACTGTCATAACAATATAGCGCAGAATCGATGGCTTAAACAACAAAAATTTATTTTCTAACAGTTCTGGAGACAGTAAGTCCAAGGTCAGGTTTCAGCAGGTTTGCTTATTTGTGAGGCCTCTCTCTCCTTGGAATGCAGATGGCTGCCTTCTCACGGTGTTCTCACATAGTCTTCTCTCTCTGTATATTCATCCCTGTGTCTGATGAATATACGATCCTACTGTGTGTCCAAACTTCCTCTTCTTCTAAGGACACCACTCAGATTGAATTAGCCTCATTTTAACTTAACAACTGAACATAAGCAATGTTACAATCCAAGGAAATAATTCTTCCGTGGCAGGATCTGTCTTTTTTAAGTAAATATGTAGAACTGAGTATTTTTCTCATTTATTATGATCTTTAATCAAATCTAATTCATATACTAAGATCTGAATTGGATATTTATTACCCTCAATCTTATATTAACACTAAATCATCTTGGACTGGCTTTCTAGTTTCAGTTTATCTTGAAGTAAAATTTTCACATTTAGTTCAGCTGCCAAAAATGTCTCTGTGTCATGCATCATACTTTATCTATTTAAGCTATCACACTAATAATGAATCATCTTCCTTCTATTTTTATTTATTTATTGTATTTTTAGCATTATGCAGCCCCACATGAGGCAAAAAAAAACTGAAACCTTTCCTCTTGTGTCCTCTGGCCTAACATCCCCTGATTTTTCTTTTTCAAATAGCAATAAAAGGAAAAGAAAAATTAATTGGGTAGATTTTCTTCTTTTATACATTACAGTATACCACCAACATTCTTGTCAAGATTGTGTCTAATCAGATGATTATTTTCCACATGACTTTGTAAAAATAAAATAGCCCATCACTCATCAATTATTATTAGCAAAAATCACTGAGTTGTTTTAACTTGAAACTTAAATTGAATAGCTTACCTGTAGAGACCTGCCAACAGCAGCTGAGCTCATAGAGTGTAAACAAAGTCCTCAAAACATTTGGTTTTGGAAAAGTCTATATTTTCATTTATTCAATTTATTTTTATATTCTTTTTTACTTGAAAGATCTGAGGAAGATTATAAATTATGAAATTAAGCAATGTGTTCTTTATATCAAATAGAATTTCAAACTGCTCTAGTAAGAATTAATTTAAAATAGCACTTAGCAATTAGAGCTTGTGTCAAGTTTAAAAGGTGACAAAAGGTATAAACTCATGAATTGGAATAATTATTCTAATCATTCATTTCACAGATAAGAAAGACAGTTTGGGGAATATAATCAATAATATTGTAAAGATTTTATAGGCTGTCGATAGACACTTGTCTTATTAGGGAGACCACTTCAGGGATGGCATAGATGCCTGATCACTGAGCTGTACACCTGAAGCTGAAGCTGAATAATAATGAATGTCAACTATAATTTTATATATATATGGTCACAGGATGAGGAGTACAGCATAGGGAATAGAATCAATGGAACTGTAACAGCTATATATAGGATGTCAGAGGGGTAGTAGATTAGGGGAGAGGATTATCACTTTGTGAGGGGTGTAAGTATCTATCTATTATACTATTTTTTACACCTGAAACTAATAATAAAAAGAATAAATAAATAAATAAATAAGAAACTGACGACAAAGTTGTATACAGACTACTGACCTTAAGAGGGCTTTCATTTTGAAGTTCAGAAACTGTTTGAGAAAAGTGTTCTGGACAGGACCATTGAAGAACAAATAACTGTGCTTACAGATGCATGCACCAAAAATAACACATTTAACAGGGGAGTGTTGAGTACAAGTGGTAGGTTTTAAAGCCAATGGGAAAATCACTTTTGTGTTTTGGAAGAAGAGAGTCAGTTGAGAAATGGCAAAATGTTTAATGTGACTTAATTACACAGTGTGTGACAGTCTGGCTGACAAAATGGACTAATGGTGGGAGAAGTGGGGCTAAGAATGACGGTGAGAAAATGACTCCATTTGATCCATTTTTTAATTAACTGGGATCTGGAAAAAGATTCTGGTAATGAAATATGGTGAAGAAAAACACAAGAAGAATTGCATCACATATTAAGTTCTAAGGATAGCCTCATGATATTGAAATTAGTCATATGAAAATTTGAAAAATAAAAATAAATCATTAATAAAGAAAGTAGGAAAACATTGTCATCAAAGAGGACAAAAAAGTTTAAAGGAAGACATCCAAAATTTGGTCTTAATTTTTTTTTTAATTTTATTTTATTAAATTTATTGGGGTGAAAATTGTTAGTAAAATTACATAGATTTCAGGTGTACAATTCTGTATTACATCATCTATAAATCCCATTGTGTGTTCATCACCCAGAGTCAGTTCTCCTTCCATCACCATATATTCGATCCCCCTTACCCTCATCTCCCACCCCCCACCCCCCACCCCCCGCCCCCCTTACCCTCTGGCAACCACTAAACTATTGTCTGTGTCTATGAGTTTCTGTTTCTCATTTGTTTGTCTTGTTCTTTTGTTGTTTTTGGTTTATATACCACATATCAGTGAAATCACATGGTTCTCTGCTTTTTCTGTCTGACTTGTTTCGCTCAGCATTACTCTCTCAAGATCCATCCATGTTGTCACAAATGTTCCTATATCATCTTTTCTTACTGCCGAATAGTATTCCATTGTGTATATATACCACAACTTCTTTATCCATTCATCTATCGAAGGACATTTTGGTTGTTTCCATGTCTTGGCTACAGTAAACAAAGCTGCAATGAACATTGGAGCACACGTGTCTTTATCTCTAAATGTTTTCAGATTTTTTTGGTAGATACCCAGGAGAGGGATTGCTGGATCATATGGCAATTCTATTCGTAATTCTTTGAGGAACCTCCACACTGCCTTCCATAACGGCTGCACCAGTCTGCATTCCCACCAACAGTGTATGAGGGTTCCTTTTTCTCCACAGCCTCTCCAACACTTGTTACTATTTGTCTTGTTGATGACAGCCATTCTGACTGGGGTGAGATGATATCTCATTGTGGTTTTGATTTGCATTTCTCTGATGATTAGTGATGTTGAGCATTTTTTCATATGTCTATTTGCCATTTGTATGTCTTCTTTGGAGAAATGTCTCTTCAAGTCCTCTGCCCATTTTTCAATTGGGTTGTTTGTTTTTTCGTTGTTGAGTTGCATGAGTTCCTTGTATATTCTGGATACTAGCCCCTTATCGGAGGCACTGTTTGCAAAAATCTTCTCCCATTCAGTTGGTGGCCTCTTTATTTTGTCAATGGTTTCTTTTGCTGTGCAGAAGCTTTTAAGTTTCATATAGTCCCATTCGTTTATTTCAGCTTTTACTTCCATTGCCTTTGGAGTCAAGTTCATAAAATGCTCTTTGAACCCAAGGTCCATACGTTTAGTACCTATGTTTTCTTCTATGCAGTTTATTGTGTCAGGTCTTATGCTTAAGTCTTTGATCCATTTTGAATTAACTTTGGTACATGGTGACAAATAGCAGTCCAGTTTCATTCTTTTGCACGTGGCTATCCAATTCTCCCAGCACCATTTATTGAAGAGGCTGTCTTTGCTCCATTGTATGTTTTTAGCTTCTTTGTCAAAAATTATCTGTCCATATTTATGTGGTTTTATTTCTGGGTTCTCAATTCTATTCCATTGGTCTATGTGTCTGTTTTTCTGCCAATACCATGCTATTTTGATTATTGTAGCCCTGTAGTACAAGCCAAAGTCAGGAAGTGTGATACCTCCATTATTGTTCTTTTTTCTTAAGATTGCTTTGGCGATTCGGGGTCTTTTGTGGTTCCAAACAAATCTGATCATTTTTTGTTCTATTTCTTTAAAATATGCCATTGGGATTTTGATGGGGATTGCATTGAATCTGTATATTGCTTTGGGTAATATGGCCATTTTAACTATGTTGATTCTTCCAATCCAAGAGCATGGAATGTCTTTCCATTTCTTTGTGTCTTCTTCAATTTCTTTCAAAAATGTCTTATAGTTTTCAGCATATAGGTCTTTCACATCCTTGGTTAAGTTTATTCCTAGGTATTTTATTCTTTTTGCTGCAATTGCAAAAGGAATTGTTTTTTGTATTTCTTTTTCTGAGATTTCATTGTTGGAAGGCAATGGACTTTTGTGCGTTGCTTCTGTAGCCGGCAACTTTACTCTATTCGTTGATTGTTTCTAATAGCTTTTTGGTGGAGTCTTTAGGGTTTTCTATATATAGCATCATGTCATCTGCAAAGAGTGATAATTTAACTTCTTCATTCCCAATTTGATGCCTTTTATTTCTTTCTCTTGCCTGATTGCTCTGGCAAGGACTTCCGACACTATGTTGAAAAGCAGAGGTGATAGGGGACATCCCTGTCGTGTTCCTGAACGTAGAGCAAAGGGCTTCAGTTTTTCTCCATTAATTATGAGATTAGCAGAGGGCTTGTCATATATGGCCTTTATTATGTTAAGGTATTTTCCTTCTATACCCATTTTATTAAGTGTTTTAATCATGAATGGATGTTGTATCTTGTCAAATGCTTTTTCTGCATCAATTGATATAATCATATGATTTTTGTCCTTTATTTTGTTTATGTGATGTATCACATTGATGGATTTGCGTATGTTGAACCATCCTTGTGCCCCGGGATGAACCCCACTTGGTCGTGATGAATAATCTTTTTAATGCATTGTTGTATTCGATTTGCTAGAATTTTATTTAGGATTTTTGCATCGGTATTCATCAGAGATATTGGTCTGTAGTTTTCTTTTTTTGTGCTGTCCTTACCAGGTTTTGCTATCAGGGTAATGTTGGCCTCATAGAATGAATTAGGGAGTACTGTCTTTTCTTCAATATTTTGGAAGAGTTTGTGCAGGATTGGTATTAGATCCTCTTTGAAGGTTTGGTAGAATTCACTAGTGAAGCCATCTGGTCCTGGACTTGTGGTTTTGGGAAGGTTTTGGATGACTGATTCAATTTCGTTACTGGTGATCGGTCTGTTTAGATTTTCCAGTTCTTCATGGTTCAGCCTTGGAAGGCTATATGTTTCTAAGAACTTGTCCATTTCTTCTAGGTTGTTGAATTTGGTGGCATATAGTCCTTCATAGTATTCTTGGATGATCCTTTGTATTTCTGTGGTGTTCGTGATAACTTCCCCTTTTACGTTTCTGATTTTGTTAATCAGTGTCTTCTCTCTTTTTATCTTAGTAAGTCTAGCCAAGGGTTTGTCAATTTTGTTAATCTTTTGAAAGAACCAGCTCTTTGTCACATTAATTTTTTCTATTGTCCTTTTATTCTCTATTTCATTTAGTTCTGCTCTAATTTTTGTTATTTCCTTTCTTCTGCTGACCTTGGGTTTTACTTGTTCTTCTTTTTCTAGTTCTTTAAGGTGTAACATGAGGTTATTTATTTGGGAGTTTTCTTGTTTCTTGAGATAGGCCTGTAATGAGATAAATTTCCCTCTTAAAACTGCTTTCGCTGCATCCCAAAAATTTTGGAAGGATGTATTTTCATTGTCATTTGTTTCTATGTATCTTTTGATCTCTCCTCTGATTTCTTCTTTGACCCAGTCCTTCTTTAAAAGTATGTTGTTTAATCTCCATGTATTTGTGTTTTTTCCCGCTTTCTTTTTACAGTTGATATCCAATTTCAAAGCCTTGTGATCAGAGAATATGCATGGTATGATTTCAATTTTCTTAAATTTGTTGAGACTGATTTTATGTCCAATATATGGTCTATCCTTGAGAATGTTCCATGTACACTAGGAAAGAATGTGTAGTCTGATGTTTTAGGATGAAGTGCTCTATAAATGTCAATTATGTCCATTTCATCTAATGTGTCATTTAGGACTACTATTTCGTTATTTATTTTCTGTCTGGATGATCTATCCATAGCTGTCAATGATGTATTTAAGTCCCCTAGTATAATTGTGTTTTGGTCAATTTCTCCCTTTAGTTCTGTTAGTAGTTGCTTGGTGTATTTCGGTGCTCCCTGATTGGGGGCATAAATATTGATGACTGTTATGTCTTCTTGTTGTACAGTCCCCTTCACCATTATGAAATGTCCATCTTTGTCTCTTGTTATCTTTTTCACCTTGAAGTCTGTTTCATCTGATATCATTATGGCTACACCTGATTTTCTCTGGGTACCATTTGCTTGGAGTGTCAATTTCCACCCTTTCACTTTGAGTCTATGCTTGTCCTTGTAGCTGAGATGTGTCTCTTGGAGACAGCATATGGTTGGGTTTAGTTTTTTGATCCAATCTGCTACTCTGTGTCTTTTTATTGGTGAGTTCAGTCCATTTACATTTAGGGAGATTATTGATATGTGAGGATTTCCTGTCATTCTATCTTTAGTTTTCTGGTAAGGCTGTGTCTCCATTGTTTCTTTGCCTTTTTGTTGTTGTCTATTATTTCTGTGTGGTGGTATTCTATGATGTTTCCCTCTGTTTCTTCTTTTATTTCAGTATATATTTCAGTTCTGGATTTTTTTTGAGTGGTTACCCTTAAGTTTATGTAAAAGAAAGTTTGATAATTAGAGTATTCCATTTTCTTCAGCACGCTTACTTTCTCCATTCCCATATTCCGGTTCAGGCCTTTACTCTCCCCCTTTTTGAGTTGTGGTTGCCACAAATTGTCCCTGTTGATGGTGGTCGAATAGCCTCCTTCAATATTTCTTGTAGTGCAGGTCGTGTATTAGAAAATTCCCTCAGCTTCTGTATGTCTGGAAAGGTCTTTATTCCTCCTTCATATCTAAAGGATATCTTTGCTGGATATATTATTCTTGGCTCATGATTTCTCTCTTTCAATAGTTTGAATATTTGGTTCCACTCCCTCCTGGCTTGTAGAGTTTCTGCTGAAAAATCTAAAGATAATCTAATGGGCTTTCCTTTGTAAGTTACCGTCTTCTTTTCCCTGGCTGCCTTGAGGATTCTTTCTTTGTCGTTGATTTTAGACAGCTTCAATACAATGTGCCTTGGAGAAGGCCTGTTGGGATTGAGGTAACCAGGTGTTCTATTTGCTTCTTGGATTTGAGGGTCCAGTTCTGTCCACAAATTTGGGAAGTTCTCATCAACAATTTGTTTGAATATATTCTCTGTTCCCTTCTGACTTTCTTCTCCTTCTGGTATGCCCATTATTCTTATAGTGCTCTTTCTGATGGAGTCAGAAAGTTCTTGTAGAGTTCTTTCATTACTTTTAAGTCTCAAGTCTCTTTCTTCTTCTATCTGTGTCATTTCCAGGTTTCTATCCTCAATGTCACTGATTCTTTACTCCATCTGGTCAACTCTACTACCTAAGCTGGTTATTTCATTCTTAATTTCTTCTATTGAGTTCTTAATCTCCAGAAATTCTCTTTGTTTTTGTTTTTAAATTTCAATCTCTTTCGTAAAATGCTCATGCTGTTCTTTGATTGAGTTTCTGAGTTCATTTAACTGCCTGTCTGTGTTTTCTTGTATCTCGTTGAGTTTTTTCAGAACTGCAATCTTGAATTCTCTGTCATTTAAGTCACATATTTCTGTATCTTTAAGTGCCTTCTCTGGAGATTTTTCACTTTCTTTCTGAGCTATCTTGTTGCCTTGGTTATTCATGGTGATTACTGGTTTACTATTTCTCTTCCTAGACATCTACAGGAGTGACTTCTGCAACAGGTTGATAGGAAGCGGTCTTTCTTTTGTTTGCCAGTACTTGTTGGTAGAATGTTTCATTATTTCTCCAACTGCAACTTATTTTTCTTCTCCCACACGGTAGTGCTATGTTTTCTCTGCACTATTCCAGCTTGTCACACAATGGGGGGATTCCCTGGGAGACGGGCTTCTCCTCTGTTAATAGTTCGTCTAGGTCACAGGGCGCAGTGTCCCGGTGGGTATGCGGAGAGCTTTTGATGTTCCAAAGCTCTTCCAGCTCCTGATTCAGAGCCCGTATGTTTCAGCAGTTCTGTTTACTCCTGCAGGGATCCGCCCAGATAGGTCAGGGGCGGGGTGAGTTGTGAGAGGTGGCCCAGAGCAATGGCGGCGACCACCACCACAGCCGGTCCTGCTTCCACAGCTCTCTCCCCTTTGCTGGGGCTAGTTGGGCTGTGAATTTGTGTCTGCGGTCACAGTTCTCAAAATAGCAAATTTTCTGTTGTTTTGATCTGACACTGCTACTGTTTCGCTTCTAGCACCGGGCAGGTGGGGGCGGGGCGAGCTCTGGGAGGGGAGGGAGGGGGCGGCTAGTCTCAGTGCCTAAGGCTCCGTTCTCTGCTCGGCAGTGAGGGCTTAAACCACTGTTTTCAGCCTTTTTCCCTCAGTCTTTTCTCCGAGGTCTCTGCTGTGAGCGTTGGGTTCAGCCGTGTTATATGCTGCCCCCTCAGCCCTGTGGAGCCCTGGCGGAGCCCTAGCAGTCCGAGTTCTTCCCTCTCCCGCAGCTGCGGTAGTTCCGGGAAGCAGCGAGCTCGGCGCACTGAGCTGGGTCTGCGTCCTGCGCCCGCGCGGCTCCGTCTCCGCGCACTTCTCCCTTCCCTCCTCCCTCCACTCCCGCGAATCTCCCACCTGTAGGTGATTTCAGTCGGTAGTGGGCCTCTTCGTGTTGCCTGTCTGCTGTGCAGGGAGTCCTTTGTGGAGTTTTTGTTGTTCGATTCTTTGTAAATTCCAGGGGAGCTTTACAGAGGCTCACCTCACTCCGCCATTTTTCCCCTTATTTTTTTTTTGATAGAATAAATGTACTAACTCCACATTCATATCTCATCAGGAATAATGGCTCAGAATTGGTTTAAAATTAATAAAAGGTGGTAACTTTTATTTTTTAACAAAAATCTAATGTGTATTAAGATTGGCTGTGTCCCCAGATTTGAAATGGACCCTGCCTTTGTACTTTCTGTGTGTAGCAGCTCTACTCAGCGGGTCTTGTATTTTAAACCTGAGAGCCAGTCGACATGACTGCATGTATTTGCAGTGACGAAGGCCAAGGGGAAAAAGCTCTTTGCTTTCACACATCCTTTGTACCAAAGTCATTTGCCAACATGGAGAAACTCCCTTTTCTTTCTTCCCAGTGATGGTTATGGTAAGCAGCTGGCGTGTTGTTTCACAGTATGCACTTGTGCATTGTTTGGATGCTAAGCCTTCTACCTCAGAGGACCTCGAGCCAGTGGGAAAGCTCAGAATCAAGTCATTTGAAGTCGGAAAACAACTCTGATGCATTGCCCCTCTTCTCTCTGTTTTCCTCAGTTGTTCAACCCCCTACAATGTTTTCAACCCTGGAAGTGTGAACAGCAAAAGCAAAGTAAAAACATCACCAGAGCTAAGGATATGTCTAAGCTAAATTTGCCCTTTTGCATTCTGTCATTCATTATACAATATTTTCTGAAAAGGGAGAATATAAGAATTAAGGGCTAGGCAACTTCATAAAAATTAACTAGCTTAATTGGATTTAAGGAAATAATTTCTTTTAAGTGACTGCTCTGAGATCATGAGAATAGACAGTTTACCTGAATGGAAAAAAAAAAAAAAAAATCCAAGGTTTCTTACTTCACCTCTTCATTTAGTAGATGCTTTGGTTTGTGGAAATTAGTGTTGAAATTCCAAGAATTATTCGATAACATTCTATAGTGGGTTGAATTGTGTTCCCTAAAAAGGCTATGTTGAAGTCTTATGAATGTGATCTTATATGGAAATAGGATCTTGAAGATGTAATTAAGATAAGGTCATACTGGATTAGACTGGACCATAAATCAGATGGCAGTGATATTTATAAGGAAAGGGAAATTTGGAGACACAGAGACACACAAAGAGGGAAGAGAGCCATGTGAAGGCAGAGGTAGATTTTGGAGTGATGCAGTTACAAGCCAAAGAATGTCAATGATTGCTAGCAACCACCAGAAGCTACTAGGAAGAGGCAAGGAAGTATATTTCTCTAGACCTTCAGAGAGAGCTGGGCCCTGGCAAGACCTTACTTTGAGACTTTGAGCTTCCAAAACTGTGAGAGAGTATATTTCTGTTGTTTTAAGCCACCCAGTTTGTGGAAATTTTTTACAGCAGCCCTAGTAAACTAACATATTGTGAACTATAATTTTTCTCTGATTATAAATGACTTACGCATTGTCATAATTTTTTAATTTTGTTATTTTTTTTATCAGTTCCCTTTTTGATATAGAGAATATTGAGATATCTTAAAAGATTTCTGAACAGACCATACAAATTTCAGGGGAAAGAAACTTTTCATCAGCTTAATGAATCAGTGTCAACTGTGTGAAAATGAGCATCCTCATTCCCGTCTGCAGTGTGGCCTTGGCCTCCTCCTGCAATCATCGCAGAATCAAATCATCATGTGCCTGTTACCTTTCTGTGTCTCTGGGAGACAGAGTAATGAAGATGGTGGTAGTGGTGGGTATGAGAGACGGTATAATTCATATCTTAAATCTTTTTTTAAAGTTTGGTAAGAATTTGTTATTATTTACTGACATGTTATATATATACACACATATGAGGTCTGACAATTACGTTCGCAAACTTGTTGCAACCATGTTGCTAACCTTTTTGATATCAGAGGGATTATTTATTATGAATTTGTACCAACTGGATAAACAGTTAACCAAGTTTACTATTTGAAAGTGCTAAAAAGGCTGCATGAAAAAGTTAGGAAACTGAACTTTTCGCCAACAATTGGTAGCTCTTGCACCACGAAAATGCACCAGTTTAAACGACACTGTCTGTGAGGGAGTTTTTAGCCAGTAAACAAATACTGTATGGAAATTCCTCCCTGCTCACCTGATCTGGACCCCAGTGACTTCTTTCTTTACCCAGAGATAAACGAAATATTGAAAGGAAAACATTTTGATGACATTAAGGACATCAAGGGTAATACGACGGCAGCTCTGATGGCCATTCCAGAAAAGAGTTCCAAATTGCTTTGAAGGGTGGACTAGGCGCTGGAGTTGGTGCATAGCTTCCCAAGGGGAGTACTTCGAAGGTGACTGTAGTGATATTCAGCAATGAGGTATGTAGCACTTTTTCTAGGATGAGTTCACAAACTTAGGTGTCCAAGCTCATATATGTACAGATACTGAGGTACGAAAAAAATGTATACAAGTGGATACTTTGCCCAACATTTCTCAAGCAGTAGTTCACTATAATCAGAAGTGTCTGGACGCTGATGGCAACCACTTTGAGCACCTCTTGTAATTGCAGAAATCAAACATGACATGTGTTCACCTTTTGTTATTGGTATATATTGAGTATTACAATTTTAATAGTTTTCCTTTCTTAAAATGTGTATACATTTTTTGTTACCCTGTGTGTGTGTGTGTGTGTGTATACATAAATTTCCCTTTGAATAAAAATGTAAATGTTCCTTTCCCTTTGTCTTACCTTGGTTTCCCTAGAAAACAAAGCCTGAGATAAAGGAGTATGTGTGAGACTTTACTGGGGGATATCAGATAACAGAGGGAGAAAAGCATGCAAGGAGAGAGATTTACTTAGTTTTATTTATGAAGTTGGCCAGTTGTTTGGGCAATTCTGGAATTAATACTTTATGATAAAAAAAACTCCTCCATATCCAAAACAGCTTCAAAGAATATAGCTACCCACCTCCTTGACAAGCCCTCCCTAGAAGTCACACCTTCTCTTGCTGTCCACCCAAGTAGAGGCAGCTTAATTTGTCACACTCCATATATTAGACAGGCCTAGTGAGATCAGGGGATCTCCCTGCTCCCCTGTCATGTTGTTATCCCTTTAAATTTACAACCCCTTCCATTTGATTCTTACAACCTTTCAGTGCACTCCAACTCCTGCCAACAATTATGACTTCAACATTCACATGAAGGACTCACCAAACGTGGATTCTCGGTTCCTAGGCCTTCTAGTTTCCAATGACCTGCCATTACACTTGAGTTCCATTGTCTTCCACTGTTTTTATATTAACCTTTTATTTTATCAGTACCCAAACTTCCTTGCCTCTATATCTCATGAGTGGATGCTCAAATCTAGAAGACCCCCATGTTCAAGCTGTTTACCAGTAAACTAGCTGTCATGTTTGAGCTGACATATGAAGAGGTGATGTGGCAATGCCCAATGCAGCCTCTAGCCAATAGCTCTCAGCCCAAAAGCCTGTAAAATAGTACATCTTGCCAATAACCATTGGAGGGAGATTGGAAATGTATTTTTCCCCACTTGAGACTTGAAATGACGGAAGCCCTGGCTAACATCTTGATGGCAATCTTGAGAGAAGCCCTGAGCCAGAGGTACCCAGCTAAGTGTGCCCAGATTCCTGACCCACAGAAACTGTGAGATTAAAAAAAAAAAAAAAGGCTGTTATTTAAGCCACTGAGCTTTGGTGCTAGTTGCTATTCAGCAATAGATAACAAATACAGTATCAATGGCCAAAAAAAAAACTGAAAAGTCATCCATTCCATCAAAAAGTGACGTGAATCATGAAAACTGACATTTTGCAATTAGGTATTTGTTAAGTGGGAAACAATAGAAACTCTGGGAAAACAGTAAGAAAAAAAGGGAGCAAACAGTTAAAGGAAGGAACATACACTCCACTATGCACACACCACGAGTTCATCCAAATGTCTGCCTTCCCCATGAAAGTGTTGTTGGTGGCATTACTGCTTATGGTCGGCCCCTAAGGACTTGGTGTTCTAGTCAACCAGTACAAAATGGGCACAGTGACTCTAATGCATTCTCTGAACCCTCTTTCCAGATTATATATGCAACTTAATAATACTTATTCCCTCCTATTCTGAACTTTCCCTGCTCAATTTTGTTTTATAACATTTTGTAACACATTTAATAGGATGTGGTGGGATAGGATTTTCCACATTCTGCTTTGCCACCCTTTTTTCCTGCTGTTGCTTACATGGACTATGATCATTATACGAATCAAGTGATAATGACTAAAAGGTCCAACCTTAGGCAGTTCTAATAGAAAAACTTCTATTTCCCTACAGAAGTCAGGTGTCAGGCAAGTTCTGGAACTCATGTTCCTATCATTAACTTCTGTCCCTCCATGGCGAGCCTTCATTGTTTCTATGTGGACAATGGTGTCTCTACTCTAACTTTATTCTCAGATTGGCCTCTACTATATTTTGAGGGTTTATATCTCAAAATACTATAGCTAAACAATTTAGAGTCCAGTTCACTGTTTTCATAACGGAAGTATAGTACCAGTTCAATCAGTGGCATCCATAAAACTAAAGTATAGTTTAAGGATTGACAACATGAATGAGTTACTTAGTCTCCCAGTGCCTCAGTTTACTTATCTGTCAAATGGGGAAAGTAATCATCTCTACTTCATGGTTGTTGTGAGGATTAAATGAGGTAAATATTTAAATCACTTACAACAGTATCTGACACATAGGGAGTTCTAAGTGTCAGCTGTATATACCAAATACAAACCTTCCCAAAATGGGAAAATCTCACTTCTGCAAACAAACTTGAAAAAGTTTTCACACACATTATCTCACTCTATTTTGAGGAAGAAATGACAGGGAGATTGTACTCATTTTACAGACTGAAAAGCAGAGGTTTAAAAAAATCAAATAACCAGCATCAAATCTCACAAGTGTCAAGGCTAAGATTTAAGTCTAGATTCTCTTCTGAAAATTTTTCTGAAGCTTCGTCTGTCTGCTGTAGAGCCGTCAATAGGTGCCAACATACGGTCTCATTGTATTGGATGGGGACACAATGATCTTTTCGTCCTTCACCAGTGCATAGGCTCAGTGTTTCACTGCAGAACAAGGTGGGGGTGTGCGTGATGGAATTAGCAAACAGTTGAAGTGAGTATGTATGAAAGGACAATATACAGAAGCCCCTTTGGGCAATCATCATCTAGTACCTCATCAAGCTTCAGATGACGTACTCCTGTTTGTTTGTTTGTTTGTTTGTTTGTTTGTTACTTTCAGTATCAGATAATAACATAGTAATTTGTGGCTAGTGTTTAAGAATGTTGGAATAATGATGCTCAGGACAGTACTTCCCAGTCTTTCTTGGGAGTGTAGTTTTGTTTTGTGTTTGTTTTAAGAGTAAGAAAACGCTCAATCTTACCATTTAATGGAATAAAATAAAATCAAAATAAAGCAGGATGTACACCTCCAATTTTATGGTGCTTAGTGATGTTTCCAGCTTTAACATAATCCAATGCATTGTTTTCAGCTATACAAAAATGCAATAATACAGAAGAAAGTGCCCATACTAATGGAAGTATGTAAGCCATGCATTAATTAATCCATTCAGGGAGTTCAGTCCCTCCTTTTCTTTGCCTTACTCCAATTTAATACATCTTTGCCAAGAGTTCTGGATATCACACATATAAAATATCAGAATAATATAATGGAAAAATGTCCAAAAGCCTGTTTTTATGTCTGGATTTAGTGTATTTTTCTATTTTACTTTTTTATGTTTATAGGAACTCACTGTCAGCAGAGAGCTATCAGGACCTAGCGTTTATCTGTAGCCTTGGTGACAACTCTGCCTGTCTACTTCTGGCTTGTGAGAGTTTCTTTCCTTTGGGGTAGTGGCTGGTGCCAGAATGGGAGGAAATATCATGCCCTCCGAGAGTCAGAGCAGCTGGCGTCATTGCCCTGGTGTTTATGGGACAATATAGTCAGAAAGGCACATTTGGAACTCGTTGGGAAAAGAACTTAATGCTTCTTTCTTTTATCTTTATAATCCACTTTCCTAGCAAGGATTATCTTACCGTTTATACTAAATTTAGCAAATGCAGATTTAAAAAAAGAAAAAAAGCTGGGCTGCCACAAGGTACTCTGAGAAAGCAATGTATGTTCTTGGTAGATAAACTGCCTTTTATCAAATGAAACAATAAAAACACAAAGAAACTTGCTTAATTTTTTTTTTTTTGAACAGTGAAAGCCATTTTTGTAAGAATTAACCAGAGGGAGTTGTACATCTGGAAAACAGAGAATGCATAGTTTCTGTTTGGGAGAAAACTGGCATTATTGCAAAAAAAAAAATACATCTATAGTATGATCCAAATTTGTCAAGCTGGGGTTGTCATGGAGAGGAATTTGCTACCAGAAAGTTGCATTAGATGGCATTTTCGCTCTTTATTTTCAATGGCATCTTCCTTCATTTGTGGCAGAATTTTTATTTTGTATATTTCGTGAAGCTACAGAAACTCAATATAATAAAATCAGTAAAGTATCAACACAGCAAAACTTTTATTTCCCCACAGAAGTCACGTCTCAGGCAAGTTATGGAAATCATGGAAATTATTCCTTAGTGCTCTGTTGTCTGCTATTTTATACTCTCATACTTCCCATTATTTTTTCCTCTGATTAGATAGGATATGTCATTTTGTTGGTTATTCTCCACCTTTTCAATGAAGACCTTTTCAATGAACATCTTTCCAATGAACTTAGGACATTCACATTTGCTTTATTCACTTATTATGTAATTAATTCAGCAAACAATTGAGGGGCAACTATGGTCCACAGATTTGAGAAAACACTGGAAGTTCAAAGATGAATACATGTAGATAGGGCAGAGTGAACTTGTTCTCCAAATACACAAGAATGCTTTGTAAATGAAAACTATTAAAGATTATATTGTTGAGCTCAAATAAAAAAAAAAAAAAGGAAAAGAAAAAGAAAGTTGCTAATGAAGCAAGAACACAAAGTTAATGCAGAGCTGAAGTCAGGTGAGCTTAGGGTTTTCCAACAGAGATTTAATTTTTATGGGGTAGCATCATGGGTTTTGATGCCCAAATAAGGATGCAAAATGAAGACCTCATGCCTTGAAAGGCATGAAGCCTCCAGATAAACTCAAGAACTAAGGCATTCTCTGCTTGTTCTTGTCTAATATGGCATGGAAGCTTTCCATCTACCACAACTCTGGTGGGAGAGAGTGACTTGGGAGGAATTGGAACCCAAGGCTACCCACAATTCAGGTGGGACATTAGAAATTTTATTCTCATTTTTTAAGTGAATTTTGCCCCTTTCAGGGACAAACTTAAAAATCATGTATATGCTTACATCTAAAAAAACAGGATATTCCAGGAAAGACAGTGGTCGCTGGAAATAATCATACTATCAAAAATCACCAAATCACCAACCACATAATGAAGTAAACATTCATGAAAAATAGTCAATATACATAACAAAGCAAAGCAACTGGAATTCAGTCATAATAGTTGTTTTTCATTGGTTTATTTGGAACAAAGTTTTAATATTTGTTACAATCTTTTAATATTTTTCTCAAATTTCTTTAAAACATGTAGATTCTCAATGCTCATTCCTACCTATGTCTGTTGGCTTGTACTGAACATTACTTGGAGAAATTTTGTTTACCTTTGGAATTTGAAGGGAGAATTTATTTGCATGCTCACTCATTCCCTCAACAAATATTAATTGAGAGCTATGTTGTACCCAGTACTGTGCAACATGCTAAAGATGTGGCATAAATATGACACAGGGAGATGAAAAGCCAAGTGAGGCAGGGAGACTAGTAAGCAGGGAGTTAGGATTCAATACAAAGATTAAAGACATAAAAAGCACAGCACACACTGCATTTGAGTTAATCTAACTTTTTACAACCCTGGAGAAGTTTTGGGTTTACCCTGGTTACAGTTTTAAAGTTAATGTATTAAGAAAACCATCTTATAGGCATCTGAATAAAATAAAAATTTGCCCTTAACAGAAATCACAGATCAAATTTGCCTCAGACGTCTACTCTATCACCAAAATTTAAGAACATTTAGCAATGTCTATAGAATTCTTGGTGAAGAAAATGACCCAAAATTCCATACAAGTAAGTTTTCAGTCACATGAAAAATTAATTGAAAGACAACCTTACACAATGGGAGCTCAGAAAGTATGTCACTATGTTACCCAATGAAAAAGTTAACAAAAATTGCAGTTGAATCAAAGATAATCCAAAATAAAAAATGGGAAATTTGGGTTAAAAGGAGTAATTCCACAGCAAATATAATCCCAACATAAAATGCAAGTGTTAAAAATTATTCTTGAAGAGGAAAACACATTCTCTAAAATAACTTTAACAAGAATAATCAGGAATCTTTGGCTCTTGGTCTAGCACCATAATGGCCAGTAAGAAAAAGCACCTTGTTAAAAGTGATGAAAACAAAGGCAAAAAGAAAGTGGTTGGTCTTTTCTTAAATAAGATAGGTATAAGGTGAATCTGTGTTCAACATAAGAAATATTGTAACAACACTAGTGACAAGGGCTCGAGGAACCAAAACTGCATTGAATGACCCCATATTCATATTTATTTTTAGTAAGCTTTGCCAGTTTGCAAAATAATAACTTCTACAAATTTCAGATTTAACTTAATTATTGAGGTTTTTAGGACAAAAACTGCCTGAAACTGATCTTTTTCATGATAAAATGTGTATTACTTTTTTAAGAAAGGTAGTCTGTGATTTATTTATATTCTTATTGACATCAAAACTATCAATGGTTATTCATTCCTTTTGCTATCTTTTCTGTGTGTTTTACCAAAATGTACCACAAATAAATCTCAAAGACCTCTAAGATCAGTACTGACAGGTTCATCAAATCTGAAACAAAATAATGGAAAGCATTAATGACCCAAAAGATAGAGACAAATGAGTTGAAATAAGCGGTCATTCTTTTCCTACAGAAAACACTGGGAAAAATTAAAAAAGACTTCTTAGTCTATTTATGCACTATTACAATTTTTTAATTTTGTTTATTGGAAAAGCCAAAAGACTGAAGAAGGTCAAGTTTGTAATGGGAATTCTAATGGCTCTTTACAATAAAGGTAAATAAAGTAGTGCTGGAGAAAAATCTCATCAATGGAAAAAAAAAAAGTGTCAAAATATCGGTTAATATGAACCAAAATTCCAAAGTTGGAAAGGTATCAGTGAAAAATTAATAAAATATCCTCAACTTGTAGAAAGGGGAATTCGACCACTACTATAACTTGTGATAATATAATTGGAGAATGATCCGTGTTTTCAAACTGTAAATGAAAACTCTAGGGGAATTAAATGGACTGTGCATTTACTTTTCCAATCACCACAGAATAAAAATAGCAGGAAAAAGAAAGAACATAAGATTAAAAGTTATTAAAATAAAGAATGGTGACTGAAAAATCTAAAAATAAAAAGAATAAACACTATACTCTTTGACATTACAGTGAAGCACATTAAAATAATTAATCACCACAATTTTTTGAATTCATCTTATATATATATATATTTCTATTGTAACTGCTTTTGAAGTTTGTAGAGCAGAATACTTTTGTGGCCCTTACAAATGTTATTTTACAGAGGTTTTGAGAAGGTAATTAGCTCACTATATTAAAAAGAAACAAAAAATGTGAAGATGTGTGGATTATTACATTCAAATTAAGCTCAAATTATTTCATTACGATTTAACTTGTGTTGTACAATGATTCGATCAGTTTTCTTATTTTGTAATTGGATTCATTATATTATTTGTCCTAATCAAATAATATTTATTCAATTTTATAAAAGCTGTCATTATAAAATCATATTGAATAAACTCCCATGCGTAGACATTTAAAAAACTAGTGCTATATAGTTTTCTTGTCAATGAGCACAGATTTCCCTTTTCAGTTAAAAATAAAAATAAGATGAGATACAAAGGGATGATATTGACTTCCAAACTAGGATGAGAGATCTAGAAATTGGATATATTTTCAAAGTGTGTAAGGAGAGTCTGCTTTCAATTTATAGGAAATCAAATCTTGAAAATAGGGTGAAATGGGTTTCTGATGTGACCACTCTTCACTTAGTTATACCTTTCGGAGTGCCATGTCCCCTCTTGCTACAGGATCTTTGCACATACTCTTCCCTCTGCCTAGAACAGTCTTCCTCTCCTCTACCCCTCAATCCCTGCACTTTCTTCAGATCTCACGTCAAAATTAATTCCTCAGGGAAGTTTTCTTTGACCTCCTTAGGAAGGTCTATTTCACCTTTTATGCTCTCAATATACCGTTTTATTTATTTCATGAACACTTATCATATTTCATTAAAACAAAGACCTTGCTGATGGTCAGAGGGATCTTATTTTAGGTTATCACTTGGAAAGACAATGTAAGGCCAAGTAAACTATGACGCAATGCCTCATATGATTCAGAGTTTTTAACTGTACTCTTATTAAAAGAGCTCTTTCAGAGGTAGTTAGATAGTTAGATGTATTTGAACCATACAGGAAAATTATTTTGGCAATCAAACCTACTTCATTGTGACATCAGAGAAGCGACTTCTATTTTTTGCCTTCTACCATTCTACCATCTGGGTGCAGAAACAGTTTTGGGGTAAGGAGGTCGCTTTTCCTTCAGCACGCCCTTAAGTAACCCAGAAGTGAAAGTAGGCTTAACTTTTCTAGATGTCCCAGGTAAATCATCCCACTTGAGTCAGAGGAGACAGGCCGAGAAATAGCCAGTATTGCCCAGCTGGTTCAATTCTGCTGTTTCTAAAAGCCCCTTATTTCATAGATTCTTCTTTCCCTCCAATCTAATTTTATAAATTAATACCTATATTATCACCTAGAACAAAAGAAACTTTGACTAACAAAATTTAGTCTCAATGGCAAAGTAGTCCAGTGAGATGAGTTATAAGAGGGAAAAGATAGAAGAGAAATAGGAGTAAAACTTATTTCTACTCTAATGTCAGTACATTATAGAAAAAATAAATAAAATATTACTACACAAATTAAAAACCTCCAGTTATGAAGTATTTTTTGTAAAGACAAAAATCAAGCCAAATAACACCTCTTATGATACAGTTGTAAGTTTATATCAGTGCTCCCAGATTCATTCAGGGTACTGAATGACATGCTTTAATTGCACACAAAAGTACTAGAACAATCTTTTGTTTCTTTATTTACCTCTATTATAAAATGTTTTGGCAGACTTAGCCATTAACATTTTCTGCTTTCTCAAGGAAAAGATAATTTACCCGCTTAAAGATATTAGGCTCCTGTGTATTGTTTTCCTCCATTTGGTACCCATGATTCCCCCTCTGAACACTTGAGTGCTTGCAATCAGGGCACAATGACACTCAGTAATAACAATTGAACCACTGCACCATAATGCTATGCGGCTCCCAGATTCACCAGCACCGAGCCCCAGCTATGAGCAACTGTGTCCCACAGCAGAGACTGACTCTCTTCACAGCTACATCTGTTCCCCTTCTCCCCCTGGAGCATCTGCTATGAAGCATAGCCACTGCTGAGCACATGTAGACCCAAACTTGTGCCTTTTCCTCTGAAATTCTCAGACTCTAAAATTCTGCTGCTTGGGTTCAAATATTCAGACTCCAACAACCATTGGAATGATACTGGGGTACAGAAGAACTATTGTTCTTGTTTTCATGAAGGGCATTTTTCCACTGAAGAAATAGGTAAAAGAGGTTAGTGTGACTTTTCTGACAGAAAACTGTATTTTCATTTTTCTGGTAGGTGATGAAGAAATGGCATTTCTTTAATAGAATAAAGATTGTACGAATGCAAAGATTATCCCTGTTGGAGAAGTTGTGACACTTCATCAATTGTTTTATTTTATAACATCTTACTTTCATCGTTATGATCAAGAATGTCATGTTTTATTTTTATTTTATATGAGTTTAAAATATTTGGCTATCAGAGATTAAGAGATGGCATGGTTCCCTTGATAATATAGATAATCCAGTAAATCAGAAATGAAAAAATTTTAACCACATTAAATCATGAAGACAGGATGGAGTTCTCTCTTAGAAACATTAAATTTTAATTGGCTGTTTTTACTCTTTGGGGACAGATCATATTGTAGCCAGGAGCAGCATTCATGGAACTGTATTGTGGCTGGGCTCCCACACCATTATAATCTTAACTTAGTCCTTTTAAAATTGTAACAGTAAAATACAATGGAGGAGGGTGGCTGTTGGAGGAATCCATTTTTTTGTCTTTAAAAAAAAAATCCATCTTTGTTCTCTCCAGTCAACACTTGTAATGTTTTTCCAGTTGTTCTCTCACTATAGTGTGGGCCCTGTAAAGATAGACAGATGTCTACACTGAGGTAAGAATAATCACTGATTTACCTTCTCACCTCCTCTTTCACTAACCAAGCCAGTGAGCTAAAGGCCAGGTTTTATTTTGTAATGTGCCAGCTGAACTGTTGTTGGTAGGGTTTTGTTTTATAAAGAGTTTTAGTCCAGAATGAAACAGAAGTAATTTAATACTTCAGGGTCTTCTTATTCTTTCTTTTTAAGCCCTTTCAACTTCCTCTTACTCCAGACTATTTGTGATACATGTCATATGAGCTAACTTACTAGAAACAATCCCTTCAGCCAGAGAAGCCAGGTTCCCAACTCTCTGTCTGTGGGAAGCATAACAAGTACTGTATCACTGAGATTTTTCTTGGGCATTATCAACCTGCATTGTGTGTTTGTTTGTCTCCCTCCACTTTAATAGCAGAAATTAGGTATAAAGCTCAGTGTTTATATTGACTTCATAATTACCTCTCAGAGGGGTTGGAGGATCAGTTAAGTAAAATATGAAAGGACCAAGAATGTCTTTGGGGACAAGATATAATATTAATTACTGGCATGTACTTCCAATTCCCTTTATAAAACCTATATCTGGCACCTGACCAGCACCTGCACCAGAGCCCAGAGGAGCTATCACCATTCTGCCCGTGGGCTTAGGCCGACATTACCATCTACATAGTCAGAACAGCCTTCCAGCAGCAGAGGGGCTCACTGTGTGTGTCGTCTTCGAGATGTGGCTGTTTGGTGTGTGACCAGTCAGCTGGGGGTTAGCTGTAGGCGTCAGCCAGGCAAGGCACATACCATCAGTGAGGAGGGCCCAAGTTTCCACAACCCTTCTGCAGATGGATACAGCCTGGATCTGAGACATGGGGTTTGAGGCATGTTGGGTGGGATGGCATCAATGAGGATATTGGTCCTTCACAGTGAACCCAGCCCTCTCTAGGCAGCTCAAGCCAACAACCTATTTTATATCTTTCATGTTTACAAGAAACTGGTGAGATCACAAAAAAGAAAATGAAACACTGGCAAAACAGAGAAAGAGCTATGCAAAGCTACAGAGCAGCCAACATTTATCTCTGAAATCAGGAGCAGAGCTTTAAATCACTGCAAATCTTGTGACTTCCTCCTTTTTTGTCTGTTTTCTGTTCAAATTGGGCCAAAATACCCAAGGCAGCAAGGGAAGTGTGATTGCAGAGCACAAGTCAGGCTCTCTCATTAGCTGCTAAATCCTCGCGGCCCTGCAAAATACCTCTGTTTGTGTGTTCTGAAAATGGCAAGAGGTACATATTGTATATTCAAATAATACAGCAGTAAAACCACGATTCAAGGGTTGTTAATCTCAAACATATTATGGGATTGCACAGCAACTAAGGTACTGTCTTCATTTTAATTACCAGGGTTGGCAGAAGAATCCAATTATGTTGCTGTGTCCCCAACATAACCCTTTCTGTCTTTGTTTGCTGCTTGACTATTCTGAGCATGTTTTGATCACTGTTGTTTATTTGTTTGTTTGTTGTGCTTCATTTTCTACTATGCAAGCCTCCTCCTCTAATTTAAGAGACATTTTTGGAGATTTTATTCTCATTTAAAGAGCTGCTCATCTTCCTCTTGCAAGCATGAAGTATTTCATGTAAAAAATATTTCTTTCTTTTATCATTCCCTAGTGGAACTGAGGCAATGAGGATGACTGGCTTTCCATATGTGTGAGACCATTGCTTGAATCTAATGTTTAAGGCATGGGTTGAACAAATTAGTCTAACTCAGCTTCTGACATCACTGGAAATTTCAGGCTAGGAGTAAATTTTCATTCCATATGAACTGCAAATAAAGGATTCTTAGAATTTCTAATTCTAAACATATTTTCACACCTTAGTATCCCAGGGACTTCTTTAAGATGGGAGGGGGGTTAAGGATGGGTGAAAGGGGAAGGGATTAAGGAGCACAAATTGGTTGTTATACAGTAGTCATAGGGATGTAGGGTATAGCATAAGGAATATAGTCAATAATATTGTAATAACTAGGTGTGGTGCCAGATAGGTGCTAGATCTATCAGGTGATAGATGGGAATGTGGTTGGGGGCAGAGTGCAAAAGCAGAAGGCATTAAGAAATACAAATTGGTAGTTAATACAGTATGGGGAATATGATCAGCAATGTTGTAAAGATAACATAAGGTGCCAGATGGGCACTGGACTTATCAGGGGGATCACGTCATAGACTGTGTAGATGCCTGATCAATGTGCTGTACACCTGAAGCTGAAGTAGAATAATACTGAATGTCAACTATAACTAAATATATAGGTATATATAGTCACGGGATGTAGAGTAAACATAGGGAAGATAGTCGATGGTATTGTAACAGCTATATAAGATGTCAGAGGGGTAGTAGCTTGGGGGGTGGGTTATCACTTTATGGGGGGTTTAAATGTCTAATAATTATGTTGCTTTGTACACCTGAAACTAATGAGGAAGAAGAAGAAGAAGAAGAAGAAGAAGAAGAAGAAGAAGAAGAAGAAGAAGAAGAAAACAGAAAAAAATTAAACAATAAAAATAAATAACAACAACAACAAAAAAGGACATTATATAATGATAAAGGGATAAATCCAAGAAGAGGATATAAACCTAGTAAACATTTATGCACCCAACATAGGAGCATTTAAATATATAAAGGAAATATTGACTGACATAACGGGAGAGATTGAAAGTAATACAATCATAGTAGGGGACGTTAACACCCTATTGACATCAATAGACAAGTCTTCCAGACAGAAAACCCGCAAGGAAACAGCAGCCTTCATTGACACACTGGATTGGATGGATTTAATTAATATTTTTAAAGCATTTCACCCCAAAGCAAGAGAATATATATTATTTTCTAGTGTACATCAAACATTTTCCATGGTAGACCACATATTAGGTCACAAAACAAGTCTCAATAAAATCAAGAAAGTTGAAATAATATCAGCATCCTCTCTGACCATACTGGTAATGAAAATGGAAATCAATTACAAAATAAACACATAAAAACACACAAACACATGGAGGCTCAATAACAGGCTGCTATATAATGACTGTATTAAGAATAAGATCAAGGAAGAAATCAAATGGAATCTTGAGAAAAATGAAAATGAAAACAAAACAGCCCCAAATCTATGGGGCACAACAAAAGCAATCCTAAGAGCAAAATTCATAACCATACAGGCCTACAACAAGAAACAAGAAAAATCTCAAATAAACTATCTAACTGTACACTTAAAAGAACGAGAAAAAGAATTGCAAACAAAGCCCAAAGAGAGTAGAAGAAATGAAATAATAAATATCAGAGTATAAATAAACAAAATAGAAGCTAAAAACAAAAAACAAACAAAAAAAAATACCAAAGATCATGAAACCAAGAGCTGGTTTTCTGAAAAGATAAACAAAATTGATAAACCTTTAACCAGACTCATAAAAAAAAATTTAAAGCAAAAAGACAGAGGGCCCAATAAATAAAATCAGAAAGAAAAAAAAAGAGGAAAAGTGACAACCGATACCACAGAAATACAAAAAAAATTAGAAAATACCACAAACAATTATGTTTGTAGCCAGCAAATTAGACAATCTGGAAGAAATTGACAAATTCCTAGAACCATACATTCTTCCAAGGCTAAGACAAAACAATTAATTAATCAACAAACTCCCAACAAACAAAAGTCCTGGACCAGATGATTTCACAGGTGAATTTTACCAAACATTAAAAGAATTAGTACCTATCCTTCTCAAACAATTCCAAAAAATTCAACACGGGGGAATGCTCACAACATGAGGCCACCATTAAATCCCAAAATGAGAATATATATATATATATATATATATATATATATATATATATATATATATATATGGTGATATCTCTGGTGAACATAGATGCAAAAATCTTCAACAAAATATTGGCAAACTGAATTCTTCCATACATTAAAAAGATCATACACCATGGTCAAGTGGGATTTATTCCTGGGATGTAAAGTTGGATTAATACCTGCAAATTAATTAATGTGATACACCACATAAACAAAATGAAAGATAAAAATTATATAATCATATCAATAGATGCAGAAAAAGCGTTTGACAAAATCTGCTGTCCATTTATGATCAAAAGTCTCAGCAAAGTGGGACGAGAGAACATACCTGAAAATAATAAGAGGCATATATGACAAATCCACAGCTAACATCATACTCAATGGGAAAAAGCTAAAAACATTCTCCTTGAGATCAGGAACAAAACAAGGATGTCCACTTTCACCATTTTATTAAACATACTGTATTTCCATGAAAATAAGACCTAACTGGAAAATAAACCCTAGCATGATTTTTCAGGATGCTCATAAGCCCTACCCCAAAAATAAGCCCCAGTTAAGGTTGTCAGAGAGACGGACGCATTTATATGTCCATTACAACGCACGACGGATGTATTGAATTATAATAATCATATTAATATGTAATTAAATATAAATAAATAACATTATTGACATTAATACTTAAAATAAGTGATAATATAAATTATAATTAAGTATTTGTAAATACCCAAGCAGGTGGCTTTGGACAAGCGGTAAATGCCTATGTAAACAAATGAACTCGAGACTTATTGCCGAATAACCAATCGGCAACAAGACACAATGCACAAATAACATGCACACTTGATAACGAATGGACATGGTTGTGTCTAATATGAATCTTCATAATTCAATACATCGTATGTTGTAATGGACGTACTTAATGCATTCATGTGAAATAAAGAAGTGTTTTCTGAATTTTGGTGCCTGCAATTTTTCGTTGCTTTTGTGTGGACCATCATTCTTAACTGTCATCATTTGTGTTGCCACTCCTGTCTCATAAGTCTTCAATTAACACTTGATTTAATGGTAGATTTAAAGAGAATAATATTTTGACTCCTAGACAAGATGAGTGCAAACAGAAAGAGCTATTCCATCGAATACAAAAGAGGAATCGTGGAGGACTCCCAGGGTAAGAATCTTACGGCTTTCTGCAAAGAGAAGAAGTGGAATCTCCAAATGGTTTGAAAATGACGAATGGAGTACACTAACTTCAGTCAACAGGTGGATGAGGGAAATGCTAAGAAGCACAAGTGTGGATTAGGTTGGAAACCATTATTTCCTGAGCTAGAAGACATCATCTGTGAATGGATTGCTGACAGGGGAGCAAAGGCTCTGGTTGTGCTCAGGGGTGATATGCAAGCATTTCCCCTTGCAATGGCACCACAGTTAGAAATATCCCCAGAAGAATTCAAAGCATCACAACACTGACTGGGTGGCTTCCTTCAGCGATATGAACTGTCTCTAAGATCGACAACACTGTTCAAGCTGGAAGATACTGAAGTTATTAAACGTGCACTTGCATTCAAATCCTTTGTGGATGGCATCGACTTTTCTAAATACCAGCTCTCCAACATGATTGTTGAGGATGAAACTGCAGTGCTTCGGGGTCAAGGATCTCAAATGACAATTGATCAGAGGGGTGCCTCATCACTCTACATTCCCTCCACTGGTTATGAAAGTGCATGTGTTACGTGTATGTTGGCAATTTGTCCAGATGGAAAGAAAGCGCCACCTCTAATCATCACTAAAGGCAAGAAAGATAAGGTTGAATGTGTTTCAGGCATTTATGTTCTTGAAACCGAAAAAGCCTAGTGCACACAAGCAGTTATAACGAAGTGGGTTGATTTAATGCTGCCACTTGTTTTGCAAGGTGGCCAAACAGGTCTGCTAGTCTGGGATTCAGCCAGCCCTCAATGTGCTAAAGACATGAAGAACTTCCTTGTACAGAAAAGAGTAGATCAAATAATGATTCCCTCAGGAATGACTGCTTATCTCCAGACTCTTGATATTGCAATAAACAAGCCATTCAAGGACCATTTGCATGTGGAAGTCAATGACTATATTGCAAATAGAATGGAGAGAAATCAGCTTGGAAACTTTGTGAAGCCTAGCCTGCAAGAGGTTGTGACTTGGGTGAAGACTTCATGGGATAAAATCACTGACAGCTGTGTTGCCAATGCACTACGAGCAGGCTACATGGACAAGAAGTGCTCATTTAAGGAGAGCTCTATTGCTGGACATGAGAGATCAGGGCCAATGGTTCTACAGGAAATGGAGTCGCAAGAAATTCAAGCCAGAATTTGGGGTTTGGATAGTTATGACGATGTTGCAGAAGAAGATGACATGGCAGTATTTGAATAAATGTAGATTTTTGTACATGAATAAATGAATAAATGTAGGTTGTTGTACATGAATAAATGTAGATTGTTGTATATGAAAATATAATACATCCCCTGAAAACAAGCCCTAATGAATCTTTTGGAGCAAAAATTAATATAAGACCCAGTCTTACTTTTGGGGAAATATGGTAGTATAGGAAGTCCTAGCCATAGCAATCAGACAAGAAAAATAAAAGACATCCAAATTGGAAAGGAAGAAGTAAAACAGTCATTATCTTCAGATGACATGATACTATATACAGGGAACTGCAAAGACCACCAAAAAACTATTACTCTGTTTCCCTGAAAAGAAGACCTAACTGGACCATCAGCTCTAATGCATCTTTTGGAGCAAAAATTAATATAAGACCAGTCTTATTTTACTATAATATAAACCCAGTCTATATAATATAATATAATATAATATAATATAATATAATATAATATAATATAATATAATATAATACCAGGCCTTATATTAACTTTTGCTCCAAAAGATGCATTAGTGCTGAATGTTTGGCTAGGTCTTCTTTTCAGGTAAACATGGTAGAGCTGATAAATTAATTTAGTAAAGTAGCAGGACACAAAATATTAAGAAATTGGTTGCATTTTTATACACCAATAGCAAACTATCAGAAAGAGAAATTAACAAAACAATTGTATTTACAATTGTATCCAAAAAATAACCTATGTAGGAAAAAATTTAATCAAGGAAGTAAAAGATCTGTACTCGGAAAATTATAAGACATAGCAAGAGAAACTGAAGAAGATACAAATAAATGGAAGCATATGTATATTTTGCTCATGGATAGGAAGAATTAACATTATTAAAATGTACAGAATACCCAAAGCAATCTATAGATTCAATGCAATCCCTATCAAAATACCAATGGCATTTTTCACAGAACAAGAACAAATAATCCTAAAGTTTATATGGAAACATAAAAGACCCTGAATAGCCATGGCAATCTTGAGGAAGAACAATGTTGATGGTATCATGCTATCTCATATCAAATTATACTGCAAAGCCATAGTAATCAACATAGCATGGTACTGGCATAAAAACAGACAGATAGATCAATGGAACAGAATAGAGAGCCTAGAAATAAACTCACAACAATATGGTCATTGAATCTATGACAAAGGAAGCAAGGATACAAGGTGAGGTAAAGACAGTCTATTCAGTAAATAGTGCTGGGAAAACCAGACAGATACATGCAAAAACATGAAACTGGACCGCCTTCTTACTCCATATATAAAAATAAACTCAAAATGGATTATATCCTTAAATGTAAGACCTGAAACCCTAAAACTCCTAGAATAAAACATTGGCAGGAAAACTCTCAGACATTACCCTGAGTAATATTTTTTTCTGACATATTTCCTTAGGCAAGGGAAACAAAGGAAAAAATAAACAAATGAGACTACATCAAACTAACAATATTTTGCACAGCAAAGGGAACCATCAACAAAATGAAAAGGCATCTTACTGAATGAGAGAAGATATTTGCTAATGATACATCTGATAAGAGGTTAATATCCAAAATTTATTTTAAAAAATCTCATATAACTCAACACCCAAAAAGCAAACAATCCAGTTAAAAAATGGGCAGAGGACCTGAATAGACATTTCTCCATAGAGGACATCCAGATGGCCAATAGACATATGAAAAAATGCTCAATGTCACTGATCATCAGAGAAATGCAAATTAAAACAAGATACCACCTCACACCCATCAGATTTACTATCATTGATAAAACAAAAAACAACTGTTGTGGAGGATGTGGAGAAAATCAACAGTGCAGTTCTCATGCACTGTTGGTGGGGATTGCAAATTGGTGCAGCCACTGTGGAACACTGTTCAGAGGTTCCTCAAAAAATAAAAATAGTACTACCTTATGACCTAGCAATTCCACTTCTGGGCATTTATCCAAAGAAATCCAAAACATTTATTTGAAAAGACACATGCACCCCTATCTTCAATATAGCACTATTTACAATAGCCAAGATATGGAAGCAACTCAAATGTCCATCAATAGACCATTGGATAAAGAAGAGATGGTATATATGTACCATGGAATATTACTCTGCCATAAAAAAGAAGGAAATCTTACCAATTGAGAAAACATGGATGGATCTAGAAGGTATTATGTTAAGTGAAATAAGATTGAGAAATACAAATACCATATGATCTCACTTATATGTGGAATCTTAAGAACAAAATAAATGATTAAAAAAAAACAGAAACAAACTATAGATACAGATAACAAACTGATGGTTCCTAGTAGGCAGGGAGTTTGGGGGGTTCGTTGAAAAGGTGAAGGGATTAAAAAGTACAAAGGTAGTTACAGAATAATCATGGGGATGTAAAGTGCAATATGGGGAATATAGTCAATAATATTGTAAAAACTCTGTATAGCATCAGGTGGGTAGGAGATTTAACATGGGATCACTTCATAAATTATGAAAATGTCTAACCACTACTCTGTACACCTGAAAATAATATAACATTATATTGAATGTCAAATATAATTGAAAACAAAAAACTAGTCACGGGGATGTAAAGTACAGCATAGGGAATATCATTCTGTGAGGTATATAAGTTTCTAATCACTATGTTATATCATACACCTGAAACAAACTAATATAATATTGTATGATAAGGGTAATTTTACAATAAATAAATAATCACTTTCATTGATAGTTAGGCTCAAACATCCTCTACATAGACAATGGACAGCACTTTTATAATAAACATCATTGCTCATCGAGTTCTTTCCGTTCTACCCTCCATTATTCCCAGAATCCATTCCTTCATCTCTGTTCCTTACTGACACTGCTTATGTCACCCCTCATTTTCATTCCCTAAATATTTTAATAATTTCGTGATTAGTCTCTCTGTATTCTTTCCTTCCTTTCTCCCTCACTTCTATTTATCCCCCCAAACACAGACATGACCATCTCATTTTCCTGCTCTAAAATTTTACAGGGTTTCCTGCTGCCTATTAACTATCATTCACTCTTCTCATCGGACATTCAAAACCTTCTCTGACTTGGCACCAATCTAACCTTTCTATCTACATTTTATTTCCTCATACTCAGCAGTTCCATCAAACTACTTTATTGACTCTGCCTGTGTAGGCAACAAATGTTTCTACCATTGCCTTTTTGTTTTTTCTGTATTCTATGATTAGCCAAGACTTAGGTCTTACTTTCGTTTTCTTATATTCAAATTTCGTCCTCATGACTAAGCACAATTATTACTATTACCCCACTCAAATTCAAAGAAGTTTATATCATAGTAGTTTTTTGTAGCATAGTATTTTTCTTTTGCTTCTTTTATCATCATAAAGCTCATATTGACCTCCTCTAACACACTGTGAACTCCTGGATACACATTTTTGTGTATCCCCAATTGTCTTAGTATTTGGGCATTCCTATAGGTGCTCATTTATTCACTCAGCAAATATACAATGAGCTTCTACTCAGCGTTGTCTGATGCTGCGCTAAATGCTGGGGATTAGCAACAAACAACACACAAAGGTTCCTAGGCTTGTGGAATATATATTCTATTGGAAAAAAAAAAACAGTTAATAAAGAAAGGGAATTAGTAAATTATTTAGTTCTAGGGAGGAAAAACAAAGCTGTGAAAAGAGGTTTAAAAATTGAGGTGGTTGTGATGTTGTTGTAGATGGAGTGACCAGGTAAGGAGACATTTGAGAAAGTAGGAAAGCTGAACAAAGTGTGAGAGAGACGGACTGGGACATCTAGAAGGAGGGCATTGCAGGGTGATGGGAGAGCCAGTGTGAAGGCTCTGTGGAGGAGTTGCTAAAGGTGACAGAGAAAGGGGGAGTCACAGGAGAAGAGGCACAACTATAGGTAGGGTGGGCAATGATGCCACACTGTGGAGTTAGTGGTAAAGACATAGTTTTACTCTGAATACCATGGCAGATTATTGTCAGGTTTGAAAAAGAAAGAAAAATTATGGGAATATATGTTAAAGCATCACACCAGTTTCTGAACTTAAAATGGATTGAAAAAGTTCAAGGGTTGAAACAGGAAGGACAGGCACAATATTATGAAGACTTGAGGCTGGGTGAGTGAGTGTGGTATGTTGTGGATATAACTGGATAGGATCCCTGTTCAACCCTCTTTCTAGACAATAGCATGAAGGCAGAAGAATAAGCTAGATATACAGTCTGTGGTCCAGGAAAAGAGTGAGAATCTCTGCCCCTTATGGTTGCCTATTATAATGATGTCCTGAACAACATTGCCAACTAACCATTACTCACTGTGATCTAATCAAAATGAGATGAAGACGGAGGATGAGAAAGATGTGGAGGTATAAGAGGAAGAGGAGAAGGAGGAAGGGAAGGGGGAAAAAACCCAAAATATCCTCTCCAACTCTTGTTCCACTGACCCACCAATGGCCCTTACCCAAGACAGGACATAGATGATAGTAGGAAATATGTCATAGCAAGTTGTTACAGCTTCTTCGATAAATTCCTTTCCACAGATCTTTTTGGGGTGTTTCTCCTCTGTATTTATGCTTCCTAAAAGGAAAAGCAAATTATTTGATTCTATTCTTAATATTCAGCTATTTTGTTTAGTCTTTGGATATAGCATTTTTCTTTCTTTTATTGCTCATCAATTCTGTCATACGTTAATCATTAAAAATACAAGATTTAAGAAAGCATCTCCAAGACATTGTTCTATGCATGTAAGGCAAAGCTCTATAGGAGATTACAGTGCTGTTGGCAAGACAAGTTATTACCTGTGGTCTGTATAGGGTAATGGCTCAATACTAGTGACTGAAAGAAAAAAAAAATTGGCAATGTATAACCAACTGGTTGTGTCTCATAAGCAGAAAAAAAAAATACTAGCAATTCTGAACAAGGATCATCTATTCTGTATCGATGTATTATAAAAGAAAGAGTAGACATAAGATAGAATGAAAAGGGGGAGAATTCCAGGGGTAGGGAACATATAAATAAATTATTGGAGGAGTGTTTGAGCAATAGATTATCCACAATGGATCAAATAGTTTGGGATAGAATAAAAATAAGACCTTAAAGAAAGCTTATGATCTAGTAATAAGAGGCTTAAATAAACAAGTGAAGAAAGCTGAACTTTAGCCACTGGACAATGAATAGCTGCTCAAAGATTTTTAGGGAGCATAAAAAGGAAAGAAAATTTTGAAATAATAAAAACTTCATTTTACAAGGATCAACCAGGAAGCCATGTGCAAAATCTACTGGAGAAGAGAAAGAGTTAGACCCCACAGAACTTAAATACTGACAGTTTCTGAGACATCACTAAAAGCTCATCTATGTCTGCCTGGAGATCTCCTATCTTAAATAATATTCCTGCATGGTTTTTTTTTTCAAAATTTTACACTGGTATTCCACTGCGACCATAAGTGAACAAAATTCTGGCTGAATTATATCACTTTTCTATTTATAGGTCACAAATCAAGCATTTAATTGGGCTAAATAGTTGCTTGGTCATTTCAAAGTTAGTGAAAAAAGTTAATGCAACAACGTTTTGGAATGGGATTTTTCCTGTTATTTTATAATCTTGGCTAAAGCCACATTGTTTATGAAATTGGGTACTAATCCAGATGTCAAAATCCAAAGAGAGGAACTACACACATCATGGTGGGACTGGTTAAAATAAGGCCAAACTATAAACATAAACCATTTCTCACCTGCCACTTATAAACATAAAAGCTAGGAGTATATTGGTGAGGACAAAATTTCTTGAAGTAAAGACATTTGTAGGAGTAAAGAGAGATGTTAGGATTTCCCTCTCCTCCTTGCAGGTACTTCCAAGGTTCATTAGAATGCTCTAAAATATCCTTGGAGAGAGTAGGAGAAAGTGAGGTCAAGGAGAAATTGCCGTCTTACTCCCGGGCTGCTTGTTGCTGAGCTCAGAAACCCACAGACTAGGCCTTTGCTGCTCCCAGGGTGGAGAGTGTTGTGAAGTCTTAGGAAAGTTTGGCATGTCACACCCTAGAGTTTTGGTAGCAAAGAAACTGCAGCCAGACTCTCACACTGAAAGTTCTGAGGCTGGTAGAAGGCCTGGAGCATACCTGCAATGGTAAGCTAAAGAGAAGGAAAATCACAGTAGATGCAAGATGAAATCCTACAATTTGACAAACAAGGGAGTTTATCTTCCTTTGAGTCAGTGGACACTATGAGAGATAAATACGCTAAGTCATATTGAAAATACTGTTCTCCCCACAAACCACCAATAAAAAAGTTTACTTGCCATGGCAAGGACCTACTGTAGTGTACTGCCAGAGGCATCAGCTGAAAGCAAAATCAGATCAGCTCAGGATTGCCACATTCTCACCAGAGAATATACAATAGTGGAGGTCACCAAGGAGTGGGTAGAGAGGGGTGGTTCATACATAATCCAATAATACATCTGATAAAAGTTCAAGTTTGGATGTCTGCCATGACAAAGAGCAATAACCAGCCAGTGCTAGCCAAGAAAGAACCGACAATAATTCCAGCTAAGAGAAACGATCTGTTATTTCTTTTCCTCTATACCTTCATTATGCATTAGGTCTTGGAAGAACCAAGAGAATGAAAAAGAGGAAGAGAGGAACTGTAAGGTGCAGACAGGGGTGGATTTACGTTAGCTGGAGAAGCTCAAACTTCAGAGCCCTTCACAGAGCAGCCTTCCTTGGGATGTCATGGACTAAAGTTTGTATTCATTATTTGTATTATGTTTTCATGAGGAGATGCCTTTCCCCTAATGGTAAATGTTTTAGGCTCCACAAAACCTGGGTAGGAAAAACAATAAAAGCGTTGACAATGCATGTAATTTTCCTTGTTGCTGCTTGCCTGGCCATGGGTTAGATCATGTTGGGTGGTGTTTAAATGGAAGGAGAAATTAACGTTCTGATACAGAATGGGCTGGGCTTATTAATGCCTGAAATTAAAACACTTCTAATACCTTAAAGTTACTAGAAATCCATGGGATATGCTTCAGTTGCCATTAAGAGGAAAAGGAAGGGAGATTAGGGAGTAGGTTGGAAAGCTGTGGGGTGGAGGGAAAGATAAACTGCTTCCTATTGTAGCCCAGCAAGTTTAACCCATTAAATATTTGTGTTTTGTTAGGAAAGGAAAATAGTGATGCCAGTTTTAAAGTGAAACTTAAATGTAATTTGGAAGGAAGCCAACTTAACTCCTTTCTTCGCATGTCCATGTTTCATATTTGGATTGAATTTGTATCCTTAGAGTCAAGATGCAGGGGGAGATGGTATGATTGCTGTACACGCACACACACATACAGACACACATACAGACACACATGCACACTCATGCGTGCATACACACAGGTATTTCTAAACAACATATGTTATGCAAATCAGTAGTAAATTTATGAGAAGATTACTATAAAATTACCAGCCTTGTGCTGGTCTCACACCCGGGAAATCATTTTAAAAAGAGAGAATTTTGTATGTTGCCTCATAGTTAAATTAATGTCAACTGAAAATCTGTACCTGTATAAATTACATTTCACTACCTCAGAAAAAAAAAATGCTGATTTGGCCAAAGAAACTTTTCTACTTCTATGTACAATAGATATTGTTGGTATGTTTATCATCTGACAATAAATAGCTTAATTTTAGTTTACAATAAATACAAAGAGAAGAAAAGTTCCCAATGGAAGGAAAAATAGAGCAATGGGTTATGCTGCCGGTGGTGGTACAATTTAATATACAAAGTGCGAAAAAATCTGAGCTGAAATTAAATCAATCAGATAGTGAAATTTCAGACTTAAAGGGTGTAGAGTATATTACTTTGTGTAGTTATAATGATTTTTTGTTCTTATCAGAATATCTATGATCATACTCTAATTTGCCCCCCACTAGTTATAATCAGCTCATCTTTTATGTGAGATATGTCATTTTTTCTTCTTAGAACATTGTACCCTCAAGTCACATTTGTTATACTTCTGGTCTCATCACAAACCTTCTGGAATACAGAGCGATATTGAATTGAGTTTCCATTTGGATTTTTTCCAGAGCTATTGCTTTGAGAGCAGCACATGAAATAACATAATTGGCATGGGCTGGTTTAACTCCATTCCTAACTCTGTTGTTTTCTGTTGATGATAAGTGTGTGGAAGAGTTGAAATTGTAATCTACAATGTGTTTTTTTTATGCAGACAGATTACATTATATATAATTTAGCATTTATCTTCAGTTATGTTCTGAAGCTTCACACATTTCAGTAAACATCTCTTTTATAGCTTATGGTAGATAATTGATAACAATAGAGGATTGAAAATAAAGAAGCAGCCATAATAGCACTCTCATTCGCTAGCTAGCACACAATAGCCAAGCATGGGTTGTTGTTTTCTTTCTTCTCTTTTATAGTGATAGCAGTTTTCTGGCAAATGCAGTAAAGTGAGTTGGGGACTTAGTGTTCTCTTTATATTGCTATGATATAAATAAGGGTAAGGACTTTGGAATTAATAGACCTTAAAGGAAGACAGAGGACATTAAGTAGCATCTGGGTATTTTTGACGGGAAATGTGTCAGAATACTGTTGTGAAACTCCTTGATGTGATTTAACTCATCAAAGCAATATTCTGGAACCATGCTTGGAAAGAAATGTCAGTATTAGGTAAATATATATATGTGTGTGAATATACACACACGCATATACATATATATACATCTGCATGTGTATATATATAATATAACATGCAGATATATATATGTATATAAACATGTTTTGTAAATATATATATATATAACATATATACATATATATATACATATATATATACATATATATATATATGTATATATATATAACAATGAAGTTTGGCTTTCAAAAAAATTTACAAAACATGTTTATTCTTATAACCTAGATGTTAGCCTAGGTGCCCTATACATTTGGATTTAAATGAAATTGCTTCAATTCCATTCTCACACCACATGCCATTGAATCCCAAACTCTGGAGTACTTTATAACCACATCCAATTCTCCATTTCTTGATTATATTACATGAAAAATATATTATTTCACTTCTAACAGTAAAGGAAAAACAACAGATGGACACCAGGATGAGAACCTGATGCAGTGGGGGCTCATGTGAAGTTAATGGTTTCAGTTTCAACTTTGGCAAGAAATAAATATTTCAAGAGTACATTTTTAGAATATATGAACTCTTATTAATAGTTGTTAAATGTTGCTGTGAAACGCTAATAATTTGTTAACGTTTAAAGACAAACAGGAAGTCTGAATGTAAATAATTAAGCTTCAGATTATTTGAGAGAAAAAAGAGAATGCAGTGTTTTATTCAGCTAGACCCTCACCTTCTTGTGAATAAACTGATATTCAAGTAGTACATAATACGTAATCTCTAGGCTTTAATTCTGACCCTAAATCCTCTGAGATTCTGCCAAACACTGCTTCCTCAGATGACCTCCAACTGAGTTCCGTGATGCTGGGCCAACTATTGCTACACCAGTATCCTCATTTATTTTCTCTACACTCTTTTCCTTTCTATAGTACTAACACTAAGAATGCCAACCATTGTTCTAAGTACTCAGTAAAACCTAATTATAAAAATGGTCAAAAGACTTGAACAGACACTTCACAAAGGAAGATATATGAATTTCCAATAAATGCATTAAAAAGTACTCAACATCATTAGTTATCAAGGAAATTTAAAACCATGATGAGATACCCACTAGAATAGTTAAAATTGAAAAGGGTTAGGCAGAATATTGAGAAACTGAACATCTTGTACATTGTTTTTGGAAGTAGACAATTTTACAACCACTTTGGAAATGGTCAGATATTTTCTCAGAAAGTTAAACATATATCTATTCTACCACTTTAAAATTCCATTCAGAATTCTGAGGCCAAATAATTAAACCAGCCTCAAAATTTTTTTAATTTTTATCATTCCAGGTCACAATGTAAAGCTCTCTCATAAGTTACAATATTACATAGCCTTGTCATTTTTTTTTTCTTTTAGCAATTTGATTATGGTTTGCTTAGTTGTGGTTTTCTTTGCGAATGAATCTTGACATATACTTCAAACTAAATGTGAAGATTAATTTGAGATGGATAATAAGCCTAACACAAAAGTCCTAGTTATAAGCCTTCTAAAACAAAACATTGGAAAATATTTTAATGAATTTGGGGTAGCATAGCACAAAACTCATTAATCATAAAAGAAAAAAATCAATAAAGCTATATTCACTAAAATTAAAATTTCTGCGCATCAGGATTCACCATTAAGAATGTTAAAAGGGGACAGCCAGATGGCTCAGTTGGTTAGAGCGCAAGCTCTCAATAACAAGATTGCTGTTTCAATTTCCTCCATGGGATGGTGGGCTGTGCCCCCTGCAACTAAGATTGAAAACGGCGACTCGATTTGGAGCTGAGTTGCGCCCTCCACAACTAGATTGAAGGACAACTACTTGGAACTGAAGAAACACACTGTTCCCCAATATCCCCCAATAAAATGTATATATATAAAAAAAGACTGTTAAAAGGCATCACAGAATGGCAGACTATAGTTATTTGCGATGTATTTATCTGACAAAAGACTTATATCCAGGGTGTGTGAGTGTGTGTGTGTGTGTGTGTGTGTGTGTGTGTGTGTGTGTGTGTATTATACATCAACATTACAAGACAAATAGAAATATGGACAAAATATTTAAACAGGCACTTTAGAAAGAAAATATAATTGTCAGTAAACATATGAATAGAAGTTTAACTGCACTAGGGATATGCACCTCAATATGGCAGTGTGATGAAATTACACAAGCATAATGGCAAATTAAAAAGGCTGACAATTCCAACAGTTGGTGAAGATGTAGAGCAACTAACACTCTCATACACTACTGTGCTAGGAGTGTAATTAATACAACCATTCTGGAAAACTACTTTTGCTGGATCCATTATGACTAAATTTATGCAATTCCAATTCTACATAAATACCTGTCAGAAGTGTGAACCTATATGAGCCAGAATCTTCATAGTAGCAATATTTGTAACAACGAATAACTAGAAAAGACCCAAATGTCTGTCAACAATAGAAAGAACAATAGCACGGTATGTGTATGAAATGCTATACAACTATGAGAAGGAACTACTATTATGTGCAGTAATACGGATATGTCTTACAATGGTTTTGTTGAGCCAAAGAAGCCAAACATAAAAAAATACATATTTATGAATCTGTTTTTATAACATTCAAAAAGAAAATGAATTGATGGTGATAGATGTCAAAATAGTTTTCTAGTCTTTGAAAAAATATAATGACTGTGGAGAGATTGGGGTTATCCAAGTTGTAGATTACTTTTTATTTATTGACTTGGGAGGAACTTACAAGGGGTGTGATCACTTAGTAAAATTTTATCAAGCAGGCAATTGTGTATTAGGTCTTTTTCTGTATACATACAGAAAAGGCTGTTTTTTAAAAATGCTTTTCAGTGCTGTAATCACAGATGTCCCAAAGTATAATGTCATGCTTATTTACTTTCCTTAAACAAAAGTTGCCTGGACTCCCATTTAAAACCTTCTTACCTTTATTTTACATATAATTCACACATATTGCCATTTGTTGATTTTAAAACAATAGTAGATAAGCAATAGGATGGGAGTATTGGTTAGTCAAGGAATGCTAACTGTCAACAGAAAAATAAGGCAGTGAACCTAAGGGAAAAATAAATCAAATACATAAGAACTCAAAATGTACAGATATCTGGAGACATAAAGATCTTAGATTCTCTATAGCTCCTATAGTTATTTACCATATTGCAAGAGAATAGAGTAACACATAGTCATCATGACAGTCTTTCAATCAACAATAAAAGTTTAAATTGTTCATTTAATAAACTAATTTAACCACATTTATATTAAGTATTATATTAAGATTCTGGCATGGGAATTTACGGTGAATGCAAGACATGTTATCTGCTCCCATGGGAGTTGCATTTTAGTTAGGGAAACAGAATGGAAACAGTAAACAAATACATAAGATCATTTCAGCTACTGCAAGGTGGTGTGGAAAAGAGTGATGGAATAGAAGATGGTCTGATACATAAATGAGAGGTAATGGTTTGTGCAAAAGCCATGAAGCAGAAACAAGTTGATGTGTTCAAGTCCAGAGAGAATACAAGTGTGGATGAAACATATTATCTATGGAGGGTGAGGGGAATGGATGAGGGGGAGAGATGAGGTCAAAGGAGGAAGCGAGATCCAGATCAGGTGAGGCTTAAAAACATGCAAGGACTTTGTATTTATTTTAAGCTTGAACTTAAATTTTTGGAGAGTTTTTAGCAGGAATGGTGTAAAATAATCTGATTTACATTTTTTAAAAAACCACTTTGATAATTGTAGAATGGACTGAGAATGAACTGCAGTGGGAGGGAGTGGGAACATGGTACCAGTTATTGAACGATTGAACTATTTTGATCTGAGATGTAAAGAAATAAATATTATTCATAAAGATAACCAATAAATACTATAGGTTGTATGGCTAATTGTATATATTTTTAGCTATGCTGATAACTCATATTTCTGGTACAGTATATTCCCCAAGTTTCCTAAATGACAGTTTTTAATATACTTTGTAAGCATGTTTTTAAAATAAATGAGCCCAAGAGAAGTGAAGGCATATTTATTTCGATAACTGTAATTTAAAAAAAAAAATAGGTAATGGAAGCGTGGCAACAAAAGACAGAACTTCGAAAATTTAATTATGAAACACAGAGCATTGTTTTGTAACTTTAACTAAGAATTGAGCATTTACTGAATTTTAGGAGATTTGCTACTCGACAGCATAGTCACTGACTTTCTAGGTGCTAAGAGTCTGGTTTCTAATCATAGAACTGATGTTAAATGTGAGATTTGAAGGAGTAAGTGATCATTCAGGATATTTTTATCTATGATTCATCATCGTCAATTTATATGATACTTCAGATATAACTGAAGAGTGCAATAAACTGTATTATCCTGTATGGTTTAGAAGAATTGTTAGCCATACTAAGATTTAATAGAAACTATCTTTTAAAGGTCAGTACAGTATTAACTTTTTTTTTAAGTTTATTGGGGTGACAATTGTTAGTAAAATTACATAGATTTCAGGTGTACAATTCTGTATTACATCATCTATAAATCCCATTGCGTGTTCACCACCCAGAGTCAGTTCTCCTTCCATCACCATGTATTTGATCCCCTTTACCCTCATCTACCATCCCCTGACCCCTAACTTTTAAAAACCTTTTAGTACTTCCACTTCTGGGAAGATGGAGTAAACATATCTATTCCTCCCACTAAATACAACTAATATGCTGGAATTATATATAGAACAACCGTAAGAAGACTTAAAAAGATTAAAGAAGAAGGCACAGCAACCTGGGTTTGGGGATATAAGGAAAAATAGGATTGTGAGTTCCTCGCGTTTTTTTTTTTGCTTCATATAACTTAGCTGAACGCACAAGACAAAAAAAGTTATTAACAAATGTCTTCCCTCTCTAGCTAAAGGACCAGAAAGCCACAGCCTAGCAAGAAAGAAAACTTTCAGACAATAATCAATATATGATTGGTAAAAATTCATCCAGCCATTTTAACTAATAAAAGACAGCATACAGAAACGTGTGTGTGTGTTCATAGACTCATATATTCAGAGCCTTGAAAATCTACAATGGTGTTGTTTTTGGTTTATATACTACATATCAGTGAAATCATATGGTTCTCTGCTTTTTCTGTCTGACTTATTTCACTTAGCATTATACAAAAACTCACAGATACAGACAATAGTTCAGTGGTTACCAGAGGGTAAGGGGGGAAGGGGGTGGTAGATGAGGGTAAAGGGGATCAAATATATGGTGATGGAAGGAGAACTGACTCTGGGTGGTGAACACGCAGTGAGATTTATAGATGATGTAATACAGAATTGTACACCTGAAATCTATGTAATTTTACTAACAATTGTCACCCCAATAAAATAAAAAAATGTTTACAATGCAAACGAACCTTCCAGAAAAGTACTCTTGCAACTAGTGTTAGTCCCTCTTATGTATTATGGAGATATCATCAATTCTAATTCCCAACCTTAAAGTTCACCACATGAATAAATCATTTCCAATCAGAAAAAAAAATCTACAATGATGAAATTTCCATACAACCATAGATAACCAAATAATACCCTTCTATTTTGAATTTTGGGTTTGCAAGGCAGCCATATCACACAGGAAATCAACCGATCAAGACTGTGCATTGTTTTAAATGCTTTTGTTGCCACTGTTCCCAATTCAAATTAAATTCTGATAATAATTTATGTGATTGTGGATGAGGTACTCATTTTCCTCTGGCAAGAAATTTAAAATCATCATAACAGTGGCCTAATCATCTCAATATTTTTCAAATTTAGATCAAGTAAACAAATAATAAACTTCGATTACAGCTATTTCAGGAAAAGCTGATTATAAGTGTTTCAAATAAGTATAAAAAGAATATTTTCAAAATAAATGCCTTAATTTTGCAGTTTTAATGGGTCCTAAACTGACTTTTTACAAAGATCTCTAAAATTGCCGTGTCTTAATGCAACAATCACCCAAAGCCTTCCTTGGCGAGATCCTGATTTCTTGAAAGTCGGCTTCCTTAATATACCATCAAATTTTATTTGGGGAGTGGATTGTACCAATCTTAAATATTATGCAATCATTTCCACTTTTTAGTTAATTTACTAAATCATGTTTTGGAATAGTTTTCAGTTCTTTACAAGTTACTTTTTAATTCACTTTGTTCTGTATTATGATCATGTACAAGGGAGGAAATTAAAAGGTGGAAATCTAGAATTCAATGAATTGTTGGTGAAATGATTCTTAAAATCAGAAGGTTTTCCTAATCCTGGTTTTCTTCGCTATTCTTCCCAGAGAGAGTTTTGTTTGTTTCTTTGTTTAACTCTTCTACTGGTCTTGGGGTTATTCTGTGAAAGAGACAGAGGAAATGAGGAACAAATAGAAAAACGAATCCTTATAAAACAATAAATCTGTAATTTAACTTAAAGAGAATATTTTGTTTAGCCTCTATCTTCACTAAGTTAAGAAAAATGTTATCCATTTTACAGATTAGGCAGCAGAGGCCAAGTGACATTACAGTGATTTCCAAGAACACTTCATGGCACATATTAAGCAGTTAAATATTAGTTGCAAGAACATTTGAATTACTATTGTTTATAGATGCAAAAGTGGGGAATATAATCTAAGCTTCTCTCTATTGAGCCTACACCAGCACTAACTGTAGTGTTGATTACATAAAATATATTTTTTAAAAACCTAAATTCTATTTATTTTTTAAGGATTGACACTTGTTATTAAAATTCTAATTTTTCCTTTTTTTTCTTTTCCCCCAACTATTAACTATTTAATGTCAGCACAAGAAGAGAAATCATAACCTGTGGAACAAGAAAAGCTTTCATTTATGCTGCCCTACTTAGTTAATTACTTATATGATACTTAATCCAGATCATTCCTTCAAATTTCATATTTGCATTATTCACGAAATTATATATTTTTCTAACAAATATGAAATGTTTTATGTATTGACACCTTGCTATATCCATTTACATGAGCTTCTCAGTTTAAAATCATATTGGTCTTATAAAACTTTATTTTTGTTGGTTAACATATACATTTTACACTTAGGAACAGGTGTAAACTCTGACATCTGGAATATCCATCAAAAAAGAATGTCCCTGAGGCATTTCTACAAGAGGATATCAGTGCACATTCACACAATGACGTTTCAGACAGATAAGTGCCCTTATATAAGGGAACCAAATAAGAAAAATAGAAAGCATGAGCAAAGAGCACACGACATAAAATGAAATACACATGTACAGACTGACCATCATTTGCAGGGGTGAGAGCCCTATTCCATGGTGAAATTGAAGTACATTTTAAAATGGAAGATTTAACATTTAACAGCTAAGCACATAAAAAGGAATCTGTAACAGAAAAACCTACATCAATTGGAGTGACCTTTCTCAGAGATATCTTTTACAGGTTTTCCTTCTGGCTGTTTCTTTTCTTCTTTGCTCTACCCTAGACCTTTTTCAACAGAGACCTTTTTATTTCTTTTCTCATAGATAACCCATATTTTAACATCTTTAGTCTTATAAATCGGCTTCCACTGTGGAAAATTTTGAGCCCTGGTGTTTGAAGACTTTGGGAATTCCAGAATTCTCTCTATTGTATCAGACTCCTTCTGTCAGAAACTTGGTTCAAATTTTGATAGTAAAGAGAGAAAAAAAGGAAGCCCATCACAGTTGATATACATCAAACTCTTCAAAATCTTTTTGCCATTTTTCATTTATTTCATCCAATCCATGTAGAAGTCTAAGGGATCCTCTTTACTAACTCTAACCCATGATCCCAAAGTTAGGTCATCAGAAGGAAGTCACAAATTTAATATTAGAAGACCTAAATGGTAGACGCAGTCTTATTGCTATAATAAATTTGATTAATACTCAAAGATGGATTAAAAAATATTATAGAAATATCAAATTTTCATTATTTTTTCTTCTTGGTCAAAACCTTTATTTGCATGGCAACTTAGTCCCACAGAGGAAAAGTTTTAAAAATTTACAAAACTTCTCGTTCCAAAACCTAAATTTTAATCAAGTTGCACTTTACTACCATAAGCTTAACAGTTTTGGAAAGAATACAAGAAGTTTAATGACCAGGACTTCTGGAATCTCTTCCAGTTCCCTCATTTAGATATGCACTTATGCGGTGACAGGCTTACATGTCTGTCCAAGGTGAGGACTGAATCCTAGGAAGTATCAAGAGAGGGCTTTACAAGCTTCTTATACCCCATCATATCATTTATGTGGTTTTTAAACACCTCTGTGGTTTATAGACACCTCTTTGAAAGCCATGTCACTTCTAGGCTCAGGTTAGAATTTCTTACTTGACAAGCATTATCCTGTGTATGCATTTCCCACAGAATATGTAAAAGTGACAAGACATCACCCATGTGTAATAGCTTTGAAAATATGTAAGAATGACCAGTATGAGTATGTGGAATTATTTATTTGTTGCACACAAGGTCTAGGAGTGACTGAACTTGAAAAACCTGCTTATGGCCTCTCACAGTGAAATAGTTATTTCTTACAGAAGTGTCTCCTTGAGCAGATCATTTTAATGAGTAAAAATGGTGTACTCAGTGCTTTAGTCTCCCAAGGTTCTTGAGAATGGCCAACATGGTTACTTGTAGGAAAAAACACTTATTTACACGAGGAAACTCAGTGACCCTCATACCATGCCATCCAAACTGATATTAAGAAGTAATGCTCTCTTTGTTCCTCTATTATAAAGCTCAGTTAGTCCCAAATGTAAAGTATGACGCATCAGAGACAAATACAATACAATAATTCACTTGAAGCCCATTCACTATTATATTTAAAATATTGAAAGAAATAACCTGTTCTTGAATAGAGTATTATCACTGGAATATATTTACATATATGGTGAAGGAATTTTAGCTTGAGAAACTAATTTGATTTCACCCTAAGATTTAGATACATTTTAGCAAGTGTAGTGAGTCTGTTTAAATGTCTATCAGGGTTAGAGAATCTGGGCAAGATGGTGGAATAGGTAAGCATTGTGCTTGCCTACTACCATGACTATATTAAAATTACAACTAAATTATAGTAAAGTCAACCTGAAGAACCATCTGAAGACTAGCTGAACAGAAGTCCTATAACTAAGGATATAAAGAAGACAGTACATCGAGACTGGTAGGAGGGGCAAGACAAGAAATAAGCTGGTCCCACACTTATATGTGGTGGTTGAGAATCGGTAGGGCTATCTTGGCTGCAGAGATCCCCCATGAGGAGCAGGTGCTCCCAGCCCCACAGTAGGCTCCCCAGCCCAGAGTGCCAGTACAAGGAAGAAGAACCCCCACAATATCTAGCTGTGAAAATCAACAGGAATTCCTTCTGTCCAGGCATCCTTTGGGCTCTGGCAGAGGGGCAGTGGCTCAGAAAGCTCCAGACACATACAGGGAAAGACTGCATTGTGTGGTTCCTGGACAAAGGCTGGAGGGACAGCCACCATTCTCCCTTTGTTGATCCCTCCTCCTGCGCAGACAAAGGACAGGCACTATCATTTCTGTGTTGAAACCTCCCCCTATATGGCCAAATCTGAACTTGCATTGGCCTGGTAAAACTGCTTGCTACATGCTGGTGACTTGATGGGCCCCTGCCCCACTCAACTTGAACACCACTGGAGGCACTTTTGGTGGCAGGCACCCAGCCCTAGCAGCAAACAGCCAGCCTCACTTCTTGTGCTCCCTGAGGCATTTTGGAGTCAGGCAGCCAGCCCCAGCCAAGCTGTAGTCTTTCTTGAACAACTCACATGGGTCCCTGGGCCCTAGGTGGGCAGCAGCTTGCCACAGTGTGCTCTGAAGTTTCTGCTGAGTGACCTCGAGCTCTGCACTGGTGAAAAATTTGAATTTGCGTTAACCTGATAACACCACTCACCCCACCCTGGAGACGCCCTGAGAAACTGTCTCATACAACTTACCTACTACAGGAAGGTCTTTCAGCAGCTGAGTCTTATGGGCGGCCAGCAGGCAATTTTCTGAGTCCACTCGGCCTTTTGCTGAGCTGTCCCAAGTGAGGTACTGGTGGCAGTCTCCTTCCATACAGAGCTTGGTCTCTCCCACTCGCCTCCAGGTTCAACATAGGCATGACCAACTGTGGGTGTCTTTGTAGCTTCTACCATGTAGCCCGAGGTTGATCACAGGCAGTGATGACCTTGATCTACATGAGAGCCCCTCCCAAGAGGCCTCATAATCAACACACTCAGAGGATGGCTTCAGACCACAATAGAGCACCACCCAATTAACCACACAGTGGCACACCTAATGTGTGGTCTTGGCAGGCAACAAAGCCAGCTGGCATAAATCCCACTCTCTGGGGTCAGCCTCAGCATAGCAGCTCCTACACTGCGGTCATGGCCAGTCCTCACCACCAGGAGCTTTAGGTCAATCCCACCCACTTATCTGTGAATAGCAATCAAGCCTTAACTACAACAAGTGAGCATACACAACCTACAAAATGGATACTCCTGGAGCACCCAGGACAGGTGGTCAAGGAGACTATACCACTGGGCCCTAGAAGACACCTACTACACAAAGCTGCCAGACCAAAACTGAGAGATGTAGCAGATCCACCTAATACATAAAAATAAACAGAGAGAGGCAGCCAAAATGAGGAAATAAAGAAACATGTGTCAAAGGAAAGAATAGGAGAAAACTCCAGAAAAAGAATGAAACAAAATGGAGGCAAGCAAACTACCAGATACAGAGTCCAAAACACTGGTTATAAAGATGTTCAAGAAACATACTGAGAATGTCAACAAAGGGAGAGTAAGCACAAAAAAAGAACATAGGAACTATAAAAGAGAACAGTCAGATATGAAGAATACAATAACTGAAATGAAGAATATACTAGAAGGAATCAACAGCAGATTAGATGAAACAGCAATTTGGAAGACAAGGTAGCAAAAAACACCCAGTCAGAACAGCAAAAATGAAACAAATAAATAAAAAGATGAGGCAATTTTAAGGGACAACATTAAGCATAACAACATTAGCATCATAGGAGCACAAAAAGGAGAAGAGAAAGAGCAAGGAATCGAAAACCTATTTGAAGAAATAATTACTGAACACTTCTGTAACCTGGCAAAGAAAATAGACGTATAAGCCCAGGAAATGCAGAGAGTCCCAAACAAGTTAAATCCACAGGCCCACACCAAGACACATTATAATTAAAATGCCAAAGATAAAGACAAAGAGAGAATCCTAAAAGTGGCAAGAGAAAGACAACTAATTACTTTCAAGGGAGCCCCCATAAGAAATCAGCTGACTTCTCAACAGAAGCTTTGCAGGCCAGAGCGTAGTGGCACAAAATATTCAAAGTGATGAAAAGCAAGGGCCTACAACCAAGACTAGTCTACCCAGCAAAACTATCATTTAAAATTGAAGGAGAATATAAGAGCTTTCCAGATAAGAAAAAGCTAAAGGAGTTCATCACCACCAAAAGGACATTACAAAAAATGTTAAAGGGACTTCTTTAAGATGAAGAAGGGGTGGGGAGAGAATAATAAAAATGGCAATAACTATGTACCTATCAAAAATCACCTAACATGGAAATGGAATAAATGTTCCAATCAAAAGACATAAGGTAGCTGAATGGATAAGAAAACAAGACCCTTACGTATGCTGTTTACAAGACACCCACTTCAGATTAAAAGACACAAACAGACTAAAAATATTAATAAAAGGATTGAAAAATATATTTCATGCGAATGGAAAAAATCAGACAAAAAAGCTAGGAACCAATACTTATATCAGTCAAAGTAGACTTTCAACCAAATGCTATAATAAGAGACCAAGAGGGACTTTTACACTGATAATGATATCAATCCAACAAACAAGATTTAACCCTTGTAAACATTTACACAACCAACACAGAAGCACCTAAATACATAAAGCAAATATTGAAAAACATAAAGGAAGAGAACAACAGTAATACAGTCATAATCTGGGACTTTGACACCAATGGACAGGTCTATCAGACAGAAAATCCAAAAGGAAACAACAGCCTTAAACGACACACTAGATCAGATGGATTTAATTGATATTTTTATAGCATTTCACCCCAAAGCAGAATATGCATTCTTTTCAAGTGTATATGGCACATTTTCCAAGATAGAACACATGTTTTGACCCAAAACAAATCTCAGTAAATTCAGGAAGACTGAAATCATATCAAGCATCCACTTCAACCACAATGGTATGAAACTAGAAATCAATTACAAGACAAAAACTGAAAAACACACAGACACATGGTGACTAAATAACATGCTACTAAACAATGAATGGGTTAACATGAGATCAAAGAAGAAATCAAAAGTTACCCTGAGACAAACAAAGATGAAAAAACAACCACCCAAATTCTACGGGACACAGTGAAAGCAATCCTAAGAGGGAATTTGATAGCAATACAGGCCTACCTCAAAAAAATGAGAAAAATCTCAAATAAACAATCTAAACTTCCACTTGAAACTAGAAAAGGAAGAGCAAATAAAGCACAAAGCAATCAGAATAAAAGAAATAACAAAGATCAGAGTGAAAATAAATGAAATACATTCTTTAAAAACAATTACTACAAAAGATAAATGAAATGAAGAGGTAGTTCTTTGGAAAGATAAACAAAATTGTTAAACCTTTAACCAGATTCATCAACAATAAAACGGTACCCAAATAAAATCTTAAATGAAAGAGGAGAAGTAACAACTGACACCATAGAAATAAAAATGATTATGAAAAAATACTATGAGAAATTATATGCCAGAAAATTGAACAATCTGGAAGAAACAGTTAAATTTCTAGGAGCATGCAATCTTGCAAGACTGAATTAAGAAGAACTAGAAAATCTGAACTGACCAATTACTACAAACGAAGTTGAATCAGTAATCAAAAAACTCCCAATAAGGATCCGGTCATCAAATGGCGGTGTAAGGTGAGCCTCTGGAAATCTCCCCTGGAATTTACAACAAATTGAACAGTGATAACTCCACAAAGGTCTCCCTGCATAGCAGATAGGCAAGACGAAGAGGCACACTACTAAATTCTCCTAAAGGTGGGCAAATTGCCCGAGCAGGGGAGGAGAGAAGGGAGATATGTGGAGATGGAGCCACATGGGAGCAGGACGCAGATCTAGCTCAGTGCTCTGAGCTCGCTGCATCCCGTAACTACCGCAGCTGTGGGAGAGGGAAAAACTCGGACTGCTAGGGCACCGTTTGAGGCCCACAGGGCTGAGGAGACAGCATATAACACGGCTGAAACCAACACTCACAGCAGAGACCTCAGAGAAAAGACTGAGGGAAAAGGCTGAAAACAGTGGTTTAAGCCCTCACTGCCACAGAGATTGGAAGCCTTAGGCACTGAGAGTAGCCGCCCCCTCCTTGCCCTCCCAGAGCTCGCCCCGCCCCCACCTGCCCAATGCTAGAAGTGGAACAGTAGCAGTGTTACATCAAAAGAACAGAATATTTCCAGCTCTGAAAACTGTGGACCGCAGACACAGATTCTCAGCCCAACTAGTTCTGGCAAAGGGGAGGGAGCTGTGGAAGCAGGACTGGCTGTGGTGGTGGTCGCTGCTATTTCTCTGGGCCACCTCTCACAACTCACCCCACCCCTGTCCCCACCTATCTGGGTGGATCCCGGCAGGAGTAAACAGAACTGCTGAAACATAAGGGCTCTGAATCTGGTGGAGGAAGAGTTTTGGAACTTCAAAAGCTATCCGCATCCCCACACGGATGCAGTGCCCAGGCAAACTGTTAATAGAGGAGAAGCCGCCTTCCAGGGAATCTGCCCATTGTGTGAGAGGCTGGAATAGTGCAGAGAAAACATAACACTACATTGTGAGAGAGAAAAAAAAACCTGCAGTCGGAGAAAAAATAAAGCATTCTACAAACACATACTGGAAAACAAAACAAAGACCTCTTCCTGGCAACTTCTTGCAGAAGCCACTCCTGTAGATGTCTAGGAAGAGAAATAGTAAATCATTGATTGCCATGAATAACGAAAGCAACAAGACAGCTCAGAAAGAAAGTAAAAAGTCTCCAGAAAATGAAATTAAAGATATGGAACTATGTGACTTAAATGACAGAAAATTCAAGATTGAAATTCTAAAAAAACTCAACAAAGATGCAAGAAATCACAGAAAGGCAGTTTAATGAACTCAGAAACACAATCAAAGAACAACATGAACATTTTACAAAAGAGATTGAATTTTAAAAAACAACCAAATAGAATTTCTGGAGATTAAGCACTCCATAGAAGAAATTAAGAATGAAATAGCTGGCTTAGATAATAGAGTTGACAAGATGGAGGAAAGAATCAGTGACATCGAAGATAGAAACGTGGAAATAACACGAATGGAAGAAGAAAGAGACTTGAGACTTAAAAGAAATGAAAGAACTCTACAAGAACTTTCTGACTCCATCAGAAAGAGCAATATAAGAATAATGGGCATACCAGAAGGAGGAGAAAGAGAGAAGGGAATAGAGAATATATTCAAACAAATAGTCGATAAGAATGTCCCAAACTTGTGGAAAGAACTGGATTCTTGAATCCAAGAGGGAAATAGAAGACCTAATTACCTCAACCCCAACAGGCCTTCTCCAAGGCACATTGTATTGAAGCTGTCAAAAATCAATGACAAATAAAGAATCTTCAAGGCATCCAGGGAAAAGAAGATGGTAAACTACAAAGGAAAAACCATTATGTTATCATCAGATTTCTCAGCAGAAACTCTATAAGCCAGGAGGGAGTGGAACCAAGTATTCAAACTATTGAGAGAGAAATTATGAGCCAAGAATAATATACTCAGCAAAGATATCCTTTAGATGTGAAGGAGGAATAAAATCCTTTCCAGACATACAGAAGCTGAGGGAATTTTCTAATATATGACCTGCACTACAAGAAACACTACAGGATGCTATTTGACCACCATCAACTGGGACAATTTGTGGCAACCAAAACATAAAAAGGGGGAGAGTAAAGGCCTGAACCAGAATATGGGAATGGAGAATGTAGGCATGCTGAAGAAAATGGAATACTCTAAATATCAAACTTTCTTTTACATAAACTTAAGGGTAACCACTCCAAAAAAAAAAAAAAAAAAAAATCCAGAACTGAAATATATACTGTAATAAAAGAAGAAACAAAAGGAAACATCATAAAATACCACAACACAGAAATAATAGACAACAACAAAAAGAAAAGAAACAATAGAGACACAGTCTTACCAGAAAACTAAAGATAGAATGATAGGAAATCGTCACATATCAGTAATCACCCTAAATGTAAATGGACTGAACTCACCAATATAAAGGCACAGAGTAGCAGATTGGATCAAAAAAATAAACCCAACCACATGCTGTCTCCAAGAGACACATCTCAGGTACAAGGACAAATACAGACTCAAAGTGAAAGGGTGGAAATTGACACTCCAAGCAAATGGTATCCAGAGAAAATCAGACGTAGCTATACTGATATCAGATGAAACAGATTTCAGGGTGAAAAAGGTAACAAGAGACAAACACGGACATTTCATAATGGTAAAGGGGACTATACAACAAGAAGACATAACAATCATCAATATTTGTGCCCCCAATCAGGGAGAACCAAAATATACCAAACAATTACTAACAGAACTAAAGGAAGATATTCACCAAAACACAGTTATACTAGGGGAACTAAGTACATCATTGACAGCTATGGATAGATCATCCAAACAGAAAATAAATAATGAAATAGCAGCACTAAATGACTTATTAGATGAAATGGACATAATTGACATTTATAAAGCACTTCATCCTAAAACATCAGACTATACATTTTTTTCTAGTGTATGTGGAACATTCTCAAGGATAGACCATATATTGGGACATAAAACTAACCTCAGCAAATTTAAGAAGATGGAAATCATACCAAGCAAATTCTCTGATCACAAGGCTTCGAAATTGGATATCAACTGCAAAAAGAAAGCAGGAAAAAACACAAATACATGGAGATTAAACAACATACTTTTAAAGAATGACTGGGTCAAAGAAGAAATTAGAGGAGATATCAAAAGATACATAAAAACAAATGAGAATGAAAACACATCCTACCAAAATTTTAGGGATGCAGTGAAAGCAGTTTTAAGAGGGAAATTTATATCATTACAGGCCTATCTCAAGAAACAAGAAAAATCCCCAATAAACAACCTCACGTTTCCCCTTAAAGAACTAGAAAAAGAAGAACAAATGAAACCCAAGGTCAGCAGAAGAAAGGAAATAATAAAAATCAGAGCAGAACTAAATGAAATAGAGAACAAAAAGACAATAGAAAAAAATTAATGTGACAAAGAGCTGGTTCTTTCAAAAGATTAACAAAATTGACAAACCCTTGGCTAGGCTCAGTCAGATAAAAAGAGAGAAGACAGTAATAAAATCAGAAATGAAAAAGGGGAAGTTATCACGGATGCCACAGAAATACAAAGGATCATCCAAGAATACTATGAAGGACTATATGCCACCAAATTCAATAACCTAGAAGAGAAATTGACAAGTTCTTAGAAACATATAGGCTGAACCATGAAGAACTGGAAAATCTAAACAGACCGATCACCAGTAACGAAATTGAATCAGTCATCCAAAGCCTTCCCAAAAGCAAAAGTCCGGGACCAGATGGCTTCACCAGTGAATTCTACCAAACCTTCAAAGAGGATCTAATACCAATTCTGCTCAAACGCTTCCAAAAAATTGAAGAAGAGACAGTACTCCTAACTCATTTTATGAGGCCAACATCACCCTGATACCAAAACCTGGTAGGGACAACACAAAAAAAGAGAACCACAGACCAATATCTCTGATGAATACAGATGCAAAAATCCTAAATAAAATTTTAACAAATCGAATGCAACAATGCATTAAAAAGATTATTCATCACGACCAAGTGGGGTTCATCCCCGGGGCACAAGGATGGTTCAACATACGCAAATCCATCAATGTGATACATCACATAAACAAAATAAAGGACAAAAATCATATGATTATATCAATTGATGCAGAAAAAGCATTTGACAAGATACAACATCCATTTATGATTAAAACACTTAATAAAATAGGTATAGAAGGAAAATACTTTAACATAATAAAGGCCATATATGACAAACCCTCAGCTAATCTCATAATTTACTGTGAAAAACTGAAGCCCTTTGCTCTACGTTCAGGAACATGACAGGGCTGTCCCCTATCACCTCTGCTTTTCAACATAGTGTTGGAAGTCCTGGCCAAATCAATCAAGCAAGAGAAAGAAATAAAAGGCATCGAAATTGGGAATGAAAAATTAAATTGTCACTCTTTGCAGATGACATGATGTCCTAAAGACTCCACCAAAAAGCTATTGGAAAGAGTAAGCAAATAACTGTCAAGTTGCCGGCTACAAAATCAACATACAAAAGTCCACTGTATTCCTATATACTAACAATGAAATCTCAGAAAAAGAAATTAAAAAAACAATTCCTCTTGCAATTGTATCAAAAACAATAAAAAACCTAGGAATAAACTTAACCAAGGATGTGAAAGACCTATATGCTGAAAACTACAAGACATTTTTAAAAGAAATTGAAGAAGACACAAAGAAATGGAAAGACATTCCGTGCTCAAGTATTGGAAGAATCAACATAGTTAAAATGGCCATATTACCCAAAGCAATATACAGATTTAATGCAATCCCCATCAAAATCCCAATGGCATTTTTGAAAGAAATAGAACACAAAATCATCAGATTTGTTTGGAACCATAAAAGACCCCAAATAGGCAAAGCAATCTTAAGAAAAAAGAACAATACTGGAGGTATCACACTCCCTGACTTTAGCTTGTACTACAGGACTACAATAATCAAAACAGCATGGTATTGGCAGAAAAACAGACATGTAGACCAATGGAATAGAATTGAGAACTCAGAAATAAAACCATATAAATACAGACAGATAATTTTTGACAAAGAAGCAAAAAACATACTGTGGGGACAGAGCCAGGAGTGCAGTTTTCAGGCTCTCGGCCTCATGTGGAAAGGTGCTGGCTCAAGCAGTAAATGGCCATCAACTGGATGGCCATCAGCTGTGGCTCGTTGGCTGTCAGCTGTAACCAATGCACCATTGGCCACTAATATAACTGCTGTGGCTATGCTAGCAGAAAATGGGGGCTAGCAAGAAGATGGTGGCTGTGCTAGTAGGCAGTGGAGTATGGATTGCGGGTTGTAGAGAGGCAGATTGCAGCTAGCAAGTCGGTTGGTTGGCAGGCAGAAAAACGGACAGCAGGTCACACGTAGTATGAATCCAGCCTCTAGTGAGACTTAGTGGTATGACTCCCCTACCTATGGCTCCGTGGATGTTCCTTTTTGGCCTAGCCACATCCTACATTCTTATGTGGGGAGCAGAGGCAGAGACCCCACAGGCTGCCCTGCATGACAAATGGCGCAGCGAGCAGGGTACAGTGCCAGCCAAAGATATCCGAAAGGCGGAAGAGCAGTTTGTGCATGTCATGCGGGGTGGCAGGCGGAGTCTCTGGTCCTGCTCCCCATATAAGGATATGGTGAGGCCAAAAAGGAACACCCATGGAGCCATAGATGGGGGAGTCAGACTACTATATTCTCGCTGGTGGCACTACAGCCTCACTGGAGGCTGGATCCACAATGTCCGCAACCCACCATCCTAACTGCAATCTGCATTTGCCAGCTCAGACACCATCTTCTTGCTAGCCCCCCATTTTCTGCTAGCGTAGTCATGGCAGTTATATTTGTGGCCAATGGCTCACTGGTTACAGCTGACGGCCAACTAGCCACAGCTGATGGCCATCCAATCACAGTTGAGGGCCATTTACTAGCTGAGCCAGCATCCTTGTATGTGAGGCCGAGAGCCTGGAACTGCTCTCTGGGGCTCTGTCCCCACAGTGCGTATGAACACTCAGTCTCAGGAAGACCAGAAGGAGCAGCTGCCGGGAGCTGGACTCCCTTGGAGGGGTGAAAAGACACGGATTGCTCTCCGGCCAGCGTGGAGAGGACCCTTGTGGGGACAGAGCCCCAGAAAGTAGTTTACAGGCTCTCGGCCTCACGTGGAAGGGTGCTGGCTCGGGTGGTGGATGGCCGTCAGCTGTGGCTGATTGGCCGTCGGCTGTGGTCGGTTAGCCGATTGGCCGCTAGTATAACTGCTGCGGCTACGGAGGAGAGCCGAGGATTGCTGAGGAGAGCGGAAGAGAGTAGAGGAACAAGGTCGAGGAGAGTGGAGGAGAGTCGTCGGTCGGTTGGCGGAAAAGCAGACAGCAGGTCACGCGTCCGGTGGGCCCAGCCTCCAGTGAGACCATAGTGGTATGACTCCCCTACCTATGGCTCCGTGGGTGTTCCTTTTTGGCCTCACCATATCCTGCGTTCTTGTGTGGGGAGCAGGACCAGAGACCCCGCAGGCAGCTCCGCACAACAAATGGCACAGCGAGCAGGGTACAGTGCCGGCCAAAACCTACCGAAGCATGGTGGAGCGGTTTGTGCGTGTGAGAGCCCAGCTTCGGGAGGCCCATGAGGAGCGACACCGGGAACGGGAGGCGCGGACTGCCTGGGAGACTCGAGCCTCCAGCTGGCACACCACTTTCTTGGCCATAGAAGGCGTTGTCCTCCTTTTGTTGATCTGCTGCGGGCTTAGGATCTGAGGGTGGTGGACATCTTACAAGGAGGCCTCCACCCACTCAGACACCTGGCACAGTGAGCAAGATTCCGACCAGGTAGGAATGGCGTCTGACTCTGGGCAGGAGGACGTGTGGCCCCCACACAGTGTGTGGTGCCCGGTGGCCACTGTTCTCAGGAGTTGGACCCCCAAGGATAGGTGGGAGGACATGGACGGCTCTCCGGCCAGTGTGGAAAGGGCCCTGCAGGCTCTGGCTGAGCAGTTGCCGGAGGAGGAGAAGGCTACAGCCGGCCGCGTGGGCTGAATGTTCCTCACGGCCTTGAATCTCAACATGGAAAATGCACTTAATGAAAGGGCCCAGGTGCCTGACCAGGTGTCCCGGTTGGAAGCGCTGGAAGCCCCGGTCCGCCTGTTAGAACAGGGGCCCCAAGGTGGAGACTCCGAGGCAGAGGCAGAGGAAGCAAGTGGAGACAATGGAGCTCCCAACCCCCAAGCCCGGCCAATCTTAAAGCAAAGGGTAAAACGTGAACAACTTTTGGGCCCCGGGGGCATTGCTGCCCGGCAACCCAGCTGTGACTGAGTTCACGACCTACACCCCATATACTCCCACTGAGTTGCAGGAGCTGGGGAGGCAGTACCTACAGCGCCCTGGAGAGCCAGTCTCGGCTTGGCTATTATGTTTATGGGATGAGGGAGCAGACAGCATTCTCTGCTCCCCAGGCGAGATAGAAAAGCTAGCCTTCGTGACAGCGCATCCGTCCCTGCGACAAAGGTTACAAAACTGCCATAGATGGCCAACAACCAGGGCAACCATTCTCTAATGGCGTGGCTCACTGCTGCGGTACGCACAGTATGGGGACAGGCTGGCGAGCTGCCAGACACTGTGAGTCAATGGCAGTCATATACAGAACTTACGCAAATAATCCATGAAATGGGTATGAGACATGCTATTTTTAACCTCAACATTCAGGGCCCAGAAGACGAGCTTTTTAATGCCAGCATGAGAGACCTGGTTTTGGATACTGCACCTGCGAGTGCTTTTGGATCCTTGGTTGCTATTCTTACACCGTATGTAGGGTGACGGATCCATGAAGTTACAACTGCCATGGCCACCCTAGGGGATGTTGAAAGCCGGAGGCGAAGGAAGTTAAGACAGGAGGTCCGCACAGTTGAGACCTGGAAGCCCAAACCAAAGGTAAAGGGGCGAGGTCACGGGCCTCAGAGAGTAACACGTGCACAGATGTGGCGTGATCTCGTGGCAGCAGGGGTCGATAGGAAGAAAATAGACCGACAACCCAATGTACTCCTGCTGGAACTTTGGAAACAGTTGCGTCCGGAACAACAATTCCGGAGAAGCATAAAGGAGGAGTCTGGGAAAGCGCGACCCGTGTCCCTCCAGGACTTCATGCAGCTGCTTGAGGCCGACTCCTTTCAGCTTGATTAGGGGTGGGGCCAAGGTACCCGGTCAGAGGGGACGAGCAGGGAACGGAGGCCCCACGTGGAACTGTCCATACATTGGTCCCCTTCGAATGTACAGAGGGTTTGGCTCTAGTTGACACTGGCGCCGACTGCAGTCTCATTTATGGGAACCCAGAACTGTTCCCCGTACCAGCAGTCTGCATTGATGGCTACGGGGGAAAAACTGTGACTGTGAAAGCCGTTTCCTTCCACTAGGTATAGGAAGGCTTCCTCCTCGTACCTACAAGGTTTATGTCTCCCCCGTTCCAGAGTATATCCTAGGGGTGGACGTGCTACATGGCCTCAGCTTACAGACGTCGGTAGGAGAGTTCCGTCTCCGGATCTGGGTGGTGAAAGCGGTGACATGCGGGCATGCTCACCACCCTCCTCAAGTGTTGCCACAGCCCTGGCGCGTGGTTACAGTGCGACAGTACCTCCTGCCAGGAGGACAGGAGGAGATTGGTCGTACAATATTGGAATTGGAAATGGCACATATTGTGAGGCCAATGCACAGTCCCTTTAACTCCCCAGTATGGCCTGTCAAGAAGCTAGATGGGACCTGGCGAATGACTGTGGACTATAGGGAGTTAAGTAAGGTAACACCACCCTTGCACGCTGCAGTGCCTTCAATTCATGATTTAATGGATCGTCTGACTATGTGCTTGGGGACATATCACTGTGTAGTGGACTTGGCCCTGGCAGGTCAAAAGCCCCCATTGTCGGTGGTTGGGCCTGATAGTCCCATGGGGGGCCGGTTTGACTCATGATTTGCAAGTGATGCCAGGGATGGTGGCTGAGTAGCCACCGCAAGTGACTGTAGTATACAGAGATCCCGATACCGGGATGATTTTGCGAGGAAACTATGTGCTCTCACTATGGCCTATTATGGGGTCCCCTGTTCTGTTACATATTGAAACTATGCAAGGGACCCCAAGTACTGCCATAAAGGTCTGGTACCACAAACCAGGAAAGGTGCCAGTGGCAGCGACCCTCATTTCCCAGGACAAAAAACTACCATGTATCCTCCCAGATGGAAGGGATTTGCCCTTGTTGGTTCCTAAGACTACCGTTTCTTTTCGTCCGTAGGTGTCAGTAGGCTAATATGGCACAGGGACCCTCGCAGAAGACGCTTGTCGCATAGATTGTGAGGCGAGACCCTTTAGGGGTGGAGTGTGGGGACAGAGCCCCAGAAAGTAGTTTACAGGCTCTCGGCCTCACGTGGAAGGGTGCTGGCTCGGGTGGTGGATGGCCGTCGGCTGTGGCTGATTGGCCGTCGGCTGTGGCTGGTTAGCCAGTTGACCACTAGTATAACTGCTGCGGCTACGGAGGAGAGCCGAGGATTGCTGAGGAGAGCGGAAGAGAGTAGAGGAACAAGGTCGAGGAGAGTGGAGGAGAGTCGTCGGTCGGTTGGCGGAAAGGCGGACAGCAGGTCGCACGTCCGGTGGGCCCAGCCTCCAGTGAGACCATAGTGGTATGACTCCCCTACCTATGGCTCCGTGGGTGTTCCTTTTTGGCCTCACCATATCCTGCGTTCTTGTGTGGGGAGCGGGACCAGAGACCCCGCAGGCCGCCCTGCACAACAACCCTGCAGGCTGTGGCTGAGCGGTTGCCGGAAGAGGCGAAGGCTACAGCCCGCCGTGTGGGCTGGATGTTCTTCACGGCCTTGAGTCTCAACATGGAAAGTGCGCTTAATGAAATGGCCCAGGTGCCGGACAAGGTGTCCCGGTTGGAGGCACTGGAAGCCCAGGTCCGCCTGGTAGAAGAGGGTCCCCACAGTGGATTATCTGAGGCAGAGGCAGAGGAGTCGGTCGGTTGGTGGAGGAGAGGACAGCAGGTCGCACATCGGGTGACTCCAGCCTCCAGTGAGACTATAGTGGTATGACTCCCCTACCTATGGCTCCGTGGGTGTTCCTTTTTGGCCTAGCCACATCCTGCATTCTTATGTGGGGAGCAGGAGCTGAGACCCCGCAGGCTGCTCCGCACGAAACATGGTGCAATGAGCAGGGTCTCCCGCATGACACATACAATGGAGGAAAGACAGCCTCTTCAATAAATGGTGCTGAGAGAATTGGAAAGCCATGTGCAAAAGAATGAAACTGGACTGCTATCTGTCACCATGTACCAAAATTAATTCAAAATGGATCAAAGACTTAAGCATAAGACCTGAAACAATAAACTGCATAGAAGAAAACATAGGTACTAAACTTATGGACCTTGGGTTCAAATAGCATTTTATGAATTTGACTCCAAAGTCAAGGGAGGTAAAAGCTGAAATAAATGAATGAGACTATATCAAACTTGAAAGCTTCTGCACAGCAAAAGAAACTATCAACAAAATAAAGAGGCAACCAACTGAATGGGAGAAGATTTTTGCAAACAGTGCCTCCAATAAGGAGTTAATATCCAAAATATACAAGGAACTCATGCAATTCAACAACAACAAAGCAAACAACCCGATTAAAAAATGGGCAGAGGACCTGAAGAGACAGTTCTCCAAAGAGGACATACAAATGGCAAATAGACATATGAAAAAATGCTCAACATCACTAATCATCAGAGAAATGCAAATAAAAACCACAATAAGATATCACCTCACTCCAGTCTGAATGGCTATCATCAACAAGACAAATAGTAACAAGTGTTGGAGAGGCTGTGGAGAAAAAGGAACCCTCATACACTGTAGGTGGGAATGCAGACTGCGGCAGCCGCTATGGAAGGCAGTGTGGAGGCTCCTCAAAAAATTACGAATAGAATTACCATATGACCCAGCAATCCCTCTCCTGGGTATCTACTCAAAAAATCTGAAAACATTTATCCATAAAGACACGTGTGCTCCAATGTTCATTGCAGCTTTATTTATGGTGGCCAAGATATGGAAACAACCAAAATGTCCTTCGATAGATGAATGGATAAAGAAGTTGTGGTATATGTACACAATAGAATACTATTCAGCGGTTAGAAAAGATGAAATAGGACCATTTGTGACAACATGGGTGGCTCTTGAGAGTATAATGCTAAGCAAAATAAGTCAGACAGAAAAAGCAGAGAACCATGTGATTTCATTGATATGTGGTATATAAACCAAAACAACAAAAGAACAAGACAAAGGAGAAACAAAAACTCATAGACACAGACAATAGTTTAGTGGTTACCAGAGGGTAAGGGGAGAGGGAGATGGTAGATTAGGGTAAAGGGGATCAAATATATGGTGATGGAAGGAGAACTGACTCTGGGTGGTGAACACATAGGGGGATTTATAGATGATGTAATACAGAAATGTACACCTGAAATCTATGTTACTTTTCTAACCATTGTGACCCCAATAAACTTTAATTAAAAACAAAACAAAACAAAACAAAACAAAAACCTCCCAATAAAATCACATCCCGAAATGAATGACTACACAGGTGAATTTTACCAAACATTCAATAACTATTACAAAAATTTGGAATAACTATTCCAAAATATCCCAAGATCCTTTTACTAGGCCACTACTACCGTGATTCCAAAACCAGACAAAGACATTACAAAAAAAGAAAATTATAGGCCAATATCCCTAAAGAACATAGAAGTAAAAGCCCTTAACAAAATAGTAGCAAACTGAATTCAACAATATATTAAAAAGATTATACACCACAATCATGTGAGATGTATCCCTGGGATGCAAGTTTGGTTGAATATCTGCCAATTGGCATAATATATCATATAAACAAAATGAAATATAAAAATCATCCAATCATATCATACATGCAGAAAAGGCATTTCTCAAAACCAGCATTCGTTTATGATAAAAACTCTCAGCAAAGTGTGAATAGAGGGAACATACCTCAACCTAATAAAATCCATATACGACAAACCCACAGCTAACCTCATACTCAATAGTAAAAAGCTAACAGCATTTTCCTTAAGCTCAGTAAGAAAACATAGATGTCCACTTTCAGCACTTCTATTCAACACAGTATTGGAAGTCCTAAAAAGAGCAATCAGAAAAGAAAAATATAAATAAAAGACATCCAAATTGGAAAAGAAGTAAAACTATCATTATTCGCAGATGACATGATACTAGATGTAGACAGACCTAAAGATTCCATTAAAAAATTATCTATTAGAACTAATAAATAAATTCAATAAAGTAGCAGGATAAAAAATTAATATTCAGAAATCTGTTGCATTTTTATACACAAATAATGAAATATCAGAAAGAAATCAAGAAAACAATCTTACTTACAATTGCATCAAAAAATAAAATACCTAAGAATACATTTAACCAAGAAGGTAAAAGACCTGTAGTCAGAAAATTATCACACTAAAGAAAGAAATTGAAGAAGATGCAAATAATTGGAAGCATATATCATGCTCATGTATAGAATGAATTAACATTGTTAAAATGTCCATACTATCCAAAGAAATCTATAGATTCAATGCAATCTTTATCAAAATATCAATGGCATTTTTCACAGAACTAGAACAAATAATCTTAAAATTTATATGAAACTATAAAAGACCCTTGAATAGCCATGGTAATGTTGAGAAAGAATAACAAAGTTGGAGGTATGATGCTACATCATATCAAAGCATACTGCAAAGTTATAATAATCAAAACAACATGGTATTTGCATAAAAACAGACATATAGATCAATGGAAGAGAATAGAGAGCCCAGAAAGAAACCCATACCTATATGATCATTTAATCTATGACAATGGAAGCAAGAATTTATATTGGGCCAAAGATAGTCTAGTCAATAAATGGTGCTGGGAAACCTGGACAGACACATGCAAAAAAATGAAGCTGGACCACCTCCTTACACCATACACAAGAATAAATTCAAAATGGATTAAATTCTTAAATGTAAAACCCCAAACCATAAAACTCTTAGAAAAAAACATTGGCAGTAAATTCTCATTGTTTTTAGTAAACTTTTTTTCTGGTAATTTCCTCAGGCAAGGGAAACAAAAGCAAAAATAAACAAATGGGACTACGTGAAACTAAAAAGTTTTTGAACATCAAAGGAAACCATCAACAAAACAAAAAGACAACCTCCTGAATGGCAGAAGATATTTGCTAACAACACATCCAATAAGAGGTTAATATCCAAAATTTATAAAGAACTCATACAATTCAATACCAAAAAACCCCAACCAATCCATTTAAAAATTGGGCACAGGACCTCAACAGACATTTCTCCAAAGACAACATACTCATGGCCAATAGACATATGAAAAAATGCTCAACATCAATAATCATCAGAGAAATTCAAATAAAACCACAGTGAGATATCATATCACACCTGTCAGAATGGTCATCATCAATAAATCAACAAGTGTTGGCGAGGATGTGGAGAAAAGGGAACCCTCATTCACTATTAGTGGGATTGTAAATTGCTTCAGGAACTATGGAAAATAGTTTGGAGGGTCCTCAAAAATTAAAAATAGAACTACCTTATGACCCAGCCGTTCCACTTCTGGGTATTTATCCAAAGAAATCCGAACAACAAATTGAAGAGACACATTCACCCCTTATGTTTGCTGTAACACTATTTACAATAGCCAGGATATGGATGTAACCCAAATGCCCACTAATAGATGATTGGGTAAAGAAGAGGTGGTACATATACAAAATGAAATATTACTCTGTCATAAAAAAGAATGAAATTTTAGCATTCGTGACCACATGGATGGAGGTAGAAGGTATTATGCTAAGTGAAATAGTCAGACAGAAAAAGACAAATACTATATGATCTCACTTATATGTGAAATCTAAAGAACAAAATAAATGAACAAACAAAACAGAAACAGACTCACAGAAACAGAGAAAAAACTGATAGTTGCTAGATGGGAGGGGGTTTGAGGGTATGGGTGAGAAAGAGGAAGGGATTAAGAAGTACAAATTGGCAGTTACAAAATAGTCATGGGAATGTAAAGTACAGCATAGGGAATATAGTCAATAATATTGTAATAACTATGTATGGTGCCAGATGTGTACTAGACTAATTGAGGGGATTGCTTTGTAAATTATGTAAATGTCTAACCATTTCACGGTACACCTGAAGCTAATATAAAATAACATTGAATACCAACTGTAAATGAAAAATTAAAAGTGAAAAAAATGTCTACCAGGGTCTGTTTGCATAAAGAACTAATTAATCTTCTAGAAAAAAACAAATATCTTGGAAAAAGAGAGTCAAGGCACACAAACTTGCTTTAAGGTTCAAAAAAAGTTGGAAATTTGGAGTATAGATCAGGTGTTATGTACTTCTTTTCCCTTAAAGACTTATTGCAGAGACCTGAATATAGGGGTATAAATACACCAAGAGCTTGTTCCTTAAAACCTCTGTAAAGCAGAGTAGAAAAGAACAGAGAAATCATAGACTAGTAGCTACGTAGCACAGTATACGTAGTACTTTCTGTCGCTGAGGTAATTACTGATCTCTGTGGTAACATTAGACACAGCAGCAAACCAATTCGACCTCTGTGTAGAATGGAGGGAAAGAAAAGAACTATGTGTCAGGGTTGGAACATCAGAGTATTAGGAGATGAAAGGCATGTCCTCACAGCAGCTGGACAAGAGAAATGGAGGGCTCCCTGGGGTATCCAAAAAGATTACGCAAGAAGAAATTGTGCCCTCTGCATATCAGCTAAATGGACTGCTTTTGGCTATCCCTATAGGGGACAGCTTCAAGTTGTTGTTGAAGTCTGAGGGAAACTGAAGCTCCTGAAATTTTAGAGGTAGTGGCAAAAACACAGAAATACTGTTTGATTACTCTTTTTAGGCAATTATCTTTAATTCTGGAATGGTTTATTTGGGAGAAATGTAGATTATAAATACATATTATTTTAGGAAGCTCTTCTCCTTCAGATAATTTTTATAAAAATCTAATCTTGAAAAAGCTCAAGTAAAAGTCAGCCTCAACAAGTTTTTGATAGAATACACTATTTTGAACAAATGACTGATAATTTTGTATTGTCAGTAAGAGCTGGCTAGAAATAGAAGTCTATTTTCAAAATTCATTAAACTTTGTCTCCCTAGTCAATATATGATAGTTGAGTCATTCATGACTAAGTATTGCCTATAGGAGAGGATCTTAAACAAATGAACAAACATCTGAGAAATGCCTGCATCCCGTGCCTTGAGTGACAGAATCACGAGGGAAGTACAGCAAAAGGACTTTCCCAGTCACGGCAAGGGTCACTTCATGCTTATTCATATGATGCTGTAAGACCAAGTGTGAACTCTTTGACTTTTCCTTTGGTATAAGCCACTGAAGTCAGAGCCCCAGAGATGTAGAGTCAAGGTCAGTGTTACCTGTCAGCTGACATCATGCCTTTTACGATTCACTTCAATTCCATAGTAAAGCACTTTGGGTACAGAACAGGGAAATTAGGAACCAAGGGGGAAGTAGAGGGGAAAAGATAGATTTCTTAGGCCATTTGTTTCCTTGACTTCTCTAGGGGCCCATGTTGCTTTTGTTTGTTTGTTTCCTCTCTTTATTATTTTAGTGCACCTGATACTGAATACTCAAGTGATGTAGCTCATATTACTACCTTAGTGAGGATTAACTCTTGCTCCAAATTTCTCTAACTCTAAAGCAATCATCTAAAATATATATGCAGTGCTCTCTCTCTCTCTCTCTCTCTCTCTCTCTCTCTCTCTCTCTCTCTCTCACACACACACACACACACACTCACACACTCACACACACAAACACACACCATATACATATACTTTCATATCAAATTTGCCCAAGGGCAAAAGTAGACATACGTATAGTCATTTTCATTCTGAACTTTGATGTTTTTGTATTTTCTTATGCTCTTTTATTCTTTGGGGGAAAAAAATACAGATAACTTAGTCACTGGACATGGAACCAAATCAATAGTCCCCTTTCAACCAAGTTTTCTATCATTCAATAAATACCATGAATGTACTCATGTTTAGAAAAAAACAACAACATTGTTATTCATGGAATTAAATGAATCCATAATCATTGTTTCTGGTGATGTTTTTCTTGCATGATAATGTGTGATATCATATGCCTAGTAGAAAATATGGGGAGAAATGAAATAAAAATCTTAGAACTTTAGTTTTTGGTATTTCTAAAAAGATGTTCTTTCCTCCTCATAGACATAGGGTGCCAAGTGTCTAATTTATATACCATCATTTAAATATTGAATAGAAAAACAAATGGCCAAATAAAGTTGAACATTATGCTAATTGTACCAAGATCAGAACTTAATGTTCAGTAAAGGCCATTTCCCCTTTTTCTGTTTCACAATGAAAAACAACACTTCTGCACTATCCACCAGCCATCTTCAAATAAATAATGTTAGCTAAGCTATAGATTCAGTAAAAATAGTCCCAATTATAGGAAAATGCTTTACCAGTATTGTATTAAATTTATTCATGTATGAGTTATTTTATTGTTTAAATGAATAACACCATGTTTCGAACAGAGCCTTAAAGGACAACCAGTGTTTTTAATATGGTCAACTGTTGTATTACAACTGTTTCAGTTTATGTACAATTACTTTCTAAATTTGATATTAGTAAACTTGTTTTGCCCCTAGCACCAAAAGCTGGTTTTCTGTCAGAGTCCTCTCTTTCCCCCACAAGCAAACAAACAAAAACCTTCCAACTTTTTACAATAAGGAAAAAAGCATTTACAAACAGGTAAATTTAGAGTAAAAACTTAAAGTGATTTCAATGTATTAGTTCAGCAGAAAGAATAAGTCACGTTTTTAATGTGTGTTCTGGAACTAAGTTTTTTCAGCTTTTTTTTAAATGAGCAAAGGGAGAGATAATTGAGACTGGGGAATATATTAATAATATGCTAGGAAGTGCTCCTGTAAAAAACACACTGCCTCTGAGATTCTAGAAGTCTTTCACAGAGATAAAATATCATGGGAAATAGGGGATGGTAGGATTCAGTCCGTTTCATCCCCATTGTGCAATGCTTGTGATTAACTATAGTTTTATTATCCCTTAATAAAGTTTTAACTTGTACAGCACATAGGTTTAAAGTTAATTTAGAGTAAATTCTTCACCTTGAAAAAAGATGAATTCATTTTTTGTGAAAAATTATTCCCCTACCACAATACAAATATTTTTTTCTATCCTCTATAGAAAACATACTCATCAGCAAACAGGTTTATTTACTTTTCTATTTTTATTAAATTCACACAAGTACATTAGATGAAAATTGATTTTTGTTTCCTTTCTGTTAAACTGATAATCTCTTGTACGTTCTACACAAGGAACAAAATGTGTGACTTCCCCTCTGTGAGAGTAACATCTCTGGTAGCACTCAAGTATATTTTGCACAATAAAACACCAAAAAATTGTTATTCATATTACATTCATGTCATTCTTTGTGTAACAACAATTGACACTGATAGTACAATGAGAAAAATCAAATAAATATGGGCAATTCTGAATACCAACTTTTTGAAGGTTAGAAACTGTATTTTAGTTCATCATTTTAACTTGTACTTTATTTTTAGACTTACACAGATGCACATATATTTTAAAATAGGAACATACATGAATATGTAAACAAAAAAACAATAGGAAATTCAAAACCTCTTCAGTCTATAGCAATCTACTACTTTTCTAACATAGTTATACAGGAATAAATCCAGAGAGAGGAGTCCAGCTAATGAACTATGTCCATGTGCCCAGCATACAAACAGACTTCCTATTTTTGCAGGCAGAACAAGATAGGTAGGAAGCAGGGCTCTAAATTAGAGAATACAGAGAGGAGAAGTTGTCATACGGAAGGCAAAGTGAGAGGATGTGTTGTCAGCTAATCAGACACTCCCTCCTAGAATTTCAAACCTTTAGAGAATGAGGGGAAAAAAGCGCAGGGTCCAAGTTAGATTATTTCTGGCAGCTATGGTGGAGTAGCATATCAGCTAATGTCAGAGATGGCAGAGTCCCAAACTACAGTGTGTTCTAAATTGATAAATGTTAGGGTCTTGGCGTACCTGTCCAGGCCTGGTTTTCCACGCTCCCTTTCTATTTCATGATGTGTCCTTCCAGGATATCCTTTTTCTGTTTAGTTAGCCAAAATGGTTTCTGTCATTTACACACAAGAATTCCACACACACAGTACCTCACCTTCATATGCATTGGAATTAACCCATGATTGTTTAGGCTTGGCATGGACAAACCCAGGGCTTAAGCAAATATGTTATCCTCTTAGAATTAGAACTCACAAAAGAGGAAATGTAATTAACATTAATCATAAAAATATATTTGATATTTAGTTTGAAATGTGAAATTGATGATATTTGATTATTTTTGCCATTCAGTGGTGATTTCATATGGTTCAACTTATTAATAAGAATATCTTAGTGAGTTAACTAGACCCTTCTATGACATCTTACTTTTTAGGAATCAAAAAAGAAAAGATTTTTTTTGTTTTCCACATTAATATCCTTATCTACCAGAAATTACTGAATTTTTCTAATTTCCTCTAAAATATCAGAATATCTGGGCTACAGATGGAGACTTTCATGATTGGAAAGGAAATAAATTTTGACCATGATGTATTTAGAGAGAATTAGGAGATGATTTATTTTGAAAAAATACGCATGACCATTTAACTCACGTATTAAACACACCTTCCCATGACATCACTAATTTCAGAATATGATGTTAAGTAGCACATTCTCATTAAAGAGACCCCTGGGAATGTTTGATATAGCAAATAGAACAACTCAAAAAACATGGAAAGTATTTAATTATTATTAATATTCAAAATAAAAATAGCTAATGTTTATTGGGCACCTACTATGCCCTAGGCATTATATTATGCACTTTTTATGCATTATCTCATTTAATCCTCACAGCAAGCCTGTGAGAAATATGTTATCATTTTGCTTATTTAACAAATGACATATTAAATCTTGGAAACGTCAGGTAATCTCTTAAAGATCACAGAGTAAAAAGTGACACGGCTAGGATAATAACCAGGGTCTGTCTGACTCTAAAACTCATGATTATAGACACTATTATATTAATTCAGCAGATTGCCTGACTATTACTACTAATTACCAGGTAAAAGGCAAACATGAAACAAATTTAGTGTCCAAAAAGATTGAAATACTTTGATTTTCTTTTTATCCTTTGACTATGGTGAGTCTTTCTATCAGGAAAGCTATGGGTTCAACCTAGGCTCTGTGTTTTATGATATACTGTTAAAGAAAAAATAATAATCTGATATTTGTTAAAGATGATAAAGAAAATTTCATTCAAGAGATCACTGCAGTGGGGTTTTGCAGTAGGTGACAGGACAAATTGGGCTCAGCTCCAAATACAGTATGAACAAGGGTGGATTTGCAGTCAAGGAGCCAGTTGGGGTGGAGGGCCGTGGATGGAGAATTACTAAGAGGAAACATCAGGGGTGGGGATTCTTGCTAAACTGATGCAACAGGATTCTTGCTGAAGGCCAGAGAGGGTGATCGAATATTGAGGATAGAGGATTCTGGGTAAACCTATTTAGCAAGGTCCTTGGACAATGCAGACTAACATGAAGTCCAAAGGTCAGAGCCTAGTCCAAAAAATGGCTCAGAGGAGATTGACGGAAGTTTGCTCAAGGAGACTTGGTCAATCCTTCCTCTGGTTCAGGGAAAGAAGAAACATTCTACCTTCCTTTGAATAATTTAAGTCTGCTTTCTCTTTCAGTTGCCTTTCATTCATTAAGGACCAGCGGAACCATCTATTGAGACTAGCTGGTAGAGAATATTTGCTGAATGGTACAAGCAGTTAGTCATCAATGAGAGGAATTTCTATGACAATAAACAGAAAACCAAGGTCAATAGTTGGAAACTTATTTTCCTGAATTCAGAGGGCAGCCAGTTGAGAAGATTTCCAGATAATTGAGCTGTAAGTAACCTTAGATGGTTGCATGGGGATAGTCTTAGGGAACAGTCACCGACGGCAACCCACCTCTGCCACGTTGCCTGCACCTGCTAAGTACAAGCAAACTTGCCTTTGTATATGTCCCTATTACTGACTCATATGCTTCACATCTGAGAGAGGGACAGAGAGAGAGAAGTAGAGAAAGAGATAGTGATAGAGATGTTTTATATAAATCTCTATTTTCTGTTCCAAATAATGACAATACATCAAATGTTTTGTAGCTCCTAAGACTCTGGTTCCTGTCCTCCAGTCCACACAGCCTGACAGTCCAACAAAACACTGAAAACACTCCACTTAGGCCTTTGTTTATTAAATCAACACTGGCCACTTTGAAACAAATAAATCAGTTCAACACCAGATTATATTTGTTAACTTCTAACCTAGGCTACTGCTGGATTCGAGTTTGACAATGTGTACCAAAGGAAGGTTAGGACAAAGGAAAATATGACAATATAAGTTGCTTACTGTGTAAGTGGTCTTTATGTCAACTAGGAGACTCAGCTTCCTCAGTATCCATCCATATCTCCAACTTTGAAATCCAAATTTGTAGCCACAAAACAGTAAACATTTGCCTGAAAATGTTTATGATTGTCTGGTAGATTCATTGCTTTCAAAAGGATTTTAATAAAAATATTTTCATATGTATAAACACATACAATTTATCACCTTTATCATGTATAGAACATCATTGTTGATTAAGGACTGTGATGAGAATTCAGTTGTCTCCATAATATTTATAGTCTTTGGAAATTCCAAGCCTGTGCTAGCTCTTTGATGGGGCAAAAAAGGATGCTGGAGGAGTGTAAAGGAAAAATGCTAAGATGTGCCATGAAATTTGTTCCTATTATTAACCTGAGTACACAAGATAATATAGGCTCTAAAAATATATTTTAAGAGAGGTTTCCAGGATACAGAATGACAACCTACTCTGATGCAAATTAGCAGTCTCATTCATTAGCAGTTGAAAGCATATCCAAAAATAGATACATTCTCTTGTAGGATGATTGTTTTGATATTGTTTTAATTTCCTTCTTTGTGTATGAGAAGAATTGAGGAAAGATGAATAATAATGAAAGCAGTATACACTGTACACAGTGATTTAAGTGACTACTTAGAACCTTATTCTATCTCTTGTTTCGTCAAAAAGTAATCATTTCACTTGATTTTTTTTTCACTCCTGCTTGCAAGATAATGCAATTTCAAGTCATGAACACCAAGTTTCGCCTCTTCAGTGTGTGTGCCTGAACATGTGTCTGTGTGTGTTTATGTGTATGTATTTATGTGTGTATGAGAAAGAGAGAGATGGAAACAAGTAAGAACACAGAGAGGAAAAGTTTATTTGCTTTACTTCTAAATTTCAGCCAATATTCATACTAAAAGAATTCTCCTAGATTTTCCTGTGTAAGGAAAGGAATTCATTCCACCATTTAACAAATATTCATTGAATATCTACAATATGTTAAGTACTTGGAAAGACACATATGTGAAATAAAATAGTCAAAAACAAATCTGTTCTCATTAAACATATATTCTTATGGTATAGGCAACAAATAAATAATAAACTGTAAAAATACAGTATGGTATAAATATATGTCTTGCTGAGGAAAACAATCAGAGGTAACTAGAGTCTTAGTACTGGGGAGCATTACTAGAATAGGCCTGATTGAGAATGTAACAGTGAACAAATATTTTAAAAGGTAAATGGATGAACTTTGCAAATATGTTGGAGAAGAGCGTTCTAGTCCGAAGAAATAACTACAAAAAATTCCCTAAAGTGAGAGAAGGCATGGTACATCCAAAAATGGCAAGAAGATCGGTATAGCTGATATAGTGAAACAGAAGGAGGCTTGTAGGAATTGAGGTCAGAGGTACACAAATGGGAAGGATGCAGATTTTGTTGTCTAATACAAGGGATTTAGATTTTATTTTGAAAGGAGGAGAGCTACTGGCAGACTCAGGGCAGAGGAATTATAGAATCCCTCACTAATATTTTGAAAGTCATACTCTGTTTTAGTATTGGGAACAATGATAGAACAGTAGGCTATCCGGGAGACTATTGCCATCAGTCAGGTGAAAGATGATGGTGGTTTAAAACATGGTGATGACAAAGGTTGTGGTGGAAAGTGAGCAAGTTCTGAAATGTTTTAAAAGTAGAAAAAGACAGATTCTCCTAATGGATTTGATATAGAATGTGAATAGAACAGAGACATTTGAAAAGACTCTAAGGTTATGAAAGGGCAGACTTTCCATCAACTGAAATCAGAAAGTTTCTGGGAGAGAAGCAAGTGTGAGCGGGAAGTTCAGAAGTTTACTTTTGGAAACAGCAAGACTGCAATATCTGTTAGATATCCAAGTGGAGATGCCCTGTAGGCAATTGGATATATGAGTGTGAAGATTTAAATTGGGGAGTTGTTGGTACAGAGATGAATATATATGAACATTCTATGAATCTGAATTATATCCGAGAGAATGAGAATATAGAAAAAAAGAGGATGAATTACTGAGTTCTGGAGCAAACTTAAGAGGTAGGGAAAACAGGACGAACCGATGTCCAGTTAGGAAACGAGAAACCACTTGAGTATTTTTGCATACATATATAATATGGAAATAACCTTACATATGTTTTGAAACAATGGAAAAACAAGAGGAGGAAGGAACCATTGCCCAAAGATTAGGTACTAGAGAAAGATGTTAAAGCCTCCACAATAGCGAGAGCCTGACTGAGCAACAGTGCCCACTGCAGCTGCTTCAGAAGCACAGTCATCTGTTGGAGCCACGCTCACAACTGTCACTGCCAGAACTCCAGAACTATAGGAAAACCCTGCCATAACCTTCCACTAGTCATCCATTGCTTCCACTAACTCAGCTACATATGGAACTCTGGTACATCTGCTGGAAAGAACCACCTGTGCTTTTGCAGGAGCCCACAGTCACTTACCTACTGCTGCCAAAAGAAAATGGTTTCTACCTGCTGACAGCTTTCTCACAAGGTGCTGGGTCTCCATTAGCAGAAGACAACCAGAACCTACTTGGCAAGAGAGTCTGTGAAACGTAATTTGCAGGCTTTAGCCTGATGGTACAAAGAAAATATAGAGAAGTATATGGTAAGTTTGAGTGTCAACTACTAATAATATCTGGTAACTCCCAACCCTTTGATTATTCAGCACCCATACACTTTCTAATGATATTAAACTTCTAAATAGCAACAATAACGCAACACCATGTTTCTAGTAACATGAGGCAACTCTCATATATATAGCTCTCATATAAAAGATGACACTTTCATTGTTTTCCCACTAACAGTAGAAAAATAGTCGTATCAGTCACTGTAAACATTTTGGAGAATGTTCACTTCTGTTCTAGTTCAGTGACAATTTTATCCCCAATACTCATTATTTAAAATAATAAGAAAAAATGAGAAAAGAAAAAAATAATACACACACGCACTCTGAGGAAAATAACTGATCACAAGACGGTGTTTGACATTTACAATTTCCTTCCATTATCCATTTCTTTAACCTCACCTGGCCAGAATTTTCTGCAGTAGGATGGCCTGACAATCTAAATGTTTGTTTATCAGGTCTAATCTTTAAGTAATCAATCCTTCCTTTATTGTTTACATGTTGTCTTCTATGAACTTTTCCATTCAATATTAAAATACTAAGGGGTATCCCAAATATACCTTGGGTTCTGCATGTAGAGCTCTCTCTCCCCTTAATAACTGGCATCTATCACAAAAGAGTAGTGTACCCTCTTCTTTGCCTCTTGGCATGAGGAACCCCAAAGAGTCAGGTAGCTATCACAATTTCCAATTCCAAAAACCATTTTTTGTCCCTTATTGGAATTATTTCTTCCTTTTGAACTAAGACTTTTAAACCTAAAGACTTCAGACAGGAAGTAGAATACTTGTAAGTGAGATATTACGGTTTTAAGAGAGAGAAGACATTCACGTTTCCATCTGTTAATTACTACCCTGTATATACTGGCCTTGGAAAACTGTTGATTCAAAGCATGCATTTAATTTTGTAGGATGGAGCCCAAATTTGCAAGATTTTGTTCTTCAGCTGTCAATGAGTTTTCAGCAAGTTATTTCATTGTTCCATTGTTCTACATGACCACCTGCTTCTCTAGTAGAGTATGTTGTAAAAGAACTTATTATCAAGGGTGTGAGCCCACTGTTTTTTTGTTATTATTATTATTATTATTTATTTTTTATTTTTTTAAGTAAATTAGCTCCTTGGTTGGAAACATTATTTGAATAACATGCTAAATAAAGACTTTAGTAAGTAGATGGATGGCAGTGTTAACAAAAGTAAAGCAGATAAGAAAAGAAAAAAAAATAAGTAGATTAAATATGCATTCTTGTGAGGGCCCCTCCAAAATGGAGGTGTCCCAAATGTAATCACTTTGTCATTAGGTGGACAAATGGTCCTCCAGAATTCAGGTGCCATATCTGGATTCAGCTTTGGACTTTGCTGAATCCAGATGGGGCACTCATTGGTGACAATTGCCAGAAAAGTCTTGTTGAATGGAGATATTTGTTGCTAAGCCCATTCATAACTTGGTCACTCTTTACATGAATTCATTCATCATACACTGGGATTGCAAATGAAAGCAATTTCAATTGACATCCACAGAATGGATCATTGTCTACACCTGAAGAGTCTTCCCTGCAGTGGATATTCTTTTCAAATGAAATCATGAAATACAAATATCCTAATATGTCATTGTCACGCCCCACGCGACGAGAGTTGTGGGGAGCAAGGAGGGCAGTGCAGGGTTAAGAAAAGATAGTAGCCAATAATAGAGTTTAAGCAGGGCCAAGTGACCCCCAGTCTCAAGGACTGGATACCCTGAACCAGGCCTATGCATTAGCTTTTATTAGTTAGGTGGGGAAGTAAAGGAGATAAAGCTTGTCAATCTCAAGATCTGTGAATCCCACACATCATAATAGGAAACTGATTCAAGCCAATCACCCTTGCCTGCAGACAGCTGCACCATAAGTCTCAGGATGTCTGTACTTCCCCAAGGAACAAAACCTTTATGCATATGAATAGATGGAGAGCACATCATTGAATCTCTTCCCTTGCAGGTTGTGGGAAGGAACGCAGCCACAGATGCAGAGGCTCTCCTTAGCCTGGAGAAGGTGGGGGGCTGTGCCCACCTCTATGAACCCCGTGGGTTCTCCTGTTGGTCCCCATTCGACTGTGCCTGGCTTGAATTGCCCCCCCCCATGGAGAATCTTACTCGTCATTGGCTGACCAGCCATCTTTTTGGGGCCAAACAGGGAGATATAAGGTGCAAACACAAAGGTGTAGCAAAGTCCCTGAAAGGATCCATCTCACAGACTTTCCTTTCTTTGGGGACAGATACAAGGAGACAGATGGGTAGGCTGTTGTGTGGCCACATGCCATGCCCTTTCCAACAAGGCTCATCCACATGTTTTGTCCCTCATCACTAATTTTTTCATCTTGTTTTTTAACTTCCTTATCATCCATCTAGATGAGAGAAATGAAGAATAATATAGTTTAGAAGAATATTCTTTATTTATTACACACATAATTTTTGATTACCTTTGCCTTACACTCTCCTGGGTGTTGGTGATATTATAATGAGCAAAACAGCAATGGAATCAAAAGGTGAGCAATGCTGAGCAAAAAAGGATCTTATTGTCAAGGAGCTTAAAGTAGAGTAGTAAATATTCTAATCAAATATTTGTATAAAAACATATGTTTTTTGTTTTGTTCATGAGTCCTTTGGAGGAAAAGAACATGAAGTTATACAAGCATACAGCAGATCTACTACAGGGGGTTAGGGACAATTTGCCTCAGTGATATTTAAATGGAGACATAAGCTGTGTTCTGCATGAATTAATTAAGAAAAAAATGGGAGAAGAGAGGAACATATACCTGAACAGAGAGCTTGAAGAACTGGGGTCTTCAAATATAGCACAGGGAAACCTTTAAAGAAGCAAGAGATGTGCACACAGATATAAATACCGCTGGTTTTAATACAGAGGAAAGATTAAAAGGAGGCAAGAAAGAAGAGGAGATTATCAGTGTTGAAATGTAACCATTAGTACTACTATTTATCCATATTTAGGCTAAGTGGGCTTTGGGGTGTTGGCTCTGGAAGTTGAGCCATTTACAATATTGGATGTGTAGAAAAACCAGTTCTTCATTCTACCTCACAACAGAGGGACCTCTGTTTGTACAACAGTAGTCCTACTCCATGTAACACTTCTCTGCCCACAACCCATTCAATATCTCATGGCAGAGAAGGTTGCACAAACACCCATGATATAAGAATCCTGAAGTGGTGATAACAAGAAAAGAACTCCAAGAGCACTGGAGCTCAGGAAGCCTGCAATTTCTTTGTGGAGGTTGGGTGGCTAAGGAAGGCATGGACTTTGAATACAGGGTAACTTGATTAAGAATATCAGATTGATCCCTCATTAACCACGTGACGTTTTGTAAACTGTTTTTGATCCAAGTTAAAAAAAAACTTGGATTTTTTTAACTTGAAATACTCTTTGTTGTAAATTTACTTCATAAAAATGGTGGCATGAGGTGAGCCTCCTGAAATGTCCCCTGGAATTTACAACAAATAGAACAGCTATAATTCCACAAAGGACTCCCTGTACAGCAGACAGTCAAGACTAAGAGACATGCAACTGAAATTGTCAAAAGGTGGGCAAATTGGACGAGCAGGGGAGGAGGGAAGTGGGAAGTGTGGAGACGAGGTCCGCGCGGGTGCAGGATGCAGACCAGAGCTTAGAGCTCTGAGCTCCCTGCATTCTGGGGCTACTGCAGCCATGGGAGAGGGAAGAACTGGGACTGCTAGGGCTCCGCTTATGGCCCACAGTCCCACGTGAGGGATCAGCATATAACACGGCTGAATCCAACGCTCAAGGCAGAGACCTGGAAGCAAAGACTGAGGGAAGAAGGGTTAAAAGGGCAGTTGAAGCCCTCACTGCAAGCAGAGAATGGAAGGGTTAGGTGTAGAGCCTAGCTGCCCCCTCCCTACCCTCCCAGAGCTTGCCCCACCCCCACCTGCCAAGTGCAAGAAGTGGAAAAGTACCAGAGTCAGATCAAAAGAACAGAATATTTGCAGTTCTCAGAATGGCGGCCCACACCACGGACTCGCAACCCAACTAGTTTGGCAAAGGGGAGGGAGCCCTGGGTGCAGGACGGGCTATGCCAGAGGTTGCCACCATTACTCTGGGTCACCTCTCACAACCTACCCTGCCCCTGCCCCTCTTATCTGGGTGTCCCTACAGGGGTAAATAGAGCCGCCAAAACACACAGGCTCTGAACCTGGTGCAGGAAGAGCTTTGGAACTTCAGAAGCTCTCCACATCCCCCATGGAGGTGGTGCCCCGTGACCCAGGCAACCTGCTCACACAGGGGAAGCCTGCCTTCCAGGGAATCCCCCATTGTGTGAGAAGCCAGAACACTGCAGAGAAAATATAAAACTACAGCATGAGAGAGAATAAAAGGCTGCAGTCAGAGAGAAAATAAATATTCTACAAAAACCTACCGGAAAACAAGAGAAAGACCTTTCCCATCAACCTGTTGCAGAAGCCACTCCTGTAGATGCTTAGGAAGAGAAATAATAACTCATTAATTGCCATGAATAACCAAGGTAACAAGGCAGTTCAGAAAGAAAATGAAAATTCTCCAGAAAATGAACTTAAAGACATGGCAATATGTGACTTAAATGACAAAAATTCAAGATTGCAGTTCTTAAAAAACTCAATGAGATGCAAGAAAACACAGACAGCCATTTAACAAACTCAGAAACACAATCAAAGAACAAAATGAACATTTTACCAAAGAGATTGAAATTTTAAAACAAAACCAAATAGAATTTCTGGAGATTAAGACTCAATAAAAGAAATGAAGAATGAAATAGCCAGCTCAGGTAGTAGAGTTGACCAGATGGAGGAAAGAATCAGTGACATCGAAAGTAGAAGTCTGGAAATGACACAGATGGAAGAAGAGAGAGACTTGAGAGTTAAAAAAAATGAAAGAACTTTCTGACTCCATCAGAAAGAGCAATATAAGAATAATGGGGGAGTGACGTCATAGGAATGGCGGCAACGAGGTGGATTTTTTGAGTTCTCCTCCAAATCTTATCATAAACGGGACATCTATAACCCATCAAAGGACTCTCTGCAAATCACACAGAACAGCTAAGAGACTCATGCAAGGATTACTTGAAGGTGGGCAAATTTGGTGAGCAGGGGAAGAGGGAAGGGAGCAGAGGGCTGCGGAGATATGGCCCGCATCTGTGGCTGTGGAGACGTGGGGAATCCCAGGATGGAACAGAGAACACAAAAGCCAGGAGGTGGGCTCTTTCTCTGTGTCCCACAGCTGATCTCTCCCAGCGAGGGGGGCAGCATATCCAGCATTGGAGGCAGTAACCTCAGCTGAGACCTCCAGCTGGGCCCTATGTAGGACAAAGGACACAAACTCCATACCTGTGCCCCTCCCCACACTCTCTGAATCCTATCCCCACCCTTCCAGAGATTTAAACTGGCCCCTGAACTGAGGAGTAGTGTCAGATTAGGAAGGAACCATAGTGCTCAGGTTCTGGGAAGACCAGCATGCAGCTCTGATCCAGGGAAGAGGCTGGGAAGAGTGTGATTTTTCCTGGGCTGGGAGAGAAAAGACTCCTCCATCCCAGCTACCACCTTTTCTGGCCTGCAGGACCAGTGCGACATGGCTGGGCTGGGAAAGAGAAGACCCCTCCATCCCCAGCCCCCGCCCTTTCTGGCCTGCCTAGTGCAGGGCAATTACAACTGCGGAGAAACTCCCAGGGATCAGCAGTAGGCGGCAGATGCAGCTCTGGGCTTTCAGTACCTCAGAAATCTCCCGCCCGCCACACACACACACACACACACACACACACACACACACACACACATGGAAGAAGTGCCCTAAGACTCAGGAGAACTGGGCACAGGGCTGGTGGTACTACTCTCAGTGCGCATATGTGCAGGCAAGGGCAGAAACTGCACTGACTTTGTAGAAACTACCATCCAGACCCCTCAGCCCCACTCATCTAAAACTGTAGTCCCAGGGTCACTCTGGGCACCAGGTGACTGGCTCTGCCTGCACAATACACGGAGGACTCTTTGGTACAGCAGAGGACAACCTGGAGATTACTTGATGGGCTTAAGCCAAGATTGGCGCTGCTTTTTGTTTTGTTTTGTTTTGTCTTTATATCTTTGATATCTTTGCCTGTGTTGAGTGTGGGTTATCGGTTGTTTCTACATGTGAATATACTTGGTTTTTTCTTTGTTGTTGTTGTTGTGCTTGGTGATTTGCTTTGTTCTGAAATTGCCCTACCAGGGCCCAGCTTAAGATGCACAAGATTCAACATACCCAGAGGCCAACACCAGACCAAACCACAGTACTACCTGGTTTGACCTATAAGTGACACATCCAGAGGGAATTCTCTACAGGTGCAAAAGCACATAGAGGCAAAACCTCATTTAAGTGGTCAACCCTCACGCAGCAGAACATCTGCTATGGGCAGAGCCAAGTCTCACAAATAGTCAGCCTAGGAATCAACCCCACCAACTCACAAGCTAAAAGCAATTAAAGATCAACTTTAACAGGACAATATACACAACACAAGAGTCACCTTTGGAGCAAACGCAAAGGAGAAGAAGGAAGTGCTGCAAGTCAAATATAAAGAACACATTCTACATAAGATAATCCAGCAAGAACTAAGAACACTAGGGGATCTACCTAATACATTGAATCAAACACAGAGAGTCAGCCACAATAGGGAAACAAACAAACATGTCCCAAATAAAAGAACAGAAGAAACCTCCAGAATTGGAACCAAACGAAATAAAGGTAACCAAACTATCACAGACAGAGGTCAGAACACTGATGATAAGAATGTTTAAGGAGCTTAGTGACGACATAAAGAAGGATAGAGAAATCACAACAACCAGTTAGAACTAAAGAATACAATTACTGAAATAAAGAATTCACTTGAAGGAATTACCAGCAAGGTAGATGAAGCAGAGGATCGAATCAAAGACTTAGAAGACAAGTTACCAGAGATCACCCAAACAGAACAACAAAAAGAAAAAAACAGAAAAAAAGATTGAAGATGGTTTAAGAGACCGCTGGGATAACATCAAGCACAACAACATGTGCATCATAGGAATACCAGAAGGTTAAGAGAGGAAGCAAGGGATCGAGAATATATTTGAAGTAATAATGTCCGAAAACTCCCTAACCTGGTACAGGAAACCGACATACAAGCCCAGGATGTGCAGAGAGTTCCAACCAGGATAAACTCAAACAGGTCCACACCAAGACACATTATAGTTAAAATAGCAAAGAATAAAGACAAAGAGAAAATCCTAAAAGCAGCAAGAGAAAGAAGAGGGTTACATAAAACAGAACTCCTTTGAGAATATCAGATGACTTTTCTACAGAAACATCGCAGGCCAGGAGGGAGTGGCAGATACTCAAAGTGATGGAAAAAAAAGGCCTACAACCTAGATTGGTTTATCCACAAGGCTATCATTTAAAGTTGATGGAGAGATAAAGAGCTTCCCAGAAAAGAATAACCTAAAGGAAGTTATTACCACCAAGCCAGCATTGCAGGAAATATTAAAAGGGCTTCTGTAAACAGAAGAAAGATGAAAACAATCTAACTACAAATTTAAAAATGGCAATAACTGTGTACCTATCAATAATCACTTTAAATGTAAACGGATTAAATGCTCCAATCAAGAGACATAGGGTGGCTGAGTGGATAAGAAAGCAAGACCCTTGTATATACTGTATACAAGAGACTCACCTCAGATCAAAAGACACACACAGGCTGAAAATGAAGGGTTGGAGTAAGATATTTCATGCAAATGGATATGAGAAAAAAGCTGGAGTTGCAATACTTATATCTGACAAAATAGACTTTAAAAGGAAGAATATATTAAAAGACAAAGATGGGCCCTATATAACAATAAAGGGATTGATCCAACAAGAGAACATAACCCTAGTAAACATCTACGCACCCAACATAGGAGCACCTAAATATATAAAACAGATATTGACTGACATAAAGACAGAGATCAACAGTAACACTATCATAGTAGGGGACTTCAACACAACTCTGACAACAAGGGACAGGTCTTCCAGACAGAAAGTCAATATGGAAACAATGGCCTTAAATGACACATTGCACCACTTGGATTTAATCGATATTTTCACAGCATTTCACCCATAAGCTGCAGAATACACATTCTTCTCAAGCACACATGGAACATTTTCCAAAATAGACCACATGTTAGGCCACAAAACAAGTCTTGATAAGTTTAAGGAAATTGAAATCATACCAATTGTCTTCTCTGACCACAGTGCTATGAAATTAGAAATGAACTACAGGAGAAAAACTGGAAGACACACCAGTTCATGGAGGCTGAATAACATATTACTAAATAATGAATGGGTCAACCATGAGATCAAGGAAGAAATCAAAAGACATCTCAAGAAAAACAAAAATGAAAACACGATGACCCAAAATCTGTGGGATGCAGCAAATGCAGTCCCAAGAGGGAAATTCACAGCATTGAAAGCCTACCTAAAGAAAAAAGAAAAATCACTAATCAACAGTTTATTTTCACACTTAAAGGATCCGGAAAAAGAACAGCAAAATAAACCCAAAAGGAGTACAAGGAAGGAGATAATAAAGATCAGAGTGGAAATAAATGAAATAGAAGCCAGAAAAACAATACAAAAGATCAATGAATCCAAGAGTTGGTTTTTAGAGAAGATTAATGAAATTGAGAAACCACTAGCAAGACTAATTTAAAAAAAGAGAGAGAGGACCCAAATTAATAAAATCAGAAATGAAAGAGGAGAAGTGACATCAGATACCACAGAAATACAAAAAATTTGAAGAAATTACTATGAGCAACTATATACCAACAAATTTGACAATCTGGAAGAAACGGACAATTTTCTAGAAGCATACAACCTTCCAAGGCTAACTCAAGAAGAAATAGAAAACCTGAATAGACTGATTACTACCAGGGAAATTGAATCAGTAATCAACAATCTCCCAACAAACAAAAGCCCAGGTCCAGATGGCTTTACAGGTGAATTTTATAAAACATTCAAAAAAGAATTATCACCTATTCTCCTCAAGCTCTTCCAAAAAATCCAGAAGGAGGGAAGGCTCCCAAACACTTTTTACGAGGCCACTATCACCCTGATCCCAAAATCAGAAAAAGACACCACAAAAAAATGAAACTACAGGCTGATATTTCTAATAAACGTCGATGCAAAAATCCTCAACAAAATATTAGTGAACAGAATTCAGCAATACATTAAAAAGATAATACACCATGATCAAGTGGGATTCATTGCTGGTATGCAAGGGTGGTTCAACATCCGTAAATCAATTAATGTGATACACCACATTAACAAAATGAAAAATAAAAATCACATGATCATATCAATAGATGCAGAAAAAGCATTTGACAAAATCCAGCAGCCATTTATGATGAAAACCCTTAAGAAAGTGGGAATAGAGGGATCATATCTCAACATAACAAAGGCCATATATGATAAACCCACAGCTAACATCATACTCAATGGGGAAAAGCTAAAACCATTCCCCTTAAGATTAGGAACAAGGCAAGGTTCCCAATTTCTCCACTTCTATTCAACATAGTGCTGGAAGTTCTAGCCACAGCAATCAGACAAGAAAAAAACAAAACAAAAGGCATCCAAATTGGTAAGGAGAAAATAAAATTGTCACTATATGTAGATGACATGATACTACATATAGAGAACCCTAAAGACTCCACCAAGAAACTATTAGAGCTGATAGATGAATTTCATAAAGTAGCAGGATACAAAATTAATATTCAGAAATCATTTGCATTTGTATATATGAATAATAAAACATCAGAAGGAGAAATTAAGAAAACAATCCCATTTACAATTGCTTCAAAAACTATAAAATACCTGGGAATAAATTTAACCAAAGAAGTAAAAGATCGCACTCAGAAAATTATAAGACCCTTAAAAGAGAAATTAAAGACGACACAAATAGATGGAAACACATACAATGTTTATGGATAGGAAGAATTAATATAGTTAAAATGTCCATACTGCCTGAGGCCATATACATATTCAACGCAATTCCTATAAAACTACAAAGAACGTTTTTCTAAGAAATAGAACATACAGTCCTAAAATTTATATGGGACCATAAAAGACCCTGGATAGCCTCAGGGATCTTGGGAAATAAGAACAAAGTGGGAGGTATAATGGTAACTGACATCAAAAAATACTAGAAGGCTACAGTAATCAAAACAGCATGGTATTGGCATAAAAACAGACACACAGATAAATGGAAAAGAATAGAGAGCCCAGAAAGAAATCCATGCCTATATAGTCATTTAATCTATGACAATGGAAGCAAGAATGTACGGTGGGGTAAAGACAGTCTATTCAATAAGTGGTGCTGGGAAACCTGGAGAGACACATGCAGAAAAATGAAGCTGGACCACCTCCATACACCATATACAAAAATAAATTCAAAATGGCTTAAAGATTTAAATGTGCAGATCTGAAAACATAACATTCCTAGAAGAAAATATAGGAAGAAACTTTACAGACATTACCCGGAGTAAGATTTTTACTGATACATCCCCTCGCACAAGGGAAGTAAGAGAAAAAATAAACATGTGGGATTACATCAAACTGAAAAGATTTTTCACAGCACAGGAAACCATCAATAAAACAAAAAGGAATCCTACTGGATGGGAAAAGATATTTGTCAATGATATATCCAATAAGGGGTTAATATCACAAATTTATTTAAAAAACTCACTCAATTCAACTCCAAAAAAGCAAACAACCCAATTAAAAAATGGGCAGAGGATATGAAGAGACATTTCTCTAAAAAGGACATACAGATGGCAAACAGATATATGAAAAAATGCTCAACCTTACTAACCATCAGAGAAATGCAAATAAAAACCACCATGAGATACCACCTCACCCCAGTCAAAATGGCTATCATCAATAAATCAGCAAACAACAAGTGCTGACGAGGATGTGGAGAAAAGGAACCCTTGTGCTCTGTTGGTGGGATTGCAGATTCGTGCAGCCACTATGGAAAACAGTATGTGGAGGTATCTCAAAAATCTGAAAATGGAACTACCTTATGATCCAGCAATTCCACTCCTAGGTATCTATCCAGAGAAATCCGAAACTCTAATTCAAAAAACTTTATGCCTTCCTATGTTTATTGCAGCACTATACACAATAGCCAAGACATGGAAACAACCGAAATACCCATCTGTAGACGACTGGATTAAGAAACTGTAGTACATTTATACAATGGAGTATTATGCAGCCATAAAGAAGAAAGAAATCTTACCATTTGCAACAACATGGATGGAACTAGAGAACATATGTTAAGTGAAATAAGTCAGAGAGAGAAAGACAAATACCATATGATCTCACTTATATGTGGAATCTAAAGAAAAGAATAAGTGAATGAACTAATCAGAAACAGTTTCGGAGACATAGAGGAAAAACTGAGGGTTGCTAGATGGAGGGGGGATGGGGGTTAAGGGGAAGGTGAGGGGTTTAGAAAGCAGTCAGTAACCACAAGATTGCCATGGGGTTACAAAAGTTAATTTGGGGAATATAATCAATAATGATGTAAAGATTTTGTAGGGTATCCGATGGACACGAGTCACATTTGGGAGACCACTTCAGGGATGATGTAGATGCCTGATCACTGCACTGTACACCTGAAGCTGACATTGAACAATAATGAATGTCAACTACAAGTTTATATATATATATATATATATATATATATATATATATATATATATATATATTTACTAGAAGTAAATGTGTATATATATATATATATATATATATATATATATATATATATATATACTTACAAGAAGCGGAGTACAGCACTAGGAATAGAGACAGTGGAAATGTATTGGCTGTGTGCGATATCAGAGGGATAGTGGATGAGGGGACAGGGATTGACACAGTGTGAGGGATATAAATTATAAACATCTAAGTATTGCTTTGTTTTGTGAACCTAAAACAAAAAAAAAGTTATATGAAAATATGGAGCTGCATAATTTTTTGAAATGAAGAAAATACATTTATAGAATAAATATGCTTCTGTATAAAAAATAAATAAAAAAAAAATAATTGGCATACAAGGAGAGAAGAAATTAAGAAGGAAACGGAGAGTATATTCAGACAAATAGTTGACAAGAACTTCCCAAACATGTGGAAAGAACTGGATCCTCTAATCCAAGAAGCGAATAGAGTATCCAATTACCTCAATTCGAACAGGCCTTCTCCAAGGCATATTGTATTGAAGCTGTCAAAAATTAACGACCAAGAAAGAATCCTCAAGGCAGCCAGGAAAAAGAAGACGGTAACCTACAAAGGAAAGCCCATTAGGTTATCATCAGATTTTTCAGCAGAAACTCTACAAGCCAGGAGGGATTGGAATCAAATATTCAAACTATTGAAAGAGAGAAAGCCAAGAATGATATATCTTGCAAAGATATCCTTTAAATATGAAGGAGGAATAAAGACATTTCTAGGGATACAGAGCTGAGCGAATTTTCTAACACACAACCTGCACTATAAGAAATACTGAAGGTGGATATTCGACCCAAAACAAAAAAGTAAAAGAATACAAAGCCATGAGTAGTATCACAAACAGAATGAAGCAGGAAATGGCAACCCCTACATCAAATAGAATCTATACACTTAAAGTAACATACAGGGTAAAGAAGGGGAAAAAAAGGAAACACTTAAAAAAAGAGGAAAAAGACAACTTGCTACTAAAACACAGAAATCAACTCACAGCATGAATAGGGATAATTTGTGACAACAAAAATATAAAAGGGGAGAGAGTAAAAGTCTGAACAAGCTCAAGGAAATGGAGAAAGTAAGAACACTGAAGAAAATGGAATACTCTAAATATGAAACTTTGTTTAACAAAAACTTAATGATAACCACTCAAAAATAAAAAATCCAGAACTAGGACACATAACATAAAAAAAAGAGGAAACAGAGAAAAAAATCATAGAAACCACCAAACTAAAATAACAGACAGAAACACAAAGACAAAGAAAAAATGGAGACACATAGCTGCCAGAAAACAAAAGATAAAATGGCTGTAAGAAATCCTCATATATCAGCAATCACCTTAAATGTAAATGGACAAACTCACAAATAAAAAGGCACAGCATAGCAGATTGGATAAAAAAAATAAAAACTAACCATATGCTGCCCTCAAGAGACTCATTATAGCTGCAAGGACAAATATAGACTCAAAGTGAAAGGGCAGAAAATGACACTTTAAGCAAATGGCATCGAGAGAAAAGCAGGTGTAGTCATACTGACATCAGATGAAACAGACATCAGGATAAAAAATGTAACAAGAGACAAGGACGGACATTTCATCATGATAAAGGGAACTATACAATAGGAAGACATAATAGTCATCAATATTTATGCACCCACTCAGGGAGCACCAAAATATACTAAACAACTGCTAACAGAACTTAGAGGGAGAAACTGACCAAAACACAATCATAGTAGGGGACATAAATACATCATTGACAGCTATGGATAGATCATCCAAACAGAAAATAAATAACGAAATACCAGCCCTAAATGACACATTAGATGAAATGGGCATAATAGACATTTATAGAGCACTTCATCCTAGAACTTCAGACTATATGTTTTTTCCTAGTGTGATGGAACATTCTCAAGGATAGACCATATATTGGGACATAAAACTAGCTTCAGCAAATTTAAGAAGATTGAAATCATACCAAGCATATTCTCTAGTTACAAGGCTTTGAAATTGAATATCAATGGCAAAAAGAAAGCAGGAAAAAACACAAATATGTGGGGATTAAACAACATACTTTTAAAGAACGACAGGGTCAAAGCAGATATAACAGGAGAGATCAAAAGATATATAGAAACAAATGACAATGAAAATACATCCTACCAAAATTTTAGGGATACAGCAAAAACAGTTTTAAGAGGGAAATTTATATCATTAAAGGCCTATCTCAAGAAACAAGAGAAATCCCAGATAAACACCACATGTTATACGTTAAAGAACTAGAAAAAGAAGAACAAATGAAACCCAAAGTCAGCAGAAGGAAGGAAATAATAGAAATCAGAACAGAACTAAATGAAACAGAGAACAAAAAGACAACAGAAAAAATTAATGTGACAAAGAGCTGGTTCTTTGAAAACATTAATAAAATTGACAAACCCTTGGCTAGACTCACTAAGATAAAAACAGAAAAAGCACAAATAAACAAAATCAGAAATCAAAGAGGGGAAGTTACCAAGGATGCCACAGAAATACAAAATATCATCCAATAATACTATGAAGGACTATATGCTGCCAAATTCAATAACCTCGAAGAAATGGACATGATCTTAGAAACATAGCCTTCCTAGGCTCAATCACGAAGAATCAGAAAATTTAAATGGGTTTCCGGAAAAACGGCGGCGTGAGGTGAGCCTCTGTAAAGCTCCCCTGGAATTTACAACGAATCGAACAACAAAAACTCCACAAAGGGCTCCCTGCACAGCAGACAGGAAAAATGAAGAGGCCCACTACCGACTGAAATCACCTACAGGTGGGAGATTCGCGCGAGTGGGGGGAGGAAGAAACGGAGAAGTGCGTGGAGACAGAGCTGCGTGGGCACAGGACCAGACCTAGCTCAGTGCTCCGAGCTCGCTGCTTCCCAGAACCACCGCAGCTGCGGGAGAGGGAAGAACTCGGACTGCTAGGGCTCCGCCAGGGCTCCACAGGGCTGAGGGGACAGCATATAACATGGCTGAACCCAACGCTCACGGCAGAGACCTCGGAGAAAAGACTGAGGGAAAAAGGCTGAAAACGGTGGTTTAAGCCCCCACTGCCGAGCAGAGAACGGAGCCTTAGGCACTGAGACTAGCCTCCCCCTCCCACCCCTCCCAGAGCTCGCCCCGCCCCCACCTGCCCGGTGCTAGAAGAGGAACAGCAGCACTGTCAGATCAAAAGAACAGAATATTTGCTGTTCTGAGAACTGTGGACCACAGACACAAATTCGCAGCCCAACTAGTTCCGGCAAAGGGGAGGGAGCTGTCGAAGCAGGACCACTGTGGTGGTGGTCGCTGCCATTGCTCTGGGCCACCTCTCACAACTCACCCCGCCCCTGGTCCCACCTATCTGGGCGGATCCCTGCAGGAGTAAACAGAACTGTTGAAACATACGGGCTCTGAATCAGGAGCTGGTAGAGCTTTGGAACATCAAAAGCTCTCTGCATACCCACCGGGACACTGCGCCCTGTGACCTAGATGAACTATTAACAGAGGAAAAGCCCATCTCCCAGGGAATCCCCCCATTGTGTGAGAAGCAGGAATAGTGCAGAGAAAACATAGCACTACCGTGTAGGAGAGGAAAAATAACCTCCAGTTGGAGAAAAAATAAAACATTCTACCAACAAATACTGGAAAACAAAACGACTGCTTCCTATCAACCTGTTGCAGAAGCCACTCCTGTAGATGTCTAGGAAGAGAAATAGTAAACCAGTAATCACCACGAATAACCAAGGCAACAAGATAGCTCAGAAAGAAAGTGAAAAATCTCCAGAAAAGGCACTTAAAGATATAAAAATATGTGACTTAAATGACAGAGAATTCAAGATTGCAGTTCTGAAAAAAAATCAATGAGATACAAGAAAACACAGACAGGCAGTTAAATAAACTCAGAAACACAATCAAAGAACAGCATGAGCATTTTACGAAAGAGTGAAATTTTAAAAAAGAACCAAATAGAATTTCTGGAGATTAAGAACTCAATAGAAGAAATTAAGAATGAAATAACCACTTTAGAAGGTAGAAGTGACCAGATGGAGGAAAGAATCAGTGACATCGAAGATAGAAACCTGGAAATTACAAAGATGGAAGAAGAAAGAGACTTGAGACTTTAAAGAAATGAAAGAACTCTACAAGAACTTTCTGACTCCATCAGAAAGAGCAATATAAGAATAATGGGCATACCAGAAGGAGAAGAAAGAGAGAAGGGAACAGAGAATATATTCAAACAAATTGTCGATGAGAACTTCCCAAATTTGTGGACAGAACTGGACCCTCGAATCCAAGAAGCAAATAGAACACCTAGTTACCTCAATCCCAACAGACCTTCTCCAAGGCACATTGTATTGAAGCTGTCTAAAATCAACGACAAAGAAAGAATCCTCTAGGCAGCCATGGAAAAGAAGACGGTAACGTACAAAGGAAAGCCCATTAGATTATCATCAGATTTTTCAGCAGAAACTCTACAAGCCAGGAGGGAGTGGAACCAAATATTCAAACTATTGAAAGAGAGAAATCATGAGCCAAGAATAAAATATCCAGCATAGATAACCTTTACATATGAAGGAAGAATAAAGACCTTTCCAGACATACAGAAGCTGAGGGAATTTTCTAATACACGACATGCACTACAAGAAATACTAAAGGAGGCTATTCAACCACAATCAACAGGGACAATTTGTGGCAATCAAAACATAAAAAGGGGGAGAGTAAAGGCCTGAACCGGAATATGGGAATGGAGAAAGTAAGCGTGCTGAAAAAAATGGGATACTCTAAATATCAAACTTTCTTTTACATAAACTTAAGGGTAACCACTCAAACAAAATCCAGAACTGAAATATATACTGTAATAAAAGAAGAAACAGAGGCAAACATAATAGAATACCACCACACAGAAATAATAGACAACAATAAGGCAAAGAAACAATGGAGACACAGCCTTACCAGAAAACTAAAGATAGAATGACAGGAAATCCTCACATATCGATAATCACCCTAAATGTAAATGGACTAAATTCACCAATAAAAAGGCACAGAGTAGCAGATTGGATCGAAAAACTAAACCCAACCATATGCTGTCTCCAAGAGACACATCTCAGCTACAAGGACAAGCATAGACTCAAAGTGAAAGGGTGGAAATTCACACTCCAAGCAAATGGTATCCAGAGAAAATCAGGTGTAGCCATAATGATATCAGATGAAACAGACTTCAAGTTGAAAAAGATAATAAGAGACAAAGATGGACATTTCATAATGGTGAAGGGGACTGTACAACAAGAAGACGCAACAGTCATCAATATTTATACCCCCAATCAGGGAGCAACGAAATATACCAAGCAACTACTAACAGAACTAAAGGGAGAAATTGACCAAAACACAATTATACTAGGGGACTTAAATACATCATTGACAGCTATGGATAGATCATCCAAACAGAAAATAAATAACGAAATAGTAGCCCTAAATGACACATTAGATGAAATGGACATAATTGACATTTATAGAGCACTTCATCCTAAAACATCAGACTATACATTCTCTTCTAGTGTACACGGAACATTCTCAAGGATAGACCATATATTGGGACATAAAATCAGTCTCAACAAATTTAAGAAGATTGAAATCATACCATGCATATTCTCTGATCACAAGGCTTTGAAATTGGATATCAACTGCGAAAAGAAAGCGGGAAAAAACACAAATACATGGAGATTAAACAAAATACTTTTAAAGAACGACTGGGACAAAGGAGAAGTTGGAGGAGAGATCAAAAGATACATAGAAACAAATGACAATGAAAATACATCCTACCAAAATTTCTGGGATGCAGCGAAAGCAGTTTTAAGAGGGAAATTTATCTCATTACAGGCCTATCTCAAGAAACAAGAAAACTCCCAAATAAGTAACCTCGTGTTACACCTTAAAGAACTAGAAAAAGAAGAACAAGTAAAACCCAAGGTCAGCAGAAGAAAGGAAATAACAAAAATTAGAGCAGAACTAAATGAAATAGAGAACAAAAAGACAATAGAAAAAATTCACGTGACATAGAGCTTGTTCTTTGAAAAGATTAACAAAATTGACAAGCCCTTGGCTAGACTCACTAAGATAAAAAGAGAGAAGACACTAATTAACAAAATCAGAAACGTAAAAGGGGAAGTTATCACGGACACCACAGAAATACAAAGGATCATCCAAGAATACTATGAAGGACTATATGCCACCAAATTCAACAACCTAGAAGAAATGGACAAGTTCTTAGAAACATATAGCCTTCCAAAGCTGAACCATGAAGAACTGGAAAATCTAAACAGACTGATCACCAGTAACGAAATTGAATCAGTCATCCAAAACCTTCCCAAAAGCAAAGTCCAGGACCTGATGGCTTCACTAGTGAATTCTACCAAACCTTCAAAGAGGATCTAATACCAATCCTGCTCAAACTCTTCCAAAATATTGAAGAAGAGACAGTACTCCCTAACTCATTTTATGAGGCCAACATTACCCTGATACCAAAACCTGGTAAGGACAGCACAAAAAAAGAGAACTACAGACCAATATCTCTGATGAATACCGATGCAAAAATCCTAAATAAAATTCTAGCAAATCGAATACAACAATGCATTAAAAAGATTATTCATCACGACCAAGTGGGGTTCATCCCCGGGCCACAAGGATGGTTCAACATCCGCAAATCCATCAATGTGATACATCACATAAACAAAATAAAGGACAAAAATCATATGATTATATCAATTGATGCAGAAAAAGCATTTGACAAGATACAACATTCATTTATGATTAAAACACTTAATAAAATAGGTGTAGAAGGAAAATACCTTAACATAATAAAGGCCATATATGACAAGCCCTCTGCTAATCTCATAATTAATGGTGAAAAACTGAAGCCATTTGTTCTATGTTCAGGAACACGACAGGGGTGTCCCCTATTAGCTCTGCTTTTCAACATAGTGTTGGAAGTCCTTGCCAGAGCAATCAGGCAAGAGAAAGAAATAAGAGGCATCCAAATTGGGAATGAAGAAGTTAAATTATCACTCTTTGCAGATGACATGATGTTATATATAGAAAACCCTAAAGACTCCACCAAAAAGCTACTAGAAACAATCAACGAATACAGTAAAGTTGCCGGCTACAAAATCAATGTACAAAAGTCCATTGCCTTCCTATATACTAACAATGAAATCTCAGAAAAAGAAATACAAAAAACAATTCCTTTTGCAATTGCAGCAAAAAGAATAAAATACCTAGGAATAAACTTAACCAAGGACGTGAAAGACCTATATGCTGAAAACTATAAGACATTTTTGAAAGAAATTGAAGAAGACACAAAGAAATGGAAAGACTTTCCACGTTCATGGGTTGGAAGAATCAACATAGTTAAAATGGCCATATTACCTAAAGCAATATACAGATTTTGTGCAATCCCCATCAAAATCCCAATGGCATTTTTTTAAAAGAAATAGACCGAAAAATCATCAGATTTGTATGGAAACACAGAAGACCTCGAATAGCCAAAGCAATCCTAAGAAAAAAGAACAATAATGGAGGTATCACACTTCCTGACTTGGGCTTGTACTACAGGGCTACAATAATCAAAACAGTATGGTATTGGGAGAAAAACAGACACACAGAACAATGGAATAGAATTGAGAACCCAAGAAAAATCCCCACATAAATATGGACAGATAAGTTTCGATAAAGAAGCCAAAAACATACAATGGAGCAAAGACAACCTCTTCAATAAATGGTGCTGGTAGAATTGGATAGCCACGGGCAAAAGAATGAAATAAGACTGCTATCCATCACCGTGTACCAAAATTAAGTCAAAATGGATCAGAACCCTAATCATAAGAACTGAAACAATAAACTGCATAGAAGAAAACACAGGCACTAAACTTATGGACCTTGGTTGCAAAGAGCTTTTTATGCATTGGACCTCAAAGGCAAGGGGAATAAAAACTAAAATAAAAGAATGGGACTATATCAAAGTAAAAAGCTTCTGCACAGAAAAAGAAACCATCGAGAAAATGAAGAGGCAACCATCGGAATGGGAGATTTTTGGAAACAATGTCTTTGATAAGGGGCTAATATCCAAAATACATAAGGAACTCACTCACACTACTCAACAATACCAAAAAAACACACCAAACAATCCAATTTGACAATGGGCAGAGGACCTGAACAGACATTTCTCCAAAGAAGACCTACAAATTGCCAATAGACATGAAAAAAATGTTCAACATCACTAATCATCAGAGAAATGCAAATAAAAACCACAATGAGATAGCACCTCACCCCAGTCAGAATGGCTGTCATCAACAAGACAGATAGTAAGTGTTGGAGAGGCTGGGGAGAAAAAGAAACCCTCCTACACTGTTGGTGGGAATGCAGATTGGTATAGATGCTACAGAAGACAGTGTGGAGGTTTCTCAAAAAATTAAGAATAGAATTACCATATGACCCAGCAATCACTCTCTTGGGTATCTACCCAAAAAATCTGAAACATTTATCCATAAAGACGTATGTGCTCCAATGTTCACTGCAGCTTTATTTACGGTGGCCAAGACATGGAAACAACCAAAATGTCCTTCAATGGATGATTGGATAAAGAAGTTGTGGTATATATACACAATGGAATACTATTCTGCCATAAGAAAAGACGAAATAGTAGCATTTGCAACAACATGGATGGATCTTGAGATTATTGTACTGAGCAAAACAAGTCAGACACAAAAAGAAGAGAGCCATAATATTTCATTGACATGTGGTATACAAAACTGAAAACAACGAAAGAAGAAGACAAACAAATGCAGAAACAAAACCTCATAGACACAGACAATAGTTTAGTGGTTACCAGAGTGTAAGATGGGAACCGGGTGTTAGATGAGGGTAAAGGGGATCAAATATATGGAGATGAAAAAAGGACTGACTCTGTGTGGTGAACACACAATGTGATATATATAGGTGATGTATCACAGAATTGTACACCTAAAATCTATGTAACTTTACTAACAATTGTCACCCCAATAAACTTTAATTAAAACAAAGAAACACTCTTTGTCTTGAAATGTATAGAATAACAGCTCATACAAATGGATCACAAGGATTAACAGGAGATAGTTGGTATTGAACACCTAGCACAGACAAAGCTCAGGAAGGTAACCCATACATGTTCACACTCGTCTCTAAGGTAATCTGAAAGTCTAGTGATAGACTTGTCAGGTCTATTAATATTACTTCCACATGACAATATCATTACAATTCATTGTATATCTTTTACTCATAATTGTTTTCCATTTTCATACTATTTCCATTATTTAAATTATACCATAAGCAGAGCAAGTAGGAACTAGATCTTTTCATTCTTCTAATGAAAGCTAAAACATCTAGGTTATGGGATTCATGCTGGACAAGAGCTCAATAAATACTGGTTAATTCATGCATTCATAAAAATGAAAGCACTTAATCTAGAAAAATGACTTTATTACTGTTACATTTAGAAGTCTTGAAATTGTAAGATTTTTCTTCTCCAATAGCCTGCAATACTCTTGTTACCTCCTTCATCAGAGAGAGGAAATTAATAATAATTTAGTCTTATAGAAGTCATTCTGTGAGAGGTGTTTTATATATTTATCCCAAGTAAGTAAGTATTGTTATCTGAAGTAAGTATTACTGTAGCCATTATACAGTGAAAGAGACTGAGGGGGTTCAGAGAAGTTCAAGTCTATAGCTTAATGACATTCAGCCGGTAACTGAAAGAGCCAGAATTTCAACAAGAACTATCTGATTCATGCCCTCTAATTTCTATCCAGTGTTTTCTGGGGCAGCTACTAAGAGGAAGGGGTCCTGAGTTCTCTTAGCTCTCTTTCTTTCTCTCTGAGGCTGATTCTATTGTCCCGGGAAATCAGAACATGACAAGAGTTGAGAGCTACTCCATAAGCCAACGGCTTTCTTAATGTCACAAAATCTTCAATATAACTTGATAGCAAACAGGAACACAGTACAATAAATAGTATATATAAAATTTAAAAGTAAGCAAACTTATTCATCATTCTTTCCCCCCACTTCTTTCTTCTTTCATCTATTCATCTCAGGAAAAATTGCTCTCATGAGGAACTAGTAGAAAGTATTTAAGTGTGATGTCCGACTATCTGCTAGTCAAGCAGTAGGAGTACCGTATGTGATGCTTTTATGACAGGCATGTCACCCCCTGGGTGTTGTTGAAAACCACAAATGACTTAGTTACTGTGGAATACAGTAATAACAGTCTACTTTCTAGCCCATGTAGGCCCATTTGGGAAAACGTGACATTTATCCAGATGTTTAGCCTAACCCACTCTAATTAAGCTGTATATGGTTACAAAGTAAAGTGGTTTAAACCAAAGAAAACACAGTAAAGTGGTTTAAACCAAAAATTATTTAGAATCTAGTTCAGAAGAGAACTTGCCTTGATATTATTCCCTGAAACTTAATAAATTTTAATGAAGATGGTAATATTTGAAAACCTTGTCTATACAGGTTACTGCATCTGCGTGGAGGAGTAGTTTTTAAATTGTGAAATGAAAACTGCTTAAAAATGTTGATTCTGTAAATATTAAATTCAAAAAAAGAGATTACAGGAGATATAAAATGGAGACTAAGATGTTAATTTAAAAGTATCTTCATGAATTCAGCTTTCAGGACTCAGAACTTACAGGATCCTAATGAGTCCACGCTCTCCATGCTCCGTGAGGTTTCCTTGTTCAGAGACCAGTAGTCAGAAAAAGCACCCATGCTTCCATGAAAAGCTTTCTCCTGTAGTGACAAACTTATTGAGTTTATATGTCAGGAAAATCTTAAACATAGGGTTTCTATACTTAGCTCAATTATTTATAAGCATAAACACACACATACATAACACACACACACACACACACACACACACACACACACACACACGAATGATCACATTAAATAAAGTTGTTTCTTATCAGGAAAACTTTTCCTTGCCAGCTTTACTCCAACATAAAAGCAGCCATCTTAGGAAAGTTTACTACAATAATCAAGTAAATCCCTATGTTGAAAAGTTTAAAAATCATTATAATCTTCTTTGCAATGGTATAGCTGTGCTTTTACAAATATATGTTTTAAAGAAGGGAAAAAAAGTATATCTTTTAAATTCATGTAGTACAATAATTCTTTGTAGTGGAAAAATACTCTATCCCTGCAAATCAGTCTCTGCTCCTTGTATGGAAGATAATCTGTTTGTAGATGACTCCTTGACGCTGTCCATTTTGATCCACAGTGGGTGCACACAGTTACGAGGAACTATTCTCTCCCCTGGTATTCTTTTGGTGGCCCAGCAGATAGGTTGTGACACCACAGGTGGAGCTGTGCATAGAATGTAAGGGTTATCCCGAGCCTTGAACTGAGGTCAGGGAATATTCTGAGTGCTCTGAGACATTCTCAAAGCTTTACACACATCAGTCTATACAACCCATTTACAAATGTGCTTTCATTGTACTGCTAGTCTTAGAATTAACTGGACTTGCACTTTGATGCAGAGTTAAGAGGAAATCTCTTAATACTGCTGACCTTTTTTTATGCACACACAAAATATCTGTATTGTTTGGATTTGCTTATTTTAAAATAGAATGGTGTGTGTGTGTATGTGTGTGTGTGTGTGTGTGTGTGTGTGTGTGGCAATTCTCACCATGAAACCAGCATATTCTAAATTTCCCTATTAAATTTTTGAACGATGGGGAGACACAAAATTAGAAAGGGCAGAATGCATGGGATGATTTAAACCCCATCTTCTTCTAAGCACAGCTCTAAACTCTTATATCTATACAACTACAGGATAAAATGAATTGCTAGTGGAGGAGGCAAATGGGAAAAAAATGGCAGAAAATACAATATGAATTGGATTTTGAGGGAAAAATTATAAAATAAAATTATTGGCTCCTATTATAGAAAGTCTTTGATCAAGGTACAAACAGTGTCATTAGCAGGATGCATTTTTCTCCATTTCTCTGTTCCATTTCCTCAAATACACACTTTCCTCACTGAGAGTAACTCCAACCGTATTTGTCTAGGTTCAATTGAAGAGTAGAAGAGAACACCTGTCTCTCCACCTAGACCCTGGATTAGTTCTGATTGGCTCTGATTGAGTCATGTGCTTATCCATGAACCATTTAGTATGTCAGGAAAGATTAAGAATGTGGCACATAGTGCTTCCCCAAAATGAACTAGGGATATATTTCCAAACAAAGGAATCAATGGCAGGCAAGCAAACATACAACAAATGTTCTTTATATCAAGAACAACTTTGATGTGTTCAAAAACTAAAGGATGATCATCTTGTGGTTTTGAAAATTAATTTGGGGAACGTACAGAGGGATAGTGGATGGGGGGAAGGGGGTTCACACAGTGTGAGGGATATAAATGAGAAACATCTAAGTTTTGCTTTGTCTTGTGCACCTGAAACTAATAAAAAAAAAAATAGAGCATCAGTGTAGACATAAAAAAAAAAAAACAAACAAACAAAAACCCTAAAGATTGCCATTGCAGGTTCATCAAATTATTAGATCAAAAGAAAGAAGGTTTAAGTGGGTTTGAAAAATAGATGGTAGATCAGAACATCTAGAAAACATGTAGGTTTATATAAACTATAAGAACATTAAGGCTGAGTTACAAAAATTTGATGAGCATTAAGTTGGTGTTTTGGTTCTGTAATCTATGAGAAATCAAAATTAATGATTTGAGGGACTAAAGTGTTATCTGCACGTAGCACAGTATCTGGAACCTCAGATGTCCTCAATGAAGGATACATTTTTTTAAAATTAATATAATAATAATTTGCACTATGAATTGGAGTGGTAGATTAATATAGTTAGGATTCTGATGGAATAAGTCAGTAATGAAATTCAAAGAACTCATAACATTCTGATTTGTCAAAAAGAAAAATTTAGGTTTATGCTTATTAATTCAAATTGTACTAAAGTGTTTGAAGTTGGTTCAAAACTATTAGAATTCAAAGTAAATTCCCACACACACACCTTTTCTTTTTGTTTGTTTGGCTATTGACTCCAACTGATTCATCTGATTATAAATAACTCAAACCAATTAAGAGATAATTCAAAATTGTTTTCATATTGAAATTGAGTAATAATAAGTATTTGGAGTCTTTGAAACTATACTTTTCTTGAGTATTCATTCTTCTTGGAATTAAATTGGAGATCTTTTAGAACAGAACATAAAAATTACTGGAAATTTGATAATTGGAGCTTATAAGGATGGAAAATTGGAGCAATCTGTGAGAACTCCAGTGTCTACTCAGTAACACCTTTTCTGCAAACACTGAAAATCATCCCTTACTCTGGAGAACAGCACACACTTAAAACTTTTCTTCTCATGTTAGATAGCTTGAGAGAAAAATTAGTCTGGTAACTATCTATGGGAGTCTGCTTTCCATCTTCTACTTTGCAGTTTATGCTCCGCCCAGTTTTTTCCCCAATGGAGGATAAATGATTCTTGTTCTCTACTCATGCTTGTGCCATATTCCAGGATCTTGTCACCTGACCACCAATCAAACCCATTGCTGGAATGCACACTCTCATGGAAATAGCTCTGTTCAGCATTCCAGGGGCTTTGAACCTCACTCTTTCTGGCATTTCCACTTTCGTGTCTAGCCACAGAGGACAAAGATCATTACTCTGAAGAAGCAGAGGCTGATAACTGAGGGCAGAATATTTTTAAATTCAATTAGGTGAATTATTTCATGTGGACAGTGTGGTCTGCAAAATGGAATGACCAAAGAGAGTATGAGTATAGCCATGTTTCAAAAATGACCTTATAGATACATGGTGTTCAGTCTCTCTGAATCTCAGTTTCCTTGTCCATAAAATGAAGTCAGTAATGTTCCTACCTCCTAAGGTGGTTGTGAGGACAATGTGACAATGTATTCAGTCAATGTGCCTAGCCCAGTATCTTGCACATACTATTCTCAACAAATATTAGCTCCAATCAGAGAAAGACCTAAGAAGCCACACTTGATATATTTGACTGATTATGTGTATGGTGAAGGAGGGTGTTGGGAGAGCCCTAAAAGATGTGGGATTTAAAATAATTTTTTAATCATTGCAGGGAGTAAATTATTTTGCCGCTTATATTTTATGGTAGCATATTAGAAAAGAGATGGCAGAAGGTAGGAAAATCAAGTGTGACCCTGAGGAATGCTCACAGATTTGATGGCTTAGGAAAATAATGTGCCATTTAGCACATTATTAAATATATACCCAGAGTAGAAGCCTATAATATAGGCAAAGTAACCCACGGAAGGCCACTAAAGAAAATTGGAGATTCAAAACAAACAATTAGGTAACAGGAGAAATGTTCATTTAATGAACACTGCCAGTGGCATTTGTGAAAGCTTCCCAGAACCCAGAGGTTAAAAAGGTAAAGAAAGAAAGAAAGAAATGCACTTTGGAAAAACCTGAGGAAGACTATAGTAATATGTTCATATAAAAATCTCTAAATGGAGTTTTAAGACTTAGGTTTACACTGGAGCAGATATGCAAAATTCAACTCTAGGTTTCAACTAACTTTTCCTTATGATTTAAAATCTAAACATTTAAAAACCTACTTTATAACTATACATTCAAGCTCATTCTTTTGAGGCTTATGTAATTATCTCTTCTCAGTTAAAGGGAACTATCACCTTCATTAATTTTTTCATTAAATTAGCATCTGTAATTGAATCAAGTTGCACACATATGGTATTTGTCTACCATACGTACTCCTATGTGCTGAGCAGTGTGCCAGGTTAGAAAGTTTAAGAGGAACATATGAAGTGTCATCTAAGCTCAGGTGCACACCCCAACCAGTTCTGGACGCTCCCACTCCCCTCTCCCCTTCCTGAGCATAGCATTTGAGTAACCATCGGCTCACCACCAGGAGCACCAATACATGCCACATACGTTCCTAGGCCTTAGATATTGTTTATCTCCCTTCAACTCTCCAATTTAAAAAGTTAGATTAAAATAACCAGCAAACCACTGCTTAAGTGTGCATGACCTATCAATTATTTTAAATTTAATCAGAATTTTAGAGGAAATAAGAGTTTTGAATGGAGAGTTGAGTGGAAAATAATTTCATAGTATGACAAATAATAATTACACTAATCAAACCTTTACTCTATTCCAGGTCCATGGCATATCGTTCTTTTGTCAACCTGACCCAATCTTAAGATATAGATACAGATTTGACCATATTACACATGAGACAACGGGGTTCAGTGCAGTTAACTAATTTGCCCAAAGTTAGTTGTTAGTAAGTTCAGGTACCAAACTTTGAACCTAGGCATTCTTTCTTTAAAAACAAAACAAAAAAAAAACAACAAAAAAACCACAACTATTTTTAAAGCTATTTTTCATACAAGAAAAAAATCACATTTAAAGTGTACAATTCAAAAAATAAAGTGTACAATTCAATAATTTTTGTATTTTACTTTACTTACTTGTACAACCACAGCCATAAATCAGTTTTAGAACATTTTTACACCTTTGATAAGATTCCTCATAACCGTTTACATTTAATTCTCATCCCCACCCCGAAGTCCTAGCCACTAATCTACTTTGTCTTTACAAATTTGCCCTCTGTGGAAATGTGGTCTCCTGTGTCTGACTTCTTTCACTTAGTGTAATGTTTTAAAGTTCATTCATGATTCAGCATGTATCAATAGTTCATTACTTTTTATTACTGGGTAGTATTCCATTGCATGTGTATACCACATCTTGTCTATCCATTCATTAGTTGAAGTACATTAGTTTTCCTTTTCCATTTTTTTGCCATTATGAATAATGCTGCTGTGAAGATTTACATGCAATTGTTTGTGTAGACATCTTTTAATTTCTCTTGGGTTGATAACTAGGAGTGAAATTACTGGGTCACATGATAGTTTTATACTTAATTTTTGAGAAAGTGATAAACTGTTTTCTAAAATAACTGCACTATTTTATATTCCCACCAGGACTGTGACAAGGTTACTGTTTTTCCATGTCCTCCACAACAGATCTTATTGTCTGTCTTATTTATTATAGCCATTTTAATGGGTATGAAATGATACATCATTGTAGTTTCAATTTGCATTTCCCAAGTGACTTATGTTGAGCATTACTTGCACTTATTAACCATTCATATATCTTCTTTGGTAAAGTATTTGTTCATGTGTTTTGTCCTTTTTTTAATTGAGTTGTTGTCTTATTATTGAGTTGTAAAAGGATTTTGTAAATTTTGAATACATGTCCTTAACTGAATTAATGTTTTGCAAATATCTTCTTCCAATCTATTGCTTGTCTTTTCATTTTCTTAATGGGGTCTTTTGCAGTGCAAAAGTTCTGAATTTTTGTAATGTCCAATTTATGAATATTTTTTCTTTTATGGACCATGCTTTTTGGTGTCATAGAAAAAAATCTTTCGAAGTATTAAGGACTTTTTATTTCTAAAATTTATACTTTTTTAGCTCTTGCATTTGTGTCCATGATCCATTTGAGTTAATTCTTAGTTATGATGTAAGGTGAGTGTATAGATTTATCTTTTTGCATGTGGATATCCAAATTGCCCTTAATCTAGGCATTTCTGACACTAGCGTCAAAGCTATTCACTATACTAAATGGGGTAGATAAATATGAGTGGAGATCAGGACTGACTGGCTTCCAATAGTGACTTATGAGCAGCTGGATGGAACTGGATAACTAGAAGGGAGAATCTAAAATTGACCTGAGCCAATAATAGGTTTTATACTTCAGCCAAATATAAATGTAAAGGTCTAATAAATGTCCACAAAAATTTGCACAAGAAATTTTATAGCACCTGAATTAGAAGAATCAAAAACTAGAAACAATTCAGATATTCAACAAGTGAATAAACAATTGTGTATATTTATAAATGGAACATTACTCAGTAATTCAGTAATGAAAAGAGGGAATTACTGATGCACATAACCCTGTGATTGAATCCCCAAAACATTAACCTCAGTAAAAGAAACAAAACACAAGAGTCAATCCTGTTTGATTTCATCTATATGAAACTGCAGCAAGACTAATCTTTAATGATAGAAATCATAACAGTAGTTGTCTGGTGGATGGAGGCAAAATTGATTGGGAAGGGGTGATAAAGAAACAATTTAAGGGAGACGTCATCAAAATGGCAGCGTGAGGTGAGCCTCTGTAAATCTCCCCTGGAATTTACAACTAATTGAACAACTATAACTCCACAAAGGACTCCCTGCACAGCAGACAGGCAAGATGAAGAGGCCCACTACTGAATTCACCTAAAGGTGAACAAATCGCCTGAGCAGGGGAGAGGTGAAGGGAGAAGTGAGGAGACGCGACCACACAGGCGCAGGACGCAGACCTAGCTCAGTGCTCCGAGCTCGCTGCTTCCCAGAACTACCGCAGCTGCGGGAGAGGGAAGAACTCGGACTGCTAGGGCTCCGCTTATGGCCCACAGGGCTGAGGGGACAGCACATAACACAGCTGAACTCAACGCTCACGGCAGAGACCTCAGAGCAAAGACTGAGGGAAGAAGGCTGAGGACAGCGGTTTAAGCCCTCACTGCCACAGAGAACGGAAGTCTTAGGCACGGAGACTAGCCGGCCCATCCCTACCCTCCCAGAGCTCGCCCCGCTCCCAAATGCATGGTGCTAGAAGTGGAACAGTGGCAGTGTCAGATCAAACAAACAGAATATTTGCTGTAATGAGAACTGTGGACCGCAGACACAGATTCGCAGCCCAACTAGTTCTGGCAAAGGGGAGGGAGCTGTGGAAGCAGGACCGGCTGTGGTAGTGGTCACCACCATTTCTCTGGGCCACCTCTCAAAACTCACCACACCCCTGGCCCCACCTATCTGGGCGGATGCCTGCAGGACTAAACAGAACTGCTGAAACATAAGGGCTCTGAATCTGGTGCAGGAAGAGCTTTGGAACATCAAAAGCTCTCCCCACACCCACACAGACACTGCGCTCTGTGACCCAGGTGAACTATTAACAGAGGAGAAGCCCGTCTCCCAGGGAATCCCCCCATTGTGGGAGAAGCTGGTATAATGTGGAGAAAACATAGCACTACCGTGTGAGAGAGAAAAAAAGACTGCAGTTGGAGAGAAAATAAAACATTCTATCAACAAGTACTGGAAAACAAAAGAAAGACCACTTCCTATCAACCAGTTGCATTAGATACTCCTGTAGATGTCTAGGAAGAGAAATAATAAATCAGTAATTCCCATGAATAACCAAGGCAACAAGATAGCTCAGAAAGAAAGTGAAAAGTCTCCAGAAGAGAAACTTAAAGATATGTGACTTAAATGACAGAGAATTCAAGATTGCAGTTCTGAAAAAAATCAATGAGATGCAAGAAAACACAGAAAGGCAGCTTAATGAACTCAGAAACGCAATCAAAGAACAACATGAGCATTTTACGAAAGAGATTGAAATTTTAAAAAAGAACAAAGTACAATTTCTGGAGATTAAGAACTAAATAGAAGAAATTAATGATGAAATAGCCAGCTTAGGTAGTAGAGTTGACCAAATGGAGGAAAGAATCAGTGACATCGAAGATAGAAACCTGGAAATTACACGGATGGAAGAAGAAAGAGACTTGAGACTTAAAAGAAATGAAAGAACTCTACAAGAACTTTCTGACTCCATCAGAAAGAGCAACATAAGAATAATGGGCATACCAGAAGAAGAAGAAAGAGAGAAGGGAACAGAGAATATATTCAAACAAATTGTTGATGAGAAATTCCCAAATTTGTGGACAGAACTGGATCCTCGAATCCAAGAGGCAAATAAACACCTAATTACCTCAATTCCAACAGGCCTTTTCCAAGGCACATTGTATTGAAGCTGTCTTAAATCAACGACAAAGAAAGAATCCTCAAGGCAGCCAAGAAAAAGAAGATGGTAACCTACAAAGGAAAGTCCATTAGATTATCATCAGATTTTTCAGCAGAAACTCTACAAGCCAGAAGGGAGTGGAACCAAATATTCAAACTATTGAAAGAGAGAAATCATGAGCCAAGAATAATATATCCAGCAAAGACATCCTTTAGATATGAGAAGGAATAAAGACCCTTCCAGACATACAAAACCTGAGGGAATTTTCTAATACATGACCTGCACTACAAGAAATACTAAAGGAGGCTATTCGACCACCATCAACAGGGACCATTTGTGGCAACCAAAACATAAAAAGGGGGAGAGTAAAGGCCTGAACCAGATTATGGGAATGGAGAAAGTAAGCATGTTGAAGAAAATGGAATACTCTAAATATCAAACTTTCTTTTACATAAACTTAAGGGTAACCACTCAAACAAAATCCAGAACTCAAATATATACTGTAATAAAAGAAGAAACAGAGAGAGACATCATAGAATACCACCACACATAAATAATAGACAACAAAGAGGTAAGAAACAATGGAGACACAGCCTTACCAGAAAAATAAAGATAGAATAACAGGAAATCCTCACATATCAATAATCACTCTAAATATAAATGGACTGAACTCACCAATAAAAAGGCACAGAGTAGCAGATTGGATCGAAAAACTAAACCCAACCATATGCTGCCCACAAGAGATACATCTCAGCTACAAGGGCCAGCATAGACTCAAAGTGGAAGGGTGGAAATTGACACTCCAAGCAAATGGTATCCAGAGAAAATCAGGTGCAGCCATACAGATATCAGATGAAACAGACTTCAGGGTGAAAAAGATAACAAGAGACAAAGATGGACATTTCATAATGGTAAAGAGGACTAAACAACAAGAAGACATAACAGTCATCAATATTTATGCCCCCAATCAGGGAGCACCGAAATATACCAAGCAACTACTAAGAGAACTAAAGGGAGAAATTGACAAAAACACAATTATACTAGGGGACTTAAATACATCATTGACAGCTATGGAAAGATCATCCAAACAGAAAATAAATAAAGAAACAGCGGAGCTGAATGACAAATTAGATGAAGTGGACATAATTGACATTTATGGAGCCCTTCATCCTAAAATATCAGACTATATATTCTTTTCTAGTATACATGGAACATTCTCAAGGATAGACCATATATTGGGACATAAAATCAGCCTCAGCAAATTGAAGAAGATTGAAATCATACCAAGCATATTCTCTGATCACAAGTCTTTGAAATTGGATATCAACTGCAAAAAGAAAGCAGGAAAAAACACAAATACATGGAGATTAAACAACATACTTTTAAAGAACAACTGGGTCAAAGAAGAAATTAGAGGAGAGATCAAAACATACATAGAAACAAATGAGAATGAAAATATATCCTACCAAAATTTTTGGGATGCAGCGGAAGCAATTTTAAGAGGGAAATTTATATCATTACAGGCCTGGCTCAAGAAACGAGAACAATCCCAGATAAATAACCTCATGTTACACCTTAAAGAACTCGAAAAAGAAGAACAAGTGAAACCCAAGGTCAGCAGAAGAAAGGAAATAACAAAATCCAAAACAGAACTAAATGAAATAGAGAACAAAAAGAGAATAGAAAAAAATAATGTGACAAAGAGCTGGTTCTTTGAAAAGATTAACAAAATTGACAAACCCTTGGCTAGGCTCAGTCAGATAAAAAGAGAGAAGAGAGTAATAAACAAAATCAGAAATGAAAAAGGCGAAGTTATCACGGATGCCACAGAAATACAAAGGATCATCCAAGAATACTATGAAGGACTATATGCCACCAAATTCAATAACCTAGAAGAGAAATTGACAAGTTCTTAGAAACATATAGGCTGAACCATGAAGAACTGGAAAATCTAAACAGACCGATCACCAGTAAAGAAATTGAATCAGTCATTCAAAGCCTTCCCAAAAGCAAAAGTCCGGGACCAGATGGCTTCACTAGTGAATTCTACCAAACCTTCAAAGAGGATCTAATACCAATCCTGCTCAAACTCTTCCAAAAAATTGAAGAAGAGACAGTACTCCCTAACTCATTTTATGAGGTCAACATAACCCTGATACCAAAACCTGGTAAGGACAACACAAAAAAAGAAAACTACAGACCAATATCTCTGATGAATACAGATGCAAAAATCCTAAACAAAATTCTAGCAAATCTAATGTAACAATGCATTAAAAACATTATACATCACGACAAAGTGGGATTCATCCCCGGGGCACAAGGATGGTTCAACATATGCAAATCGATCAATGTGATACACCAGGTAAACAAAATACAGGAGGTATTCATATGATTATATCAATAAATGCAGAAAAAGGATTTGACAAGATACAACATCCATTTATGATTAGGACACTTAATAAAATGGGGATAGAAGGAAAATACCTTAACATAATAAAGGCCATATATGACAAACCCTCAGCTAATATCATAGTTAGTGGTGAAAAACTGAAGCCCTTTGCTCTACATTCAGAAACACGACAGGGCTGTCCCCTATCACCTCCGCTTTTCAATATAGTATTGGAAGTCCTAGCGAGAGGAATCAGGCAGGAGAAAAAATAAAATAAAATGCGTGCAAAGTGCTAATGAAGAAGTTAAATTGTCACTTTTTGCACATCACATGATGCTATATATAGAAAACCCTAAAGAATGCACCAAAAAGCTATTAGAAACTATGAATGAATAAAATAAAGTTGCCGGCTACAAAATCAATATACAAAAAAGTCTATTGCATTCCTATACACTAACAATGAAATCTCAGAAAAAGAAATAATAATAATTAAAACAATTCCTTTTGCAATTGCAGCAGAAAGAATAAAATACCTAGGAATAAACTTAATCAAGGATGTGAAAGACCTATATGCTGAAAACTCTAAGACAGTTTTAAAAGAAATTGAAGAAGACACAAAGAAATGGAAAGACATTTCATTCTCATGGATTGGAAGAATCAACATAGTTAAAATGGCCATATTACCCAAAGCAATATGCAGATTTAATGCAATTCCCATCAAAATCCCAATGGCATTTTTTAAAGAACTAGAACACAAAATCATCAGATTTGTTTGGAACCACAAAGACCCCGAATAGCCAAAGCAATCTTAAGAAAAAAGAACAATAATGGAGGTATCACACTCTCTGACTTCAGCTTGTACTACAGGGCTACAGTAATCAAAACATCAAGGTATTGGCAGAAAGACAGACACATAGATCAATGGAATAGAATTGAGAACCCAGAAATAAAACCACATAACTGTGGACAGATAATTTTTGACCAGGAAGCAAAAAGCATACAATGGAGAAAAGACAGCCTCTTCAATAAATGGTGCTGGAAGAAGTGGAAAGTGACATGCAAAAGAATGAAACTGGACTGGTATCTGTCACCATGTACCAAAATTAATTCAAATTGGATCAAAGACTTAAGCATAAGACCTGATAAACTGGCCAAAGAAGCAATAAACTGCATAGAAGAAAACATAGGTACTAAACTTATGGACCTTGGGTTCAAAGAGTATTTTATGAATTTGACTCCAAAGGCAAGGGAGGTAAAAGCTAAAATAAACGAATGGGACTATACCAAACTTAAAATCTTCTGCACAGCAAAAGAAACCATCGACAAAGTAAAGAGGCAACCAACTGAATGGGAGAAAGGTTTTGCAAACAGTGCCTCTGATAAGGAGCTAATATCCAAAATATACAAGGAACTCATGCAATTCAACAACAGAAAAACAAACAACCCAATTGATAAATGGGCAGAGTACCTGAAGAGACATCTCTCCAAAGAAGACATACAAATGGCAAATAGATATATGAAAAAATGCTCAACATCACAAATCATCAGAGAAATGCAAATAAAAACCACAATAAGATATCCCCTCACCCCAGTCAGAATGGCTATTATCAACAAGACAAATAGTAACAAGTGTTGGAGAGGCTGTGGAGAAAAAGGAACCCTCATACACTGTTGGTGGGAATGCAGACTGGTGCAACCATTATGGATGGCAGTGTGGAGGTTCCTCAAAAAATTACTAATGGAATTACCATATGACCCAGCAATCCCTCTCCTTGGTATCTACCCAAAAAATCTGAAAACATTTATACATAAAGACACATGTGCTCCAATGTTCATTGCAGCTTTGTTAATGGTGGCCAAGACATGGAAACAACCAAAATGTCCTTTGATAGATGAATGGATAAAGAAGTTGTGGTACATACACACAATGGAATACTATTCGGCGGTAAGAAAAGATGATATAGGAACATTTATGACAACATGGATGGATCTTGAGAGTATAATGCTAAGCGAAATAAGTCAGACAGAAAAAGCAGAGAACCATATGATTTCACTGATATGTGGTATATAAACCAAAAACAACAAAAGAACAAGACAAACAAATGAGAAACAAAACCTCATAGACACAGACAATAGTTTAGTGGTTACCAGAGAGTAAGGGGGATGGGGGGTGGGAGATGAGGGTAAGGGGGAACAAATGTATGGTGATGGAAGGAGAACTGACTCTGGGTGGTGAACACACAATGGGATTTATAGATGATGTAATACAGAATTGTACACCTGAAACCTATGCAATTTTACTAAAAATTGTCACCCCAATAAATTTTTTAAAAAATTTAAAAAAAAGAAACAGTTTAAGGTGATGAAATATTCTGTATTTTGACAGGAATGTGGATTTCATGGATATATATTTCTCAAAACCTATCTGACCATAAAGTATAAGTTATAGCTACAAGTTAGAAACTGTAAATTATACCTCATGAAAAGATACATTTTATTTAAATGTATTTTATAAGAAGGTATTTTAAGATCTGGCCTAGTGTATTTGTTTCCTTATTACTGCTGCAAAAAATTAACTTAATACATAAAACAACACAAATGTACCATGTTTCCCCAAAAATAAGACCTAGCCAGACCATCAGCTCTAATGTGTCTTTTGGAGCAAAAATTAATATAAGACCCAGTATAATATAATATAATATATCATATTATAATATAATATAATAAACATACCATAACATAACATGACATAATATATTATATTATATTATTAATAATATAATATAATATAATACCAGGTCTTATATTAATTTTTGCTCCAAAAGATACATTAGAGCTGATGGTCCAGCTAGATCTTATTTTCGGGGAAACACGGCATTATCTTCCTGTTCTTTAGATCAGAAGTTTGAAATGAATGTTACTGGGATAAAATCAAGGTGTCAACAGGACTGCATTCTGTTCTGTAGACTCTAAGGGAGAGTCCATTTTTAGCTTCTAGGAGTTGCTCACATTCCTTGGGCCTCTTTCAGCTTCAAGGCTAACAACAGCCAGTCAAGTATTTCTCACATCACATCATTTGTTCACTGACTCTTTGGCCTCCCTCTTCCACATTTAAAGGCTCTTGTGGTTACAATGGGCTAACCTGAATAATACCTATTTTAAGATCAGCTGATTAGCAATCTGAGTTCGGCAAACTTAATTCCCGCTTACTATGTGATGTAACATATTCCCAGGTTCCAGGGGTTAGTATGTAAACTTTTGGGAGGGGTTAAGGAGGGAATATTATTCTGACTACCAAACCTACAAACCTAGCCATCACATCTAACATTGTTTCTACAGGAAAATATGTTAAATAATATGAGCCATTTAATCTCCAACCTTCTGCTGGATGTTTACTATTACAAGACTCTAGAAGAATAATCCACAAATAACACTCTCCCTGGCTCATTAGTGTTCTACAAAGTATTCTCAGATCGGCTATAAGCATTGCAGATTGCTGAATGGGCCTTAATGTGTTATTATGAACCAGTAGTTTTCTGTATGCTCTACTACATATAGTAGAAATATTAATACATGTTTCTGTATTGAAGAAAAATAAACTTTCCCCTCTAGAAAATACTGGGTCTCAGATATTTATCCCAAACACCTGCCTGGATATTTAAGTTACTCCTCACTATGAATGGCTGAGAAGCTACAAAACCAACAGTGCAGCCTGGGAGGGGTCATACTGAGTCTCAAGGTGAAGATCTGTTTGAAATTTTCTGACCATGACCTTCTCACCCATGTTATCAATTAAAATAGGGTGGGACTAGCTCAGACTTAGTGGGTGGAGATCGTTCTCCCAACGTACCTGTGCTGTTTCTGTGAGATCTACTTTAAGTCATAGTCTTGAGATCTGTTCTACCTCATAGTTTTAAGGTCTAACTTAAATGCTATTACAACTATCCCTAGAACTATGTCAATAGGTGTGATTTGACAGAGAAGAACAAATTGGATTGATAGTATGGTTATGTGTTGTAGTTAAGAACTAATTTTATACTTTTTTATATTTTTAATTCTCAACATAGATTCTTGATTTATTATATATAATACAGAAACTGAAGGCAGTGGCTCTCAGTCTTGGCGATTTATGCCTGGGTTGTGACCCCCGACATCCTGATTTAATTGATCTGGGGTCCAACCTATACATCAGTGTTTAAAAGATCCCTAGATGATTCTAATATTCATGTACCGTGTTTCCCCGAAAATAAGACATAACTGGAAAATAAGCCCTAGCATGATTTGTCAGGATGACATCCCCTGAACATAAGCCCTAATGTGTCTTTCGGAGCAAAAATTAATATAAGACCCAGTCTTATTTTGGGGGAAACACGGTAGTGTTGAGAAACACTGTTTTAAAGTCTGGGATAAGAACTACAGAGATTGAGAACAAGGATGATTATGGCTAAAGAAAAGCAACTAAGTTTGCAAATCCAAATATGATCTTTATTCATAGCCTAGACGAAAGATATATTTTATATGGTAAATTATGTAGCCACACAGCTAATGTTAATTTCTGATAGTAACTTATAAGTATTTATAAAAGTGAAATGATCCAATCATGTCTGACAAGATTTCTCAAGTATTTACTGAATGAATATTTCAAACATTATCACAGTATTTTTTCTTCAGTCATCTAGAAGTGATTGAAGAGATATTAAGAATTTCAAAACACATGGATTTTTCCCACATGTTTTTGATTTAGTTAATGTTTCAAAGTTTTAAAATAAATGAGTCATCGTTTTTACAAATTTATAATTGAAATAGCATGCTAGTATTTGTTACTATTTTTAAGTGTGAAGGATAAGGAAGAAACATTTTACAATGGCTGTAAAATTTCATTTCTTCTTGATCCATTGTAAGTCTGGGATTTCTATAATTTTTACCAGATACAAATATAGATATAGAAAAATGTTCAGTGCAATAAATGAGTTACATTCCTGGATAGTAATAGTTTCAGCTTTTTTTTTTTTTTTTTTTGTATAACTATATATTCTTTTAAGTTCTATTATTTTTTTAAAAAAGTGTGTATGTCCTCCACGGGAAAAATAACATCAAGATAGTAATGAGTAAGAAAACAGTTTGAATATAAGCCCTAGTCTCCCATTGATCCATAAGATTGATTTGCCTTGGTTTCATATAATGTGGGTCTTTCCCTAACCTTCCCCAGAACAATTATGGGTACTTTCCTAGGTAATTGTGCACTGGCAAAGGAGAGCTAGTCATAATTTTCATGGACCAGCTTCAACAAAACACTGTTCATGAGGATCCAGACCAAAACTTGCAACCAGTCTTAAGGGCCTTTGGAGAGTCATATGATAAATGGAATTCAAAAGTAAGGTAATCTCACAATTAGTTCTCTGTGGCCCAGACTCCACTCTGGGAATTTTCATAGTTGTATTGTTCATGCTTTGAATCAATATCGCCACTTTGCAGAGTCACCACTCTGACTTCCTGATACTTCAGGAAGGTCTGTTACGTTGAAAGTAAAAACAAAAGCCACTGAGCCTGACTTTTCCTATCACAACAATAAGTCAAACAATATAACACACCTCTGAGAGGACTGAAGTGGTTATTGTTACCATTACAGCCTTGGAAGATGGAGATTTGTTGCTTCCTATCACATTTCTGATTCCTATTCTGGCTAAATGAAAAGACTAGTGGTGCCTGGGGAAGGGTGGAGGATTATTGAACTTGATCAGGTTATGATTCTGGTGCTACTGCTGTTTCTAGTGGGGGTTGCTTCCTAAAGAAAATTAAAGTGCCCCTGGTACTTGGTGTGCATGGAAATAGCAAATACATTTTATTTCTTCCTACACAGAAAATTAGAAAAACATCTTAAAGGGCCAGCAGTAAAAATGTAATATCTTACTTCAAGGATAGAAAAACATTCCAGCTAAATACTTCAACCATCCTACTATCCCACAAAACTTCATGCTCATCCACTACATTGAAGCCATTATAGTGATATCTGAGGAGTGTGAAGTAGTAAATGAACATGATGTGTTGAAAATAAATTAGAAATAAATTCCGAGAAAATGTCAAGGACCATATCATAACATTTTCTGGGGTTGAGTGGCATTGAGCATGTCAAATGACCCCTTTCTCTAGTGAAGAACAATCATTCCTTTACTGAAGGACAAACCATCATACTTCATGTCTTAAATCACCACGGGGAAGGTACAATGCCTGGTGTGTCACCTGGATCTTTATGACAAACATATACTATGTATAGGTGTCTTGCTCCAATTCCTTTATCAAGTCACCCAAAATTGAGGAGAGCTCAGAGGAAGTGTGCAACCCTCTGATCCCAAATCCAGTTTGAGCAGCTCTGTCCCTGTGCCTTTCAGCCAATGAGCCAATGCTGCTAAAAGCATCTTGAGGAGACCTTCCCATCCTCCTGGATGGATCATGTGAAAACCCTGATAGACTAGTCACAGTGAAAGGTCACTAGGATTTGGGAGGTAGGTCATGTCCCTTTTAGCAATTTATTATCTCCTGTCTGAAAAATAGCTTGTGTCTCTGGTTGGAGAGTGTTTGGGAGATCAGTTGACCAATTTGTCTGAGCTATCCATTTTGAATTAGCTAATACGTGATCTAATTAGCCATAAAGTGGGGGTTCTTCCCTGAATATGTCTGCAAAGTCTAGATAAGTTCTTAAGGGCACTGCTCACGTTCCCAGCATGTCTTTCCTTGCTATAACACTGCCTTGCCTCAATCAATACCAAAGATAAGGACCTCATGGAGATGTCCATTTCAGTTTGAAAATGAAGAAATTGGACAGGAGATTATAGCTGGCTGTGAGCAAAGTGCAGTCACCTGTTGAAAGTGGCAGTTATTATATCACAGCCGCTGTGATATCTGGACGGGGGCATGAAGGAGAGTGGAGAATAGAGCCCCTCCCAGGGGGCAGCGGAAGCTGAAGCAGTACATTTCACTGTTATGGTTGAGATGATTGGCCCTCACTCTCAGGAGTAAGTGGAGTTGCTGCTAGATAATGAAGCTAGGTGCGGAAGGGGAGGGGCAGTATAGATGTAATATAGGGAATTACTCTTCAGTACATACTAGTTCTATCTTGTCAAGAAGTAAAATTTATGGCATTCCTATAAGAGAAGGACCCACTACAGGCTCTGGGCCCTCGGGGATAATAACTTGAATCGCTCTGATAGGGAAAATCTTCTAAAAGGCAGAGATACTAAACAAAGACAATATGAATTGGTAGTGGAGGAATTAAGTCAGAAATACCAGCTCTGGCCTTCTGGCAATTTGCAAAAATTAGGACTATAATCTGTTCCTTGTTTGTGGAACATGTGCTATTTAAATTTTTTCATTCTTTTTAATTCTTCTCTTGTCTTGTACTTATGAGGTCAGACAATTAAATTCACGAACTCATCCTAGAAAAAGTGCTACATACCTCATTGATGAATATCACTATGGTCACCTTCAAAGTACTCCCCTTGGGAAGCTGTGCACTGAAGTCAGTGCCTAGTCCACCCTTCAAAGCAATTTTGGAACTCTTTTTCTGGAACGGCCGTCAGAGCTGTCATCTTATTACACTTGATGTCCTGAATGTCATCAAAATATCTTCCTTTCAATATTTCCTTTATCTTTGAGTAAAGAAAGAAGTCATTGGGGCCAGATCAGGTGAGTAGGGAGGATGTTCCAATACAGTTATTTGTTTACTGGCTAAAAACTCTCTCACAGACAGTGCCGTGTGAGCTGGTGCATTGTCGTGATGCAAGAGCCATGAATTGTTGGCAACAAGTTCAGGTCATCTTTTTCACGCAGCCTTTTCAGCACTTCCAAATAGTAAACTTGGTTAATTGTTTGTCCAGTTGGTATAAATTCATTTCATAATGAATAATCCTTCTGGTATCGAAAAAATGTTAGCAACATCGTTGCAACAAGTTCACGAACTTAATTGTCAGACCTTGCGTGTGTTGATGCAGGTTATACACATGACTTGCCTATATAGGTTGCACAGTTTCATGAGGGAACCATGACAGAACTAGAGGAAAATAGATGTCATCCAGAGATATTGGACCAAATGAACAGTAACACTATCTTTCATGTAGCAGCTGGACATTGGGTTGTTTCTCATTAAAAGGGAAAAGTTCATTTCAGGTCCTATATGTGCAAGAATTGCATACATAAATACAATTATTAAATATATATATATATATATATATATATATATATATATATATATATATATATATATATATAAATTCATATATGATACCCTTGTAATCAAAATGGCAATTGAAGACTTCAAAGGCAAATACAGAAAGTTATATAGTTGTAAATAAAACCTAGCTCTTTTAATAAAGAAGACTTAGCTTTCTTAAGGAATCGGAGACCTGGTAAAGACAACAAGAAGCACAGGGAATTACATTGATAAAACCCAGAATCTTTATTTTCTAGGTAGACTATTTAAAAGGTAAAGAAAAGCCTTGCACAATCTTATTTATATGAAAACTAGGATATTGATTACAAAATGTGGACTCAGTATAGAATCATAGTAAGACACTGGCATCCAAATTCCTGGGTTTGAAATCCTATCTTAAGTTCTGCCAGATTTTTCTAAAGTAATACTAATAATATGAATACTAAAATTATTTAATAATTACATGTATTTTGAAGATTGGATTAAATGATCTACATAAAACACAACACATGACTGGTAAATGGACAGAATTCAGCAGATGTCAACTATTGCTTGTCTTTAATAATTTTCAAAAAATGACAGAGAATTTGTAATTAAGCATTATAGGTTGATTAAATGCTTATTCTGATAGAAACACTACATGTTTAAATAAATTTAAAGTGTGTTTCTTACGATCAGAGAGATTCCAATCATTCTGGGAAGGGTAGAATAAAGCTTGAAAGTTTAAATGACAGCGTAAGCCATAATAGAAAGTCAAGGTGGTGAGACAAGAAGTCACAAGATTTTACAGGATTGATGCCAGATGAATAAATACTCTTGGTAAAAAAGAAAGTGTTCCTCTGTCACAAGAAAAGATGAAATAGTGCCCTTTGAGACAACATGGATGGATATTGAGATTATCATGCTGAGCGAAATAAGTCAGACAGAAAAAGTCAAGAACCATATGACTTCACTCATATGTGGGATATAAAACTGAAAGCAACAAAGGAACAAGAAAAACAAACAAAAAAACAAAAACTCATAGACATGGACAACAGTTTAGTGGTTACCAGAGGGTAAGGGCAGAGGGGAGGGTAGTAGAAAAGGGTACAAAAAAAAAAAAAAAAAAAAAGTGTTACATTTTAAAACAATACATTCTTTTATCAAATTACTGTTTGGTTTCCTGTATTCAAATAAACTAATTTCTACATGTGTCTCATTTTTGTTTATGTTCTTATACCAAGGGATCGGTCAAACCAAAATAGTTGTTACAGAATTTCACACTTTGGGTTTTGAAATTTATTTTCAATTTCCTAAGCCAACAACTGAATCTTTAAAATCTGTGAGATAATACAGTAACCCAAGTGGAAAATGCTTTAAAGTGCTTTAAAAACCTCTTTATAATTGGCAATAAGGCTTTATTAATGTCAATTGTTCTCACATGATGGATGTACTTGCCGTAATATCTATGGGCTTATACTGTTACTGTTAGTATTTCCTTGAGCAAGTCCCTAAGTGACCATGTATAATTTAACACACCTAGCATCTCCAAACAAGCTATCTTGTGGATTTGTCAGTAGTATATTATAATGAGAAAAACGTCCTCCTTAAATCAAATATAAATTTATGAAAATAATTTAACTGAAGATATAATACACTTTTAAAAATAAAATTTTGCAAGGCATTTGTTTTAAAACCTGTTAATTAGATCATGTTTCCCATTGATTTACATAATTATGTTAGAGATGTATTCTTATGGGAAGAAATTTGACCCAAGATCAATAAATACCACAATTTAGAAATGCAGATTATTTTAGATCACATATTCAGAGAGAAAACATTTTGCTAAAATAACACATAAAAACTTATTTGTAAAGTGTTCTATAGTCCTATATATAAGTTATGAATACAGTTAATCACATATTATTTTTCAGGAGCAATTAAATATTTTAAATGCTGTAAATTCTGTATACTATAAAATATGTTTATCATCAGCCTCTGCATAATATGGCTGGTCCTTAGTTTATCTTGCTTGCTGTATACATGTTCACATCTGGTACAAAATGGTGCTCACAATTTTTTCCATTTCTCTTTTTTCTAAATTATTGTATTATTTGTTTATAAATATTTTCATATATTGAAGATCACATCTGTTCTGTTTAATTTTTCCTTTGATATCTAGCATCCAATATCTTAGCTTTCTATAACTTCCTTCCTTAAATTTAGTTTACATCAGAGTAGAAAAGAGTAAAATCAGAAAAGGGAATTTTGGTCACTTGTCCTTTGTTCAATAGCTAAGAACACATCAATCTAGCTCTAAAAGGAGAAAAGTTGAGTGACGTCATAGGAATGGCGGCAGCGGGGCACACTTTTTGAGTTCTCCCTCGGATCTTATCAGAAACAGGAAGCTTATGACCCATCAAAGGACTCTCTGCTTATCACGCAGAACAGCGAAGAGACTCTTGCAGGGATTACTTGTAGGTGGGGAAAATTGGGCGAGCAGGGGAAGAAGGAAGGGAGCGGAGTAGAGATGCCCCGCACCTGCAGCGGTGGGGACGCGGGGCGGAATCGCGGTCCACACCTGTGCTGTGGGGACTCTGCGGCTATAGAAATTCGGCGCTCAGGCTGTGCAAATCTGCCCCGCACACCTGTGCCTGTGAAAATCCAGCCCACATCCAAGGCTACAGATACGCAGGAGATCCCAGGATGGAGGAGAGCGTGGAAGCCAGGAGGTGGGCTCTTTGCCCTGCGTCCCACAGCGGACCTCTCCCGCCGCGGGGGCAGCACATCCAGCACTTGAGGCAATAACTTCAGCTGATACCTCCAGTTAAGCCTTAGGCTGGACAAAGGACACAAACTACATACCTGGGCCCCTCCCCCCCCCCCCCCCGCTCTTCCAACCCTACCCCCGCCTTTCTAGAGACTTGATCTGGCCCCTGCACTAAGGAGCAGGGGCAGATTACAGAGGAGCCTTGGTGCTCGGACTCCGGGAAGACAGGCACGCGGCTCTGGCCCAGGGAGGAGACTGGGAGGAGTGTGGTTTTTGCTGGGCTGGGAGAGGGGGGACTCCTCCATCCCCAGCCACCACCTTGTCTGGCTTGTGGGAAGAGTGTAAGACAGCGGGGCTGGGAAAGAGAAGACCCCTCCTTCCATCCCCAGCCTCCACCCTTTCTGGCCGGCCTAGGGTGGGGCAACAACATCCGCAGCTGCAGAGATGCAGGGGTTCCCAGGACAAAAGAGAGAACACAAAAGCCAGGATGCGGACTCTTTACCCTGCGTCCCACAGCAGACCTCTCCCGCCACGGGGGCAGCATATCTAGCATTTGAGGCAATAACCTCAGCTGATACCTCGAGTTAAGCCTTAGTCCGGACAAAGGACACAAACTCCATACCTGGGCCCCTCTCCCTGCTCTTCCAATTCTACCCCCGCCTTCCAGAGACTTGAACTGGCCCCTGAACTGAGGAGTAGTGTCAGATTACAGAGGACCCTTGGCGCTCGGGCTCTGGGAAGACTGGCGGGCGGCTTTGGCCCAGGGAGGAGGCTGAGAGGAGTGTGGTTTTTGCTGGCCTAGGAGAGAGGGGACTCCTCCGTCCCCAGCCACCACCTTTTCTGGCCTGCGGGAAGGGTGTGACACAGCTGGGCTGGGAAAGAGAGGACCCCTCCTTCTGTCCCCAGCCCCCACCCTTTCTGGCCTGCCTAGGGCGGGCAATTACATCGGGGGAGGTACTCCCAGGGTTCAGCAGTAAGCTGCAGATGCAGCTCCCAACTTTCAGTAGCTGAGAAATCTCCCATCCGCCACACACACACACAGGGAAGAGGTGCCCTAAGACTCAGGAGAGTTGGACACAGGGCTAGCGGTGCTACTCTCAGTGTGCATACATGCAGGCAAGGGCAGAAACTGCACTGGCTTTGTAAAAACTACCATCCAGACCCCTCAGCCCCACGCATCTAAAGCTGCAGACCCAACGTCACTCTGGGCACCAGGTGACCGGCTCTATTTGCACAATACGCAGGGGACTCTATGCTACAGCAGAGGACAACCTGGAGATTACTTGATGGGCTTAAGCCACGACTGGCGCTGCTTTTTGTTCTGTTTTGATTTGTCTTTATATCTTTGACATCTTTGCCTGTGTTGAGTGGGGGTTGTCGATTGTTTTTTACATGTGAAAGTATTTGATTTTTTCTTTGTTGTTGTTGTTGTGCTTGGTGATTTGCTTTGTTCTAAAATTGCCTTACCAGGGCCCAGATTAAGAGGCACAAGATTCAACATACCCAGAGGCCAACTACAGAACAAACCAGAGTACAACCGGGTTTGACCTACAAGTGACACACCCAGAGGGGATTCTTTACAGGCACAAGAGCCCATAGAGGCCAAACCACATTTAAGAGGTCAACCTTCACCCAGCAGAACACCCTGCAGTGGGCAGAGCCAAGTCTCACAACTAGTCAGCCTAGGAGTTAACCCCACCTACTCACAAGCGAAAAGCAATTAAAGATCTTCTTTAACAGGACAATATACACAACACAAGAGTCACTTTTGGAGCACATGCAGAGGAGAAGAACGAAGTAGTGCAAGTCAAATATATAGGACACATACTACATACTAACCCAGCAAGAACTAAGAACTCCAGGGCATCTACCTAATACATCGAAGCAAACACAGAGAGTCAGCCAGAATGAGGAAACAAAGAAACATATCCCAAATAAAAGAACAGAAGAAACCTCCAGAAATGGAACCAAATGAAGCAGAGGTAACCAAACTATCAGAGACAGAGTTCAGAATACTGATGATAAGAACGTTTAAGGAGCTTAGAGAGGACATCAAGAAGGATGTAGAAATCATAATGAAAAACCAGTTAGAATTAAAGAACACAATTACTGAAATAAAGAACTCACTTGAAGGAATTAACAGCAGGTTAGATGAAGCAGAGGATCGAATCAGCGACTTAGAAGACAAGTTAGCAGAGATCACCCAAACAGAACAACAGAAAGAAAAAAGAATTAAAAACAATGAAGATGGTTTAAGAGACCTATGGGATAACATCAAGCACAACAACATGCGCATCATAGGAATACCAGAAGGTGAAGACAATGAGCAAGGGATTGAGAACATATTTGAAGTAATAATGTCTGAAAATTTCCCTAACCTGATGAAGGAAACCAACATACAAGCCCAGGAAGTGCAGAGAGTTCCAACCAGGATAAACCCAAACAGGTCCACACCAAGACACATTATAGTTAAAATGGCAAAGTTTAAAGACAAAGAGAGAATCCTAAAAGCAGCAAGAGAAAGACAGAGGGTTACATACAAGGGAATTCCCATAAGACTATCAGATGACTTTTCTGCAAAAACATTGAAGGCCAGGAGGGAGTGGCAGGAGATACTCAAAGTGATGGAAAACAAAGGCCTACAACCTAGGTTGCTTTATCCAGCAAGGCTATCATTTAAAGTTGATGGAGAGATAAAGAGCTTCCCAGAAAAGAATAAGCTAAAGGAATTCATTACCACCAAGCCAGCATTGCAAGAAATACTAAAAGGACTTCTGTAAATAGAAGAAAAATGAAAACAATCTAACTACAAATTTAAAAATGGCAATAACTATGTAACTATCAACAATCACTTAAAATGTAAACGGTTTAAATGCTCAAATCAAGAGACATAGGGTGGCTGAGTGGATAAGAAAGCAAGAACCTTGTATATGCTATATACAAGAGACTCACCTCAGATCAAAAGACACACACAGGCTGAAAGTGAAGGGTTGGAGTAAGATATTCCATGCAAATGGAAATGAGAAAAAAGCTGGAGTTGCAATACTTATTTCTGACAAAATAGACTTTAAAATGAAGAAAATATTAAAAGACAAAGATGGGCACTATATAATAATAAAGGGATCGATCCGACAAGAGGACATAACCCTAGTAAACATCTATGCACCCAACATAGGACCACCTAAATATATAAAATAGATGTTGACTGACATAAAGAGAGAGATCAACAGTAACACTATCATAGTAGGGGATTTCAACACAACTCTGACTACAAGGGACAGGTCTTCCAGACAGAAAATCAATATGGAAACAACAGCCTTAAATGATACATTGGACCACTTGGATTTAATCGATATTTTCAGAGCATTCCCTCCCAATGCTGCAGAATACACGTTCTTCTCAAGCGCACATGGAACATTATCCAAGATAGACCATATGTTAGGCCACAAAACAAGTCTTGATAAATTTAAGAAAATTGAAATCATACCAATTGTCTTCTCTGACCACAGTGCTATGAAATTAGAAATGAACTACAGGAAAAAAACTGGAAGACACACAAATTCATGGAGGCTGAATAATATGTTACTAAACAATGAATGGGTCAAGCAGGAGATCAAGGAAAAAATCAAAAGATATCTCAAGACAAACGAAAATGAAAATACAACGACCAAAAATCTATGGGATGCCGCGAAAGCAGTCCTAAGAGGGAAGTTCATAGCACTGCAGGCCTACCTAAAGAAACAAGAAACATCACTAATCAACAGTTTATCTTCACACACTTAAGGGATCTGGAAAAAGAACAACAAAATAAGCCCAAAGGGAGTACAAGGAAGGAGATAATAAAAATCAGAGTGGAAATAAATGAACTAGAAACCAGAAAAACAATACAAAAAATCAATGAATCCAAGAGTTGGTTCTTAGGGAAGATAAACAAAATTGACAAACCTTTAGCCAGACTCATTTAAAAAAAGAGAGAGAGCACCCAAATTAATAAAATCAGTAATGAAAGAGGAGAAGTGACAACAGACACTGCCTAGATACAAAAAATTTTAAGAAATTGCTATGAGCAACTGTATGCCAACAAATTTGACAACCTGGAAGAAATGGACAATTTCCTAGAGGCGTACAACCTTCCAAGGCTAACGCAAGAAGAAACAGAAAACCTGAATAGACTGATTACCACCAAGGAAATTGAATCAGTAATCAACAATCTCCCAACAAACAAAAGCCCTGGACCAGATGGCTTTACAGGTGAATTTTACAAAACGTTCAAAAAAGAATTATCACCTATTCTCCTCAAACTCTTCCAAAAAAATCCAGAGGGAAGGAAGACTTCCAAACACTTTTTATGAAGCCACTATCACCATGATCCCAAAATCAGACAAAGACACCACAAAAAAAGAAAACTACCAGCCGATATCGCTAATGAACATAGATGCAGAAATCCTCAACAAAATATTAGCGAACAGAATTCAGCAATACATTAAAAAGATCATACACCATGATTAAGTGGGATTCATCCCTGGTATGCAAGGGTGGTTCAACATCCGCAAATCAATTAATGTGATACACCACATTAAAAAAATGAAAAATAAAAATCACATGATCATATCAATAGACGCAGAAAAAGCATTTGATAAAATCCAGTAGCCATTCATGATAAAAACCCTTAAGAAAATGGGAATAGAGGGATCATTTCTCAACATAATAAAGGCCATATATGATAAACCCACAGCTAACATCATACTCAATGGGGAAAAGCTAAAACCATTCCCCTTAAGATCAGGAACAAGGCAAGTTTGCCCACTTTCTCCACTTCTATTCAACATAGTGCTGGAAGTTCTAGCCACAGCAATCGGACAAGAAAAAGAAATAAAAGGCATCCAAATCGTTAAGGAGGAAGTAAAACTGTCATTATATGCAGATGATATGATACTATATTTAGAGAACCCTAAAGACTCCACCAAGAAACTATTAGAGCTGATAGATGAATTTAGTAAAGTAGCAGGATACAAAATTAATATTCAGAAATCACTTGCATTTGTATATACCAATAATAAAACATCAGAAGGAAAAATTAAAAAAGCAATTCCATTTACAATTGCTCCAAAGACTATAAAATACCTGGGAATAAATTCAACCAAAGAGGTAAAAGATCCGCACTCAGAAAATTATAAGACACTGAAGAAAGAAATGAAAGAAGATACAAATAGATGGAAACATATACCATGTTCATGGATAGGAAGAATTAATATAGTTAAAATGTCCATACTGCCTAAGGCAATATACATATTCAACGCAATTCCTATCAAACTACCAACCACGTTTTTCACAGAAATAGAACATATAATCCTAAAATTTATATGGGACAACAAAAGATCCCGGATAGCCTCAGCAATCTTGAGAAATAAGAACAAAGTGGGAGGTATAACAATACCTGACATCAAATTATACTACAAGGCTACAGTAATCAAAACAGCATGGTACTGGCATAAAAACAGACCCATAGATCAATGGAACAGAATAGAGAGTCCAGAAATAAATCCATGCCTATATGGCCATTTAATCTATGACAATGGAAGCAAGAGTGTACGGTGGGGTAAAGACAGTCTATTCAATAAATGGTGTTGGGAAACCTTGACAGACACATGCAAAAAGATGAAGCTGGATCACCTCCTTACACCACATACAAAAATAAATTCCAAGTGGCTTAAAGATTTAAATGTAAGATCTGAAAACATAAAATTCCTGGAAGAAAATATAGGAAGAAACTTCACAGACATTACCCGTAGTAAGATTTTTACTGATATATCCCCTCGTGAGAGGGAAGTAAGAGAAAAAATAAACATATGGGATTACATCAAACTAAAAAGCTTTTTCACAGCAAAGGAAACCATCAATAAAACAAAAAGGGATCCTAATGAATGGGAAAAGATATTTGCCAATGATATATCTGATAAGGGGTTAATATCACAAATTTATAAAAAACTCACTCAACTCAAATCCATAAAAACAAACAACCCAATTAAAAAATGGGCAGAGGACATGAAGAGACATTTTTCTAAAAAGGACATACAGATGGCAAACAGACATATGAAGAAATGCACAACCTCACCTACCATCAGAGAAATGCACATAAAAACCACCATGAGATACCACCTCACCCCAGTCAAGATGGCTATCATCAATAAATCAACAAACAACAAGTGCTGGTGTGGATGTGGAGAAAAGGGAACGCTTGTGCACTGTTGGTGGGAATGCAGATTGGTGCAGCCACTATGGAAAACAGTATGGAGGTATCTCAAAAATCTGAAAATGGAACTACCTTATGATCCAGCAATCCCACTCCTAGGCATCTATCCGGAGAAATCCAAAACTCCAATTCAAAAATCTTTATGCACTCCTATGTTTATTGCAAGACTATACACAATAGCCAAGACACGGAAACAACCGAAATGCCCATCGGTAGAGGACTGGATTAAGAAACTGTGGTACATTTATACAATGGAGTATTACGCAGCCATTAAAGAAGAAAGAAATCTTACCATTTGCAACAACATGGATGGACCTAGAGAACATTATGTTAAGTGAAATAAGTCAGACAGAGAAAGACAAATACCATATGATCTCACTTATATGTGGAATCTAAAGAAAAGAATAAGTGAATGAACTAATCAGAGACAGTTTTGGAAACATAGAGGAAAAACTGAGGGTTGCTAGAGGGGCGGGGGGGTGGGATAAGGGGGAAGGTGAGAGGTTTAGAAAATAGTCGGTAACCACAAGATGGCCACAGGGTTTTGAAAATTAATTTGGGGAACATACAGAAGAATAGTGGATGGGGGGAGGGGGGTTCACACAGTGTGAGGGATATAAATGATAAACGTCTAAGTTTTGCATTGTCTTGTGCACCTGAAACTAATAAAAATAAATAAATAAATAAATAAATAAATAAATAAAATAAAATAAAATAAAATAAAATAAAATAAAATAAAATAAAAGGAGAAAAGTTGACAGAGAGATGTTGAATAGACTCATCTCTACTTTATTCCTGTGTTTCCCTGAAAAATAAGACAGCCGGACCATCAGCTCTAATGCATCTTTTGGAGCAAAAATTAGTATAAGACCCGGTCTTATTTTAATATAAGACAGGTATAATATAATATATACCGGATCTTGTATTAATTTTTGCTCCAAAAGATGCATTAAAGCTGATGGTCCAGCTAGGTCTTATTTTCGGGGAAACACAGTACTATGGGTTATCTTATGCTTCCAATATAACTGTAAAACCCATAGTTGCAATCTCTTGGCAGTACAGTAAGATGAGAGAGATTGTGGAAATATACATTTAGTTCTCATGTTCCCTTAAACCCACCCACAAAGGATTTCTCCTTTCTACCATCATATCTTGAGTTCAAGTGGACCTTTTCCCCCCTAAACTGTGTGTCCCAATGATTTAGTATAATTATATATAATATCAATCATTTCATAACACCAACGATCTCCAAGCAACTACTCTTCTTCTCATCCCGCTGACCTTCCCAATTACTGCCAAGAATTGTTAATTCTTGAACACCCTTATAACTATTGTTTTAAACTCTGTATCTACCGTGTTTCCCAAAATAAAACCTAGCCGGGCAATCAGCTCTAATGCATCTTTTGGAGCAAAAATTAATATAAGACCCAGTCTTATTTTACTATATTATAAGACCAGGTCTTTAATATAAGAATAGAATAGAATAGAATAGAATAGAATAGAATAGAATAGAATAGAATAGAATAGAATAGAATAGAATAGAATAGAATAGAATACTGGGTATAATATAATATAATAGAATACCGAGTCTTATATTAATTTTTGCTCCAAAAGATACATTAGACCTGATTGTCCAGCTAGGTCTTATTTTCAGGGAAACGGGGTAGTAGGCTGCTTGCTTCCATTTTATTTAGTTCTTTTTCTGAAATTTTCTTCTGTTCTTTTATTTGGGATGTATTTCTTTGTCGCCTCATTTTGGCTGCCTCTCTGTGTTTGTTTCTATGTATTAGATCTGCTATGTCTTTTATCTTGACTGGGTGGCCTTATGTAGTAGGTAACCTGTGGGGCCCTGGTGCAATCTCCCTGGTCACCTGTTTTGGGTGTTCCAAGGGTGTCCCTTGTGTGGGTTGTATGTGCCCTCCTATTATAGTTGAGCTTTGAACGATTGGCACATCGGTGGGTGGGATTGACACTCAGGCTGATTGGTTGTGGGGTTTAGCCACATCCACAGCTAACATGCTGCTGTGCTGGGGGCTTACCCCACTGAGTGAGATTTGCCCCAGCAGGCTCTGGTGCCTGTTGAGACTACCCTTTATGTGTGCCATTTGTGGGACAAATTGGGAGGTGCTTTGCTGTGGTCTGAAGCCAACTTCCAAGCATGTTGCTCTGAGGTCTCTTGGGAGGGACTCTGGTGCAGGCCCAGGTCAGCCACTGGTGGTAGCTATTACTGGTGGTAATAGCTACAAAGTAATCCATGGTTGTTCACTTCCTTTATAAGCCTGGAGGCACATGGGAGAGGCCATGCTGTGAAATGAGGATGTCTGTCACCAGTACGGGGCCTGGGTAGTGCCAAATAAAGCAAGAACACCCCGAGGCCTGCTGCCACCACTGATAAAGCCTCACGCTATATGCTAGCTGGGTGAGGCAGGGTCTCAGGGAGTCACTAGAGTGGGAAGAGTTATGTTAACCAAATTTGATTCTGGGTTGGTGCCAGTGCTGAGCTTGGAGCTACTCAGAAAAAGTCTCAGAGTGCACCGGGGCCACTTGCCACCTGCCTGGGGCCTGAAGATCCCAATAGTTCTCCAAGAAAGAGTGAAATGTGAGCAGGGATGGCTGTTCCTTGAGAAAGAGCCTCTAACATTGGAGGAGTTGGGTGGGGACAGGTCCCAAGGAGTCAGCAGGGTATGGTGAGCAGAACTCACCAGGCCAATTCAGATTCAGATTTGGCCATGGGCATGGGGGAGGGGCTCAACACAGGATAGATGGCATCCATCTGTCTGCTCTACAAGAGGAGGATTCTACACAGAGCAAAAGACAACTGTCCCTCCAGTCCTTCCCCTGAAATCACACAGGTCAGTCTCTCCCCATATATCTTGATTCCCCCTGAGTCACTGTGCCTCTGCCAGAGCCCAGGGTGAGTGTCTGTGAGTGAGTCTGTGAGTGGGCCTTTTACGAGGATAGTTGGGTTTCCTGCAGCCTTCCTTCCCACCTGGCCAGTCAGAATCCCCATTGTTTTTCACAGTCAGATGTTGTGGAGGTTCCTCTTCCTGGCACCAGTACTCCAGGCTGGGGAGCCTGGTGTGAGGGGCTGGGGTCCCTCGCTCCTCTGGGAGGAACTTCTGTGGCTGAGATATCCCTCCCAATTTTAAAGGTTTGGGGCCAGCTTGTTTCAGTCTCAATGTGGCTTTTTCTTTATATCTTTGGTATAAAACTTCTGTTCAGCTAGACTCGAGATGGTTCTGCAGGTTTATTTTTGTATAATTTAGTTTTAACTTTAATGTGTTTATGGAAGGAGACATGCACAGTGTTTACTGGATCTCCCTAATAAATGTTTTGTTGTAGCCTTTCTTAGCTATCTTTGTCATGAGACTGGGAAGTCAAAAGAGTGATATCTAATCTACTGTAAAATGAGAAATATATACTAATCAATTGATAGTTTCTTTTCTTTTTTCTGTTCTTTTCCATGATTGACTGACTGTTAGGCCTTTCTTATTGAAATTAATCAAGCTAGATTTTAAGAAATGAAATAGGAGACAAGAGAAAGGAAATTTAAAAAGGAGAAGGAAACAGTGAGAGAATGAGAAAGAAAAAAATTAGTAGAGGAGACAAAAAGTTCTATATAAAATATAACTATGGTTTTAAAAAAAAGCTCTCAGTATATGCTTCATTTGTCAGGCTAATCAGGGTGTTAAAACCTTTATATTTTTCCACAGGATATTAATTCCCACTCACTTATAGAAAAGAAATGCAAATTGGAAAATCATCTCAGATTTTCAGTCATTCCATCCTGTCTCAAACCATATTCTTCACTAGATTTTCAAAATTCTGAATTAGAGTTCACATCTTACATCATAAAGTGTGTTTTTGTATAAGAGTTTCTTATGAGTATATCTACCCATGTGATGTCATTATGAAAATCTTATCTCTGTATCTATCTCTATACCATGCTTCATTTATTCATTTATTCATTTGTTCATTCATTCACCTACTCAGTCACTTAACCTACCAGAAATGTTGCATATTTCATACTGTATTCATATATAAAATCTGGCATTTGGTTTGATTTAATATTGAATTCTAAAAGTTTTGTTTCTTGCCAAATATTTTTAGCATGGGGGAGAGTTTATTCTGAGAGTTTATTCAGAATCAATAATAAATGACAGAATAGATGATAAAAAGACATTTTGTTATTTTGATTTTAGATAGAAGTAAAAATAATAATAATTCATTGATCTACAAGGAAGCCTCTTTGACCTGTCTGACATGCTCAAACTAATTTAATCATATTTAATACTTGAAATGTCCCAGAGATATTTCCTATCACATAACAAAATATATTGTAGCATAAAAATTTTTTTTAACATATCAGAGAAAACAGAGCCCAGTATATGTAAAATCTTTATGTGCAATAAAGAAAATATCACAATTTAATGGGAAAAGAATTGACTATTCTAAACACCCCATTGGCAAAACTGGCTATATATTGAGAGAAAAAAAGTGAGCTAGTGAGCTTAGATGCTCACCTTTGACTCTACATTAAAAAGTCCAAATGGAGAATATGTGTGAGAGGAAAAAATTTTTAAAGGAAATAAAATCAATAACACCAGAGCTCACAGAAATAACTATGACATGAATAAAAATATCAGAATGGGAAAAAGTATTTTCACAAATAAGGAAAGAAATAACAAAGGAAAAGACGGACCATCTATAACTTAAAATAGCATGCAAATTAAAAGGCAAAATGACAAATATGTTTGCAAAATACATGACAGAATATTGAATGATATTATATACAAAGATCTTATAAATGAAGAAGAAGTATATATACAACTCAATGAAGGAAAAAGGGAGGTGAAGAGAAATACAATACCAAGAAACAAATGTAAAACTCAGTATTAAATAAACTCATATATGTATATTAAAAATATTGTTTAAAGCCTGTTGGGATTATGGTAAGGCTGTCAAAGGCATACAACTGTAGCCTTTCTGGAAAACAGTATGATGCTATTCCAGGAGCTTTAAAGATAATTGCACTTTCCATTTTGAAATTTCACTACTGCCACTATCAATGTATCTTAAGAAAATCATTAGAGATTCTTACAAACATTTATATTCAAGGATGATTATAACATCATTTATTTAACAATATAACAATAAAAATTTATCTAACTGTATGGCTATTGTAAAATAGTGTTATATCTCTACAACGGAAATGCTGCCACAAAAATCATAGTTTCTGTAAATATTACACGATATGGGTAAATGTTAAAGGTATAATTTGAGGAAAAAACTGAATCCATTTACATAGAGCATTTGTTTTCAAATTCTTCATAAATAGGTGGGTAGATAGATAAAAGGCTGAAATAACTAAAAATATTAACACTGTCCATTTCTTGATAACGACATTATAATTGCTTTCTATTTTTTAATTTAAATTTTTAATCTTTACTTTTTACTTTATACTTTCCTAAACGTATTTATAGTTAATGTATATTGCAGTTATAATTGAAAAAGATAAATATTTTAAATAAAAATGTGTCAACTTCTGTTATTTTCTGCCTCCGCATCCCAGAACTCTAAAAATGGACTAACACTGATTGAGCAGAATTGGAAATGAGTGCATTTGACTCTGCAAGAGCTTGCTTCTGTTCTCAGACCACTTTCCTCCCACTTCCTCTTCAATACTCACCTTTACAATTTGTGAACATATCTGGCTCCTGAACTAGACCCATCAGGAGCAAGAAACTCTGCTTTCATCCTTAACCAGCTTCCCCCACTTCCTCCAGTCACAATCTAGTCATTACAGCAGTGAAAGAGATCCTTTTAAAATTCAAATCAGATTAAACCCTCTGCTCAAAACCTTTCAATGGTTTCTTTTTATTTAAAGTAAAAGCTGAAATTCTTACAATAGCTGACAATGCTGTCATGATCTGACTCACTATTATTATTTCTCATTTTCTAATATTCTCCCCCTTGCTCACTCTATTGCAACTTCTCTAGCCTCTTTCCTGATCTTGAGCCTGTCCCAACATGCTCCACTACAGAGCCTTACTGCTGGCTGTTGCTTTTGCCTGAAACACTCGCTGAAACCACCCCATTTAAAATGACAACCTCCTGGTTCTCCCATCCCTTTAGTTCTGCTTTATTTTTCTCACTAGCACTCACCACCTAACAAAGTTTACTTGTATATTGCATTTTTACCTGACCTCCCCCACTAGAACATAAGTTCAATGAGGCCAAGAATTGTTGTTTCTTCTCTCTATCTGTCTGTTATTATCTCCAGTACCTAGAATAACACTTGACTTGTAGGAAGGGCTTATTTAAATTTGTTGACTAAGTGAAAGTTTATAGTCCCAGCTCCTGGCACAGGGCCTGGCACACAGACACAGGATGGATTCAATAAAAGTTTTTGATAAAAAAGTGGAAGTCCCTTTATATAAAAATTGTTTTCCCTTACAACTTGTTTTCTGCTTCCCTTTCCTGCAAAAGCTATACTAAAATGAGACTGAAAGGACAGGAAAGTTAAATCTCTGCATTCAGCTGTTTAATACCAAATCTTATTTAAATATAAGTCTGCTTCCTCAGTTGAGATGTAAAATTCAGAATGAAAGAAGCAATTTATTTTAAGCATCAAAACTAAAAAAAAAACACCTCTTTTGTAGAACATTAACAGTGCTCTCTTTTCTCAGCAAGTACTCTTAAATATTTTTGGTTTTACTTTTCATTTATAGAATGAATGTACATGACACCTGTATTTCCTCAATAATTTACTTCCAGGGAAGCCAGCCTTCCTCCCCCACCCAAGATACTGTTATTAAATTTGAAAGTTTTGATGACAAATGAAAGTAGCAAAGTTGAAAGCTACTTGTTTAATTAACAATAAATAGTCTTTATGTGATAGGAAAAGCTTAAATCAGTCAAGTCTTTCTGAAAACCAGAGTAAATAACTCATATATCTGCAGTGTTCATATTTACTCTAACTCCAACAAGACAGTAAAAACATAATCATGACAAAATAGAGAGTACAACCGGGAATTATCTCATAGGTTAGATGCTTTGCACTGTCATGGTCCCTGCCTAATGTTATAAAGGGAGGCAAGTTGCACTCAAGATACTTGGGGCTCCTGGGACACGGTGGAGTTCTCCTAACACAGGAGTCAAGTGTCAGGGAGCATCCATATGGTACTGCATTTTGTCTGAGTTAGTAGGACTCAGAAAGAGAAAGCTATTCTGAAATGCGTCTGAATTATCCTTCTTCCAAATCTTAAACCTAGGTCAGTCTTGTAGGTTGGTTTCGCTCATCAGCCCCCTTTTCATTCCATTCCAAAGAAGCCTGGACTTAATTTACAACTCAGTGAGGCAGCCAAGAGCTTCTCTTATACTCCAGCTAGTCGGGATATGTCCACTCTAAATGCTAAAGGCCAACTAATCAAGATAAGGGTCTTGTTAAGTGTCCAAAAAATCAAATTTCTCAAGACTTAGCAAAGGAGAAGTACAAGGACACGCCCTAACCTGCAGCATAGGTCCACATTCTTAGTGTTGCTCTTCCTCTTGAATGAGGCTTTAACGTGATGGCCACTCAGAATTAAGAAACGCTTCTCATTTGTTTGTCTTGTTCTTTTGTTGTTTTTGGTTTATATACCACATATCAGTGAAATCACATGGTTCTCTGCTTTTTCTGTCTGACTTAGAAACTCATAGACACAGACAACAGTTTAGTGGTTGCCAGAGGGTAAGGGGGGCGGGGGGTGGGGGGTGGGAGATGAGGGTAAGGGGGATCAAATATATGGTGATGGAAGGAGAACTGACTCTGGGTGATGAACACACAATGGGATTTATAGATGATGTAATACAGAATTGTACACCTGAAATCTATGTAATTTTACTAACAATTGTCACCCCAATAAATTTAATTTAAAAAAAAAAAAAGAATTAAGGAACGCTGACAGGGCAGAATTACAAAGAGACCGATCTTCGTTTGCCTGGGAAGGTTCTCCTGACACAATTAGCTCACTAGTTAAATCTGAAAGTGGAATTCTCAAAATCAACAGTATTTTTTTTTCTTAACACAAGACGTTTTTAAACTGCTTATGTCTCCATGTTGCCACAGGCAAATTATGTGACCTGTGATTAATTGGACTGTAAAAAAAAAGCCACAATCCCCAAAACAACAAAAAGCTAAACATCTGGAGAAAATCTAGTACCCAAAGATGGATTATACAATGTGGTAACAGGTGGTGCTAAGAACTATTAAGCTTATTTTAATAAAAAGGGCAAATATCTCCAATTCCATTTCTTCCAATAAACTCCTTTAAGCAGGTGTAAGGGCAAAGCAGAATGAGTTCCCTTGTGTTAAGTATTAAAGAGCCTTTTCTTTTTTTCTTTCTTTTTTTTTTTTTTTTTTGCTTTTTAGAATCTTTGAGATGGCATTACCGTAATTAAAGTATCACTGCATACTATGTTTTGTTTTTGTCATTCAAAAGAAATGTAAACAATACATTACCAAAGTAGCTACATATCTAAAACAACTGTCCACATGCTGACAGACTAACTGGATGAAAATAAACCAGTCTAAATGTAACCCTTTCTAAAAAGGGTTCAAAGTTGTTTTAAACTAAATCCAAATAATAAAGATATCTTATGAAAACAGACTTTAAAAATAAAATGAAAATCATGGTTCTCAGAGAAGGATCCATTTATCTCAGGCTGGCCACTTAAATTTCTCAGGCCTCAGTTTTCTCAACTCTAATGTAAAAGTAGGAGGCAGTTTGGTCTCTTATCTAAAAATATGGCATAATTCTAAGACTTCAGGTCGTTTTCTTAAAAAATATAAATGCTCAGCTTTCTCATTTTTGGATTCAAGATAGGAAAATAATATGAGATTAAGATAGCAGGTGGATAGCTGAATAAAGCTGGACTGACAACTTAATAAGTGAAAGTCAAGTTTTAATTACCTGTAAACAGTGAAAATACTGAAGTTAATAGACCCTGAAATATTGTCTGAATACTTAAATGCCGTGACTACCTATTTATATCTCTTTTTAATTTTAGTACGTATAAAGTAACACGTATATACTGATGTTTCACATTCAATTTTTAATCCATACCATGCCAGGCTTAGTCTATGGGCAGTGCCAACAGAAGTCAGCCATACCTAACCTGTTTTGCAGAGTCATACACTGAGGTGGAAACTTGCTGACTAATGAATTCTGAATTTTCATGGTTTTTTTTTAAAGTTGATATTGCAATACACTTTTCTAAGATTTATGTCTCAGCTATTTCTGTGAGAATTTGAGGCCAAAAGGCACATTATATAAAATAACTTAATTTCATATCTGAAACAAAACACTTCTAAAATTATTTTTAAGTGATTTTGTGTTTTCTTTCTTACAGAAGTCCATTAATCCAAGTACTCTAATTTGTACATCACATAGCTTTAGATTATTTGATTTGCATCCATTACATGACAGTAAAATGATCACTGTAGACTTTGTTTGTTTTGTTTTTGTTTTTCAGTTCATGTCTTTTAGTAACCCATATACAATTACTTGTCTTCTGGTTGGTTGAAGCAATAGGTCGGACAATATTTGCCACACTAATGCCTGTCAATGTGGCTGGCCATAAAAACTCCAGCACCACAGTCATCTAAAGGGTGCTCCCAACAAAGGCAATTGATTCTGCCATTTTCATCTACCTTATAGTATTTCAGGACAACCAGCTTAGCCTTCTTTCTCTTGTGCTTTTTCTTCTTGAAAGTGGTACAAGCAAGCAACTGGAAGATGGACGTACTTTGTCTGACTACAACATTCAAACGAAGTCCACTCTTCATCTTGTGTTGAAACTTCATGGTGATGTAGAGTTTTATTTATTTTCTTACCACTATGTGTGGTGGTGAGAAAATTTGGCTTCAGAAATACTGCTTGCCACATTGCTAAATTCTCTATGTATATATTTCCGAAAGAACACACACCTACTTCATCACATGACAATTTCTACCAATATATTTCCCCATGAAACCAAAAGAAGAATTTTACACATATATTTGCAAATATAAACTTCAGAAACATTATAGCTCTGGTTCTAAGATATTTTAAGAAGACAGGTTCAGAGTAATTCAAAGGCTGATTCAACTAACAGCTTATGTTTTCAAATTGCCAGAAAATTATCTCAAAAGCAAACCATAGTGAATCTGATCTTCATCTTGTTCTTCTTATATAGCCTCTGCTCTCACAACATGAGAAACACACAGTGAGAGTGAGAAAGTTACTGTTCAGTGAAGATGATGGGAGGAGCCCTGTGAGTTCTTTGAGCGACTAGGACAGCAAGCATTTGGTGGTGCTCAAAAGAACACTGCTGAGATGCAAGACAAGATGGGCACTGAAAATATTTTGAGACATAGCCCCCTTCCTTTAGAATTAGTATTTCTTTTTCATTCCAAAGAAGTTGTATGCTATACTAATATGACAAAATATTGCAATATTGCATCCATTTTTATAACCACAAACGATGATGGACATATTTTTATCTGACAGTACCATGCCAAAATTACTAGTCTATTCAGTGAAAAAACAAACAAAACAAAAAAAAAACACACATGATTTTGCACTGTGGTCTACTATCTTTTCTCCAACCCTCACAGTTATTCTGCATCTTTTTCCTTTCCTTCTTCTTTTATTTTCACTTTCTTTTTTCCATCACTCCTGAACCAAACAGGGAAAAAATATGGTCTCTACCCTTAAGGAGTTTAGCACCCATCCAATAAAATAGAAAATTAAATAAAATAAACTGCAGTGAGCATTATGATAGGGTAGAAAATAAGATAGAAACAAAGTGTGGTGGGAGCCTAGAGAGAAAGTCACCACCAGATGAGCCCTGAGGGCTAGGTGGAGCCAGTGAACAGGGATGGGATCTGAGGTGAAGATGCAGAGGCAGAAGAGAGTGTGGGCTTTCCAGGCCCTGAAAGAAGTTAAGTATGGCTTAAAGGTAGAGATGAAGCTTTGGCTGAGACTGCTAGCTGTGCACCAAACACCGTTGCCTTCTTCCTGGATGTTCATCAAAATTATATTTCCAAGCTTCTCATGCTTCAATTATGTGTTGCCATGTGACCCTTCCCCACTTCTAGAATGTGAGCAGAAATTATGTGTGTCACATCTGAGCCAAGGCCCACTCCCCCTTTTCCTTTCTCAGATACTGAGTTTGATAAAAAAGAAAAGTAACAAGTCCTAGAAAATGCAGAGCTGCAGTTGATAAGAAGCAAGGTTCCTGAGGCACTGTTCAGAGAATAGCCAGCCAGCAAGATCCTCTTTATGGACTATTAGCTAAACAAAAAATACACCTCCATTTATTTTATTTTATTTTATTGAGCCATTACTCATTTGACCTACGTCAACTCGCAGTCCAGGTTAAAGAGTTTGATCTTTATCTTAAGGGTGATAGGGAACCACTGAAGGGATTCAAACTAGGAAATGTCATGATCACAAAACCAGTTATCTTCAATTAGCTCTATCTATAATGAAAGAACAGTCATTGTTTCTAATAATTTAGGTAATTTCCCCCAGGTTCCTGTTCCTCTCACATGATGGATAATATGTGGCATGATTTACTCAAATAGTTTTAGTAAATTCCAGTCTTGATAAAATAATAATCATAAATGTCTAAAGCATGAAAGGACACAATGGATCATCTTCTCAAAATCCCTTATTGCACAGAAAAGGAAGGACCATAAAAGCGGGATGCTTACCCAAGGTCACATGGGCATGTTAAGAGGAGTGGGAGATCAAGAACTACAGCCAAGTTCTCTCGCTCTCACTCTAAGATCCTTTCCACTATCCAGCCTGTTTTAATTCCTTTAGCTCCAGCGCTTGCAACAGATTAGATTGCTCTGGGGAAATTAATTAAAGGAGTTAACCATTAAAAAGTTATAATTTTGGCAATAGCATTTTGTTTTTAAACTTAGAATCATTTGTATGTAATTCTAGGAATATAGAAGAAATACACTGCATTGTTTCTTCTCCCATTGTTTAATTGATGTTTTATTGAACTGAAATAAATGAAATATTTTAACACCTTACATCTCCTTACAAGAAACATCTCCACCAGTTAAAGAGAAATATTTTAACTATAATTTTCTATCTTTGTTTTACAATTTTACATTTTTACAATCTGAAAGGCCCTATATATTCCTTTCTGAACTCAAGTTCTGACCACAAAGGGAATTTCCACAGTGCCTAAGCCCTATGGAATATCTGATGAAACTGGATTGACTTTGATTGACATTTTGCTTATGCTGTCTCATATTAAGAAATAAAGAGCACTATGTCAAGAAAGTTGCTTTTAATTTTCCTGGGGTAACTAAAAGCCTGTGGTTGCTGATAGTGAAAGATAATAGAAGTATATCCATGAGCAAATGGGAGTATAAGAGAGCTGAATCTATCAAATAATATCAAAGGAACATTGGAGTAACTGACGGACCAGGAAAAGAGAAACTAAAGTAAAATCCATAATGGTACATGTTAAGAAAGTTGTACCCAATATTGGCATTTTTTCTTTATTGATATTAATTTGGTGTCTATAAAAATCCAAAGAATGGAAAATCATCTTAGTCCCTAATGGCAAATTGGAAATTAATGAAAATATATGTTAAAATGAGCCAATCATACACTTGCATTTAGCTCTGGATCCTCTAATCCCTAAAAAATAAAAGCACAATCTATAAGTTATTGTAAATCAATAGATGAATCTATAAGAAGATAATGCATCAGTAAGTGTGGATCTTCCATTAATAGGCAGAAATCATTTCAAAATAAGCTTGAAATATCAAGTAAATCTAGTCTTTCAACACTCTATTCATAATGATCGGTTCAAGAAAAGTTATACATACCCATCTATACTTAGGAAATGATTTTACAAATGAATACTCATATTACATTAGGGATGGTAAATTAATATTGATGATATGTATGACAGCCAAATCTGAGAGAACAGAAAAGTGACAGAGGGTAGGGGGTGTGGGTTTTGAGGGAAGAGAAGAAGCATCCAAGTCTGTCTAACTTTGGGCAAGAAACTTTTCTGTGCTTCTTTTTCCGTATCTCTAAACTGAACATAATCATAACTATCTTACAAGTTTTATCTGAGAATTAGAAATTTTACACATGCACACACACACTAAACATGTAATGTCTGGTATTGTATCTAGCATATAGTAGACATCTAAAACATGATAGTTTTATTGCCATTATTATTATTGGTATTAATATTATTATTATTACTATTATCATCATATTAAGTTGGTCAAAGTTCCTAATGAGTCTGTTGATAGATACACTGTTTCTTTTATAGTGAATCAAGTGGTGAGTGATGATAATGAATATTTAACAGCATGATCACTACTTGAAAAGATATAATTATATCTTGTATATGTATGTGTGTGCATATATACATATTAGGTAGAAGAATACAAAGATTTTATTTTATAATGACATTATGCTAAAAGTATGGTCACCAACCACTTGCTTATTTCATAAGGAAAAAGATAACTTGCCACAGCTGTCATCTGAAGTTTCAGCACCTTTTGTTAAAGCTGTATGAAAGTGCTCGTCATCTAACAATAAATAAAAGATAGTTAACAAAAAAAAAGAAATGCTTCAGTGTATTATTTCATGGTGGTCCTGGAGAGCATTGGACAGAAAGTTCAGGATAATCTATAAAAAGCAGAGTGAGGGGAGGGGGTGGTGAAAGGGGCCATGGGGCCGTGTGAATCCATGTGGAAAAACGATCAGTACCGGAGAAGGTTAAATTCTCAGTCCCTGAAGTCTTGCTGTTGTGGCTACAGCCCAAGAAAGTTAATGAAAGAAAGGAGCATTGACAACTCCTGCTGCTTCGACAGGAGCTTACCACCTCATTACTGGCCAGATTCTTACAACCAAAAGAAAAGAATACTCCTGCCAAAGGGAAGAGTAAGAGCTAGAGCGAGTCATCCAAGCAAGACATTGCTTATATTGGGTGAAGATCAAAGTAATATCAAACAAAAGGAACTGGACAAGAAATAGCTGAGCCAAGAGCTATGACCACAGACTAGACAACTATCCAAACCCTGGGCAGGAGAGATGGAAAGGACAAGTTAAACCCCTACTCATCACTGCCGAACAGGAAAAAGTAAATGAAGTGACACCATCTGCTCACTTTCCCAGAAGAGAGAATTTCAACTCATCATGGTTAGCAATGCAAACATTTTCGAAAGCATTACTCTAATTACAAATGATTAGAAATGATTCCTAGAAGTGAAGACTTAACTCGCAGTGTGCCTGAACTAATGAACATTTTCTGCACATCCCAAAGCATTGGCTACAGACGGTTTCTGAGGTTTTAAAATGATCCTCTTAAACATAATAAGATGTTTCACTTTTTCTATTTCTCTAAGCATATAAATAGATGCATTTAAAAAAAAAATCACAGTAGGAAATCACAGGATTCTTTCAGAACTAGCAAATACAGTTTTCATTGTTGTTTTAGCTGCTGGCATTTTTGTGGGTGGGCTTGCATTTGCGTGTGCATGCCAAACTGAGAGGAAAAAGTACAGAGCAACTAAAATTAAATATTTAAAGTTAAATTTGTAATAATACTTTCTATGGAGATATAGGCCTTGTTGCAGATTTAAATTTTAGTCACATCTTTGTAGTAGTAAATCATCACTACTCCCCATTAAAAATTGACAATGCCAAGTGTTGGTGGAGAAGTGGAGCAACTGGAACTCTTATACATTGCTGGTGGGTGTAAAGTGGAAAGCTGTTTGATAGACAACAATATGCTTTGTTGTTATTGCTGTATAAGGATTTTGCTGTATAACTGTTACTTAAGATATTTTCAAGATTTTCCTTATCTCCCTATCATGTTCTTTGTATAGAAGAGAGCAAATAAATGTTAAATCACATCAACAGAAAGTGAAATCATGGACATTAAAGAAACAGTGTATTTTAAAGTCAAGAGTCATAAACATGAAAATAAACACATATCATAAGTAGCTATTTACGTCTATACTATATATGAGTACACATGTATATGTATATATATACACACACACAGATGCACATATACTATTTTTTGCCTACAAATAATTCTTGAGGTTTCCTACTTATTGCTAAACAACATAAAAAATCATGCTCTAAATTATTTAATCATTCTACAAGAAACATTTCTACAAGAAAATTCTCATACAGCAGTAACAACAAACCATGTTATTTTGATATTGTTCTTTGATATTTGTTTCTCTATTAAGTCACTTAGAATATTTAGAGTTACATAAATTTTTTTCCTTCTCAGAATTAATTAAAAGAAACCTTTGCATTTAATAATACCAATTTCCCACTTTTACTCTTCATCTTGACTAGATAAGTAGAAGCTATAATTGAGTGCACAGGAATTTCTAATTTGCATTATGGCATGTGAAGTTGAAAGGCTACCTATAATTATTTATTTAACACAGGTATAATTAATGATGATTATTTCAAAAATTAATAATATATTTTGGAAATACATTATGGGTGGCTTAAGCCCTCTTGCCCTCACTTTTCTTCCCTCTTTATCATTTCGTTTTTAATATTACTGAAGAAATGTCACTTAAAACATAGTATAAAAAACTAGAAACCTTTCTCAGGGGTTAAAAAATAAAACAATAAATGATTTTTTATTAAATTTATTGGGGTGACTTCAGTTAATAATGTTACATAAGATTATAAGTGTACAATTCTGTAACACATCATGTGTATATTGCATTGTGTTCTCACCACCCAAAACCTAATCTCCTTCTATCACCACATATTTAACCCACTTTATCCTTTTCATCCTCCTCCCACCCCCTTTTCCTCTGGTAATCACCATTCTGTTGTCTGTGTCTGTAAGTTTTGTTTGTTTGTTCATTTGTTGCTTTCTATTTTGTATCCGACATATTAGTGAAATCATATGGTTCTGGTACTTTTCCATCTGACTTATTTCACTTGGCATGATACTCTCAAGATCTATCCATATTGTCACAAATGACAGTATTTCATCCTTTCTTATGGCTGAGTAATATTCCATTGCACATCTGCACCACATTTCTTTAGCCAATCATCCATTGAAGGACAGTTAGGTTGTTTCCATATATTGGCTACTGTGAATAATGCTGCAATGAATATAGGATATATACATCAGTATGAATAAATGTTTTCAAAGTTTCTTGGTAGATACCCAGAAAAGTGATTGCTAGGTCATATGGTAGCTCTATTCTTAATTTCTTGAGGAACCTCCATACTGTTTTCCATAGTGGCTGTACCAGTTTATGTTCCCAGCAGCAGTGTATGAGGGTTCCTTCTTCTCCAACACCTGTTATTTTTGTCTTATTGATAATAGACATTCTAACAGATGTGACATGTTATCTCACTGTGGTTTGATTTGCATTTCCTTCACCTTTATTCAACATAGTACTGGAAGTCCTAGCCAGAGCAATCAGGCAAGGGAAAGAAATAAAAGGTATCCAATTTGGGAATGAAGAAGTAAAATCATCATTTTTTGCAGATGACATGATTCTATATATAGAAAATCCTAAAGACTCTACTGGAAAAACTATTAGAAACGATAAACCAATATAGCAAAGATGCAGGATACAAAATCAATGTACAAAAATCCATTGTGTTTCTATATACTACAATAAAATCTCAGCAAAAGAAATTTAAAAATTCCTTTTGCAATTGCAACAAAAAGAATAAAATACCTAAGAATAAATTTAGCAAAAGAAGTGAAGGACTTATACACTAAAATCTACAAGACATTGTTGTAAGAAATTGAAGTAGGAACAGAGAAATGAAAAGATATTCCATGTTTATGGATTGGACAAATCAATATAGTTAAAAGGCAATATTACCTTAAGCAACATACAAATTTAATGCAATGCCCATTAAAAATCCAATGGCATTTTTCAAAGAAATAGAACAACGACAACAACAACAACAAAACCATTAAATTTGTATGGAACTACAAAAGACCATAAATAACAAAACAATCCTAAGAAAAAAAGAACAAAGCCAGAAGTATCATACTACCTGACTTTAAATTATATTACAAAGCTACAATAAACAAAACTGTACATCATTGGCAGAAAAATAGACAGACCAATGGGATAGAATTGAGAGCCCAGACATAAATGCTTCTTTTATCAATTCTATTATAAAGAGAATGTTATATCAGCAAAGCAACTCTCAGTTGCAGACATTTTCTGAGATTGTGTTGGTGTTGGTTTGTTTTTATTTTTTTTTTTAAATGTACGTGGGATATGAATTGCTTTCTACATATAAAATATTTAAATTTAAAAGAGAATATTCAGTGTCCTAAACTCTTGAAAAATTTAAGATTTCTTCCAAATGTTTTCAGGTGCTTAAAAAGAAAAGCCTTTTTTAAGGGTGATTTTTGTTATAAATTATTTTCTGTGTTTTGCAGATTCCAAACAGTGAAATAAATGCAATAGGAGTGTATCTTTGTTGCTCAACTGATTTCAAATAATGGTTAAAATTCATTTGTTATGTAAGAGCTGTGGCTATGCAATATAAAAACACCATCCAGCTATCTTGCCTGAGGAGTCGGTTATTGAAATATATCAGGACTTAACTCTCAGGACACCTTAAAAGATGAAAGTTAATAAGCCATGAATAGGAGCTTTGCTTTTCACAACCCATGGCTATTGAGAGTAAGGGGTCTTCAATGGTAGTGAGTGTTTTGGGAAACATTTTTTCTAGGTTTGTTTGGAAGGTATTGGGCACCTGTCTAACTATCTAGGTCACCAAGATGAGACATCTGCAACTGTAAAGAACAAATCATAAAACCCATTTTGTGCAAAACTCTTGCGTTTTGAGTGATGATCATCATGACAAGCTTACTTCAGAATTAGCCCTGGTTCTCCAGGTGGCTTCCAGGTATAATTGTATATTCTTCACAGTCAGTACGTCCTCAGCTGGTGCTGGCAATGATAATTTTTATGGTATTAATGAAATGTAACAGAAGGGTTTGGGACAAAGAGTACACAGTCTGAAGATACAGTAGCTATTAACTAAAATTTGAAAGCAGATATGTCCTATATCTCTTGTCCATAAACATCATAGTGTAATATAGAGATTTGGGATCATTCTTTCAGATTAAAGTAAAAATTAATCTGATCTATCAGGTATACTACCAAAATGATTTTTATTGAGACCTTATGTGAGTTTCAGATGGACTACATTCCCCAGCTTTCCTGCTGATAACAGATTTTCCAAGTAACATTTAATGATCTGAATCTCACTGAAGAATGCTTACAGCAACCTGCCACAAAAAGGAAGTCTACCATGAACTCTTATTTTAGTTGCCTATCAGGAGAGAATCACTAAATTTCTACTCTCCAGAATTCCATGAAGAACAGATGCTTCTGTTATCTAATACAACATTGCCCTAGTTCCCTGCCCTGACCCTTGGAAGAATGAACTAGAGGCCTGGATAGAATTATACGCCTTAAAATGCATCTTAGGAGATCAAGTTTTCAAGTAAGCTAGGTTTGAAAATATCTGCCATATGTTTTCAGAATGGATTGAAAAATCAACATTCAACAAGACTGAAAATGGAAGATTTTGGAGCAAAACATTAATACCCATGCCAAATTTGTAATTTCTTTTAAAAGAAAATGAATTAGCTGTCACACCCCAGATGGATGAACATAAGGCAAACTAATCTCCAGGCAGTGAACAAGTCTTTTGGGAAGGCCCTCTCCCACCCTGTCCCATGCATCAACAGAACCTTCTGTCCAGCTCTACACCCAGCAGATGCCTCACCTCCCTCTACCTAGCCCCCTCAGCTAGGCTCCATCAGTTCTAAGGGGCCTACGCAAAGGCATTATAAGGCATGGTCATTTATTACCTCTTCCAGATTTCCAGGTCTCTTTAAATAATTTTATCACATATGCACATAATTTTAAGCATTATATGTTGTGGATTTTTTTAAAAAAAATATGAGCTATAGAGTACATTTTATTAATGCTGCCTTAGAATAGGAATCAAAACCATAATTGTAGCCATAATCATACTATATACAGCTCCTTACTGTAATTTATCTCACCCAAACTCTTGGTTTCATACTAACCTTAGGTTTTATTTATTATGCATCTATTATATGTCAGATGTGGGGATAAAGCAAGAGAATGTGGGTTGCACTCTCATGGAACTTACATTCTAGAGGAGGAGACAAGCATATAAGGAAATGGATAAAGAAAAATTGGATGATATGAGCTGTGAAGGCAACAACACTGGGTGATGTTATTCAGCACAGAGAGCAAATGGATTGAGAGGGAAATGAGGATTACTTTAGGCTGGATCATCTGAAAGACCTCCCAGGGATACAGAAGCCAGATAATTTCTGAATGAGGCAGAGGAGGTAGTCATGGGCTAACCTGGCTAAGATAAGGTCATGCAAAGGAAAGATCATGAAAAAACCCTGGGTTGACTTCATGCTTTCTGTTTCCTAAGGACAGACAGGTGGGTAGTAAGTTCAGAGGGCCCAAGAAATCTTGGTATGAGATTGAATCAGGAGAATAGGAAGGTCACAGTGAACTTATGAAGAGCTTTTTAGGTCTGAAATTCAAAATTTGATGAAGTTACAGATGGATTCTGTGCTCAGGTATAACATGATGTAACTTGTCTCTCTAACTGCGTGTGCAGAATGGATTGAAAAGGGAGTGAAGCATGGAAGGTGAGAGTAATTTGGAGGCTAGGTGACCAATATTGGAGTCTTGAACTCAGGGCAATAGAGAAAATGGGTAGGGTGCATCCTTGAGGGCTGATAAGACTTGTAGGAGTTGAGGTGCCACAAGACCTCAGAGATTTTTGTGTAATGACTACCTTTAAGAAGTGCAATTAGGGACATTTATGTGCTCAACCTTCTACGTACATACTTTTTGTATTTCTCTTCCTAATCCCAGTCAACAGTAATAAAGGTTAAAATGTTATATGTGTAGTGAAGGAAACAAGGAAAAAATATAAACATTCTAATCACATGAAAGTCTTGTCAAGTTATGGTTAGAAATTGTTTCAGTGTCTGGGCATCACCTGAGGCAAGACAAGAGAATCTAGTTAGTAAAAACAGAGATGAGGCTATATAAGTGAAGAGAACAAAAAACTCATTTTAATATTATAAAGTAATAAGGTAACACACTTGGAGAACAGAAGAATTATTTGTTCCTAAAAAGCACATATAGTCAAACCAATCTCAAGATGTAATCAATACAAAAGGAACAAACAAGGTTAAGGATAATGACTAATTCTTAACAACAATAATAAGGAGAATGTCCCAGGAATTTCAACAATCTACGATAAACAAAATAACTGAAGACATTTTCCTATATGAGTATACATTTTTTTCAAGATCTTCTGTCAAACAATGCTTACATGAAAACAAGGGAACAATAAATTAGCTATTTAAACGTGGGCTAGGCATAGAACAGTGGGCGTGAATCAGGTGGGGAAGAAAGAAAATCTCCTTACACATTCAATCATTTCTTGACTCTAGAATTAAATGGCAAAATTGCTTAGAAAGCTAAATGTGAATATCACTTTGTTCTTTTTTATTAATACCACGGTAGATGACTAAACTCTTTATTAGGTTGAATCACTTTGCTGTAATTTTAAAAATGACTAAAACTTAAAACCACATTTCTAGCCAAGATGGAAGAGTAGGTAAACACTGTGCTTGCTTACTCTCACAACCACATCAGAATTACAACTAAACTACAGAACAACCATCATTGGGAATCACCTGAAGTCTGGCTGAACAGAAGTTCTACAACTAAGGACTTACAAAAGAAACCACCTCAAGACTGGTAGGAGGGGCAGAGACATGGAATGAGTTGGTCCCACACCTGCTTGTGACCGTTAAAAATCAAGAAAGATACCTATGCTGTGGGGTTCCCCAATGGAGGAGAGAGGCGGTCCCTGCTTTTCCCCAGGCTGCCCAGCCCAGGGTTCCAGCGTCAGGGAGAAAAGTCCTCATAAATTCTGACTGTGAAAACCAGCAGAGATGGTGGCTGAGTGAGATGGAGGGCAGTTGGAGTCCCAGGAACTCCTCTTAAAGGGCCCCAAAATGGACTTACTCACTGACTGACTCACTTGCTCTGAGCTCTAGCATTGGGGAAGTAGATCAAAAGGTGACAGGGACATACGGTGAGGAACTGAATTGTCTGATTCAGGGTGAGGGATGGGGGCAGTGTTCTCCCAGATAGAAGTGCAGGCAAAGTCAATTATTTCTTTACTGAGCCTTATCCTCTCCCAGTATGCAGACAAAGGAGGCTTCCATATATAAGTCTCCATCAGACTGGCAAACAATATTGGCCCAGCCATGGTAATGCACTGAGACCTTCCCCACCCAACTGGCAGATCTACCCACGCTGCTTCCAGTGGCTTTTCCATGCAAATAGCCTGTCTTGGCTCATGTTGCAGATTTTTCTAAAATCTCTTGAAGGTTGCAACCCCCAAAAAGGAGCATCTGGCCTCAGCATGCCCTGTACCTCTTACTGAGAAGTTCCAAATCTGGTACTTGTGACAACAACCCTTAGTTCATGCCTTAGCCTCTCAGGTGGTGGCCAACTGAAAATTGCATTGTGGTTCATGCCAGGTGACGTCAGGCAGGGCACAGGCTGGGGCTGAACTTGGACTGTGGCAGGTCCCCTTCCAGAAGTTCTCAGGGCTGGGATGACTGGTGGCCATCTTCTGACCAAGCCCAAGCACCTTTCAGCTGCCTCCACAGGTGACACAACAAGAGGAAGCCTGGGCAGGCACCAGAGCCCTGCTAAAGGGAATTCTGCTCCATAGTGTCAGCCCTTATACAACAACTCATCCACTGTAGTTGCAGCCAGTCTTCAGAACCAATCAGACTGGGGGTCAATTTTTTTCCATTTACATTCAGAGAGCAGCCAAAGCTCAAGTACAATAAGATGGCACACATAACCCACAAAAAGGTTTAGGTGATCAGGGAGACTGTACCACTGGGCCCCACAGGACACTTACATAAGGCCACTCTACTAAGACCAGGAGGTATAGCAGCCCTAAATAATACATAGAAACAAACATAGAGGCAGCCAAAATGGGGAGACAAATAAGCATATTCCCCTTCCCCAGAAAAGCTCCAGAAAAAGGACTAAACAAAATGGAGACAAGCAATCTACCAGACACAGAGTCCAAAGCACTGGTTATAAGAATGCTCAATGATCTCAGTAAGTACTTCAACAAAGAGATAGAAAACATAAAAGTGGAGATGAAAAACATAAAAACAACCAGTCAGCAATGAAGAATACAATAACAGAAATTAAAAACACATTAAAAGGATTCAACAGTAGATTAGATAAAGCATAAGACTGAATCAGTGATTTAGAAGGTAGCAGAAACCACCCAAACAGAACAGTAAAAAGAAAAATGAATCCAATAAAATGAAGATAGTTTCAGGGGCCTCTGAGACAATATCAAGCATACCAACATCCACATCATAGGACTACCAGAAAGAGAAGAGAGAAAGAAAGGAATGGAAAACCTATTTGAAGAAATAATAATGGGAAACTTCCCTAACTTGATAACATAAATAGATATACAAGCCCAGGAAACGAGGAGAGTCCCAAACAAGATGAACCCAAATAGGCCTACACCAAGGGACATTATAATTAAAGTGCAAAAGTTAAGGACAAAGAAAGAATTTTGAAAGCAGCAAGAAAAAAGAAGTTAGTTACTACAAGGGAGCTCCCATAAGACTGTCAACTGATTTCTCAAAGGAAACTTTGCAGGGCAGAAGGATTTGGCATGAAATATTTAAAGTGATGAAAAGGAAGGACCTACAAACAAGACTACTCTTCCCGGAAAGGCTATCATTGAGAATCAAAGGACAGATAAAGAGCTTCCTAGACAAGAAAAGCTAAAGGATCCCATTACAACCAAATCAGTATTACTAGAAATCTTAGAGGGACTTCTTTAAGAAGAAGAAGGGGGAAAACAAGCAAAGAAAAAAATCAGTAAATGAATAATAAATTGACAATAACTATGTAACTATCAATAATCAATTAAAATGTAAATAGATTAAATGTTCCAATCAAAAGACATGGGGTAGCTGAATGGATAAAAGAACAAGACCGATACATATGCTGTCTACAAGAGACACACCTCAGATCAGTAGACACATATAGGCTGAAAGTACAAAAATGAAAAAAAAAAAAAGTATGCAAATGAAAAGGAAAAGAACGCTGGAGTAGCAATACTTATATCAGACAACATAGACTTTAAAATGAAAACAATGATAAGGGACAAAAAAGGACATTACATAATGATAAAGGGGTCAATCAAATGAGAGAACATAACTGTAGTAAACATCTATATACCCAACATAGGAACACCTAAATATATAATGCATATATTCAGACATAAAGCGAGAGATCAACAGTAATACAATCATAGTAGGGAATGTTATCATCCCACTAACACCTACACATCTTCCAGACAGAAAATCAACAAGTAAACAGCAGCCTTAAATGACACCAGATGGATTTCATTGATATTTTTAGAGTGTTCCACCACAAGGTAGCAGAATATACATTCTTTTCAAGTACATATGGAACATGTTCCAAGATAGACCACATCTTAGGCCACAAAACAAGTCTCAATTATTTAAAGAAGATTGAAATCATATCAAGCGTGCCCTCTGTCATTAATGGTATGAAACTGGAAATCAATTACAAAAGAAGGAAAAAAAACCTGAAAAACACATGGAGGCTACATAATATGCTACTAAACAATGAATGGGTAAACAATGAGATCAAGAAAGAAATCAAAATATATGAAGTGTGATCACAAAATATGAAGAATGCTGCTGCAAGGTGCCATCCAACAGAAAGGCAGGGGATCTTCGATATGGGAAGCGGTGCATAGAACCTTAGTGACAGTGTGTGACAAGTTTCAACTCGTTTGGTGCAGTCAGTCAGGTGTGAGCTATGGTTGAGAGAAGGTGTGTTATAATGTGTTCCATAAATCATGAATCAGGAACAATGCGTTAACATGAAATGGGCAGATAGATGGTTTCATCCTCCATCATGATAATGCTCCATGTCACACATCGTTTCTGGTATGGTAATTTCTGTCAAATAAAAACATTACAGTGTGTCCTCATCCACCTTATTCACTGGATCGGGCACGATGTAACTTCTGGCTCTTCCCCAAAGTCAACATGACCGTGAAAGGTAAACATTTTGAATCGATTCAAGACATTAAGGCAGTCACAACAGCGCAACTAAAGACGTTCACAAAAGTCGACTTCCAGAACTGCTACAGAACGTGGCAAGAACGATAGGATAAGTGTATTTGAAGTGAGGGTGTGGGGTATTTTACTAATGTATCTTTTAGTAATAATTTTTTAAATTTAAATTAAAAGTTTTTTTTTAGTTTAAACTTTTTGTATTTTTGATCATACCTTGTACGTTAAGAGAAATGAAAATGAAGACAATGACACAAATCTGTGGAACACAAAGAAAGCAGTCCTCAGAGGGAAATTTATAACAATGTAGGCCTACCTAAAGATACAAGAAAAATCTCAAATAAGCTATCTAACTTCACATTTAAGGGAATTGGAAAAAGAATGGCAAAGAAAGCCCAAAGTGAGTATGGAGGAGGAAATAATATGAAGGAAACAATAAAGATCAGAACAGAAAGAAATGAAATATAGTCTTAAAAAAAATACCAAAGATCAATGAAACCAAGAGCTGGTTCTTTGAAAAGATAAACAAAATTGATAAACTTTTAACCAGACTCATCAAGAAAAAAAGAAAGAGGACACAAATAAATAAAATCAGAAATGAATGAGAAGTGAAAATGGACACAACAGAAATAAAAGAATTGTAACCAAATACTATGAGCAATTACACACCAAAAAAATAGACAATCTGGGGAAAAAAATGTATAAATTCTTACAAGCATACAGTTTTCCAAAGCTAAATCAAGAAGAAACAAAATCTGAACCGACTTATTATTACTAATGAAATCATACCAGTAATCAACAAGCTCTCAATAAACAAATTCCTGGACCAGATGGCCTCACAGGTGAATTTTACCACACATTCAAAGAAGAATTAGTACCTGTTCTTATCAAAATATTCCAAAAAATTTCAAGAGGAGGGAAGGCTCCCAAGCTCAGTCTATGTGGCCACCATTACCCTGATTCCAAAACCAGACAAAGACATTACAGAAGAACTGTAGATCAATATCCTTGATGAACATAAATACAAAAACCCTCAACCAAATATTACCAACACTAGTTCAGCAATACATTAAAAAGATCATTCATCATGATCAATTGAGATTCATACCTGGCATGCAAGAGTGGTTCGATATCTGCAAATCAGTTAATGTAATACAACAAACAAACGAAATGAAAAATAAAATCTTATGGTCATATCAATAGAAGCAGAAAAAGCATTTGACAAAATCCAGCATCAATTTATGATAAAAACTATCACAAAAGTGGGAAGAGAGCGAACATATTTTTACATAATAAACACCATATATGACAAAGCCACAGCTTACATCGTACTCAACAGGGAAAAGTTAAAGCTTTCTTCTTAACATCAGGTACAAGACAAGGATGTTCACTTTCATCACTTTTATTCAACATAGTACTGGAAGTCCCGGCACAGCAATTAGAGAAGAAAAATATTAAAAGTCATCCAAATTGGAAAGAAAAAAGTAAAACTCTCATTAGTAGCTGATGATATAATCCTATATAAAGAGAAACTAAAAGATTCCACCAAAAATCTTTTAGAACTGATAAATTTAATAAAGTAGCAAGACACAAAATTAATATTCAGAAATTGATTGCATTTTTATACACCAATCGCAAACTATCGAAAGAGGAATTAAGAAAACAATCCCATTTACAATTGTATCAAAAAGAAAATACTCACGAATAAATTTAATCAAGGAAGTAAAAGACCTGTACTCAGAAAATTATAAGACACTGCAGAGAGAAACTGAAGAAGATGCAGATAAATGGAAGCATATATAGTGCTCATGGATAGGAAGACTTAACATGGTTAAAATTTCCATACTAGTCAAAGCAATCTGTAGATTCAAGGCAACCCCTATCAAAATACCAATGGCATTTTTCACTCGAAACCTATGTAATTTTACCAATGTCACCCCAGTAAATTAAATAAATTAATTAATTTTAAAAACACCAATAGCACTTTTCACAGAACGAAAATAGATCATCTTAAAATGTATGTGGAACTGTAAATGACCCCAAATACCCACGGCAATCTTGAGAAAGAAAAACAAAGTTGAAAGTATCATGTTACCTCATATCAAACTATATTACAAGGCTATAGTAATCAAAAGAGCATGGTACTGGCATAAAAACAGATGCATAGATCAGTGGAACAGAATAGAGAACCCAGGAAAAAATCATGCTTACATGGTCATTTAATCTATGAAAAAAGGAGCAAGCATATATAAGGGGGAAAGAGTGTTTATTTAATAAATGGTGCAGGGGAAACTGGACCAATACATGAAAAAAAAAAAAAAAAAAAAGAAAGAAACTGGACCACATTTTTACTCCATATACAAGAATAAACTCAAAATGGATTAGACTTACATGTAAGACCTGAAACCCTAAAACCTGTAGAAGAAAACATTGGCAGTAAACTCTCAGACATTACCCTTAGTAACATTTTTACTGATATGTCTCTTTGGGCAAGGGAAACAAAAGAAAACATAAGCAAATTGGACTGCATTAAACTAAAAAGTGTTTCCACAACAAAGGAAATCATCAACAAAACAGAAACACATCTTACTGAATGGGGAAATATATTTGCCAATGATACATCTGATAAGGGGTTAATATCCAAAATTTTTAAAGAACTCATACAATTCAATGCAAAAAAACCAAACAATCCAATTTTTAAAAAATGGGCAGAGGACCCGAACAGACATTTCTCTAAAGAGAACATACCCATGGCAAATAGACATATGAAACGATGTCCAATGTCACTAATCATCAGAGAGATACAAATAAAAACCACAATGAGATATGACTTCACAACTGTCAGAATGGTCATCATCAATAAATCAAGAAAACAACAAATGTTGGTGAGGATGTGGAGAAAAGGGAACCCTCAGGCCCTGTTGGTGGGGTTGTAAATTGGGTGCAGTCACTATGAAAAACAGTATGGAGGTCCCTCAAAAAAAATGAAAAATGAACTACCTTATATCTAATAATTCCACTTCTGGGTATTTATCCAAAGAATTCCAAAACACTAATTTAAAAAGAGGTATGCACCCTTATGTTTCCTGCAGGGCTATTTGCAGTAGCCAAGTTACGGAAGCAACCTAAGTGTCCATCAACAGACGAATGGATAAAGAAGATGTGGTACATATATACAATGAAGCATTACTCTGCCATTAAAAACTAAAATCTTACTATTTGCAAAAACATGGATGGATCTAGTGTGTATTATGCTATGTGAAACAAGTCAAACTGAGAAAGACAAATACCATGTGATCTCACTTACATGTGGAATATAAAGAACAAAATAAATCAACAAACAAACCAGAAACAGATTCATACATACAGAGAACAAACTGATCCCTCCTAGATGGGAGGGGATTTGTAGGGCTGAGTGAGAAAGGTGAAGGGATTAAGAAGTACATATTGGTAGTTACAAAACAGTCACACGGATGTAAAGTACAGTATGGGGAATATAGTCAACAATATTGTAAAAACTGTGTGTGGTGCCAAGTGGGTACTAGACTTATTGAAGGATCACTTCATAAATTATGTAAATGTTCAACCACTATGCTATTCACCTGAAACTGATTTAAAATAATATTGAATGTCAACTATAATTGAAAAAAATATACAGTCACAGGGATGTAAAGTACAGCATAGGGAATATAGTCAGTAACATTATAATAACTATATATAATGTCAGATGGGCAATAGACTTATTGGGATTATCATTTTGTGAGGTGTATAAATGCCTAAACATTATGTTGTTTTGTACACCTGAAACTAATATAATATTGTTTATACATGGTAATTGGAAAATAAATTTTTAAAAATATATGAATAATAAAATGGCAATAATTACATATTTATAACAATTATTTAAATATAAGTGGATTAAATGCTTCAATAAAAAGATATGGTGGCTGAACAGATAAGAAAGCAAGACCCTTACATATGCTGCCCACAAAAGACTCACTTCAGATCAAGACACACACAGATTAAAAAGTAAAAGGATGGAAAAAGATATTTCATGAAAATGGAAACAAACAAAACAGAAGCTGGGATAGTAATACTTATACCAGACAAAATAGACTTTAAAACAAAGGCTATAACAAAAAACAAAGAAGGACCCAATAATCCCACTTCTCGGTATTTATCCAAAGAAACCCAAAACACTATTTTGAAGGGAAACCAAAACACTATTTTGAACATATGTGCATCCATATGTTCATTGCAGCATTATTTACAATAGCTAAGATATGGAAGCAAGCTGAGTGCCCATCAACAGATGAATGGATAAAGAAGAGGTGATATATATATCTATATTCAATAATATTTTAATAATTATGTATGGTGTCAGGTGGGTACTAGATTTAGCTGGGTGATCACTTTGTAAGTTACATAAATGTCTAATCACTATGTCGTACACCTGAAACTAATATAATATTGTATGTCAACTGTAATTGAAAAATAAAACAACTAGCAAAAGAACTACTAAAATTATTAGTTCAGGAACATTTTTTATAACTTTTATTTATTTAAGTGTGTTTTTCCAGAACTCATCAGCTCCAAGTTGTTTCAATCTAGTTGTGGAGGGCGCAGCTCACAGTGGCCTGTGTGGCGATTGAACTGGCAACCTTATTGTTAAGAACACTGCGCTCTAACCAACTGAGCTAACTGGCCACCCCCAGTTCAGGAACATTTTTATTAACACTTCCATAGATCCAAGAAATTCTTGTTTGTTTGTTTGTTTGTATGTTTGTTTGTTTTTGTCAAGTGTTGATTGGGATGGTTGTGATAAAGAAGAGAAGAGAGCAGGTTATAAAACAACAAGGAAATATAAAAGAGCTACATATTTTTCCTTGGGAAATGATGTTTTTAATTAAGTGATTTATAAATTTTTATCTTTTCTCCCTGTAATAGTATAAAATATTAAAGATTGTTAGTTTCAGAGATGGAATTTTGCACAAACAAATCTTAATATCTATAGACTTAGTCTTATTTTTACTTGGTTAAACACAATTTCTCCAAGCAAAAACAATAAACAATAAAAAATGGAAATTAAGGACATACACACAATTCTAGGCTACATTTTTATACCTGAGTCTGAAAACAGTTGTTACACAGCTTTTGGTTTATGTTTATATGAGCTTAAAATTTAAACATTAGTTCCTTCAGTGACAAAATCAAAAGTTATTATTTTGGAAGTATTGATATTTTTGAATATTTGACCTTTCCATATCTATTCATAATTTCAGGGAAAATATTTTAGCAAGAAAATTATATTGAACCACAACCGTTTATACAAGTCACACATAGGATTCAAAGTTCAGCAAGCTGCAATAATAAACAGTTTTGTCATTATGAAGTCTACTTTGCTAAATCTCAACTCTTGTTCTCTATCTTGCACCAGCTGAAAAAATGAAAGACATATTTAGCAATGTCTGTAACAACCATATTCTCATGCTCTCAGGAAAGCAAGTGTTACATAATAACAACATGCCAAAGCAATAAAGTAATGAAAACTTGGTGGAACAAATTATATCTATTCTGGGAAAGCCAGAATAAGAACATAGGTGTCTCTTGTGTTCAGTTTTATGGAAAAGTATAAGGTGAATACAATACTCCTGGGTGCCTTGGTTTAAAAAGAGAACAAATCACCTACATGTAAAAGACAAAATTGTACATGACAAAGTGTACATCCTAAAATAAACTTAAATGCAACTGTAAAAAAAAACCTTTATTTAATCTGTCAATTGTTTTGTGTAATACATTTTTATATACTCTTTTTCTACATTCTATAAATTCTAACTTTGAAACCAGAAAATTTGGGGGAGTATTTAGGTAAGCAAGACATTAGAAATTTTGGAAAATTTGAATTTGAAAAGAGAAATAACAACTAAAGATGGTTTGGGAAAAAGTGATCATCTTACAAACTCATGTTGGAGATAGTAGCATCATTAACAGAGTGTTTGCCATCAGAACTATATTATCAGTGACTATAATGCTAACTGGGATCTCTGTAAAGGAACACAGTTGGGACTTGTTTCTAGCAAAATGCAGTATGCTCTTTGAAAGGTAGGGGTCCTTCCAAAGGGGACTATATCTTGCCAAAAAGCTCATTTGTATGAGCTTTCCCCATCCCAAGCTCCCCAGCAACTCTCTCCTTTGCTTGGCACCATGCAGCATTAACACGTGACTTTTTGGACTGGCTGATTGAGTTCATTGAGCATAAAGCCTTGGCAGTGGCAATTATCCTGGCAGTGGCAGAAGCCAGGAAACATATACTAGTAAATGGATCTCATTTTAATCACTGTACATAGGGTTTGCTTGATTTATCCCATCATACCAAGCTCCAATGTGGCAGCAAGACTCCGATCTCAGTTGCCATGCTCAACAAAAGTGTTAAGGTTGAACTTTGCTTCCGTTGCCAATGTAAAGTTTTCTATGAGCATTTATTCCTTCTTTAATTTATTTTTTCTTTCATTTTTGGTTCTTTGAGTTCAATGACGAGATTGAGCAGATTCAACTTCGTTTAACTTTTAGAAACTGTAGAAAAATACAGCTGTATTGTTCTGCCTTCAATAGAATTACAAGCTACCTTTAATAGAATTTAAAAATAGTGATTGAAAATCATTATTCTTAAATAGATAAGTAGAGTTTCTTGCTCCATTAATCTTTTATATAGTCTTAATCTTTTTTGCCTCCATTCATCTTTCTTTAAATATGATACCTCATACTCTTTATTTCATTGGATTACAACTATGCTGGAACATAATACATACTCAAGAACTGTTAGCTATTGCTACTATTTTAACTAATCACATATTAGTTTATTTGTTAGTATTTGTCTCAGCTTTAGACTCTGATCTAGTTATGGTCACTTGTCCTGGTGATTTGTATCCCAAATGCCTGGAAAATATGTTGTGCTCAACCATATTTGTCAACCTTTAACAAATAACCATCATCATCATATCATCATCATCATCACTGTCATCATAAAAAAATACTGCACTATTATTGTTTTGAAAATGATGCTTTAATAGTAAACTTCAAAGGAAGGAAAAGAGACACTATCCCTAACCATTAGAGTGCACATTTACTAAAGGTCAATTCACTAGAAATAGGAGGGACAGAGATAAGAACTGGCTTAGGAACTCTACAACTTTGCAGGCTGATCAAAAAAAGAGACAAAGAGAAGTAAACAAATAATTGCTACATGATATTATAGATCCTAATTAAACGTCCATAACTAATTTTCAATTTGTTCTGGGAGTGGTAAACAAAAAGTTTCACAGACTCTATTTTCCACTTTTGAAAAGCAGAGACCAAAATAAATAAGTAAATAAATAACCTTTCCTAAAATCTAGTATATGCCTGTTACCATCAAAAATTTATAGTGTTCATCTCTATACTATATTAAACAGATGTTATTATTTTTTTAATTTTGAAAATTGGGGCTAGAATCTTTTGTTAAGTTCCTTGGTGGCTTAGTAAGTGCTTGAGCAAGGATTTAAACAAGGAAGGCCATATTGACACTTAACATACTATCATTGTCTTTTTGATGTGTCCATGTGGCTAAGCAACAGTCTACAGTTATTCAATAAAACATTAATCTATGTGTTTGTTGTGAAGGTATTTTGTAAATGTGACTAAGAGCCACAGGCATCTAACTTTATAATTATCCTAAGTAATATTGGTGAGCGTGGTTCACTCATTTGAAAGCTCTTAAAGTCAGAGCTGAGGCTTTTCTGAAGAAGAAATTTCACATGTGGACAACAGTTTCAGTGTGCGCCCTTCCTGATAGCTTGCCCTATGAGTTTCAGACTTGCCTACCTAGTCCCCAAAATCACATAAGCCAATTCCTTACAATAAATCCTTAATATGTATCTCCTACTGGTTCTACTTCTGATTGACACAGTTTTTTGGTAACTGGAAGTACAGTACTGATCTAACAAATACCTAAAAATGTGAAAGTGGCTTTGAAATTGGGCAATGAGAAGAGATTGGAAGAATTGTGAGGCTTTAAAAACCTACAAAAACAAACCTAGATTGCCTTGAACATACTATTAGTAGAAATATGGGTATTAATAACTCTACTATTAAGGACTTGGAAGGAAATGAGGACCATAAAACAGAAAACTTAAATCATTTTAGCAAATACCTAAATTGTAATGAGCAAACTCTTACATGGATACATGGATATTAAAGGGTCTTCTGGTGAGGACTCAGGAGGAAATGAGCAACAGTATTAAAAATAAAAGGAAGGGAAGAGTCTTGCTAGATAGTGGCAGAATTCTGTCCTAAAGTTATGTGGAAGGAAGAATTTGGAAACAATGAAATTTGACATTTAACTGAGGAGATTTCCAAATAAAGTGTTGAAGTTGAGGCACTGTTTATTCTTTCTGTTTATAATAGAATGCCAGAAAATAGAGATACATTTAGAAAAGAATGAGGGACCAGGACTTGATGGTTGGGAAATTCTCAGCCAATTCTAATTGCAAAAGAGCCTAAAATTGAGAAATTAACCATCAGAAAGTAGGCTCTAGAGAAAAAGAATAACAAGAGTGTGGCTATACAAGTTTAGCTAATACCTCTGGTAGATAAATACGTCAAATTATTCAGTAACAAAAGTTATTTGTGTGACTCATAGATCCCCTCAGCCAATTAGGCAGAAGACAAAATTAGAAATGGGATTATGTAGGAAATACCTGTGGAAGAGACTCTTTCCTACTGGAGTGAATCTCCATGACATACACAAGAAACCCACAAGATTCTTGAGAATGTTATACCAGAAGAAATACTGCCTGCTAGGATTGAAAGAAACAGAGAGAGGGCAAAATAAAAGGCTTTTTGATCCGTAAAATTCTTCAGGAAGGAAACAGCTTGTAAAAACTACTCAGTGGCAAACATATGCTATTATTATTTTTTTTTTTTTAAAGGAAAGATGACTCACAAGTGTACCCACAGGGCAATGAGGTGGAACCTGGAGCTCTGACTGCAGAGCCAAGAGTCCAGAGGCTGGAACTGTAATTCCCAGACCTTAAAACCTAATAGTGTTTACCTGGCTGGATATTGAAATTGCTTGCGATCAGTGACATTTTTTTTTTTTTTTTTTTTTCTCCCTTCTTGAGAAGGAATGTCTGTAACTGCTATGCTATGCTAGTCCTACTATTGCATTTTGGGAGTGGATAACTTGTTTCCTCATTTCACAGGTCCACAAATAGAGAGGGATTTTGTCCCAGGATGCATTATACTTCTACCTAATTTAGATGATTTCAATGATGATTGGTTTGGGGGCTTTTATGCTGATGAGATTTAGAATTTGGACTTTGAGTTGATGCTACAATGGGTTGAGATGTTGTGAACCTTGGAATAGGGTGAATATGTTTTGTACACCGAATGGATTTGAATCTTTGGGGTACAAAGAATGAACTGTGATAATCAAAATAATAGCTTTCCAAAGATGTCCACATTGCAATCTCTATGAGACAAAGGTAACTTTCCAAATGTGATTAAATGAAGGATCTTGAGATGAAGAGATTATCTTGAATTATCTGGAAGGACCCAATGTAATCACAACAGTCTTTGAAAGAGAAAAAGAGAAGGAGAAGACAGACAGGGAGATTTGACTGTGGAAGAGGTCAGAATAATGCCATATGAAAGATGTGAGAAGTTCTCAATTCACCTTTGCTAGTTTTGAAGACAGAGAAAGGGGTCTATAAATTAAGGAATGTGTAGGCAGGGAGGAAAAAGGGTTCTATGGAAAGTAACCTCAAAAGGTGATCTGATCATAAATTCCTAACTGGGCGGGTCATAGTGGGTAGTCATCCCAAGGCCTATAACTTCCTTAGTGAAAGGTTTTAAACCTGTCCTGTGCATCCTTCCTGAGCATGGGGGTTAATACACCTTTGAAATACCAGAAGCAATGCCCCTAGAAGGGGGTATTAACCATCAAGAGAGCACATAATCTTGTTAACTATCCTGTAATCCAATCACGGCCTTGCTGCCTCTAATCTTCCTTGTGTTCCCTCCTTAATTTCAAATGTATAAAAGAAGCTGCAAAACTGTTGTTCTCTGGAGCATTTGAGATCTTGCCCCTGACACGTATCATCAGTTTGGCTCAAGTAAACTCTTACGGAAATTCTTTACAGGTTAAGACATTTTTTTATGTTAACATGAGCAACCTCCAGAACCTGGAAAAAGCAAGGAATCATATCCTACCTAGAGATTACAGAAAAGAATGCAGTCTTGCTTTATAATCTTTATTTTAGCCTTATTGAAACAGTGTCAAACTTTTGACCTACAGAACTGTAAGATAATAACATTTTGTTTCTGAAGTGTGGTAACAGTCAGTACTGATTTATGGCATTTAGCCAATGGTTTGGGACCAATAATAAGGGACTTGGGAAGGAACACAATTTGAAATTTGATGACAAAAAGTTCTGGGAGAGAGATATTTGAATAGACCTCTTTGAATGGTCAAGGAATGTGAATATATTTGTGTCCCTTATGAATGCTTACCAAAGGATGAGTTCAGCAGAGGAGAATTTTAATAATTAATTGTATTGAGCAACCTGCTCTGTGGCTATCAATATTTCTCTTTCCCTGGCCTCAATTCTCATTGCCCAGTGGGCTCATGAACATAATGGCCATGGCTGTAGGAATGAAGATTATACAGGGGCTCAGCAACATAAACCTCCACTCACCAAAGCTGACCTGCCTTCCACCCTGCTACGTGCCCACTCAGCCATCATCAGAGACCAACACTGAGTTGCTGCTATTGCATCCCCCTGGGGTGATCACTCAGCTGCCTGGTGATAGGCTGAGTACATGAGACCACTTTGTTCTTATTAAAATAGACAATCATTCTAAATATTCATTTTCTTTCTGAGAAAACAATGCTTCTGCCAAAAGTACCACCTATGGACTTGCAAAATGTCTTATCCATTATTATGTTATTCGACATATCATTGCTTCTGACCATGGAACTTGCGTCATAGAAAATAAAGTACAGCAATAGGCCAATGCTCATGGAATTCCCTAGTCTTACCATGTCCCCCATCATCCCGAAGCAACTGGCTTTCCAGAAGAGTGGAATAGCTTTTTGAAGACTCAAGTGCAGTGCCACCCATGTGGCAATAACTTGGGGGGCTTGGACAAGCTCTAAGATGCTATATATGCTCTTAATTAGCATCAAATATTTGGTGTTTTTTCTCCTATAGTCAGAATTCACAGGTTTAGGATCAAAGGATGGAAATGGTAGTTTCACCACTCACCATTACCCATGGTGATCCACTTGCAAAAATGTTTGCTTCCTGTCCCCATAACCATATAGTTTGCTGACCTAGAGGTCTTCATTTTAAAGGGAAAATTGTTTCTTCCAGGAAACATAACTGATTTCATTGAATTAAAAATTGAGACTGTGAGAGGGATATGTAGCCTCCTCATGCCTCTGAATCAACAGGCAAAGAAATGGGTTACAGTGCTGGCTAGGTTGCATGGAAAATTGCCTTGCTACTATGCAACAGAGTTAAGAGAGACTATGTTTGGAATACAGGAGGTCCCTTAAGGCATCTTTTAGTACCACCATATCCTGTGATTAGAATCAATTGAAAACGACAGCAACCCAATTTAGACAGGCCTGCGAATGACTCAACCCTTCAGGAATGAAGATTTTGAGTCCTGTCATGTTCTTGGGTCAGTGCAGAACAATGACCTGCTGAGGACAAAAGAAATATGGAAGGGGCAATGGGAGAAGCTAATTATAAATACCAGCTGTGGCCACATGATCACTGTGGAAACAAATATTACAATTATTATGAGTATTTTTTTATTTTGTTATGAATGTTTATATATATATATATATATATATATATATATATATATATATATATATATATATATATATATTGTGTTTCCCTGAAAATAAGACCTAGCCAGGCCATCAGCTCTAATGCATCTTTTGGAGCAAAAACTAATATAAGATCCAGTCTTATTTTAATATAATATAAGGCTGGGTATAATATAATATAATATAATATAATATAATATAATATAATATAATATAATATATACTTGGGTCTTACATTAATTTTTGCTCCAAAAGATGCTTTAGCACTGATGGTCTGGCTAGGTCTTATTTTCAGGGAAACACTGTATATATATAATATTAACCAAACATTTTTATTTTCTTCCCTTTATTATCCCTTTATCATCTAACATAAAATACATTGATAGTAGATAATTTTATCTCACAGTATTTAATCTGCAAGATATCAAATGAAGACAGTGAACATCACCCAAGAAATTTTCATCCTCTTCTAAGAAAAGGGTGAGTTTGGTTTTGGTTGTACCCAAGATAGTTGTAACATGTTCAGCATAAATGTGACTTTGTTTATGTCTTTATTTAGAAATTAAGATTTAAGGAGATGTGTTCCAAGGAGATAGGTGTCTTGACAAGGGTGAACTGTGATGGTCTTTTTCACATGTCCACTTGGTTAACCTAAAGTCCCTAGTTATTCAGTCAAATAATCTAGGTGATAAAGTGTAGTGTAAGTATTTTGTACCTTAAAGTATTTAAACTCCATAATCAGTTAAAAGTGAACATTCTGGAAGAATTCATTAAAGGAACAATGCTGGGTACTTTCTGTAAGTGGAGAAATTACATGGACTGTCTGGAGTATGATTTAACAGCAGTGCTGGGAGGTGAGAGGTGGTGCCTTGAAGTGACTCCATTCAACCTTAATTTATGTCAACATAAGAAACATCCAAACTTGCAGAGGATTTTAATGAGTTTATTTGGGCCAAACTGACAACAGTTGCCAGGAAGCAAAATCTCAACAGAACGAGAAACTGCTCCAGAGAATGGCAGTTTTGCAGCTTATTTTATACATTAGAATCCAAGGAGGAGACATATGGAGGACTACGTGAAATCTATTGGTGGTAGATTAACGGGGTGGGAGAAAGCAAAGTGGGAAAATCTCTGGCATTGGAGAAAAAGTAACATGGACAGGCACATACTTCTTTTACATAGGTGAGTAGAGCATAGTTAATAATTAACATTTACAGCACATAGAGGAGGCATTTGGGGAACAAGTAACAATGAAGAGTTCTGTGGTCTTTTGCTCTGGTGAGGGGGGTTCTGCCCTAAAGAATCTAAAAATGTGGATTACTCTGATATTTCCAAGGGCATGTTATCTTAGATACAAAAAGACAATAGCCAGGCTCACTTAAGCTAAAGATTGACCTTTGCCAAGAAAGCTAAAGGCCAAGGATGTGACTACCTGCCATGACTCACTTTTAGTTAGGGATTTTTATGTTCAGACCGTCCTATGTGGTTACTTTCAGTTTGAGTTTGTAGGGCCTGCCATGCTAGCATCCCCTGAGCTTGTCAGGGTTAGTATGTGGCCCCCTTTTCATCCATATTTAGTACTTCATGGGTAGAATGTAATGTTCATTTGATGAAAGGAAGTAGAGAAAGGCTAGTATATGCTATAGGGTGTAATGATTGGCATGAAGGAAAAAAATGGTTGAGGTCAGAGAAAGAAGATTGACATGGAAAAATCAGGAGTGGTTTGGGATGTAAGGATAGCAGATGCATGGAATTAAATGCAAGATTTTGCTTGGCATGGATTTTGATGTAGAACATGAAGAAAATGCGCTGAAGAATAGAGTACTGAAGGATAAGTAATGGAAAGCACTGAACTGAATAGACTCAAAACGTGTGTATAGAGTAGTAGTACCGGCAATGTGGAAATGAAAGAAAATGATATTAAAATAAACAGTGTCTACAAAATAACCAGTACCTATGTAAATAGCTGTGAACTACAGTCATCTATAAAGAAATTGTACCTTAGCATCTTATTGCTGCAAAGAAAAGAACTACTCTCATTTCATTATCTTAAAAGTGTGGGAAGAGAGGCCCAGAGAGGGTGTCATTTTCAGTGTCACAGAGTTAGTTCAAGACTGCAGAACTAACAGAATTGAAACTAACGTTGGCTTGTTTTCTGTTCTTTGCAGGGTCAAGCTAATTTCCCAAATCCCTAGTTTGAGAGGTAGAATGGTATAGAGGTTAGTTGCACTGGCTGTCAGACACAACCACTTGGATTCAAATCCTGAATCTGATACTTATCAGTTGTGTGACAGACAGTACCTTGGCTTTCTCATCTCTAAAATGAGAATGACGTGTCAATCTCACGAGAATGCTGAGGAGTATAAAGGAGTTTGCTCAGTTAAAGTATTTAGACTAGTGCAGACACATTGCAAGTGTTTAGTAAATGTTACCTATAATTATTATTATATGATTTTTGTGTTACAAAAGACTTGGAGCACCTGATGTTTTTAAAGTACAGTCCTAATCACTGCATAGCTAATGTGAGGATGGATAAACAGGAGGACGAAGGAAAGCCTGCTACAAAGTCTTTCTTCATTGTATCAAATTAAAGGTTGTGGTATGATATCTATTTAGTGAATCAAATACAGCAAGTGATTTAAAAACTTAATAGTGGGATTAAAAAGCTACCAAACAAAAGGATTTAACCAGTAGAAGTGGAAGTTGAAGTCACATCTTAATGTTGCATCTTCAATGACAATTGGGTTGAGGAAAAATACAAACTACATCCTAGGGGCTCTTTCTACATTGGGAACGGTTATGAAGGGATCCCCAAGCAGAAACTCCTGACGAGTGGTCAGAAAGGGAGAGGAGCAAAACAGCTCTCTATCTCTTTGGGTAACTGGAGGAAAACTGAATCAGCCTATGAGCTGTTGAGAGATGAAAAGAATCACAGCAGGAGAACAGTTTCGGATTCACTATGTAGAAAGAAGCAGGGACAAGGAGCCATAGCATAATATTCATCTACTCAAATGAAGAATCATTAGACTTAAATAGACCAACAAGGGCCAGTGGAACTCAGATGGAACCTCTCAGCAGCATGAATGACTTTTTGAGAGCAACTAAAAGTAAAAAGTGTATTTAAAATGTTAAGCTCTGTGACAGAACCTGTCTCTGAATACAGTTTCGAGAAAATGGCTATTTGAATGGGTGGAGCATTGGCTGACTCTAACTGAACTGTATGTTTGGGTGTAAGAGTTGCATCAGCGAATCACAAAATGCAGTTAAGGAATTAACTGTTTATAGTGCTAGGTACTAAGAATTTTTGTATTTGGCTACATAACATATTTCTTTTCCACAGGAGGTAGTTATGACAAATTAGAAGTCTAAAAATTTTCTGATGGTGTAAAGGCCCAGCTGTCACTGGGGAGATAGTGATCAGATTTCATAGCTGCATGGTCCCGTGGCGCCACAGAGAGCTCCATATGGTGACCCAAATGTTCCAGCTAAATCCACTGAAAATTTCCAGTCTGAGTTTTACTTGTAAAAAATAAAACTCTTCTTGTATGAATTTATCATTATATGCCTATCTAGAGAAAGGGTCTTGTTAACTGGTTACACTTCTTTTAATGGAAAAAATAATAATCTGCTTAAGAATAACTTTGTAAAGTTGTTATGTTATCTTCAGGATAAACCGATAACGATGCACTCCTGGGAACTTCACAAAATTTATTTTATATCAATTACAATATAATCTGAGAAAAGTGGGTTTTTTAATGGATGTATAGTGAATAATTAAAATCTGTGGGAATATGAACTTCTATGATAATAAGTTTATAAACCACTGTTCTCTCATCCCCTCAGAAAATCACCTCCACTAAATTGTTAATGTAATTACTAAGTGCCGGGACACTTGTATGCATTTCAAAGATGTCAACTTAAGTCTTACCCAATAACAAATGACAAATGCATAGTTTATTGAGTCTTAAATGGGTATGTCCTTGGATGTATTTCATATAAGTAATTTGCTTAGAAACACATCTGGCTCATGAAGGTAACAACTGTTTTAAAGAAGGTCTGCTCTATATTTTAAAGTTAAAAGAAGGATACAGTAATCTTTATTTGTTTAGTTCTGTACTGAATCAAGAAAAGTTTTAAGTTTTGTAAGTCTGCTTTGGATTTGATGATATAAATAATATAACACAAATATTTCACTAAAACTTCTAAATATTGAAACTATAAATACGGAGTCAAATAGTAGTTCATAAAAGTTGTTTTATTTTTACAAAAAAAATCTGATGTACCTAATTTTTTATAATACACATCAGACTCTACTAGGTTGAATATTTGCTTTTAATGAAATGTAAATGCAAGTATTTGGCATTTATTATTGAAAATACAAATTTAAAATATTGAGTGTTTAAAATCTTTCATATTTTTAATTAAAATTATTTTACTATTAATTCTTAAACATACATAGCCTCCATAGCTATTAGTATTTCTTGTGGTGGTTCTAAGCTTATACAAATATTATGTTTCATTAATTATTTTATCCTTTATGTTTCTATTTTAAAAGAAAAATATGGTTATTGAAATACACTTTAAATGTTATTTTGTTGGTGTACAAAGAGAGGCATAGTGGAGAAAATACATTTTCAAAACCCTATAATAAACAGCCAGGTACCTTGAACTTTACATTTCACCTTGCAGCATACACAAAATGTTTAATTATTTGAGGATTAATGGAGGTAGTTTATAATTAAGCTGAAGTATGAACTGATGTCATCATCTCAGTATGATGATATACATTTTTATGCCAAAGCACCTGTTGTTTTGGAAGGAAGCAGCTGATATCATTATCTGCTCAGCCAGATAGCCCTGTTTCCTGCTGCTTAAAAAATTATCCTAAGGGTTACCTAAGTTGGAGTAATTCAGCATTTATGTTTTCATACCCAGAAGATGACAGAATGGAGAAAATGTCTTCTCCAGCAATCAAAGGAAAGGAAAGTGAAAGACACACTGGGAGAAAGGAAGAAGAGGTAGGAAAGGGAAAAAGCTTCAGCTTATGTGATCAAAGGCTGTTGCTACCCATCTGCAGGATGACCTTAATTGTTCTAAGAGTATGTGGAGTTCGCAAAAGAATAGAACAATGGAAGTACCCAATTAATGTCATTAATGTAAATGAAATGTTGCATTGGTGGAGGAAAAGATACACAATTTTATGCTTTAACACAAAATATAGCATTAATATGTTTCTAAATATGAATGCAAATGTCTCTGCTTCTAAATTTTATATGTATCAGAATCAACGATCCATTGACAAGATTCAAGTGACCCAAATTCTCATATTTTCCTGTCCATTAGATACCCAGACCCTGAATATTTCTTCAGTTTACTGGCTGGCTGCTTGGTCTTTTGATATGCATTGATTTAGGATGAAAGCAAAGGCCCATACAATAGAAAAACAAGCTGGTTTTTAAACATATCAATCAAAGTACTCACTTGCTCTGTCATTGTCTTCATCCCCAAATCTCCCACCATGAGACAATGCTACAGTGTCCCTCCCACACTGCCAAAACAATGTTCTGGATATAATCTGGACCATGTATATTGCTCTTACACTCTTCTATAAAAAGTTGCCTATTCAGTGGTCCCTTTCATCCAACATAAGTTCTTCTCAACTTAGTTCTTCCTTCTTTCTCACTCATCTGCCACATTTTTTTCTATACTATCTTATTTGTCTGCTCTACAAGCTATCTCCCATAATGCCTGCAGGGACCAGTTATTATTTTCCCATTGACCATTGCTGTTGTTTATTGATATATATTTCACTTCTACAAAAATCTCATGAGGTAGGTATCATTATTATCTTAAGATTGGAGATGAGGATGTTGAGTTTTATAGAGTTAAAGTAGCTTGCCCATGGTCACACACAGTTGGTAAATGGTGGAACTGATACTCAGCCTTGGTCTGCAATGTTCAAAGACTATGGTCATAATCACTACATTATGTCCTTCCCAGTTAAACTTCTTTCTCAAGAGCTCTTTGTATTTCCTCTTTTAACTAAATCTGATTTGTCTCTTAAGGACCATAATTCCTTACAAAATTTGTGTTAGGATATACTCACTACTCTCACTTTTTTATATTAGTTGGGGTAATTACCTCTAGCTGCCTAACAAACAACCCAGAAAATATAGTGGACTAATAAAATATTAACCACTCATACATCACAATTGAATTCTTAATTTTAGAAGGAGTTTGGGGAAGTATATGGGGTGAACACTTCTTCAAGTGATAATTCAGAGACATTGTGTCTTTCTATCTGGTGGTGCAACTTGTTTAATGCACAAAGATATTACCTGCAGCATTGTTAGCAATGGCAAAATACTGGAAATAACCTAAACGTCCACCACATATTAGAAAACTTAAATATAATAGAATATTATATTATTCTATTGGAAAGAATGATGCAACTTTTTATGTAGTGTTATAGAAAATTTCCAAAATATTGTAGGATAAAAAAAAACAAGGTACAGAAAACACAAGTTATTAATTACTCTGTGTATGGATATGAGTGTGTGTATATTCATTCTCTAGAAGAAAACACAAGAAACTGATGATAACGTATGCCACTAGTGGGGGAAATAGATGAATAGTTAACTAGGGGAGGAAAGTGTGTGTTTTTTTATCACGTATCTGTTGGGATAGTTGAATTATGTACCATGTACATGCATTACTTATTTTAAAAAAGAAGTATAAATAATACAAATAACATTTTTAAAACAACACAAGCAAAAAGCATTGATGATAATGAAGCTACCAGAGCAGAGCTTGTAGCTTACCAGAGAATATTGTCCTCAATGTAAGAATACATAACTTTTACCAAGATTATGAGAAAAGATCCGATGTTCCAGTATTATACAGTTGACTTATGTATTACTCAGTTTCCAACTGGAAAAACAGAAATTACTCAGAATATTTAAAATAGAGATAAATTTAAGCCAAGAATTGGTTTTACACACGAAAAAAGAAGCTGAGAAGCCAAACAAGTGACAGTGAGTTACCCTCGAGAGTAGCACTAGCTGGAAGCCACTGCCTCCTGGGCGAGAGGGGGAAAAAGGAGCAGGATGTGTCACCACAGCTCAGCAGAAAGAGTTACCAGGTAGAAGCTGAAACTGTCAAATGGGAGATGGGGCCAATGCTGCTAGCAATGTTGTCCAAGTTAGAGAGGGAGAAATATTCTGGTCTGTCTCCCTTTCTTCAGCCCACTTGTCTACTAACTGTGTCTTTCACTGGCTAACTTCAACAAGAAATCAGTTCACAATGGAGCTTGGGAAGTAAAACATTCAGGGATCACTCCACCTGAAATACAAAACAGTGCTGGATCTGAAGGAAAGCAGACTTAGGACCAGTTAGCTCCTCTTTTTGGTTACTCAGCGGTTTTCATTGCTGCCCAGATATAAATCACATATAATGATGTCATGTTTCTAAGTAATATAAGGCAACCATCCATCATACAAACTGAGATGCTCTTGCCCTGTATCCAACAATGTACTCCTCTCACTCTCAGGATCTACAGGAAATTTCTAGTCCTGCCCATCAATCCCAGATGTGACACCTCATGTGACATATGAAATAAAATTGTGAAGTTAAGTACCATTAACACTCCTCATACAAAACAATAAGTGGGGAGGGGGACGTCATTGAAATACACACACACAAAATAATACTAATAATAAAATAAATAAATAAAACCAAAATAGAGGGGTGGCCATTTAGCTCAGTTGGTTAGAGTGTGGTGCTGGTAGCACCAAGGTTGCCAGTTCAATCCCTGCATTGGCTACTATGAGCTGTGCCCTCCTAAAATAAATAAATACATAAATTAATAAATTAATAAAAATAAAAATAGAAAACACAAACACACAAGTATGCACAGCTGCTAGAGTCCTTAGTTTTGGAAGTGGTTACGGTTTCATTGCTATTTATAAATTTCTCTTTCTACTGCTCATTCCATGTTACCTTTGCTCTAATATCAGCTGCTCAGGAGTTTTTACATTGAAAAGTGTCCCAAACCTTAGTTCCAGAAGTTTCTGAGTCTTTCGTGGTTTTCCTTTTATTGGACCAGCCTTTATTTATCAGCCAGGGAAGTAATGAGTTTCTGGGAATCGCATGAGGTCCAAATATATTATTTCTTGTTCTTGTTTTATAGCAGCAACACAATTTTCCCTTGATAATTTGGAACAGTCACCCTACTAATACTGTAACCTCTTCACTGCCTTTTATTTCAGAGGCATGAATAATCGTGTCTCTGAAAACAGTCAGGTGGTAGTTTCAAGTTTCAGTTTAATGGGTCTATGGTTCTGTCCCATAGTAAACACTTGGACAAAGTTACAAGGACTGAAAAATCATGTCAGTGAATGGGTTATTACATGTAGTACTGAAAGGGGCCCTTCTCACTTCAAATTCTTGGATTCAGAACCTACGACTGCTGGCTATGAGAGAACTAGCATCACATGCTATGGCTGATTCAAAGCATATACTGCAGGAGAACATCTCAACTTTACCTAGTCTCCCATCGAATATCATTACTGTCTTCAATAGGGTATTCTCCCTTCTTTCAATCCCACTTCTTCTGGCTGATGGGATTTATGATTAGATCAGAGAAATCCCTGGGTGTGAGGCCATTGTTGCATTACTCTTACAGCAAAACATGCTCCTTGGTCAGAATTAATGTTATATGGGATAACATCATGATGCATAGGGAATTCTCTAAGTCCACATCTGGCTGTACTGACAGAAGCATGTAAACATGGAAGGCAAATTCATACCAAGAATAAATGTTTAATCCAACAATCCTACTTCTGGGTATATAGCCAAAGTAATTGAAATCAGAATCTTAAAGAGATACTGCAGTTCCACATTCATTGCACTAATATTCACTATTGCCAAGATATGACACTAATGTCCACTTAAGGATTAATACATAAAGAAAATGTGGTATATTATGCAGTTTTTAAAAAAAGATGAAGATTTTAGGTCAAGATGGTGGAGTAGGTAATCGCTATGCTTGCCTGCTCTCACAACCACATCAAAATTACAACTAACCTACAGAAAAACCACCACTGAGAATCACCTGAAGTCTAGCTGAATTTAAGTCCCATCTCTAAGGACTCACAGATGAAGCCACCTAGAGATTTGTAAGAGGGTTGGACACACAGAATGAGCTGGTCCCAAACCCACCTATGACCATTAAAACTCAGGAGACATCTCTGCTATGGAGGTCCCCCATGGAGGAGAAAGGGGTCCCAGGTCCACACCAGGTTTCCCAGCCCAGAGTTCCAGTGCTGGGGAGATACTTCCCCATAACGTCTGGCTTTGAAAACCAGCAGAGATTGTGGTTGGGTGAAATGGCACCTAGAATCCCAGGCAATCCTTTTAAAGAGCCACACAGACTTACTTACTGACTGACTCACTTGCTCAGAGCTCCAGCAATGGGGCAACAGCTTGAAAAACACCAGGGACACACAGGGAGGAACTAAGTTGTCTGGCTTCAGAGTGAGAGCTGGAAGGGCAGATTTTTGTCAGACAGATGTGCTAGTAGAAACTATTGTTTCTTTGTTGAGTCCTTCCCACACCTGGCATGCAGATGCTGGTGACCACCATATCTGAGCCTCCATCAATCTGGCTGACACCTTTCCTCTGCCCCACCCTGGTGGTTCTCTGAAACCCTGCCTCACCCAACTTTTGGGCCAACCCAAGCTGCTTCCAGTGGCTTTTCCATGCAAACAGCCTGTGTTGGCTTATGCTGTGGTATTCCTAAAATCTCTCAAAAATTCACAAAAAACAAAACAAGCAACATCTGGCTTTGGTATGTCTCTTACCTCTCACTGAGCAACCCCAAGTTTGGCACTAGTTGCAGCCAGCCTCAGTTTGTGGCTTGGCCTCTTGAGGCACTTTCAAGCCCAGCTTGTGTGGCAGCTATCTGAGGATTGTTTGTGGTTCATGTCAGCTGGCCCTGGACAGGGCACAGGCTGAGGCTGAACTTGGCCTGCAATGGGGCACCTCCAAGGAGATACTGGTGCTGGCATGCACACCGGCCAGCATCAGATAAGGTGATGAATCACCCAGCAAACTCCAAGGACAGCATATCCAAAGGGCAGAATGGGGAGGCACCATTGGCTTGCTAAAGCAAATCCTGCTCTGTACGGTCAGTCCCTACACAATAGTACCTCCATTATAGTCACTGCCAGTGTTCACAATCAATTCCTGGAAGGGTCAATCCCTCCCAATGATATGCAAATGGAAACCAAGGCTCAACTACAAAAGGAAAGCACACAAAGGCCACACAAGGGACACATCTGGAGCACCACCTCACATGACCAGGGTCCCACAAGACACCTACTACATAAGGCCAGTCTGCTAAGACCAAGGGACATAGCAGCCCTACCTAATACAGAGAAATAAACACAGGGAGGCAGTCAAAATGGGAAGACAAAGAAACATGTACCATATAAAAGAATAGAACAAAGCTCCAGAAAAAGAACTAAACAAAATAGAGACAAGCAATCTAACAGACAAACATTCAAAAAACTGGTTGTAAGAATACTCAATGATCTCAAGGAGAACTTCAAAAATGATATAAGATACATAAAAATGGAGGTACAAAACATGACAAACAACCAGTAAAAAATGAAGAATTCAATAACTGAAACAAAGAATACATTAGAGGGAATCAACAGTAGATTAGATCAAGTAGATGATTGACTCAGTGATTTAGAAGTTAAGGTAGCAGAAAACACCCAAACAGAATGGCAAAAAGAAACAAAAAATCCACTAAAATGAGGTGAGCTTAAGGGGCCTCGAGGACATTAAGTGTACCAACATTTGCATCATAGGGATACCAGAAGGAGAAGGAAGAGAACAAGGAATTGAAAAGCTGTTTGAAGAAATAATGACAGAAAACTTCCCTAACCTGGTGAAGGAAGTAAACATACAGCCCAGGAAATGATGATAATCCCAAACAAGATGAACCTAAAGAGGACGACACCATAATACATCATACTTAAAATGCTACAACTTAAAAGCAAAGAAAGAATCTTAAAAGCAGGAAGAGAAAAGCAGTTATAGTTACCTGCATGGGAGCTGCCATAAGACTGTCAACTGATTTCTCAATAGAAACCTTGCAGGCCAGAAGGGATTGGTAAAAAATATTCAAAATTATGAAAAACAAAGTACTATAACCAAGCTTACTCTACCCAACAAAGCTATCACTGAAAATTGAAGGAGAGATAAAGAGCTTCCCAGTCAAGAAAAAGCTAAAGGACTTCATCACCACCACTCAGAATTACAAAGAATCTAAGAGGGACTTCTTTAAAACAAAGGGGAAAAAACTAAAATATGAATAATAAAATGTCAGTAACTACATATCTACAAATACTTATGTTAAATGTAAATGGATTAAATGTTCCTATAAAAAAATAAGGTGGCTGAATGCATTAAAAAAAAAAAACACAGACCCTTACATATATTGCCTACAAGAAATTCAATTCAGATTGAAAGACACACACAAACTGAAAGGAAAGAGATGGAAAAACATATTTTATTAAAATAGAAACAAAGAAGCTGAAAAAAACTTGAGTAGCAATATTTACACCACACAAAATAGAATTTAAAACAAAGGCTATATAACAAGAGACAAAGAAGGACCACGTAATCCCAGTTCTGGGTATATATCTGAAGAAACCCAGAACACTACTTTGAGGGAACATGTGTATTCATATGTTCATTGCAGCACTGTTTACAATGGCCAAGATGAGGAGGCAGCCTGATGTCTGTCAATGGATGAATGGATAAAGAGGAAGTGATACATATATACAGTGAATATTGCTCAGCCATAGAAGGCAATAGATTCTTGCCATCTGCGGTGGCATGGATGGACCTGGAGGGTGTTATGCTGAGTGGAGCATGTCAGACAGAGAGAGATAGGTGCAATGTGATTTTATTTATATGTGGAATCTAAAGAACAAAATAAATAAACAAAACAGAAAGAAATGCATAGATACAGAGAATATTTTGATAGTCACCAGATGGGAAGGGGTTGGGGGTTAGTGGAAAAGAGGAAGAGATTAAGAAGTACAAATTGGTTGTTACAAAGTAGTCCTGGGACTGTGGGATATAACATAAGGAATGTAGTCAATAATATTAAAATAACTTTGTATGGTGTCAGATGGGTACTAAATTTATTTGAGTGATAGATAAGATGGGGTTGGGGGCAGGGTGAAGGTTAAGGGATTAAGAAGTACAAATTGGTGGTTATAAAATAGTCATGGTGATGTAAAGTAAAGCATAGGGAATATAGTCAATAATATAGTAATAATTATGCATAATGCCAAGTGGGTACTAAATTAGTCTGGGGGAATAATTTTTGAAATTTTATCAATGTCCAAATACTCTGCTGTATACCTGAAATTAATATAAAATGATATTGAACGTTAATTGTACTTGAAAAGTTTAAAGATCCATCCATGTTGTCACAAATGTTCCTATATCATCTTTTCTTACCGCCGAATAGTATTCCATTGTGTATATGTACCACAACTTCTTTATCCATTCATCTATCGAAGGACATTTTGGTTGTTTCCATGTCTTGGCCACTGTAAACAAAGCTGCAATGAACATTGGAGCACACGTGTCTTTATCTCTAAATGTTTTCAGATTTTTTGGGTAGATACCCAGGAGAGGGATTGATGGATCTTGAGAGAGTAATGCTGAGCGAAACAAGTCAGACAGAAAAAGCAGAGAACCATGTGATTTCACTGATATGTGGTATATAAACCAAAAACAACAAAAGAACAAGACAAACAAATGAGACACAGAAACTCATAGACACGGACAATAGTTTAGTGGTTGCCAGAGGGTAAGGGGGGTGGGGGGGGAGGTGAGGGTAAGGGGGATCGAATATATGGTGATGGAAGAACTGACTCTGGGTGATGAACATACAATGGGATTTATAGATGATGTAATACAGAATTGTACACCTGAAATCTATGTAATTTTACTAACAATTGTCACCCCAATAAATTTAATTTAAAAAAAAAAAAAAAAAGTTTAAAAAAGGTGAAGGAGAATGAGAGGTCCAAATTTCCAGGTATAAAACAATAAGTTATGGAGATGTAACGTACAGCATGGGGAATATCGTCAATAATAATATGATAGCGTGGTACAATGTCAGATGGTTGCTGGACTGATCATGGTGATCACATCTTTAGGTATGTAAGTGTCGAATAACTATGGTGTACACCTGAAACCAATATAATATTGTATGTTAGCTATATTTTAATAAAAACATTTCAAAAAACAAGAAAATGCTGTCACATATTACAACATAAAGGAACCTGAAGGACATTATGGAAAAAAGAATAGATGTTTTCACCAGTGAGGAAAAATTACTTTCACAGTGGAAGAGGTCCAATGTCATCCACGTGCAACAGGTGGACTGACCAGTACCTTCAGAGAACAGTGCTATATTAAACATTCAGTATTAGCATTTAGGGTTCAGACATTGGACACTTATCAAAGACAATATCAACCTTGATGAGGGAAAGTCTAGATTACTGACATCATGCATAGTCTGCATCCTTGCTGATATGGCCATTTTTATCATGGGCCCATTAAAAAAATAAAAAAACCAACAAACAGAATCAATGAGAGAGTGGGCAGCCAGTTCTGTGGCAGCCTATCTTGCCCACATGATCAGTGAGGCCCTCCTCTGCACTACTGACCCATATGGCAAATTCTGTTCATATAACTCCTCACAACCTGCTTGCCATCACTCTTCCAATCTTGTTCTTTTCAAGTTTCTGACCAATTAGGCCACATATTAATCACTGTCATGAACCAGAGTGGAAGTTCACCTCAAGCCATCTCTCTCATTGCACACACAAAACAATGGACAAAAGGTATACTGTCCAAAGTCTTAACCATAAGAAGATTGATCTTCACCACCATCCTCCAGAATCACCTCTGAGTGAGACTATAACGTGGCAGCAGTCTATGTGTAGGCTGTCCCAGCACACTGTGCAAATTTTATGTAAACCAAAACCAAGCATTTTTTCCTCCATTAACTGGTCATAGGAAGCCCACAGGAGGTCATACTTGTTTCTTAATAGAGGAGAAGCAACAGAAGTGGATGTCATGCAAGTATGAGTCTCCTTCTCATGCTGCTGTGTCTTTAGGGTCTGCCCAAGTCCAACTTTGTGTACAAATTCCATTTCATAATGTACTGCTGCTACACACAGTCAAACATAACATAAGACACTTTCCAAATTTGTATACTCAAGTTAAATTATAATAGTATAATCTGTACCATTGAATTTGGGGTCTGATCCTCTGTCGTATATTCTCTGCTGCTACAGATTATATATTTTAAGACACCTATAACATCTTTCTGGTTCTCTAACCATAACATGAACAAAGAAGTCAAAGCCCTGAGTCTATAATTTTCTTTCTGTCAGTTCTTTCTGTCAGAAGCAGTCATTCCAAGGACAGTGCATGAAATCATCGTTACTACCGTACTTGTAGGGAACAGTTGCTACTTGTTTTCCCAAACCATTGCCATTGACTGGCACTTAAGTTCAACAAATCATAGGCTCATTTAAGTAAATTAAGCCACTGCATGTCAGATGTTAGTGTTATTTTATTTTCTACCTACAAGAGGGTCATCATTATATTCACACTCAAATAGAGAAGAAACCCGATCCTGCAAGCCTATCTTGAAAGCCTAACACTTGAGACGACTCCTAATAACAAGAAGTGTGTCAGTCAGGACAGAACGAAGAAAATAAAGCCATTCAAAGTCATAAACAGAGAAAATGTAATGCTGCAAAATAAAGTCTGAGAATCAAACCGTGGAGTGGTGACTCATCAGTACTGTGAACATCCTGTCATTATATGGCACACTGGGAGTCAAACTTACCCAGAATGTCAGATATTCTTCCACACAGCCAGCCAATATTCCTCAGATGATTCAACGTAATGAAGAGAGAATCTTCTAGACTGGGACAAAGACATATAAAAGCTCCATTTGAAAGTAAAATTGATTGGATCCTGTATAGGAAAACATAATATATAATTTCTAACATATCATTCAATATAGCACAACTTTGAAGATAATAGTTAATTAATTGGGGGAGAAGCCAGACCAGACAAAAGCATATTTTTGTGTAATAATGCCTGCATTGTTATTATATAAGGATAAGAGACAAAGTAATGGTGAAGAGTAGAATCCTATTCTTCCAATCAACCAGGCAGTCTTTAAAATTAAACTCATTCTTTTGGTGGTAAGTTGTATTTCTTTTGAGGTACTTTAGAAGAAAACTTGGCCATAGTAACAAAGCATGAAAGAATTAATTTTGGTGCATGGTGACAGACAGCAGTCCAGTTTCATTCTTTTGCACGTGGCTTTCCAATTCTGCCAGCACCATTTATTGAAGAGGCTGTCTTATCTCCATTGTATGTTTTTTGCTTCTTTGTCAAAAATTATCTGTCTATATTTTTGGATGTTTATGTCTGGGTTCTCAATCCTGTTCTATTGGTCTGTGTGTTGTTTTTCTGCCAAGACCACACTGTTTTGATTATTGTTGCCCTGTAGTACAAACTAAAGTCAGGGAGTGTGACACCTCTAGCATTGTTCTTTTATCTTAAGATTGCTTTGGCTATTCGGGGACTTTTGTGGTTCCAAACAAATCTGATGATTTTTTTGTTCTATTTCTTTACAAATGCTATTGGGGTTTTGATGGAGATTGCATTAAATCTGTATATTGCTTTGGGTAATATGGCCATTTTAACTATGTTGATTCTTCCAATCCATGAGCACAGAATGTCTTTCCATTTCTTTATGTCTCCTTCAATTTCTTTTGAAAATGTCTTACAGTTTTCAGCATATAGGTCTTTCACATCCTTGGTTAAGTTTATTCCTAGGTATTTTATTCTTTTTGTTGCAATTGCAAAAGGAATTCTTTTTTAATTGGTTTTTCTGAGATTTCATTGTTAGTATATAGGAAAGCAATGGACTTTGGTACGTTGATTTTGTAGCTGGCAACTGTACTGTATTCGTTGATTGTTTCTAATAGCTTTTTGGTGGAGTTTTAGGGTTTTCTATATATAGCATCATGTCCCAATATGGGAACCTTTTATTTCTTTCTCTTGCCTGATTGCTCTGGCAAGGACTTCCAAAATTATGTTGAAAAGCAAAGGTGATAGGGGACAGCCCTGTCGTGTTCCTGAACGTAGAGCAAAGGGCTTCAGTTTTTCCCCATTAATTATAGGTTAGTTGAGGGTTTGTCAAATACGGCGTTTTCATGTTAAGGTGTTTTCCTTCTATACCTACTGTATGAAGTATTTAAATCATAAATGGATGTTGTATCTTGTCAAATGCATTTTCTGTATCAATTGATATAAACGTATGATTTTTGTCCTTTACTTTGTATATGTGATGTATCACATTGATGGATTTGCGTATGTTGAACCATCCTTGTGCCCCGGGGATGAACCCCACTTGGTCGTGATGAATAATCTTTTTAATGCATTGTTGTATTCAATTTGCTAGAATTTTATTTAGGATTTTTGCATCGGTGTTCATCAGAGATATTGGTCTATAGTTTTCTTTTTTTGTGCTGTCCTTACCAGGTTTTGGTATCATGGTAATGTTGGCCTCATAAAATGAGTTAGGGAGTACTGTCTCTTCTTCAATTTTTTGGAAGCATTTGAGCAGAATTGGTATCAGATCCTCTTTGAAGGTTTGGTAGAATTCACTAGTGAAGCCATCTGGTCCTGGACTTTTGCTTTTGGGAAGATTTTGGATGACTGATTCAATTTCTGTACTGGTGATTGGTCTGTTTAGATTTTCCAGTTCTTCATGGTTCAGGCTAGGAAGGCTTGATGTTACTAAGAACTTGTCCATTTCTTCTAGGTTATTGAATTTGGTGGCATATAATCCTTCATAGTATTCTTGGTGAGCTTTTTTATTTCTGTGTTATCCGTGATAACTTCCCTTTTTCATTTCTGATTTTGTTTATTATTGTCTTCTCTCTTTTTATCTGACTGAGCCTAGCCAATAGTTTGTAAATTTTGTTAATCTTTTCAAAGAACCAGCTCTTTGTCACATTAATTTTTTTCTATTGTCTTTTTGTTCTCTATTTCATTTAGTTCTGCTCTGATTTTTGTTATTTCCTTTCTTCTGCTGCCCTTGGGTTTCATTTGTTCTTCTTTTTCTAGTTCTTTAAGGTATAATGTGAGGTTACTTATTTGGGATTTTTCTTGTTTCTTGAGATATGCCTGTAATGATATAAATTTCCCTCTTAAAACTGCTTTCACTGCATCCCTAAAATTTTGGTAGGGTGTGTTTTCATTCTCATTTGTTTCTATGTATCTTTTGATCTCTCCTCTAATTTCTTCTTTGACCCAGTTGTTCTATAAAAGTATGTTGTTTAATCTCCATGTATTTGTGTTTTTTCCTGCTTTCTTTTTGCAGTTGATATCCAATTACCAAGCCTTGTGAACAGAGAATATGCTTGGCATGATTTCTATCTTCTTAAATTTGCTGAGGTTAGTTTTATGTCCCAATATATGGTCTATCCTTGAGAATGTTCCATGTAACACTAGAAAAAAATGTATAGTCTGATGTTTTAGGATGAAGTGCTTTATAAATGTCAATTATGTCTATTTCATCTAATGTGTCATTTAGGGCTGCTATTTCATTATTTATTTTCTGTTTGGATGATCTATCAATAGCTGTCAATGATGTACTTACGTCCCCTAGCATTACTGTGTTTTGGTGAATATCTCCCTTTAGTTCTGTTAGTAGTTGCTTGGTATATTTCTGTGCTCCCTGATTGGGGGCATAAATATTGATGACTGTTATGTCTTCTTGTTGTATAGTCCCCTTTACCATTATGAAATGTCCGTCTTTGTCTCTTGTTACCTTTTTCAACTTGAAGTCTGTTTCATCTGATATCAGTATAGCTACACCTGATTTTTCTCTGGATACCATTTGCTTGCAGTATCAATTTCCACTCTTTCACTTTGAGTCTATGTTTGTCCTTGTAGCTGAGATGCATCTCTTGGAGACAACATATGGTTGGGTTTAGTTTTTTGATCCAATCTGCAACTCTGTGCGTTTTTATTGGTGAGTTCAGTCCATTTACATTTAGGGTGATTATTGCTATGTGAGGATTTCCTGTCATTCTATCTTTAGTTTTCTGGTAAGGCTGTGTCTCCATTGTTTCTTGCCTTTTTGCTGTTGTCTATTATTTCTGTGTGGTGGTATTCTATGATGTTTCCCTTTGTTTCTTCTTTTATTACAGTGTTTATTTCAGCTCTGGATTTCTTTTTTTTTGAGTGGTTACCATTAAGTTTATGTAAAAGAAAGTTTGCTATTTAGAGTATTCCATTTTCTTCATCATGCTTCTTTCTACATTCCCATATTCCTGTTCAGGCCTTTTCTCTCACCTATTTTATGTTTTGGTTGCCACAATTTGTCCTTGTTGATGGTGGTCGAATAGCCTCCTTTAGTATTTCTTGTAGTGCAAGTCATGTATTAGAAAATTCCCTCTGATTCTGTATGTCTGGAAAGGTGTTTATTCCTCCTTCATATCTAACGGATATCATTGCTGGATATATTATTCTTGGCTCACAGTTTCTCTCTTTCAATAGTTTGAATATTTGGTTCCCCTCCCTCCTGGCTTGTAGAGTTTCTGCTGAAAAATCTGATGATAAGCTAATGGACTTTCCTTTGTAAGTTACCGTCTTCTTTTCCCTGGCTGCCTTGAGGATTCTTTCTTGGTCGTTGTTTTTAGACAGCTTCAATACAATGTGCCTTGGAGAAGGCCTGTTGGGATTGAGGTAACTAGGTGTTCTATTTGCTTCTTGGATTCGAGGGTCCAGTTCTGTCCACAAGTTTGGGACGTTCTCATCACAATTTGTTTGAATATATTCTCTGTTCCCTTCTCTCTTTCTTCTCCTTCTGGTATGCCCATTACTCTTATATTGCACTTTCTGATGGAGTCAGAAAGTTCTTGTAGAGTTCTTTCATTTCTTTTAAGTCTCTAGTCTCTTTCTTCTTCCATCTGTGTTATTTCCGGGTTTCTATCTTTGATGTCACTGATTCTTTCCTCCGTCTGGTCAACTTTACTACCTAAGCTGGCTATTTTATTCTTCATTTCTTCTATTGAGTTCTTAATCTCCAGAAATTCTACTTGGTACTTTTTTAAAATTTCAATTTATTTGGTAAAAAGTTCATGTTCTTTGATTGTGTTTCTGAGTTCATTAAACTGCCTTTCTGTGTTTTATTGTATCTTGTTGCGTTTTTTCAGAACTGCAATCTTGAATTCTCTGTCATTTAAGTCACGTATTTCCATATCTTTAAGTTCATTTTCTGGAGACTTTTCACTTTCTTTCTGAGTTGTCTTGTTGCCTTCATTATTCATGGCAATTAATGATTTATTATTTCTCTTCCTAGACACCTACAGGAGTGGCTTCTGCAACAGGTTGATAGGAATAAGTCTTTCTTTTGTTTTTCAGTACTTGTTGGTAGGATGTTTTATTTTCTCTCCCACTGCAGTCTTTTTTCTCTCTCACACTGTAGTGTTATGTTTTCTCTGAACTACTCCAGCTTCTCACTCAATGGGTGAATTTCCGGGAAGGCGGGCTTCTCTGTTAATAGTTTGTCTGCGTCATAGGGCCTCATGTCCGTGTGGGGATGCGGTGAGCTTTTGAAGTTCCAAAGCTCTTCCTACACCAGATTCAGAGCTCATTTGTTTCCACAGTTCTGTTTACTCCACAGGGATCTGCCCAGGTAAGTGGGGACAGGAGTGGGGTGAATTATGAGAGGTGGCGCAGAGCAATGGCGGTGACTGACACCATAGCCAGTCCTGCTTCCACAGCTCCCTCCCCTTTGCCGGAACTTGTTGGGCTGTGAATCTGTATCTGTGGACCACAGTTCTCAGAATTGCAAATATTCTGTTCTTTTGATCTGACACTGCTACTGTTTTGCTTCTAGCACTGGGCAGGTGGGGGTGGGGCAAGCTCTGGGAGGGTTGAGAGGGGGCATCTAGTTTTAGTTCCTAAGGCTTCCGTTCTCTGTGGCCGTAAGGGTTTAAACCACCGTTTTCAGCCTTCTTCCCTCAGTCTTTGCTCCCAGGTCTCTGCCGTTAGTGTAGGGTGCAGCTGTGTTATATACTGTCCCCTCAGCCCTGTGGGCCATAAACTGAGCCCTAGCAATCTAAGTTGTTCCCTTTCCCGCAGCTGTGGTAGCTCCAGGATGCAGCAAGCTCAGAGCACTGAGCTAGGTCTGCGTCCTGCACTCGCCTGGCCCCGTCTCCACACTTCTCCCTTCCCACCTCCCCTGCTCGCACAATTTGCTCACCTTTAGGTTATTTCTGTAGTGTGCCTCTTAGTCTTGCCTGTCTGCTGCACAGGGAGTCCTTTGTGGAATTATAGTTGTTCAATTTGGTGTAAATTCCAGAGAGATTTCCAGAGGCTCACCTCACGCTGCCATTTTGATGACGTCACTTCTTTACTTCTTATATTAGTAATTTGTATCCTCTCTCTTTTTTTCTGTTAGCCTGGCTAGACACTAAAATTTTATTGATCTTTCAAAGAACCACCTTTTTGTTTTGTTGATTTTTGCCATTCATTTCCTGTTTTTAATTTATTGATTTGTATTCTGATTCTTATCATTTTTTTCTTTTGCTTACTTGGGTTTAATTTAAAAATCTTTCTAGTTTCCTAAGGAGTAAACTTAGATTATTGATTTTAGATCTTTCCTGAAATATACATTCAATACTATAAGCTTTTGTCTAAACACTGCTTTTCCTGCATCCCATAAATTTAGATAGTTTGTAGTTTTATTTTCATTTAGTCAAGATATTTGCAGAACCATACCAAGAGCAAAAGTGTCAAAATTCCTTCAGACTATATAATTGACCTGGATGCCTGGATGATAGACTATGGGAGGTGGGCGGTAACAGGAATGAAATCATTTTGACTAGTATAACACCTACTTTCCTCACATAGACCACAGAGTCAACGCTGGATTTACAGGCATAGGGAAATTGAGGGGGAATAGGCTTGGGTGGTGGGTGCAGAGAATGGATCCAGTTTGGGACATACTGAGTTTGTGCTATCCAAGGGAAATACAAATTCAGAAGTTCAGTTGGGTTTTCTTCTCTCTGTCCTTAGCCACAATAGACTCTCCACCAATAGTACCCTCCTTGTCCCTTTGCATTCTTCAAATCCTACCCAATCTACAGTCTAAGACCCACCCACAAATCATTTTATATATATATATATGTAATCAATTTATATATATGAAATCAATTTATATATATATATATATGAAATCAATTTATATATATATATATATGAAATCAATTTATATATATATATATATGAAATCAATTTATATATATATATGAAATCAATTTATATATATAAAATCAATTTATATATATATATATATATAATCAATTTATATATATATATATATAAAATCAATTTATATATATGTATATATGTGTGTATATATATATGAAAGCTGAAATATTTGCCTAAAAAATATTTAAACGTTGCTTGCCCAAATATGTGACTTTTATCCTCTCAATAAAGCTGCTCCTACCTTGTTGTATGGCCTCAAATCAAATAGGGTTTGGCATTTTTCATAAACAATTCTGTTAACCATTTTGATTTCACTTCCACAGCAACTAGAAATGAAAATTTTATCGAGTGAGATTAAAGCAAGTTTGAGGCTGATTTGAGGGAAGAATGTACGCTTAGGGGGAAATAAGCACTAATTTTGTGAGTTCTTTGCCTAGTCACAGTTAAGGACAGCTGAAATGTGACAGAATAGAGAAGTGGTTTCTAAATTAAGAGTCACAGGTTATGTTGAGTTTTATGTAGAGGGCATGCCAGTGCTGTTATATCTTAATAGATGGAGTCCTAGGCCGTGACCATTGTCGTGTTTTGTACATTAGTAAATTATTAGCTTTTATTTCTATGTAAAAGAAGAACACCTGCCTAGAGGTTAATAGAGATTGAAATCCATAGCTATAGGTTTGAATAATACTAAGGCTCCCTCCCCACTCTGCCTTTCAACATAATAAAGCTTTCATCCAAATTAGGTTTTAAAAAAATTATATGCAACAATAGAGAAAGACACATAAGCTATGCTGACATTCAGGATATAAAGCAATTGTCCAGGAGTACGCACTATGATTGTAGCTGATGCATCATAAGCTTTGAATACTATTTAGTTATTTCCTACATGTGACAAAAAAGGTGTCACTAATGTGTTTAATGATACTTATGTAGCAACTGTCATTGCCTAACAAACTGAAACACTGACTTGAACACAGATAACAAAGACATGTATTCTTTTCCTAAATCAAATGGCACACTTTCAGAGATAATTCTTAGCAATAAAAAGGAAGTGTGAATGGACAGATTTTCTACACACTTAGTACAGTGAGAAAAGAATTGTGCTGCATGTGTAATTTTTGTGATTCTTTGAATCATAATAATTGAAGATCATCTAATCAAATATCACTGTGGGGTTAGGATTTTAAAAGAACTCAGTTCACAGTGGGATGGTTACCAATTCTAAAATTACTATCTGTGGCTTTTAGGACTGAGTATATGAGTAAATATATTGGGAATAATGAAAGCTATGTTTCTGCCTGTTGGAGAAAGGAGTTAGAAATATAAAAGAAAGAAGACAAGAGTGAACTCTGTTGTAATGAATTGAAATTGAAGTTAACAGTATGAATGTATATTTTTTAATATAGAAATATAGAAAGAAATTATGGCTAGAGATACAAAGATATATTTAGTATCTCTTCCTTCTGAAAAGTCCTAGAAGTAGCTACCCCTATAGCAATGAGCAAACCTAGTGATTAGTTAATTAGTTGCTGTATTTTATACCCTCTTAAAAGAAGCTGGGGTTCCTTACAGAAATGTCTGAGTCTGGAGATATGGCAGTGAAAGTACAAGATGATCCTGAAGCATCTTGCTGTGATGTAAAGAAAGGAATTGCTCAATAAAGTAATGAAAACATGTCAAAAGAACACTGAAGCCAGCCTGAAGTGCCTCTCACAGGGCAAATTTGGGACAATTTCATGTAAATGGATAATGGAAATAAGAACATTCATAAAATAAAATAAGAATTTATATGAGTCCATACTAATATAAATCAGTAAACAAATATATAAATAAATGGGGAGGAAGAATAATAAAGTTATAAAATCATTGTTTTGCAACCACCATAGAAATTATTGATTTGCCATGAATCAATGGTGGCTAAAACTAGTTAGAAAAGTTGGGTGAAAATATTTGCATATTGCAAAGCATTCTTCTACGAATTATTTATTGCTCAAAGAGCAAATATAGTAACTTTACAGTGGATGAAGATCACAAAAACGTCAAATAATCAAAGTTGACATCACGAGTAATAAGATAAATCAACACTGGAGCCTTCTGACAGGCTACACTAGAAAGAACACAGTATTATTTCCATGGTATTTCTGCCAAAAATATACAACCTGAATCCAATCATAGTGAAATATCAGACAAACCCAAACTGAGGGACTTTCTAAATGGAAAGTATTATTATTTCTTTTCTTTTTCATTATTTTAATTAGTATTAAATTTATTGGTTAGTAAAATTATATAGATTTCTATAACACATCATCTTTATATTTCATTGTGTGTTCACCACCGAGAGTCAGTTTTCCTTCCATCGCCATATATTTGACCCCCTTTACCCTCTTCTACCATCCACCACCCCCCTTACTCTTTGGTAACCACTAAACTGTTATCTATGAGTTTTTGTTTCATTTTTGTCCTGTTCAGTTCTTTCAGTTTTATATCCCACATATGAGTGAAGTCGTATGGTTCGCGACTTTTTCTGTCTTATTTCACTTAGCATGATATCTCAAGATCCATCCATGTTGTTGCAAATGGCAGTATTTCAACTTTCCTTATGGCCAGGTAATATTTCATTGTGTATATATACCACATCTTCTTTATCTAATCATCTATCAAAAGACACTTTGGTTGTTTCCATGTCTTAACCACTGTGAATAATGATGCAATGAGTATTGGGGTACACATATTTTAACAGATAAATATTTCAGATTTTTGGGGTAGATACCCGGAAGAGGGATTGCTGGGTTGTACGTTAATTTTATTGTTAATTTTTTTAGTAAATTCCATACTGTTTTCCATAGTGGCTGTACCAATTTACATTCCCACCAGCAGTGTATGAGGGTTCCTTTATCTTCACAACATCTCCAACATTTGCTATTACTGGTCTTATTGATAATAGCCATTCTAACAGATGTGAGGTGGTATCTCATTGTGGGTTTGATTTGCATTTCCCTAATAGCTAGTGAAGTTGAACATTTTTTCATTTATCTATTGGCTGTTTATTTGTCTTCTTAGGAGAATTGTCTGTTCAGTGCCTCTGCCCAATTTGTAATTGGATTATTTGTTTTTTTGTTGTTGAATTTTATGAGTTCTTTATATATTTTGGATATTAGCACATCACCCTAGAGGTGTTGTTTGAAAATATATTCTCCCATTCAGTTGGTTGCCTCTTTGTTTTGTTGATGGTTTCTTTTGCTATGCAGAAACCTCTCAGTAAGGATAACACAATATAAGAACACTATAGACCAATATCTATGATGAATACAGACACAAAAGTTCTAAACAAAATACTAGCATATCAAATACAACAATGCATTACAAAGATTATACATCACGATCAAGTGGGGTTTATTCCAAGAGTACAAGGATGGTTCAACATATACAAATCAATTGATGTGATATGCCAATAAACAAAATAAAGGATAAAAATCATATGATCATATTGGTAGATGCAGAAAAAGCATTTGACAAGATACAGCATCTGTTTATGATTTAAATACTTAGTATAATGGGCATAGAAGGAAAGTACCTGAACATAATAAAGGCCATATATGACAAACCCTCAGCTAATATCATACTTAATGGTGAAAACTGAAAACTTTTCCTCTGAGATCAGGAACAAGACAGGGCTGTCCCCTATCACCTCTGCTTTTCAACATAGTGTTGGAAGTCCTCGCCAGAGCAATCAAGCAAGAGAAAAAAATAAAAGGCATTCAAATTGGGAATGAAGAAGTTAGATTATCACTTTTTGCAGACAACATGATTTTTTTATTTAGAAAACCCTAAAGACTCTACCAAAAACCTATGAGAAACAATAAACAAATACAGTAAAGTTGCAGAATACAAAATCAATGAACAAAAATCTATTGCATTCCTATATACTAACAGTGAAATATCAGAAAAAGAAGTTTTTTTTAAAAAAAATCAATTCATTTTGCAATTGCAACTAAAAGAATAAAATACTTAGGAATAAAGTTAAGAAAAAATGTGGAGGCCCTATACTCTGAAATGTCAAGTTATTATTAAAAGAAATTGAAGAAGACACAAAGAAATGGAAAGATGTTCCACGTTCAAGGATTGGAAAAATCAACGTAGTTAAAATGGCCATGTTATCCAAAGCAATATACAGATTTCATACAATCCCCATCAAAATACCGATGGAATTTTTTCAAGAAATAGAACAAAAAGTCATCAGGTTTGTATGGAATCACAGAAGACCCCAAATAGCCAAAGCAATCCTAAGAAAAAAGAACAAGCCTACAGGTATCAGACTCCCTGACTTCAATTTATAGTACAAAGCAATAATAAAACAGCATGGTATTGGCAGAAAAACAGACACACAGACCAACGGAACAGAATTGAGAGCCCAGATATCCACATATATGTGGGCAGATAATTTTTTACAAAAGAGCCAAAAACATACAATGGAGAAATAAAACCTCTTCAAAAAATGGTGCTGTTGGAAAGCCACATACAAAAGAATGAAACTAGACTGCTATTGGTCACCATACACCAAAATTAACTCAAAATGGATTAAAGACCTAAACACAAGACCTGAAAGAATAAATTGTATAGAAGAAAGCATAGGTACTAAACTTACAGACCTTGGATTCATAGTGGATTTTATGAATTTGACCTCAAAGTCAACGGATGTAAAAGAAAAGTAAATTCTTAAGAATTGCCAATCATGGTAGAAATTATATGACTGTGTACATTTGTCAAAACTTCTCAGATTATACCTCAATAATTATCTTAAAAAGTCTAAGATGTCATAGAATTAATTTAAATATATCTGAATTAATGGGTGAAATTTCTTAATTTACTCACTATACATAAACATATTATGTATCATGCTAGCCATTCACTGAAATCTATTCTTTCCTTCTAACATAGCTATAGAGCTCTAACTGGGACATGGTTGACCCACTGGAAATTGCTTTTCCCAGCCTCTCTTTCTGCTAACTGTGGTCAAATGATTAAGTTGTCAATAGCATGCGAATGGAAAGGATATTGGCAATCCCAGTTTTACTTGCTGAAGAGAAAATCTCTGACCCATGGCTTTAACTCTTTGTCTCCTACTTTCTAGAATGGGAATAATCAGAATGACCTTGGAAGTCATGTACATAAGATGGCATAGTTAGTGAAAGGCTCTGTGGCATAGAGCCATGAATTCACAAGGATCACTCACTTTGGAATGTTCTTGAATGAGAAATGACTTTTTTGGGGGTTTCTTTGTCATTAAGCAGCCTATTCCACATTAGCTAAAACACCTTCCTTAACTAAAATTTCTTTCCCCTGAGAGTATTCTCAAGATATATTGTTAAGTAAATTAAGCAATTTATAAAACAATATGTATTGTATGCTACCATCTGTTTAAAATTATTGCTAACATTTGGGGGGAAATTCAATGACTGGCAGGCCAGTACAGAAGGGAGAATTTCATTATATGCCATTGTGGAATGACGTGCATGGAAAATATTTGGATTTTGAACTTTGTACTATATAAATATGCAATCTATAAAAAATAGAGCTTAAATTAAGAAACAATAAAATGTAAAAGATAAATTATCTTGACCCATTGTTTCTATCATATTTAGTAGCAGAGACTCTATAGATGTGCTACACATACTGAGACATCATGGGCTAAGAGAAAGATGGTAGAACAAACTACTTTACTGAATGTTTGGCACATAGTAGAATGTCAATAAATGTTTTCTTCTCTTCTTCATCTATACATGGTACTTCACAATCTTGTCAGTAGCTGCTTTACAGGGCTTTCCTGAAGTTTGGGCATGAACATTCCAGTAGAATGAAAAATCATTTGAGGTTGCACAGAAGGTGGTTATATGTGGTGCAAATAAATGAAATTATAGAACATTCATTCACAACATAAATCTCTTTTCAGTCTTTCCAACTAATGTCAAATTTGACCTGAGTTTATTTTTAACATGTCTCTAACACTTGCTAATCTGCCTCATAAAGGATCTTTGAAAGAAACAGTATCTAGGTAGAACATAGTAGATGTATTTTGTTTACCATATATGTCTATTTTACTCTTACCTTCTATTAAAGCAAGTGATACCAGTCTTCCACTCACAAGACTAATTTTTATATGTTTACTTAAGTACAAACTTGGATTAATCAAAGAAAAATTCTATGTATATAACAGTATGAGTTACTCAGTAATAAGGCAAAAAATAATCCCAGACGGTATGTAAAAGTTGAAAACTTTATTCTTGAAAAGCTTTACTTCCAAGAAGTCATTCTAAACCACTCTTGGAAGAAATTATTTTTCTTTTCTATGAATTATATACACGACATTAACAAAATGAAAAATAAAAATCACATGATCCTATCAATAGATGCAGAAAAAGCATTTGATAAAATCCAGCAGCCATTTATGATAAAAACCCTTAAGAAAGTGGGAATAGAGGGATCATATCTCAATGTAATAAAGGCCATATATGATAAACCCATAGCTAGCATCATACTCAATTGGGAAAAGCTAAAACCATTCCCCTTAAGATCAGGAAGAAGGCAAGGTTGCCCACTTCCTCCACTTCTATTCAACATAGTGCTGGAAGTTCTAGCCACAGCAATCAGACAAGTAAAAGAAATAAAAGGCAACCAAATCAGAAAGGAGGAAGTAAAATTGTCATTATATGCAGATGACATGATACTATATATAGAGAACCCTAAAGTCTCCACCAAGAAACTATTAGAGCTGATAGATGAACTTAGTAAAGTAGCAGGATACAAATTAATATTCAGAAATCAGTTGCATTTGTATATACCAATAATAAAACATCAGAAGGAGAAATTAAAAAAGCAATCCCATTTACAATTGCTCCAAAGACTATAAAATACCTGGGAATAAATTTAACCAAAGAAGTAAAAGATCTCAGAAAATTATAAGACGCTGAAGAAAGAAATGAAAGAAGATACAAATAGATGGAAGCACATACCATGTTCATGGATAGGAAGAATTAATATAGTTAAAATGTCTACACTGCCTAAGGCAATATACACGTTCAGTGCAATTCCTATCAAACTACCAACGACATTTTTCACAGAAACAGAACATATAATCCTAAAATTTATGTGGTACTATAAAAGACCCCGGATAGCCTCAGCAATCTTGAGAAATAAGAACAAAGTGGGAGGTATAACAATACCTGACATCAAATTATGCTACAAGGCTACAGTAATCAAAACAACATGGTACTGGCATAAAAACAGACACATAGATTAATGTAACAGAATAGAGAGTCCAGAAATAAATCCATGCCTATGTGACCATTTAATCTACGACAATGGAAGCAAGAGTGTACGGTGGGGTAAAGACAGTCTATTCAATAAACGGTGCAGGGAAACCTGGACAGACACATGCAAAAAAATGAAGCTGGACCAGCTCCTTACACCATATACAAAAATAAATTCAAAATGGCTTAAAGACTTAAATGCAAGATCTGAAACCATAAAATTTCTAGAAGAAAATATAGGAAGAAACTTTACAGACATTACCCAGAGTAAGATTTTTACTGATATATCCCCTCGCACAAGAGAAGTAAGAGAAAAAATAAACATGTGGGATTACATCAAACTAAAAAGTTTTTTCACAGCAAAGGAAACCATCAATAAAACAAAAAGGGATCCTACTGAATGGGTAAAGATATATGCCAATGATATATCTGATAAAGGGTTAATATCACAAATTTATAAAAAACCTCACTCAATTCAACTCCAAAAAAACAAACAACCCTATTTAAAAATGGGCAGAGGACATGAAGAGACATTTTTCTAAAAAGGACATACAGATGGCAAACAGACATATGAAGAAATGCTCAACTCACTAACCATCAGAGAAATGCAAATAAAAACCACACTGAATACCACCTCACCCCAGTCGAAATGGCTATCATCAATAAATCAACAAACAACAAGTGCTGGCGTGGATGTGGAGAAAAGGGAACGCTTGTGCACTGTTGGTGGGATTGCAGATTCGTGCAGCCACTATGGAAAACAGTATGGAGGTATCTCAAAAATCTGAAAATGGAACTACCTTATGATCCAGCAATTCCACTCCTAGGTATCTAGCCGGAGAAATTCAAAACTCCAATTCAAAAATCTTTATGCACTCCTATGTTTATTGCAAGACTATACACAATAGCCAAGCCATGGAAACAACCAAAATGCCCATCGGTAGATGACTCAATTAAGAAACTGTGGTACATTTATACAACGGAGTATTACACAGCCATAAAGAAGAAAGAAATCTTACCATTTGCAACAACATGGATGGACCTAGAGAACATTATGTTAAGTGAAATAAGTCATACAGAGAAAGACAAATACCATATGATCTCACTTATATGCGGAATCTAAAGAAAAGAATAAGTGAATGAACTAATCAGAAACAGTTTTGGAGACATAGAGGAAAAACTGAGGGTTGCTAGTTGGACGGGGGGGTGGGGATAAGGGGGAAGGTGAGGGGATTAGAAAACAGTCAGTAACCACAAGATGGCCATGGGGTTTTGAAAATTAATTGGGGGAATGTAATCAATAATGTAAAGAATTTGTAGGGTATCCGATGGACACATGTCCCATTTGGGAGACAACCTCAGTGATGATGTAGATGCCTGATCTCTGCACTGTACACCTGAAGCTGAACAATAATGAATGCCAACTATAATTTTATATATATATATATATATATATATATATATATATATATATATATAATTTGATATATATAATTTGATATATATATATATATATACATATATATATATATGTGTATATATATGTATTTATTTGGTTACAGGAAGCGGAGTACAGCGTTAGGAATAGAGACAGTGGAAATGTAATGGCTCTGTGGGATGTCAGAGGTATAGTGGGTGGGGGAGGGGGATTCACACAGTGTGAGGGATATAAATGATAAACATCTAAGTATTGCTTTGTCTTGTGCACCTGAAACTAATAAAAAATAAAAATAATAAAATAAAATAAAAAAGAATATGAGTAGAGGAAATGGGGCAGAATTTTAAATACAGTAATCTAATTTACCTAATGTTTTAAAGTTGTGTGTCAATTCAAATTCTTGGTTATCATTTTTATCATCTAAAGTATGTATATCTATGCTTTTTTTCATGTACTTAATGCAAATGATGAAGCATTTTGGTGAGTCAGCATTTCAGCATTTTCTAAAGGAAACATACTCAATATTTGAAGTCCTTTCAAAGTCACTGATCCTTGAAGCACTTACTGAAAGTTTGACTCATTCCCATAAAACAACTACTTTTTACCTCCGATCCACCAGTACTTAACAGTGAAAGATATCCTCCTGAAACTCTAACTATAGGTATGCAGTCTCTAGAAGATCTTGCCTAAGATCACTGCCTCACACATGATGTGGGAGAGTGATGGCTGTTTTCCAATTCATCAACACATTATTTCCTTCAGATATTGATAAATGTTAGATTAATGGTGGCATGAGATTTTTGCAACATATATTTTCTATATGCTCACTTAAGTGATCATGAAGTAATTAAATTATTCTAATTTTCTCCCCTACCCTTTCTTCTTTTCTACCATCCATCTTTTAAATCCTTTCCCCCCTTTCTCTTTCCTTTGTTCTCCAAGTCAAAAAGATGATTCTTCCCCATTTAATCAATCCAGAAGTCTCAGAGATATAAAATAATATTCTGCTTATATGACATCAAATCCGAAAGAATAAAAAGAAGTTTAAAAATCCAAGTTATTGTATGGCTAGTTCCAATTCACTACTTGTCCAGTAATATCTCTTTAAAATATTTTCAAGTAGTAAAAAAAGTCTCTTTTGCTCAGCTATATATCCAAATCCAGCTACCTTTCTGTATCTCACTGTTCTCCCTGAAATCAAGTATCTAATAAGATGGTGATTACATATCTGAAATAGCACATTACAGGAAAATGAACAGTGAATCCTCCTTGCCAGCAGATGGTACTATGGCATTGATTCCTTTCTATTGTCTGTTGATTGACAGCTTTGTGCGTTTCTGTCTCTATTTGGCAAAATCATTATATGCGATGCATGTTTAATCGAGGGACTACCACAATTCTTGTGTCTTTCAGGTTAGTTTGGAGAAAACCTAAACCTATTTTGTAAACCAATCAGCAGTTAGTACTAATATAGCATATAAGTCTCCTGTGGAAATGTTGTGAATAACTATCATGAATACAAAACAGTCTAAAAGATTTGAATTTCCATACAATCACTGTTTAGAAATGTATATTTTAAATTATACATTAATAAAAAGCAGTTTATTTGAATATGAGAAAGTAGATCATTTTATTTGACATTTTAATGAAATAAAAAGTAGAAAAAATATAGATCAGTTTTAGAAATCTAGCCTTTAGGACATTAAATAGAATAGATTTCTATGCATACAATGACAGAAGTTCATGGCAAAGTTTTTAAATGTAATAAAATTTATTGGATTTTTCTGTAGTAAATATGGGGACCATATCACCTAAAAAAGTCAGAGACCATCGTGGTTCTTTTGATTTTCAATATTTCTGAAAGCTAAACGAAAGCATTTGTCTGGTATGACAGAATTTTCCCACAGCAGGGTAAAACTTTGATAAATCTGGGTGCATGATTAAACACTATAATTTTTCCCACACATAGGTGCAAATGATTAAATTATCTTCATGAATATATGATTATGCATGCAAAATAAACAAATTTAAATGTGTATACAATTACCTGTAATCTGGAAATGGAGTACATGTTGTTCATGAACTGTAATTATTTGCGCTCACACATGGAGATTTTTGTGTGGTAACTTTGATGACTCCTATTAGAAACAGTACATGAATTGCTCCTACTCAAACTTGCCAGTTTTTATGGCAGCATGGCAAAAGATCTTCTGTTCTTCTTTTAAAAATTCAAGGTTTTGAAATTTGATTGCTCTCACCATAACTTTCAGAGACTTGATTTTATGAGCAATTAAGAGAAATTTTACTCAATTATAAAAATTATATGAACCTCAAAGGCATTATGTGTTTTTCATAATTCTCTGTCATTCTTTGCCTCTTCAATAGTAATGACTTGCAGCCAACTAGTAATGGGTTTCTTTTAACACTGATTCTAACTTTTTGACTGTTCTAAGTTTCTCTAGTGATATCATTTAAAATGTAAATGTTGCACTCAAGTATTTATTTTATTTCCTTGAACTATTAAGTTTTCATGAGACTCTCAAAGAATCTTTTATTTCATGGACCATAAATAAACCCCCAATCCACCTCTTCAGCACATTTCTAATTGTAATGCACCGTGCAATGTTATAGGCCATTATATCGATGTTTTCTGTCATTGTAAGGTGGCAGACAGTGACACTGAAATGTGTATTTGCATTAGAGAGATAGTGTGAACTCAATCATGAGTCTTAATGTAATAGTTTTTTTGTTTTGTTTTGTTTTTTGAACTCTAGAAACCCAAAATTATTCGGCCATTTGCCCTTCACATAACCTGTTATATTTGAATTCTTAGAAATAGCAACCCAGTGAATGGCATGCCCTGATTTCTCTGAATTAAATACAAATAAACAGATAAGGATATTTCTGTGATTCATACTTCACTGTGTATCTTTTCCTCAGAGATCTGACAATTGATATCAAGGATACTGATGATATGGAAAGTCCTTAAATTACATTCCTCGGGTTTATGATGAAATAATGCCACCCTCCCTGTCAATGTAATAAAATTAGAATTGGAAGTGTTTTTTGGTTTTGGTTTTTTCAGTATATGGTTGTAGCCATCTTTATGAAGAATGAGTGAACCCCAAGCACAGATGGAGGTATCCCTACTTAAAATGAATGATACTCATTCTTATTTCAGTACTAACCTCTTCCTGGGAGAGTAAAGTTCCCAAGATCTGAGTTTCCTGCCAATACATCCAAGTGTTGGATGTTAGTAACCCATTCTTTGGTGGTTAGAAAAAGAACCAAGCTCACTTTAAAGCCATGATATCCTGGCAATTAACTTTCAGTCAAAATTTAGAAATTTTAAAGAAAAAAATGCTGGCATACCTTGTTTTACTGCACTTTGCTTTATTGTCCTTTGCAGATACTGTGTTTTTTACAAGCAGTGGTTTATGATAACTCTGCATCACCACAAACGACAATGTCATTTGATAACAAGTCTGTCAGCACAATTTTCCCAAAAACATTTGCTTGCTTCGTGTCTCTGTGTCATATATTGGTAATCTTGCAATAGTTCAAACTTTTTCATTATTATTAATTTTGTTATGAGGATCTGTGATCAGTGACCTTTGCCGTTACTATTGTTAATTGTTTGATGTTACTATTGTAATTGTTTTGGAGTACCATAAGCTGCACCCTTATAAGATGGCGGACTTAATTGGTAAATTTTGTGTGTTTTGCCTGTTCTACCAACTGGCCATTCCCTCATCTCTCTCTCTCTCTCTCTGGGGCCTCCCTATTCCCTGAGACACAACAGTACTGATATTAGGTCAATTGATAACCTTACAATGACCTCTAGGTGTTCAAGTGAAAGGAAGAATCACACATCTCTCGCTTTAAATCTAAAGCTAAAAATGATTAAGTTTAGTGAGGAAGGCATGTCAAAAACCAAGAAAGGATGAAAGCTAAGTCTCTTGTGCAAACAGTGAGCCAAGTTGTGAATGCAGAGGGAAAGTTCTTGAAGGAAATTAAAGGTGATACTTCAGTGAACACAGGAATGAAAAAAAAAAAAAGACAAACATCTTTATTGCTCATATGGAGAAAAATTTAGTGCTCTAAATAGAAGATCAAACCAGCCACAACATTCCTTTAAGCCAAAGCCTAATCTGGAGCAAGGCCCTAACTCTCTTCAATTCTATGAAGGCTGAGAAAGGTGAGGAAGCTGCAAAAGAAAAGTTTGAACCTAGCAGAGGCTGATTCCTGAAGTTTAAGTAATGAAGCTGTCTCTAGAACATAAAAGTGCAAGGGGAAACAGCTGATATAGAAGCTGCATCAACTTATCCAGAAGATCTAGCTAAAATAATTACTGTAGGTAGCTACACTGGACAACAGATTTTCAGTGTAGATGAAACAGCTTTACATTGGAAGAAGTTGCTGTCTAGTCTAGTGCTTTCATAGCTAGAGAAAAGTCAATGCCTGGATCAAAGCTTCAAATTGCAGACTCTCTTTTAGGGGCTAATGCAGTTGGTGACTTTAAGTTTAAGCTAACATGCATTTACCGTTTGAACATCCTAGGGCCCTTAAAAATTGTGCTAAACCTACCCTGCCTGTGCTATATAAATGGAACAATAAAGCCTGAAATGACAGGGCATCTGTTTACAACATGGTTTACTGAATATTTTAAGCAAATTGTTAAGCCTACTGCTCAGGAAAAGATTCCTTTCAAAATATTACTGTTCATTGACAATGTACTTGGGCACCTAAGAGCTATGATGGAGATGGACAACGAGATTAATGTTGGTTTTATGCCTGCTAACACAACATCCGTTCTTCAGCCCATGGATCAAGGAGTAATTTTGACTTTCATGTCTTATTATTTAAGAAATGCATTTTGTAAGGCTATAGCTGCCATAGATAGTGATTTCTCTGATGGATGTGGACAACAGCAATTAAAAACCTTCCGGAAAAGAGTCACTATTCTAAATGCCATTAAGTGTATTTGTAATTCATGGGAAGAAGACAAAATACTAATCTTAACAGGAGTTTGGAAGAAGTTGATTCGAACACTCATGGATGATTTTGAGAGGTTCAAGACTGACGTGGAAGAAGTAACTGCAGATGTGGTGAAAATATTAAAAGCAAGAGAACTAGAATTAGAAGTGGTGTCTGAAGATGTGTCTTAATTGCTGCAATCTCATCATAAAACTTGAATGGATGAGGAGTTACTGCTTATGAATAAGCAAAGAAAGGGGTTACTTGAGATGGTATCTACTCCTGGTGAAGATTGTTGAAATAACAATGAAAGATTTATAATATTACATAAATTTGGTTGATAAGGCAGCGGCAGCGTTTAAGAGGACTGACTCTAACTTTTAAAGAAGTTCTACTGCGGGTTAAAATGCTATCAAACAGCATCACATGCTACATAGAAATTGTAAAAGGAAGAGTTAATCAATGTGGCAAACTTCACTGTTATTTTAAGAAATTGCCACAACCACCCCAAACTTCAGCATCCACCACTATTGAGTCAGCAGCCACCAACATCGAGGAACGCCCCTCCACCAACAAAAAGATTATGACTCACTGAAGGCTCAGATGATGGTGAGCAGTTTTTAGCAGGAAAGTATTTTAAACTAAAGCATGTACATCGGATTTTTTAGACATAACACTATTGCACACTTAATAGACTACATTATAGTGTAACTTTTTTTTAAGAAAAACATAACTTTTCTATGCACTGGGAAACAAAAAAATTGTGACATTATGTGACTCTCTTTATTGTGATATTCATTTTATTACGGTGGTCTGGAATTTATCCTGCAATATCTTTGAGATATATCAGTATAGGGAATGCTAAAATGTCTAAGGAGCGTGTATGTCAAGTTTTTCCATCTTTAACAATAGTAAATTGATGACATTGTTATTATGTTACTAGGTAATAGACACTATGCTGAGGACATTTTAGGTATCACTTCTTTGAATCCTCAAAGCAATACAATGAGGTAATGGCTAACATTTACTGAACACTCAACTGTTTTCATTTTTTTGTTAGTTTCAGGCATACAAAACAACATAACGATTAGACATTTACATCCCTCACAAAATGATCACCTGAACAAGTCTACTACCCCTCTGACACTGTACATACCTATTCCAATACCGTTGACTATATTCCTATGCTGTATTTTACACCCTATGACATATATATATACATATATATACATATATATATATTTAACATTGAGTAGTATTTTATATTAATTTCAGTTGTACAGTACAGTGATTAGACACTTAAATAATTTATGAAGTGAGCCCTTTGATAAGTCTAGTATCCATCTGACACCATATATATTTTTTGCAACGTTATTGACTATTTTCCATACTGTATTTCACATCCCGTGACTATTTTGTGACTACCAATTTGTACTTCCAAATCCCTTCACCTTTCTCAACCTTCCCCCCAAATCCCCTTCCATCTAGCAACAATCAGTTTGCTCTCTATATCTATGACTCTATTTCTGTTTTGTTTGTTCATTTATTCTGTTTTTTAGATTCTACATATAAGTGAGATCATATGTATTTGTCTTTCTCAGTCTGACATACTTTACTTAGCACAATATTTTCTAGGTCCATCCATGTTGTTGCAAATGGTAAGATTTCATTCCTTTTTTATGACAGAGTAATACTCCAATGTATAAATGTACCACAATTTTCATATCCAATTGTCGTTGATGGGCATTTCTATTGTTTCCATGTTTCCATATCTTGGCTATTGTGAACAGTGCTGCACTGAACATATGGGTGTATACTCATATATATATATATATATATATATATATATATATATATATATATATATATATATATATTTGAATTAATGCTTTGGATTTCCTTGGATAAATATTTAGGATTAGAATTGCTGGATCATAAGGTAGATCTATTTTTAGTTTTTTGAGGAACCGTCATACTGTTTTCCATAGTGGCTGCACCAATTTGCAATCCCACCAACAGTGCTCAAGGATTCCCTTTTCTCTACATCTGTACCAACACTTTTGTTTGTTGATTTATTGATAGTAGCCATTCTGACAGGAATGAAGTTGTATCTCATTGTGGTTTTTATTTGGATTTCTCTGATGATTAGTGATGTTGAGCACCTTTTTATATTTCTATTGGCCATCTGTATGTCCTCTTTGGAGAAATGTCTATTTAGGTCCTCTGCCCATTTTTTAATTAGATTTTTTTTTTTTTTTTTTTTTTTTTGGTGTAGAGTTGTATGGGTTTTTTTGTGTTTTTTTTTTTAAATAAATTTTGAATATTAACCCCTTATCAGACGTATCATTGGCAAATATCTTGTCTCATTCAAGAGGATGACTTTTTATTTTGTTGATGGTTTCCTTTGCTGTGAAAAAACTTTTTAGTTTGATGTAGTACCATTTGTTTATTTTTTTCTTTTGTTTTCTTTCCCCAAGGAGATATATTACTAAAGATATTACTAAGCGTAACGTCTGAGAGTGTACTTCCTATAATTTATTCTAGGAGTTTTAAGGTTTTGGGTCTTACTTTTAAGTCTTTAATCATTTGAATTTTTCTTGTATGTGGCATAAGAAGGTGGCCCAGTTTCATTGTTTTGCATGTATTTTCCAATTTCCTCAGCAACGTTTATTGAATACACTGTCCTTACCCCAAAGTAAAGTATTGCTCCCTTTTTCATAGATTCAATGACCATATAGGCATGGATTTATTTCTGGGCTCTCTATTCTGTTTCATTGATCTATGTGTCTGTTTTTATGCCAAAACTATGCTGTTTGATTACTGTGTCCTTGTAGTACAATTTGATATCACGTAACGTGATACCTCTAGCTTTGTTCTTCTTTTGTTCAGGATTGCCATGGCTATTCAGTGATTTTTATGGTTCTATAATATTTAGGATTATTTGTCCTAGTTTTGTGAAAAATGCCATTGGTATGTTTACAGAGATTGCATTGAATCTCTAGGTTGCTTTGGGTAGTATGGACATTTTAACTATATTAATTCTTCCTATCCATGAGCATGGTATGTGTTTCAATTTATTTGTGTCTTCTTTAATTTCTCTCTACAATATCATTTAACTTTCTGAGTACAGGTCTTTTACTTCCTTGCAAAGCCTTCCATGCCTTGGAGTAGGTGTAGGGCTGGCCACTCAGGTGCTGAGAGTGACCCTGGTAATGCAGCTCTAGGTAGGTGGGGTGGGGTTCCAGGGAGCTACAAAGTGTGGGCAGGTTTTTTTACAAAGTTAATGCAATTTCGGTTCTTGCACAAGTGCTGGGCCTGTGACCACTTTGCCAAACACCCTGAGAACACCACAGCCAGCCACTGCTCACCTTAAGCCCACAGGTCTCCATGATCCACCCAAGAGAGGCTGTGGAGCAGGTTTTGGGTTATTGTCCAACATCAAAATTTCCTCGGGCTGCTGCAGGCTTTCAGCTGCTGTAAAAGTCTTCCACAGCTTGGGGGTCTGGTCCAGGCACTCAGTAGTTAAGAGTGTTCCAGGCAATGCAGTACCAGCTGTGCAGGGTGGGGACCCATGGTGTCACTAAGTTGGTATGCATGTTCAGATTTTACCAGACCAATGTGGTCTCAGGTTTGGCTGTTTGGGGGAGGGTTCAACATAGAAAAGATGGTGCCCTCCTATAGGCCACATGTGAGTTAATGATGGTTGTCCCTCCAGCCCTCGTGCTGTGACCACACAACTTCATCTTTCCCCATATGTGTCTGGCGCCTATCGAGTTGCTGTCCTTCCACCAGAGACCAGGTGAGTATTCGCAAATAAGCAAGTCTGTGTGTGGGCTTATAAAGAGGGCGTCTGGGTTTCCAGCTGCCTTCCATCTTACTGGGACAGGGAGACAGATTCTTCACTGATTTTCACTGCCAGATGTTGTGGGACCTCCTCTTCCTGGCACAAGTCCCCTTGGCTGGGGAGTCTGACATGGGGCTGGGACCCCTCCCTCCTCCGGGGAGAATCTCTGCCACTTAGGTGTCTCTCCCAGTGTTCAACCAGTATCTTAGGTTTGGGTTCAGCCCATCTCATGTTCCACCCCTCCTACCAGTCTCGACGTGGCCTCTTCTTTATATCCTTAGTTATAGGGGGTTCTGTTCAGCTGGTTTTAAGATGATTCCTGAGGCTGATTGTTCTATAATTTATTTCTAATTTTGGTGTGATCCATAGCATTTGTCTAATCTGCTATCTTAGACCTATCCTCTAAGTATTTTTATTTTAAATATTTGGTTTAATCCTCAAAACAAATGTATAATAATACTACGGTGTCTGTCATTCTACAAATGAGAAAATGGAATGATTATGTTATTTATTAAAGATCTTTGTAGTAGTTTTCTATTGACAAATAATACATTACTATAACTTAGTGGTTTATACTAATATCCATTTATTAGCTCACAGTTCTATAGGTCAGAAGTCTGAGCACGACATGACTATGTTCCCTCAGTCTTACAAGGCTAAAATCATGGTATTAGTTACATTGAATGCTTGTCTGTGAATTCTGGGATGGAACCTGCTTTCAAGCTCACTCAGCTTGTTGGCAGAGTTTGATTCCTTTTGACAGTAGAACCTCAGTCTTGTTTACATGCTGGCTGTCAATGGGGTATACTCTCAGCTCCTAGGGATTGTTTATATTCCATGCCATTTGCTTCCCACCCCCTATTTTCAAAACCAACAGTTGAGAAGCTCCTGTCAAATCCTTCTCTCACTTCAGGAAGAGTCTCACAAGGAAGAGTCTTGTCCTTTTTAAGGCCCACCTGATTAGGTCAGGCCCACTGAGGATATTCTTCCTTTCTTAAAGTCAAGTGTGTCTTACACCAACATAATCACAACAATAATATCCCATTGTTTTCATAGTCTTGGATACTCCACTCTATGCATAGACTATATACCCAGTGGGAAGTAATCTTGAGGGACATTGTAGAATTCTACCTACAACAATAGTCAATGGGAAGCAGACATTTCAAATTAAAATCTCACTAGGAACCCTTAGGTTCTCTAGAGTTTTCGGAAAGGATGAATGAGATTGTGACATTTTTGTTTTATTTTTATTAAACAGGTTGGTGCAACAGTAAGTGCAGTTATTGCAATTATTTTTTAATCTTATAAACCGCAAATACTTTTGCACCAATATAACATTATTAATTGCAGATTTGCAGCACCCAATATATGTGTATATTGTGAAATGATCACTAAAATACATTTACTTGACATCCTTCACCACACACAGTCTGCACTCTTAGCAACTGTCAAATATATAACACAATATTATTGCCTGCAATCACTGTGCTATGTATTACATTCCCATGACTGATTTATTATATAACTGGAAGTTTGTACCATTTGGCCACCATCATCCATTTAACCCACTTCCATCCCCACCTCTGGTAACCAGCACTCTGTTGAGAGTTTTTATCATAAATCAATGTTGAATTTTTCAAATGCTTTCTCTGAATCTGTTGAGATGGTCATATGATTTTTATCCTTCATTTTGTTAATGTGGTTTATCATGTTTATTGATTTGCAAGTGTTGACCCATCCTTACATCCCTGGAATAAATCCCATTTGGTCATGGCTTGTGATCCTTTTATTGTTGAATTTATTGTTGAATTCAATTAGCTGATGTTTTGTTGAGGATTTTTACATCTAAGTTCATCAGGGATAGTGTCCTATAATTTTTTTCTTTTTGTGGTGTCCTTGTCTGGTTTTGGTATTAGGGTAATGCTAGCCTCAAGTTCCTTGAGGTGTAAAATCAGGTTGTTACTGGAGATTTTTCTTATTTTCTTGAGGCAAGTATTTATCACTATTAAATTCCCTCTTAAAAATGCTTTTGCTACATTCTATACATTTTGGTATGTTGTATTTTCATTTGTCTGAAAGTATTTTTTATTTCTCTGCTGGCCCATTGGATGTTCAGTAGCATGCAATATGAGTTCATCTCCACACATTAGTGAATTTTTCAGTGTTTTTTTTCTTGTAATTGATTTCTGGTTTCATATGATTGTGTTTGCAAAAGATGTTGATATGATTATGATCTTCTTAAGTTCATGAAGACTTATTTTGTGGCCTAAAATATGATCTGTCCTGGAGAATGTGTATTCTGCTTATTTTGGATTCAATGTTCTCAATATACTTGTCAAGTATATCTGGTCTAACATGGCATTTAAGGTCAATGTTTCTGTATTGATTTTCTGTCTGGATGATCTATCCATAGACGTAAGTGGGGTGTAAAATCATCCTATTATTATTGTATGCAGTCTATTTCCCCTTTAAGTCTGTTAATATTTGCTTTGTATTTTAGGTGCTATTATGTTGGGTACATACATATTTACAAATATTATATCATCTTGTTAGATTGACCCCTTTATCACTGTGCAATGACCTTTTTGGTCTTTTATTACAGTCTTTCATTTAAAGTCTATATTGTTTGATGTAAGTGCAGGTACTCTAGCTTTCTTTAGGTTTCCATTTGCATGGAACATCTTTTCTCATCCCTTCATGAGTATATGTGTGTACTTACATCAGAAGTAAGTCTATCATAGGCAACATTTAGATGGTTCTTGGTTTTTATCCATTCACCAACCTTATGTTTTTTGATTGGAGAATTTAGTCCATTTACATTTAAAGTAATTATTGATAGGTATGTATTTATTGCCATTTTGTTAATTTTTTTGTCTATTTTTGTAGTTTCTCTTTTTTTATATACACTTTATTTCATTGATATTTTTGTCTTTTTTTTTTTTTTTTTTTTTGTAGTTTCTCCATTCATCTCTTCCTCTTTTCCTTTGTGGTTTGATGACTTTCTTTTGTGATATGTTTAGATTCCTTTCTCGTTTTGTGTGTGTGTATCTACTATAGGTTTTTGCTTTGTGATTATCATAAGGCTTATATATAACAACTTTTATTTATAACATTCTATTTTAAGTTGTTAACAACTTAAATTTGAACACATTTTGAAGATCTACATTTTTACTCTGCCTCTGTTTTATTTTTTTAATGTCATAGTTTACATATTTTATTTTGTGTCTCCCTTAACTAATTATTACAGTTATAGTTATTTTTACTACTTTTGTCTTTAAACCAGCTTTATAAGTGATTAATCCCCTACTTTTACTATATATTTACCTTTAACAGTGAGATTTATATTTTCATATGTTCTCTTGTTACTAATTAGCATCCTTTTTTTTCAGCTTGTATTAAGTTGTATTAGTCCCTTTAACATTTCATGTACAGTTGGTTTAGTGGTGATGAACACCTTTAGCTTTTGCTTCTCTGGAAAAATCTTTATCTCTTCTTCAATTCTGAAAAACTTTGCCAAGTAAAGTATTCTCAGATGGAAATTGTTTTCTTTCTGCACTTTGAATATATTGTGCCACTCCCTTCAGGCCTGCAAAGTTCCTACTGTATATCTGCTGACAGTCACGTGGAGATTTCTTTGTATATAACATGTTGTTTTTCTCTTTTTCTGCTTTTAAGATTTTCTTTTGATATTTTAGTTAAAATGTGTCTTGGTGTGGATCTCTTTGGGTTCATCTTATTTGGGACCTTTTGGGATTCCTGGATCTTGATGCCTGCTTCCTTCCCCAAGTTAAGGAAGTTTTCATCTCATGTTCCTTCAAATAAGTTTTCTCCCCCTTTCCCCCTGTATTTTCCTTTCGGAAACCCTATAATATGTGTGTTTGTCCACTTGATATTGTCCTATAAATCCTTTAACCTACATTTACTTTTTAATTTTTTCTTTTTGCTGCTCTGATTGAGTTCCTCTTACCTGTCTTCAAGTTTATTGATCCTTTCTTTTGCTTCATATAGTCTGCTGTTGAATGTATCTAGTGTATTTTTCAATTCAGTTATTGTATGCTTCAGTTCTGTGACTTCTCTTTGGTACTTTCTGTCTCTTTGTTGAAATTTTCACTGTATTTATCCATTCTTCTCTCAAGTTTTCTGAGCATCTCTATCACCGTTACTTTGAACTCTTTATCAGATAAATTACTTATGTCCATTTCATTTTTTTTCTGAGATTTATCTTGTTGTTTTTTTCATTTAGAATACATTCCTTTGATTCATCATTTTGCTTAATTCTGTGTTTATTACTATATATTAGATCAAACAGTACATCTCACAGTCTTGAGGGAGTAGCCTCATGTTATAGATGAATCTTAGCTTTTAACCTAACCCTAATTCTTGGTTGTCTCTTAAATCTTTGTTATTGTCCAAGAAGCCTATTTTAATTTTAATATCTCCCAGTTGTTGAAGGTGTGCCAAGACCTGTCAGTGTTCCACAGGGGAAAATCTCAGTTAGGTCCTGGGTTCAGGCAGATTGGAAGCCAGACCCTCAGCAGCAGCTTTTAAAGTATGAAAATGTATACACATGCAGAAGCCCTGCTGGCCATGAGAACAGATGAGCCGGAGGTATCCTCTGAGAAAGAGTCACAACAATCAGGGGTGGCAAATGAGTGTTTCAGCTTCTTTCTGGGATATACCAGCAAGCAGTAGTGAGGCAGAGGGAAAGCAAACATATGATGTCCTCTAGCCTATTTCTTGAGAGCACATTTGTGTGCCTTTAGATATGTGCAAAACCTGAAGCCCACCCCTTAAAGCGAAGATCTAGGACAAGCAAATAAGTCTCTTTCACAAAAAGATGGGAGTGTGTTTTATTATGATGTCTATTCAGTGCCTTGGGGGTGGTAGTCTGCCACAGACTGTCTGTTTGATTCTTACAGTCTCATGGAAACCAGAAACACAGCTCCTCTGGCTATCAGAGCCAGGTATTTAAGGGGTATCCACTGGGTGGCAGAGCAAAAACTAGAGTACTGGATGTAAAAATCAGGTCACCATATATCTGTAAGAGCTCCCAGGTGATACTTGTGCTCTGGTGTGTGGCAGAGAAGGAACACAAAGATAGTATGTATATTCCAAGTTTTCTGGAAAGGTTTACTCTCAGCCCTTAGATGTGTGTTTAATTAGAAACGTGCCTCTCAGGCTGCAGCCATGATGATGAGCTTACTGGCCTCTTTTACAGGAAGACTGAGCTCCTGGGTCTATTGCCTCTTACCAAACCCTGAGTGTGGTAGCTCTTTAAGAACTCTTTCTCCACTGTTTACAGTCCTGTGGGACCCATGAGCCTGAGACTTGCTGACTACCAGAGCCAGGTGATGTAGAGGTGTCGCCTGACAGCAGCTACAAAAATATGGATGTAACTTTCTTCCTGCGAGACACCAGTGAGCTGGAGAAAGGCAGAGAGCAAGTGCAAAGATTGAGCCCACTGCCTTCCATTCCCTGAGAGCACCTCCATAGATGTGTAGAAGTGCCAGTTCAGAAGCCTATCTCTTAAGCCAAACCGCCTGGACATGTAAACAGGCTTCTTTCTCAGAAAGACATGAAGAATGTTTTAGTCACCTGTCTGCGCAGTTCCCTGGGGGTGGTAGTGAGACAAGAACTGTTTCTTCAATTATTGTAGCTCCATGGAACCCAAGAACAAAAGTCTTCTTGCCCTGCAGAGCCAGATGATGATCGAGGGGCCTCCCATGGGCTCCAGCCACAAAGTCTGGGGCACCAGATGTAAAAACTGGTGTACCAGGTATGTCTAAAGGCTTCCCGCTGGGAAATAGTGGCGCTGTAGAGCATACAGAAGGGGAGCATGAGGGAAAATAAAAAATAAAATAAAAGCACCTGCCAGCTTTAGCAAGGCAGAAGGAGAATGCAAAAATGGCGTTCATCAGACCTCCATCTCTGAAGAACGTCCCAACAGGCCCTTGCCCCTTAGGCTGATGATCTAAGATTAATAAATGAAACACTTTGACATAAAGCCTGAACACCTTTAAATTAGCTGTTTCTGCATAGATCCCTAGGATGAGTGAGTCTGTGCATGAGACCTTTAAGAGCAGTTCTCAGCTTTCTACAGCCCTTTGGGTCTTCTGGACATGAGCTCCATTGTTTTTCTAAGCCAGATATTTTGGGGGCTCATCTTTCAGGTACAGGTTTTAAAATATGGGGTACCCGATGTGGAGCACAAATCCTTCGCTCCTCACTGAAAATGAAAGTTATCAGTTTGTGAGTTCCCTCCTAATTATGGGACACTGGGCTGCGCATGAGTTTTATGGCAAGACCAAGTCTTGACCTCTCCTACTTGCCTCAATGTGGCCCTTTTCTTGTTTTCTGTTGTGAAGGAGCAGCTCAGCTAGTTTTCAAATCTTTTTCAGAAGAAATTGTTCCATATGTAGGTGTCGATTTAGTGTGTCCATGGGAGGAGGTGAGTTCAGGATATGCCTACATCACCGTCTTGGACTGCTTGGTCACCATGTGTGTGTGTTTTTTAAAGAATTGTTCTGACAGAGTCAGTTTACTGGCATATCAAATTTACTTTGCCCAATTTTGTTTTAAGTTTTGTTTAAACTCAGGGAGGTCTGAAATAGTTGTTACACTTGGGCTAGAGTAGCCATAATTGTAATGTATGGCTTTTCTTAGAAATCAGTTGTACATTCAGGATATTTGGCAAGCTTTCTTCAACATTCTCCAGCATTGGATGATCTGTCGGATCTATATTCAGCTCAAAACCCACCAGTGGCTGTTCTCTACCAGGCTTCACTATTCAGCCAAATACTTAGGGAACTTTCATAAAGATCGTGGCGATTTTTTGGTGCAGCTCCTTCCCCCAGTCTGCAATCTGTAGAGATGACCCACAAATTCCTGAAATCTCTGCTGCTTTAAATTCAATCTCTGTATCTTCGAAGCAAAACTGAAGATTTGTATTTTGGTCCACATTTGTATGCCATGATATTTAAAAAGCCCCCAGGCAGGAAGCCAGTATAAATATGGAGCTCACCTCATGTACTTCCCTTTTTTTTTTTTTATTTTATTTTATTAAATTTATTGGGGTGACAATTGTTAGTAAAATTACATAGATTACAGGTGTACAATTCTGTATTACATCATCTATAAATCCCATTGTGTGTTCATCACCCAGAGTCAGTTCTCCTTCCATCACCATATATTCGATCCCCCTTACCCTCATCTCCCACCCCCCACCCCCCGCCCCCCTTACCCTCTGGCAACTACTAAACTATTGTCTGTGTCTATGAGTTTCTGTTTCTCATTTGTTTGTCTTGTTCTTTTGTTGTTTTTGGTTTATATACCACATATCAGTGAAATCACATGGTTCTCTGCTTTTTCTGTCTGACTTGTTTCGCTCAGCATTACTCTCTCAAGATCCATCCATGTTGTCACAAATGTTCCTATATCATCTTTTCTTACCGCCGAATAGTATTCCATTGTGTATATATACCACAACTTCTTTATCCATTCATCTATCGAAGGACATTTTGGTTGTTTCCACGTCTTGGCCACCGTAAACAAAGCTGCAATGAACATTGGAGCACACGTGTCTTTATCTCTAAATGTTTTCAGATTTTTTGGGTAGATACCCAGGAGAGGGATTGCTGGGTCATACGGCAATTCTATTCGTAATTCTTTGAGGAACCTCCACACTGCCTTCCATAACGGCTGCAGCACTCTGCATTCCCACCAACAGTGTATGAGGGTTCCTTTTTCTCCACAGCCTCTCCAACATTTGTTATTGTTTGTCTTGTTGATGATAGCCATTCTGACTGGGGTGAGGTGATATTTCATTGTGGTTTTGATTTGCATTTCTCTGATGATTAGTGATGTTGAGCATTTTTTCATATGTCTATTTGCCATTTGTATGTCCTCTTTGGAGAAATGTCTCTTCAAGTCCTCTGCCATTTTTCAATTGGGTTGTTTGTTTTTTTGTTGTTGAGTTGCATGAGTTCCTTATATATTCTGGATACTAGCCCTTATCGGAGGCACTGTTTGCAAAAATCTTCTCCCATTCAGTTGGTGGCCTCTTTATTTTGTCAATGGTTTCTTTTGCTGTGCAGAAGCTTTTAAGTTTCATATAGTCCCATTCGTTTATTTTAGCTTTTACTTCCATTGCCTTTGGAGTCAAGTTCATAAAATGCTCTTTGAACCCAAGGTCCATAAGTTTAGTACCTATGTTTTCTTCTATGCAGTTTATTGTGTCAGGTCTTATGCTTAAGTCTTTGATCCATTTTGAATTAACTTTGGTACATAGTGACAAATAGCAGTCCAGTTTCATTCTTTTGCACGTGGCTATCCAATTCTCCCAGCACCATTTATTGAAGAGGCTGTCTTTACTCCATTGTATGTTTTTAGCTTCTTTGTCAAAAAATATCTGTCCATATTTATGTGGTTTTATTTCTGGGTTCTCAATTCTATTCCATTGGTCTATGTGTCTGTTTTTCTGCCAATACCATGTTGTTTTGATTATTGTAGCCCTGTAGAACAAGCCAAAGTCAGGAAGTGTGATACCTCCATTATTGTTCTTTTTTCTTAAGATTGCTTTGGCTATTCGGGGTCTTTTGTGGTTCCAAACAAATCTGATGATTTTTTTGTTCTATTTCTTTAAAATATGCCATTGGGATTTTGATGGGGATTGCATTGAATCTGTATATTGCTTTGGGTAATATGGCCATTTTAACTATGTTGATTCTTCCAATCCATGAGCACGGAATGTCTTTCCATTTCTTTGTGTCTTCTTCAATTTCTTTCAAAAATGTCTTATAGTTTTCAGCATATAGGTCTTTCACATCCTTGGTTAAGTTTATTCCTAGGCATTTTATTCTTTTTGCTGCAATTGCAAAAGGAATTGTTTTTTGTATTTATTTTTCTGAGATTTCATTGTTAGTATATAGGAAGGCAATGGACTTTTGTGCGTTGATTTTGTAGCCGGCAACTTTACTGTATTCGTTGATTGTTTCTAATAGCTTTTTGGTCGAGTCTTTAGGGTTTTCTATATACAGCATCATGTCATCTGCAAAGAGTGATAATTTAACTTCTTCATTCCCAATTTGGATGCCTTTTATTTCTTTCTCTTGCCTGATTGCTCTGGCAAGGACTTCCAACACTATGTTGAAAAGCAGAGGTGATAGGGGACATCCCTGTCGTGTTCCTGAACGTAGAGCAAAGGGCTTCAGTTTTTCTCCATTAATTATGAGATTAGCAGAGAGCTAGTCATATATGGCCTTTATTATGTTAAGGTATTTTCCTTCTATACTCATTTTATTAAGTGTTTTAATCATAAATGGATGTTGTATCTTGTCAAATGCTTTTTCTGCATCAATTGATATAATCATATGATTTTTGTCCTTTATTTTGTTTATGTGATGTATCACATTGATGAATTTGCGTATGTTGAACCATTCTTGTGCCCCGGGGATGAACCCCACTTGGTCGTGATGAATAATCTTTTTAATGCATTGTTGTATTCGATTTGCTAGAATTGTATTTAGGATTTTTGCATCGGTATTCATTAGAGATATTGGTCTGTAGTTTTCTTTTTTTGTGCTGTCCTTACCAGGTTTTGGTATCAGGGTAATGTTGGCCTCATAAAATGAGTTAGGGAGTACTGTCTCTTCTTCAATTTTTTGGAAGAGTTTGTGCAGAATTGGTATTAGATCCTCTTTGAAGGTTTCCTACTTACTAGTGAAGCCATCTATCTGGTCCCGGACTTTTGCTTTTGGGAAAGTTTTGGATGACTGATTCAATTTCGTTACTGGTGATCGGTCTGTTTAGATTTTCCAGTTCTTCATGGTTCAGCCTTGGAAGGCTATATGTTTCTAAGAACTTGTCCATTTCTTCTAGGTTGTTGAATTTGGTGGCATATAGTCCTTCATAGCATTCTTGGATGATCCTTTGTATTTCTGTGGTGTCCGTGATAACTTCCCCTTTTACGTTTCTGATTTTGTTAATCAGTGTCTTGTCTCTTTTTTTCTTAGTGAGTCTAGCCAAGGGTTTGTCAATTTTGTTAATCTTTTCAAAGAACCAGCTCTTTGTCATATTAATTTTTTCTATTGTCTTTTTGTTCTCTATTTCATTTAGTTCTGCTCTAATTTTTGTTATTTCCTTTCTTCTGCTGACCTTGGGTTTTACTTGTTCTTCTTTTTCTAGTTCTTTAAGGTGTAACATGAGGTTATTTATTTGGGAGTTTTCTTGTTTCTTGAGATAGGCCTGTAATGAGATAAATTTCCCTCTTAAAACTGCTTTCGCTGCATCCCAAAAATTTTGGTAGGATGTATTTTCATTGTCATTTGTTTCTCTGTATCTTTTGATCTCTCCTCTAATTTCTTCTTTGACCCAGTCCTTCTTTACAAGTATGTTATTTAATCTCCATGTATTTGTGTTTTTTCCCGCTTTCTTTTTGCAGTTGATATCCAATTTCAAAGCCTTGTGATCAGAGAATATGCATGGTATGATTTCAATCTTCTTAAATTTGTTGAGACTGATTTTATGTCCCAATATATGGTCTATCCTTGAGAATGTTCCATGTACACTAGAAAAGAATGTATAGTCTGATGTTTTAGGATGAAGTGCTCTATAAATGTCAATTATGTCCATTTCATCTAATGTGTCATTTAGGGCTATTATTTCATTATTTATTTTCTGTTTGGATGATCTATCCATAGCTGTCAATGATGTATTTAAGTCCCCTAGTATAATTGTGTTTTGGTCAATTTCTCCCTTTACTTCTGTTAGTAGTTGCTTGGTGTATTTCGGTGCTCCCTGATTGGGGGCATAAATATTGATGACTGTTATGTCTTCTTGTTGTACAGTCCCCTTCACCATTATGAAATGTCCATCTTTGTCTCTTGTTATCTTTTTCACCTTGAAGTCTGTTTCATCTGGTATCATTATGGCTACACCTGATTTTCTCTGGGTACCATTTGCTTGGAGTGTCAATTTCCACCCTTTCACTTTGAGTCTATGCTTGTCCTTGTAGCTGAGATGTGTCTCTTGGAGACAGCATATGGTTGGGTTTAGTTTTTTGATCCAGTCTGCTACTCTGTGACTTTTTATTGGTGAGTTCAGTCCATTTACATTTAGGGTGATTATTGATATGTGAGGATTTCCTGTCATTCTATCTTTAGTTTTCTGGTAAGGCTGTGTCTCCATTGTTTCTTTGCCTTTTTGTTGTTGTCTATTATTTCTGTGTGGTGGTATTCTATGATGTTTGCCTCTGTTTCTGCTTTTATTTCAGTATATATTTCAATTCTGGATTTTTTTTGAGTGGTTACACTTAAGTCTATGTAAAAGAAAGTTTTATATTTAGAGTATTCCATTTTCTTCAGCACGCTTACTTTCTCCATTCCCATATTCCGGTTCAGGCCTTTACTCTCCCCCTTTTTGAGTTGTGGTTGCCACAAATTGTCCCTGTTGATGGTGGTCGAATAGCCTCCTTTAGTATTTCTTGTAGTGCAGGTCGTGTATTAGAAAATTCCCTCAGCTTCTGTATGTCTGGAAAGGTCTTTATTCCTCCTTCATATCTAAAGGATATCTTTGCTGGATATATTATTCTTGGCTCATGATTTCTCTCTTTCAATAGTTTGACTATTTGGTTCCACTCCCTCCTGGCTTGTAGAGTTTCTGCTGAAAAATCTGATGATAATCTAATGGGCTTTCCTTTGTACGTTACCGTCTTCTTTTCCCTGGCTGCCTTGAGGATTCTTTCTTTGTCGTTGATTTTAGACAGCTTCAATACAATGTGCCTTGGAGAAGGTCTGTTGGGATTGAGGTAAGTAGGTGTTCTATTTGCTTCTTGGATTCGAGGGTCCAGTTCTGTCCACAAATTTGGGAAGTTCTCATTGACAATTTGTTTGAATATATTCTCTGTTCCCTTCTCTCTTTCTTCTCCTTCTGGTATGCCCATTATTCTTATATTGCTCTTTCTGATGGAGTCAGAAAGTTCTTGTAGAGTTCTTTCATTTCTTTTAAGTCTCAAGTCTCTTTCTTGTTCTATTTGTGTCATTTCCAGGTTTCTATCTTCGATGTCACTGATTCTTTCCTCCATCTGGTCAACTCTACTACCTAAGCTGGTTATTTCATTCTTAATTTCTTCTACTGAGTTCTTAATCTCCAGAAATTCTATTTGGTTCTTTTTTAAGATTTCAATCTCTTTCGTAAAATGCTCATGCTGTTCTTTGATTGAGTTTCTGAGTTCATTTAACTGCCTATCTGTGTTTTCTTGTATCTCGTTGAGTTTTTTCAGAACTGCAATCTTGAATTCTCTGTCATTTAAGTCACATATTTCTGTATCTTTAAGTGCCTTCTCTGGAGATTTTTCACTTTCTTTCTGAGCTATCTTGTTGCCTTGGTTATTCATGGCGATTACTGGTTTACTATTTCTCTTCCTAGACATCTACAGGAGTGACTTCTGCAACAGGTTGATAGAAAGCGGTCTTTCTTTTGTTTGCCAGTACTTCTTGGTAGAATGTTTTATTATTTCTCCAACTGCAACTTATTTTTCTTCTCCCACACGGTAGTGCTATGTTTTCTCTGCACTATTCCAACTTCTCACACAATGGGGGGATTCCCTGGGAGACGGGCTTCTCCTCTGTTAATAGTTCGTCTAGGTCACAGGGCGCAGTGTCCCGGTGGGTATGCGGAGAGCTTTTGATGTTCCAAAGCTCTTCCAGCTCCTGATTCAGAGCCCGTATGTTTCAGCAGTTCTGTTTACTCCTGCAGAGATCCGCCCAGATAGGTCAGGGGCGGGGTGAGTTGTGAGAGGTGGCCCAGAGCAATGGCGGCGACCAGCACCACAGCCGGTCCTGCTTCCACAGCTCTCTCCCCTTTGCTGGGGCTAGTTGGGCTGTGAATTTGTGTCTGCGGTCACAGTTCTCAAAATAGCAAATTTTCTGTTGTTTTGATCTGACACTGCTACTGTTTCGCTTCTAGCACCGGGCAGGTGGGGGCGGGGCGAGCTCTGGGAGGGGAGGGAGGGGGCGGCTAGTCTCAGTGCCTAAGGCTCCGTTCTCTGCTCGGCAGTGAGGGCTTAAACCACTGTTTTCAGCCTTTTTCCCTCAGTCTTTTCTCCGAGGTCTCTGCCGTGAGCGTTGGGTTCAGCCGTGTTATATGCTGCCCCCTCAGCCCTGTGGGCCATAAGCGGAGCCCTAGCAGTCCGAGTTCTTCCCTCTTCCGCAGCTGCGGTGGTTCCGGGAAGCAGCGAGCTCGGCGCACTGAGCTGGGTCTGCGTCCTGCGCCCGCGCGGCTCAGTCTCCGCGCACTTCTCCCTTTCCTCCTCCCTCCACTCGCGCGAATCTCCCACCTGTAGGTGATTTCAGTTGGTAGTGGGCCTCTTCGTCTTGCCTGTCTGCTGTGCAGGGAGTCCTTTGTGGAGTTTTTGTTGTTCGATTCTTTGTAAATTCCAGGGGAGTTTTACAGAAGCTCACCTCACGCCGCCATTTTTCCGGAAGTCTTACTTCCCTTTTTCTTAAGGATCATTGCTACATGGTGTTTGTCCAATGGCTAAAATTAATTAGTTCATATATACTGGCCAGAATGTATATATAGATGTGCCAAAAAAATGTATACACATTTTAAGAAAAGAGAAATCTGTATTAAAATTGTAATACTCAATATACCAATAACAAAAGATGAATACAAGTCATGTGTATATATCCCCAGAAAATGAATATATATATATATATATATATCCCGAGGATATGTTTGAAAATTGTGCGTTTATTTTATCTATGAGTAATACACTTCTTTATATTACAAATTGCTATGGTGGTTAAGCCTTTAGAAAACAAACCTTTGTAAATTCTTACTCAATATTTAACTCTCCTCTTGTCCCCAGATATCCCAGAGCAGTGGTGACAAGGATTTTGTCTTCCCATGAGAAAGAATGCAAGAGCCAGACAGATACAGGAAAGCACAGGAAGTTTATTGAAACAAAAGTACAGATCAAGAGGGAAGTTTTCATGCTAAGGAAGTCCGAACCAGGGGTATTTATAACTCCCTGGGACAGGATTTAATAATGTCTCGTTGACGAGGTTTGTCAGTTTCCTCTCAGTAGGTGGGATCCTCAGTTTCCCACTCTTTCTTCCTTATTTGGCTCCACTAGTACTGTCATGGCATCAGATGCATGCTGGGAGTCATAATAACTGCAATGTAAATGAGATCATGATGACATTATAGTTAGCTAAAGGTCATCCTGGTCAAGGGGATTAGCCTTGCTGGAGAAACTGAACTGGTTCTTGTTCTTCTCCAGCTGCAGGTGCCCGAGTTACACTTGTAACTCGTGTAACCAATGAGGCACCTCACATTGTATTTTGGAGGGGGTTGTCAATTTCCTAGGCTACTTATCCTGCCTCATAAATCTCCCCCGAGAGATTTTTGGGCCCATAGTCACATAGGTTGTTGAGGGACTGGAAGTCAGACTTTTGTAGCTGCTGCAGCCTGAGAAGGGGCATTGATCCTATCTAGCCTGGGAACTAACATATCTCCTTGCCTGATCTAAGGGGTGGAGACCTCCCTCCACTATGGTTTCTGTTGTGGGCATGGCTGAAAATCCCTGGAGGATCAATAGCTTCATGTGGAACTGCTATAACCTAGAGGAGACAAGTTTGACCAGGAGATTGAAGAGACACGGTCTGAACAACAGCAGCAATAGGAGAGAGATCAAGTGTCCTAGCAGGGGCAGAAAGCAGGTTACAGAGGGTGAAACATTCTTTCCAGCCTGTCAGATGGAGTCAGCCATTGGACTTCCCTTTGTGAAATCATGAAGCCATTTAGCTTGATCATATATCTTTTTATCACATTGCTTGTTTCCTTTACACCCTTCTAAATACAGTTGCATTCTCAGTTCAGTCCAGATCTTCAGATTTCTGTCACTGGCCAGGACTAAAATCCTTCCCATTAGACTCTCTAACCTTTCACGCTATTGGTCACACTGTTGCTTCAAATCAGATTCCCATATGGCACTCCCTCTTAGCACCAGTTCTTATTTAGCCGCTTCCTCTTCAAGTTTTCTCTACGTAGCTCACAGCTCTCTACTTAATATGCGAGTCTGCCATTTCCCAGTGTTTCTCATTCTGGTCCTCCTCAATGCCCTTCCCTACTCTACTCCTCCTCCTACTCTACTCTTCACTCCTCACACTTTCTTTATACTTCTCATTACAATATAATCTTTATGCCCCAAATGTGACAAGTTAGACCTGTTTTGAGCTATGACAGGATTCCCCACTCTCAGTCCTCATTCCACACCTGCTCTGCTTTGTAGACCCTCCACGATACAGTATTTCCTATTCTTTCTTATTGCATCATGACTTTTAGCCCAGAGATGCTGTGTATGAAATATCAAGCTGGCAGAAAGGCCATTGCCCTTAGCTATTATATTATAAAAGTTTACGAGTTTGTTGGTTTCCCAATAACCCCAGAGAGGCCAGGAATGAAATAGGACCAAGAAGATTAAAATCATGCTGGAGGTTTAGACTGGTTGTGGAAGAAACAGTTATCAAGTGGGGTAACAGGAGGGGCACAGGTGAGGAGAAAAATAAGAACTAAGAGAAAATCTAAACAGAACATGGCAATTAACAAGCCAAATTTTCCATTGATCCCTGGCAGAAAATAATAACTTCTGATCTTTGGTCTACCAGCTTAAGTGCATTAGCTGGGATTCAAACCCAGGCCTCCTACAGGATAGGGGAGAGTTCTACCACTAAACCACCTTGTGTCAAGGAAACTCGACTCAAAAAAGTGAAGGGGGGTAGTAGATGGAGGGAGGGGAGTTATCACTGTGTGAGGGATATAAATGATAACTGTTTAACTATTACATTGTTTTGTATACCTGAAACTAATAAAAAAAATGTTTAAAAAAAGAGTATAAGGGTTTGGTACTGTGGTGTGAATGGGAACTAAGTTTCACGAATAGCTCTCAAGTCATGGACCATACAATATTCTCCATTCAGTTTTTTTACAGGCAGTATATAGGGGTGTTATAAGGGGACTGATGGGATTATCAACCCATGATGGATAAATTTATCAGTGAGGGGATTTTATTCCCTATGAGCTTCTGGTCTCAAGGGGTATTGGCACTTGTGTGGATATCTTGCCATTTCCTTTAGCTTGATCTTTATGGGGGGCACCTGAGTAGCCTTTCCAGGCATCCCCTCATCCCATACTACAGGATTTACAGCCGACCATATATGGAATCTGCAGGAACCTTGGTCGGGTCAGGGTCTGAGGCCAAAAGGGACATTAAACAATTGGGCTCCCAGGACAAGTTAAGAAGCTGGATGTTTCTGCCCAGAACCATCATTAAATCCCTACCTATTAAGGGAATGAGGCATTCTGGCATAACTAAGAATTCTTGAGAGACTAGATAGTCTCAGGGGTGACAGCAAAGGGGTGGAGTGAAGTATCTTTTTTAGTGTTGGCCATCTACCCCTGTGATGGTTCAAGCTTTGGAGGTCAAAGACCTTACATCATCCATCAATACCAAGTGGATTGCTCCTGTATCAATTAAAAAAATCTATTGTCTTATGTGCTACATCAAAGGTCACCAGGGTTCTTCTGTATTTTCGAGATGTCTTTCATGAGGAGCCACCAAGAACCGTGCACCTCTCCAGTCCTCCTCAGATAGGACCATTATGGGTTTGGGCGCCTCCTGTTCCCTTCAGAGCCAGGGGCATTCCCTCTTCCAATGGCTGGATTGGTTGCATTGAGGACAGGCCCAAGGGTTTTTTTCCTAGGGCAAGGACACTGGTTGCTCCAGTGCCCTGGTTTTCCACAGTTAAAACAAGCCACCTGCAGGGAATGTCCCTTTGTCTCTGTTGGATGACCGTGAGGTTGCAGGGCCTTGCTGATAGTGACTGCTATCATTTGAGCTTGCCATCTGTCCTGTCTTGGTTCATGCTGGGTCCTTTAATTCTCTTCTGCCTGATCCCGATTGTTAAAAACTCCAAAGTTCATATCCAACAATTGAGCCACCAGGGTCTGAGGGCCATAGTGAAGTTGTTGCAGCTTCCTCCTAATATTGGGAGCAGGCTGATTAATGAAGTGCTGGCCAAGCAGAGATTTTCCCTCAAGAAAGGAAGGGTCAATATTGGTAAACTTTATGAAGGACTCCACCAGCTGACACTGGAATAAAGCTGGATTCCCATCCCCCATTCCCAAGTGACCTCCTTGACCTTTCCATAATTGATTGGTTTGACTATACATTTTTTTCACGCCTTCAGTTAGGCAAAGCACCATATGATCCCTATTAACAAGATCTCCCTGCCCATTTCATAATTCCAGACAGGGTTCTGATTTGGAACCACAGTTGCTTCTAATGGATGTCTAGCTGGCTGGGCCGCAGGCATCCTACCTGCATGTCTTTGGGCTGTGAGCCAGATTCTGTTTTTCCTCAGGAGTGCAGCCAGTGGACATGACTATCTGGATGTCTTTCCAGGGTAAATTGAAAAACATTCTTAAGGCCTGGAATTCATCAATAAAATTACTTGGATCTTCAGAAAATGCCCTAGCTTAGTTTTGTATTAGACCAAGTCTGTCAAGGAGAATGGACGTGAATGCTAGTGGTCCCTGCATCTCCATCTGCAACCTCTCTGAGCAGACATACTTTGGTAGAATCTGGGTGGTAAGAAGCTCCACTTTAGGTATGTCCCACAGGGATAGGTTTAGCTCCCTCTTTTGGGAAGGAATGGTATAAAGGAGCATGAAGAAAGGTGAAGTAGGACTGGTATGTGAAATAGAGGACAAGGAAGCTGAGGAAACTGGTGTTCCAGGCCTGGACTTGGCTGTAACAATTGGATCCCTCTCCTGCCAGGACAATGGTGTGCCGATATGAGGGGGTCATCCAGGAGGTCAGGATTATGTTTAGGTGGGGCAGCCAGGGGAGTGTGGAGCATAACAAATTTTACAGGAGCCCCTCAATTCTGGGTTTCGATATAGAGCCATGAAAGCCTGTACATATGGGATCTCTGTCCATTTTCCTTGTTTACAGAAGAAGTCTAGTTGGAGAATTGTGTTATAATTTAGGGTCTCATTTTCAGGCCCGTTCTCCCCATCTCCTAGTTTATATTGATGAAGTATTTCTCATGGCACCTGAAACAAGAAAACAGGAACTAGAATGTCAGACTAGGCAGTAAGGCATGCCCTGGCTCTTTGTGTCTGACCAGCGTCCCCGGGGACGACCTGGGCAGTCCTTCCTATCAAGAGCTCTTGACCCCAGCAATTTCAGAGCTTGGAACAGAATGGAAGTTTCCAAGCAAGAGAAAGCTGGCTAGTAGGATGGAGGAAGTGGAAGCTTGCAAAATGGTATTTGGACTTCTTTTGTTAAAAAGGACCTCAGACTGCTCAAAAATGACCCAAAGAAGGGCTAGAACACAAAACTCCTGGAGGTCCTCAGTAACATTCTGCGGGAGCAGCAACTAGATGATCTAAAGATTGAATGGATTTTACTGGTGAGATTGATCTGATGCCAGGAATGGAACCAGGACTGCCAGGGTCTAAATCCTAACTGCTAGACCACCAGGGAAGACCAGATCCCAGGCACAATCGGCCCTTGTATATTGGGGTTGCCATGGGCAGCAGATTGGTAGGTGCAGGAAGAAGCAGAGGACTGTCATGGAGAGGGAGGCTTCCGACCCAGGGGCAGACAGGAGACCAGAGGGACTGAGAACCAAGGGGACAACAATTCAGGAAGGGCAGGAAAGGTGAAAGAGGAAGAGGAGAGCCAGAGGCCCACTTACAGAAGTGAACACAGATGAAAGAGTGATCCCAGGATCTGGAAAAAGTGAATTGGGACAGATTCTGAGACAGACAGATGGATCAGATGAAAAAGGAGAAGTCGAGGCAACTGGCTCAGGAAGCCATACTAATCCTGATATGAGAAATTGCCACAGGAGAAAGGGAGATGTATGACTGTGGAACTGTGTACCTTGTTGCATGGATATTGTCTTGTTGTTGGGCATGAATGCCTAGAGGCAGTCTACTCTGATCTGTGACCAACTTATCCTGTCATGGGAGTCTTCAAGCAGTCGCACCCTCTTAAGTGCTTGACTCATGCCTGACCCATGCCCACAGTGTGACTGAAGTCATCCGATGTCATCCAATGTGTGTGTCTGTCATCACAAGAAAGTGACAGACAAAAGTGGCTTTGTTCTTACCTTGGGAAGATCAGTCCAAGGTACTGGTGAAGATGTCACTTTGTAGTTACCAGAGTGTCACGTCCAGCACAACACGGGCAGTGAGAGAACGAGAAGGGGCCATGAAGGGTTAAGAAAGAAACAGAAATCAAGAGATTTATGCACTAGAGGCCAAGGGTCTCACAGCCTCAAAGGACTGAGAGCCCCGAATTGGGTCACCTTATGGCTTTTATTGATGTACACACAAGGAAGTAACATTGTTTTCTCCACGGTCTGTGAATTTCATACATTATACTAGGAAATTGATTCAAACCAATCACCCTTGCCTACAAGCAGCTGGAACCAAAAGTCACAGGATGTTTTAGTAATTGTTGTATGTACTTCCCCAAGGGACAAAACCTTTATGCTGAAACTCACTGATATGAATAGATGGAGAAATGATGTTATCACATCATTGAATATCTTCCCAAGCAGGTTGTGGGAAGGAATATAGCCACAGAGGCAGAAGCTCTCCTTAGCCGGAGGAAGGTGTGGATCTATACCCACCTCTATCAACCCTGGTAAATTCTCCAGATGGTCCCTATGTGACTGTGCCTGTCTTAGATTGTTCCTCCCTTGAGAAATCTTACCCGTCATTGACTAACCAGCCATCCTTTGGGGCCAAACAGGGAGACATAAGGTGTAAGCACAAAGGTGAAGCAAAGTCCCTGAAAGGATTAGTCTCACAGACTCTTCTTTCTTTAGGGGTAGGTACGAGGGGACAGACGGGTAGGCTGCTGCATGACAGCACCAGAGATGGCACCGGAGGCTCATGGGGATGTCCAAGAGAGACTCAACCTGGAGCAGGGGTGACCAGGTTCTTGTTTCCATGCAAGAAAGAATTCAAGAGCAAAACAGATACAAGGTAGCACAGGGAGCGTACTGAAGAGTAAGTACACACTTAAGAGGGATGTGCAGACAAACTCAAAAAGCAAGTCCTCATCGGGGATATTTATCCTTCTCAGGCAAAACTGGTGACATCCCATTGACTTGGTTAATTCATCTCCACCTGTGCGGGACCCTCCATTTCCTGCTACATCTTCCTTATTTGGTTCCTCCGGAACGGTTACGGTGTCAGATGCATGATGGGAGTCCTGAAATGTAAATAAGATAATAATGACATTATAATTAACTGAAGGTCAGTCCTGGTCAAGGGATTAGCCTTGCTAGATGAAGCTGGTTCTTGTTCTTCTCCAGTTGCAGGTGCTGGATACAGTCACTTGTTATTTGTGTAACAAGTGAAGTGCCTCATATTGTATCCTGGAGGGGCTGGTCAATTTCTTAGGTTACGTGTCCTGCCTCATTCCCAACCCAGTTTATATTCTTACTTCTGCAATCCTTTATTTAAGCCCTCCTCCCCCATCAGGAAAATATATCTCCCCAAAGAAACTCGAATACAAGTCTCCCTCTTTCCTTGGGTATCACAAATGTTTGCATCAGTTTCAAGTGGTTGTATACCTACTCAGCCTACTCAGGTTTCTTATTCTTCTTATCAAGGGAGAGTGACTTCAATTTCTCTTGGAGACAGGGCAATATGCCACTGTTCATATGCCACCGCTGTGGCCAGATTACTTCTTGAATTACCAGAGGACTATTATAAATTCACTCAATAAACATGAGATTTTCCCCCCCTATTTCCCCAAAGACATCTAGTTCAGTCTACATGAGGCTAATGGAAAAAATAGTTTCCTAGTCCTTAACATGAGTTTTACAGTACTATTTATAAAATAATTATATAATGCTGGAAAGTACCCATCTTCTAGCCAAACTTCCACCCCAATAAACTGAGAGTACCTCTGCTTGAACCTTCCAGATGGGAGGAATCACACTTATTATTTCTTGCTGTGAGCCTCCCATTTTCCCTCTACCAGCAGGCATTTTTGTTTCACTGGGCTGAGCTTCAAATTTCTCCTCTCCAAAAGCAACCACACCCACCTAGGTCAACCCTTTACCTTTCCTTTTCTACTGCCTCTTTCCCATCAATATGTATACATGTTTAAGTCTCTCTCATCTGAAAAACAAAATCCACTAAAATATTATTGATCCACATGGAATGCCTGCTGCTTGTTGTCTCTTTCTCCCTCTTATAACACAGTGTTTTGAGTTTTCTTTGTAGTTTTCCTTCACTTCACATACTTTCATCAATTTATTGCTCTCTAGTGGTTGTCCCAGTGTAACTTCTCACGTTTGTCTCTTCCACTAATCTTCTAAGCATCAGCCGTACAGAACTTTTTTTCAGTTCCACAAGCATGTACTGTGCCCATTTGCCTCCAAGCCTTCTCATGTGCTGTTTCCTCATTCTAGAACACTCTCTCTACTATTCATCCCTATCCAATATATAATAGAAACTATTTTTTATCAAGATTATTGTTGGTAAATCCAATATTCCTTTCTCAGTTTTTTTCTGTAGCATTTGATACAGTTGAAATACTCCTGTCCTCTGGGCATATGAGTCTGTGTCCTTTTGATCTTCATCCTACCTCTGGGTGTAATCGTTTCCTCACAGGCTTTTCTACTTCTCTCTAATTAAACATTTGTGTTCTTTCAGGTTTTATCCTACTCCAGTTTCATAAACACTGTCATTCTCTCTAGCTTCAATTGCCATCTCCATTGTGCTTTCAAATCTCTTTCCTGATTCTATAAGTCTCTCCAGAGTTTCAGACTCATGTATCCAAATGCCTATTGGACATTTACACTGATGAGTTTAGTTTGTGATTTGGTGAGCTTGAAGTGGCTGTAAACTTACCATTTGTTCATGGCTGCAACTTCTCTTTTGTCCCTCATCTAAGTGACTGTCACAATCATTGTTCCAGTTACCTGAATCCTAGGCATAATTCATGACTCATTCTTACCCTCCTCCATGTCTAATCAATGACTAAATTCAGTCAATCCTTCATCCATTATATCTTACAATTCTGTTCATTTTTCTTCTTCATTGTTGCTTTAATCAAAGTTATTATCACATCCTAACAAAATAATACAAGTATAAATACCAATTGCTCTTTCTATTTCATTTGGCACTTTCAACACATAATGCTGCCTCAAAGAGTTTTCATAAGTTAACATATGCCCTAGTCCCTTCCTATTGTTTCAGGTTTATTTCTCACAGTTGTCTGCTCCACTAATCTTCTAAGCATCAGCCACACAGAACTTCTTTCAGTTCCCCAAGCATGTTCTATGCCCACTTGCCTTCAAGCTTTCTCACATGCTGTTCCCTCTTTCTATTAGGTTGGTGCAAAAGTAATTGCAGTTTTTGCAATTTATTTATTTTTAATCTTTAAACCACAATTACTTTTTCACCAACCTAATAGAACACTCTCCCCATTTGTCATCCCCATTCATTGAGCTAATCCTCATGTAGATTTTAGATCTGTCCTTGTATATTAATTTTCTATGGAAATGAGTGATCTGGAGGCTCTATCCCATGGACTTCTATTACACCCTACAATTTCTCTGTACCAATACATATGTTACCTGCCTCTCCTATAAAAATAAACAATACAAATGTAGTACCCATAACTTTGTTTGCCATTCTGTCCACAGTGCCAGGAATAATGCATGGCATATGTTGAAATATGAATGAATGAATGAATGAATGAATGAATACATGCATTAAAAACTCCTTCACCAAATATTAAGATAAAAAAGCCTCTTTATATTCCTCACTTTGCCTTTCTTTCTGGCCTTAACACCTCCCCACAGCCCAATATGATATGTTACCCATGCACTTATGGTTTTTCAAATGGATCATATGTCTTGCTACGTCTATGCCTTTGCATATCCCACATCCTGTCCCTAGAATGCCCCCACATACCTTCTTCTCACAGATTACACATCTGTGCCTTCAATTCTTATAGAAGGCAATTTTTCTGAAATTTCACTGACATGTCATCCTCTGAATTCCCAACACCTGTGGGAGGATTTCTCTATTATACCACTTTTCACTGCTATACTTATAGGATTTTTCTCTTAAACCTAGAGGTAATATTTTGGTATGTATGTTTATCAAACATCTAGAGGATTAGCTAGCAAGTACCAAGAACCAATTACTACTTACTGAATTGAAAAAAGGAAAACATAATCATAGTCACTCATATGCTGTTCCAGTGGCCTGATGAGAATAGATAAATTTGGCCACAAACCTCAGATGCCTGAAAATCCATTCTCATGGAGAATTAAATCAAATAAAAATTACATATCCATAGCCTTTACATTCCATATTCATTAGGGAGAATTTGGTTGAATCATTTCTCCGTAGTCCATAAAAATAACAACTTATATTTTAGAATTAAGTGGTAAATCATAACCCATGAAAAATCTTACCTGACTTGAATAAGCCAAAGAGCCTTGCTAACTTCATTCCCTGAATAGACATTCTGCTGCCAACTATATTCACATTAGATAAAATGGAAGGTTGAAGGCTCCGTTTATTCAACTACTCACCTGTTCCTCAGCATGAACTTGAATTTAGCAATTTCTTTTCTGGAAAAAAAAATAACCTATCCTATTTTGGTCTAATTTTTAAATACCTCAATATTTCCAGTTTTTCAGAATACTTTAACAATATTTGAATACCCTTAAACAGAAGCAAAATGTATACATAAACAAATGCATAAAACAAGATGTTTATACTTTCCATATAAAAGCTAAGGAGGTTGAATAATTCAGATAATAATTATTACATAAATTCTTAGAAGAAGAGAACCAAGGTTGTGATTATGTTACATCTAAATTGTTTTTAATGTAAAAAGGCATGTTATTTACTCCTTTCTTAAAGCAGTTGATGCATCTTTGTTGTGATTACTTTTTCTTAAGAGCTATATCATGTTTTAAAATTACTACCCAATCCAGTTTTAAGCTTATAATGTTCCAAAACTGAAAAGAGAATAATAACAGAAAGTGCTTGTGATATCTTTATGTATAACTTTGAGAATCATTAAGTAGCTGTCACTCTTTCTTCCGCAGCATCAATTACTCTACTCTGAATTTACTTACTCCACTCTGTGTAATGAGACCCTGGAGCATGTTTCATTGCAGGGGAAAGTACACATTCTTCACTTGTGGTCAGTGGGATGTGGTTAATTTGAAATCACTTAAACTATTATATCTGTCAAGTGTAGTTATTTTTATTTTCAATTCACATCAGTGTTTTAGTATGCATGTCAATTACTGGGTCGAACTGGCAGATTAATTCAGGAGCATAATGTTGCAATTCTCTTCAGCATTGTCATTATATGCAGTCCACTACTGAAAGTTAATACCTGCCCATTAAAATTGATTGCCAAAGATATCACACTTAATATAAACAATAATGTATAGATAAGAAAAGATGCTAAGTTAGAGATATAGTTGACAGCTCCTATAGGATGGGGACATTCAGTTATAAAAAATACTTCAGGAATATTGGAATTTGAAAGCAGCAAGAAGCTGAAAGAAACCTTCAGAGTTCTCTAAGAGAACCGGCAATAGCCTGGTGGGGTTTATTATTATTATTATTATTATTTTGTCCTGTTATTCTTTGTTATAGCCAGGATTTCAAGATGTGAGTGTGTGTGTGTGTGTGTGTGTGTGAGAAAGAGAGAGAGAGAGAGAGAGAGAGAGACAGAGACAGAGACAGAGACAGAGAGACAGAGAGACAGAGAATATCAAAATATTTAAAGGCATAATTCTTAAAGGTAAATATTGCATTGAAATAAACAGTCTGGATTAAACATGAGAAATGCAGAAGAAAGGCTGCTGAAACACTAGCATAGTCTATCTGATTAATAAATAGCGAGGTGTTAATAAAAAGTAGTAAAATTAAAATGAGCATTTGGGAAATGTATTATCACAGTAGCATACATACTGCATTAGTAAATATTAGAAGAGGGTAAAGGGGGTCAAATACATGGTGATGGAAGGAGAACTGACACTGGGTTGTGAACACACAATGCAATATATAGATGATGTATTATAGAATTGTACACTTGAAACCTACATAGTTTTGTTAACCATTGTCAAGCCAATAAATTTTAATTAGAAAAAAGTAGTTTTCTTCCCATATATAACCATGATTTCATCATTTTATTATACTGCCATCACTACTGAGCATTTGAGGGTCGCTGACCTTCTTGAAAATTTTGTAAATAAGGTAAAGTCCTGATTAATAATATCTGGGACCCAAAGATACAAAATTCAAAAAAATACCAAAAACTGATCCTATGTCAAAAAATTTTATTTCCTCAAAAAGGAAGAATTACATACTCTGGAGATAATGCTTTGAAGTTATGATTTTTTCATGGATGTTCTAGACAGTGGAAAATAGAGCATCACTTTTATTCACAGGCACCCAGAAAACTGTAACCTTCAAGTATCTGTGCAAAACTGGAGCCCACACTAAACTGGACACACACAAATTAACAAGTACAGCTCAAGAAAATTCAGAGATGTACATATAAAAGCAACTCACATGGAAAGTTCTGACCATGGCAGAAACTTCAAAAGCTGTTCCCTTGAACCACTACATAACATTGCATCAAGTATGAGACAGCAAGGAAGTATTGCTGGGAGAAAGTAGTAAGATCTTTTCATCTGGAGAATGTGGGTCAGTAACTAACCCATTTTCATGTCACTTTCCTGACACGTCAGAAATAGACTGCTTCTGGCCTATTAGTTTGAATCCATTACAATACATGTAATTCTTTAAAAGTCATATATTTCTAATCTAGGAAGTCATAAACTGTAGTGCAACAAAAATTGCTATTTTAAATAATTTATTAACAACAGCAATAACAAGAAAACTTGAACTTTCTCATTAAGTTTTAGACACTGTGCATTTTGTGGGGAATATGTTTTTAATACCCTGGATTATTCTGTTAACTAAAAGTTGGGAAAGACAACTATAATTTTGCTTTTCTTGAATGTCTTTCTAGTCATTTTGGCACTGAAGATTACATTCTATTGGCTAGTTAAAAAGTATTATGGAAGAAAGAAGAGTTTAAACATAAACATCTTTCAAACTATCTTAATCCTGTAATTAATGATCAAGTTCCTATGTTAAAAGTGAAAAAACCTTAATTTTCAAGTCAACACAGTTATATTTGAGAGCCCCTAACATGAGTTTCTATTCATATTTGTTTCCATGGAAACTAATTCAGTAGGATGATAACTGGTATAATGTTACTAAAAGGTTTCATAGTCAAGTATTAAAAACAGAGGATTAAACTATTAAAATGTTTTCCGCATTTTGTAGTTTTTACCGTGCTAATATACATACAATCATCAGATGCTTTTTTGCAGATACCACAAAAACATACTTTGGGATATTATACATATATGTATCATAATATTGCTGAATATGAAGATTAACCCAAATTAACTTGTTGAATTACCTCTAGACCAGTTATTCTCAAACAATATTAATGTTATTCATCAAAATCATCTGTGATGCTTTACATAAAAATGTCTGGAACACATCTTATTTTTCATGAAGAAGAGCAATGGGGTTAGTTAGGGACTTTCACGAAATGATTTTCACAGGCTTCATGGATGATTCTAAAGTGAACTGCTGGTTAAGAAACACTGAGACGTCATCAAAATGGTGGCTTGAAGTGAGCCTCTGGAAATCTCCCCTGGAATTTACAACAAATCAAACAACTATAATTCCACAAAGAACTCCATGCACAGCATACAGGCAAGAATAAGAGGCTCACTATTAAATTCACCTGAAGGTGGACAAATTGCTCGAGCAGGGGCGAAGGGAAGGGAGAAGCAGGAAGACGGGGCCACGCAGATGCAGGACACAGACCTAGCTCAGTGCTCTGAGCTCGCTGTATCCCGGAACTAACGCAGCTATGGGAGAGGGAAGAACTCAGACTGCTAGGGCTCCCATTTTATGGCCCACAAGGTTGAGGGGACAGCCTATAACACAGTTGAACCCAACGCTCATGGCAGAGACATCAGAGCAAAGACTGAGGGAAGAAGGCTGAAAACGGTGGTTTAAGCCCTCACTGTCACAGAGAACGGAAGTCTTAGGCACTGAAACTAGCCACCCCTTCTCTATTCTCCCAAAGCTCGCCCCACCCCCACACGCCCAGTGCTAGAAGCTAAACAGTAGCAGTGTCACATCAAAAGAACGGAATAATTGCAGCTCTGAGAACTGTGGTCTGCAGACACAGATTTGCAGCTCAACTAGTTCCGGCAAAGGGGAGAGAGCTGTGGAAGCAGGACTGACTGTGGTGTGGTCGCTGCTATTTCTCTGGGCCACCTCTCACAACCCACCGCACCACTATCCCCAAATATCTGGGCGGATCCCTGCAGGAGTAAATAGAACTGCTGAAAGACACGGGCTCAGAATCTGGTGCAGGAAGAACTTTGGATCTTCAAAAGCTCACCGCATCCCCACAGTGACACGGTGCCCTATGACACAGATGAACTGTTAATAGAGAAGAAGCCCACCTTCCAGGGAATCCCCCCATTGTATGAGAAGCTGGAATAGTACACAAAACACATAACACTACACTGAAAGAGAAAAAAAGGCAGCATTCAGAGAGAAAATAAAACATTCTATGAATACATACTGGAAAATAAAAGAAAGACCTCTTCCTATCAACCTGTTGCAGAACTCACTCCTGTAGATGTCTAGAAAGAGAAATAATAAATCAATAATTGCCATGAATAACCAAGGCAACAAGACAGCTCAGAAAGAAAGTGAAAAGTCTCCAGCAAATAAACTTAAAGATATGGAAATATGTGACTTAAATGACAGAGAATTCAAGATTACAGTTCTGAAAAAACTCAATGAGATGCAAGAAAAGACAGAAAGGTAGTTTAATGCAATCAGAAACACAATCAAAGAACAACATGAACATTTTACCAAACAGATTGAAATGTACAAAAAACCAAATAGAATTTCTGGAGATTAAGAGCTCAATAGAAGAAATGAAGAATGAAATAGCCAACTTAGGTAGTAGAGTTGACCGGATGGAGGAAACACTCAGTGACATCGAAGATAAAAACCTGAATGACACGGATGGAAGAAGAAACAGACTTAAGACTTAAAAGAAATGAAAGAACTCTACAAGAACTTTCTGACTCCATCAGAAAGAGCAATATAAGAATAATGGGCATACCAGAAGGAGAAGAAAGAGAGAAGGGAACAGAGAGTATATTCAAACAAATAGTGGATGAGAACTTCTCAAACTTATGGAAAGAACTGGATCCTCGAATCCAAGAAGAAAATAGAACACCTAATTACCTCAACCCCAACAGGCCTCCTCCAAGGCACATTGCATTGAAGCTGTCAAAAATCAACGACAAAGAAAGAATCCTCAAGACAGCCAAGGAAAAGAAGACGGTAACCTACAAAGGCAAGCCCATTAGCTTATCATCAGATTTTTCAGCAGAAACTCTACAAGCCAGGAGGGAGTGGAACCAAATAGTCAAACTATTGAAAGAGAGAAACTGTGAGCCAAGAATAATATACCCAGCAAAGATATCCTTTAGATATGAAGGAGGAATAAATACCTTTTCAGACATACAGAAGTTGAGGAATTTTCTAATACACGACCTGCACTACCAGAAATACTAAAGGAGGCTGTTCGACCACCATCAACAGGGACAAATTGTGGCAACCTAAACATAAACATAAAAAGGGGGAGAGTAAAGGCCTGAGACGTAATATGTGAATGGAAAAAGTAAGCATGTTGGGGAAAATGGAATGCTCTAAAGATCAAGATTTCTTTTACATAAACTTAAGGGTAACCATCAAAAAAAAAAAAAAAAAAAAAAAAGGAAATCCAGAACTGAAATATATACTGTAATAACAGAAGAAACAGAGGGAAAAATCATAGAATACCACCACACAGAAATAATAGACAATGACAAAAAGGCAAAGAAACGTTGGAGACACAGTCTTAACAGAAAACTAAAGATAGCTTGATAGGAAATCCTCACATATCAATAATCACCCTAAATGTAAATGGACTGAAATCACTAATAAAAAGTCACAGAGTAGCAGATTGGATCAAAACACTAAACCCAACCATATGCTGTCTCAAAGAGACACATCTCAGCTACAAAGCAAGCATAGACTCAAAGTGAAAGGGTGGAAATTGACACTCCAAGCAAATGGTACCCAGAGAAAATCAGGTGTAGCCATAATGATATCAGATGAAACAGAGTTCAAGGTGAAAAAGGTAACAAGAGACAAAGATGGACATTTCATAATGGTAAAGGGGACTATACAACAAGAAGACATAGAGTCATCAGTATTTATGTCCCCAATCAGGGAGCACCGAAATATACCAAGCAACTACTAACAGAACTAAAAGCAGAAATTGACCAAAACACAGTTATACTACGGGACCTAAATACATCATTGACAGCTATGGATAGATCATCCAAATAGAAAATAAATAATGAAATAGCAGCCCTAAATGACACATTAGATGATATGGACATAACTGACATTTATAGAGCACTTCATCCTAAAATATCAGACTATACATTTTTTTTTCTAGTTTACATGGAACATTCTCAAGGATAGACCATATATTGGGACATAAAATTAACCGCAGCAAATTTAAGAATATTGAAATCACACCAAGCATATTCTCTGATCACAAGGCTTTGAAATTGGATATCAACTACAAAAAATAAATCAGGAAAAACCACAAATACATGGAGATTAAACAACGTACTTTTAAAGAAGGACTGGGTCAAAGAAGAAATTAGAGGAGAGATCAAAAGATACATAGAGGAGTGACATCATAGGAATGGAGCGGCGGGGCGCACTTTTTGAGTTCTCCTCCAGATCTCATCAGAAACAGGACATCAATAACCCATCAAAGGACTCTCTGCAAATCACTCAGAACAGCTAAGAGACCTGTGCAAGGAATACTTGAAGTTGGGCAAATTGGGCGAGCAAGGGAAGAGGGAAGGGAGTGGAGTGGAGACGCGGCCAGCATCTGCGGCTGTGGGGACACGGCCCATATCTGTGGCTGTGGGGACACAGTCCGCATCTGCAGCGGTGGAAATGCATCCAGCATCCACAGCTGCAGAGAAGCAGGGGATCCCAGGACGGAACAGAGAACACAAAAGCCAGGAAGTGGGCTTTTTCCCTGCGTCCCACAGCTGATCTCTCCCGCTGAGGGGGCAACATATCCAGCATTTGAGACAATAACCTCAGCTGATTGCTCCAGTTGGGCCCTAGGTGGGACAAAGGACACAAACTCCATACCTGGGCCCCTCCATCCCGCATCTTCCAATCCTATCCCCACACTTCCAGAGACTTAAACTGGCCCCTGAACTGAGGAGTAGTGTCAGATTACAGAGGAGCCTTAGTGTTCAGGTTCTGGGAAGACTGGCGTGCAGCTCTGATGAGAGAAGAGGCTGGGAAGAGTGTGATTTTTGCTGGGCTAGGAGAGAAGAGACTCCTCCATCCCCAGCCCCCCCCCCCCTTTCTGGCCTGCCTAGGTCAAGGCAATTACAACTGCGGAGGCACTCCCAAGGATCAGCAGTAGGTGGCAGACACAACTCTGGGCTTTCAGCAGCTCAGAAATTTCCTGCCCGCCACACACACACACACACACACACAGACACACACACACACACACACACACACACGGAATAAGCGCCCTAAGACTCAGGAGAACTAGACACAGGGCTGGTGGTGCTACTCTCAGTGCGCATATGTGAAGGCAAGGGCAGAAACTGCACTGACTTTGTAGAAACTACCATCCAGACCCCTCAGCCCCACGCATCTATATCTGCAGTCCCAACATCACTCTGGACACCAGGTGACCGGCTCTGCCTGCACAATACACAGAGGACTCTTTGATACAGCAGAGGACAACCGGGAGATTACTTGGTGGGCTTAAGCCAAGACTGGTGCTGCTTTTTGTTTTGTTTTGTTTTGTCTTTATATCTTTGATATCTTTGCCTGTGTTGAGTGTGGGCTGTCAGTTGTTTTTACATGTGAATGTATTTGATTTTTTATTTGTTGTTGTTGTGCTTGGTGATTTTCTTTGTTCTGAAATTGCCCTACCAGGGCCCAGCTTAAGAGGCACAAAATTAACACACCTAGAGGCCAACTCCAGACCAAACCAGGGTACTACTGGGTTTGACCTACAAGTGACACACCCAGAGGGAATTCTCTACAGGTACAAGAGCCCATAGAGGCCAAACCACATTTAAGTGGTCAACACTAACGCAGCAGAACATCCGCTGTGGGCAGAGTCAAGTCTCACAACTAGTCAACCTAGGAGTTAACCCCACCTACACAAAAGCGAAAAGCAATTAAAGATCTTCTTTAACAGGACAATATACACAACACAAGAGTCACCTTTGGAGCACACGCAGAGGAGAAGAACGAAGTAGTGCAAATCAAATATAAAGGACACATAGTGCAAAAGATAACCCAGCAAGAACTAAGAACCCTAGGGGATCTACCTAATACATCGAAGCAAACACAGAGAGTCAGCCAGAATGGGGAAACAAAGAAATATGTCCCAAATAAAAGAACAAAAGAAACCTCCAGAAATGGAACCAAATGAAACAGAGGTAACCAAACTATCAGAGACAGAGTTCAGAACACTGATGATAAGAATATTTAAGGAGCTTAGAGACAACATAAAGAAGGATAAAGAGATTATAATGAACAACCAGTTAGAACTAAAGAACACAATTACTGAAATAAATAACTTACTTGAAGGAATTAACAGCAGGTTAGATGAAGCAGAGGATTGAATCAGCGAATTAGAAGACAAGTTAGCAGAGATCACCCAAACAGAACAGAAAGAAAAAATAATTAAAAACAATGAAGATGGTTTAAGAGACCTCTGGGACAGCATCAAGAGCAACAACATGCGCATCATAGGAATACCAGAAGGTGAAGAGAGGAAGCAAGGGATTGAAGATATATTTGAAGTAATAATGTCCGAAAACTTCCCTAACATGATGAAGGAAACCAAAATACAAGCCCAGGAAGTGCAGAGAGCTCCAACCAGGATAAAACCAAACAGGTCCACACCAAGACACATTATAGTTAAAATGGCAAAGGTTAAAGACAAAGAGAAAATCCTAAAAGCAGCAAGAGAAAGACAGAGGGTTACATACAAAGGAACCCCCATAAGACTATCAAATGACTTTTCTACAGAAACATTGAAGGCCAGGAGGGAGTGACAGGAGATACTCAAAGTGATGGAAAAAAAGGTCTACAACCTAGATTGCTTTATCCAGGAAGGCTATCATTTAAAGTTGATGGAGAGATAAAGAGCTTCCCAGAAAAGAATAAGCTAAAGGAATTTATTACCACCAAGCCAGCATTGCAAGAAGTACTAAAAGGACTTCTGTAAATAGAAGACAAATGAAAACAATCTAACTATAAATTTAAAAATGGCAATAACTATGTACCTATCAATAATCACTTTAAATGTAAACGGATTAAATGTTCCAATCAAGAGACATAGGGTGGCTGAGTGGATAAGAAAGCAAGACCCTTGTATATGCTGTATACAAGAGACTCACCTCAGATCAAAAGACACACACAGGCTGAAAGTGAAGGGTTGGAGTAAGATACTTCATGCAACTAGAAATGAGAAAAAAGCTGGAGTTGCAATACTTATATCTGACAAAATAGACTTTAAAATGAAGAACATATTAAAAGACAAAGATGGGTACTATATAATAATAAAGGGAACGATCTGACAAGAGGACATAACCCTAGTAAACTTCTATGCACCCAACATAGGACCACCTAAATATATAAAACAGATATTGACTGACATAAAGACAGAGATCAACAGTAACACTATCACAGTAGGGGACTTCAGCACACCTCTGAAAACAAGGGACAGGTCTTCCAGACAGAAAATCAGTATGGAAACAACAGCCTTAAATGATACATCGGACCACTTGGATTTAATCGATATTTTCAGAGCATTTCACCCCAAAGCTGCAGAATACAAGTTCTTCTCAAGTGCACATAGAACATTTTCCAAGATAGACCACATGTTAGGCCACAAAACAAGTCTTGATAAATTTAAGAAAATTGAAATCATACCAATTGACTTCTCTGACCAGAGTGCTATGAAATTAGAAATGAACTACAGGAAAAAAAACTGGATGACACACCAATTCATGGAGGCTGAATGACATGTTACTAAATAATGAGTAGGTCAAGCAGGAGATCAAGGAAGAAATCAAAAGATATCTCGAGACAAACGAAAATAAAAACACAACGACCCAAAATCTATGGGATGCCGTGAAAGCAGTCCTAAGAGAGAAATTCATAGCATTGCAAGCCTACCTAAAGAATCAAGAAAAATCACTAACCAACAGTTTATTTTCACACTTAAGGGATCTGGAAAAAGAACTGCAAAATAAGCCCAAAGGGAGTACACGGAAGGAGATAATAAACATCAGAGTGGAAATAAATGAAATAGAAACCAGAAAAAACAATGAATCCAAGAGTTGGTTCTTAGAGAAGATAAACAGAATGAACAAACCTTTATCCAGACTTATTAAAAAGGAGAGAGAGGACCCAAATTAATAAAATCAGAAACGAAAGAGGAGAGGTGACAACAGACAACGCAGAAATACAAAAAATTTTAAGAAATTACTATGAGCAACTATATGCCAACAAATTTGACAATCTGGAAGAAATGGACAATTTTCTAGAGGCCTACAACCTTCCAAGGCTAACTCTAGAAGAAACAGAAAACCTGAATACACTGATTACCACCTGGGAAATTGAATCAGTAATCAACAATCTCCCAACAAACAAAAGCCCTGGAACAGATGGTTTTACAGGTGAATTTTACAAAACGTTCAAAAAAGAATTATCACCTATTCTCCTCAAGCTCTTCCAAAAAATCCAGAAGGAGGGAAGACTCCGATTCACTTTTTACGAAGCCACTATCACCCTTATCCCAAAACCAGACATGATACCACAAAAAAAGAAAACTACCAGCCAATATCTCTAATGAACATAGATGTAAAAATCCTCAACAAAATATTAGTAAACAGAATTCAGCAATACACTAAAAAGATCATACACCATGACCAAGAGGCATTCATCCCTGGTATGCAAGGGTGGTTCAACATCTGCAAATCAATTAATGTGATACACCACATTAACAAAATGAAAAATAAAAATCACATGATCATATCAATAGACGCAGAAAAAGCATTTGATAAAATCCATCAGCCATTTATGATAAAAACCTTTAAGAAAGTGGGAATAGAGGGATCATATCTCAACATAGTAAAGGCCATATATGATAAACCCACAGTTAACATCATACTTAATGGGGAAAAGCTAAAACCATTCCCCTTAAGATCAGGAACAAGGCAAGGTTGCCCACTTTCTCCACTTCTATTCAACATAGTGCTGGAAGTTCTAGCCACAGCAATCAGACAAGAAAAAGAAATAAAAGGCATCCAAATTGGTAAGGAGTAAAATTGTCATTATATGCCGATGACATGATATTATATACAGAGAACCCTAAAGACTCCACCAAGAAACTATTAGAGCTGATAGATGAATTTAGTAAAGTAGCAGGATACAAAATTAATATTCAGAAATCAGTTGTGTTTGTATATACCAATAATAAAACATCAGAAGGAGAATTTAAAAAACAAAAACAAAAAACAATCCCATTTACAATTGCTTCAAATACTATAAAACACCTAGGAATAAATTTAACCAAAGAAGTAAAAGATCTGTACTCAGAAAATTATAAGACGCTGAAGAAAGAAATGAAAGAAGATACAAATAGATGGAAACACATACCATGTTCATGGATAGGAAGAATTAATATATTTAAAATGTCCATACTGCCTAAAGCAATATACGTATTCAACGCAATTCCTATCAAACTACCAATGACGTTTTTCACAGAAATAGAACATATAATCCTAAAATTTATATGGGACCATAAAAGACCCCGGATAGCCTCAGCAATCTTGAGAAATAAGAACAAAGTGGGAGGTATAACAATACCTGACTTCAAATTATACTACAAGGCTACAGTAATCAAAACAGCATGGTACTGGCATAAAAACAGACCCATAGATCAATGGAACAGAATAGAGAGTCCAGAAATAAATCCATGCCTATATGGCCATTTAATCTATGACAATGGAAGCAAGAATGTACGGTGGGGTAAAGACAGTCTATTCAATAAATGGTGCTGGGAAACTTGGACAGACACATGCAAAAAGATGAAGCTGGATTACCTCCTTACACCACATACAAAAATAAATTCAAAATGGCTTAAAGATTTAAATGTAAGATCTGAAACCATAAAATTCCTAGAAGAAAATATAGAAAGAAACTTCACAGACATTACCTGGAGTAAGATTTTTACTGATATATCCCCGCGCGAGGTAAGTAAGAGAAAAAATAAACATATGGGATTACATCAAACTAAAAGCTTTTTCACAGCAAAGGAAACGATCAATAAAACAAAAAGGGATCCTAATGAATGGGAAAAGATATTTGCCAATGATATATATGATAAGGGGTTAATATCACAAATTTATAAAAAAACTCACTCATCTCAACTCCAAAAAAACAAACAACCCAATTAAAAAATGGGCAGAGGACATGAAGAGACATTTTTCTAAAAAGGACATACAGATGGCAAACAGACATATGAAGAAATGTTCAACCTCACTAACCATCAGAGAAATGCAAATAAAAACCACAATGAGATACCACCTCACCCCAGTCAAGATGGCTATCATCAATAAATCAACAAACAACAAGTGCTGGCATGGATGTGGAGAAAAGGGAACGCTGGTGCACTGTTGGTGGGAATGCAGATTGGTGCAGCCACTATGGAAAACAGTATGGAGGTATCTCAAAAATCTGAAAATGGAACTACCTTATGATCCAGCAATTCCACTCCTAGGTATCTATCCGGAGAAATCCAAAACTCTAATTCAAAAATCTTTATGCACTCCTATGTTTATTGCAGCACTATACACAATAGCCAAGACCTGGAAACAACCGAAATGCCCGTCAGTAGATGACTGGATTAAGAAACTGTGGTACATTTATACAATGGAGTATTATGCAGCCATAAAGAAGAAAGAAATCTTACCATTTGCAACAACATGGATGG